>NC_141684.1:4992500-6422500 GCF_028749965.1 Puma concolor
AGAGTGAGGGTCTGCATGGACCAAGGAGAAAAAGGATGTTGACAGCCTTGGAAGGTAGTAGGTGCCCTTCTTGCGTGGGTTTAAGCAAGGGCTGAGCCACAGCGTGCTAAGGAATTAGGGGGTTCCTCAGGTTGCACCAGGCATCTCCTTCCACATTTGGGGTTCTGCTGGTGAGTAGGCGTCTGACCTACTTTTCCTGACTCATCTTTTCCAGTCCTCCTCCTCCTCCTCCTCCTCCTCCTCCTCCTCCTCCTCTTCTTCCCTTCCTCCTGCTTCCATCCAAAGGTGGTGGTCGGAGGCTAAGACGAGAGAAGTCAGGGAGACACTGGGACCTTAGCTTTACAGCATGGCCAGGCTTCTGGTCTACCACCCAGTCTCTGACTGCTGGCTCTGTACCCTACCCCCCCCAGCCATCCAAAACCTGAGAGTTGACATGCTGCCATTCTGGACGAGGCCCTGGGTGAGTGGTGCAGTGAATTGCCTTATGTCTCCTGGTCTGGGACATTTGTATCCACCCTGAGTGAGCTGGGGTATCTGAGGAGTGCGTCTGGCTCCAGCATTAGCCAGCCTTCCTTTTGACATCGGGCAGAATCCCGGCCAAGCATTGCCATGCTTCCAAAACACCCAAAGCCCAGGTTCTAGAGAGATCCAGCACGGGAGATTCCTTGACCCTGAGCGTCCCTTCACCCATCTGATATTTATTGGATCTTTACACAGTGCTAAGTACTCACAGGAACCCTGGGGAATAGATACAAACGAGACCTAAATCCTAGGGCTTCTGGAATGAAAGGAAAGACAAGTGAATAAGAAATTGTCTATGTGCTGGGTAAGCATAATGGACGCACAAACAGGCATCAGGAGGCCAGAGAGTATGCGTGCTAATTAAAGGCTGGCTTTAAGGGAAAATTCAAAATATGTGGTTTGCTAGATAATTTCAACAGATGATGATATATATTCATGGTTTCTCTCTATAACCTTGCCAAGGGTATGCTTTTTACCTGCAAGGCCAAGTGAGCTCAAGGCTTCCTTCTGTTTTAAGACTTTTTGTTGTATTTCCATCTTGTGCCCTGTGAAGAGGGGTCGGTCATTCTGACATGAGTATTTCGGTAGTGAATTTTGCTGTGAATATAACCGGTCACTGGGAGGTCTACGTCAGTCATGTTCCAAGTAGCTGTCAGCTGGGGCGCCTGGGTGGCTCAGTCGGTTAAGCAATGAGTCTTGATTTTGGCTCAGGTCATGATCTCAGGTTCATGAGTTCGAGCCCTGCATCAGGCTCTGTGCTGATAGCGCGAAACCTGCTTGGGATTTGTTCTCTCTCTCTCTCTCTCTCTCTCTCTCTCTCTCTCTCTCTCAAAACTTAAAAAAAAAAACAAAAAACAAAGTAGTTGTTTAGCCTGGGAAGTTATTAGATAATGACTATACTTCATTCAGTCATTTATTTGTGAAGCATTTACTGGGACCCAGCATTGTTCTAGGTACTGGTGATTCAGAAATAATCATTTGTTCAGTTTTTTCAATACTAGATCCCACCCCACCCCCCCCACCCAACGCCACCAAGGAACTCTTGCAGAGACCTTCCAACCCCCTTTGTAAAATAGAAGGGGTTTGGTCTGCCCATGGTGGGGGTGGTGGGGCCCCTGAGCCCCATTCTGTCTCTAAGTTCCCTTGTGGATCCTAAGGAATGCCTCTCCCTGCTCAGGGGTTAAGGGGTACTATCCGAAAACCAGTCATTTAGAGAGGAAATGTTCGGGTTGAGATTAGAGCTCAGCCTCTATTTGAGACCAAATTTGAATCCTGGTCTGCCACTTAGGTGACATAATCTGTGCAAGCCCCCATAGCTTCACTTGTAAAGGGGCTGCAGTAAGAAGGCATACCTTAGGGTGTTGCTGTGGGTACGGTGATCATATATGGTCTCGTTCATATGCAGCCACTTCTGAGCCCTGATGGTGATGCTGTTAATAAGTACTGGGACACTAGACGTTGACAGGACATTCCCGGAAAATAAGGACACACAGGTTAATTAAGATGATACTATGAAATGACAGCCTTAATTTGGTGTTTTAAAAAAGTTATTATTTCCATTATCCTTTGATTAATGAGGAGACAGACTAAATATCCATAACAAGGTGTTGGGGTAGAATGATCTCTGTTCCAGCGTCTGGGGGTGGGGGGTATGCGGTCATGTCCTCATAACAGGTGTTTATTATTCTCCTAGTCAAACTTCGAGAAAGCGTGTGTCAAATAATTTACTGTGTTGTGTATTCGGGGGAGTTGAGGCTGGCGGCAGGGCTGGGTCGGGGTGGGGACTGAGCAGGCATCGCAGACAAGGCATTTTGACGGCTTTCTCTTGGGGTTTGACCGCTGACATCTCAATAGCAGTTCTGGCTGCTTCCCACGGCTTTTCAGCATCTACATCCTTTTACAACCATCGCACCAACATGCTGCATTATGATTACTTACTGAAAGGTCTCCGCTTTGAGAGGATGTCCCCCACCTACACCCTGCTCCCTGCACCGCCTCTCCCGGCCCCAACCCCCCTGTAGGAGCTCCTGATGTCCCCTGAACAAGCCTCTCCACGCCCTGGTGGTGGGTCTGCAGGTTGGTCAGCCGGACTCCTTTCTCCACGGACTCTGAACTTGGCTGGTTTTTCTTAAAACCTGTGGCTCACTCTTCCACGTGCTGTGAGCATCTGTCCCGGGTTACCTGAGGCTAGCAGGGGCGGGGAAGGGAGGTAGGAAGGTTCTGACATGGAAGTCGGGCAGATTTAATGTGAAATCATCCATAGAAGAAATGCTATTTTTAGCAGCATCCTTTTGGCTACAGATGCATCCTCCTATCCTTGAAAAACCAGTCATTGCCTCCTTTCTCCCCTGGGCCTCTCCACCTGCACGGACCCCCTGGGAGCACCCCACCCCCCAAGTGGGTATATGCCTACTCTTGGCCCCCAATGGCACTGCGTCGTGGCATTGTCCCCATTTTACAGAAGGTACGAAGCGGCTCACCCAGTGTCACACGGGCCTTAAGAGCTGGCTGCGGAACCGTGGCCGCCCCTGTGTCTGCATAGTCTGGGGGCTGGGAGGGAGGGGCAGAACAGATTGCCTGTTGAGGTTTAAGTCCAGGGAGCTCCAACACCCAAGGGGAGGATGCGCAAGGGCACCAGAGGCTGGGGCACACTTGCTCATGTTGGGAGAATGGAGGCAGTGCCCATGGGATGGGGGCGGTCACCCCAGCTTGGCGGGCCGTGAGCCTCCTCGCAAGCAGGCCAGGGCCGCTATGGGCAAGCGATGGCCACGCCTCTTTCGTCTCTGAGGCTGAAAGCCCCAAGTGTGTCTGGTCTTCAGAGGAAGATGTTCTAGGGACATGAGCCCCGAGATCAAACTTCTGGACCTCTTGTCCTGTGGGAGATGGAGATTTAGTCCGGGCACATCTGAACCAAGAAGTGGAGCCTGAGGAGGGACGGGCAGCCTTGAAGACAGAGAAGAGACAGAATAATATCATAGTTAAGTTTTTTTCAGAGTGAAAGAATTAATTTTTACTGAGTTATTGCATGCAAGAGTAGCATAATACAAGCATGTGTCGTATTGGGGATTGTATGTTTTCACTGAAGTGAGGCTGACATAACATAAAAGTTAGGATTTGAAGGGTTTATTCAGCATGTTCCCGAGCTGTGCGGCATCACCTTGGTCCGGTTCCAGAACGGTTTCATCCCCGCAGAAGGAGAGGCTGGATCCATGTGGCAGCCGCCACTCCTGCTTCTTGCCACGTCGTGGAAACCACAAACTGCTGTCTTTAAGGATTGACCTGTTCCCAACATCTTACGGGAGTGGAATTGGATGACCTGTGACCCGTGTCTGGCTTTTTTCATTTCGCATAATGTTTTTGAGATGCACCCATGTTGTGGGGCTGGGCTTTGCATGCTGGCCCAGTTTTTCCAGTGCTCTTGGACACGCGTAGCAGGGCCCCGTGCAGGTTCACAGATGCTCGTGGAGTCCGGTCGAACCGAAGCAGTGCGCTGATCTCGGGCAGCACAAGATCGGGACCATCACCCGGTCAGGTGGCTAACTGCTCCACTCTCCCACCTGGGTGACTGCACAGCCCAGCTCAGCACACGTTGGCTGGGGTCTCAGGCAGGTTGGTCAAGGAAGTCTCTTTTTCCACACCTCTAGCTTGTCTCCTGGGCCTCTCTGGCCGCGTGACTGAATGAGCCACGTGTGCCCTGTGGATAAATGCGAGGGCCACATGTGTGCTTCCTGGCCCATGGAATGAGCCACGTGTGCCCACGTGTGTCCTCTGCAGAGGAAGCAGGTGCTGCCTCGGGGACGGCTCCGGGGAGAGGGCAGCCAGGGGCTCACCGCACAGTGGCAGGCAGGGACACAGGGTGAGCCGAGTAGGTGGCCCCGAGGCTCCAGACGAGGACGAGGTTTCTCTGAGTGTGGGAGGGTGGATGGTGGGGGAGCAGGTGGGGCGACACAGGCCGTGGGTCTCCACATCTCCACCACTAGGAATTGTTACACAAAAAGTTGCCCTGAGCCTTAAGTAAATAAATGAATGCATTCATCCACTAATATTTACTGAACCTTCACTAACAGTGTGTAGGGGCTGGTGGTGTTGGATGTTGGGAAGACAGGACAGGCGACCAGCTCATGGTCTAGCCCCCTCTTCATCCTCCCCACCGTGTCCCTGTGTCCTGGGAACTCAGGAGATTAGGTGGCACCTGAATACAGTCAGACAATGAGTTTATACTCGGGCACCTGGCTGGCTTAGTCGGTAGAGTCTGTGACTTTGGATCATGGGGTTGTGAGCTCGAGCCCCACACTGGGCATAGAGATTACTTGATGAAACCATTTGGGGCATCCAGGGGGCTCACTCAGTTAAGTGTCCGACTCGGTTTCAGCTCAGGTCACGATCTCATGGTCCGTGAGTTCAAGCCCTGCATCGGGCTTTGTGCTGACAGTGCAGAGCCTGCTTGGGATTCTCTCTCTCCTCCCTCTGCCCCTCCTGTGTGTGCATGCTCTCTCTCTCTCTCTCAAATAAGTAAATCAACTTAAAAAAAGAGAAGAGGATGGGTTTATGCTATTTCACGTGGCCTACACAGCACAGCGGCCACTGTCCACACTCTGTCCCTGAGCCTCACACACTAACCCCTGTGCTTCCCTGATGGACGGCGCCCAGTCAGGGGCATGCACAGGGCTCACACTTGTTGGTGAGAGGGCACCAGCTGGAGGAGCCCTCCCGGGTTCCGCAGCCCAGGTCGCTGCACCAGGAAGGGGCAGGGCCGACTCTGCTGCACGTCTGGCCCCAGAGCTGCCCTTTCATTGCATGAATGGGTAGACTCAGGTCCGTAAACAGAAAGACTAAAGGACACGAACGTACAGCAGGGAAGCCGGTATTGCAGCCCTGAGGCCCCGAGTCCTGTTGTTGGGACGTCCGCAGAATAACCTTACTGCTCTGTGGAGCCCAGGCTGGAACCCGGAGACCGTGGTGGGGATTTCGCATGCGTTGTTTTAATCCTTCCCCACGTGAAAAGGGGATTTCTGTTCTCACCTTGCCGATAATGAGAATGAGGTGCCACTAAAGTCATCTCTTTATTAAGTGGCATTGTGGTTAAAATCAAGATCTTCGTGAATCCAGAATTTCTCTGCTCTCTGCCCCCAAAGCACCGCGATCAACAGTTCTCTGTCACGTTCAAATGTCCAGTGCCGAGCACATGATTTGGCGCATAATGTGCTCAGTAAACGTTTGCTGTGTAAATGAGACCTGCTTCCAAGGACACCCACCTAGGACCCAGTAGAAAGATGAGATCCCTCCTCACACCTGCCCGCATCCAAACCCTAGAATCTGGTGGGGCCGAATCTTGAGGAGGTCGGGGGTCCGCAGCAAGGTCACCCAGCTGGTAAGTGGCAGGGCACGAATGCAGAGTCAGCCGTGTCTGGCCCTCCGAGGGATCCTTTGGTTTCCGCGGCTCTCCTCGCTTGGAGCAGAGCGCATCTGCTCTGCCAAGTAGGGGCCAAGCTTCCGACGGGGAGAGGAGCACCGCCTCTCCGCCGGGCTCCTTCTATTTCGGGGCTGGTGGTTCTGCAGGGGAATTCCTCAGAAGACCGGAGACCGTGAGGGGGGCTGGGGGGGAGAGGTAATGGCAGGGCCGTGCAGGCAAATTTATGTACAAGTGGAGACATTTAAGTATAATTAATGTAACTGCAGCCTTATTAGATGAATGGCACTTGGGGTGGGGACGTGTTTTTCTGGAAGGCGTGGGCAGCATAGAGAAAGCAGAGGGATGAACTCCCTGCATCAGGAGCATCCCGCTGGGTCAGTGGGGGTGCTGTGCACGCGTGTGTGTGCGCGTCTGTGTGGAGCAGGTGGGGAAGGGCAGAGATACAGAGGCAAACAAAAGTCTTGAGAAGGGACACGGTGACCCAGCTGTGCCCAGACCCATTGAGTGGTTTACCTTACATGGCTGTGTGCACCCCCATCTCTCAGGAAATTAGGTGAAGCGTGTACAGGGGTAGCCTCACTCCAGCCCCTCTGTTTCCCACCGCACAGACCCGAGTTAGGATCTGTCTTCACCAGTCAGTGGCGCCAGGACCTGGGCCATGGTGGCCAGACTGAACCTCAGCGAACTCCTCAGGAAGACGGCAACACTGACCATCGCGGGGCTGCTGTGGGGTCCAGGGAGAGCCCGCACCAAGGACGGGGACCACGGACGGGTTCCGTGGGCGTCTGCCCTCCACAGAAGGAGGGCTTTCCAGGTCAGCTCCTCCAACTCCATTCTCTGGTGACGGAGAAGTTCCTTGGCCTCCCTGAACCTCTACTCCCTTATCTGTGAAATGGGAATAATAGTAGCCGTGCCCAGAGTTGATGGGAGGTGGAGCGAGTGGATGTGATGGCGCTCATAGCCCGATTCTTGGCCTGTGGCTTGTTCTTATCCAGTCCCCAGCTCCTGAGCTGTGGGCCCCTGGGATGGACACAGTTCGCAGATGGGTTTTGTTTGTCCTGCAGATGGTTTTGAGAACCACTGAGTCATTTCCAACAGTTGATATCAGGAGATTGCACGCGGTAAATTCCGTGTCTGTCTTCTGTTGGAGAACAGATGTGGCAGCCCCAGGCCTTCTTTGCCAAAGGGCCACGGTCCCTGGGGCTCCGGGGCGCTGTCCTCCGGCCCATCACCTGGCCCAAGTCCCCATGTCATAAAGGAGACCGAGCCTCAGAGGGTGCACGGCTGGGTCACAGGAGTGTGGTGTGCCCACGGAAGATATGGCTTCCAAACATGGGTGTTATAAACCCTTGGTCGGAACTTTGGCTCTTATGTCATTCCATCTGTCCATCTGTCCATCCACCTCTTGATCCCTCCGTCCATCCATCCAACAGTATTATGTGGGCGCTTATCTCCCAAGGACACCAGAGTCTCCAGAGACACCCAAAGAGATACTGCAGGGGAGAAAAGCGTGAGGGTGGGAGAGGGGGTGCTCAGTGGGTGCTGGAGAGTCAACTGCCCGACGGTGAAGCCTGGGGACACCCACTGAGGTTCTCCTCCATGCAGAAGACCTCACACCGAAATCAAAATAATCTTTTCAGGCAAAAGGCGATTTTCTGCTAGTACCTCTGCCCCTCCAGCAGGTAAGCTAAGTTTTAGCAAGTAAGTTCATTGTTTATAGACAACCCTGTTCTTGGCACATAGCACACTCTCCAAATACTTGTTTTGGACTAAATCACTGTCATAGAGAGTATTCCCACCTTGGAGACTGACACTAAATACTGCTATGTTACATACTGCTTCAAGTCTCTGAGAAGTCCTGCAGGGTCAGGAGTTAACCTTGTTTATTAGTCTGGTGATGAAGAAACACTTAATGAGGAATACACTCAGAGCACAGTCTGGGAGGTAGTTTCTAATTCCTTCCAAGAGGCCTGGGGAAGGGAAGAAGGAGGGTAGAGCGGTTGGCATGAGGAAGAGACTCCTCGTGGGGAGTCTCTGGGGTTGGCTCTGTGTCTTCGAGAAGGTGCGGGAGGGGGACTGGCTGATGAGGAATGTTCTGGTGAAAGATCAGGCTCACGCAATGAATCTGTGTGGCTCCTGCCTTAAAATGCATTTCCCTCCCTGCTCCTGCCACCTGTTGGCTTCATTCACACGTTAGTGAGAATTACTCTAATTAGCTAATGTTTTCACACACAGCAAAGTGCTACTTAGTGTTCTGGCCTAGGGAGCTCCGTGAAGCAGGCCCTACCTAGGTCCACACCACTTGGGAGCGGAAGCTAAGTTTGGGTGTGGGGGCTCCTGGGCCAGAGGCCACATTGAAGAGTAGTTTGCAAAGACAGTTTGAAAATCAGGAAGGCAAACATTTATTCAAATGAGATGATAAAATCCCAAGCCTATTTGAATGTGTGACAGTCGATATGCAAAGTGTTTTCCATATGTTACGTAGTTCCATCCAATTAATCGATTAATATGCAGTCCTATTCACCAGGCCCCCTGTCCCTCGTGCTCCCTCCTGGGCTAGGCGGTGGGGCTGGTGAGACAGGTGCACCTCCTCCCTCCCTGAGCCCTGCCTACTGGAGGCACAGGCTTAGCAGGGTCGCTGAGAGGAGCTGGGACCACCACCACACCGCCTGGGTTATAATCTGGGCTTTACTGCTTATTTAGCTGTGTGACCCTCAGGCAAGTTACTTAACCTGTCTGTGCCTCATGTGCAAAATGGGGATCATTATAGTAGTACTTACCGCCTGGGCTTTTTGGGAAGATTGCGTTGATTGTGGGGCCTGACACGCAGGGAGACTCGGCCCAGCAGATAGTAGCTAATGTGATTGTTAGTAACAACCATAATGAGCAGGCGGTGATCCGGCTGAAGCAGGGAGGGGACTGAGGGCCTGCTAGCTAGCCTGCTTGGTTTCAGAAGCAGCTGGCAGGTGAGTCCTTCTGGAAGGACAGCGGGAGGTTGCTGGGTTGATGAGGTTAGATCCAGGCAGAGGGATAGTCTACACAAAGCTAGGCTGGAGGAAATTATGAAACAGCTTGAATATTCTGGAAGCCAGTAGGGTCTCTGTGCTGCTGGCAGGCAGAGAGGTTGACGGGGTGGAGAAGGGGGCTGGCGCTGGAGGTGGGGCTTGGGAGGGGCCAGTCTTGCATGGGGGGCGGCCGGTTCAGAGCACTAGGTCCTTACCCATAAGATGGGAATAATGACACCCACAGTCCAGGAGACATTCGCTGCAAGGGATCGGGACAACCAGCATTTCCTCAAATCCTGTGGCTGCGAGACGAGAGAGAAGGAGGTCAGCTAGGCGAGAACAGGGTTGCCCGCTTGCAGGGGGTGGTGGGAGGGGCGGGGGGGGGGGGGGCCTTGCAGCTTGGGAACAAGTGCTCTTTGGTTTCGGAGTGGTCTTCTGCATCCCCTTTCTCCCTTGCTCATCCCATCTTCCAAAATCCTGCTGGACAGTCTGGATCCTGGGAAGGTCCCTCTGCGGGTGACTCCCCTTCTCTGCCTGCCCAGGTGGCCCTGACCCTGTCATCACTGTTCCTTCCCTGGCCTCCCCTTCCAGGTGCAGATTGCCGAAGGTTCCACATGACTTATTTGCTGTCCCCAGTGCCACACCTACTGCTGTGGAGGGGCCGGGACGGAAAGGGAAGGGGGCAGATCCAGACACGGCCACCTCGCCACCTTCCTGTCCCCGTTCTGCCTTCTCTGCACCCTAGAGTATTATAGTGATCGGCACGCACACACGCAGTGACTGAATTCCTCATTCGTGAGCACAGGGTAGCGGACTAGGAATTATGTCTTCATTCAGATTTTCACAAATATTTCCTCTTCACCGGGGTATACCTGTGAGATGGGGCTGCCAGATGAAATATAGGAAGCCCCGTTAAATCTGAATTTCAGATAAACAAAGAAATAGTCCTTTTTTTTTTTTTTTTTTTTTTTTTTTTTAGTGCAAGTACGTCCCTCATTTTGCCTTACTTGTTGTCTTCTTAATTGCTGTGTCTGGCCGTGCCAAATGGAGAACAAGGTAGACCAGGGTTATCGCAGCGGGCGCGTGCATGCGTTAAGGAGATGACTAAATAAGACGATAGAAATAGAGTGAAAGGTGCAATGTGGAGCATTACAATAGGGCATCCTTGTCTTAGCTGGCTACGTGCTGGGGTCCTTTACTGGATTTGGGGCTAAATTGTTCAGGGAGAGAAGGTTCAGAAGAGAATGAAGGAGAGGGATTTGGTCCCCCCTGCCTTTTTTTGGTGGTAAAATATGCAGAACATACAATTCACCATGTTTTTCCATCTCGAAGTATAGAATTCAGGGGCGTTCAGCACGTCCACGGTATTGTGCAGAGACTGCTACTGTCTTGTCCCAGAACATTTTATCGCCGCAAAGGGAAATCCTACACCCATTAGTGCTCCTTCCCCATTCCCCTCTCCAGTCCTTGGAGATCACTGATCTGCTCTCTGTTTCTATGGCTTTGCCTATTCTGGATGCTTCTTATAAATTATGTCTATAAAACACGGGCCTTTTGTGTTGGCTTGTTCACTTAGCATAGCATTAAAGGTTTGTTTTTCATGGCTGAGTAGTATTCCACGGTATGGAAAGACCATATTTGTCTTTTCATCAGTTGAGAGAAATTTAATTCATTTCTACCTTTTAAAAAAAGTTCTAAGTTTATTTGCTTATGAAAGAGCATGAGCAGGGAGGGGCAGAGAGAGAGGGAGACACAGAATCCAAAGCAGGCTCCAGGCTCTGAGCTGTCAGCTGTCAGAGCCCAACGTGGGGCTTGAACTCACGAACCACGAGATCATGACCTGAGCTGAAGTCGGACGCTTAACCGACTGAGCCACCCTGGTGCCCCTCTACCTTTTGATTATTGTGAATAATTCTGCTGTGAACATTTAGGAATCAAATTTTATTTGAATGCTCATTTTAGTTTTCGGGGCTCCATAGCCAGGAGTGGAATTTTTGGGTCCGGTAGTCGTTCCGGGTCATCTCCTGAAGGAGCTGCGAGCTGTTTCCCCAGTGACTGTTGTCATTCCCACAGCGACGTGCAGGGGCTCCCGTTTGTCCACATTATTGCCAGTACTTGTTTTCGGTTATTTGCTCGTTGTTTATAGCCAGCCTAGTGCAGGTGACCTCATTGCGATTTCGATTGTCATTTCTCTAGTGACCAGTGACGTTGACCCTCTTTTCATGTGCTTGTCGGGCATTTGTACATCTTTAGAGGGACTCGATTTTGCTGAAAGGTGAAAGGGAAACCGATGGGCTTTTACAGCAGGGGATTCTAGGAGTAGATTTTTATGTGAACAGACCTTCTGATTTCTGGGTCGAGAATGGAGGAAGCAGACAGATCACTTGGGAAGGTATTTTAGGAGTCTGGGGAAAGAAAATGGGGGCTTGGGTGATGGTGGTTCACAAGCCGGTCGCTGACTCTGATACTGGATAAGTCACATCACCCCTGATCCTCAGTTACCCCCCACAATGGAATAGGGGTATAACAGCACTGACCTCACAGGGCACGTTAGCATTCAGTGGGGTTGTGCTGCACAGAGCCCACTGTGGGCCTGGCTCCAAGAGGCAGAACAGCCGGGCCACCTGGGCGGCTCAGTCGGTTAGCCATCTGACTCTTGATTTCGGCTCTGGTCATGGTCTCACCGTTCGTGAGTTCAAGCCCCGAGTTGGACTCTGTGCTGACAGCATGGGGTCTGCTTGGGATTCTTTCTCTCCCTCTCTCTCTCTCTGATCCTCCCATACTCTCTCTCTCTCTTTCTCTCTAAAAATAAATAAACATAAAAAAATTATCAGGAACAGCTTTCTTGGCAGCAGCTTGAGGGTGTGGCCTGGCTCAAGTCTGATGGGGACCTTGAGGACCTGGTCCCTTGGCATCCAAGGGACTGTTTCGTCTCTGCCTTGTTACTGTTGGTTTTGGGGGACAGCGGGGAAAAGGAGAAGAGAAAGGAAGGTGGGATAGAGAGGTAGATATATCTCAGACTGCATTTTCTTCTCTCTGTTTGTCTGTCTCTCTCCAAAGTTCCACTTGTGGACAGATTCGCTTGGCCCCAGCCCACAGAGCATAAGGAAGCCGGAGGCTCCGGGCTCTGTGCAGGGCTGGTGGCAGGGGCCATGGGAGGCTGGGCGGAGAGGAACAGAGGTACAGATCCTGTGAAGCCTGGGCCCCACCTCCCTTGGAAAGTCTGGTTCTGTTTCCACCTCTGTTGTCACCTCTGTGCTCCCCACTCAGCCTCCCCTATGATGCTTGGCTTGTCTGTGCAACCGTATGTAATGTTCATGGAACTGTGTACTGTGCGTCCTTAATTCCTGAATGTCAAATAACACTTTGTATATGCCAAAATATGTCAAGTTGAGTGGGGGATAAGCACCACGGGGTGCATTTCATACTTGCTCAGCCTTTATGGGTCCCGTAAGGCAGTCTCCTCTCCCCGACTAGTCACCAGGCACAGAAGTGATTGGACCACCCCACGGCCCTGGGGCAGGCTTCCTGTGCAGTCACCTTAGAGTCCTCGCTGTAGTGTATAATGACTCCCTGGTGTCTCCTTTCCCTTCCTTCAACTCCCACTTTATGCATCTGTGCCTCCCTGGTGTCCAGTGACACCCTTGAGTTAATACGAATAATTGCTGAATGACTGAATGAACCAGTGGGCTCCTCGTGACCAGCGAGGTGGCCCGAGCACCTTTTGCTGAGACATTTATAAAGGGAAGATTGTTTTTAAAATTTAAAAAGCATCAGTTCATGATTAATTCATGCCACCAAAACAGGCCGTTCATTGTCATCTTATAAAGATTAATGTCCAAGCCAGTACGAAGGTTTGTACTTGAAGTTCGTTCTGTATCACACTTGAAGGTAACTGACAAAATCCCGAACATGGCTGGGTCTTCTGTCCTTTTCTTCCAGGGCCTTCTTTTCAGCCTCCCCCCACCCCTCCTCAGATACGCCACAGGACCCTGGGTCTGTTTTCTGGGATGTTTATCATCCTTCTTGAGGCTGAAGTCCCGTAGCCCAGCCCATCCATGCTGCTACTGTGGGGCCGTCCTGACACTTAGTAGCTGTGGGGCCACCCCTTGGCTTCAGTTTCCTCCTACAAAACATGGGAATTTTTACAATGATCTGTTAGATTGGGTTTTGAAGATTAAGTGGAGGGGTGCCTGGGTGGCTGAGTCCATTGAGCGTCTGACTTCGGCTCAGGTCACGATCTCGGGTTTTGTGAGTTCGAGCCTCTCATCAGGCTCACTGATGTCCCCCTCTCTCTGCCCCTCCCCCACTTGTGCTCTGTCAATAAATAAACATACAAAAAGGAAAATTTAAGTGGGATAAAATGATCAAGTATCCAGTCTCATAGCTTTTGCAAAAGTTCTGCTCCCCTCCCCCCAGACCTCCCTTGTCCCCTTTGCTGTAAGCATGCCTTTTCTCGGCCCTCAGTTCCCAAATCCTGTACTTTCTTCAAGACTCTGCTCGATTTTGACCTTTGGTTCATTCAGTAGAGATGTATGCAGGGCTGTCTCCTGGTCAAGCCCTCTGCTGCCCCTGGGGACACAGCAGCCCCTGGGAGTCGATGAGAGCCTGCCCTCCCGGAGGGAGGGAAGGGTCCTGCGGTGAGGGGTGCTGCTTCACATACAATAAAAGACGGTGACGTGCTATCAAGGAACTGGGAGGCAGTGAAAGGCTCCTTGTGAAAATGACATTTGAGCTGAGACTAGCAGGAAGGGTGAGGGCCAGCCCCTGGCAGGCTTCAGAGAGATCCTTTGAGGCAGTCCTCACGTGGACCCCAGCTCGGTGGCTTTGCAGAACAGTGAGGGGCCTGTGTGCAAGGGCATCTTAAGGAAAGTGAATTACTCAAGGTAGAGCCAGGAGGCAGGGCGCATGGGGCGTGCTGGCCATGGCTTTGATGAGGAGCTGAGAGGCCACCGGAGGGTGACGTGAGGGGGCTGACTTCTTAGAAAGACCCCCATCCCTCGTGCTGCTGAGAAGAGAAGGGACACTGGGGGCAGGGACCAAGAAGAGAAGCAGGGACACCAGTGTGGAGGCTTGTGTCCACCAGGCGAGTGTCCAGGGAGGCGATGGCGGAGGAGGGGACCAGTGGCCAGCCTCTGCACAGAAGGTGTCTTGAAATGGCAGGGCTTTCCAAAGTAAATGTTGGGGCATCCAGGACCATGGTGTTCTCGCCGCCTTCCTTCCCCCTGCCTCCGTGCTCTAATACAGCCATTCTCATGTGTTTTTAAGTAAATAATAGGGATCCCTGGGAAAATAGAAACACAGAATGCTTGACAGCCCGCCCACCTGTACATCGGCTGGCTCGAATACTTTCTGTGTGTGGATCGCACTTATGGCCCTCAGTTTCTGGTCCCCTAAGAGACACGCGTGCTTTCTGCAGATGAGGAAAACTGAGGCCCTACTACGTTCAGCCACTGGCCTTGGCTTTACAGAGAAATACACACTGGTTGGGATTTGCAAACACAGCGAGTCTGGCTTTCCAGACCCTGAGTCCAAGTAGCAGCATGGACTCTGGGTTCCTCTGGGCTTCCGGGCTCCTGGATCTGAATCATTGATACTGGAGCTGAGGGAGAGCATCGGCCTCATTGATGTTTGGATCAATAGACAACGACGGTGCCCAAGGGGGCGTTTCTGTGGTTGGGAGGGATGAGGATACTCTTTGTGGTCGTTCAAGGTCACGAACTTTGCCGGTCCTGGGATTCCTTCTGGCCCTTGAGAGTAGACACGTCCAGACTGATGCCTGCACCTGCCCTGTCCCCACACTCTCCATCCGTGGGAATCCCTCTTGGACTCCTCTCTACCGTCCTGGGACACCTTCTCTCTAGATCATGCCTGCAGGGCAAGTTTTCAAGGAAATGTTGAATATGAAATGAAACCCCTCCATTCATTTTAAGGGAGACTGTTTCTTTTTTTTTAATGTTTTATTTATTTTTGAGAGAGAGAGCGAGAGCGCATGAGCGGGGGAGGGGCAGAGAGAGAGGGAGACACAGAATCGGAAGCAGGATCCAGGCTCTGAGCAGTCAGCACAGAGCCCGACGTGGGGCTTGAACCCACGAACCACGAGACATGACCTGAGTCGAAGTAGGGTGCTTAATGGACTGAGCCACCCATGCACCCCGGGAAGACTGTTTCTAACCTTGAACAGAAGAGTTCTGTTTCTCTGAATTACTCTCTTTGGGGTGCTTTTTGTCGCCCTGAAAATAACGTTAAACATAGTAGCAGCTACTTTGAGTGTTTTCTGTATGCCAGGTACCGTAGCGATAAGTTCTTCACTTTCTCACACTAGCCCTGCGAGGAAAGGCTTATTAGCCCTATTCCTAGATGAGAAAATCGAGGACCAAAAAAACAAAGGGACTGGCACCAGGAGCTCATAAAGCACGGGCGTTGTGGCAGTCACAGTTTGGGCCCCGGCTTTGCCACTCCCCCGCACGGAGCGTCTTCTCCGTACCCTGCGTGGCCTGAGTTTTCTCTTTTGTTAAGAGGAGGAGTCGGGCTCACTGCCCCGTGAGGCTCCTCCAGCTCTGTGGGTCTGAAGCCACCAGGGGTCTTCCCCAGTGGGATCCGCGCCCCCGGCCGGTACCTGCCGGCCCCGCAGGGGGAGGAGGGACGAGCAGCACCTGACTGGCTCACGGAGCGCAGGGCAGACTGAGTGTCCCCTTGCTCTCGGTGCCAGGAGCCTCGGAAACACGGCTTCACACTGCTTCTCGGGCCCTCCTTCTCCTGTCCCTGCTCGGCTTTCTATTTTGGCTGGGAGGGTGGCTGGAGGAGGGCACCCACGCGTGTGTGAGAAAGTCGAGAAGGCTTGCAGATCTTGTGGGTGGTCAGTGAGAACACAGACGTGGGCTGAGTCACCACCGCACTTGGGAAGTTAAGGATGGGCGCCGGCGAAGCCTGAGGCCCAAGTGCGGCGGCCGCGCCTGAAATGCCAGCCTTGACTCATTCGGTGGGGGCCTGGAGGCTTGCAGTCACCTCCTCTCCTGTTTATGCTGAGGCTTCAGGGAGGGTAAATAGAGCACTCCTCTGCAGTAGGGGTGGGGAGGGGTGCGGTCTCCTCACTGCAGCCCTCCCCCCTGCAGGCTCTTCTGTGGGACCCACCCAGGCCCGATGGCCGTCCCTTCCTTTAAAGAGCTCAGAGTCTAACCTGAAGGAGAGTTGTGCCTCTAGAACATCACGGGCCGCTATGGCCTGCACACAGCCAGCTGGGGCTTGTGTTGCGGGCGGTGGCGGGGGGCGGGGGGGGGGGGTAGGCATGGCCGTTCAGGAGGGGCTTCCTGGAGCTGCTGCTTGGACCTGTAAGCCTGGGAGCTCATCAGGTGGAGGTGACAGGTGGGCCGTCCGGGAGCACACACGCACGCACGAGTACGCACCCACTCAGGGGTCCGCGAAGGCGGAGGGAGAGGCGAGCCTCCGTCCACTGTGGCCGCACACTCCGCTCCTGGGTGAGTGCCCCGGGACCTGCCCCCAAGGGCCCAGAGCTTCACACGGTTTGGGGTATTGGTGCTTCCTTGTGTTTGGTGTTTGGGGGGCCTCTGCCCGAGTTTGCCTGTTAGCCTTTTACGAGGTTGTGAAGCCTTGTATGCCATCACGCCTGCGTTCTCAGATGCTGCTAAAGAGGGGCACAGAACCTTGAGGATAACAGGAACTCAGCATTGCGTGGGGTGTTTCTATTTGCACTGTCTTGACACATGAAAAAAATAAACATGTACGGTCCATTTTGGTTTCCACACTGAAGGGAAGAAAATGCTTTTAAACATCAGGCGGCCAGCTGGCTGGGGCTGCATTTGCTGTGATGCATGAGTCAGAGGTGGGGCGTCTGGCCTTCCCTCTGCCTCCTGGAGGCTGGGAGACCCTGGAGAAGCTCACAGCCTTGCACTCATCAGTGCAAGGGGCTCATCCTTTCTCTCCTGCCATGTCCACGGCATTTTTAAAGGGTTTCTTCCTTATCATAATAGCTTGTACTTACTAAACATCATAGGCCAGGCTCCAAAGCAATTTCCATTTGGGGAAATTGAGGCACAGCGAGAGTAAGGTCTTGCCTGAGGCTGTAAAGCTGCTGAGGGTTGAGCTCTGAGTCCTCTGATCTGGCCAGGTCCAGACAGGCTGCCCGTGTGGGTCATAGACTTCTCTGTGCATCTTTACGTCATGGCACTTATCCTCGTGAACCCGTCGTGACCTGGCTTTCTCCTTTCTGAGCTGTGTCTTCTGAGGGCCTAAGGGCCATGGCTCAGTTGTCTCTGTGTCTCTGGTGCCTTGAGTGGTTCTGTGTACTTGATCCCAGTGTGTTGAAAGAATGCACATCTCTCTGAGATGGTCCTCCTTTGTTCCTAAGCAACAGCTCTGAAAAGACCCTGTGGGCCCATCTTCTGGATGTGAACACTCAGGCTCAGAGATTTCACATGACTTGTCTAAGTGCCCATGCAGAGGTGAGGCTCCGGGGTGGGGAGCTCATGCCAGTGAGATACTCTCACAGCAAGACAGAAGCCTGCCTCCTGGGTGACCCTCCCTGTTTGCCGAAGAAATGCCGATTTTCATGCTTAATGGGATCATTTTTCTGGAACACGTAGCAGGGATCATGCCAGGCCGAAAACTGGAGTTCTTACCTCAGCAGAACGTCTGCCTGGATTAAATTGCCTGGGGATGGGCATCTGGTGGGGGATGGGCGGCTACAGGTGACTCAGAAAGATTTCCACGGCACGCTCCTTGTCTCGGACCCCAGGGCCGGCCGCACGTCTGATGGGATGCTCGCCCGCTTTCTGGGTCGTGCTCTGGCCGTCCCTTCTCTGCCCTCACCGTTCTTTGTAGCATGAGAGGCCCCCTTCCTGGACCACGCTGTAATTTACAATTATAAAAGATATAAAAAGATTCATAATCTTTGCAGCAGCATCAGCTTTTCATGCCCTTTTCATAAAGTGTGTGCTAACGCATGTGAAGATCAACATGCTTTTTTTTTCATTTAATCTTTTCAAAGCCCACACATGTGGAAGACTGACGTTTTAAAAGGAAAAAAAAAAATACGTCCTAAAGGAAGATGTGTTTGTAAAAGGATTTGCCTCTAAACAGTATCTAATGAGGCCCTGAAATCCTGGTATCTCTCCAGATCACAGTTGTATATATACCCTTCTCGGCAACGGATCTGTCCCAAGACACCCAGTGGATGCCTGAGTCCATCGGTAGCACAAACCCTGTGTACACTGTGTTTTTCCCTGTGCGTCTGTACCGCTGATAAAATTTAATTTATAAATCAGGCAGAGCGTGAGATTCACAACAATAACTAATAACAAAATGAAACAATTATAACAATACTGTAATGAAAGTTAGGGAATGTGTTCTTTCAAAACATCCTATGGCACTCACCTTCTTGTGACGATGGGAGATGATCAAAGGCCTACGTCGCGAGATGTAGCAAGGAGGCTGACACGGGCACTGTGACAGAGAGTTGGGGCTATTGGGGGGAATCATGTTTCCACCCCGCGGTTGACCGCAGGTGATGGAAACCACAGAAAGCAAAACTGTGGATAACGGTCGGGGGGAGGCATGGTAGTCTTAATATTTGTAACAAATTTCCTCAGAGGCAACTGAGAATGGTCTAAACGTGTGAGGAAAAATGCGAACCACTGATGAAACATTTTAGAAATATCGCAAAGAGAAGCACAGTTACTCAACGTTAGTTGATGTGGAGGCCGGGTCTCCAGGGCCCCTGGAACTTCTAAAATAGAGGAGGGTGGCCTCATGCTTTGGGGCTGGATTCTGTGAGCGGCCTTTTGAGTTTCTGCCAGCGGCGCTGAAGGCAGAAATAAGATAATAATTGCTGGCTGGTGACTGATTGCCAACCACCAGGAAATGGTCAAGGTTCCTTAGTAGACACGTGACGCTCTCCAGTCCTCGGCACCTGATGCACTGGCATGCTTCCCGCGTCCCTGGAGAGACAGCGTCCTCACAGGGTCTCATGCAAGGACTCAGACTCAGCTATGACACTGGAGGGGGAGGGGGGAATAGTCCCGGCAAGAGGGTGGTGACCAGGACAGCAGGGTGATGGCTTTGGAGATGGAGGGAAGGGGACGGATTTGAGAAGCTAACAATGGTCAGAGTTGACAACAGGTGTCTCTGGGGGTGTCTTAGACCATTCCAGTGGGCTAGAACAAAATACCAGCCTGGGTAGCTTATGAATCACAGAAGTGGGTTTCTTGGGGCCCCTGGGTGGCTCAGTTGGTTAAGTGCCTGACTCTTGGTTTTGGCTCAGGTCGCGATCTCATGGGTTCATGGGGTCAAGGCCCACATCGGGGCTTGGGATTCTCTCTCTCTCTCCCTCTCTATCTGCTCTTCCCCCGGCTTGCTCTCTTGCTCGCTCTCTCTCTCTCTCTCAAAATAAATAAATAAACTTTAACAAAATTAAAAAAAGAAAGAAATACGTTTCCCATGGTTCAGGAGGCTGGAAGCCAGAGGCCAGGGGGGGAGCATGGCCTGATGAGGGCCCTGATCTCGTCGCAGAGCCCTTGTGCCCTCACGTGGCAGAAGGGGAAGGCAGCCGTCTGGGGTCACTAATATAAGGGCACTGATGTCATTCCTGGTGGCTCCACCCTCCATGACCTACTCGCCTCCCAGAGGCCCACCTTCTAATAAGTTCACTTTGGGGATTAGGTTTCAACATATGGATTTGGGGGGACACATTCATACCCGGCAGGGGGTAAGGGGAAGAGAGGACTAAAATCCAACATTGGTCAGCACCAGACAACTGGGTGGGTGGTGGGCACCCTTCTACAGCCTTGGGGTCACTCCTCACACCTCCAGCATAAGGAGTGGAGAGCCCTCTATCTCCTGGCCCCGTGACCAGGGCAGAGGGCCGCAGGCCACGGTTTTGGAAGAGAGAACCAGGAGTCTCTCCCACCCACACCATGAATTTTGCATGTCTTTGAATAGACCGTTCTGGGTGGTAGTGGTTTACAACTGAAGGAAAGCAAACACAGAAAGAAAAATCTCAGTGAAACCTGATAATGAAAGGAAAAGCAAATTCGAAACGCAGCATTCATACAGTTATTAACAGTTATTCTTGGTGAAGTCAGCTTTAGGTGTCCCTGGAGGGCTGGGAGTCACATCTGTTTTCAACCCTCTGTGTTACCCCTGGGGGGTAAAGCTTTATTAAATATATATATATATTTATTATTTATTAATATATACGCATACATATATAATACATATATTTATTAAATATATATATATATACACTTAAAGTTTATTTATTTTTAGAGAGAGTGTGTGCAAGCGGGGAAGGGATAGAGAGAAGGGTAGAGAGAGAGAATCCGAATCCGAAGCAGGCTCTGCACTGTCAGTGCCGGGTTCAAACTCACAAACTGCGAGATCGTGACCTGAGCCGAAGTCAAGAGTCGGACACTTAACTGACTGAGCCACTCAGGTGCCCCTGGGGGGTAAAGATTTATTATCTCTGTCTCTCTCTCTCTCTCTCTCTCTCTCACATACATGCACACACGCTGCCATGAAGACCTTGCTCCAGATGCCACGCGGAATTCCTGCTTTCTACGTGGCAGTTTACGTATCCAGACCACTTTCTGAAGCCCTGTAAGAAGTGGGGCTTGATTCTTGAAAGAGAAGCATCCAGTATTTGCTCCCAGAGGTGCTTTCTTGCCCTCCTTAGGTCACACGGATGGACAGCAGGTGTAGTCCTCCGGTCTCTGGTCCCGGAATTGGCCGCGTGGGTCGTTTTCCCATCAGACCCGGTGTGAGAGGCGGGTGTGTTGGGGTCCACACTTCAGCACGAGTGTTCCCACATCCCATTCTGAGTCTCGTTAGGAAGTCTGGGTGTAGGCCCAAGAATCTGCTTCTGTGTGCTTCCTACGTGTTGTGTGTTGTGTCAGCGACGCTCCTTGCCCCGGATGTTGAGGAAAGCTGGACCACCCACAGTGTGGTCCCAGCCGTGCTGTGGTTGGGGAGATTTAGGATAACGTCCTGCCCTCGTCCCCAACGTGTTCCTCCCTGCCGCTTCACGCTGCACGGGTCATGCCTCGTTCTCCGCGCCTGGTGCCATCCTCAGTGCCGGACGTTTCTGGAAGGGCTCACCTGGCCGGCCTCGTTAGGTTTCTCTAACCACAAGCAACACGTTCTCTCCCCCCGTGATCGATGCCTGTGCTCACACTTGTTCATGGTACAGGTCCTGTCCTGGGTGGCTTTGCTCTTCCTTGTTGAATTCTGCCCCCCTTCCGTGGTCACACTCTGGCTGCAGCTCTGTTTTCTGATGCTGTCCCTCTATTCGTTAGTTCCACATGTACTTGTGAACCTCTACTGTGAACTGGCCACCGGGTGAGCCGTGGAGTCTTCAGAAAGCCGTAAATAGACAGGACTCCTATTTCCAAGGGCCCTGAGTTTCTCTACCCTCAAGGAAGAATGAGTAACGTGCTTGATCTTCCAAAATCGTGTTTCCTCATTACTTTAATAAGACCCTACTGGCATTGAAAACAGTTTAATACTTCACAAAAATCCGTTTCGTTAGTTACCATTGCACATCACTCTCTTCTTTGGCTTTTCCTTGAAGTACAGAAATCCAGGCTGTGAGAGGCAGTGTAACGTGCATTGTGGGTAACTCGGCAGCAGGTGGAGATTGTTCCAAGATGGGGCTCCCTGACACAGCAGCTCTGTTCTTTGAATCTCATAGCTTGTTCTTGTTAATCTGAGTTAAACATGGTCTGCCTGGGGATTACTGGGTCCTAGAACATTGTGGCTGAGAGGGAATTCAGCTGTCGCTTAAAAACAACACAGGGGCTGGGGATCCCTGAGCAGTAGGGCCCCCTCTTTTGCCTGGACACTCTCTGTGATGGGAGGTTCATTGCTTCCCAAGGTGTGAAGGTGTGCTTCCCGAGATGGGCCCATCCCTAGCTGGGCAGATGTGGGGTTCCAAGTCTCCCAGAAAGGGCAGGACTGTGGGTGATGCTCAATAAAGATCGTTCTGAATGAATGCAAACCTGAGGCAACAGTAAGTTCACCACATTCTGTTTCCACTCGCTCCCCTGGCTGTGCCTTCTGTAATAAAGTTGACAATAGGGGCGCCCTGGTGGCTCAGGTGGTTAAGCATCCGACTTTGGCTCAGGTCACGGTCTCACAGTTTGTGGGTTCGAGCCCCACGTCAGGCTCTGTGCTGACAGCTCGGAGCCTGGAGCCTGCTTTGGATTCTGTGTCTCCCTCTGTCTCTTCCCCTTTCCCTCTTGTGCTCTGTCTCCCTCTCTCTTAAAAATAAGTAATCATTAAAAAAATTTTTTAAGTAGTTAACAATAGCCAGCATTTATCAGGGTTCATTCTGTGCCGGGTCCTGAATGCCTTATATGTGTTAACATTTTTAATTTAACAACCCCATGAGGAAAGTATTATTATGGCTCCCATTATACAGAGGAGGACGGTGAGGCCCGGGTGAGCGGGACCCAGCCGGCTGCGCTCCACAGACCAACCCCGCTCTCTCCCCGACCCGCAAGGAAGGCCACTCTGAAGCGTGGGTCACATTGTCTCTGCCAGATGCAGCAGGGGTCCTTGGCCTACCCTCACCTTTCTCTCAGGTGCCCGTGCCTCAATCACGCTCGCCAGGTGCCAGCTGCCCCCACACAGGTGCCAACCTCCCACCCACCTCCCCTCTGGAGACCATCAGGCTGTCCTCTACAGCGAAGAGTCTGGTTCTTGGTTTCTCTCTTTTTTCCCCTTTCTTTGCCTGTTGGTTTTGTTTCCTAAATTCCACGTACGAGTGGGACCATATGGTATTTGTCTTTCTCTGACCTGTTTCACTTAGTGTTGTGCTGGGTAGCTGCATCCGTGTTGTTGCAAATGACAAGGTTTCGTTCTTTTTTACGACTAATATTCCATTCTCTCTCTGTATATTTGTATTTATATTTTTATGTTTATATTTATACTTATACACAGCACATCTTCTTTATCCAGTCGTCAGTCGGTAGACCCTGGGGCTGTTTCCATAACTGGGCTGTTGCAGACCATGCTGCTGCAAGCATCAGGGTGCACGTATCCCTTCTCCTCACTTTGACCTCCATGACCTTGGACCAGGCACGGTCTCATCACTTAGAAGTCTGCCTTCCCAGGGCCACCTTCCCCGAGCACCCAGGACTCTTTCTCATAGTCCTCAATCACCCTCCCTGTGACTATCACTTGATTGCCCTGTCCCAGTCTTTTTATTTTTTAATGTTTATTTATTTTTGAGAGGGAGAGAGAGCAAGAGCAAGCAGGGAAGGGGAAGAAAGAGAGGGAGACACAGAATCTGAAGCAGGCTCCAGGCTCCGAGCTGTCAGCACAGAGCCCGACGCGGGGCTCAAACTCACCAACTGTGATATCATGACCTGAGCCGAAGTCGGACGCTTAACTGACTGAGCCCCCCCAGGTGCCCCTGCCCTGTCCCGGTCTTGGGCATTGTGAGGACAAGACAGCTTTTCCACTTAGTAGGCGTAGCACCTGGATGTGCAGGAGGCCTTCAGGGAATGCACGTTGGGAGTTGAGCATCTCAGGGCCCCACGAAATGGGGTCGAATGGTTGTCGCTTGCGCAGATGTGGCGGTGGTTGTGGTAGGGAGTTAGTGCGGAGATGTCTGTGGATGTGCTATCTGGTGTGTATTGTGGGTCGGGTGTGTTGGTGTGTATGTATTATGTGTGTATGGTAGGTGTGTGTGTGAGGGGTGCCTGGGTGGCTCAGTCGGTTGAGCGGCCGACTTCGGCTCAGGTCATGATCTCGTGGTCTGTGAGTTCCAGCCCCGCGTCGGGCTCTGTGCTGACAGCTCGGAGCCTGGAGCCTGCTTCCCATTCTGTGTCTCCCTCTCTTCTCTGCCCCTCCCCTGCTAGTGCTCTGTGTCTCTCTGAAAAAAATAAGTAAAAATATTTTAAAAAATTAAAAACAAATCGATGTGTGTGTGTGTGTGTGCATGCTTGTGTCTGAGTGTGTCCTGGGTGGATGGGTGTCATGTGAATGTGGGGCGTTTTGAGTGTGTGCCACGTGGGTGCTGTGTGCACCTGTAAGGTCTGGCTTGTTTGTTACGCAGCAGTAGCTACACCCACTAAGAATCCATACACTTTCTACTTTGAGAAGTCAGTCAGTTCTACTGTGTGGGCAATGAAGGTATTGCAGTGACCGCTCTCTGAGCCATTCGTATATTTACGAACACTGTTGTTGTTGTGGCTTATTCTCCCGTAGAGCTGGCATCTTCTTGCCCAATGTGAAATTTTTAAAATGAAATCTGACTTATATTTTATTTTTTTAAATATTTTTTCCAAGTTTTTTTACTTTTATTTTTTTTGAGAGACAGACCAAGAGAATGAGCGAGAGAGGGGCAGAGAGAGAAGCAGAGAGAATGCTAAGCAGGCTCCTTACTGTCCGCTCGAAGCCAGACATGGGGCTCTAACTCATGAACCGTGAGATCATGACCTGAGCTGAAACCGAGAGTCGGAAGCTTAACTGCCTGAACCACCCAGATGCCCCTAAAACTGGTCTTTTAAATGTGAGCCTACCTTCCTCATTGACTAACTGGGTATTTGGTTATAATGAATCACATGGTCTTAAAAAGGAGCACGCAGCTTTCCACCAATAAGCTGTGTTTGCATTTACTAACAAGTTCTAGCTTATTAGTCCTGACTAGTAGGATGGGAGGGTGCATCTTCCCAGGAGAAAGCAACATTTTATGTGGTATCCTCCATGCATTAATTTTTTTTTTTTGGTATAAATATTAATCCCCCAGGAAAACACTGCCCCAGCCGTTCCGCCAGCAAAGGCCTGAGGTGGAAAACCACCACGTTCAGGCTCCTGGCTCAGTGCTATTCTTGTGTACAGCCGTGCCACCCCCTGGGTGCGCCGGGGCCAACGCTGCCCGCCGCAGAGACCTCTGGCGGAATGCACGATAGAAGCGTGGGGTTTGGCGTGCAGCTTGAATGTTAGTCGCTTTTGCTCTCCCTCTGCTCCGTACTGTGTAGCATCCTCCCAGAGTCAGGGATCAGGGAGGGTCAGGAATTATTGACCCTGGTAACCACAAGCAGGAGTCAGATGTCTTTGCTGGCTCTGCAGTGTTTGAAGGATTGAGAGCAGTGTAGGACGAGGAAGCGGGGATGATGGAACTGTCCCTATGTTTCGTGTGATAATGAAACCCAAGTGCAGAGTGGCCTCCTTTGCTGGCCCTCTCTCCGACTCTTACTGGAAATGCCTTGACCTTAAAATTGAGTGGTGGGACGCTGACCTCGGCTAGGTCAGGTGCGCACCCCGAGGGCTCTCCCTTTAGGGAGATGGGTTTTCAGCACACTTTGTGAGCCAGGCCTTTCAAGCTGGGCTCGTCAGCTTGAAATTCCATCTTGCAGGATTTATAGAGGTTGTGTTCTCAGATCTGCCGTATTTCAATTGGGTAAGTGGAATTCTACATCTTCAGAAACGGTTCCCTGCGTGGCACCTTTGCCAGAGCTGAGATACAGAGTTAAGAGCATGTTAGTGTCTTAGGCTCTTATTCTTGGGAGCTGGCCTGGCGTGACCCCACTGGCTACAGTGAGGTCGGGCTCCGAACCACAGCAATGGTGGTCTGGTCATTGAGGCATCTGGGGAGCTGAAGGAAGAGGGGCTTTGAAAGGAGACCTAGGTGTCAGCTAAGAGAGACCCTCTTAGCTTCTCTCCTTCCTCTCACTCACTGTCCCCTCCCCAAGATCACGTCAGCTCCCACCCAGTGACCACCTGCTGCTTCCCCCAAGAACCTGCTCTTTGCAAGTGATTACCTCCTGTCCTCTGCAGACTCCTCCAGGTAGCTCATATCACCCCATTATGCATGGTGGCAAACTGAGGCTTGGAGAAAGTGAGGGCACCTTCTAAGGTACACACTGCTTGAGCAAAAGCTAGATGAAGAAGACGGCTCCAGATTAGAGCCTCTCGGATCCCCTTCCTTATCTGCGTTATGCGGCAAGAAGCTTGGTCACAAATTTCTTCTTGGACAAAATCAGGCAACTTACATAAAATACTCTATGCAGCAGCAAGAATATAGTGGGTGCTCCATAAAAGTCACTTCCTTTCCCTTCCTCCAAATCACTGGTATCTAGATGATTTCATATCCTCAGAAAATTCAGCCTACCTTGAGTTGACCTTGAGTTTTCCTATGGCAAACCAAGACTTGGACTATTTTAATTTCCCACCCAACCCTCTTGTGGTTGGCCCTGCGGTCTCCTAGCTTGGAAAATTAGCATTCTGTCAAGTTGGGCTCAGCATCTGCTTGGCAACGACACCCGCTCCCTCTGCCTACCGTGCTTGGTAGAAGACACATCTGTCCTTGCCACCCCAGGCACCTCAGCACTGTAGAGGTGGTATTTATGCTAACAACGATAACGTCGTTTTCAGTTACTGTTATTAATCATTACGCATGTCAGGACATGTGCAAAGTGCTCCGTGTGGTAGACTCATTTAATCTGTCCATTAGCTGTGAGTTTTGTGCCGTTATCAGGGCTCACATTACAGATAAGGAGACGTTAAGGGACACAGGTAGAAAGCAGAAGAGCAGGGATTGTAGCCCCGTTGGCTGTGAGGCACATGCTCATCACTGGGACGCTGTTGCCTCCGTGGCACCGACAGATAAGCAAGGGCGGTAGACTAACCCGCCTTAGGATTAGGGTAACTGGGTTCAAGTCCCGTCCTTCCGGTGTGAGCCGAGTGACATTAAGTGTGTCTTCCTCTCTGTGTGTCTTTTCCTTTAAAGGAAACTCTGAGTGATGACATCCAGTGGGCACACTGTGGTCCTCATTGGTCAGATACTTGGGTCCCCCTTGTGGAAGCCCAGGCTCTCTGTGTTTGGCTGACGTGATCTCAAGCTGTTAATTTCTCTCTTGTTTTTCAGGTAATGAACCAAAAAGATCATGTCTGAAGTACAAGGAACGGTTGAGTTTTCTGTAGAGCTACATAAATTTTATAATGTGGATCTCTTTCAGAGAGGGTAAGTATGCGTCACTGTTTCTATTTGTGTGTGTGTGTGTGTGTGTGTGTGTGTGTACATATACAGTTGACCCCTGAACCACACGTGTTTAAACTGTGCAGGTCCATAGTACATGGATTTTTAAATACAAAATAGTATTGCGAATGTCACTTCTCTATCATTTTCTTAATAACATATTCTTTTCTCTAGCTTCCTTTCGTGTAGGAATATAGTATGTAATATAACATACAAAATACGTGTAGTTGACTATGTTGTCAGTTATCAGTAAGGCTTCTGGTCAACAGTAGACTGTTAGTAGTTAAGTTTTTGGAGAGTCAAAGTCCTTCATGATTTTTGACTGCGTGGAGGTGGGTGGGTGCCCTGGACCTCATTACCTCATTGTTGTTCAGGGTCGTTCGTGTGTGTGTGTGTGTGTGTGTGTGTGTGTGTGTTTAATTTTTTTTAACATTTATTCATCTTTGAGAGATGAGAGAGAGAGAGAGAGAGAGAGAGAGAGAGAGACAGAGCGTGATTAGGAGAGGGGCAAAGAGAGGGAGACACGGAATCCAAAGCAGGCTCCAGGCTCTGAGCTGTCAGCACAGAGCCTGACGTGGGGCTTGAACCCACGAACCATGAGATCATGACCTGAGCTGAAGTCAGACGCTTAATCGAGTGAGCCACTCAGGCGCCCCATGGGGTGTTTGTGTGTATTTTTCCTGGCAGGGAGTGGAGATGATAAGGGCAGGTTGTAGGGCATTTGGATTCATGAGGAAAGGATTTTCATTATTTTTCCTGTCAAGCGTAAAATCCAAATGTTTAGTGCAGTTGAAAATCACCCATATATTGACAGACACTTGAGAACGCGAATCTCTCCCCTCCCTCCTGCCCTTTCGTCTATCTTCTCTCCTCCGAGTTGCTATTTCCATTGCATACAGTAGTCAGTTTGAGGGGGAAGTGAATTTATGGGACATGAGGCTTGCTTGGGTAGCTCTGATGAGAAAAGGTGTCTGCACGACCAGCATGTGTGGGGCCATCTCCCAAAGTTGCGTATTGTAAAACCTGTGCCTCCATTTCTCACAGACTGAAAATGTATGATGTCCTCTGTAAGTACAGAAGTAGAACGTAGTCGCTTGCAGTGTTTGAGGACATACTCTGATTTTGGCGTTTCACACGCATGATCGCATTAGGTCGTCACGATAGACTTACCTCTCAGGGTCACTGCAAATAATAATAAGGTGAAATGCTTACGTAAAGCATCCAGACCCGGACCAGGGCCGTGTACTCACGGTGACTGCTACTACTTTCCTTGTGTTGCAGACCAGGGGGCCTAAGTTCATAGTAACTGAGTTTGTGATGTGTTCAGGTTAACAGAGCCAAACAGGAGGCATCTATGTTGTGGAAAACCACCTCCGTGCTTCGGAGCCAAAATATAACTCGAAGACAGCGTTTGGGTTAAGGAGGAACAATAGCTTTATTGCTTTGCTGGGAAAAGGAGGCTGAAGCAGGCTATGGCCTTCAAAAACTTGCAAGTCTTCCCAGAGGACAGGGCTGGAGTGTTTTATAGGGACATACAGGATCTAGCCGGTTTCGATAGGAATGGAGTATGTGCTGCCAGCCTCCTTAGTCCTTGGTCTTTTTCAGGGATGGTACCACATTCCTGAAACCAAAGAAGGGAGGAGGGGAGGCTTGCGGAAAAAAGGAAAAGGTTACTTTAAAAATCAAGATTTGCCCAAGCATTAGTGCAGCCGTTGTGATTTTTGTTCAACTTTATGTTTTTAAGCGGTTCCATCTAAACATTTGTTTTTGCTCTGTAACCAACCACCTTAAACCTTAGTGGCTTAAAACAACAGCTTTCGATGTAGCTCATGTATCTCAGGGAGGGCAGGAGATGGGAGCCAAGCTCCAGTCGGGAAAGTTCTACCAAGCTGGAGCAGGTTGTAGGGTATTCTGGATTAATGAGGAAAGGATTTTCATTATTTGTCTCACCAAGTGGAAAATCCAAATGCTGGAGGCAGCAGGCGAGCCGGGCTTGTCTACCTGGCAGGTAAGTCCTCCGAGCAGGAGTGGAAAGACACACAGCCTCCTGCCAGCTGTCCTCAGGCTTGCACGGGGTGGTTTCTACCCTGCACAGGTGGCCTTCTGCTGGCCAAAGCCAAGTGCAAGAACGATCTGGGTTCAGGGTAGAGAAACAGAGACAGTCTCTTGATGGAAGGGGACCAATCTGTGACACTTTGACAATCTTGCCACCCAAGGTTAGTTTCCAGGTTCAAAAGGAGGCTGAAATTAATGCTTCAAGTGCCTCTTATATGTTATGGCCCCTTCTTACATAAGGTAAAATTCGGTGGCCGAGCCGTTTTGGTAGGTGACCTGAATCAGATGGTGAGGGGAAAAGGAAACGATCCTGGGACCAGTTCTGTTCCAGGGACAGGGGCGCCGAGGAGTTCTGGAGCTGGATTTTTGAGGGAGCAAAACTCTGCCTCCTCTGGAAACCCGTCACTGTGGGTCAAGCTCATCGCCCTCCTCACTTGGTCAGAAGTTGTGTGGTGGAGTGAGAAGGGTCTGGGTTTGGGGCCGGACCTCCCGAGTCCCAGCTTGGTTACTGCTTCTTGGAGCTCCTCTGGCGTGTCCTTCCACTCTACCTTTCAGATTCTACATTTACGAGAAGGGAAGCATTTCTGATAATGTCATGTGTCTATCATAGTGTGAGGCACTTCTATTCAATATCTCCTAAATCCTCATAACCAACCAGAGAATGAGTGATATTATCTTTATTTTGACCGACAGGTAACTGGGATCAGGGCAGTGAAATGCTACACACCTGTAACGTAGCAGAGTGGAGCTCTGGGGCTGAATTGCTCGGGGTCTGATAAATGAGCCTGGTCTCCAAAGTGGGCTGCCTTCTCCCCAGGGCTGCACAAAATATCCACCAAGATGTGGGCAGAAAATACTAACACTTCTGCTTACGATGGTTTTAATCAAAACTAAGAGAGAAATCAAGCTTCGCTAATAATTAGAATCCACACTGATCCTGGAAACCTTGTTGTGTCCACACGGCACACAGTGATGAATCCCACTTAGTAGCTCCAGCATCAAATAAAAGAGGGCTGTCCCACAGCACACATGAGCTGACGGCCTCACCCTCGCAGTGCAAAATCCTGCAGTTTGTGACTGGGCAGTTACCCGCACCCGTAAATTGTTTTCTACCTTTAACTGCACCAACCGTCACAGACTAGCAAGTGGCTTCAGAACAGATACCGTAAGGCCGTCATGAATTGAAGGTGGCATTAATAATTAAAGCATAGCAAACAGCAGGAATGACAGAACCACACTGGTCCTCTCTTGCACAAGCCTGGTCACACACACACGGAGATGGAGTGACAGGCTGATCAGATGCCCAAATTAGCAGACTGAGAAATTTGAACTCATTTAAAACAACGATCTGATATATGGCTTTGTCACCATAATTATTCATAATGCACCTTGTCCTGATTGTATTCTGGGCCTTCAGGCATTGACGAGGTCTTGTATGAGATCATATCCATTAGCAAGACATTTCTAGGGACACATCCAGAACTCAAAGAGGGCCCCGTGCAGTTGGTTAAGGGGGTTACAAGACGAGCGTGGAAACCATGACACTCTCTCAGCAAGCCTAAGATCCTCTAGATCCGTGTGTTTTGGGGAGTCATTTTGCATAACCCTGCGCTCACCACCAAAGTCTGATATTTAATCAGGCTAAATTAAAATCCGAACATTGAATCACTGCACTATGTATATTTTTAGTAAGAGCAAAAAGGTTATGTGTTCCTTTAATATAAAAGTAATTGATTTTTAAAACATGGATTATTACATTCCTTCTCTGATCTTTTCAAAGACCTTTTTCTATACTTACAATGCACATCGCATAGGAGTATACAACTGTACGTGCATGTGATTATAAATAAATGTACATATAGTGGGGTTGCACGCTTGAAGACGTTTCTACTTTATGAAATCATTGGCACTTGGTGGCCACTGGTCTAGTGGGACAAGGGATCTCACAGATTTCCTCCAGCTCCTCATGCTAGCACTCTGTGGTGTTGGATGTTGATGTGGATGAGGGTATTATCTTGTGACTGAACATGCTTGAGGGTGGGCTTCATAGCAGCTATGGCCGTGGACAGGTTGGGACGTCCATGGGTGGCCGTGGACAGGCTGGGACGTCATTGGATGAAGCAGTCAGACCTCTTACAGGGATGGAGTGGGTTCTAAGATCTCTAGGGCCCCATCAGCAATAAGACCTTGACATTAAGAGCCCCCAGTCCCCTAAGCCCAGTCTGCAGGGAGTCGCGGATGGGCTAGGCGTGGTGCCAGCCAGGATTCTGCATCTGCCAGAGGGGATCCTGACAGGCGCGGTCGGTGGTGCTCAATCACTAAGGATTTTCCTGCCCTGAATCCTGCAGGAGCTGTGCTCACAGTGAGATGTAGTTACCTTACCGGCAAGCACTCCATGGGGGAGTGATGACCGCCATCCAAGCCTAGTGGGCAAGTTGCCCACCGCATGAAAGAAAACGGAGGATTTTCACAGGCCATTCAAGGAAAAGAAGTCAGCATCTGGGGAGGCTGGCCCATTTTGGGGGTGTGAGGATGTGCCTCAAGACTCTCCAGGAGGTAGAAATTAGAGTTGGGGGTTGCAGAAGAAGGAGTGTGCCCTTAGACTGAATTTGACTGTGGCCGCCCAAGTTACAACTGTTTCTCCAGTTGATGAGAAATGCCTCTTGTACCTCCATCACTGCCCATTGTGAGATGCTGGACCAGAACCACGTGGATGCAGAACTGAGCATATTGCTCGAGATTTTGCCCCGATCGGGAATTATTTGTTTGTAGCACATTTACGTTTGTGGATGGTTTTTCTAGTCCCGGAATGCATGTTGCCTTTGGGTGATGTTTGCTTTGAGCAAACAGTCAGCTTGCATTTATCCAAAGTCTACATTGACTGAAGAAAATTCCCAAAGGAAAAGCCTCTCCTGAAACCGGTCAACAGACATTGGTGAATTGTCAACCCGTGCTCGGCAGCAAGACTCGTCCTGACAAAAAGGCAGGGAGGCCTGGGGAGCCTGGCCTGGGGGTCAGACCTGAATGTGAAGCCAGACTCTGACACTTGTAAGCTCTGAGGGCGTGAAAATACCCTTTCAGAATGCTGAGAGCCACCGTTTTGTCACCTGTGAAGTGTCTATGACACAGTCTCATGGGGTCATCAGAAGTCTTATGGTATTAGTTGCATTAATTAATACATGCAGAGCACCTAGCGTGGTGCCTGGTATCTCCCAGGTACTGTCTACGTTGTCACTCCTACTAATGAATCCTTGCCCCCTGCTTGTCCTTAATGTGATTAATGGAGTCACCATCCGAAAGGGTTGGTGTGCCTGCCGTGCCTTCCTGGGTACAGCCCTCCAGCTTGCTTGCGCTCCCACTCCTCACACCCCGAATGGTTTGACCTTAAACTTCTGTGCCTTATTGTCTGTGCTCAGGTCAGTCTTGACCCTTGTCCTTCTAATACCTACCTCGAAAATTCTACCCTACCAAGCTCCACCTTAAATATAACCTCCTGTGCAAACTATTTCTGTACATTGATATTTACCTACTGCATTCAGCCCAGTTTTTATGAACACCTCGTTCCCATATTCTTAAAGACTGTCTGTCTTGTTTTACTCTGCCGTCCACTCAGACAGTCATTGCTATAGACGCTAATGAGCATACACTGTTGTAATAGGCTCTAGAAACGTGGAGATGGGAGACTTGTGCCCGCAGAGTGTTTACCGGCTGACGAGGGAGGCAGACACACACATAGGAAATGGCCACGATGTGCGATAAGTTCTGTGACAAAGACAGGCTTGGGGTGCTGTGCAGAGAAACAGCAGAGGAACGCCAGCCTGTGGGCAGAGTCAGAGGACGGGCCCTGGCAGTGGATCACACAGAGCTGTCGCTTGAAAGGTGGGTGGCAGTCAGCCATGCAGAGGACCTGGAAGGGCAGGACCACAGAATGGCCCGCTGGTGTCGGGAAGCGGAGCCTACCCAGAAGGCCACGGTGAAGTGAACAGAAAGAAAGAAAGGGGAGAGGGGGATCACAGAACTTAAGACAGCCAGTCCCTCCTTCGACTGGCCACTATAGTGATGTTAATGTCACAAACGTGCTGAGATAACAGTGGTTGTCCTTTCTGGCTTTGTTCTCTTGTCAAATGGCCTTAGGCTCCTTAAGGGTAAAGACCCAATCCTATGTGACTTTAGTATGGGGTCAGAACTTCCTGCAACTCAGGTGGGGTCACGTGGATCTTTATTAAATGATATTGATCATGAGAAAACAGTTCCTAATTCCTAATATGCTATTTATTTTTTTTAAAGTTTATTTATTTTTGAGAGAGAGAGAGAAAAGAGAGTGTATGCACGTGGTGGGGAGCAGCGGAGAGATAGTTGGATGGAGGATCTGAAGCAGGCTCCGTGCCGACAGCACAGAGCCTGATGTAGGGCTCGATCCCACAAACCATGAGATCATGACCTGAGCCAAAGTCGGACGCTCAACCGATTGAGCCACCCAGGCGCCTCTCCCCACCCCCCAATGTACTATTTAAATCGATGCACCTCAAAGTGTGGCTAGAGTCACCATTCTGCTGCTGTTAGAGATGCAGAGTTTTGGTCCTGGCTCAGATATAACCAAGTCAGGATGGCTGGTTGTGAGGCTCAGAAAACCATGTTTTCACGTGTTTTCCAGGTGAGTCTGGTTGAACAGCGCAGGACGTTTCTATGACAGTGTTGGAGTAGGCCATGTGCTAGAATCATCGGCAGAACCCAAAAATCTACCCTGCAGACTAATTAAATAAATAATCTCTAGGGCGGGACCCCAGGCATCAGCACTTGTCAAGTTTCCCTGTAGGAGACCAGACCTTGCCTCCCTTTGCACATACAAGCCTTTTGTTCACGAACCCATGGAGAGCCCGTGTTGGCTTTCCAGTGTGGATTCTGGAAGCCAGAGTGGAGGGTTTTATTTTATTTACAACTATTTTCTCGTAAGGAAATACGTAAGTGGACAACTAAGCGTAAACCCATTATGTGGATGTCCTAAGTCATCAATTTCTTATATCTCATTTGTGCCTATATATGAGGTTGTGAACCTTTATTCCTACTACTGTTTGCCGAAAGGGAGCTAGCATTTGTCCTTGAAAACGTATTCATATTTGACTTTAAATCTTAAGTCAGACAAAGCTCTACATCAAACTGACTTTCTTTCAGAGTGCAGGTTTTCCCCGACAGTCAGATTCATCTCCTGGCCTTTCCTCCACACCTCCTCTTCAATATCACTTAGAAGATTTTCTGCCCCGGAGGTTGTAGATGATTACAGATAAATTCTGTCGTCCCCACACAAGAGTTGCACGAAACGGCCCACAATCAGTATCATCAGATCTGATGTCTAAGGTCAGACACTCGTGGAACTATTAGGATTGAAAACCACTTTGAACGAACTCACATGCCTTTTCTCTACCAGAGTGAACACGGTTGAGCCATAAGTCAAGGGCCTCCTGGAAGAAAATGCCATCTTGTGTTTATGCCTCGACATCCCCACCAGAGCCTAATGGCCAGCGACAGCCAGCTCCCTGTGAAATGAGTTAACCAGCCCTGATGTGCCTTAATAGACTCAGAAATACAATTATCTTTACTCGCCAGAGATCAATTAATTGATTTGTCTGGTTCTGTCAGAAACAATCCTTTCCTTCACTTCTCTTATTAAAATATGTTGCGATCCTTCCCATTCATTCCCTCACTTTTGAAAGGGAGCAGGGATTATAAACGGTTGCGAGCCCCATTGGACATTCAGCTTTGCCGGGTAGAGGAGCGCCCCAGCTATGGCCCAGGGAGTTCGGGGTGCATGTGAACCCACCGGGCGAGCGTCTCCAGGGCTTTGGCTTTGACCAGGGCACATTTGCTGCAGAGACAGGGCGAGCACCCTGATGAACGGTCAGTGGGTAAGAGGCCATGGATGTAATAATACACCAGTTCAGTCCTGTGACTCTCCACATGTGCAAACCCACAGACGCCCTTTGTGTGTAAGTCAGTGTGATTTAGGATTTCTATCACTCAGAGTCAAGGGCTCCATCTAGCAGGGGGAATGTGGGTAGGCTCCAGAGTCTCTAAGAATAAAATTCCTTATTATTGTTTTAATAAGAATTTGATCTCCCTGTAAACAGTCATTATTAGAAGTTTTCCTGTGATGGTGGCTCAAGTACTGATGTGTAAGTTGGACATTCTGGATTATTTTTCCAGAAAGTCCACATTCCTGTCAACAATTGCCCTGTCTCATTTTTCTCTTCTTTTGCCTTTGAATCTGCAACTTCCTGAGCCTGCTGCTTTAAGCCTTTTATCCTCTTAACCCCTGGCTGAGGACATGCTCAGCAGGCCTGTGAAGAAGAGACCCTTCCAGGGGGCTGAGTGTGGCCTGTAGAGGTGAACATGCCTCTGGTGAGCTGCCCACAGGCCTGTGTGCCCCCTGGGGGCATCACAGAAGAGGCAGAAGCCCCTGGGCAGTGTGGCCCTTTCTAGTTTTGAACTCAAAGTGGTTACAAGAACACAAGGCAGGCCCCTCAGGGGAGCGAAAGGCGTCTGGTCCTGAAGGCGATAGAAGGAATGAGCACAGACACAAATCTTGATTTGGATTCTGTGTCTTCTGTTATCAGCCGGCTGCCCACAGGCAAGTTGCTAACCTCTGGTCTCTGTTCCTTCCGTGGTTTTGCAGGATCGTTGTTGGAAGCCAGCGAGGTCATATTTGTAAAGCTCCTCGGTAGACAGAGGTCTGGGCCCTGCGGTGCTAGCCGAGATGGCCTGAAAGGGGCCGCTGATCTGGCCAGAGTCTGGACTGGGCCTTCCTTCCTATGTTTTAATTAGGTGCTTTTTTTTTTTTTTAAGTTTATTTATTTTGAGAGAGAGCATGAGAAAGGGAGGGGTAGAGACAGGGAGAGAGAGAATCCCAAGCAGGCTCTGCACTGCCAGTGTGAGCCCACACAGGGCTTGAACCCGTGAACCCTGAGATCACGACCTGAGCTGAAATCAAGAGTCAGACGCTCAACCGACGGAGCCACCCAGGTGCCCCTGAGCAGATGCTGTATAGTCACGACCCTAATCCCCCAGGAAGGGGTAAAGTCTTCTTGGTTTTACTTTTTTGTTTTTTGTTTTTAAAGTTTCCAGTGGAAAATCTAAATGGACTCCATGCTGATTCGTATGGGCCTCCGTGGGAGAGACTCTGCTTCTTGTTCTTCGCCCCATATTTGAGGTCTCCAAAGTGAAAAAGCCACATTTATTTTTGTTCCCAGCCTTAATGGGATATAACTGACCTATAATGTTAAGTAAGTTTAAGGTGTATGTGTGCTGATTCCACACGCATGTATATTGTGGAAGGTCACAATATCTTTTAGCAACTTCCAAGTGCACAACACATTTCTGAAGTATTGCTTTGGGAACTCCTGTAAAATGTCCGTAGAGATCTAGTAAACCGCAGATGTTTCTTCTCTAGAAGGTTCTGTGAATGGATCTTGGGTCAGAGGAGAAGGTGTAAGGGAGTGAGGTCCTTGAGGGCTCCTGTTTGATTTTCCTTCTTGTCCAATATTGCTCAAAATGCTATTTTATATACACATGTTTTCCTTTACAAAATGTAATAGACCAGTTTGTCCTCTATTTTTCCCCTTGCCCTGCTTTTTGTTTTTTAATTTGGAGACGTTTCACTCTTGATAATATGAACCATTTATCCTGAAAATGACTAAATTTTGCTGCTTCTTGTGCTTCGAAGTCACTGGTAATGTTGGTAGAGATTAATACTGTATTTGAGCAAGCACTTTTATCATCCGACACGGTGAGGAAGGACATGACGTTCAGTCTAAGAGTCCTCACTCCCAAGTCTGTATCCCACCTCCTCCTGAACCCCTGTGGGAGGCACAGTGTGGAGCTCTGAGGATCGAGCTCTCTCGCAGGGACTCTGTGGCATCGGGCAGTGGATCTCCACCCGCTCGGTGGGAGGAGCTTTTATGAACCGCAGAAGTCTGGAAATGCGTGTAGCCGAAGCTGGGACCCTCCATGGCTCCAGCGGTCCCACAAGCTGACGTTCAGGTCTCTGAAGTGACTGTTTGGGAACTTCTGGGAAAAGGGGAGTCACCAGTAGAAGGCTGGCCCTTTCCTGCTCTTCCTAAAAATAGGTGAATGTTTGTGTTCATCAACACGCTCTGTGTTTCCCCCAAAGGGTAACATTTTAGGCTTTCTTAGAACAATTCTCTGTAGTTTCATTTGATGAAACCATCTCCTGAATTCTGTCTCAACTCACTAGACTCCACCAGAATTTAACTGGGGAAGAAATTTTTAAAATTCTGGATCACTACAAAATTGATAATTTTGTAACCCCATAATTTGACAGGGAGTGTTATACCTAAATTGCAGAGGACGTGGGGGCTAATGTGGGTTCAGTGTCTGCCCAGGTGTGCATGTGTGGCCAGTGGCCAGAGGGAGAGGTTCTCGGACCCAGAGTCGGGCATTCTGTCTCTACCCTACCAGGCATGTTTGTTTCCCTTGGGTCAGGATGGATGTTCGGATGCTGTGATGTCTTTTTCATCCCTTCTGTAAACACTCTGTACTTCTGCAAACAACAAAACTACCGAGTGCCACACTCAAGGGGAAATCAGACTCAGACTTCCTTTCCTTGCTGCCCTGCACATGCCTGGATATCCTTGCATAATGAGAGGATGACGTACGGGGAATTGAATCCTCCCAGCCAGTGACTGGCAGGCAAGGGAGGCACTTTCTCAACCAAATGTATCCACACCTCCATGACACAAGTCCTTCCCCTAAATAGAACCCTCAACGATGAGCATTTGCTCCCCCTTTCTCTTTCCCATTAGAACTTTCCTGAATGTCATCCTCCTCAAGAGGGAACATGGGGCGTCCCTCCCATAGAATTCCCATACACAGCGCCCCTGGTAAAGCAGATCAGCCTTATTTCCTGTTCCTCTGTTTATGCATTTATAAACTTGTTGATTTACTCATTTGGGGGACATTGGGCTCTGTGCTACCCTAGGATTTCTGGGCAGAACAATGAGAAAGACAGAGTCGTGAACTCAAGTCATCCACAGCCGACTGTGGGAGTCAGGGATGCAAGTCAAGAAATCGATGTCCCAAACAGGACAGCAAAGCAGGGACAAGGACTGCCCTCCCCCCGACCCCGGAGGCATTGGGACAGGTTGCCTGTGAGAGGGGGCTCTCTCATCAGATAAAGGCTGGGAGGGAGTCCCAGGCATTGAGAACCGCATGTGCAATGGCCTGGGAACGAAAAAGCATGGCCTCTCCTGGGAAGTGCCACGGTGCTCAGGTGCTCAGGACAGCTGCATGAGGGGGGGTCTTTTCCCTAGCGTGGGCGGGGTGGGGCTAGCCCATGGTGAAGGGCCGATGTGTTGTGTCCCGTGCCTGGGATGGCGCTTGTAGATAAAGAGATAAAGGAGGGCTACGGGACAGTCTAAGTAAGGGAGTTAGTGATTGCGGGCATGGTAGAAATGGCTCTTTGGAAGGATACTTAGGGTCTTAGGGTGGGGAAAACGAGGAGGGCAGTGAGGATGGCTCGGAGGGAGAAGACCTGGGAAATGCTGATGCAGAGGAATCAGAAGAACTGGTGCCTTTACGTAGTGTTGAGGGGGAGAGAGGAGATGCAGTCGAAATCAGCTGTTGGCTTGAAGGAGCAGATAAAGCCGAGGCAGAGGAGGACCAGGCAGCTGGGGTAGGCGATGTGTGTCCACCAGTCTGGAGGCAACACGGGAGCTGAGTCCAGAGGACAGGCAGGAATCTGGGCTGGGATTCATCGGCTCGTGGGTGTACTTGAGCCTGGCTCAAGCCCTTCAGGGACCGGTGACCCTTTGGGAGCTCAGACTCCGTGCCAGGACCTTTGGTACGTCAGCTCACTCGGCGCTATTGACAGCCCTGTGAGCTAGGCAAATGGGCCAGCTCATCTTCCAGGTGGGTAAACTGAGGCCTGGAGATACCTGGCTGTATCTGCAGCAGAGTCAGGGTTTGAATTCATGGCTGGCGGTCCTCAAAGCCAGGACTATCGACACTGTTCTTTATTCTGTTGGCAAGACAGACCCCAAGAGAAAAATCACAATTTAAATACATTTGGAGGTGAAGAAACACACGAAAGTGTCTGAGCTAAAGCTGTTGGGGAGGTGTCAGAAGCACCAGAAGAGAGGAGAAATGGCAGAAGTGAAGAAACGCAGAAACGTGAGAGCCTGAAGGAGGGAGCATCCCCGGGGTCGCATCCTGCAGAAAGATCAAAGGGTATGGGGACCCAGAGTGTCTTGAATTCGGCCTCCGGTGGTCAAGGCCAGCTTTTGTCAGAGCAGTTTGTCTGTAGATGGGAGCTTGGAGCCAGAGAGCCTGGTGTGCAGAGGCTGGAAGCTGGCCCTGCGGAGGGAAATCTCACCTGCCTCCTGAACTGAGCTGTGCTGTTCCCTGTGATCAAGCCAAGTAGAGCTGATGGGCGTGGCCATGGCCCACTTGCCGCCTCTCTGAACTGATGCTAACGGGGTGGGAGAGGAGTCCCCAGAGGGCCCCTGGGGGAGGCAAAGTGCATACCAAGGAGTTGGAGCTTTTGCTTGAGGAGTCGGTGCAGGAGGGCTGAGTATGGGATGTTTTAAGCAGGGGGATGACCAGATTTGGACTGGAATGTCATTTAGCCGAAGCATAGAGCAGAGATTGGAGCAGAGAGGAGCAGTGCCTGCCTGGAAGGGGATCAGCACACGTATGTTTGAATTCATATATACTGGGTGAGGGTACTCACAGGAACAGGGTAGCAATGATGCAGGAGACCTTTACTGAGCTACGTGACAAAGAGGTTTCTTACTGCGTTCCAAATCCTATTGATTAGCAATTTCTAAGCTTTGTATAAAGCACAAATCCCACCACTGATCTCTGTCTTCCCATGACTTAGTGAGCAGTGGAGCCATAAGGAACAGTGATGAAATGGAACCAGTGTGCTTTATTTATAGCTGGGAAGGTTCCTAATACTCTCCCCTCACAGGGTATTGAGAAAACAGATCGGGCAATGAGGATTAGGCATAGGCGTGAAGGCCAGACTGGGATTTCTTCCCGTCTCTCCCTACTCCCAATGGAGATAAATCTTTAGACTCAAGTGTTTAGAGGCAGCGGGGAGGGAGAGGAAGAGGAGAGACGATGAATGGATGTTTGCGTCCCAGGAGGGGCCTGGGGCCCATCGGCTGAGCCATAGTTTCTGAATACAAGGAATAGATTGCAAGTTGAAGACCACTGCACATGGTTGTTGGGATTAAGGCAAAGTAACCTTGCCCTTTATTAAAACGCATCCATCCCGTTCAACATCACAGGCTTTAACCAATCAAATTGGCAATGTCCCTCTCTGGACATTCACTTCCTGGGTCACCCGGTCCCCTGCATTTAAATACCATTCCTGTGCCACTGGCTTCCCGGTCAATGTCATCAGCCCCTTCCCTCTTCCAGATTTCAGACTTGCCCAGCACAAGTTTGACCGATTATCATCTTGTCTACGTGACACAGAGACCAAACACCCATCTTCCACCTTCCTTCCCAAACCTCTTCCATCAGTCACCCCCCCCCCCCCCACCCTTGGTTAATGGCAACTTCGTTCCCTGGTTGTCGAGACCGACCACTTCTTGACTTCTCTCTGTCTCCCTCCTCATATCACTGCAGCCAGAAATCGTGTTGGCTGTCTCTTCAAAATGCATCCTGAAGATGACATTTCTCACCCCCTCCTGCTAATGCCCTGGTTCAAGCCACCATCTGTCCCATCTGGATTTATACTATCGTCTCTCCTGTCTGATCTCTCTGATGTCACCCTCGGCCATCCCTAATCCATCACAACGTAGAAGCCCGATGGTCCTTCTAAAGAGATGCTTCTGTGTTCCAGCTCTCCAAGAGCCCTTCGGTTTGCTGTGAACAAAGCCAGAGGCCCCGTGATGATGCTATTCTTCCCTCCTTCATGTCCCTCCTGCCACAGAGGTCTCTTTAGTGCTCCTTGATTGTGCCAGACATGATCTCGCAGTAGAGCCTTTGTGCTGATCTCCCCTTGACTCTTCCAGGTCACTGCTGGAGGCCCTCTCCTGTGGCAGGTGCTGCGATGTGCTGGCCAGGGGCTCCAGCTGGGAGCTGCTGGGCTCCCACATCTGGGTCCTTCCTGGGGGGGGGGTGGTTTCCTAGCTAGGAGGTCTCCACCTTGCCCAAAGTTGCATGCACCCCTTCCCTCCACTCCAGGGCTGCTGACATCCAGTGACTGGTTGATGGGTGCCACAAAAGCCTGTTCCCCTTGCCCCCATCAGGGGCATCTGTGACAGACCTTCCCAGGTTCTGAGTTCCCATGGACTGGCCGAATCTCCTGTTGCAATTACATCTCCGTCCATCTATCTCTCCCGCCCTCCAGTTCTCTCTCTCCCATGGCAGGTGTTCCTGAGATCACTCCCCAATACATGTTTGCACACAGATTTCCAACTCAGAGACTCTGTATCAGGAAATCCAACTTGAAACACCTGCCCTGACCACCCCTCTAAAGCTGCAGTCCCTCCACCCCCACCTACCCTGCTGGTTCTCCGGCCCCACAAACACCGGTAACCTTGCTCCATTTCCATGTTTTTGGTTGGTATCTGCCTTCCCTCACACCGACCGTAGGCTGTAAGCTCCTGGAAGAGGGGACGCCTGGTGTGTTCCCTGATGTCACTCAGATGTCTGTAACTGGGCCTGGCTCATCATAGTTGCTCATCAAGTGTTAACTGAATGGAAGGAATCGAGAGGTAAAGGTTGTGGTTGACACGCACAGGACCAGGGGCTGTGTGTTCCCTGCACCAGGGTGGCGGGCACCTTGAGTGTGATGTCCAGGAGTCTGGGATCCCTTCCAGGACCAGCAAAAAAGCACATCAAAGGTAACTGTTGTAAGCGTCAGGACTTGGTGGTGTGTTGGTTTCCCAGGGCTGCACAATGGAGGGCCAAACACTGGGTGGCTTACCCAAGGCAGTGTCCTTGTCTCACAGGCCTGGAGTCTAAAAGTCTGAGATCAAGGTGCTGGCAGAGTCGGTCCCTTCTGAGGCTCGGCGGGAGAATCTGCTCCAGGACTCTGTCCTGGCTTCTGGTGGTCATGTGGTGGTCTCTGATGGTCTTTGCTCTGCTGACACATCCCTCCTGTCTCTGCCTCCATGTTTACGTGGTGCCCCCCGTGTGTCTTTAAACATCACCTTCCCTTGTGCGTGTCTGTCTCAGTGTCCACGTTTCCCCTTTCTATAAGGACAGTGGTCATTGGATTAGGGCCTAGCCTAATGGCCTCATTGGAACTGAAAAACCTCTGTAAAGATCCTCTTTCCAAATCAGGTCACATTCTGAGGTACTGGGGATTAGGATTTGAGCATATCTTTTTTTGGGGGGGGCACAATTCAACCCCTAACAGGTGCTATCTCCCAGTTTGTGTAGAGGGAACGGGATTTGGAAACACATGCCAAGGCCTGACCTGTAGGCGGAATGGGGATGTTGTGTAGATTCCGCCCAGATTTGCTCAGCACCGAGAGGGCTCCAGGGCTGCAGGACTTCTGGTGTTAAACCTGTGGATTCCCCGGGCCAACTGCAGTGAGCCGCCCGCCCCAGGGCACGGGCTGAGTGATGACCCTGGGGAGGTAAGTAGGTCACATTGCAAGGACGTGGGATGTCGAGACCATGGATATTGTCCCATGGAGAGTGGGCACCATAAGGTGACCAAAGTGTATGGGCCTGAGGTCCGGCAGTCCTGGGAAGAAGCTTGGGTGTCACGCAGGTCAGTTGACTGAATATGTGAATAAGAGAGCTAGGCACATTGGAGGGGACTTTGCCTGGTCAGTCCTTAGACAGCTGGGCGGTGGAAGAATCCTCTCAGAATGTCCCATTTCCTGATTCCTCATGGAGGCCTTTTCTCTCTCATAACCAGAATACCCCAAAGTGTGTTCAGGGGAACACTGATCCCATGTGGGCAGCCTGCCATAAACTTCTGGGATTTTCTCTGCCTCCTCCATCACGTTGCGTGTGCACGTGTGCGGATGCATGCACACACGTGGGGTGGGAGGCGTGATGCTGGTGTTCCAAAGCGTATCTCTTGGAGAATGAATCACTCTTTCCCCCAAGTTGCCTTGTTCCCATCCATCGAAAGGGTGGGTCCGCAGACTTGTTCTGAGTTGGATTCGATTAGCGAGTGGGAATAGTGCAGCACTTGGAGTTCAGGTTGTCCAGCAGCCTTCTTTTGTGTAAGGAGGACGTGGGTGAAGCAAGGGGGATGGCATTTATATTCATATTAAGTACTTCGTGTAGGATGGTTTCATTTACATCTTTGACATATCATATAATGAGGATACTTCTCAGTCAGATGAGGACCCAAGAGGCTCAGAGATTTTTCCAGTGGCCAGGATTTGGGCTTGGATGTCGGAGCACCTGGGTTTAAGTCCTGGCCCCAAGACCTCAGAATAAATGTCATCGCAGACAGGTTAGTCTATCTCCCTGCATCCAAAAAATATAGATAATGAGAGTTCCTGCCTCCTAGGGTTATTGCAAACAAAAAATTATGTGTGCTTACTGTTCCCGATAAATTTTCGCTCTGTTTATTATTAATCATCATCATCATTGTGGTTATTGCACAGATTGCCCAAGGGATCGCTACTGCTGGTTGGTGGCACGTCCAGAATTTACACCTGCACCTGGATCAGTGCAATGCTTGTGCATTCCTGCACAGCTGACCCTTGAACAAGGCGGGTTCGGAGTGCACGGTCCACTGGTACATGGATTTTGTACAGTGCAGCACCGTGAATGTATTCCCTCTTCTTAAGGGTGTTCTTAGTACCATTTTCTTCGCTCTAGCTTGCTTTATTGTCAGAATACAGTATACAATACATACAACGTGCGAAGTATGTGTTCATTCTTACTATCAGTAAGGCTTCCAGGTAGCAGTGGGTTCTTAGCTATTTTGTAGGAAGTCAGAAGTTTCAGGAGGATTTTTGACTGCACAGGGGTCAGAGTCCCTCCCCCCCCCCCCCCCCCCAGTTCCCATGTTCAAGGGTCAGCTGTACATGCTGTGCATTGCTGAGTATCTTAGCACTTTGAGTATCTTGGCTTGCAGAAAGGATTGTTTGTATGGGACCACAAAATACCTCTACTGAGTTCGTCCATCCATCTATCCACAGATTTGTTCATTAATGCATTCTTTCATTCATTCGTTCTTCCTCTCATCATACATATATCAAATAGGCAATAGGAAAAGAAAATGAACCAGCTTGGGCTTAGCCCCTGCTATATCCCAGGGACTGAGCCAGGCGTTTACCTACATCATTTCACTTAATTATCCTGCAGGAGCAGATATTATCTTTCCTGTTTTACACATGAGCAAACAGTCTGCCATAAAGAATAAAGCAAAATATCGTACCCGAAGTCGTGCAGGCTGCTCAGTCTCTGAGCTCTGCACCTGCCCCTCCCCTGCTTGGAGCATCCATCCACCTGCCACATTCTCCCTGGAGCCCCTTCTCAGATTTTCTGGTCTTTTCTCAGATGCCACCTGTCTCAGGAGGCCGTTGGATGGCTTAGCCTGGGTCAGGAGCCCCCTCCACGCTGTCCTTTGTTCTTCCACTTCTGCTAACCACCTCCCTGGCTTGTACTGCATGGGCCTGGCCCCTGGGTCCCATCAATTCCTACTCCCCAGGCTTGCCACCCAGGGCTGGCACAGCGTGGCTCTCAGCTAAAGTTTGTTGATAAGTAGGTGATTTGGGTTGACATATTTTGACCGTCCTCGCCAGTTTTTTGAACCACAAAGTGGTATTTATTGAGTGTCTACTGTGTAGTTGAGACAGGTCCGGATGCCACTTTCATGGGAGTGACCCAGGCCGAGCAGTCCCTGCTCTCACGGAGTGTCGGTCCGGCGGGAGAGCCAGCCATCAAACCTAAGCTCCCTTTTCTCAGCGGATAATTCAGTTTGGAATGCGCGCTGTGATATAAGGTGCAGGTGGCCGTAGAGGTATGCCAGGAGACCCCTCATTTCGATTGAGGGCTCAGGAGAGGCTCTTAGAGGAAGTAGCATTTGAGAAGAGACTTGAAGGTTAATTAAAAAATAGCTGAATTTGAGCGCGAGGAAAGAGGCCACGGGAGGGGCCGGCAGAAGGAGGGAGGCCCTGGGCAGGAACACCTTAGTCCAGAAAACACACTGAAGTCCCCACGGCCGCTGGAAGGTGAGCCAGGGCCAGGTTCTGTGTGGCCTCCATGCCCTAGGGAACATCTCCCCTGTGTCACCTTGAGCAGCCTGCCTTTGAGAATTACAGGCAGCCACACAGGACTGAGCCTCAGAGCCACTCTTAACCCTTCTCCTTCTCTTGTGTCTCTCCTGATCCTACTTATCCTTCAAAGGAAGTGCCTTATACTTACCTGCACCAGCCTCACTGCTGCCATCCCAATCCAGGCCGTGTCACTTCCCACAGAGCCTGTCACTGCCTCCTCCCGGTGTCCCTGGGCCCTCCCCGCCCCCACTCTCCCAGTGTTGTCAGCATGGCAGCCAGAGGGCCCTTTTAGAAGGGGAGCCAGGGAGTGTCTCTTCTCTGCACCAAACTTCCCACGTCCCTCTGAACAGAAGCCCAAGTCCTGGCTATGTCCTCTGAGGCCCTTCGTGACCCTCTGGCCACTCCAAGCCATGGTCCTGTTCTGCCTGCACGGACCCCTGGGGCCTATGGGACACACCTGGGACATTCTTACCAGTATGTGCGCACAGCACAGTATCTCACCTCCCGTTAAGTCTTTGCTCATGTGACCTTCTCCCGTCACGTTTCATACCTGCAGCTTCCTGCCAACCCCCTTCCCTGCAGCAAACCACACAGGTAGCTCATCTGTGGTGTTTGTATTTGTTTGATCCTCCTGCCGAGATGAAGGCTGCCCAAGGACTGGGGTTTATCTGTTCTCCTCACTGGTGGATCTCAGCACTTAGGGTACTGCGGACAGGGAGCAAGTGAGTAGCCACTGTGTGCTTAATACACGGAAGGAATAGCATTGGGAGGGAAATGGTTCTGGCATTTTATTTTTAAAAATTCTGTATTTATTTTGAGAGATAGAAAGTGTGTGTGGGGGGGGGGGGGGGCAGTCATGTGCCCGAGATCAAGCAGGGGAGGGGCAGAGAGAGAGGGAGAGAAAGAATCCCAAGCAGGCTGCATGTTGTTAGTACAGAGCCCAATGCAGGGCTCGAACCCACAAACCGTGAGATCATGACCCGAGCCAAAATCAAGAGTCAGATGCTTAACTGACTGAGCCACCCAGGTGCCCTGTCATTTTATTTTTTTGAAGTTTTATTTATTTTTTAAAAAATATGCTCTATCCCCAACACGGGGCTTGAACTCACAATCTCAAGATCAAGAGTTGCCTCCTCTTCTGACGGAACCAGCCAGGCTCCCATCTCACAGCCACAGGGACCTCGTAAAATGCCAAACGAACCAGAAAAGAGCTCACTTGGCATTTTAGAAGGTCCCTCTGGCCTCTAGATGGGACCCGTGCCACTCCCCCCCAAGTGAAAACACACCCCCTCCTTCCGCACCCAGCCTCTTTCCTTCTCTCCCTTGAAGCAGAGCAGGGGTCTGGCTTCCGTGTGAAGCCACTGAGTAGGGATTAGAGAGTATGACCCTGTCAGTGTGGTCGCTTATTGAACCAGCGAAGGAGGCAGAGGGTTGTGGTCTGGGAAGGAATGCGGGCACAAGTGCTCTGGGTATTGAGTAGTTTATGTGATTAGAAGGACCAGAATGTGACAGAATTGTAGAGATGGGATGGACAAGAGGTGGTCTCTAGGGATAAGGAACTCAGGTCCAGGGGATCCAGTAACCCAACCCGGAGCAGGAGAATGTCCGTGGACCAGAGTGACATGGGCAGGGCAGGCGCGGGGGGACGGTGAGGTCCACGGACAGCAGGGGAAGGTGGAGTGAAGAGGGATGGCTAAGTAGCACCAGCTTACCGTTCGCGCTGGACGAGGGGCTGGGGTCCCAGTGGTCTGGAAGTGGCCACGGGAGCCACTCCGCCTGTGAGTCCCGCTGAGATTGTGAAGAAACCGACGCCTAAGGCAGAGGGCTTCAGGGAGCCGGTCCTCAGGGAACACGGTGGTTTCGGTCACGACAAGGAGACATTTGAGGACAAGGAGGGAGCGTTTGAGGGCTTTTGCTGATTATGACATGAGCGCTCCAGGGTTCACGGTGGTCAGGGTCGGGAGGCAGCAGCAAGATCAGGGCTCGGTCAAGGGCAGGGAGGAGCAGAACATTATGGGATGCTGGTGTAGTAGAAGATAACCAGGCAGGGCTGCAGTCTTACCCTTTGACTTTGGCTGTGAAAACAGAGTCCGTCTCGTAGCGGAGGCTGGTCCTGGACTAATCTCCCCTTGGATGCTCAGGCTCAGTGTGGGAGGCGAGGACAGTTCCTCCAGTTTGGGGTCAGCCCTGGTGCCCATAAACGGAAAGCAGAGGTGGGATGAGCCCCGAGGCCCTTCTCCCGTGGTTGAGGAAGGAACTCCTGCCACGTGCTCCTTCCTGCCTGTGTGTCCCAAGAGGCAGAAAACCCAAAGCTTCTTGAAAACCGGTTCCCTCTGCAGGTTCCCTCTCCCTCTACTTTCCAGCCCTCCGTCCCAGGTTTCTCCTGTGAACCTTATCAGGATGCAACCTGTGCTTTATAGGACAGACTCTCAAAGGAGAAACGGGCAGGTGTACTTCAGGAGTCCAAACATTTCTACTGCGGCATGAACTTAAGGGAGAAAATGGTACAGCTCTCTGAGCGTATAGAGTTCATCGTGGTCGGTCTGAAGATCGCACACATGTCTTTGGGCGTGTGTGGCTGTGTGTGCCCATGTACATGTCCGTGGGCGTGCGTGGCTGTGGGCACATATGTTTGTGGGCGTGCGTGGCTGTGGGCACATATGTTTGTAGGCGTGCATGGCTGTGTGCAGGCATGTTTGTGGGTGCACATGACTGGGTACAGGCATGGCTGTGGGTGCTCATGGCTGTGTGCAGGTGTGCTTGTGGGTACACACATGCATGCTTGATTAAACAAATGGCCAAACAGACCTATGTGAACCCTGTCCCACAGAACTGGGGACTCTGGGCTTTGAGGAGGGACCCTGTTATTTTCTTGTGTTCCTTCCCCCAAGGGATTTTTTTTTTTTGTTTGTTTAATGTTTATTTATTTTTGACAGAGAGAGAAAGAGAGAGAGACAGAGCATGAGCAGGGGAGGGGCAGGGAGGGAGGGAGACACAGAATCGGAAGCAGGCTCCAGGCTCTGAGCTGTCAGCACGGAGCCCGATGCGGGGCTCAAACTCACGGACTGCGAAATCATGACCTGAGCCGAAGTCGGACGCTCAACCGACTGAGCCCCCCAGGCGCCCCCGCCAAGTGATTCTTTGATTATCCACCTCATTGTGCTAAGAATGAAGTCCTTCTGAGTGTCATGGTCTCCTGCTCAACCAGCTGCTCAGACGCCCCCCTCTGTCCCAGGGGTCCACATGGCTGTGTTCTAAGAATAGTTTGAGTACCGATGTCCCTTTGGATTCACCTGGAGGGCTCTTTGTTATAAGGCCAGGTTAAAGCACCATTGCCCTTCTCGGATCTGAAAGGAGGCTGTGCCTTTTGCTACCTTGTCACTGGCCATGCTAATTTAGAGGTCAAAGCAGGGACGGATATTCCTGCTAACAATGAGTTGACGAGCTTCTGGGCAGATGCCTGGTGGTACCCAGAGAGTCACTTCACTTCTCTGGCTCCCAATTCCCGATCTGTCACTCAAGCCTGGATCCACGTGCTCCCTGGTGCTCCGGGATTGACTGGGGCCCTGCTTCCTTGGAACCTGGGTTCCTACTGTCATCTCTCCGAGCTCAGTCCACGTGTTTTCTCTGTCGCGTAACCTACCTCACCGTGTTCTTGTGGGGATCATAGGTGAGGAAATACGGAGATCTTAGCACAGTGCCTGACACACACTAGCCAGGCAAAGTGCTTGTCACATCTGCTGGTTTGGGGACACCAAGAGCATCTGAAATAAGTGTGTGCAGCAGGAACTTGGTAAAGGTTCGCCAGACAGAGTGAGAGGGTGTTTTCGCAGCACCCCGTCCCTGCCGTTGCTTGGAGAGCTTGATCTCCTCCCTGCAGAGAGAGGCCTTAAGTTTTTGCTTTTGGGACAGGAGGGGTTGTGATGGCAGGAGGTCATGTGTGAGGGCAGTGGAGCCGTATCAGGAGAGGTTGCATTTTCTCCCATTTCAAACAAATTGTGGTAAATACATGTTAAAAAAAATATATAGGGGCACCTGGGTGGCTCAGTCAGTTGAGCATCCAACTTCAGCTCAGCTCATGATCTCACGGTCCATGGGTTCAAGCCCCATGTCAGGCTCTGTGCTGACAGCTCAGAGCCTGGAGCCTGCTTCCGATTCTGTGTCTCCCTCTCTCTCTGCCCCTCTCCTGCTCCCACTCTGTCTCTCTGTCTCTCTCTTTTTTTAAAAAAAATTTTTTTTTTTCCAACGTTTTTTATTTATTTTTGGGACAGAGAGAGACAGAGCATGAACGGGGGAGGGGCAGAGAGAGAGGGAGACACAGAATCGGAAACAGGCTCCAGGCTCCGAGCCATCAGCCCAGAGCCTGACGCGGGGCTCAAACTCACGGACCGCGAGATCGTGACCTGGCTGAAGTCGGACGCTTAACCGACTGCGCCACCCAGGCGCCCCTGTCTCTCTCTTAAAAATAAATAAAAATATTAAAAAATTTTTTTAATGAAAAAAAAGAAATATATGTAAGTGAAGAATCGCTAAATTCTCCTAAAATCATTATTATACTATACATTAACTAAGCTGCATTTAAATGCAATTTTAAAATAAAAATATCAATACAATATTTATATTTAAAAACTAAAATTTATAAATATATAAAATATAATTTTTTAAAAAAATTAAAAATAAAAAATAAAGTGTATAAAAAAAGGAATGTACCATTTTACCCCTAAGCGTGCAGTTTTGTGGCTTTATGCATATTCCTGTTGTTGTGTAACCATCCCCACCAACCATCTCCAGGACTTTCTCATCTTCCTGGCTGAAACTCCACACTCATTAAATGCAAGCTCCCTCCCCCAGGCCCTCACACCACCGTCCACCTTCTGTCTCCATGAACTTGGTGCCTGAGGGACCTCATACGTGTTTGCTCTCTTGTGACTGGCTCATTTCAATCAGCACGTCCTCAGCACTCATCCATATGTTGTAGCAGGTGTCAGAATTTCCTTCCTTTTTCAGGCTGAGTGATATTCCATTGTATGAATGGATCACATTGTGTGTATCCATCCATCCGTTGATGGATGCTTGGGTCGCTCCCACCTTTTGGCTACTGAGGCTAATGCTGCCACGGCCGTAGGGTGCCAGGATCTGTTCAAGGCCCCGCTTGCACTTTCTTTGGGCACACACAGTGCCAAGCCCCTTTTGAGTACTTTGTGCCAGGGTCTCTCCTAGCTGCCAGGAACAAAGGAGAATTTAGAATTTAGAATTTAGTCCCTGTCCTGGGGAAGCGCTTGGGCTTGTGGGACTGTGTAGCCCAGGGGGGCAGGGCTGATGCGGTGACCAAGAGATCCTAAGAGGGCATGGCTGTCAGACGGGGTCTTGAAGCCGCCTTCCAGGGTGAGTGGATGTAAAATGGTGCAGTGACGTTTGGGTAGAGCAAGCCGCCTGGGCCTGGGGCTGGAACATTCCAGGATGCGGGAGACATGGCTTGCTGAAGGTGAGGAGGGGATATGCGTGGAAGGGCCAGCTCACAAGGAACCTTGTGTGCCAGTCACAGGGCTATGGGTGTTATCCGGTCAGGAGGCTCTCTGAAAGCAGAGAAGCATCATGGTCAGGAACTCGGTTACAGATACGAGCAGTGAGTAGGTGCATGGATCCCGGAGTCAGGCCGCCCTGGGTTTGCTCGCTAGCAGTGTGACCGCAACACGTCACCCACCCTGGAGCTGTGTCAGCATCCTGTTTGCGGGTGACAAGACGGATCATAGCTTGGACACGGCGATATGGGTAACATGGAGACAGTGGTATGTACATCGATAGGGCTCTTGTAAGATTTAGGGAGTCACCAAGATGCTCATCACAGAGCTGGAGGCAAGTGCCCCATGACTGTCACTGTCCTGTTGTCTTTCCCTTTGTTCTGGCTTCATTTCAGAAGAGGCTCCCTGGCGGTGGCAGTGTGGGCGGCTGCTGCCTGCACGGGGGTGGGGGGCAGAGGCGCTTTGCGTGTGAGTGCTGGACTGTCCTTGCTGCATGAGCACCCCGTGGCCTGCTGTCCATGGGCAGATGGTCAGGGTCCCAGGGAGGGGCTGCAGGGGATAGAAAAGGAATTCTTGCAGCTTCTTGCCCATCCCCAAATGATGAGTTGGGCCTGACTCCCAGAGATCACTGGTTAGATGTGAAGAAATTAAATCCTAGAGCAGTGCCTACAGGCAGCAGGTCAGGCTGGAAGGGGCAGGGACAAGGCCCCACCCCCGCCCTCCCCTCCTCCGCCCCCGCCCACCCCACATTCTGCTGGACTGGAAGCCAAGGACCCCTTTCCTTGGAGGCCAGCCCTGCCCAGGGCACCAGGGGGCCTAACTGAAGGATGTGGGGTGGGAGGGGTGAGTGGGGGAGGCTCTCCTATAACACGGAGCAGAGAGGGATTGCCTTTAGATTTTCGTAGTGTTTTAACCTTGATGCGGCAGCACTTAGCTGACGGAATGCTCTCATCACCCTCTAAACGCAGACAGGGCCCCGATTTGTCAAAGTTCACTGCACTTGCCTGGTCTCCGCAGTCCCTTCCCCTGTTTCCTGACATCCTGGAAGCATGGTGGAGACATTAGGGGATCCTGACTGTAGCCCACCCCTGACCTCCTGGATTCAGGGTAGCAAAGAGGTAAATGGAGGTGGTAGGGGAGGCCAGTGGTCTACATTGTTTAGCCGTAAAATATGTTTAGTTAGTTGTTAAAACATGATGCATTTGGCTTATAAAATGTGAATTAATGCCACATCGCTAGCTAGCATTCTTATGATTGTTGGGGGTTTTTAAAAATACACACAACAAACACATTGCACATTGCTTTGATTTGTATACAAAAACAGTAGGAGTTGGAATCTGGACGCTAGGGGAGAAATTTAAAATAGTAAGTGTGGCTGGAGTATTACCTGACCTCCACTCAGTTCTGGTGGCCCCTAGGTTGTCTGTCACCCTGCTCTGGGGCCCCGTGGACGCCTCACAGTGGCTCCGTGACAGGGCATTTTCACCACAAGGACCGGTCCACAAACTGGAGCTCAGAAGACCACGCTGAGCCCCTAAGTCCCGTCTAGTGCTTTGTGGGGAACTTCCCAAGGTCCATATTACGTTGAGGACATTTATCCTGTTGCACAAAATGCATATTCATTTATGCAAAGTAGAAAGTGCCAAGTAACAAAAATCCTATTTCTCAAAACCATTGCTGAGCTTTTAGAAAGCTTATAGCCCTCTCTGCATGAATATAGATATGTGTACATACTGTCAGCATTTTAAACAAAAATAAGGATTCTATTATGTACGTCGAACACTGAATTTTTTCTAATTGTTTACCGAAAGCTGAGTGAATAAATATTTTCTAAGGAGATCTACAGCCGTTTGCTGTAGACCAAAACTCTGAGTGATGTGAAAATACACAGGTATTGCCAGAGCAATACGGCCAGAGTGAGGCGGAGGTTAGGATCAGGCAATCGGTGGTCAGATTTCGGCCACCAGAGTGGCTCAGGATTAAGTCGAGTACTCGTTCCTCAAGTAAACAGGTTGAGGAAGCAGTTTGTAGGAATCAGTAAGGCACAGGTTCTTCTGGCAAGGAGCTCACAGCCAGGAGCTCGGGTTGAACAGATGAAATGCACGTGTCAATCCTTTCCTGATCCCTGCGGAGGCACAGGGAGGCTGGGTGCCTGGCATCGCACTGGGAGAAACAGGAAGGGGCGTAAAGATAGGGTTGGTTCTTCTGGGGACAGGCTGCTGGGGAGGTGGTGAGGCAGAGTCCCCAGCACAAAGTAGTAGCAGCCCCAGGCCCTTTGGGAGTAGAGGATGGGGGTGGGCGGTACCCAAGGCAGCTGTCAGCGAGGGAGCCTTTGAGTTGAGTCCTGGCAAGGAGGGCGATTCCCAGGATGTTTGAGGCTGGCGTTCCCAAGGAGGGGGAGGCATGTGCAGAGGTGTGGCAGTGTGTGAGGGCACGAGGCGTGTGCAAAACAGCGGCACGTTTTAGCAGGTGCAGAGGCTGCCCCCTGAGGCACCTCGTGGGTGTGGCTGCAGCTCCCAAAACAAAGCCATGTAACTGGCCAGGCTTTTCTGCACTGTTGCTGATCTCTTTACCAGGGATGAGAAGGAAATCGCTCTTTTTGTCATTGGCGCCTTTCTTTCTGAGTTCCTACTTCCCTTTACATATTTTTTTATTTTAATGTTTATTCTTGATTTTTGAGGGGGGGGGGGAGAGAGAACGAGTGGGGGAGGGGCAGAGAGAGGGAGACACAGAATCTGAAACAGGCTCCAGGCTCCGAGCTGTCAGCACAGAGCCCGATACAGGACTCGAGCCCACGAACCGCAAGATCATGACCTCAGCTGAAGTTGGACGCTTAGCCGACTGAACCACCAAGTGCCCCTGAACTACTTCCCTTTAAAGCTGAATTCACATATCCCTGGTTTCCTGAGAGCCAGGTTGAAGGAATGGGTTGTAGCAAATACAGTCGTGATGGTCCTTACCAGACAGAAGGGCCCATATGAGCCCCTGACTGTGGCCGCATCGTTCAAAACCTGGAAGCAGGGGAGCGCTTGGGTGGCTTAGTCAGTTGAGTGTCTAACTTCGGCTCAGGTCATGATCTCGTGGTTCGTGAGTTTGAGCCCCGCATCAAGCGTCTCTGCTGTCAGTGCAGAGCCTGCTTCAGATCCTCTGTCTCCCTCTCTATGTCCCTCCCTGGCTTGTGCTGTCTCTCAAAAATAAATAAACATTTAAAATAGAAAGCTGGAAAAATACATAAATAAAATAGAAAGCTGGAAGCAGAGAGAATTGCGGGCCATAGGAATTGGCTCACAGATGTACCTTTTCCTTGTGGACAAAAGAGGGCAATCTTGAACTAGTGGAGGGGGTCACCTGGGCTCCAGGGAGTGTGGACCACGAGCCTTGGACTATGAGCCAGGCATCCCAAGTGCAAAACCGAGCTTGGCTACCTCCCCGTCGAGAGCATCATTAATCAGAAGGCCGGTGGACAGTCTCTTATTTGCACCTGTCCTTTTTACTTTTTCTTGCAAAGAAGCATGGAAACATGGCTGGCTGTCTCACTGGGAATTTGGAGTTTGGTTCTCCTGCGTCAGTCTCCTGGAAAGACTCCTGGGTCAGCTTGGAACAGGAGTCAAGTCTGGGTTTCAGGACTTCGTAGTTCAGTCTCCTGATTTTCAACATCCAGACAGAGGGGCCTGGGGACATTGGGGGACTTGCCAGAGACTGGAGTCAGGGGCAGCAGTGCCTCTAGGACTTGTGACTTTCCTCTCTTGAGGAATCCCGTGGCCACACAGCAGGAAAGCTATGTGTGCTGGAAACCATCTCAGAGTTCTGTGGGGCCCTGCCCAAATTCTGCTAGGTTTCTTTCAGCACAGCTTTAACCCAGCCTACTGTGTGTGAAAGAGCTGGAAACCCAACCAATAAGACAAAGAAAACCTGGGGCTGGGGTGCCCGGTGACTCAGTCGGTTAAGTGTCCGACTTTGGCTCAGGTCATGATCTCATGGTTCATGAGTTCGAGCCCCGCGTCGGGCTCTGTGCTGACAGCTCAGAGCCTGGAGCCGCCTTCAGATTCTATGTCTCTCTCTCTCTCTCTCTCTGCCCCCACACCCTACTTGTTCTCTGTCTCTGTCTCTCTGTCTCTGTCTCTGTCTCTCTCCCTCCCTCCCTCAAAAATAAGTAAACATTAAAAAAGAAAACTTGGGACTTTGGGAAAATGACGGGTCACTTGAGAGTAAGTAAGGGCTTTTTTCAAATCTCCACTAATCTGTTATTAGTGTGAGGTTACTAAGGGCTGACTGTATTGTCCCATCTTTGGAAGAGCTTTCAAAAATCCCAGCTCCCTTGAATCTTTGCTGTGTGGCCTTGGGTAAGTGAATCAATCTCTCCGAACCTCTTTTCTCATATGTATTCTGGAATAATGCCTACTTTCAGACCTTCTTTTAAAAAGAAATGACACTATTTTCTATCATCCTAAAGATAGTAGAGGCATTTTATTTCTTCACAACTTACATCATAATAGCAACTATTCGGGGTTTGCACATTAGTGATTAAAATGCCCCAAAGACCCTCCGGTAGTACCCGGTATGCCTGAGTCAGGCGACAAAAATATATGCCCAAGGAGGCAAAGTGTATGTCTTTCTTCAAATAATGCATTTATGATTGGAGCCTTGCATTACTCAGCAGTTTGTGTTTTGGGGTCTCCGGGTTAAGTCAGAGAACATTTCTAGCACTGACTATGCATGGCGTGCTAAGGACACAGGAGTGAAAATGACAGATTTATTGAGAGAGGTTGACAGCTCACCAAGGAGATGATTAATTGCCTGAAACTTCCAGAATATAAGTCCTGCTAAGAAAACGTAGGGTGGGGAGGCAATGAGAGGGCACAGGCTTTGAGGATGGACAGGACTGCTCTGAATGCCCCCTCTGCTAATTATTAGCAGCCGAGCCTTGGGAAAGCCACTTCACCTCATGGACCTGTTTCTTTCATTAATAAAATGAAGGTGATTGTACTTGGGTGGTTCACTGAAGCCCACAGAAGAGGTGTCCTCCTGGCCCGCACTGTGGTATGTGGCAGGATTCAGTGCCTGGTAGCTAGTAGTTGTACTAATTTTATTTTATTTTATTTGAAAAGGGCAGTGCCCTTGACATTGCCACGGGGCAGCGAGGGTTCTCTGTGCACCTGCCGTGGGGCTGTGGGATGAGGGGCCTGCGGCTGCCCCGGGTTTGCTCTGGCAGGCTTTGCTTGGCTGTTTGCTCTGCCCCGTCCTCCAGGACAAGCAGAATACAGAGAAGTGCTGGACTGCTGTCCACCGGAGGGACGTTGCCCTGAACTGCGTAAACCAGCAGCCGGAGCTTTGAACTCGTAGCACAGGGAAGGGAAAAACATAAGAAGAGGCCACTGATGGTAAAAATGAGTAGCTGCAGAACAGCGGATGCGCTAGTTTTATAGAGATAGGTGTGTGTGTGTGTGTGTGTGTGTGTGTGTGTGTGTGTGTGTGTGTGTGTCAGAGACAGAGAACGAGAGAGACAGGGAGGCAAAGAGGAATAGAGACGGCGAGCTTGAAGAGACTGGCTGGGGGGAGGCAGCCCATCAAAGAGCAGGCTGTGTACCAGATTCACACTGGCTCTCCCGGGTTCAGTCCAGTAGAGCCTTGTTACACGGTCCCTGACTCTTAAGCTTTGGGAATGTTTTCCCTCTTCCTTCTGGTCAACTCATTTCACATTTAGATAGTGCCATCGATGTATCCAGCTTCCTGACCCAGGTCTTCTCGGCATGGAATCGGGCTTTTTCAGGCATGATAATAAAGTCTGTACCGCTATCCACAGGCATGGCCAGAGCGCAGCCCATTGGCCGGCCGTGGGTGGCCCTGTGTCCTCTCTGTCTCTGGAGCTTGCAGCCATGCTGTGAGGCGCACCTGCTCCTTGCCACGTCCAGCCGAGTCCGGGGTCCCTCCCGCTACCCGGCTCCACACGTCCACCGGCCAGCAGTTCTGCAACGGCAGTATGCCTCATTCCACAACCTCTTGCTTTAAACACCCCCCCCCCCCCACTGTAATTACAGAGCACATCTCTTAGTCAGATGGAGCTAAGGGACTTCTTTGTTGTTCTGTCTGAGCAGTTTTGCAGAAATAAATTTGACTGATGAGGATATGGGAAATTTTTACACAGGCGGGGAAATCCCTTGAAATCTCCAGCCTGGCTGCAAATCCTGGCCGTTTTCATATGAAAAGGCAATTAAGAGACAGGGAACCCAGGGAAGAAGACTAACCAGAGTTGTGACAGTTTCTTCTCCATAGAAACACATTCTGATGGAAGGGGCTGGAAATCGGTCAGGGATTTTTCCTCCGAGAGAACAGTTCTGGCAGATTTGTCTGTCTGTCTGTGCGTCTATCAGTCATCCAGCTGCTGTCATTCAGGCTTTGGTGGCCTGCTTTATCTGTCCTCACAGCCTGTACATGAAATATGGCTCCCACCGGATTGCCTAAGACAGGAGGGGAGGTAGACGGTAATCATCCACAGGGATGCTGGAAGCGTCTTGCATTTCCTGAGTATAGGCATGTGCAGGCCCCTCTTGTAATGCTGTCTCACGTACTCCTTCTAGCCGACCTACCAGACGGGCATTCTTATCTCTCTTTGACACATAAAGAAACTGAGGCTCAGAGAGCTGAAATGATTTTCCTAACGTCACACACCTGGAAGGTGGCAAAGCCAGGATTCATACCCAGGTTTCAGTCTGAAGACTGTACCTCCTTCCATGAAGACTTTCCTTATTTGAATACTAATGGTAGTAAGTACATTAATCAGCTAATGATTATTGGAGACTTACTCTGTGCTGTGCTGAACGTTTTTTTTTTTTTTTTTTTTTTTTTTTGTCAACCTCACTCAGCCTGGTGAGTTGGGTCTGATTGTTTACCTGCATGTTACAAAGGAGGAAATGGTAGCTCAGAGAGGTTAAGTAACTTTTCTCAGGTCACACATCTGGGAGGGGAAGAGTCTGGAACAGAACAAAATTTTGTTCGATTTCACAGTTGGTGCGTTTAACCACTTCACTTAATTCTCCGTGAAGGGTGGTGAGGCCATCTGTTTACACAGTAGCAGATATTAAGGTAAATATTTGGGAAAGAAAGATCTATGCGTAGTCCCTCATTCCCCATCCTGTACTCCAGCCAAACTCAGCTCCCCACTATCCCTGTTCTCTGGGAACCACCCCTCTGTATTTTTCCAAGTTTCCCCTCCACCTCAGATGTCGTTCCTTCTTTCCCGGCATGGCCTAGACCTACCCATTCTTCAGGGGTGAGCCAAGATGGCATGTAAGCTCCATCAGTACTAACGTACATTTATGAAATGGGTCAAACCCGGGAGAAGTCAGGTGAACTCAGGCGTAGCAATTTGTAGCATGCACAAAATTCCATTACAGAGAACCTCTGTCTCCCAGGATCTCAGTCATGTTAGGGGTCAAAGCCTGCATCAAATACTGAAGAAGGGCACTGTAGGTCTCTGGGCAGTATGGATCTGTGGAACACAGTCCCAGCCTCGTTTCCTGAGCCCAGCATCGCCCCTGCCGTGAAGGGGTGACATCAGAGATACCGCCTTCTGCCCTAGCCACTCTGCTGTCATTACTGGCCTTGAACTCCCGGCTCACACTCCCATTTCTTGACATGGGATATCTCTCCTACACACTCTATCTTTCTGGGACCAGTTTTAGTTCATCACTGCCTCCCACTGAATATCATCCTACTCCGAGCTAACCTTGCCCTTAATTTCATTCTCTTGGAAACTCCATGAACCTCCTTATGATTATAAAAACTGGCTGTGAAGTTAGTTTTTTCTCTGCTGGGCTGTAAGATCCTTGAGGCCAGGGTCATTCTTCCCAGTCCTCAGGCCCTGTCATGGCGCCTTGTACCCACGTTGGTCAGTTTATAGTTGACCACGACTAAGTAGCAAGAATATGAAGTGGACAGAAAGCTCATGGTGGCATTTTCCATCCCTGTCACGGGCATGACTTTTTAATGTTTAAACTCTCCATGCTATTATGACCCATCACTGTCCCCTGGTCACATTTGCTGGTGTCCAGTATGCATGAGTTGACCCCGATTTGAAGAATATTTTTGTTGTCTTTGGGCTTTCATAGCCCCAAGCTTGCATACCACTTCGTCTTATGCTCTATAAATCTATGAGTGAGGTATGTTTTTTGAGCTTCAGATTCCACACAGGAAGAAGAGAGAAGATCATGACCATCTTTCATGGATATTGTCTAGGTAGAATGTGACATCACATGTAAAACCTGGTGTGGTGACTCACTCAGGATTGGTTTGCAGGGATGGATGGCTTCCTTCACTCTTGCTCTGATGTTGTGGTTATTATTGTAAATATTTATGGGGTATCCAAAAGCAACAATAAGGTAATTTATTCATCTACTTGTAGAATGTCTTTTCTTATCACTTAATATCAATATATATCCTAGGATTAAATTATATCCGAATGTATTGGTATAATGGGTTGGATGATGGGCTGAAATGAGCAGTCGTGTGTTCCTTCATGGCCTCCATAAACTAGCTTGGTGGACATAGGGATCTTCTTCCCCCTTTTATGTCTACTTCCCATTAGCAACATCCGGATAGATCATAATTATAAGAGTAATTACAACAATAGGGATGCCTGGGTGGCTCAGTCAGTTAAATGTCTGAATGAAGCTCAGGTCATGATCTCATGGTTCGTGAGTTTGAGCCCCACGTCAGGCTCCAGGCCGTGGAGACTGCTTTGGATTCTGTGTCTCCCTCTCTCTCTGCCCCTTCCCTGTGCGCTCTCTCTCTCTCTCTCTCTCTCTCTCTCTCTCCCTGTCTCCCTCTCTCAGAAAATGAATAAAACATTTAAAAAAATTTAAAAATAATTACAACAATATTTTAGAAGGAATTGGTGCTTACAGGGTCTCATGAACTATGCCAGGCACTCTGCCTGTAGTATCCCATTTGTTCCTCACAACGACTCATTTTTAAGACGAGAAAACCCGTGTACAGAGAGGTGAATGGATTACTGAAGGTCACACATCACTCCTAAGTGACGAATCCGGTATTTAATACCTGGTCTGTCTGAGGCGAAAGCCAGAGCCCTTGGGTTCCCCAGGGTGTCTTCATGATCCCTGTACATGAGAGACCTGTCCCCACCCTCTGCCTTCTTGGAACTGGATGTTGAATCTGGTCTTGCCAATTAGAAAAATTCTCTCTGCCGAGCCCCTGGTCACAGTGTGATATTGCACAGCAGATTTTCTGGTCTGAGGTTTTAAATTACCCATGTCGTTTCAAGCTGTGCAAGAAGCTTGAAAGCCTGCTTCTACCTAACCTCATTTAATCAAGCAACACAAATGCCAAGAAAATCAAGTGTTACCTCAAATCAAAAGGGAAGAGAAGTGGCACCTGTTTGGTATGCGCTATGTTCCAGACATCTTGTGATGAAATCCCACTCCATATTGGCTCTCAGGAAGGGGTCTTCATTTTACCTGCAAATGGTTCTTTTCTGGGTGATGTGGAGACTGACACCCGCGAGTTTGCTGAGAGCAACATCGACACATGGCCACTCATGCAAATTAGAAACCCTGTCTGTGTCGACTCATTAGGTGGGAACAACAGGTTCACCAGTGAGTGTGAATGAAAACAGCAGAGGGAGATGCAGGGATGGCGAGGCGCTGTCCAGGGTTCTAGACCCTCTGAGATCCCATTTCTTACCTATGGTGTCTCCAACTAGGCTCCTGTGTTGCTGCTTTGAGTTCCTTAAGAGGCTTCTTGTGAATAGGGATGGTTGTTCGCAAACAAATCAGGATATGTACAAGTAACAGTAGCAAAAAGAATACCCATCATTTCTTAAAGCCCAGTATTCCTCTACACATTGATTCTGATTTCTGTCTGTACCAACTCCAGAAGGTAACTGACCATCCCCATCTGCAAATGAACAACTGAAGCCAGGAGAGTTTAAGTTGTCTTAAGCGGCACAAAAAGCATCATGATTATTGTTATGCCTACTGTGGTTTGACTTTGGTTTTATTTTTTTAATTTATTTTATTTCATTTATTTTGTTAAAATTTTTGTTCATTTTTTAGTTAGTTAATTTCAGGAGTAGAATTTAATGATTCATCACTTTTGTTTTGCTTTTACTGTAAGAAGAGGGGAAAGAGGTAGAGCTACATTGATAAGACTTTGGAATCTATACTCAGAGCACACACCTTAAGGTTATTCTCCCCTCTGACTCATAGGAGAATTATCCCAGGAGTGAAAAGAGTGTAAACTTCATTCGATGAGGTGTCTTGGAGCAATAAATAGATTTTTCCTGAAGGCTCAATAGTTGGAGTCCCTCCTAACTGTGGCTTTCTTAGAACTGTTCCAAACTGCCCCCTTTTTAATCTGTGTGGGATCCATGTTTCCTTTGGTTAAAAGAATGGAGGGGTGGTCCTGAGGGGGAGCTGTAGGGTGCTGAGAAATGTTAAAAAACTGGCTCAAAAAAAAAAAACACATTTGTCAATTTCCATGGTGTAAATACTTCTGCCATGGCCAGTGTCAAGCTACCAACTTGAGGTCAAAAAACATGAAGTTGTGCACTGTTGATAGACCAGTGCATGGTCAGGAAGCACCATGAAAAATGCAGTAACCTTTTTTTTAATTTTTTAAGTTTATTTATTTTGAGAGAGAGAGAGAGAGAGAGAGCACAGGTAGGGTAGGTGCAGAGAGAGAGAGAGAGAGAGAGAGAGAGAGAGAGAGAAGAAAGAGAGAGAGAGAGAGAGAGAGAGAGAGAGAGAGAGGGAGAGAATCCCAAGTAGGCTCTGTGCTGTCAGCACAGAGCCCATTGTGGGGCTTGAACTCATGAACCATGAGATCATGACCTGAGCCGAAATCAAGAGTCAGATGCTTAACCGACTGAGCCACCCAGGAGCCTCAACTGTGTACGGGTTTTTATAGACATTTAATTCAAAAACAATTTGATTGAACAAATATTTATTAAGTGCCTGCAACTCAAAGCTGTTATTATGAGAGGCAGAGAGAGAGAGAGAGAGAGAGAGAGAGAGAGAGCTCTAGGTATGTGCAGAAGGTTAGCCTGAGGTCTCTGGCTGAGTCCTGACCTGTACATTTGTGTGAGGAAACTACCCAAGACTGAGGGGATTTTGAAAAATCTTATTTCCGTACCTGTAAGTTGGAATGCAATATACAATTCTAAGAGTTTTCATGAAAAATTATTGTGGTTTCTGTCGGCATGAATGTCACATGCTGCTAGACACAAAGGAGAGGAATAAGGGCAGAGGAGGTGCCTAGTTCACAGCTGGAAAGGACACAGGAGTTGGCAATTTTAACCTTTGACCACCCACATCCCTGAAGTTTTCAGGACAGACACATACATTCACAGCATATTCATAGAGTTCAGCTAAAAGTGCTTTATTGTCACCTGGGGCTTTAGCCCTAAACCCTGTTGGAGAGTGCCAAGACTTAGGTCCAGCTTTATGGAGAGGACCCTTCTCCCACACTAAGGACTTTAAACTCTAGTGGACAAAAAGACCTGCTTTGTTTCTAACCGAGAATTCTAATCTAGATTCTTAGATTTTAATGCCTCTACTGCAAGGAAAAGCTCAGCTTTCCACTGTCCAGAGAAAAGACAGTAAGAGAAGTCAGATTGGCTATGTCACGTCTTCTAAGTTTCCGCTTAGAGAAAATATGTCTCTGGTAGAGTCTGGAATCAGATTCTATCTGTAAGGATTGTGTTTGGCTTCAAATGATCAAACATGTGACTGATCCTGGCTTAAAGATGATAAGATGTCACAAGAAGTCCACATCTGGACTTCAACAAGGATATGAAGGACTCAGACTTCTGTCTTTCTGCGCACCATCCTTTCCATGTGGCTTTTATCCTCATGGCCAAAAGATGGATGTTCTAGTGCCCACTGGTAGTTTCTTTCTGTATCAAGTCAGGAGACAAAGTCAGAGAAGGGACAGACAGCCCCAAGGATCATGAAACCAAGACTTCTTTAAAAGTGCTATTCTCTGGGGTGCCTGGGTGGCTCAGTCGGTTAAGTGTCCGACTTCGTCTCAGGTCATGATCTCACGGTTTGTGGGTTTGAGCCCCACGTTGGGCTCTCAGAGCCTGGAGCCTGCTTCGGATTCTGTGTCTCCCTCTCTCTCTGTCCCTTCCCCGCTCACACTGTCTCTCTCTCTCTCAAAAAAACAAACAAACAAACAAACAAAACATAAAAAAAATTTTTTTTAAAGTGCTTCTCTTTGCTCCATTGGGAAATGTATCCTTTTCTCTCATTAGCCGAGAGAAGATCAAAAGATCTCTCCTAGCTGCAAGGGAGTCAGGAGGGGTGAGTGTTTTTAGGTAGGCATATTTCCTTCTCTGGCAAAATCTGGTTTTTGTTTTGTAGGGAAGGAGGGGATTATGGATATTGGGCAGACAGTTCATGGTGTGAGAATCACATAGACCCTTCTGGATCAGCAAGGAGATAGGAATAAGGAAAGAGAAAGGCCATCGCGGTAGACATCAGTGGAATCTGAATTACTGTAATCATTATGTTTTGGCCATATCAAAGTATCTAGGCAAGTTTTGCTGAAATATTAGAGTGGATTTTTCTTGAAAAAGCATCTCATTATTTGCTGTTGAGGCCAATAAAATCCAGCAGAGTGGTTTGTAGTCCTGTTGTGGGTGGATACTGTCAGAACAGATGAGTCAGTCTATGAATGTACAGTAAAGGTGTATTGGTCATTTCCTGGGTCTTTTTTTTTTTTTTTTAGTTAATTTTTTTAGACTACCAAGGCCTCTCTTACTGGTCTGACTTCCCTGGCTTCCCTTTTAGGCCCAGAGAGTTTTCCCCAGGGACCTGTGGGTCTTGCACTGACCTGTTAGGTCACACAGCCAGTCAGGGCATGGATCCAGAGTTCGCACCCTTACCCACGATGCTACATAGCCTCAGAAGACTCCAAGAGGAGGACTTTTTCTTAGCCATGTGGACACAGCCGTGTCGTAGCAGAGCATCACATCTTATGCCCACCGTTTTGTATCATCAAGTACCATGTGCCACAGGTATCTCTCAACCTGTCCCACCAAGGCCATCACCTCTCCCCCTGCTTCACCCCAGCCATGAGGTTGGAGGATAGATTGGGATCACGGCTGGGGGAGGATGTGTATATAACACACGCCTCAGGTAATAGCAGCAACAATATTTTCTCTTTAATGAAATATTAAAGGTTGAGCATCACACCAAGGGCTTTACATGCACGTCCTGTTTACATCGCATGACATTTCTGTGAGGCTGTACAGATATCATCACCTGTGAGGAAAGAGTTTCAGAGAAGGAAAGTGATTATGTGAAGACTGCCTGCTTTGGGACCTACTCCAGAGTCTCGGTTTGACCCTTTTGCAAACACAGTGATTTGTACTTTGGGTCATGTTGACTGCCTCTGGGTCAGAGTGGTTATTTCATATCATCCCTGATATGAAAGTGATTGCAACAAAATGTCACAGATCTCTGTATTCCCATTATAGAATGTCATTTCTAGTTTTGCGAGTTTTATAAAAATTGCATGTGGATTCTTAGTCACTCGCAGAGTTGTATATGTTGGGAGTGGATTGTATAACCCCATGGTTTTTGAAGGAATCCGTTATTGGATTCTTCCGTTATTCCCTTCCTTCCGTCGTTCCTTCCTTCTGTCCATCTGTTTGTTCGTTTGTTCGTTCCTTCCTCCCTCCCTCCCTCTGCCTTCCTTTCCCCTCCCCTCCCCTCCCCTCCCCTCCCCTCTCCTCTCCTCTCCTCCTTCCCTCTCCGTTTCTTTCCTTTTCTTTTTTCCTTCCTTCCTTCCTTCCTTCCTTCCTTCCTTCCTTCCTTCCTTCCTTCCCACCCCCTTCCTTCCTCCCATCCTCCCCGCCCCTTCCTTCCTCCCTCCCTTTCTTCCTCCCTTCCTTCCTTCCCTCTGACACCGAATGCCAACTATGTGCAAGCACCATGTTAGTTGCTGGAAATACAGAGATGAATAAGAACAGCTGGTGGTTAGTGGATATTTCTATAATCAACCAAGAACAAATGTTTATTAGATGATTTTCTGTTCTTATACAGTGCTAAGAGCTCTAAGGAGGAATACAAAAGAAGGAAAAGATAGCATTCTTATTCTAAAGGTGCTTTTGGGAAAACAAAGGGAAATGCATTAGCAATCAGAGGGAGAATGTGATTGGACTCCTGGTGGTAATAGTGATGGGGAAGTTAAGGGGAGGCTAATGAAGTTTAAAGCACCTGTGTTTGCCTCCCCAGATAAGAGCTTGGTTTTAATCAAATGGCCCTATGTTTTAATCCCTAAACTTTCCATTATGTAGCCGTGCGACTAGGGGAAAATTACCTAACCTCTCTGAGTCACAGTTTGTATATTGTTAACATGGGGGTAATCATTCCTTTCCTTTCGTTTCGTCATGATGAAGAAATTTGAAAACCTATACACATTAGTTTACTACAATTGCTGCAATAAATTGCCACAAATTAAATGGCTCAAAACAACATAAATTTATAATCTGACAATTCTGGAGGTCAGAAGTTTGAAATGGATCTCACTAGGCTAAAATCTTGATGTTGGAAGGACTGTATCCATTTTGGAGGGTACTAGGGAAGAATTTGTTTCCTTGTCTTTCCCAGCTCATATAGACTGCCTGCCTTTCTTAGCTGATGGCACCTTCCACCTTGGCTGATGGCAGCGGTGGCTGGTAGGGTCTTTCTCGCATTGTTTCACCCTGTTACTCTCCCTCTTCTAACTCCTTCTTCCATTTGGGAGGACCCTTGTGGTTACCTTGGGTGTACCCAGGTAATAAAGAATAATCTAATTTCAAGGCCAGGTGGTTGGCAACCTTCCTTCCATCTGCAATCTTAACTCTCTTTTATTGGTTCTGGAGATTAGGACGTGACCGCCTTGGGAAGGGGCATTATTCTGCTACCACATTATGTAAAGGACATAGTTTATGCCACTCTTATAGATGGAAGCCAATAAAGTAAAAGATGACTAGATTTATTTATTTCCCAAAAGGAGTTCTCTGCAAGTCTACACCACTGGAGCATGCTAGCATACCGTCTGGAAGTTTCTATCTCCTGGTCTTAGCTTCTTTCTTCCTTCTGACTGGAACTTGCTCTCCCATCACTTGCGTATCCTCCAAGGACTTAAACTAACTCCTCCCTCCTTCACAGTGTCTTCCTTGAACGACCCCAGCCAGAAGAAGGTGGCTCTAAGACGGTTAAGGGAAATCCATGTGGGAAATAATCAGGTCATTCCTGGAGATGTGCTAACATTACTTATTGAATGTGTGAGCTTGGACAAATCCCTTCATCTCCAGAGGGTAGTTTGCTCATCTTTAAGAATGAAATCACAGTAAGCATATCAAAGATTTCCTGCAGGGATGAAATGATATAATGTATGTCATGTTTGACACATGGTTTATGGATTTATGACCTGGCAGAAATTCGTGTCAGATTGAAGAGAATTATTAAAGGGGTTTAAGCATTCTGTTTAATCAGAGCAGAGCCCAATTGAGCCAGTCTCATTGAAACTTATTTCTTTCAATAAGTGCCTGTAAAGCATCTGAAGTTCAAAATGATGACTGATTCCTTGAAGTAAGATTCGGCAACACCAAATGATTTTAAGGAATAAGAACTCAGACAGTGCTTTGGAATTAGTTATAAAAGGTTTTAATTTATGCAGTAAAATGTGAGGGGTGGCAGGCTAAAAATAAAAAAAAAATACATTTCATCTCTGGAAAGGAATGCTGGTTGCCCTTTGCTAGCATTACTACTTTGGGTCGGTAGCTGGGTGTTTCCAGTGGCCCAGTGTCCGCTCTGGTTAGCAGCTGGGATGGTCCTTTCTCTCACAGAGGATTTGTAGAGGACCCAACAAGATTGCATACATCGGGGCTCCTGATGCATAACTGCTCCAAGCACAGCCTGACAGAGTCGTGATGCGTAGCCTCTGGCGATGATTGACCCATTTCGTGTTCAGAGAAGAAGACATTAGAATATCAAAACTGATAGTACATGGGATTTGCCTCTCTTCTTTTGATGATGAAATTATGGAAATGCATAGGTCTTTTATTAAACACTAGAAGTGACATTTTGTATTTGTATAAATCAGAGTTTGCCGATTGGTGACGCCAGGGGAGTTAGCCTGCAAATGTGTCGACACAGCGCTTGATTGTGAATGCGGTGGCCGTGGTTGCTGCCTCCAATGGTTTCGCTCTTGCTGTTGTCACTGTCATTAATTTATGAAGCAACGGTTAACATTTGAAAGATGTTTTATCAAAAATCCCAATTTCAATCTTCCCTGGAAAACCTGAAAGATCTAACGGTACACAATCAGCATCTTTGCACAGTGGTAATTAGCAACTGCTGAGGACCAGCTGTCTGCTATGGACAGGGCAGGGACTTTCTTCTCTGGCTTAGTCTCCCTCACCCAGATGAGTGAGGTTACTTGTTATTGTGCCCCTCTGGGGATCCCACAATGGTAGTAAACTGCCTCTGTGTGATGAGCCATTGCTCCTCAAGGAAATATAGAGCTGGGAGTTGGGAGCCTCTGGTCACAACTTGTTTGTCAACTGATCAATACCTAACCTTGTTTTAGGTGTGTTTCTGTTTAAGGCAGTGTTTGCTATCTGTTTATTATCTGTCTGTCTACCATCTATCTATCTATCATCTAACTGTCCATCCATCTGTCATTTGTCTATTATCTATCAATCAATCTGTCTATCCATCCATCCATCATCTGTCATCTACCTATCATCTATCCATCCATCTATCATCTATCTATCTATCTATCTATCTATCCATCCATCCATCCATCATCTATCTACCTATCTATCTATCCATCCATTATCTATCTATCTATCTATCATCTATCTATCTATCTATCTATCTATCTACTTTTGATTCACTAACCTTGAACTCATGGCCAATAGCACTGTGACTAAGGCCTGAACGAAGTTCATCTAATACACTGTTGTCTCTGCAAGGCACATCACAGCCTTCTTGCTGTTAGGGACATTGGATGGCACTACAGTGTGTTAGACGAGCTTCATTCAGGCCTGAGTTACACTGCTAGGGGTCATTTTAAATAGCAGAGTCACCCACAAAAAGCACAAAAATACAAAATAAAAAGTGGCACCAAGTAGACTGTAAACAAAATTTGTTTACACCATGAGAACTGAAAAAAGAAGGTAGTATTGCCTTAGCTCGATCTCAGGTGGAAACATGCGCGTGAGGTGAGTCAGACCTTTCTCCCCAGGAGCATGTCTGGGTGACCACAGAGGCCGTGAGTATTGAGTGCGAAGTTACAGATGAACTTTAACAAGTGGCAGATCCACAGATACAGAATCCATAAGTAATGATGGCCAACGGCATGTGATTTGCAAATATTTTCTCTCACATGTAGCTTGTCATAATATAACCCTCTCAATAGCACATTTTGCGGAACAAAAGTTTTTAACTTTGATGAAGTCGAGTTTATCAATTTGTGTGTGTGTGTGTGTGTGTGTGTGCGTGTGTGTGTGTGTGTGTGTGTGTGTGTGTGAATCATGCTTTTGGGGTCAAGTTTAAGAACTCTTATCCCTAGATTTTATTTTTTAATTTATTAAACATTTTGTAATGTTTATTTATTTTTTGAGACAGAGTGAGACAGCACACAAGCAGGGGAGGGGCAGAGAGAGAGGGAGACACAGAATCAGAAGCAGGCTTGAAGCTCTGAGCTGTCAGCACAGAGCCTGACGCAGGGCTCTAACTCATGAACCGTGAGATCATGACCTGAGCCGAAGTCTGACGCTTAACCGACTGACCCACCCAGGCGCCCTTGTCCCTAGATTTTAAAGCTTTCTTTTATTTTCTTTCCTAAAGGTTTAATAGTTTTACATTTTTTTCCTATAAGTGTATGATCCACTTTGAATTAATACATTTTTGCGTAAGGTGTGAAATTTAAGTGGAGCTTTTTGTTTGGTTTTGGTTTGGTTTCTGCCTACGGATGTCCAGTTGCTTCAGGACCATTGGCTGAGAAGGTCACCTTTCCTCCATTGAATTGCTTTTGAAACTTTGTCAGAAATCCTTTGAGCAAATTTGTGCCCTTGTTACTGCAGAGGGAGGAGGGTAGAAACTCAGGCCCCCCCACATGGTCTGTACTTAAACCAGGGTTGTTGAGGTTCTCCTTACCATCCATTAGTAGTGAAATTCTGGCCCCCTTCTCAAAGACCTTCTCTTGCTGGGCGAGGAAGGTGCCTTGTTAAAGCTTTGGTAGGAGTGGACCTCGAGGCTCCCACTGGCCTTTGCCGGGATGGACGGAGGTGAGACCACAGTTTCTGTGTGTAGTGTGGCTGGAGTACAACTACTATTGGCTAAAAGTTTTCTGTCGTGCTTGGCTGCCCCCTTTCTGGTTTTTTGTCTAGAGGAAGCAGGCATTTTTGTTGGGGATTTTCTTTTTCTTTCTTTCTTTCTTTTTTTTTTTTTTTTTTTTTTTTGTCTGCAGCCACTAGAATCTCTGGATAGCTGGCTTCTCTCTGGGACATGTGAGGCAAAAAGAAAATGTGGAGAACTCACCACCCTGTCTCTCTTTGGTACCTGAGGTCCTTAGACTGTTTGATTCCTTCTTCTGCAAATATCTTGTGTTCACCTATATTGTCTAGAGGTTTTAGTCGTATGTGGTGGGAAAATTATATCCACTCCATCTTTCCTGGAAGCAGATGTCATGGCAGATATATTTTTTTTTAAGTCATCCTTTTACAGACGCAGAAACAAGTTCAGAGAAGCTGTGTGGTATCTTCTAAGTCACCCAGCTCACAAGTGAGGTCACCCAAACTCCAGCTGTGACTCTGGTCCCAGTGCTCTGTGTTCCGCATCTCCTCCACTCTCCACACACACATAAAACGAACACAAGACCATCAACAGAACCTCCTGGGGGGATATTCAGCACGCAGCATCGCCCCCGGCCACAAGCTCAGTGAGCCATCAGAGATGGATGTGTTCATGGTCCATTTTACCTCTGTTTCAATTGGTTTTATGCACATTCTGTTTCACAATGAGCTTGAAATTGGTGGAAGGGGAGAACAATTATGACGCCAGAAATGTTCCTAAGAGCTTGCGAGCAAAAGGGCCATTAATTGCAAGGCACGGAATTGCAAAAGATGCTTCTGCACCTGTGGAGGCAGCGGACAGATCAGAGGCTTTGCTGATGGCGTGGGAACCCGCACAGTGTCCTGAAATGATGGGATTTGGAAATGGGAGTGACGTGTTAAAAATAAGGGCACAGAAATGCACTGGGAACAGCGTTTGGCCGTACCCCCAGGATCGACAGCTCAGCTGTTGTGTTTCTAAAGGAAGTATTTGTCTGTGTTGCAACAGGACAGCAACTCAGTTTGTGTATAGATTCCGCCCCACGCGTTAAAGCTTCCATTTTCCCTTAGAATGGACTTTTCTGACTAAAGAAAAACCATGCCCCTTAATGTACCTGTGCCCTATGACCAACCCACCTATTCCTTTCCCTGTCCCTTCTGCCACCAATCTTGCATGTGTCTCGCACGATCTCCTGTCAACTCAACTTCCTGTTTCCATCTTGGCCCCGTCCCATCCCTCTCCCACTGTGGTGACAGAATGAATCCCTCTTTGGTGCCAAATGATCATACATGCTGCCTAGAAACTTCCACGGTTCTCTGTGGCATTTAGGACTAAGTCTGGTTACTTTTGGAAGAAGCCAACAGTAAGGGGTCTGATCTTCATCAGCCTGTCCTCTGTTCCTTCCATAGGTATTACCAGATCCGAGTGACCTTGAAGGTGTCCTCAAGGATCCCCCACAGACTGAGCGCCTCCGTCGTCGGGCAGACAGGTGAGCAGCGGGATGGGAGTGGGGTGCTTATTCTCCACCAGTAAACCGTCATTTCTCACTACATGCCAGGGCGCGGCAGGGTGCAACGTACATGGTAGCATCAGTAAGTCATGTTGCGTGTCTGATGCGTGCATTTTGGAAATGGAGACCCACTGTTGGCGTGGCCATGTGTGCATGATGGAGCCCGGCTGAAGGAGAACACCCTCTCCCAGGGATAACCTGGCTGTGAGGGGTTGGCCAGGGTCAAGTCAGGGAGAAAAAGGACGGCAGCCGGCCTCCAGCAAGTGGGTAGGAAGAATCCTGTTGTCAGTCCTGAGAATCAGACCGAGTAAGCTGGCAGGTTAATGGTTCTTCTCAGACACAAGGCGGGAGTCAAGATCAACACTCCAGCTTTGGGAGAGGGAGTGCCAAGGACAGCCCAGTTTCTAGCTTTGAGAAGGCTGGGTATTAGGGGGCATCCGGGGCTCCCTGCTGGTGCTCAGTGCGATAGGGTATTGAGTCCAAAATATGGAGCTTCTTACACAAGAAATGAGGATCAGCGCCAAGATGAAATACGTTAGTCAATTTGGGAGGATGCGTGGATCAATCATATTTCTAGAAGGAGAAAGATGTTGGGGTGGAGTAGAGAGAAAGTAAGGAGATAAGAAGACGGAATTATGGAAAGTTGGCTGAACTTTAAAGATACAAATAAAGGTAGTAAAGATTATTGCGGACATTGATCTGGTAGAGTCAAAAGCTCTGGTCATTGGTATCCTTCAAAAAATTCCTTTTGGAATTTCCCTGGTAATTGGGCCTCTTCATTATTGGCAATGATACTCTGGTGAATAGAATTGCATTCAGCTCGGGCGCCTGGGTGGCTCAGTCGGTTGAGGGTCCGACTTTGGCTCAGGTCACGATCTCGTGGTTTGTGAGTTCAAGCCCCGTGTCGGGCTCTGTGCTGACAGCTCAGAGACTGGAGCCTGCTTCGGATTCTGTGTCTCCCTCTCTCTGTGCCCCTCCCCTGCTTGTTCTTCCTCTCTCTCTCTAAAAAAAAAAATCGAATGTAGTTAAATACCCACAGATTGGCGCGTACTGGGAGTGTAGACCAGCCAGCCGGGTAGGCTTACCTCCACCCTGGGGGAGGCGGGGGAGGGGCAGGGCAGAGCAGGCTGCTCAGGCCACCCAAGAGGACATCACAGATTGCCGCTGGTTTATGGGCAGAGCCTGTGGGCTCTAAAAGGAAAGATACCGGAGACCCCCTGCTCCTCCTCCGGCCCTGGGCAGAGTCCAGCATTAAGTAATAAGTCACTGCATTGCCACGGTGTTCCGTGTCTTCCACTCTGCTCCTCTCTCTGGCGAAGAAATCAGGCAGCTGAGACCAAGTCTCCCGTGTCCCGTGTGCATTCAGGAAGCCTGCGGTGCCCTGCTTGGTGAGCGCTGTCTCCGTCCCAAGTTCTGCCAGATGAAGGTCGCTGGAATTGGCTGAGAGAGTAGGAACCTGACGTTGCATGAACTTGTGTGTAACCCCAGGAGTTGGCAACTTGGACTTTATTTCCTTAGCTGAATAACGAGGATAGGGGTACCTGAGTGGCTTAGTTGGTTAAGCATCCGACTCTTGGTCTTGGGTTCAGATCATGGTTCATGGGTTCGAGCCCCACGTCGGGCTCTGCACTGACAGTGCGAGTCTGCTGAGATTCATTCTCTCTCTCTCTCTGTGTCTGTCTGTCTCTCTCTCTCTCCCCCTTCCCCATGTTCTCTTTCTCTCTCTGTCTCTCTCCCCTTCTCCATGTTCTCCCTCTGTCTCTCTCTCCCCCTTCCCCATGTTCTCTCTCTCTCTCTCTTCCCATCAAAATAAATAAATAAACAATTAAAAGAAAAGGACGAGGATAAAAATCCATCCTCTGTAGTGTTCTTGTCTTAGAGACGATAAAGGAGGACATTTCACATCCACAGAGAGTACAAATGTCAATTGCCAGGATAGGAACTGGCACAAAGGAAGTGCCCAGTCAGTCTGACCTGTGAGTGGCTACATGATCTGGGGCACGAGGCCAGGTCTGTTCTCAGGACGAGGCTGGGATGCAGAAATCTGGTGGGGCTGGCACCCCAGCCCCCCTGCCGACAGCCATCCCCAGGTAGCCGACGAGGACGCCGTTCCTCCCCTGTGACTCTAGAGCCTGAGCTCAACTCCTTGTCACCAGTGGAGCCTTCTCTTGGGGCTGGCAGTCCCCACCAGCAGGCGGCTTGGAGAAAGGAGGACTTGAACCACAGAAACAGAGAAGAGAAAAATGAAATGCAGTTTGGGGGAGGAAAAAAAGGTTGCTTTTTCTTCTTTGGTCTTGTTGGATGCGGGGATAATTAGGGTACGCTTGCTGTGCCCTTGGGTTTTATAGGAGCATAATATTTAGATCAGACTGCTAACAGAGAGGCCAGCGACAGTCACAACAAGGATTCCTGCATGAAGAAGAGACAGCATGTGTGGTTGCTTACTCAAGGTGAATTTCCGATTGTATCATGTTTAGTTAGATATGGCAGCAGCACCAAGAACACCAAAACTTCGCGGTTTAGGATGATGATTTATTCTTGATGTTTTCAGTCGCCTGGGTTCAGCCAGGTCACACATGTGTTGCCCTGAGCTGAGATTTCTGCAGAGAGGTTAGATGGTTGACGTCTTCATTCACATGTCTGATCCCTTGGTTGGGATGCTCGACTGCCCAAGGCAACAGCTGAGGTCCCGTCTCCAGCTGAGTGGTCTATCTTCTTAAACGGTAGCTCAGTTCACAGAGAGAGAGAGAGAGAGAGAGAGAGAGAGAGAGAGAGAGAGAGGAGATTCTAGGTCTCTAAAGGGCTGGGCTGGTAACTGCCAAGGGGTCCCTTCCCCAAAGTGCAAGACCAGCCCACCTTCAAGGGGAGGAGGAGTATTCTCCACCCCAGGTAGGGCGCCCTCTGCAGGTACAACAATGAAGGAAGTTTTAACAGTGCTGTTTGCATACAATCATCCAGACCTAATTTCCATCACCTGTACGTAGTTCTAAGGAAGCAAAAAGAAAGAAAAATGTATGCTTAGACAATGAAGTAGGATATACTGAAAAAAGAATCAGAAGGAGTCAAAACACATGGGACCTAATGATGTCTTTATTTTTACATTAGTGGAGTGGTCTTGCGGGGACAAATGATTTAATTTGGCTTTTCTGTTCCATTTATCTCTAAAACAGAAATGGAAAAAGCATGCCGTGTCCAGAGAAGCAGAGCTGAGTAGTGGTGAGAGCCATAGGCTCTGAGTTTTGCAGGTCCAAATCCTACGTCCGACACCTGCCAGCTGTGTGGGTTTAGAAAAGTTGTTTAGCCAGTTTGAATTTCGGGTTCCTCACCAGGGTGGGGCTGGTAAGAGGTACCTACCTCTTGGGTTTGGGGTTGAGAATCGAATGAATTTTGCAAAGAAATGTCTGAGAGTGGTGCCTGGAGTGCACAGCGAGCTCACGGCACCTGTTAGCTGGAGTAAGTGTCCCTTCTGTGCGGACAGTCGTCCTTTCTGAGCAGCACTGTGGCCCATGCTGGTCCCTGGGACACGTTGCTGGGGATGGGCATCTGCCTTGCTGCTGTGGGGGAGCTCAGAGTCCCCTGAGGGAGGCAGAGAAGTGTCCCCCGAGTCCAGCAGAGATGGACCTTGAGATGGGGTCCCAGGTGAGGTCTTGAATTGGAGCGGAAGCTGGCCCCACAGACAAGGGTGGAGAAGGATGATCTGGGCGCATGTAGCAAAATGACTGGGGCCTGAGCGGTGCAAGGTGTGCACAGGACACTTGTGGGGTGGCGGGGGGACCAAGGGGAGGAGAGAAAGTACTGCAGGCGGGGCTGGGGGCCACGTCGTGCCCGACCGAGCCCCCCGACTTCTTTTCATCAGGTTGGCCCCAGGAGATGCGCGCACTCAGAAGACTTATAAACCCAGGCTGTTCAAACGCAAGAGGTTGTCTCGTAGATCAAGGGGCAGAATTTTACATTTTTGTTCTCTTTTTAAACATACCCGTTCTCTGGCAGCCACAGTCTGCGGAAACGGTTTCGCAGATGATTTAGATACTGCTTCTCTGGATGTGAAACAGTTTCTCATTGAGTTTTCCAAGCTCGACGTTTATGGTTAGAGTCTGTGAATAAGAAAAAATAATAATTCCCCGCGTGAAATGCAGCCATTGCCTGTGCACTGTCCTGTTTCCTTCTTTCAGTATGTGCTTAACAGGTGACTTGGGGAAGGTTTCTCTGGGAAACCAATGGTTTCTTCTCTTGGACTACACTGCGAGGGGCTCTGAGCTCCCGCCAGCCAGGAGCAACTGTCTCCCTGGGCATTCTAGAAAGATCCCAGCATTACAGAACAGACGTACGTGCCATCACCTGTGATGGATGGCAGGTCTGCCCCTGGAACTGAGGGCAGGGCACAGAGGGGGCCACTTCTCTGTGGATGTGGGTGCAGTGGGGGTGGGGGGCGGTGTTTGGCCCTGGTGAATCTGAGGTCCACGGCATCTCGGTCATTACTGAAAACAGAGAAGTATCAATTATAGGTGGTCATGTGATGATTTACTGAGGCCAGGAAGTCTCTCCGCTCTTCCGGAACTTTTCAGAAGCCTCCTACAAGCCAAAGCACTACGACCTGAGAGAGAGACAGAGGTGAATTTTGACCACTTAACATGTGAGGCTTGAGGTGTAACAGGGAGAGAGGCCAGAAGTGAGACATTTTAAAATGCGGTTTTGGGGCGCCTGGGTGGCTCAGTCGGTTAAGTGTCCGACTTTGGCTCAGGCCGTGATCTCGCTGCTCATGAGTTCAGGCCCTGTGTCGGGCTCTGTGCTGACAGCTTGGAGCCTGGAGCCTGCTTTGGATTCTGTGTCTCCCTCTCTCTCCCTCCCCCACTCATGCTCTGTCTCTCTCTCTCAAAAATGAATAAACTTAAAAAAAATTTTTTTTAATGCGGTTTGGCTCGATTCAAAGCCTTGCTTACCTTTTTTGGGTCTCTTAGAATTGTTTCCTCTCTTCTCCTGGGGTCAGGGCTGTGGGTAAGTGGCAGGTTCGTACCTGTGAATAAATGTTAAGTATACTGAATTGTGACCCTTTCCTTTCACCAGAGCGGTGCTATTGAATAGATTTTGCAGTCTCTTCCTTCCCAGAGGTGTTAACAAATTTTCCCCTTGGGGGGATGGCCGCTGAGGTCAGTCTGTGGGTCCGGGAACTTCAGATCTTTGAGGCTGTGTGGGGTGATTAGGCACAAACAGGCATCTGCTACTCATGGCTCATGAAGGCCAGAGAAAAATAGCTCGGTAAACTGTGGAAACGTGTAAAAATTACTATGATTAGTTTTAGTAATGTTTTGAGAGGTGATTTCCATTTCCATTAAGTGGAAGCAGTTAAGAGTTTCATCGTGTAGGGGGCGGGGTGACATTTATTCTTTAAGGGAATCCATCTCATTTCTTTTCAGGGTCCATTAAAGTGCACCTAAATATCAAATACGCCTGTTTTCATGGCGAACACTAAGCAGGTAAAACACTCGAACTCTGGGGCTCTGAGTACCCACCTGGGGCCATCAGGAAGGGTGTCTCTGGATAAACCGAGACGTTAATGGAATTTCTCCCACCTGCTCAGTTTCTGGGCAGCAGTCAGCTCAGAAACACTGAAGCCCGGGTCCCTCATTGTCGACCCTGTGGGCAGGCCAGGAGTCTGCTTTGCTGGCTGGCCCCGTGACCCAGCTGCCACTGGGGCCGAGCCACTCATCCCTCGCCCTTTGAGCTCGCTGTGGCATCCTTCAGCCTGCTTGACCTGCAAGTCCCTCCCGGGAAGCTCTCTCCAATCTGCTACACCATCCTTCTTGCGTCTCTGCCTCTGCCCTTGCTGTTCCTTCCACTTTGCATGCCTGTCCCTCCCTCCTGCCTCTTCGGATCCACGAGATTGGCAGAAAGAGCCGATGCCGGTTCTCTGAGGGCGACGTCCCGCCCCGGGAAAGTGGCCAGTTCCCCGTCGGAGCATCTCACAGCTACGTGCTCACAGCATGCACCCTCCCCATTTCCGCGCTTCTCCCGCACCGCGCAGCGTGCTCTCATTCACGGGCACCTGGGAGCTGGCTTTGGAGGATCACCCCAGGCTGCTGGGAACAAGCACTTTGTTCAAGATTTGAACTTGCCTGAGGCTTTGAGTCCCATCGTCCCCCATTACCACCCCCGACCCCTGCCTCGTACCCGTGATTGTTAGTACAGGGATGGGGAAGCCCAGCCTCTTGTCTCAGGATGGGGCAGGCTGAGATGTAACTCATGTTCCAGAGTCCCCCTGCGGGATCAGGCTGGTTCCCTGAAATGCACTGTGTGTGCCTCCCCCCTTCCCCTGCCCTGGGTTCCCCAGGCTTCTCCCACTGGAGCCCATCCATAAGAGGTTACCAGCACACAAGCCCTCATCTCTGGGCCCGCTGCTTTATCATCCGCCTCCAGAAACCACTAGAAGCTGTATAGCAGTTAGTTGTGTTATAGGAAGTAGAGTGTGAAGTTAGCCAGACCTGAGTTCACCCGGGTTCCTCGTGACCCTGTGCCCGGAGCCTCTGTTTAGCTCCCTCTGTAAATGGGACACCAGTGGTAGAAACAGTAGGGCTGTTTTGGGGATCAGGTAAGGTAACGTGTGTGGGTACGTTGGGAGCCCCCATACGCACACGCACAAGGTCATGGCCTCCTCGCTTCAGCGCCCGCCACGTTTGGCAGGAACAGTCTGCAAAGCCACCCCACGTTTAGTGTAGCTTCTGTGGAGGTTCTCCGCATCAAACCCCAGTTTCTGAAAGTCGGCTGTGTGTGAGGTGCAGTTGAAGCAGGGGCGCCTGGGGGACTCAGTCAGTAGGCGTCTGACTCTTGGTTTCTGCCTAGGTCATGATCTCACGGTTCGTGAGTTGGAGCCCTGCGTTGGGCTCTGCGCTGTAAGCGCAAACCTACCCGGGATTCTCTCTTTCCCTCTGTCACTGCTTGTGTTCTCTCTCTTTCTCTCTCAAAATAAATAAATAAACTTAAAAAAATTATTGAAGCAGAGCTTGATGGCAGACCCTGCTGTCTCAGAGCTCAGACACGGTGGTGGGGGCCCAAGAGGCCTAGTGACAAAGGCAAGGAGAGTGACAAGGGCCCAGGAGGAGGAAGGCCAGGTGCTCAGGGCTCGGGCAGCATCCCTGGGAGGGCCTGAGTGCTGTTTCCCCGGGTCTGACTCTGCCAGGCACACCTGACCTCCAGGTGTCCTGACTTCTGGCCTGGGGGCGTCAGGGCAAATCTCTGTCCAGAGACCAAGGAGAGCCCCCCAGCAGGTCCTCCCAGCCTCAGCCCAGCTGGCGTGGGCACATCTGACCTCAGCCTACCTGGAGCGGGCACACCTGGGGTGGGCACATTGGCGGGGGCACACCTGGCCTCAGCCTACTTGGCTTGGGCACACCTGGAGTGGACACCCTGGCCTGCTATTCCCCCCACACTGGCAAGGTTGCTCCCAGGCAGCGGCACCGCCAGCCTGCACCTGTGTGGGGGCAGCTGGCACCTGGTGAGCGTGATTGAGGCACGGGCACCTGAGGGAAAGGTGAGGGTAGGCCAGGGACCCCTGCTGCATCTGGCAGAGACGATGCGACGCACGCTTCAGAGTGGCCTTCCTTGCGGGTGGGGGAGAGAGCGGGGTCGGTCTGTGGAGCGCAGCCGGCTGGGTCCCGCTCCCTCTGGGTGACCCGGGACTTGCTGCCACCCTCCCCGGGCCTCATGGTCCTCCTCCCTTCTTCATGGCGTCCTGAGAATTGAAAATGTTAATATTATGAAAGCACTTAGAAGGGAGATTGACATCCTAGGCCCTCAATAAACTTTGGCTATTTTTAGTTTTATCGAAGGAGCCAGAATCCGCAGACATGCGTGAAATTTACATGGGCTGAACCGGTAACCCTGGTGGGTTTTGTTTATTCTGTAAATGTTTCTTGAGTGCCTCCTGTGTGGCCCGAGCTGTTTCCAGAGCTCTCTGAAGTCCTGGATGCCCCCGTGGATGTTGACTTCCTGGTGAACTTTCCATTACTGGAGGTTCCTAGCAGGGGTTTCCTGAGAGACCCTGGCAATGAAAAGGACATCCTAAGGTAGCCTACCTTGCTCAGAGTCCTCCTAGTCTTATTAAAATGAGGTCGCTTTTTGACGGTTTGTGTGTTTGTTTGTTTTGATACTTAGGGATATAAGTAAACCCTCCATGTGGAAGATGAGACTTAAAGCCCCGGAGCCATGTTGTCATATTCAGTTCTTGCTTTGGGAGCCTGCCAAGCGCCTGGAACATAGTTGGCGTTCCCTGTATGTTTGTCCAGCGGTGAATGGAAGACCAGGGAACACAACTTGGACCAAAGAGAGAAAGAAAAGAGGCTGGGGGCGCCTGGGCCATTCAGTCGGTTGAGCGTCCAACTCTTGATTTTGGCTCAGGTCATGATGCCAGGGGTGTGGGATTGAGCCCCAAGTTAGGCTCCATGCTGAGTGTGGAGCCTGCTTGAGATTCTCTCTCTCCCCCTCTCTTTCTCCCTCTGCCACTCTCCTCCACTCATGCTCTCTCTCTGTTCTCTCTCAAGTGAAAGAAGGAAAGGAAGGAAGGGAGGGAGGGAGGGAGAAAGAAAGAAAGAAGAAAAGAGGCAGAATTTCATGCAATTAAACAAACATAGTGAGCTCTTGAGGGCTCAGCGACCCAGGGAGGAAGCATCTCAATGAGAAAGCATGCTGTTTCTGGGGCTTTCAATTAATAGTCATTAAAATGTTGTTCAAAAAAACGATTATTTAAAAAAAAAAAACAACAAAGAGTCAAGACAGCCTCTTTCTGATTTGGCCAAGTGGGCTCTGAAAGTCTAAGAATGAAATAGATGCATGGAATTGGGAGTATCAGGGGGAGAGAGGTCTGCCAGGGGAGGGGCCCCCTCAGGCCTCCACATGCAGGGGTGTCAGAGGATCCCCTCCCTGTAGGGTCCCCTGTAGTGTCTAATCCGCACTCCCACCCCTCCTAAGTCAGCTCTAGAAGTGAGATGAGAGGGTAAGCAGAGAAAATACTGAAGAGGAAACTCATGTGGGGACGCACAATGAACTTGCTGCTGAGAACCTGGAAATGATGTAATTGTCGCTAGTAAGTTGGTACTAATGGCAGATAATTGGATGGTTGCCTCTTCTCGGCTCAGTGGCTTAGTTACGTGAAGAAATTCTCGAGTCTTATCGCCGTAACATAAAGGACGGGTCCCTGAGAGTAGACGGGGCAGAGGGTCCTCATTCTTGACCTGCTCACAGACGCATTTTCATCTGGTGCCGATGGAAAGAGTGTCACCACGAAAAGAACTATTTGTTTCCGAGCTAGAGGAGGTGGTTGAGCGCACGAAATAGTGACTGCTATAAAGGGCAGAAAGCCTGTCTCTGTGTGTCCAGTGCTGCTGGGTATGTGCCCTGGCTAGGCCAGGGGCTCTCTCTCAACCGCGAGGAGTGATAAGGTCTGTTTTGTCCAGGATTTTCCACATTTAAAATGAGGGAGTCTGCACCCCCACTGCATGTGGGGATCAGGGATGGGGAGAGGGAGGAGGAACATTCTCAAGGGCAAAATTCCTGCTGATGGAGATCCTCCCCCCGCCCCCCCGCCACCCCCCCCCCCCCCACCACCACACTGAGTCCCTAGAACTCATTCAGGACCTCCATCCGGCCCCAGGCACTCCTACTTTTGATGACCCCACTCCACTTTCTAGGAGCTGTATTAAAATGTAGCAATTTCCCACATCCAATGCACATTTTTTCTTCTGTAAAATTTTTAAAATTAATCAGCTCCAGGGGCGCCTGAGTGGCTCAGTGGGTCAAGCGTCTGACTTCAGCTCAGGTCGTGATCTTCTGGTTCATGGGTTCGAGCCCTGCATCGGGCTCTGTGCTGACAGCTCACAGCCTGGAGCCTGCTTTGGATTCTGTCTCCCTGTCTCTCCTTCCCTCCCCTGCTCATATTCTGTCTCTGTCTCTCTGTCTCAAAAATAAATAAAACACTAAAAAAATTTTTTTTTAATTAATTAACTCCAAATGACTCTTTATTCGTGAACAATTGTGATTTTTCTGCATGCTTGGAAAATGTTGCAAGTGAGGCAATCTACCTATAAGATCTTTGCAAACGCAGTATAATATTTGTAAAGACTACATGTGACCAGTATATTATTTCGAGGAGATTTAATGAAGCATTTACTAATTTGACCTTGCAGGGTTATGTTTATCTTGAATCTCATCATTTTGTTTTCAGCTCAACCATTTAGGCCCCCGGGCAGCCTATAACTGCAGGCATTCTGACTGTGGTGGCCAAGGGACAGAACAGTGCCTGCTGATGGCCGGTGTCCTACATATTGGGGCCCAGTCCAGAATTGCTGGACAAGTTGAGTCAGTGGCCGTTTCAATAATAAAAAAGTGAATTTTATATTTCTGCATTTATTTTAAGAACTAAGTTTCATCATAGGCAATGGGACAAATTGGGCATTGGGCCAGGGACAGAATAGTCCGGGTTCCAGAGGCTTTGAAGGCAGAGAAAGCTGGACTGTCAACGTGGCTTAGTCTCTTACAGGCTCTGTGCCTTTGGGAAAGTCACTTGATCTTCCTGAATTTCAGGTCTTTTATCTGTACGATAAGGATCATAATTTGTATCTCACAGCATGCTTGAGGGCTTAAATCAGCATTTCCCACGGTGTGGTGTTAACACCAATATTGGTTAATAATTATATGGGATTGTGAGTGATGCAGACATGACATAGAGGAGCTTAAGCCAGACAAAAGATGATTTTTCACCCACATTAAACTCCAGATGTGAGCAGACCACATTGGTATGGTGTCCCTGTGGCCTTCAGACCCCAAGTTCCAGCCGTCTTTCTGCTCCTTTGTCCTGAAGTACAGCATCCACTTTCAAGACCACCTTTGGGTCCAGGCTGACTTTTGAAGCTTTGGCCATGGCCTGGATGGAGCCACAGGCTGGACGGAGAGTAAAGTAGAGTGAGGAGGAACAGTGCCTTCTTTTTTGGGGGGGGGGAGGGGCAGGGAGCAGTGGCAGGCGGATGATGCTCCTACATCTCATTTGCTGGGATTTATTTATCTGGATGCACCTGAGAAATAGAGACGCTGAGAAGAGCAGCCTGTGAAGGGGGTACAATTCTAGGTTTGTCTCCGGGAAAGAGCACGTGATGTGATGGTGGCCACTAGCAGCCTTTGTTCTGTGGTGGCTGCGAATAATGAAGATGCATTTAGGGACCTATGAAATACTGCTCCGGAATAGCCATCCCAATGGAAAACTGTCTTCATTTTCAACCTTCTTTCAAGGCTTGTGTTTAATTCAAGAAAGAAATGTATTTTAGGATAATAAATTTATATAATTAACCTTTGCTAATCTCCCTTTTTTTTTTTTTTTTTTAGCAAGGAGAACAGGGACGGGATCACCTCCATTATCTGTCAAGAGTATCTGGCTAGACTTTAATAACACTCATCTGTTTTCCCAAACAAGCGAAGTCACACTGCAAAATCAATGTATGCCTTTATTTGGGGTCTCAGGGACTGCAATCCGGGAGACACACAGACCCCGAAATGGGGTGTGCTCCAAGCTGGAGGCAAGAGATAGGGTTACAAAGGCAAAAGGACTTCCATAAGGCATTTGAAAAAATTATCATAGGCGCTGACAACATTTAGACGGAGCGTCTGATCCCTGATTGGCTATTTAGTTACCAGTGTTTCATCATCTCTGTTTCAGTCCCAAGTGTGAGGATGTTTTCCAGGATGGAGCTAGGCTGTGGTTGTCCAAAATCCGAAGTCCATTTTCCACACGGTGTGGACATGTCTGGGTTCCACCCCCCTGGGGCCCCCCACTCCCCACTGTAAACAGACTCCTGAGTCACCCTTATTCTTCTTTGAATCTTTCATACTTTCGACCAATATCTCCTACGTATGGAAAGCAACACTGGTTTAGTTTTTATAAGAGAATGATGCCAGTTCCCCTTTAAATTGAATTTTGAAGCAGAACAAATTATTGCAAACAAATATTAAGCAATGCCAGTAGAGATAGTCAGGAGATACAGTAAAAATCATCCAAGTTTTATGTAAATAACTGAAGTTGGGTAAAAGGTTACATAAAATCCATTAGTAGACATAAAGCTCTCAGCTCAGTGTCTGAGCAGTTATATTGTACTGCTAGTCATTTTTATTTCCTAAAATAGCGAGACTCAAAAGCCCTCTCGGTTTTATAGAGTGCCTTTGATTCATTGCCCTATTTGTGTGTGCCCAGTAAAAAAATTAGGAAAATATTACTTGGGACAATGATACAGAACAAAATTCGCCCATAGAGGCCAACAATTTGAACAAGATACATTTTAAACCAGAGCAGGGTTGTCCTGGAGAGTGGGGTTACCAGGTCAGGCTTTCCCACAAATTGGCTTTCAGTTCATCCGTCCAATGTCCCTTCTTTCCAATGACAGCCAGAGATAAGAGGACGGATTTATGTTAAAAATTTTCTCAGGCAGGAAAATTAACAGAAAATGCCCCTGTTACTTTTTTCCATATCTGTGTTGTATTTGGACAGTTGCAGAAAAGGCATTTCTCATTTTGTCTTGTTAGCTCATTGGGACTATCTCCAGGAGAGGCTGTGAGGAATGTATTATCTCTGAAGTCTGGCTTTTACTCAGAATGCTCTTGAAGGAAGAGTCTGAGAGTTTTGTTTTATTTTTCTATATTACTTTCTCCCCCTCCCCCCACCCTTTTTTAAAATAGCATATTCGCTTTAGGTAGGCAGTAGGTTTTAAAGACTGCTTAGCTTGACCCGGCACATACATATTCTTGGAGAAATGTTGAAATCTACACGCACAGAAACGTCAGCCTAAGAAGTCTGCTTCTTCTGTCTGTGTGCAACACACTGATCTCCTGCTGGCGCTCTCAGGAGTCGGCCGACCTTTATAACCTGCTCGCAGAAGCCAGAGTGCTACTTTGTACTTGCAGATAATTTAGATTATGTTGCTTCCCAGCTCAGAATCCACAGATGATAGTGGTGATGAGGGTGGTGGTGATGGTGGTGAACAGCCGCGGCCACCAATGCTTACGTAACATTTAATCTGCCCCGGGTGCCGTCCCCACTCTTTGCAAATATTCCTCACGGCAACTCTGGAGAGTAGGTACTATTACCATCCGCATTTTACAGATGAGGATACTGGAGGACACATCTAGGAAGAGCTGGGGTCAGGATCCCATGCCAGGCAGTCTGGCTCTTAGCCACAACATTGCATGGCCTTTTGTTTACCTTGGAGCAAAACGTGAACTCCTTGGCAGGTGCTGGTTGGCCCCGTGTGATCGGACCCTGGACATCCCCCTCACACTCATCTACTTCCCCCCACCCCCTTTCCCTTCACACTCATCCACTGCCCCCCTACCCCCTTGCCCCTCACCCTCATCTACTTCCCCCCTACCCCCTTGCCCCTCACCCTCATCTACTTCCCCCCTACCCCCTTGCCCCTCACCCTCATCTACTTCCCCCCACCCCCTTTCCCCTCACACTCATCCACTGCCCCCCCACCCCCTTGCCCCTCACCCTCATCTACTTCCCCCCACCCCCTTTCCCCTCACACTCATCTACTGCCCCCCCACCCCCTTGCCCCTCACCCTCATCTACTGCCCCCGCTACCCCCCTGCCCCTCACACTCATCTACTGCCCCTCCACCCACCCTCCCCTTCACACTCATCCACTGCCCCCCTACCCCCTCCCTCTTACTTTTCCTTGGATGCACCAAGCTTATTCCCAACTCAGATCTCCTGGACTTGTGGATCCCTCCACCTGGAGCCTCCACATTCTGCCTCAGTTATTCAGGTGTCTGTTCAATGTCACCTCCTCAGAGGGGCTCCTTGCCTTACTTTTTTAAAAATAGAGTTCCCATTGTCACTCGGTTCCTTACTGTGCTCTGGTTTTCTTCAGACAACTCCAACAGGTGTTACTATATCCTCATCTATTGCCCGCATCACCTCTAAAATTTAATAATTACGCTTTCAGTGAATCATGACTGAGTGCTCTCTATGTGCTAGGAAATAGAATATTTTAAATGTTTTGTGTATGGGAAGGTACTTAAGTCATTACACCTTCTATAGGTGATAGGTCCCTTTTTGCAGAAGGGGAAATTTGGGCCTCTGGATGCCCATGGATTTCCTCAAGGTCCCCCAGACACTAAGTTGTGGAGCCAGGACTCCAGCCCGGTGAGTCTGGCTCCAGAGTCTGGCAGGTCCTGCGTGTCCCCTGCTCCACCCGCAGTGCTGAGAATGGGACCTGTGATAAGCATCCGCTGAAGGGGAGAATAAGTGACGTTGATGAATGGCCCTGCCACCCAGCTGATCCCACAAGAGCCACCCACACTTCACCCTGAATCCCTTCCCCGCCCTCTCTCCACACTGAGTCAATTTCCAAGTCCCATCAGTTGGGACGTTCTCCTCCTCAGCTCTCTTGGACCCCTCCATGCCTCCTGACCTGGCTATGGCTCAGCCTCGCCTCATCCTTCCCTGGGCTCAGCCTCCTCGCTGCACCTGTTCCTTGTGTGCCCCCAGTGTTTGTCAGCCATTCGCACGAACACCGTCAGTGGAGTGACAAACCAGACCGGCAGGGGCTGTGCAGCCCGTGTTCCATGGAAGGGCTTAACAGGGACTGCATGTGTCATCCCAGTTTTGCTGTTTAAATATTTAAACTCATATGAAAGGTGCAGTGAATGAAATATTTGTATTATCTCAGTGAATGTTGACACACTGAGGACCTACTTAAGAGCTCACCTTCTGCAGCCTGCCTGGGTTCGCATCCTAGCTCCACCTCTTTGAAACAGTGAAACAAGTGCCCGGTGCCTCAGTTTCTCCGTGCAGAATCAATAGCTAGGGCAGAACCTTCCTTGCGAGGTCATGTTGAAGATTCAGTTAGGTAATGCGGGTCCCCAAGGAGTAGGATGTCAGCCTCTGTCATCCTCCTCATCCCCATCATCAACCCAAGCTGGACTTTCTGTTCAGCTGTGCATCACTGTGGGAGAGATGCGGCAGGTGTACAAGTCTGATCACATGACCTGGTGCCAGCAGCCCACCCCCCCCCCCCCCCACTCCCGCTGTGGCTCCCACACGTGAGGGGCCCGGCTGCTGCAGCTGCTCAGCACAGATTGGCACTACGGTGTGACCATGTGACAACAGACGGCATCCCAGGTCATGATGATATTCTGTCACACGCAATGTCCGCACGTACTCTGAGCTCCCCTTGCTTCGTATTTGACTTTAATATTCATGAGGAATAGTGTGAGCATTTGTTAGATATAATTAGAGACAGAACTTTCAACAGAAATTGATGACAAACCTTTGTTTTCCCATAGGTTTCAGGGCTCTTGAAATATCAAGGCCAACAGTGATCTTGGGAGTTAAAATGAAAAACAGAACCAAAACCAATGTTGGGGGTGGGATGAGAACAATCAGGCATTTATCACACTGACGCTTATAAACAGTAGTTACTGTAAGTGTTCAATACACTGTGTTTCGTGCAATCAGGGGGGAAAAGCAGAGCTTATCTGTGCCTCCTTAGCTGTTGACTTCAAGCTTGCCTGTCAATCAGAATGGCTTCTTGGTTTCGTTGATTTTCTTTATCAAATGTGATACATTTGCAATATATGAACTAAATGACGTTAATAAAACCATGCTTCCACGTCTTCTAGATTTGACTTCCACGTAAGACTGAGTTGGAGGGTGGAGAAGAGCCTCCCCTGCTTACAAATAATTCGGTATGACAATGTGCACAAACACCCAGTGCAGGGAAGTCCATGCTGGCTCCAGGGAAGATCCGAGCTACAGTTAATTTGTGCAGTCACAAGCAAACAGCCAGGGGCTCAAGCCAGTGGTGAAGACAAGTTTACACGTGGTTTCTGGGGCTGGTTGAACATCCAGGGGTGGGCAGATGAAAAGAAGCTCGTGAAGATGTTGGAGGAGGAACTAAGAGAAACTGACCAGGGAGGGATTGGATTTCAGAGAGAAGGGCTCAGTCTCAGAGCCAGAGTCAGAGAGAGGTTCTGATATGGGGCAGAAAGCATGCATTCCCAGTGAATTCCTAAGCTGTATCTTCAAGGTCTTTGAAATAAAGCTTAACCAAGTTACCCCTTGACATGTGTCCTGGTTTGGGCCGGACCACTTCCTGTTCCCCTTGCTCTCTCTGTGGCACGCCCCTGCGTGCATATCCCTCTTTGTGTTTTCTTGGTCACATCCTGCTGGATCATCAGATTTCCTCTTCCCACTTCCACAGAGCCTCTGGGCAGGAGTAATCTCACCTCTTAGAATCATTCCCTAATGTTTTATCTGAACGTCCTGTATGATTCCGTTCCTCACCATGTGTTTGTGTAGCGTGTGGATTAGCACTCCCTCTAATGTGGGGGTGCTAGAATGTAGGACATTTGCATATATCGCCCTCTGTCTCCCCTGCCCTTTGCCCCTTTACTTGTACTCGGCCTTCAGAATTTTGCCCACTGGCCATTTGCCTCTGGAAGTCTCCCCTGGCCTGGCTGAGTGTCAGGTGCCTTCGCTCTGTGGCATTCAACACTGCCATCATGTATTTGTGTGAAAATACTGGACTCTTCCATTGGCTTCTATAGCTTCAAGCTGAGTGAAGGCAGGAACCATGTTGTTTTCACTCCTCTTCATTCTCAGCACGTGACCCATCGCCCCATGCCTGGTTTCCCTCAGGGCCAGCAATGGTGTTCTAGAGATAAGGGGACTAGTCTCCTCTGTAAAGTTGTAGCTCCTGAGTCCACGTCAAAGCCGCCATCTGGGTTCTCAGACTAGTGCCCTTCTTAACAGGCTAGACTGTTCCTCTCACCTAGGAACATATTCTGAGAAATCCATGCCCTGGGCTGGATTACTGCACTGGCTATCAGCCCTCCTTAGGAGGGACTGTGAGGGACCAGGGCAAAGGGATTACTAACCAAAGGAATGAAGCAGCAATGGTGGAGTTTTAGAGTTGAATCAGGAGTGTGTGAGGAACGATCATGGTCTAACTCTTCCTTCTGGTTAGTTTACATTCATGTAGAAAAGATTCTGAAGATCATGGCCTTGAAGTCTTAGACATAGGAACCAGAGGAGATAAGAAATGGGAAAATAAATGGCCATTAAATGGGAAATTCAACATAGCTTTAGGGCCAGAAGGGACTCCAAAAATTCAGTGGAAACTTTGAAGTCCCAGAGTCATTAAACGGATTGGCCAAGGTCACTAGTCAGTGGAAAAGCTGGTATTTTAAATTCAGGGACTTGAGATCTAAATGGATATTTTTGCCTTCATTAAAATTTTTGTCCCATTATGAAAAGGCCCTCCACTTGCCGTTTGAGTAGTGAGGAATTTATTTAAAGTTCCAGAGTTTTAATTTCCCCAGGGGATGAAGAGGCCTCGTTTTGTTGTGCAACCAAATGGATCAAGCATCACGAAGCTTCCAGCATAGCACATGGCACTTTCATGGCAGTTGGCCCCTTGGATTCTATCCTCCCTTTTCTACCAACAGTACCCTGCCATTGCCTAGGGAAACGTCCATCTTCCTTTTCCTCAGCCATGTGGCTTACTGATTTAATTCCCAGCTGCAGGCCTGGCTCTGATTAGCTTTTACCAACCAACATATCCTTTGGTCTTGGTCCAGGGAGGGACCTGACTTCTCTCTCTATTCTTCTGGATATTGAGGCGCTGGGATATAAGTTCTAATGCTGCTGTGTCCATTTCTCTATTATAGAAAGAGCGATGGGCTGTCCATGCAGTAATCGGAGGGGGGCTAGAGAAAGGAAAAACAGAAAGGACATCAGAGTTTTGAGTTTCATCCCTAAGCCAACGAATTAAGCCATCCTTGAAGCTTGAACTGCCTTTGGGTTATGATTGGGTTTTCTTTCTTGTTGAAGACAGTTTGAGTTGAACTTCCTGGCCCCTGAAACCACTTTCTCATGAATACAGGGGTTTCAAAAAGAAGACTTTTCTTAACTTCCCCTTAATTTTAAAGTAAATGTCTCGGGAGATTGAAGAATAGATAGCACGACATTTCAGGGTCCACCTTACTTTGAGAACTCTGATTTGAGTGTTACAAGGACCTGCCAGACATCCTTGAAGCCAAATTTGTTGAAGAGGACTGTGACGTTGCTGGTGTCACATTAACAGGCTTGTATCCAGCCACCCCCTTCCACCTCCCCCGGGGCCAGGTCAACGGGCTTTGTAGGAGTCCTTGGTCCACAGCTCTGTGCCTGAAATCCTCCTCCAGGGCTGAGTTATAGCTTTTCTGCATCTCTGCTCCCCTTTCTCCCATGAGGCAGGTTGATTTTTCAGACGGGTTTCTTCTCATTGCAAAATGCACGCATGTTCATTGAGAATATATTTAAAACCAAAATACAATGCAGGAATACAAATAACCCCATAATACCACCATCTCGGTCTCATATAAGCACAGCATTTGGTGAGTTATCTTCTCTTTTCAAGTTGTTTTCTCTTTCCCTGTCTTTTTTTCCCAGCCCCGTTTCCCCTTCTCTCTCTCTCTTTCTTCCCTCTTTCTGTTCTAAAACACCTCTCTTTCTAGTCTCTCTCTGTATATATGGAAACAAAACTGAGTTAGTTCCACAGCGTTTAGCTTTTACTTTTGTGTATTGCAAATGCTGTCATTTCAGGAAGTATGCCATCAGGTAAGTCTTTAATTTTCTCATAATTTTCCATTTATTGGGTGGAGTGTGATGTATTTAACAGCTCCGTTTTGTGGTGTGATTTGATTTCAGTGTCGTTTCTTGTAAATGATGACGTGATGAGCATTTTATGCCCCAAATCTGCCAGTGTCTTTGTTGCCTTAGAACAATCTTACAGTAGCCCAGTGCCTGGTTAATGAGCATGCATACAGATGACCTCGTAAGGCCCCAGTCTTTCAGGAAGACCTGCTCGTCTCCCGGTCTAAATATAGCTACCTTGATCCAGCCACTTTTCAGCCGACTTGTTTGTTTGGATTCAGCTGGCTCTGCATGTGGCATGTTGTGAAAAGTTCCACATACCAAACAGCCAATGTTTGATACGTGTTGCAGATCACAAGAACACAGAGCAGGGAATGGGGGGTGGGCAGAGAATCCCCCCACCCCGCCCCGCCACCTGCTACAGGCAGAAGAGCAGAACACGGCTTGCGGTTGGAGGCAGCGAAGCGAGTTTGCATCTTGGCCCAGCCTCAGGGGTGGGTTTTTTGCTCCTACAGTTTTGATTTCGGGCCCCAGAAAACCAAAGGCTGGCAGGATCGTAGGTCACTTTCTGTCAGCCTTAGTTTTCTCAGCTGTACAATAGGAGAGCTTACGAGCAGTGCTCCCTGATGAAATTGAAGTAGGGTTCATGAGCAAACGGCTAAGAAAGAATTCTTGAGACGTTTTTGGGGCATCAACGTGATTTTATTATAAAATTTATTTATTTTATTGTGGCACTCTGAGGAGTGACTGACTATGTGCTTTCTAATTAGTGGGGGTCAGGGAGAGTATAAGTTTCTTGTTAATGTTTATTTATTTAAAAAAAATTTTTTTTAACGTTTATTTATTTTTGAGACAGAGAGAGACAGAGCATGAACGGGGGAGGGTCAGAGAGAGGGAGACACAGAATCTGAAACAGGCTACAGGCTCTGAGCTGTCAGCACAGAGCCTGATGCGGGGCTCAAACTCACGGACCGTGAGATCATGACCTGAGCTGAAGTCAGCTGCTTAACTGACTGAGCCACCCAGGCGCCCCCAAATGTTTATTTATTTTTGAGAGAGAGACAGAGTGTGAGCAGGGGAGGGGCAGAGAGAGAGGGAGACACAGAATCTGAAGCAGGCTCCGGGCTCTGAGCGGTCAGCACAGAGCCCGTTGCGGGGTTTGAACCCATGAACCATGAGATCATGATCTGAGCTGAAGTTGGACGGTTAACTGACCGAGCCACCTAGGCATCCCCGGAGAGTGTAAGTTTCTAAGGAATTTGGAAGCAAGGCTTTCAGAGCCTTGAGGGGCAAGGTGCTGTTAGGATAAGGTTACTTTTCGTCTTTAATGGAACATAAACGTTAAGGCGCTAAGGCAGCCATGAGTTCCTTGAGGAAGGTCACGCTCTGCATGCTCTGGGTGTCTATCAGTGGACTGCAGACTGTAAGCAGATTTAATTTAAGCTATATTTTCTTGCTTTGCTTCCCTCATCCCTCACGGTATCGCTCAAAGGGCTGAGTGTTGGGAAGGAAATGGGGAGCGTTAGCCTGAGGACGGCTCCGTCCTAAGAGAGCCCCTTCCAACAATAAATAGCACTACCCGCTTCTCTGTCCGATCTTGCTGTAAGATGTTTTTATCAGTAGCTCCTTAGCTCCGATTCAGGCACAGCGGTTGCCCAGGAGGAGAGGAGGCCATGTGGAGCGCAGGATGCTGGTCGAGTCCTGCCCTTCCTTGTCAGGAGCCGTGTCCCTGTCCACAGCGGCCAAAGGGCGGAGACAAAAGGAGAGTAAAAGAAAGCACAATTTTGCAGTTTCGACTTTCCCAACGGGGGGAGCCCTGCCAGCCTTGCAGGTGCCGTTTCTGTGGCAGAGCGAGGATGGAAACCAGTGCCCAGGATTGTGTTCCGCCTCCGCCCTGCGCGCTGTGACCTCGATCGTGTCACGCAGCCTCTCCCCGGCTCACTTGACGGTTCCGTATGGTGGCGCCCACAAACACACCTCACCGGGCTGTGAGGAGGACTAGGCTAAATCGCAAACACCCCAAAAAGTGCACGGTGCACACGGCACATGTTCGGTGAGTGTGAAATCCCCAGAGCAGGGCGGACAGAGCAAAGGGGAGTCTAAGCAGAGGCCCCGGGGCGGGGGGGAGGGGGGCATTAGTTGTGCCCCAACCACATTCTCTGACACCAGAGGTACTTAGAAAGTGGAGGTCGCCAAGGGATGGCACCTTGCTCTGCAGTTAGGGCCGTTGGGCCAAGAAATGTGTGTTTGCCTCCTAGCCTACCTGAGCCTTGATGGTGATTAGAGCAGATGCATGGATAGACCCTGGGACAAGGGGAGTCCAGCCAACTGTAGAGAAGGGATATCTAAGCACCTCAGACAGTAAAAATTGTAACAGAGTTGCTGCATTAAATTAAAACAACAGGGACGTCTGGGTGAGAGAGATGGGAGGAAGGAAGGAAGGAAGGAAGGAAGGAAGGAAGGAAGGAAGGAAGGAAGGAAGGAAGGACAAACAAGGAAGGAAGGGGTTTTCATCTACAAAAAACTGGACATATGGCCAAGGAAATGAGGATTCAAATTGACAGTGAGTAATGGGAGGGATACCTGTGTTTTCAGAAAAAAATCAGTGTCAGGACCTCTGTTTTAGGTAGACGTCCAGCCTGTAGAGGCAAGCCCTGAAACAGGAAGGAGACCCATGTTTCCTGCAGACCTACTGTGTGACATTGCCTCTCCCAGGCTCCGCAGGGTCAGTAATCTTGGACACATTGCTGTAGAAAAGGTTTGAGGGAGATTTTGTCATCTGGTGATTTGCCGTGGAGGAATTTTAGGTTTTTGTTTGCTTCTGTTACAGAAGTACTTTGATTACCAACCTGGCCCCGGCCTCGAGGCTTCCTGGGTGCCGACCCTCCCGCCTGCCTGGTATCAGCCCTTGCCACCGCCTGTTTGTCTGCCAAGTTCCAGCCCTAGCGGCTTCTTCCACCCCCCACATCCCTGGCTCTCTCTTCCCCACCTCGGCCCTCTCTTCCCCGCGTGCTTTGACATGATCTTTCCCCTTGGTGTCCTGGCTTCTTCTCCCTCCACGCTTCCCTCCGCCTCCCCAACCTTCCTTCCTCCAGATCCTTCGGACGTTGTACCCACCTGCAGACTTACCTCCCGGCATCCCAGATCCCGCCAGTGTCACACCTACTACGTGCCTCTTTTCTCCCTTTCTCAACAAGGTTTGCAGCCTTGGATCGTGGAAATTGCTCTTTAAGGTAACATCTGTTTCTCCATTAGATGATTAATAAGCTCCCCCAGGTGGGGGAATTCGATGTACATCTTGCTCACCGTATTTTACTGGAGAACTGAGAATGAAGTAGACACTCAGTAACAATTTATTTCATGCTTGCATGAACAGACTTGATTTGTCCCCCCACCCTGGTGTGCACAGCAATGGTAGGAGGGAGCTTAGCAGAGGAATCAGCATCCACTGGCAATTCCATTAATTTGCTGCACAAAGAATACAACTACGTTACTTCAATGTTTCGCAGTATTAATTTTGTTGCATAAGTGATCTGGGACTGAAGTCTCCTTTAGCACATCGTAAAAAAAAAGGCTAAAGATACCTTTGACTACTATCTAAAGGCACGACCCCACCCCTTCCCAGACAATCCGTTATTAACTTGTTGGTATATATTCTTTGCATTTCTTTCCACGTTCTGCGCGCCACGAGGTAATATGGCGATGTTGGGTTTTCTTGCTTTTTCAAAATCTCTTCGCGTATAGTATTGGGGGCCATAGCAGCCACAGTCAGCTGACACTGGCTCATGAGAGCTGGCTTTGCTCATCTCTCCCCGGATTTAGAGACTTCTCCTTGGCAGTTTGAAATGGGCCATGGGTGGGACTGGTTGCAACAAGAAATCTGCAAATGGGACAAACCTGGTCTGTTTGGAAGGGCGGTTGTTAAACACGTTTGGGGGACTTCTGCAAATGGTGATGAGTAGTGAGCATTTCTGTGCATGCTGTGTGGGGAGCTTCTCAGGGGCGGTGACAAGAAGCTGCACTGCTAAATCCGTCATCGGGTGCGCAGATTTAATGTTTTAAAACAGCGACTGCCCAAAATGCCTTTCACAGGGCCCGTTTAAACTGCCATCGGCAGCTTGTGCAAAGACTAGTTCTCCACACAAATCTAGAGGGGTAAAATCTAGTGGCTTGGGTTAGTTTGCATTTTCCTGAGGAGGACCCACGGTTTTATGTGTGCATTAGCTATTTTTATTTCCCCTTTCGTGAATTTCCCCTGTACAACTTTTGGGTTTTTTTCTCTGGGTAATTTGCTCCTTTGTGATACAGTTTAGCTTCCTGCCTCCTGCCAAACCCGTCTTCCCCCGGGCCAGTCTTTGATCTATCGGGTGGAAAACCTCTTCTCCTGACTGGTGGCTTGCCCTTTAACTTTGCAGGTAATTTTTGTCATGAAGAACGTTCAACCTTTGAAGTCTGAAGTATCAAAGAGTCTGCCTCTTCGCCTGTTCACACGGTTATGATTTCTTCTTCCCAACAGTCTGAGCTTGTAACTAACACTCGCATTTACAGGAGGAGAAGCTGAGGCTCAGGGAGGTAGAGGGTGGGTCAGGATCTGTCCTTGGGTCTGTTTGGTCTCCTTATCGCTTTGCCTTTGGGCCATGGCTCCACTTGGCTACCGTGGTATGCCCCCAGGCCCCAGCAAGCCCCTTCCAGTCCCTCCTGCTGATTCCACCTTCCCCACAGGTCCTCTCCCTGGGCTTGTTTTAGCCACAGACGTTCCCTGCTGGGGTCTTCTTGTCCTGCCAGGTGGTCCCCTTGGGTGAGCCTTGAAACAGCACCGGGCCAGCTCCCCAGTCCATGTGCCCCAGCTCTGGTGCATAAATAATGCCTCCTTTCTCTCAACAAATTCCAGATGTCTAAGCTTATCCTAATACCTCAGCCTCTATCCTGCTGACCTTCACCTTCTGAGGCATGACACGTGAACTGGCCCTCTGGTCCCCAGACTGTGGGGATCTGTGTCAGGCTCCTTGAGTAGGCCCTCCATGCTTGGAGGAAGGGAGATGATACCTCTTTTCTCTCCTCCACTGGAGGAGGTAAAACTAGAGGCGGACTGCACAGCCACGGCTCTCTCCAAACATCTGCATACATGCTCTCTCCCAAATCCTTTCTTCCCTCTCCCTGACCTAAGGGAGGAGGGTCTGGAGCCGCGGTTCCCAACTGCTGCCTCCTGGGCTCTGCTTTTGGGTCTGGCCTCTCACATTTGTACACAGGGTTGGTTGTGGCCTCTGTCAAACTTCAGTTTTAATAACCCATAAGAATGGTTGTTTTTGTATTTTAACTAACTGGAGTTTAAATAAAAAAGACACAAAAAATTTTCCAAATCTAAGAAGAAAAGAAAGAAAACCCATGATGTAGATTTTAATCATTTAAATTTCTTTTAATTTTTTTTAACATTTATTTATTTTTGAGAGACAGAGACAGAGAGCGAGCAAGGGAGAAGCAGAGAGAGAGAGGGAGACACAGAATCCAAAGCAGGCTCCAGGCTCCAAGCTTTCCGCACAGAGCCCGATGCGGGGCTTGAACTCATGAACTGTGAGATTATGACCTGGGCCGAAGTTGGATGCCTAACAGACTGAGCCACCCAGGTGCCTATGAATCATTTTAAACAGGGGCACCTGGCTGGCTCAGTTGGAAAAACATGCAACTCTTGATCTCAAGGTCATGACTTTGAGCCCCACACGAGGCATAGAGATTACTTAAATTAATGAGACTTTAAAAAAATAAATCATTTTAAACAATTCATGGTAAAAATGAGGGAATTTGTTTTACGTGTGATAATTAATTGTCATAATCAAAGATCCATAATGTCAATTATATGAAGAGTTTTCTTGAAAGAATTCTGTGTTGCTGTTAAGAAAAATGGTTGTTTTCACCTTTAGACCATGAGCTCTCCCACTCCAAATTAAGTGTGTCATGTTTCCCTTAGTCTGTATTTTTGCGGCATTAGGACATTGTAACTGAAGGATTACTTGAATTTTTTTGGTTTTTCCCTTTCGGGTAAGTCCCAGGAGGACAGACCCTTTCCCTTCCTTGCTGCCATGGCTCAAGTGCCGGGGTTGTGTCCTCCTTACTTGGGGCTTCATGCTGAGTCATGGATGGATGGCGGATGGAGGGATGTGTCTGTGGATGGATGGCGGATGGAGGGATGGGTCTGTGGATGGATGGAGGATGGAGGGATGAGTCATGGATGGATGGCGGATGGAGGGATGGGTCGGTGGATGGATGGCAGATGGAGGGGTGAGCAAGAACAACAATACTTTCCCATCATTCCAAGACCTCATTGAAAGAACCCTTTCCCTCTCACCTCCGTCTGTTTCAGAGCTTCACCTGGGCACACATTCTCCAGTATTGATTGCTTTGCTTTAGAGCAGTTCAGGTCGATATTGTTAAAGTTTAAAGCACAATAAAAGTCATGACTCCTGACAATGAATGTTCTTGTTTATCTTCCTTGAAGTAAATGTACTTCATCTCGGCTTGCTGAAATATGTGTTGCTGGCCGACCCATATTTTTATGGACGGGCACCAACGACACTTAATAAATCTCTGTTGATTGTGCAACTGAATATACCAGGCACTGTGCTTGGCATTTTGTAAATATTATTTTATAAATCCTCAGAACAATCTTTGGAGTAGTTCTGTTCCTATTTTCAAAGGAGGAAATGGAATCTCAGAGTTTATAAATGAGCAGAGTCAAGGAGTTGGGTGTTTCGGAGTTATTGCTGTGGCTTGGTCGTTAATTTTATTTCCTCCGGCAGATAACTTGACTTCTATCTTTATGATCTTTTTTTGTAATGGTCAGATGATAAGGAAATGACTTTATTAAATTAAAAAGGTCACTGAGTTAATAGCTTTATACTTTTTACAAAACTAATAGTACGTATATTTTAATTCCACCTTCAACAAATAACTACCAAGCAGCTACCGAACCTGCTCTCCAGGTTTTAGGTCTGTTTGAGCAGAAAGAACCTAGTGTGCAGGGAGCACTTAGTCTAGTACAGGAGGTGGTCATTTGCACTCTAGCTAATGTCACGATGCTCAGAGAGGTGCAGTGTGTAATGAGAGCCCGTAATCACACATTTGACCCTACGAGGGAGATCAGAGAACACCTCTGGGGAAAGAGACGCCTGAACTGAGGGCTGGCGAGTGAGCGGGGGTCAGCTGGGTCCTCAGAGAAGGGAGGTGCCAAGTGGGTGGAGGGAACAGAATGGGTGCAGGTGATATGCTGACGAGGAGGCAACTGCCGGCCAGTGTGGCTGCAGAGAAGTGGGGCACGGGAGCCAAGGGTGAGGAGAGGATGGATGGGTGGGAAGGTCAAATGGGCTTCGAGGACTCCATTGGAGTATTTTCCTTCATCCTAAGAGGTGTGGAAAGCTTTGGAAGCATTCTAATCAGGGGAACAGCTTTGTCCTATTTGCACGTTGGAAACATTCTTCTCTGGAGATATGGTGGGGGGTCATTGTGCATGAGGGGCAGGTGGCACTGAATGAACCCCCTCGTGGTCCAGGTGAGGGCAGGGGTAGCAAGTGGGCGAGTCCGTTGGTGGCTGAGATGGAGCAAAGCCGGAGCGTTGGCCGGGGGCTTACATTTGGGAGGTGATGGAGGTTACGTCGAAGGTGGCTCTCCTTTTCCTGGCTTCTATGCAAGGCCGGATCATAGAACCACTTACCAAAGTAAGGAACCTTTGAAGAGAAACTAGCTTTTTAGCTTTTTTTTTTTTTTTCTTTTTCTTTTCTTTCCTAGTGGTGATATGGAAAAGTTACTTTTCAGCAGGTTACAAATGTGCGGTACCTTTGAAAATCCAAGCGGAAGATTTCAGTAATCAACTGGACGGACAGGTCCTGAACTGAGAAGACGAGTCTGGGTTAGGGACGCAAGTTCTGTTGAGTGGCCATGTGCTACATTCCATTTTATGTAGCAGACTCGGAATCCACAAACAGGCAGATTTATTGCTGGCATGGGGCTTACATCCTGGCTGCAAGGAAATAAGTGCTGTGGAGTAAAATAAACCACTGGAAGGGAAGCAGGAGGCACCCCACGGTGTGGAGGGACCGTGACTTTCAGAGAGGTGACTCCCAAAGGGAGTCAGAGAAACGCTAGCAGAGTCAAGAAAAAAACGAGTGGAGCCTTATTTCTCAGAGGCTGAGGGAAGAACATCTTTCCAGGAGGAGGAATTGACCGACATTGTGGGCCCCTGCTGAGAATCGAGCATGATGTGGGCGAAGACTGTCCTTAAAATCTGAGCAGTGCGTAGGGTGCTCCCTTGGTGGTGATAAGGGACCAGAAAGAAACCAGGTGGGGCTTTTTTGGGGGGAGGGGGGAGTTTTGAAGAGTGCGTGGGGCAAGGAAGAAATCGGGGCTGTCAGTAGGTATTCTCTGGGGAAGTTCATTGCTATGGCAAGGAGAGAGTCAGGGTAGCGGCTGGAGGGGCTTCGAGTTCTGAGTTTTGTATGCCCTTTATTTCTGACGAGGGAAAGTTGACTGCATTTAGCATCCATGTGGAAGGAGCTTGTTGAGGAGAAGCTGAATATGTAACATGAAGAAGAGAAAATAATCGAAACGGCCATTAAACGTTTACTTTTCCTCCAGCCCCATGCTACATGCTATGGCTGCCGAGGTGAACCTTAGCACGACTGAGTCCCAAGAAACTCACCCAGACGTGTAGACCGGCAGAGCCAAGACGTTGGGTGGCCCCGGGGAGTGTGGAGCCGTGTGTATGGTAGCCCCGCGTTGGGTGGGGCTGGCCCCCCTGGGTGTCCAGCCGCCCCCATCCCCTGACCCCGACGGCTTACCCTGGCTGACGGATGGTGGCTGTGGTGCATTAAACAGCAAGCTTTGTAGGATTGCCTCTGCGCCAGGGTGGAGCTGTGAAGACAAATGAGCATGACTTAACGGGCCATCTGGTAATTGAATCTAAAGCTGCAATAATTGATTCCGAGGACGTAGGCCTAGGCGTGCATTGATTTCGAAGCCAACTGGCTAAGCGTTGGCTGACACCCAGGCAGGTGCTGCTGTGACTTTGAGAAGCTGGTTATAGAGTTTGCTGAGACACAAAGGCTTTGAGAGATCCTTGGGAAGAGTCCTTCTGGGCCCCGGCGAGCATCCAGGCAGGGCCAGGGAGGGCCAGGAGGCAGGGTCCTAGGAGAGGAGGCTGGATTCTGGATTCTGCTGTTTATTCTACTCTTGGGCTGGATTCTCCATCTCCCAAAGCCTCCCAGTTCCTATCTGTGAAATGGGTTTATAGATGTGTGTGATTTTCTTTGTGCTGCCAGCCCCCATGTCGGATGTGTGGATTCTCAGACTTAGGACGGTGGCTCAGGGATGAAAAACGAAAAGCTGTCTTTCCTAGTGACGACTCAGCCTTCCTTTCGGGGTAACCCTACCCTTATTTTTGCTGGACTCCTGCTGAGCATTTAGTTTATTCAAGTACTCACCTCGGTCACCGGGAAGACCCAAATGACTGGCTTATCGTCTATGCCTTCACATACCTTGTAAGGATAGAGAAGCTGGGAGTATGCGGGTTGGTGGAAGGTGATGCCAAGATGAACGACTGGAAAGTCCACCACGCGGCACAACAAAAGTATAAGGACACTTATAGTGGAAGAGCTGTGGCATTTTTGGTAACAATGACTATGCCAGTCATTGTCTTATCACCACAATGACCCTGTAGAAGAAGAGGGTCTCACGATTAGTTTACACATGAAGAACATTAGGCTCAGAAGGGTTAACTAACTTACAGGTGAATGGAGAGTCTGAACTTGAATACAGGTCAGATTTCAGAGCCTGTGCTGTTTGCAGCTACACTGACCGAGAACATCTCCATAAAGAGGTGACGTTTGAAAGGTCATCGAGACAGAGGCAGGATTCTGGGGTGAAGATGAGTCTATCGATTCATCAAAAAGTACTAATTGTGTGGATTTTATGCCAAGCACCTTGCTAGAAGCCAAGAGCACAGTGGTGAATGATGTACTCTGCAAGCTTAGAGCCACCTTTGGTCTGGTGACAGACGCAGTGAACTATATCGCTACACAACAGGTGTTCTTGGCAAGCAGGTGCAAAATGTTCTGGGGACAGAGGAGGGGTGATTTTCCTTGCTGGGGCACTGAGGGACGAAGTCCCGATGAAGGGGCAACACAAGCAGAATCTTGATGGATAAGAAGCAGAAAGCTTAGTGGGGAAAAATGTCAGAGGAAAAAGACTATTCAAAGAGTGCATACAGATTGCCCCCTTGGTGCAGGTGCTCTGCTAGACCCTCTGAGAATTATCAGTAAACAAACGGGGCTAATTGGAAAGAACTTGTATTTGGCATGGTGGAGGTTCCTAGAAGGTAATACCTCCTGACCGAAAAGAATAATTAAGAAAGCGATCAGAACCTTGAACAATAGTGTTCATTGATCGTGAACCGTAGACACCCATTTCTTCCATCTCCTGGCTTGATGCTCATGACAACTCTGTAATTAGAGATCATACTTCCATTTTGTGGAAAGCAAATTGATTAAAAGGGCATCATGGCCTTGTACTAAGGAAAAATGTAGACCCTCACCCAAGCCTTTCAGTGCCCACACCCCGCCATGTCCCAGTGGCCTAAAGAAGCTCTGGAATGTTCCTTGCAGCTTCTTGACATATCTATATAATTGACCAAAGGTACTGTATTGATCACCTCTGATGGGTCAGAAGTGCAAGATTCAACAGGTGATGCTACTGAGCAAATTGTAGCATTTATTCAAAGAAACACAATGAGAGTGGTCCCTTATTAAGAACAAGGGTTATCTTGAGTCTAAGTCCTACACGGGCCCTGGATTCTGAATATTTCTGGTGCGTGGTGTGTGTGTGTGTGTGTGTGTGTGTGTGTGTGTGTGTGTGTGTGTGTATGTGTATTGGGGGAAGTGGATAGAAGGGTAGCATCTTCTGTGTGCTAAGTGGTGTTGAGGAGTAAATGCGTGGGGTTCCCAGGTGAGGACATTCACTCTAGGCTGCAGCAGTCAGAGAAAGCTTGCTCACAGTGAGAGCCTTAGAAATAGGCCAGTGAGATGGGGAGGAATCAGCTCCTGCACCAGGACCTCAAGCTCTAGTTCCTGAAATGTCTGTGTCAAATAAGCAGGTGGCTGTTCTAACTCCAGCTGCACCTGAGACTGGCCCAGCTGTCGGCTGGAGCTAGGGGCCAGGTGCAGAAGTGCAGAGGAGGGAGTATCCCAGAGCTGGGTCAGGGTAGCAACCCCTTCTGTCCTGCGTTTGCTGTGGGTGGAGTTGAAGGTCAGTTTCCAGGCTCAGCCAGGGCCAGGTCTGAGTCAGGGTGACCCATCGGAATCCGGTTGCACAGGACTCTAAGGGAGAGCCTGGGGACATCGAGAGATGGAGGAGGTTTGAGTTGGAGAGGGGAGCATTGGCCCTGGAATAATTCCCAAGTTCATGTGCAGACGGACAATCCTTCTGTGACATTTGGCACGGACGTACAGCAGCAGGAGAAGGAGCTGTTGGAGGGGAGGAGGGTGTGCAGGAGCCTCCGTGTCCCAGAGGACCAGCTGAGGCCATCCAGGCCACCCTGGGGTTTAGAGGGAGGGGCGTGGGGTGAAAGATTTGGAGCTGAGCACATGAACCCTGGCCACAAGGGCAGGTCTCAGCAAGGAAGGCTGGGCTGACCTGTGTGTGCCGTGAACATGCCTAGTTCATTGGAACCGGGGGCAGCGTTCGGCCAGTGCCTCTGGTGTGTGCAGTTGTCATAGTAGCCATTGCCCTAAACTTTCTGAGTGCCCCCCCGCATTGGCTAGTTGGTCTGGCCCCTCCCCCAGATGCTCATATTCCCTGTGATCCTTAAATCAAGGAGTTATGCCTGGCACAGCACATGGCCTGCAGGACCCTGCTCATCACTCTGCCTGGCATTATTCTGATTGGCGGGTGCCTGCACTAACCAGTTTGGGATATTCTGTCCCCTTTCCCAAGTATAGGTATGGCCCAGGTGTATGCCCTAAGGAACAGGACGGAGGAGTCCAATAGGGGAAAGGTGAGGCATAGGAGGGCAGGGTCCAGGTGAGAATGTCCTGTGATTGAAAAGAACTTCCTGGCTTGGGGAGGGGAAGGGTTGGATGTAGCCCTTGGAGCGAGAAGAGGGCTGAGGCTGCTGGTCTTTCTGGACTGGTCAGTCCTGGCACAGCCCCAGGCAGTGGGGCTAGCCCTCCCTCCAGAGGGACGTTCTGTTTCTGTGGAAGGAAAAGACAGTGACCACCTGTTCTCACCTACTGGGCGCTGACTGTGGGCACTCTCTGCCATTGTAGGAGCAAGTCACGACTGTCCCCCACATCCTGTGGTTTCCCAGTCAGGCCACGGTCACCGTGGGCCGGAGAGTGGCTCTGTGTTCCTCGGAACGTATTGGGGACTGTGACTGGCCCTGGGCGTGGCCGCTGCTGCTCCCACAAATATTTGATTAGCTGCAATCACTGCTTTTCTTGGTTCTCCTTGCATATGAAGCATATGGCTGAGGCAGATGGCCCTGGAAAGTCTGAACCACATAAACAGGGCTCTTCGCCTCCCGTTTTGTCTCCTAATGACTTACCAGCACAATAGGTTTTGGGATTAGGAAACAAAGCCTTACACCCCAGAAAACCCCATAGTGTGCCCCTTTAGGCGCATTTAGTGCCTGCTGTTTGCCGGGGAGCGTAGATCGGTGTGGGTGCTGGCCCATCGTGAGGACATAGCAGGAGACAGAGCCAGCCTCATGAGCTAGCTCTCGAGCTGAGATCCAGCTCACTTCCTCAAATGTTTATTAAACACCGCTGCCAAATTCTCAGGGATTAGGTCACTTGGAGCTTTGGGCAGCCAGACATTCTATAAATATTTGTCCGGCCCGGACAACCGCCCAGAACACCGGCTCTGTGCTAAGCCCTCACCTTACTGCAGCGTCCACACTGATGATTTAGGCCCAGCGATAACATCGTAGAGAATTTAGATTTTATTCTAAGTGCCATCAGGGGTGATGACGTCCGGTTTATATTTCATATGAATAGACGCAAGAGTGGAAATAATAAAAGCATGTTTCAACATTGAGAGAAAATCCTGAAAGGACACGGAAAGGATTTGATTAATCAGAACCACATTTTGAATGTGAATTTGCAGGATTCGCAGATGATTGATCAGGGGGTGAGGGGGAAGAGGAATCAGAGATGGCCAGGAGGCATGGTACGACTATGGGTAAGAGACGGCAGGAGAAACACATTTGGGAAACAAAATCAGAGGTTCTGTCTTGGATGTGTGAGTTTATGGTGCGTATCCAACATCAAAGGAATAATGTCTCAGGGCTGAGGGATCGCGCGCACCCACGTGGGAGAGATGGGACTCTTGTCACACATTTGAGAGCTCTTAGCTTCTAAGTGGTGTATAAAGTGCTGGAAGTGGCTAGGGTCCCCTGCGGAGACCGTGGGAGGAGAGAAGAGCTCATAGGAGAGAAAAGACGTGGGTCGAACACCCTGATGGAAGTCTACAGTGCAGAGAGGTGGGAGGTGCAGGAGGAGACACCCCATGGGATCGAGGCAGAAGCAAGGTGGCCAGGCATAAGGAGCCATCTCGCTGCCCCCTGGAGTCATATTGTTATTGTCACTTTTGCTCAGAATTGAGGTGGAGGGAGTTAAATCTCACCCCACATCTCCCAGCTGGAAAGCAAGGAGATTCTGTGTGCTTCTCTGTCCTTGCAGGCAGTGCCCCTGCCCTGGTCAAGACAGCTCTTGACAGCTCCCCAGAGCTGGAGGGCAGCCGAGGTTCCCCTTGCATTTTCCCTGAGAGTTTTCTAGTAGCCAGTAGAATTCTGCTGTGAGTAATTTTTTTTAAGTTTATTTATTTATTGTGTGTGTGTGTGTGTGAGAGAGAGAGAGAGAGAGAGAGAGATTGAAGCTCAGTGCAGGGCTCGAACTCATGAACTGTGAGATCATGACCTGAGCTGAAACCAAGAGTCAGATGCTTAACTGACTGAGTCAAGCCCAGAGCCCCTATTGTGAGTACTTTTTAATAGTCACATCAGCTACACACTCCTGTCCATGTGGCAGTACACGCATGGCTGTTTCTCTGAGCACCTGTTACAGGTTAGTCCCTATAGCAGGTGCTGTCACAGGTTGTCTTGCTCTCCACCCTGGCAACCCTCGAACAGGAATGCTCTCTCCCATCCCCATTTCACAGGGGAGGAAACTGAGGCTCAGACCGGGGTAAGTTCCTTGTTCACAGGAACACAGTGTACAAGTGGAGAACCCAGGGCAAATCCGTGGCTTTTCACTCAAATCTGTGTCTTCTCCTTGCAAAAGCAGGAGGCCATGTACTGCACTCTGCAGTTGAAATGCAGATGGAAACACCTGAGTTGGCCGGGTGGTTAGGTCCCATCTAAAGGAGGCGGGTGGGTGAGCTGTTGGGTCACTGGAGTCTGTTAGAGGCGACGCGCTGGCCTTTCACATTTGAGATGAGATAGCAGTGCACGTTATGGGCTGACAGAATAGGTATCCAGTGCTGGCCTGGCTGGGCCCCCTCTGACAGGTGGGTTGCAGTGGTGATAATTAAGTAATTATGCCCGCTCGGTGTAGACGGGACAGGGCTCGCTGCTAAATTGCACCTGCAGCCATGTTCCCTTTCAGTAGGTTCAGTGATGGTTTTTCTGCGTGCTTTGGATTAGTTTCTGTAAGCAGGAATTTCTGCGAGGCCACGGTATCTCTGTGTAACTTGAGTCTTCGTGCGGAGTAGGCTGAGTGCCGGGACCGCTGGGATTCGGAAACTTGGGAGTGTCGCCTCCTTCACCCTGCACTCACTAATGATGGAGTCATGGGTTGAGTCCATGTGGACCCGAGTGACCACAGTATGCATAGCCCACGGTTACATCATTCCAGGACTTCGGCTGTTATTCTGTAAGACGCAAGTGATGGAGTAGTGTGAGTCCAGCGAGGAGAGAACAAAGTTGGGAAACGTTGGACTAAATACTGAAGACTCTTCCTTGTCGTTGTTGTGCTATCACCAGTGACTGGCATTATGTCTAACATACCGCCTGTGTGGTTGTTGGGTTCCATAACACATATGTGAGGAAACAAGCTTAGGGATGAATGGGTGCAAAAAAGTACAAGATGTGGCATCCCCGATGTACTACCTTTGACGCTGAGGACATAACTTAACCTCTGTGGTCCTGAGCTTCTTCATGAGGATACAATGAAGACTCTCATACCCAAGGTCAAGTGAGACAAGGGATCTGAAGTACCTAGAACTCAGACCAATCCCAGGCTAGCTTCTGTAGAGCGATTTGCAGTGGGTGAACGGTTTTGCATGTAGTACACCTTACAGAGAAGAGACATTTGCAAGTCATGCGGTTAATACATAATGACGTCTAGACTGCAACCCAGGGCTTGCCACCTCAACCCAAACTGGTTAGGTGGGCCATATAAGATGATGCAAATGATTCGATGTGTCTGGAGAGATGAGAAACTCATTCAGACAAGGAGGTGTCTGTGGAGATGAGGAGCTCAGGGATTACCCATTCCCTATCCATGGACAGCTGTGTGGGACAGATACACCCCACGGGGAGCTCTGATCGTTCAGTTCCAAATGTCTTGCACAGGACCTGACATGTAGCAGGTGATTAACAAGGAGTTAATGAATAAATGAATATGTTTTATAGTAAAGAAAAAACCCCACAGAAACATATTCACTTGGGATTATGGATAAGGCATAAACTCATATGCTTGTTCATTAAAGCACATTATTTTCAATATTCCAGGGACATCATATTTTAGGTAGAAAGCAAGAAAAATGTCTGTTAGGGGAGTTTAGATGGATGGTGCAGTCGGTTAAGCATCCGACTCTGGATTCAGCTCAGGTCATGATGTCACGGTTCATGAAATCGAGCCCTGCTTTGGGCTCTGTGCTGACAGCATGGAGCCTGCTTGGGATTCTCTCTCTTTCTCTCTTTGCCCCTCCCCTGCTCTCTCTTTCTCTCTCAAATAAATAAACATGGTGTTGTAGGTAAGTGATGAATCATGGGAATCTACCCCCCCCCCCAAACTAAGAGCACACTGTATACGCTGTGGTTAGCCAACCTGACAATAAATTATATTAAAAAACAATAAAATAAAACAAAAAAATGTTTTTAGTTTTTTCAAATAGCTATACAAATGACAATATGATGTGCTTCAAAAATTGAAGGTACCAGTCCATTCACATCTCTGCAGATATCTCACCAAAGTGCTTTTTTTATCTAAGTGCCCTGTTAGCAAAATGCTAACTTGCTTCCCTCATCTCACGGGGGCTGAGAAGACCTGGGCTTATAAAATGAAATGCTATCCTTTTTAAGAAAATTTTTTTAAATGTTTATTTATTTTTTGAGAGAGAGAGACAGACAGCAATCAGGGGAGGGGCAGAGAGAGAGGCAGACCCAGAATCCAAAGCAGGCTCCAGGCTCCAAGCTGACAACACAGAGCCCAACTGTGGGGCTCAAACTCATGAGCTGTGAGATCATGACCTGAGCCGAAGTCGGACATTTAACTGACCGAGCCTCCTAGGCGCCCCAAAATGGGCTTCTTTTTTGAAAGCCAGGTTGGGAAAGAACTGGGTCTGATCCTTCTCAGGCTAGTAGGGCTTTTCATGGCCACACGGATGTTCTGTTGAAGGTGGTTCTTTAGAACTCCAAGAAGCTCGTAGCCTCAACGACGAGCTTGCTTGTTCAGCCATCTGCATAGGACTTGGGGGCCCTGCCTCAGGACTTCAGGTTATTACTTTTCAGGTGACATTTATATGTTCAGTCATTGCTATTCAAGGCACAACCTTTGTGCCAGGTTAGATGGATGCACAGAACTTTCCAGCTTATGATATAACCAAACCAACCTTCTACTCGTGAACCCTGGAGCCATTGTGAACATCCAGAGCCATCATAGTGGGCTCCAGCTTTCCTCAAGCTACTTTTATTTCCAGGAAACAGTATTCCATGCTTTATCCATACAGGAAGTTGACACCTCTCTGGTTGGGGCAAGTCTGTCCTAATCCGGTGGGTCTCCCCACTTCCATACTTCAAAAAAAGTCATCAACACCTTGGCTGTTTGCTCCCAGGGGATTCTTCTCTCCCTATGTGGATTGTTTTATTTGGGGACAGAGGCTCCAAGAAAAGAAGCAGCTTTGATGGGGTCACAGAAGGTCATGTCCTACCTCTCTAACTTGGCAATGAGTGTTCCCCGGCCCTACCAGCCATAAAACACTTAGACGACATGGGACTTTGCTCTGGTCATTCTCTAGAGAAACAGTGAACACCTGCTTCAAGGTGGTTTTCTTTTCTGCCTATTCTTTGAAACTGGTAGAAAAAAAATAATAACGTTTGGCTTCAAGGTAACCTTCTGTCCGTCCTGTTCCTGGAAATAGCCAGAAAATCACCTGGCATAAAGATCATCATCATTATCATCTTTATGTTACTAGGGAGTCTGGCTGGGTTTGGGGAATTTTATAGTTAAACATACCCCTTTATTTCTCATCTCGTCTGAGTCTTAGATTCACTATGGAAATCAGGCAGGGCATGATTCTTGCCTTATTTGCACTCCGATTTCATGGCCCGCCCAAGGCCAATGGTGAGAAAATGGTGGGGCAAGTTTAGAAAGCAAGTCTGCCTTACTGCGGATGTCCTGTTCTTTAGAACGGGATAAGAAAGCTGAGGTCTTGACTTTGAGTCGCTCTTACTCCAACTGTTAGAGGATTCTCATGTGTGAATATGGCCTGGGTTTGAAGACATTCGCTGGTAGCTTCTCAGCATCTTCATTTGCCAACAGCCCAAGCCTCCCCTGGCTGTCCTCAGGCCTGGCGGGTTGGAAGAGAATCTCCCGGAGTTTTGACCATTTAGCACACACTTAGTTCTCTGGGCGGCTCTGCTGTGCAGGCAGAACCATGGCCATATTCTTGGAATTGGGATGGGGTTCCTTGCACAAGTAAATGTACCACCAGAGGGCTGCAGGCCTGGATTCCGGGGCACCGGGTACACATGCGATGAACAGCACCTACACTCTGTAATCTGCAGTCACGGAGGCCCTGGGGTGGGCGGGGGCGCCGGGCAGAGGGAAGGTCATCATTCGAGCTATAGACGTTTGGAGACACTGCCGAAATGCAGATTGTTGATATCACTCATTTTTGTGGGGGAAAAACCCCATGAGAACCTGAAAGTCTTTTTACTCTGGCCTTCTGGCCTGAAACTCCAGATTGAGCTGTTTGAAACTCATCCCTTAAACAGTGGGCGCCATTAAGGAGTTCCTCTGCCTCTGCGCTATTCTCTTTTCCCTGCTCTTCTCCTCTCCTTTTCCTTTCCATTCCTTTTTCTTCCTCCTCCTACCTTCTTTCCTCTGCCTATTTCCACTTCCTTATTTCCTTTTTTTTTTTTTTTTTTTAAGCACACTCCACGCTCAGTGCAGAGAGCCTGACATGGGACTTGAACTCACGACCCTGAGATCAAGACCTGAGCTGAGATCAAGAGACGGACACTCAATCTTCTGAGCCACCCAGGCATCTACCTTGTTTCCTCTTGAAGTTCTGACTGTCCTTTCAGATCCTTATGCATGGTACCGACCCTGCCACACACAACAGCAGACAGATATTTGGGGAGACGCTAATCTCCGCCTTCTCACTGGGTCACTTGAGTAGAATCTGCTCACCCGACAAGTAAAAACATTCTAAAGAGAGATGTGGCTCTTTACTCCCCAGCCAGGAAAGGGCAGCCTCCGAAGTATCCCAGGGTCTTTGAGGGTAGAGAGAACACACATTTTCTTCATCTCTGGGCATCCAGTGCCTGGGATCTCTGGGTGCGTAGAAGGAGGGGGAGCTGGAACAAGAACCTTCCGTCTGCCCATGGGGGCTGCATAAAATAAGCTGGAGAGCCAGTCCTAGAAATTCTAGGAAGAGGCCTTGTGGAGGAGAAGAAAGTAGCATTTCCTTCAGAGTGCAGGAGGAGGGAGCCAAGATGATGGGTAAGGTGTCCAAGTGTGGGTTGTCCTTACTGAGGGGAGGAGGCAAGCACCGTGTCAGTGGTGCCCACAATCCCAAACGGTGTCCGTGATTGACGAGCCTTCCCTTGCAAGGAGACACCTGTTGATGTCCTACTTGATAGTAACGAGAAGATGACACAGGAAGTCCCATCAGGCGTAAGAAATGCCTCATCCTGGGCTTAATGGGGCCGTTTGGGATTTGGTGATCTCTAGATACCATGGAGTCTTGTGGTCTAGATTGACAGTCTGCTCAAAAATCAGAGAAGTTTAATTTCTCATAGAAATGCGACCAGTGGAATTGTCTTTGACAGAAAGCGCCCAGACCTTTCTCTGAGCACAAAGCGTCATCTTACTGCGTATTGCACACCCAGTATGTGCCTGGTCTTAGGATCTTGATTTATTTTATGCTCTTTATGTCTATATGGATCCCAGGTCAGGGTGGATATGCCCGTTTTTCACATGGAAAGCTGCTGTTACAAGGGGTGATGTCACCTGCCCAAGAAGGCTGGGTGATTGAACTGTTTTGCTGGCTGTCCCTCCTGGTACTGGACGCCTCAGTGCTGCTCTGACCTTCAGAGTCTTTACCCCATCCATCCTCTGCCGTGCTGTCAGGCCGGCTGATAGATCAACTAGGCCTTGACAGTGATAGAGAAAGGGCTGGTGTAGCAAATAAAAACAGAAAGGCATTTGCACACAAGGATCACTTCTATTTAAAGGCCGCATCAATTTGAATCTAAATAGGGCTGCATTAGCCCAGTAATTTTATTTCCTTCATGACGAAGTGCAAATTAGAGCAGGCACATCTGAGCAGTCTTGGTAATGACCTGGGATTTTACGTGTTTTTGTTCCTTCCTCTGAAGCTACAAGACAGGTCTTGGTTTGTGTGTCACTGTGCCCTGGTGGGGGTGGGCAGTGACCCTTTGTCCCTGTTTCCAGGGGACTCTTCAGGCCATCTGAGGACAATGCACAAGGCAGTTGAGCTGTTTTTCTCTGCTGGTTGCACTGATTTTTCTTCTTATCTTCTGGGCTCTCTTTGCAAACATGCTATTTATTTTTTTCTGTAGTGATTTATAGAGGACCTGCCTTTGGCTAGGAGACAGGTGCATTTTATTCATTCACCCGAGACTTCTTTCCTTGGTTGCTAAACAGATGGGTGTGAGGATAAATCCAAGCAATACCTCGTCACATGGCAGACACCAAGATGCCCGCCTCTTTTCCTTTGAGCCACGGTCTCTCCATCCGTAGTAAAATCTTCTCTAGCAAGTTCCTACAAGGATTAGGGAAGAGTAGCAAACGTGAAAGCTTGTTGGAAGCTGTAAAGTGCCACGTGGTTGGTCATTATTATGAACAGGTAATCATTGCTTTGTTTTGTGTAAATATTAGCATTACTTATTTGAGAATATTTTGATATTGTCCCTGGTGTGCACTTTATGTGTTAAGTGGTTCTGAGAAGTTCACCCACTTGCTTTCCATACCTCTGGCCGGTGCGTGCAGTAAAGTCTCCTGTCATCATCAGACAGGTGAGTCTTCCTGAACTTGAGTTTGATTCGCAGACAGTGCTTAGGAATTGGAGTTTCTTTGGAATGCTTTGGAAGACACAGAGTTCCTTTGAAACCTTGATGTCTAATACAGTGAGGATTAGCACACGTACCTAAAACTCAAGACAGAGTGTTCTCCATATCATACATGATGTGAACAACATTTTCAGGAGGGAGATTCTAGGGGCACTGGGGAGTTCTTGGAGGAGGAAGAGGTTTCTGTCCATATCTTCTCTGTTCTTCTCTTCCTCCCTGATTTCAGGAGAGGAGGATTACGGAAGGCTTCATAGAGGTGAGTAGGTGAGGAATTTAGCAGCCACTGATTTCCAGCCACGGAGCACTGCACGACAAGATCGTAGGGTGTGTAAGGGATTAGTAAGGTTCTTCTGAGATGCCAGCCCAGTTCACTCGACAGGAGTCCTTCTGTGATTTCAATCTTTGGACATCGCAATGCGTTTGGGGCCAGGCCATTACTTTCTTTGGGCTGGACTGGCCCCTGAGGATCCTGCGGGTGTAGAACGGCACTGGAACTCACGGGCTCTTACTGGGATTTGTTTTGCAGACGGCAACAGCCTGCACTCCGCCTGCGCCCACGAGAACGCCGTGCACAGCCGGATCTTTCAGATCTTATACAGGAATGAAGAGGTGCCCATCAATGACGCCGTCATCTTCCGAGCTCATCTGCTCTTAGACGGAGAAAGGGTAAGTGGTGGAATCTGCCGCCAGCCACGAGGTGCTGTCCCCTCCTCCCGCCTTTTGTCGCCATTCCCAGGTGATGGTAAGTGACGGGCAAGCTGTGGATTTGCCCTAAAGTCTGACAGGGATTCATGGCTTTAGAGAACTCATGCGTGTATTTGTGCTTTCCGGTACTCATTCTTTCACTCATGTACGTTCTCCATCCATGTCCCACACAGTTTCCATTAACCGACTTACTCAGGCTTTGATTCCTTCTTCCCTGGCCTGTTTGTTCATCTGTTTGGGCAGGCATTCTGTCACGGAGTCGGTCAGCAGGCACCGACTGTCTGCTCCGTGCAGGGCTCTGGGCAGGGCCCTTGGATGAGGGACAGAGCTGGAGAAAGTGGCAGGAACTCTGCCCTCGAGGGCTTGGTAATCGAGTAGGAGAACAGGTATAGAAGCCAGCACCCTGGCAGGTGACGTGCACTCTGCTGGCTGTAGGCACAAATAAACGAAGGCGCCCCGAGGCTGGAGAGATGAGCTCTGTGGGAGGCATCGATGCTTCCACCAAGGGGCTGGCTTTGAGATGCACCAACTGAGAGTCCCTCAGACTAGGACAAATAGAAAGGGCACTCCATGCAGGGGCAACAGCATGAGGTGAAGCCCACTGACCTTGGGGGGTCTCATTCCGTTTGTTGGAAGCTTGATTGTAAAATCTCTATTCCGGGACACCTGGGCAGCTCAGTCGGTTAAGCATCTGACTTCGGCTCGGGTCATGATCTTGTGATCTCACGAGTTGGAGCCCCACGTCAGGCTCTGTGCTGACAGCTCAGAGCCTGGAGCCTGTTTTGGATTCTCTGTCTCCCTCTCTCTCTGCCCCTCCCCTGCTCATGCTCTGTCTCTCTCTGTCTGTCTCTCTCAAAAATAAATAAACCTTAATAAAAAAAAGAAAACTGTCTATTCCTCAGGTTAGCATGTTTCGAGGGAATATTCGGAGTCTAAGGCATTACGCGCACTTCCCCAGTCCCGCCTCTGATTCCCATTGTCGCACTCCAGCTGCTCGTTTCCTGCTGGAATGCCTTTAACGATATGGAAGTATATTCCCATTTTAGGAAGGTCCTTTGGCAGCAGGTCCCCCCACTCACATTCCCCACATGGTGTGCAGAGCGCCTCCTGCTGGCCAGGTGCTCTCTTCCTCCTGTCAGGCCCTCCTTTCCGTCCAAGTCCTTATGGTCCACGCAGTGACCAGGTTCCACCGTGTGGCTACAGGTGAAAAACTGTGGCTCATGTTTCCTTCCTCCATCCATCCATCCATCCATGCAAGATTTACTGAGTACCACCGATGAGCACCTACGAGGGGCTAACGATAAAATAGTGACCGAGAAAATACCCCGGGTGTCTCAGGACTTATATTTTACTGGCAGATCAATACATTTCAGTGTAGTCAAATAAATGAGTCACGGACATCCTATCCCTGAGCTTCCCGTGGCGACATGCTCAGCCCACTTGTGGTGAGATGTACTTGCAAGGGCAGGAAGGGGGGGCCTGGAACCCCGTTGGGGGTCCTGCAAAGCCATCACTGGTCCCAAAGTGGAGGAGGTCCAACTCCGGGAGACGACTTCTCTTCACGGTTGCCCAGCGCTCAGCTCCTGCACAGCCTCCACACGGGGTGGAGGTTATTCCCTGAGGACAAGGGATAGTCAGGAGAGGCCTCCCTGAAAAGCCTACATTGAGCTGGGGTCCACGTGCCCAGGAACGCCAGGAGCTCGGGAAGACAGCATCCCTGGAGGAGGGCACAGCAAGGGCAAAGGCCCTGAGGTAGCGTGTGTCCCAGCTAACGCCATAAGGCCGAGATGTCTTGCACAGTGAGTGGAGGGAAGGGGCAGGAGGTGAAGTTAGAGAGGTGGTGGGGGAGGGCGGCCTTAGCGCTGCGGGCGACGGGAGGGAAGGGGGAGGTTATGCTTGGGTGACGGCGAGCCATTGATTTCGTCAGAAGGACGCGGTGTTTGTCTTAGATTTTGTCCCCCGACTTCCCATCTGTGAGCTTCTCCGGGGCCAGAGTCTCCCATCTGTCTTTGCAACACCAGTGTCTGCCGTGGGACTCTGTCCGAGTTGCCCAGCAGATGCGAGCAGGTGACTTGGTTGGTGTAGTGAACAAACTGAACTTGAAATTCCTCCTTTTAGGAGGGGCCCCCTTCCTTACAAACAGGAATGAGTATCCCTAGTGTTGCCTGTTAGCCTTCAGTGACCCCGGTCACCTTCTTCCTTATGCCCTCACAGTGCCCACGAACACTTTATCTGTCATTGAAATCAGAAAGACCAAAACCACCCTCCTTGAGCTGGGCGTGTCGTTTGACTACTGGAGCGTCTGCCCTCTGCCCTCCCCACCTGCTCTGGACCCCGGGGCTGACCGCATGCACCACTAAGCCGCATCCTCCTCTTTTGGGTTCTGTTTGGGTCCAGCCTGGCAGTGATTGGAGGAAGGGAGGGGAGTGGGGCCAGAGAGTACATTCCCCAGGCTCCCATTGGGCCAGAGAGAGCTGCTTGTCCACTGGCGTGCTGGGGCTAGCTGTTATTCTGGAGGTAGCTCGTGTGCTGGGGCTAGCTTGAGTGACCCAAAGGTACACATGCTTTGCCAGCTCCCCATTCACCCACTCAGTGATGTCACATTGGTGGCCAGCAATCAGTTGTGGTGGAAAGATTTATACCAGAGAACTCGGCAATGCTGCCCATCAGGGTTTTTAGTTTTCCTTCTGAGAACTGGTTGTGAAACATTTACCCAAGGTCTCAGCTCAGGTCAGGGGGCTCGCTCCATGGAGCTTTCCCTCCAGTTCTGATAACTCGCTCGGCCCACCTCTCCTGGGCCAGGGCATCAAGGACATCCTGCAGTGACCAGTCCTGACACACTGGCCATCATCCGTGGCTTTCCATAAACCCTCCCTGCACCCTTGTGAGTCATCACTTTGCTGAACGGCATGGATTCCTCATTTTGAGTATATCATCAGCTTCCTTCCTGGACCCAGTTTCGGAAGAGACCCCTGAGATTGTTTTGAGTTTTAAGGAACCCCAAACCAGGCTGCGTGTTCACGCTTGGCTCATCCCGGTTCTGGCGGGCGAACATTACTGTATCTCTTGTCGACCATCATCCTTTGCTGTGTTGACCTCAAAGGCCTTCTGGGCAGAAGTTGCGTTGGGAGGCTGGGTTCGGACAATGTTCAGGTGTCTCAGTCATCTTCCATCTGAATTCCACCACTCGCTCCCACCCCAGCATTTGTAGGCTTTCCCAACACCCAAGTTTAGCTCAGGTCAGGTTGTAACAAACCTCTGTTCTGAGGTTGAACAGGGAGTCTGTGTGGCTTCCTTTTTATACCAAATCATTCATTGCTACAAGCTAATAATTTGTGTTGGAGTAATCCATACGGCAGCAAAGAATGCTACAGTTAATCATTATATCCAGATCAGTGACAATTAAAATTAATTGGGTATGTCCATAAACGTTTCATATCAAGAATGGTTCCATTAGCTCTTTTCCAGTGAGTGTCTGTCTGCTTTGGACGACAAAAACACTGCTTATTGCCAGGTGTCCAGAGTTCATGTTCCGGCATGCGCACAGCCATCATTGTGAACAACAGATACTTATATGGTGGCCATGCATCAAGCATACCGTTGCGCATGCTATGAGAAATGCAGATGTGAAGATGCCTTCCACCCTGGGAGGGCACAGGTCAGTGCAAGAGATGGCCGTGGACAGAAGCAGTCACCGCTTAAGGCATAAGATGGGATGTTTGCATGACGGTTGCAAAGAGTGAGTGTCCAAGTAGGGTAGCTGTTTAATTTATATACACCGTGTAATCCCTCAGAGGATTTGGAAAGGCTGACAAAATGCATAGAACAGTAAAAGGAAAAACAACAATAACAACAGACTGAGCCAGAGTCAAGGAAAATCACAAAAAGGGGGCAGGGAAGCCTGGAAGCCTAAATGTAAATAGGGCTAAATGTAACAGACCGAAATGCATGAACATGGCACTAGGCGTTGCTAATGGAAGCTCGCACATTCAGCACCAAGTTTCCCAGCAGCCAAAGCAAAAAGGATAGTTACTAACCACAAGATGCTTGGTGCCCTGAGGAGGATGAGGGGCAGATTACATCAAAAAGTCTTTGTCAACAAGGCTGCGTGTTTATAGGCTTAAAAAAGAAAAGCATTTCTCAAAGCGTGATTCCTTGTTGTACCCACATCACGGTCTCCTGGCGTTACTTTTTCAAAATGCAGATTCTTGAGCCCATCACAGACCTAGTGAGTCAGGCAGAGGGTTTTCTTTTGAGGGGGCAGGGAGTTGATTAAAAGCGTTGAATTGTTACGGAATGGGTGGAATGAATTTCTGCAGGAGGCTGTGAACAGCTCTTGAGACCAAGGGTAGAGAGGGCAGGGGAAAAGCAGTGAAGTAGACCTCCCATCTGGGGAAGAAAGCATCATTTCCAGTAGGATGGTGCAGGGGCGAGAGTGGACGGGAGAGTTGAAGACACAGCAGTTAGCACCATGAAGGCCCTGCCGGACACCGTATGTTTACCTGTTGTGAAAGCGGGGGCCGCCCTCAGGAATCAGGAGGAGGAGAGTTGGGATTTGGAAAGGTCCCTCTGGCAAAAGTACGGAAAGTAGGGCCCAAAGCCCTAGGACATGGAGGCAGTGCTAGGGTCCACGCGGGTGTTGGGGAGCACCACAGCAGAGGCAGCAACGGTGAGGATGTGTGGAAAGAGGGAGCTGTGTTTCAGCCGAGGGCCTGTGGACCTGGGCTCAAGTGTGGGGGGTGCAGCACATCGCATAGTCAAGAAAGTTCAGTGGGAGTTGACCGTAAGGTTTGGCCACAAAATGGGCTTGGGGTCCATTGACGGTCCAGGGTAGCTGGGAGAAGATCACTTTTGGGAAGTGATAGAAATGCAGGCTGAGTTATAGTAACAACCACAGGATCTTAACACTAATACCACCTTATATGTATTCAACGTGTGTTGTGTGGTGGGCGTTGCACTGAGTGCTTTGCTTGGAATGTCTCAGCAGCCCATCACTACGGTATTGTGGTATGTTTTGCAACACTTGCTTTATGGAGGAGGACACAGTGATGTAGAGAAGTGATTTGTCCAAAGTCACCTACCAAAGTGGTAGAGTGGAGATTTGAACCCCGGCAGTTTGACCACAAAAGCCTGGGTTTCTGACCAGTATGTGGACCCACCATGTGGAGTTGGTATAGGAAGGGTCCTCTGGTGGCCAGGTCCATAGGAATTTGGAAATAACAATAATAACTAATATTTGTAAGAGTAGTCTTTGGAGATGCCCAAGTGGCTCAGTTGGTTGGTTTCGGCTCAAGTCATGGTCTCATGGTTCGTGGGATTGAGTCAGTTGCACTACAACATGGAGCTTGCTTGGGATTCTCTCTCTTCCTCTCTCTGCCCCCCCCCCCCCACACACACACATGCACTGTCTCTCTCTCTCCCTCTCTCTCACTCAAAAAATAATAATAAAAAAGAATGGTCTTGGCTCACATGTTGTGTTAAGCCCTTTGGGTGTATTTTCTTAGTCACACAATAGCAGTGCTCTCTAAGGAGGAAGTAATATTTAACCTCATCTACAGCTGAGAAAACCAGTTTAGAGGGGCTGATTGGTGCAGGCTACAGCCAAATATTGCACACATGTAGCTTGATGTCCGAAGCTGCCTCCTCCCCCACTGGCTGTGATGCAGCTCAGGAGAGAAGCTAAGAATGGAGAAGAGTCAGCATCATGAGCGGAGTCGAAAGCAACCAGGGAGGGAAGGCATACCCACAACACAGAGGGGATCACACAACAAGGCCAAAGAAGCTTTGGACCCTTGACTGGATCTGGGCTGTGGGACTTACCCGCCAGCTGACCTTGGGGAGGTTGAACTGGGAATTCCCTCCTACATGGAGCCTCAATGTTCTCATTTGTGAATGAGGGACAATAGTTTTGAATTCTCCGTTTTATCCACATTGGAGAAGACAGAATGGGCAGTCAGCTGCTGCATAGGAACTCTTCTGCGGATACTAGGCTACTGGTTTTATGTTCAGTGCTGCACCACGCTGCTTCCTGCTGCTCAACAATGATTCTCTCTTTTCTTTCATGTTTATTTATTTTTTAGAGAGAGAGAGAGAGAGCGAGCAGGGGTGGGGCAGAGAGAGAGGGAGACACAGAATCCAAAGCAGGCTCCAGGCTCTGAGCTGTCAGCACCGAGCCCAGCGAGGGGCTGGAACTCATGAGCCCTGAGATCATGACCTGAGCCAAAGCCTGAGCCACCCAGGCGCCCCTAAAACAATGACTCTTTTTTTTAAAAAAAAAATTTTTTTTTTCAACATTTATTTTTGGGACAGAGAGAGACAGAGCATGAACGGGGGAGGGGCAGAGAGAGAGGGAGACACAGAATCGGAAACAGGCTCCAGGCTCTGAGCCATCAGCCCAGAGCCTGACGCGGGGCTCGAACTCCCGGACCGCGAGATCGTGACCTGGCTGAAGTCGGACGCTTAACCGACTGCGCCACCCAGGCGCCCCAAAACAATGACTCTTAAAGGGAGGTGATGTCTTAAACCAAGTGATATGCATCAGTGGCTGGGCGTGCACGTGTGCACATACAGACGTGCACAGGTGTGTGCACCTTTCCACACGTACCCATGTACGAGGGTGTGTATTTTGAGGGAGGGGAAGGCAGCCAACTGCCAATGATTAATTGAATGGTTAGAGAAGCCAGTGACTTTATCCTGGAGCATCTTGGAATTCAAGATTTATTGAGACATCAGTAAACCCATAGCCAGGCTCAACCCTGGCCCGGGATTCCGCTCCTAGTTCCAAAGGAATTGCAGCAAGTTTAAAACTGGGGCTTACAGTGAGTTTTTCTCGCCAGCACGCTCGGGAGGAGGTTAGGCGGGTTTCCTTTGCCAGTCCCACTTCCGAGGAACGGGCGGCAGGAGGCTCAGCTGCCTGGGTTGTGTGTACGAAGCAAGGTTTGTGATTATGCAAAACAAAGCTAGCAGAGGAAGTTATTCATAGCACTTGGATCCAGCAAAATGTTAACTTTTAAATGCTTTTTTTTTTCCCAACACATTTTAAAACCCTGGGGACCTAAAGATAAATTCCATCCATATGTCTGTGCCTGAGTTCTGCTTAACCAGGAACGTGTTTCCAAAGATGCCTTTGGGTAAGAGATTTCCATCCCTGAAGGATGAGGACATTTTGCAAAGAAACAAAAACCAACAGGAGAGGGGGTGGAGAAGAGCTTTATTTATTCCTCAGGACACATGAATACTTTCTATGTGGCAGGCTCTATTCCTAGAGCTGGGGATCCAGAATGAATTGAGACTACTCTCTCCCTTAATGATGACTGATTGCTGTGGACACTGTGGTGGTGGGGGGGGTGGGGGTGGGTGGGATTTAGCCACAGGCCAGATGGGGATTGTCAGTGAACACCGTGAGCCTGATCCAAGTGAAGTTTGCAAATGCCAGGCCTGCATTGCCGGGTCCAGGGATTTTTTTTTTAACAGAAGCTGGAAACTTGCAATAGAAATGTGAGGTTGCCTGATTTTTGAATGTTTGCAATTTGTAAGGTGCAACTTGCAGCTTGGCGAGGACTAGACAGAAACAATTTGGGTCCCGGGCTTCCCGGTTATGAACCGGAAACAATTACAATAGGAAGCATTGAATGCCAAGATAGAAATTAGATACCAGGGTTTTGTGGGTTACAGGGTAGAAGGGCTCTGTCCAGCCTGGGTGTGGGGAGGAACTCATGCCCTGCCCCAAGTGTGCAGTGCTCACCTAGGTTTCCCCGCTGAGCAGCGGCAGCAGAAGGATCTGGTGTTGAGCAGGCATCCTTCCTGAAGGTGGGATGGTGTTGGAAGTGGGAAAAGAGGAGCAGAGGGTACCATCTTTTAGATGTAGGTGAGAAGCCAGCAGGTAGAACAAATAGATTCCTTTGATAATTGAGGAAAATAGGAAAGTGAAGAATGAAAGCAGCTGTGGATAGGACAGGAAATGCCAACGTGTCTCAAAGTGTAAACGGTTGAATGAAATGGACCTCAAGCCAAAAATGAAAGATCTGGGGGTGGCCAGGTGGGTCAGTCAGTTAAGTATCTGACTCTGGTCTTTGGCTCCATGAGTTCGAGCCCCACATCTGTCAGTGCGGAGCCTGCTTGGGATCCTCTCTGTCTCTCTCTCGAATAAGCTTAAGAAAAAAAAAGAAAGACCTGCTTTCTTATGAAGCTGAGCCCTCTTGGGGGATGACCCCCACTTTCCTGGGTGTCAGCATTCCCCGCTTACACATGGACAGCAGTGCCCACCTGGCGAGGGTGCCCGAGGGCAGAGATGATGTCACCTCCAGCATTTTCCCATCGCTAGCCAAAGGGGGCTTCTTCCGGGCAAGTTCACAGCCCCCTTTCCCAGAGCAGGTGCTACAGAACACTTCCCTCCTGCCGAAAAGGATTCCAGATCAAATCTGTTTGGGAAGTAAGGGGCTCAAAAGGCCTGCGCTATAGAAAACTTGCCTAACATTTTTTTTTGCAAATTGGCTTTTTCCCCCATTTGACTCCATAAATCCCTTCCTTCTGATTTCCTCATAATGCTCACAGAGCTCCCCTCCAACCAGAGTTCTGTGGACTCTGCATGGGAATTCTGCTTTATGAGTAAATGACATTAACGTTGCAGTGAGGTTCTTTTCCTAAACTTTGGGAATTAGGCCAGCTACATTTTTCATCTGGGCCAGGTATGACTGCTAAATCCCTTCCACTTTGTTTCTCTTGCAGGTGGAAGAGGCACTAAGTGAAGTCGATTTTCAGCTCAAGGTGGATCTCCACTTTACAGACAGTGAACAGCAGTGAGTGTCCCTGAAGTCTCCAAATCCTGGTTTCCTTCCTCCAACCCTTCCTCGTCCCTGGGGCACCTCCTGGCCTTGAACCTCAGAACATTTCCCAGATGCCTGGCTCCCAGCAGTGGGGCTGGGAGCGTCTGCACGGTCACTGTAGACCGCGTGCCTTTCAGGCAGATAGCTCAAGTGCTGGGTGCACAGACAACTCCTGACTGCTTGCCTTTAGTATCTGGCACCTTCTCATACCTGACACCTCCATTCGTTTCCGGTGCGGTATTAATTAGGTCTTCAGATTGATGACCCTATGAGGCTGCAATCCTCAAGGCTCCTTCTGAATCAGAGGAGAGCCTGCCTGGATCCCACGTCTTTGTCCCAAATATCTGCTTCTGTGCTTCAACTCTCTGAAAATTGAAAACCCGTTGACTTGTGACATGCCGATTCAACAGGCAGGAGACAACGCTCCTCCTTCCTATAACTGCTTCCTCTCAGCCTGATCCATGGCATCCCGCTCCTGCTACTCTGGGCAGGCTGTCAGCTGTAGATTCCGTCAGGTCATAAATAAATGGTCCCTGTTTCAGGTATCAGGAAGGCCACTCGAGGGTATTACCAAAACTCTAACCTCTCATCCAGTTTATGACCTCTTCACTGCCCCCCTCCCCTGCCTGCTTCTGCCACCCCCCAGCTTCAGGCTTGTTGAGGTCAGGAAACTCCCAGGGCAGGAGCAGGGCGGTGGGAGGCCTCCTCTTTGTTCCTGCCTCCTTCCCTGCAGGGGTGTGTGGGTCTCACAAGGTCACGCTCCGTCAGGAGTTAAGGGATTACAGAGGAGCAGAGGTCATATAGGACAGGTTCAATTGCAGGCAAGGCTCAGTAGAGTTTGAATCACTGCACCCTTTGCTCTTGGGGTATCCCTATGCATTCTTTGGGGATATACTCACTAATTAGGCAAGCTTGCTCACTCCCCCACTGTAGTTCTTTGATGTAGTCCTGTGCCTGGGCCATTCACTCCTTGCTGGAAGCTCTTTTGGCATATTCTTGAAAAAACCCATATCTGGTCCTTGGGAAATGAACAAAGGCACTTTAATCCCTCAGGGGTGGGGAACCCTCTCCCCCTGTAATCCTGCTCACTCTTCCTTTGGCCAATCCAGCCACCCTCAGCCTCTCCCCTGAGGACATATGCAAGATGATTCAGGTACCAGGACCTATGTTCCCCCAATTGTAGGGGACAAAGGGCAAACACACTTGAAGATCCCTCTCACTAGGCTTACAGTTATGGGGCAGACACTCCTTTTTCCTCTGTTCTGTTAGCAGAATCGCAGAGAATTATCCTGACCACTCTTCACAAGCTAATCTGCACTTCTGGTCTCTACAACCTTTTCAGCAGAAGCATCACATCCTCCTATGGAAAATAGAAAACCAGGTGGCCAATGGTCTAATGCTGTCAGAACGACCTCCCAATCCCTTCAGAGTTCAGACGCCCTTTTGGAACTTTCTCCCCCTTCTCAAGGACCATCCCATCCCTGAGATGTGTCTGGTTTTTACAGAGTTTCCATAATGTGAGGAGTTGAGTCACATGGGGTCCTCTGAGATGTCAGTGACCTGATGTGTCTGCGCATTGAGAATGGACATCTGCTGATGTGCGGATGGTGGTGTCTAGTGTTTGGGTTGTCAGAGGCATCTGTCCATGGTCCTGCCATGGTGTCTGGGCTCAATATCACAGATTCCTCATTCTTGTCTGGCCCCCAAGGCCCTCAGGCCACTTGCTTCCCTCATCACTGCTTTCTTACCTCTTTGTGAGATGGTGGATGCTTGGGAAATCTTATTTTCCTCAGGATTTGTTCTTCCAGCACCATATTGAACTTAGAGCCCCTGCAAGAAGCTGGCTTTCTTCCTAACCTATAAACTCAGAAGTTAAGCCTCTGCCTCTGTTCCCATATGCCCCCTCAACCATCTGCGATTCCGATCATCCGCCCGTTTCTTTAACCCACCCTGCCTTATCTTCCTGTACCTGCTTCCTCAAAGACATTCATCCATTACTCCATGGTAGACATTTCCAAGCAGTCAGAGAACCCTGCAAATGATTCCATATTTGGCCTAGAAGTCATTCTCCATCCCGCCTGCCTGGCAGTCTGAATGATAAATCATGGCAGACCCAGGAGATGAGACCATCTTGCCATCAAGATGGGAGTTCATGGAGATGGGACCAAAGTGTAGGACATTTAGCAGCCCAGGCTCTGTGCTCAGCCGCCACGAGATGCTGATCGAATCCCTGAATTGTTCCTACATCTCAACAGCCTCATTTATAAAATGGACATTATTATAGAACCCATGTCTCACAAGTCTGTTATGAAGATTAAGAGAGACAGTATCTCAAGTGTGTGGTCTGCCGAATCAATGTCTTCTTCCTCTCTGTGGCTTCCTAGATGCCTGTGGGGCCGGGCTTCCACGTGTCACTTCCTGTCTGTAATACAGAGCACTTAATAACAATCAGAGCAGGGGGTTTTCATGGAGTACAAGATTAGCTAAGGGGAACAGGAAGCCAGGGACTGGGGAAGAATTTAAAATGCCATATTTTTTCATTTTCCTAAATTGGGTTTAAGGATGATGCAGTGTCTGTAGCACATCCTGGGGATATGCATTAGGCTTTGAAACATGACCCAGGCAGATGGCTTCTTTAGAACCATGTAGGCCCGAGTGGAGACCAAATAGGGAAGCATGGCATCGAATATCAGGGACTTGGAACGGCCAAAGTCAAGATCACCCTGCTCCAGTCGGCCCTCTCACACTTGCACTTGCTACTTTGCAAAGGCCCACGAGCACATGCCTGCATAGGGATGGGAAGCTCACTCCTTCCCATCAGATCTCCTTCTGTCCCTGGACAGTTCTGCCTATGAGGAAATTCTTCTTTATTTAAGGAACAAGTCCTTTTTGTGTGCCTTTCTTCGGTTGCCCTTGATTTTAATCCTTGCAACCACTTAGGAAAATTCTCAGTCTGGATGACCCTTTAAGATCAGATAAACAAGACTCTTCAATAAAGTCATCTCTTCATCTCCAATTAAATATCAGGATTCTTTCTCTGTGTTTTGTGTTTGATCTCTTTTTGGTTCCTTTATAGGAACTCAGTGCTCAGGGTGACCTTCATCGTTTCTAAATTGAGACCCCCATGAATTGAGTTTTATCTCCATCGATTGGTTCTATCCATTATTGAACACAAAGCAGCTATCACCTCCTTTAATCTGAGTTCTTTACTCCTATTGATGTGGCTTAAATTCTTTTAACATTTTTGACACCTTTGCTCCCCTGACGTGTGCTTCACCTCCTCTTGTTGTAGCCTAAGAATATGTCTGTGATTCCCACAAGCTTGTGTCTGAATGGATTCCAAGTGACGAAGTCCAGTAGCACAGAAGGGACTGTGTGGTCAGATGAACGTGGGTCTAGCATTTCAGTTTTGTCTCGTGACTTGGAACAAGTCACTTAACCCATGCTGGCTTTGATTCCTTATCTGAAAATGGAATAATACTAGTAAAGATCTCATATGACGGTCATAAGGATTAAGGGGAAAAGCACTGGATTCCGTTCATTGTAAGGCCTCAGTAAATTATTGTCAGAATTAAAGTGAATGTAAATGCTAATGGCTTTCTGAGACTCGGGAGGTACCCCCTTTCCCCATCCCCATCAGGTTTCTGCCTGGTAAGAGAGGAGGCTGTTGTTTGTGGTCTGTTTATGGAGTCACCCTGGGCTGTAATGATTTACTTGCCAATTTGCACACAAGCCAAGCGACAGGATTCCAGGGGAATTCCAGCCCCTTGAGCTGGGTCTTGGGAGTCCGCTCCCTTCCCTTCCTCTCCCGGTGTCTCATTTCCATCTACGGAGGAAGGAGAAGTTTGTCCTCCGAATACTCTCTGCGCTCTGGGCTCTACCCATGGAAGATGCCCCATCCATGCTTCCCAAGTGCTCTGCTTCAGGGAGACTTAGAGAGCCGGAGTGATTGGCTTCCAGAACTTGAGGTTAGCACTGGAAGAGTTTTATTTAGAGAAGAATCAGCCCCTTTTTTTTATAACCAATGGCTCTGTTGGGCCTTGCCTACCAGCCAGTTCATCTCTTAGGAATCAGACACACCCCAGTGACAGAATGCTAGAGCAAAGGTGCAGGAATCCTTCTCGAAACTTGCCAGACTGTTCAGCCATTATGCTTTGGGACTCATTTATTCCTTTGGTCAGCCACTTCTTTTCCATAAGCAAACATTTGGCCAACGTCTACAGTTTGCCAGATACAATGTGAGGTATTAAGACAGAAGGACGAATTAGTTGAATTTCCTGGCCATAAGAGGTAGGACTCTGGCAGAAAACCCAGACTCACGAGGCAGTGCTGTTCTGGACGTTGGTGGAGGGAGACGAGCAGCGTGGGTGGGAGGGAGGCCCAGGGCTTCAGGGTTGATGTGAGCCCTGAAAAGGGGTCTGAGCGTCTTTCCGTCACTGGCCTGACAGGGGAGGGGGTGCTTGGTATCAGTGGCAGCAAAGCATGAGCCCTGGGGCTGCTGAGAAGTAACCGTGTGATGCCTCCTGAGTTCTCTTCCTTCTCGGAGCCTCAGGGATTTCAAACCAGACAGGGTGATCGTAGGGGACGGATCAGATGATGCGTGCGTGGTGGCTGGCCCGGGGCGGGACCATCATGCAGACCTGCCTGGGTGACAGCAGGGATAGCTTGCCATCACTCACCTGGGCTCACTCGCTTGCCTTCCAGGCTGAGGGACGTGGCGGGGGCACCCCTGATTAGCAGCCGCACGCTCGGCCTGCACTTCCACCCCCGAAGAGGCCTGCACCACCAGGTCCCCGTCATGTTCGACTATTTCCACCTGTCGGTGATCTCGGTGACCATCCACGCGGCCCTGGTGGCTCTGCAGCAGCCCCTGATCAGGTATGAAATTACGCACATGAACGCGGGGGCGTGGGGCGCTGCCCTGGATTTCTCATTATACCCCTTCCACGGCGCAGCTGAGGGGGGCCGGGCTGGCCGGGATTGGTGGGCGCAGACCAGAGGGGCTTCTCCCAGGAGGAGGGTCTAGGCTCTGGGCCTCCCTCGGGGGCAGGGGAGAGGTGGGCGGTGGGCGGCGCGGAGAGGGCATCAGGAGTCCAGGGCGCGTGGGCAGGGAGCCAAGGGGCTGAATCTGCCAACAACGGAGTAGACCTGGCAAGAGTGGATTCGGATCGGACGTGGGCCCTGCACCTGGCTTTGCCTTTTCTAACCGTGCCTTATCTGAGAAGTCACCACGTGTCCCTGAGATGCACAGTCTTCCTCTCTAAACCAGGAGCACTCGTGTCCCGTGCACAGATCTTAGTGGCTCTCAAGCAAGGGTAGTGGCTAAGCGCGGGACAGGGACTCTGTTTTCTGCGCCCCTCCCCAGGTTGCCATGTGTTCAAATGCAAGGCCACCCGTATGGCCCTGTGTTCACCCTGTCAGTGAAGCCCTGTGATGCACCGAGGCTTAATGCATCCTCAAGAGGGGGCTACAGAGCTGGCAACGGTGAGCATGTTCCTCGTGCGCCTGGCATGGCCTGCTTTGTGCACCAGGTCACTTCCTAACCTTGCCCGTGCACGTGGGCACGAGGTGGTCATGCATGCAAAGGGACAGTCAGGGATAGAATCTTGCGATGTGGAGTCTCGGGAAGGAACTAACGTTCCAGTGCCCCTTTTAAGGAGAAATTCTCACTGCTGGTGGTTAATATGCATGAGACTCCAGTCCCCACTGATGGTTGGGTAAGAGCTTGGCTCCGATCACCTGCTGGGGTCAGCGACTAGGAAAGGAGCCGGGATCCTGGCCGGCTGACGGGGCCCGCAGATGCTGTTCCTGGAGGCCTTTACCCAGTCCCCGTGCCCCTCAGCCGAACCCCACCCCAGGCTCTGCTTGCTGTGGGGGCTAATTCAGACACTGATCTGAATGGTGGACAGGATGGATATATGTCCAATCAACCATAATCCCCAAACTGAGAAGTGTCATCCAGAGATAAAGACTAAGTGGGCTAAGGAGCATGGTGAGAAGTTTCTGAAAGAAAGGGTGCATTGCATACACTGGGCCTTGAGCAGTGTAGGGTTTTGACATAGGGAGAGCCCTTGGGGAGTTAGCTCAGAGCCCAAGAAAGGAGCCAAGGGCACTGAGGGTGGAGGGGGCTGGCATCATGGGCTGTGCGTGTGCCGTGCCTGGCCTCCAGCGCTCCGCTGGCAATGTGGACATTCTCCTGCCCGTCTAGGGTCGAGCTCCTCCAGACTGGGCCCTGAAAAAGGAGACACCCCTGTAAGGAAGACCATGGGAATATTCATTGTTCTTTCTCAATCGCTATATCGAGGGCCTGCTGTGCCCCAGGACCAGTGTTAGGGTATGCACAGTATATCCCACAGGGGCAGCTAAGGAGATGTTGCGATAGACTTCCTTGTCTGCATTTATGGTGTTATTATACGCCAAGTGCTGCTCAGAGTTTCGCAGAAAATATTAACAGCAATCATAGGTATAATCAAAGGAAAGCAGACCTGAATTTGGGAAATTGCAGGAAAAATAGAATCCAGAAAGGGGGGGCGGGCATGAGGATCCTGCAGAGATATTCCCTGGCTGTGTGCTCGCTCTGAGGCTTGGCAAAAAGTGGCCTTGATGCAGACTTCAGGACACAGTCTGCCGTCAGTGACACGGGGCTGATGGCGGGAGGTGGTGTCCTATGAGTGGCTGGCTATCACCTGCTGGAAGTGAGGTGATAGCCACGCCCTCCCCCCTCCCCCGTCCCCCGCCCCGGGCCCCCCAGCCCTGGGCCCAGGGTAGGAAAGAGGAGTGCCCTGCCGGTGGTTCTGGGGCCTGACACTGAGCTGTTGTGCCTCAGCTGGAGTCAGGCCTGTCCTGTTGTCTGCAGCCACCAGGTAATTCCTGGGGGTCCTCGGAGTGATGTGTAACCGCTCTAGACATCTGTTTCAACATTGAAGTAAGAAGGAAGGAGAAGGAAGGGAGGGAGGGAGGGAGGGAACTTACGAAATGGGCAGTGATAGTAATCCAGCAGAGATGAACAGAGTGCAGTGAGATGAAGTTCATTGTCTATGCTGCACATGGTGACCATGTGCTTGCTTAGTGGTGGGTGGTCTAAGCTTGACCCATTTCTGGAAGGCCAAGCCAGGAAGCTCTGGGATGAGCTGATCAGATCTGGGACCTTAAGAGGCTTAGAGTTTGGCAGGGCAGAAACATACGTAAGTAACTCTAGTTCAGCAAGCGAACCATCCTGGGAGTGGGAATGTGATGGAGGGTGGGGTTGAACTGTTGGCTTTGGGGTCAGAGGGATCTATTCTGAGCCCCCTGCTGAGTGAGCGCGTTAGCTCCAGCACATGACTTAAGCTCCCCGAGTTTCTGTTGCAGTTTGTGCGGGAAGGTTATTAGAAGGAGTAAATGAGATAGCACACGTAAACCCTTGGCCATGCATTCCGTTGATTAATATTTATGCAGCGCCCGCCATGTGCACATCTCGGGGTCCGATCTCGGCCTCATGTCTAGCACAGTGAGAAATAAATTTGGAAGGATAAAGGTCTCATTTAGCAGTGTAACGAATGGCACATTGAGGAATTGAAAATCCATTGATTGTTTAAGAAGGGGGCATTGAAGGACATGAGCAGAAGAATCACCCAGTAAGACCTGTGTTTTGTAAGATCCCTCCTGCGGCCAGAGTCAGCTGGGCTGGCAGCGATATCAGGGTGGAGACAAGAGCCAGGGTCCAGCTAGGAGCTAAGTGTCCATGTTGCCCAAGACGGCTGTGAAAAGCCATCTTCCTGCCGCCGGGAGCCCTGATACTCTAACGAGGATTTGGGACCTGGAAACTCCTCGTAGAAAACTTAACCTTCTGATGGAAACAGCTCCTTGCAAATCGAATGGAGCGCACAGAGATATTCAGCGTCAGAGCCTGGCTTCTCCAGGGATGGCAGTTAAAATAGAACTGTCTTTTGTTCTCTGGGTTTTATAGGAAGGATTTCTGTTAGTTACCTCACAGTGGCTGGGAACAAAGGCAACCCTTTAAAATGATGGGAAACACCTGTCAAATGGGGCAACTTCAGGTTTTTCCAGAAAAGTGAGTTTCCCAGCATTCCTCAAGTCCAATCAGGAAGGAGCAGGTGAGAAATTAAAATTTAACCTCAAAAGACCTTCCGCCTTTCCTGAAACACCCTCAAGAAGAGACTCCAGTGTTTCAGCCTTAAATGGGGCAGGTGGATTCCACTGGGGGGATTCAGATCCTCTGGAAGAGTCGTCAAGGCCACAGTTCCGGAAAATAGCTAGTGATTCCAGTTACTAACTTGCGGTCTGCCCCCGAATATGCCGTGAGCATCACTGCTCATGCACATGTTCTGTGTTTTCCTGCAATGTTCCTTTGATCCAGTTGTAGCCAAACTGTACCCTTGCTTTAAATTGCAGTTCTGGCTCAGTCGGTTAAGCGTCCGACTTCGGCTCAGGTCATGACCTCATGGTTCATGAGTTCGAGCCCCACGTCGGGCTCTGTGCTGACAGCTCGGAGCCTGGAGCCCGTTTCGGATTCTGTGTCTCCCTCTCTCTCTGCCCCTCCCCTGCTCACACTCTGTCTCTGTTTCTCTCTCTCAAAAATAAATAAAGGTCAAAAAATTAAAAAAAATCGCAGTAAACAAATCAGAGTAATGACTATATTCTATTCGATTAGGTGTGTGTTATTAGCAGCGGTGGCTACATAAAGATAATAATGATTGTGTAAGGTTTTGTTTTATTTGTGGTGTCATCAACATCAGCTGGAGCCTTTATTGAATGACTGCTGTTTGTCTGACGCTGCACTTGAAGCCACGTTGAGCCAGTCTCACAGAATCCTCAGAGGCCCCAGTGAAGGTGCTGGTGTCAGCTTGCCCGGCATAAAAGCTGTCCCCTCCCCATGTCATGGAGCTTATGGGCACTGTCACCAGGCTCCCAGTCTGGACAGACCAGCCTGGATGGCGGCCCCTGACCCCTGGGCCGTGCTCTATCGGTGACCCCTCGACTATCCCTCCTACCCCCTGGTTTGCTTTATAAACTGCTCTCCAGTGCGCCCTGTTCTGAGTTCACCTTCGTGGTATCCCCTCTACCTCCCTCTCTATGCAAAATGTCTTCACAGAGAGGGGGCTGGGCCTCCATCGTCTTGCCACCTGCCACCTGACTCACTGCCAGGCCTGTGGCGCTCACCGGATACATGTTTGAATACATGAATTAAACGTATCATATTAACTTTATTTCCCGTCAGGGCGTTAAGCAGGGATGTGGGTCGCTTGGACTGGATCCTTCCAGGGAGATTCCTTGAGCACCTGTGATGCTCTCGCTCTTCTACAGGACAAATGGAGGCTCAGGGAGGGGAAGGGTTGAAGGAGCTCACCCCAGACTGTGCCCCGAAGGGAGCAGACACAGGACTCAGACAGTAGCGGGTGGAGCCCCCGTCCTTCTGTCCCTCTGGTCCTGGGGCCTTGGAGCTGTGCCTCGGTGTCTTTCGGCAGGTGCACGGTTGGCCTTTCCGGGCATGTTCGTGTTCACAGAGCAGGTTGTGTGCTGTCTTCGCTTCCCAGGATCGCGTGCCGGGTGCACCCCTTGTCAGGCCGGCATCCTGAGGGGCAAACTGCTCCTTCTAAGTGGCTTATCTCGCCATGTCCCACTGACAGCCCGGAGGGGCAGAGCCAACAGCACCATCGCTTTCTTCACACTGTTTCTCCCTCTTCAATCCCCCGCCTTTCAGTTTTACCCGTCCGGGAAGAGGGTCCTGGCTTGGTAAAGGCGGCCCAGACGCGGGACCGGAGCAGTCCAGCCTCTCTCTGGAGAACCTGGTCTTCGGAGCTGGGTACTGCAAGCCGACTTCCTCGGAGGTAAGGTCCACACGGGACGTGGCCCCGGGGCCAGATGCAGCTTCGCAGGGGTGCGTGTGGGCCCCTTCCTCTCACCCGTCCGTCCGTTCCTTCCTTTCTGTGAAACATATTCCTCATGCCGGACCCTGGGGTGGACACTGTAGGGTCCTCTTCTGGGCGGTCCCTTGCGAGGGCACGCGGTGAGCGGCTTCCCCCGGACGACATGGTAACCTGGACAGCCCGTCGGCCGTGAGCCCCTGTCAACGCCACCTCCGTCTCCCACTTGCTCACTTCTCTGAGCCTCAGTTTCCCCCCTTGAAGAGTGGACTCACAAAGATTCAGTAATCTTCTGGGGTTGTGTGTGGAGCCATCGGTGCGATGAGTGTGAAGGTCCTAGTCCAGTGCTGGTATTCAGTAGGCGCTCAATAAATATGCACATCCTGACCGTTCCCTTCTTCCTTCTTCCCAGTCAACTCCCGTCATTACCTCTCTGTGAGGCGCAGGGCTTTGGCCACACTCAGGGTCGCTGTGCCCGGACTTCTCCTGAGCCAACACGTCATTATGTTTGTGAGGGACTTGCTCAGAAATAACCAGCCTGCATTCGAGACGGATAGAGGGAGGGGCAGATGATAGTATTTCCAACTAGCAGTGACATATTTATGTAGACACAATATATATAAAGAGATCTGTTGAAAAGAATTGGCTCACGTGATGATGGAGGCTGAGGCATCCCCATGACCCATCCCTGCAAGCCGAGGACCCGGGAGAGAGCCAGTGGGGGGCTCCGGTCTGAGCTCAAGTGGGCAGGCAGGAGAACGCGGGTGTCCCAGTTGGAAGGCAGGCAGGGAAAGGACATTCTCTCACTGTCCCCTTTTGTTCTGCATTTTCTTAGCCGGTCAGCTGATGCCGCCCACCTCGGGAGGGCGATCGGCATGAACTCGGTCCGCTGACTCAAGTCAGTCTCCTCCAGAAACCCTCACGGAGACAGCCGGGATAAAGTTTTACATGGTGTCTGGGCACCTGGTAGCCCGTCAGGTTGCCCCAGTGAGCTGTCACACAGTCCACAGTAGAAGCGTGGAAGTCTGCCTACCCAGACACGAAAGAGGCACCCCCTTGTCCCGTGCAGCCCTGCCCCCTCCTCACATATCCGGCTCTGCTGGCTCTCCTGTGACATCACGTCTCCCTGCCTGTGGCCCAGCCAGGAGGCTTAGCCGCAAAGGTGGCTGAGCCATGCGTTTCTCCATCTGGTCCCAGCCGCGGTGTCTCGTGTTCTCACGATGCAAGGAGCTGAGGAGAGAGCTCCTGAGACCCTCCTGAGGTGCAGGGGACCCGGACCCGGGGCAGGGTTCTGTGCCCAGGAACGAGCAGCCTTTAAAGCCAGATAGAACTTCCTCGGAGGTGGGCTCCAAACACTTGTAGATGCCACCGAGCCTCGAGGCACCGGTGTCCTCAGTGTTGACACTGGACCCAGCAGATAGTAGCAAGGGGGGTGGGAGTTCGGGACTTCCTGCTCCCGCTGCGTATCCCCAAGGCCAGGCACTGACCCTCCGTCGTTAGTGGGTGCTGGGTGCGTCCCGTGGATCAGCCCCAGCCCCCTGCTGTAGGCCCAGCCCCTCTCCAGACTCCTGAGGGGTAGACCGAGGCCTTCGTTGTGACCACGTCACAGGGCCAGTGCCGCTTCCCCCTCAGCCAACTTCTCACTCGCCCGCATGTGCCTCCCCAGAGGATCTACCTGAAAATCTCCAGCTCAGACCATTTCCCAGGTAATGTGGCGTAGGACGTTAGGGAATGTCAGAGATCGGTTCAAAACATTTTTGACACATGTTCCAAGACAAGGGCCTTTTCTAGGTCCACGGGAACACGTGGGGATGATTATGCTACAGCATCTCCCAGAGGGAACTCTTATGCACATCCTCTGATGCCTTGTTCAGATGCCACCACCTCTGAGAAGCACTCTCTGATTTCCTAGGAGGAAGTTCCCTCTCCCAAATGTTCCCTCCGTGGTTGGCTCTAGGCATCTCTGTCTCTCCTCCGCCTGATTCCGAGCGGCTGCGGATAGAGGCCAACTCACTCAGCAGCACATCCCTGGGCCCAGCACCGTGTGGGGCTGCCCCTGGAGACTGTTCAGAACCCTGGACCTGGGACGGGCTGGGGCGGGGGACACGGACTCTGCCGCATCCGAGAAGCCGAGCATGACCCAGCCAGATCTCTGCCTTTGACACGGTGTGACATGGGGGAGAGAAGATTATGGTGTCAGGCACCTGCCACGCTCCCCAATGCCATGTGACTTGAGGGCGTTCATTCACCCTTGCAAACTCAGGTTCTCAACTTGAGAAAGGGATAATACCTGCTTTTAGAGAGGATTTCAGGAGTTAATATGTATAAAGACTACAAAAATAGACTCATAGCAGGAACATGATACAGTATAGTTTTTTCTTCCCCTTTCCGTTTCTTTTCTTGGCTATTTTTGGGGATGTGTGTCAAAGAAGACATCCCTGTCTTGTACAAGAGTCAGATAAAATAGCTTATTTGTGGGTACTCAGCAGTGAACTTGCTCATGGAGCTTAGCTCAATGGGTTATTTTCGGGACCTGATTCTTTCCCTGTGTATTTTCCATTTGGGTCCCATCCAATTATGCGGGCTCAGTGCTGCGCACCCACCCTGTGCCTTCCCACCAGGCAAGGGCTGCTGAGCAGAGAACAAAATCCACTCCCCCTGCCTCCCCTAGGAACGGTGCATCCAAATCCCCAGGAAGCCCAGTGCATTAGCAAATAACATGGGGATCCACGCAGATTGCAGCATCAGCTGAAAGGATTAGAGACCAGGTGTTGCCTTCAAAATAAGCCTTTCTGTGCAGAGACGTTTGCAGAAGCTAGAGCGTCATAGCAGAATGAGTTGACCGCATGAAACATCATGGGTCCCTTTCCCAACAGCCGGGCCCCTCCCTCCCTCCCTCCCAGTGTGCATCCCGGCTCTTTCCTCTTTCCCAGCTCCAGGCGGCTGGGGCTTCAGATTAGAGTTGGAGCTCCCATCCCCTCCCCATCGAGAGCCGGCAAGCTCTGCCCGAGGGGAATTATTTTGCCTCTCTGATTTGCGGCTTATCTGTCAAAAAGGGACACTAATGCCTGCCTTGCAGGGTTGCTGAGAAGATTAAATGAAATAAGCATGTAAGAGCCTGGAGCGTAAAGCCCAGCACAAAATGCTCAGTAAAACCCTCTGTTGGATTATTTTGCTTTTAGTTTATCCACATAATTAAATCGAACGTTCCTCCAAGAGCCCCAGTGTGGTCTTGTGGGTAGGACATTGAACGAAGGGTCTTAGGTGTGGTTTTGTTCTTGGCTTTGGCACTAACCTGCTGTGTGACCTTGAGTCAGATCATTGCCCTCTCTGGGTCTCAGTTTCCTCATGTGTAAAAGAGGATTGGACAAGATGATGCTGGAGGCCCCCTTTAGTCCTTTCTCTGCTATCTTCCCTGTGATATCCCTGTCACTGCCTGGTGCAGTTGGGGACGTTTGACACATACTTGACTTATTAGTCCAGATTCTCCAGAGAAACGGAACCAGTAGGATGTGTGTATGTGTACACACACGCACACACACACACACACACACACACACGCATGCACAGATCGATGCTAAGGGAGTGTTTCATGCTTTTCTGGAGGCTGTCAAATCTGAAATCTGCAGGTTAGTTCAGCAGTCTGGAGACACGATAGGAGTTGCAGTTTGAGCCCAAAGGCAGTCTGCTGACCAAATGACCAAATCCTTTCTTCTTGGTGGCAGGGGGTGGTCAGTCTTTCTTTTAAGACCGTCAACTGATGAGGTGAGGCCCACCCACGCCATGGAGGAAAATCTGCTTTGCTCGGAGTCTAATGACTTAAATGCTCACCTCATCTAAAACATACCTTCACAGAAACACCTAGGATAATGCTTGGCTGAGGAGCTGGGTACTGTGGCCTGGCAAGATTGGCACGTAAGATCTGCGGTCACACTTAATAAAGTGCTCAGGATCAGGAATCCAATTCTCGAAACCAGAATAATCCCTTTCTCCCGCCAGGGATGCCGCGCACTCCCAGCGTCGCTGAGATCAGTGGTGGTGTTCCACTGCCTGGGGAGAGGATGGCAGCCTGGTGGATGAGCACAGGCCGTAGGGTGTCCTGGTCCTCAGAGCTCAGCCTCCGTGGGCAGGAGCATCGGTACATCATGTGCTCATCCATCAGTCACATGCTTAGTCCCGACTAGGTGTCAGCCTCCCCATGTGCCGCAGGGGCCCAAATGGATGCACCTTGGCCTCTCCCTCGGTGGGTCGTGGGATCTAGTGCATGAGGCAAAGCAGTAATCGAAGCTTTAAAAATTCCGCAATAGCGTGTAAAGTATGATGCCGATCATTTCCCATTGAGTTTTTGAACACCTGTTCCGTGAAGCCGTGGACGCCCAAGGGCTCCGTCAGTTTCACCAGCCACCGTGTGGGATTTCCTTTTGCAGGTGAAGAGGTCGGGACACAGGTTTAGTTCTGTGTCTACAGTCATAGGACTGGGCAGCCTCTTGCCACGGCCCTGCCCGGTCAGTCTGCTGCTTCTTAGGGCTGGGTGTGGTCTTTCTGTGTCCACGGCGTGTGCCTGATACAGCGCGTGTGCTCAGGAGACCTTTGTTGAACGAGCACCTGTCGGAAACCGTGGAATCCGAGAACATCTGAATGCGAGAGGACAAAAGCCCTTGTGAGTAGACGTTAGGCATTTAACTTTCCAACAGATGCGTTCCACCCGATGCTTTGAGCCTCCCTGGCCCCTGGGTCACCTGTGGAAATCACCGAAGCCGTGCTGGGGAGGGGGGGAGCTCGTGCTGTGCCGGAGCAGATGAACACATCTGAGACGAATGTGTTGGCCACCAAAGTGAAATCCCTCCATGCTCATGTGACGTAGAACATACTTTCCAGACCCAGGAGTGTGTCATTGAGAGAATATTCCAGACTGTGGCTCTGGGGCCACTTTCCTACTAAGTCAGGTGGCAGAGGGTTGTAAACCAGCATCTTCCTGGAAAGGAGTGATGCTCCCAAAGCACACGTATACAAAGTGCTGAGCTTTACAAAGCCTTACACGCCGAGCCTTGTGGCATGACAGCCCCTCGCTGGAGGCAGGCATATATCTGCAAGGGCTGGGTGGGGTGGAAACCGAGGCACAGGGCTGATCTCCAGGCAAAAGTCTCCCACCTCCTATATATGCCCTTCTTCCTACTCTTCTGCTTCCACTTTTATTGGGCGCTTTGTACTTCACCCTTGCTTTAAATTCACCCTTGTTACTGTAAACATCCTCGTATCCCTTTCGCGAGCATCCGGAGTCCCACGGCTAAGGCACGGACGTTCATTATTGCTGTTAATGCACCATCATATTGCCTCTCGACTGCGATGCGTCTCCATGAGCAGAGATGCTGCCGTCAGTCTATTCACTCATCAGATATTTATCAAGCACCTACCATGTCTCAGAGACCGGGCAAGGGGTTGGGGACACCACGCTAATGGGAATGTCAGCCTCAGCCCCCACCTGGTGGGGCATCTTCCTTTCTGTAGCCCCCGGCACCCATTCGAGGTGCTGGTCACTGCAGGTGCTCAGTTAGTGTTGGATGTAGGTGAGGTAAGCTGGTGCTCAGTTAGTGTTGGATGTAGGTGAGGTAAGCTGGTGCACCATGAGGTTCTTGGTTACATATGAGGGGTGACCACAGCCGACGTAGCCCTCAGACACAGTAGGTCCAGTACCCAGGACCCAGGGCCCACAATACTTTGGGGGCCAATGGAATGTTTTAATGTCTTGTAAAATCAAAACATATATATGCATACACACACATATGCATCTACCTGTATCTACATATGTGCATGTATATATGTAATTATGTCATTCCAATCCTGAAAATAAAATTTTAAATATATTTTCTATTTTCTAACAGATGAAAAGTCCCAGTCCCCAGCAAAGGCATAATCTGGCTCTGGGGACAATTACTATTAGCTTAGCTTTCATTTTTACTTCCTGATTACAGACACAAGAAAGCACAGCCCGGTAAACCCAGATGTTCTCCCCGAGGTGGACAGGTGCACACTTAGCACTGAGCTTTCTGTTTAGCCCCGTGCTTTGTCAAAGCTCATCACACCAGTGTGATGCCCGCCTGGGGAGTGGGCTGTACAAGCATTTGTGTGGGGATGAGCACAGACGACTTTGCAGTCCGTGGACGCCATGTTCTAAGGTTAACTACCTGGGGACGAATCCGACGTCATCAGGAAAACACAATCGTTATCGAAAGAAAAACATGTTTCACAGTTTTAAAAATTGTGTTGAATGATGTCTGCTATTTCAGGAATTAAGATGCCAAGCACTGTTGTACTCGCCCTCTGTGCTAAAATTAAATAGTTTATAACGTTGCAAAACAAATAGTAAATTGCTATCTGGTGCACAGCCGTGATGGGCTTTGACTCTCTGGTGGGTTGCATTCATCTGTGTATGAATCCAGCGAAAATTCCATGGGTCATTTCCACAAAAGAATATAAATCCGTGAAAGTGGACTTTTCGTGCAAAAGTCTACAGTATTGATTATTTATGCACAACGCTTTTCATTGGCGAAAACCACCGTTTTTCCTCGTCTCCTGCCTTCGGAGGCCTTCCTCCTCTCCCGAGTTTCTAGGCACGGTGGGAGGTCACGTGGCAAGGACGAGGCAGAACAGTGTTCTCAGCATCCAGCGTGACAGACACCCAGTCAGCACATACTGACTGATTACAAGGCCAGGGGGCAGCACGGTGCACAGGCGAGAACACTGGATTTGAGACAGACCCCTGGCAGGGCTAAGGTCAGGTTCATCCGTGGATTACCTGTGAGAGCTTGGCAGGTCATTTGACCACTCTGAGCCTCTGTTTCTTCTTCTTTTCTTAAGGGGAGAGTGATATGTGTTCACCCTGTAAGATTTGCCTGGGACTCAGGAGGGGAAAGATATTTCCCCCTTTGAGCATCCCTGTCTCCCCTCCTGTTCTTCCTCCTACCCAGGGACGGTGTCATGGTGTCACCAAACGTCACATTTACCTTTTAATGTAATTATGTCTGTGAGATGTGCTGAGCACTTACTCATGTTAGGCTCTGTGCTGAGCATTTTTACTGTGCTTCCTCGTGGCTCCTGGAATAGATTCATATTATAGAGGTAAGAAAACTAAAGGTCTAGTAACTTCATAGTTGCCCAACACTGGGCAGCTGGTCCCCGGCGGGGCCAGGATACATGCCCAGGTCCCACTGCATCCAGCCAAATTACTTCCACTTGCCGTCTCCTAGAACCCTCCCAGTAGGTGGACAGCCGTGTCCCCCACCTTCACCACCTAGTGCCGGGCAGGTGGCAACAGCTGTCTCTGTAACCAGTGCCTCTATGATGTTTCCTCCTTTTCGTGGTTGAGGATCCTGAGTCTAAGCCATGCCTTGTCTTCTCATTAAGGCAGCGGTCATGTTGGAGCACCCGGTTGGCTCAGTCGGTTAAGTGTCTGACTCTTGATCTCAGCTCAGGGCTTGATCTCAGGGTTGTGAGTTCAAGCCCTGCATTGGGCTCCATGGTGGATGTGAAGCCTACTTAGGAAAAAAAAAAAGCGGTTATATTTAACATTGAGGTGGGCAGAGTGGAGCGATGGTCAACAAATCAGCCCCAATTCTATCCTCGTGGAATTTGCAATTTAGGCAGAAAAAGGAAGGAGATTGAAAAACTAATCTCATAGGACATAGACGCTAACAAAGAATTCATCTGCAGTGCTCTAGCTGGCTGGAGCACACAAGAGAGGGGCCCACCCCCCAGGGTGATTGACAGAGCGCTTCCCAGAGAGAGGGACTTTAAGCAGGGAACAGGACGCAGGACTCTGAATCTAGATCCGTCTCTTGCCATGGACTAGTAGTTTCCTAAATCCTCTGTCTTCCGAAAGCAGACATTAGTAAGGGCCTTCCAAATCATTTGGCCCATCATTTTTTAGAGAGAGTCGTTTCCTTGCAACTTCATTTATTGCTTCATTTACCATGTGTTCGCAGGGTACTTATTTTGGTTGTGCTCATGTTGGAGTGGACGGACACGGCCCAGAGAGACATGTGGACTCTAGACAGGAGCTCCCGGTGCAGGGAATCAGGCCTCATGCTGGTCTGCTAGTGAAGCACAAAACAGGGCCGGGTGCTCGAGACTGGGACACAGTCCGGAAGCACTTCCCAGACCGAAGGAGCTCTCGTCTGAATCAAAATGAGTGATTGTCAGCTGTGGAATGTCAAGGGGAGGGGAAAGGTGAGGAAAAGAAGCATCGAGGCCCAGGGCAGTGAGGGAAAGGGTGTGGCACATCTGGGGACTCCAGGGAGGCAGGGTGGCCAGACCTGGGGCTGGGAAGGTCACCAGTGGCCCGATCACTGGGGACTCTGTAAACCTGGTTAGTCATGACAGTACCACATGCGGGAGATCGGCATGATGGGATGAGTTGTCATTCTCGCCGCTCTGGACGGGATTGATGGGAGGAGGTAGGGCTGGGGCAGAATCTGCAAGAGCCTGGAGTGGAGGCCTGGACCATGTAGAGGTGAGGTGAGCAGAGTAGAGAGATGGATGGATGTCATAGCTGCAACTGAGGTAGAATGGAAAGAACTTGAAGAATCGACCTATTTGGTAGCTGTGTGTCATGGGTCATAAAGGGCTCTGCTGTGAGCTAGCTTCCTAGTAAGGAGATTTGGCACACTTGATTCACGCTAAAGTGTCAGTGGCTGAAATCATCCATTGTGGGTGACCTTGATTTAGGCATTTGCATTTTTAAATTTATTTTTGAGAGACGAGAGAGAGAGAGAGAGAGAGAGCATGAGCACAGGTGAGGGAGGGGCAGAGAGAGAGAGAGAGAGAGAGAGGGAGACATAGAATCCAAAGTAGGCTCCAGGCTCCGAGCTGGCATTGCAGAGTCGACTCAGGGCTCGAACCCATGAACTATGAGATGATGTTGAGGCCGGATGTGTGTTCTGTATTTGAGCCTTCATTTGATAAACATCTTATTGCGTATCTAACCTGCACTTCATGCAAGACTCTGGGAGTTTAGCTAGGAGCAAGGTATACGTGCAAGAAAACGCACCAATCTCTACTTAATCATAGTGTCTTGGATGCAAAGGAGCTGCTCTTATGGGGCCCCTGACCTGGTCTGTGATATGGGGGAGCTTCCTTGAGCAAGGGGAATTCAGGCTGTGACGTGAAGGATGAGACATAGCCGGAAGTGAGGGGGGCGGGGGGACATAGGGCTGCCATGTACAGTTGTGTAAGTTGTATGCTCTACAAAGGCCCCTGGTGGAGGAGGTGGGTTGGGACTTAAATCCCGCCCACTTTCCACTTGCCAAGCCAAGCATCAGTAGGGCAAGGGAGCTTCCCTCTCTCCCATTGATCCACCAGCAGGGAAACTCATTCTGGTTAGCACAGAGGCAACCCATGGACAAAGAGTGGCGAGAAAGAGGAAGAACATTTGAGCTGCGTGTACTGTGGCAAAGACCCTGGGCTGGGAAAAGGTGTGGTGATGCTGTTGCAGTCCCTGGGCTGGCACCCAGTGACTGAGAGGGGGAGGGATATGAGTGAGGCTCTGGGGGTGGGGAGGGAGCCGTCACCTGCAGGAACCTGCAGCCTGTGTGCTGAGGGTAGCAGGGCTGACGTCCCAGCACGACTGTGATGAGCGAGTATGGCACGGATGTGAGGCACCCAGACGGTGTTCTGCGGCCCCCCCAGCAGCCTCACCTGCAGCACCCGCTCTCTGCGCAGGGTCGCTGGGCTCCAGCCACCACCATACCATGAACGCAGCTTTCCTAGGACGGGATTGCTCAGGGAGGGAACAGAAGGAGAATCGCAAAGGCCTTGGCAGGTGTTTGATCTGACTCTTGTCCAGTGTTGTGTGTGAATTTGAAAACCAGGTCCGAACATAAAACACTGCCCTCTGAATGTGTGTCCAGAATCTCTGAACCGGTTCCTGCTGAATGGCAAGAGCCCATAACTGACTGTAACTAGAATATCGGTAATTCATTTGGTTCTTTCTTGCCGTCTAGCTGGGTGGGTATCTACCAGTGGATGTCTTGATGTCGTGGAGAATGCCTTTCCTAGTTAATGGAGTCTTGATGGAAGGGATGCTGACGTGGGAGCCAGGATTTCGAGACTCTAGGACCATTTCCCCCCAGAGTGTGCACTGTGATCCCGGCAGACACACCCCGAGCATTTGGCTTGACTCAGGAGATGCAGAGCACTGGCGTGTGGGTGGAGAGAGTGTGAAGTCATTGAGGAACCGTCCCCATGTGCCCTGAACACCTACAGTTAATTAAACTGTCAGGCTAGGCTTTGGGGCACCTGAGTGGCTCAGTCAGTTAAGCGTCCCGCTCTTGATTGCAGCTCAGGTCATGATCTCACGGTTCATGGGATTGAACCTCACATCGGGCTCTGCACTGACAGAGCACAACCTGCTTGGGATTCTCTCCTCTCTCTCCACCCCTCTCCCACTCATGCTTTTTCAAAAATAAGTGAACTTTAAGAAGGAAACCACGAGGCTCTAGTCAATGATGTAGGGATGTAGGTGATATAAGCCTCTTCTCCTTACTCTCCAAGCATCTTGAGCTTGGAGCCAGAGCTTGAGCTCTGGGCTTCCTTTCTTCTGTGGTGACCTGGGGAGTCATGTGTTTGGGACGGCAGTGGCACAGAACAAAAGAACCAGAATAGGGAGACATCGTTTGGAGGAGAGCCACACAGGAGATCCGCTGACCTGTATCAGACTTTAGAAAGACAAACAAACAAACTTAAAAATGTTAAGTAACTGAGATTTATGGATTGCTTGTCGCAGCAGTTAGTGTTACTTAAGAAAAAATGTTTCTTTCGATGGTCTAGCCTTATCAGAAAGCTAAAAGCATGGCCTCGACCTTAGCAATCAGGGATCTGGAAATGGAGACTCAGCTATCAGAGGATGGGCACACGAGGACCTGTGTTACTCAGAGGCAGGACATTTGGTAAACTGTCACCTCTGAGGACTTGGAAGGGAGACTGAAGGCCGTCTGAGCTGTGTGTCGGGCAGGTCCTCAGCCTCGGCACTGTTGACATTTTGGGACATTTAGGGAAAGTCCATGCAGAAATTTGGGGCCTGGCAGAGTTGGAAAAGCCTATTTATTTTGGAACAAAAACACTGAAGTTATTTTAAAACTAAAAAAACAAACACAAGAAAACTTTGACAGAGCCCAAGAAAACTTCTCTGTTGAATAAAGTGGCTTGAGGCAAACAGCAGATTAATGCATCAATTCTCCTACATATCGACCCAGAAAACTTCAAGGCAGCTTCTATTTACTTTCTATAGAGACCTGGCGGGGAAAAAATAAAGAAATGCAGCAGACTTAAGGGCACGGGGAAGAGACTGGAAACAAATAAATAGATTGACAGCCTACTAAATTTTGAAGAAAATGGTGTTGTAGAAGAAACCACAGACTTAGACTGGAAGACTGATTGGCTATTTGGGGCTAATGTCAACCCGTGGGCCTCCTTCCCAGGGTGCTGGAGAGCAAGAGGTAGGCTTTGAATGCTGTCTGTCCCCCAGGGACCGTGTTCCCCTCCACCCAGCCTCCCGGGAGGCGGACCCAGGGACCGCGAGCTGCATGGACCCAGGGAGATGGACCAAGGAGTTCTACCAGTAGTGAAATTTGTGCCTCATCACGAAACCTACAGACCTATGTCTGCGGTGGGTTCCCCACTCTCCTCCATCCCTAATGGGAATGTCCATGTCAGTTTCTCCTTCCCACTCCTACCGTTGCCCGTTGTGAAGGGCAGTTCATTTATATTCTTAGGTCTTTGGTTGTTGGACCAGTAAGAACCATATCAGACCCAGTGTCCACACTGCCTCCCCCCCCAAAATCCGACAGCTGGAAGGCGAGGCAGTGAACACCTGTGACCAGGGCTGCCCCCCTTGCACGAGGGTGTGGCAGGTGTAGGAAGAAGAGGGGAGCAGGGTTGGTGATCAGAATGACAGTGGTGGCCGACTGGCTGTACCTCCCCGGTCCCATTTCATTTAATATGCACGTGTGAAGATGTTTTGCCAGGCCTCCCTTGCGGTTAGTTGAGGGCCGTATGCCTGGGTTAGAGCCAGTGGAATCCCTGAGTATTTTCCCTTAAAAATATTGTGTGATGCTTGAGGTTATCTGTTCATTCTGTGGTGCCTCTGAAGAGTGTATGTCAAAGTTGGGAGTGGCACAAGATGGGAGGACCCTGGATCCCTGAGTCTCTGCTTCTAGGAACACTGCCCACAGCACTGCTAACCCACAGTGGCCTTTGTGTGAGTGATAACTCACTGAGAGCTCAGGGTTATTTGTTATTGCAGCACTATACCAAAGACGAGAAGTCTGATGCACACCTGTTTAGAGACTGTAGTGTGGTCTTGAGATCCAGGATGCTTGGTGGGGTTTAGTGGAAGATGGGCCTGATCACGGGAGGTCTCCAACGTCTGGTTCAGACGTCCTCAGTGATTCCTTTAGACCCAGTTTCTAGCAGGCCCGGTGCCTAGGCTACCAAAGGAGAGACACACAGCAGGTGTAATGCAGGAAGAGAGCACACAGGATGTGAACTCAGTGACCCTCTTAAGTGATTTCCCCCAGTGATGAGAACACCCAGCAACGGACCGACTGGCTATTCGGCAACAGCGTTGCCAAGGTCTGGGCGAGTGTGCTGTGCATGTGGATACACATGGGAGCACTTACACGGGCACAGGCAGGTATGTTTGCAGGAGAAATGAAGCAGTTTCCACAAAAGTAGCTGTGTTCTGTCTTGAATGTGGTGAGCAGAGGACCAGGATAGTGCACACCTGTTTCTCCCTCCTCGGTCTAAGCCGCTAGCTGGCCCAGGCAGGGCAGATGGGCCGCCCGATGGCCGAATGGAGTCCTGGGGACTGGGGGGTCATCAGGGCCCCTCCGTACAATGCAGGAAGCACCCACAGGTCTAGCTACTCTCTCCCCTCCTTCCTCCTTTTCCCAGTCTCTCCCTGGACTGAAGATGAGCTTGCAGTTTTAAGAGGAGGAGAGAGAAATGGAGAGAGGCAGCCTCAAGGCTGACATGTATGTCACTCCCCTCTCCCCAGGAAGCTGGCTCAGGGGGGCGTGTTGTCCAACTCAGCCTGTCAAACCTACCTTGTCGAACCCCGGCCTGTCCACCACCAACATGTGTCTTCAAGCTTCCCAGCTTCGCTGCTCTCAGAGTACATGTTAACACAGGCATAGACTCAGAAGTCCAACACATGGACTCTTGGTAGCTCACAGGTGGTAAACAGCCTTGAACGTGGTACCAGGCTGCCTGCAGAGAGAGCCTTTCCCCGTGGCTTTCCCCGCAGTTGGGGACAGTGCACAGCAGAATCTCCTGGGGAGACTTTTAAAAATATTATGCAAATCTGAGCTCTACTCCCAGGATTCTGAATCAGCCCAGCTAGGCTGGGGTTTAGACCGCAGTGTTTTAAAAATCTCCCCAGGTGAGTCTGAGGCATCGTCCAGCCGAGGTCTCCTGGAGTGGACCAACAGGTACAGACTTGGAGTTGGACACGCTTGGGTTCCAACCCAGGGTCTGTCACTCTGGTTGTCCAGCTCATCACCTCTGAGCTAGAGATGATGCACCGATTGGGTGCTCGACGTGGAGTCAGAGCTCCATAACGTCCCTTACTCAACTGGGGCTTTGTGTCGTGTCTGTGAAGAAGGCACAGGAAGCTCCACCGTTTATATTTCTGCATATTCTCCTCTGCCTTGTTGATTGTGACGTCCTTTTCTCCAAACACCTCCCAGTCCTACCCTCTCCGCTGGCCCCAGGCTGGGTTAGGAGGCCCCTCTCTGGGCCCCAAGTAACTTCTTGCCCACTCTTGCCTTTATGGCCTTTGCATTTCATTGGCATTGCCTGTTTTCTAGCCAGTCCCCTGCTAGACCACACGCGTTGGGGGCAGTAAGTGTTCCTCCAGAACAACAGGTGTGTCAGAGATGGACCTTCAGTGAGTAGCTATAGATGCTGTCTCTGTGCTTCATCCTTCTTAATGCCTGTGATAACCCTGTGAGCGAAACCTCATCACCTACATTTTGGACACAAGGAAACTGAGGCTCAGAGAGAGGAACTAACTTGTCTCAGGTCACACAAATAGAAGGCTGCAGGGGAGAACCCAGTGTGGCAGACTCTGTGTATCATGTGTGCGCATAACCTTTGAGTCCGCATATGGAAGGACCTAGTCTCCAGTGTAAAGAACTTCCTCTCTCTCTTTTAATATTTTGTTCATGTTTATTTATTTATTTTGAGAAAGAGGTTGAGCACAAGCAGGGAAGAGGCAGAGAGAGAGGGAGAGGGAGAGACAGAGAGAGAGAGAGAGAGAGGGAATGAGATTGAATCCCAAGCAGACTCTGGGCTGTCAGCACAGAGCCTGATGTGGGACTTGATATTGTGAACCATGAGATCATGACCTGAGCCGAAATCAAGAGCTGGACGCTTAACTGACTGAACCACTCAGATGGCCCAAGAACTTCCTCTCTTTGACAGCAGCCTCCCAGGCTGCCATGCACTGTCCCTCCATTGCCTTGCCCTCACCAACAGCTTGTACAGAATGTTTCCTTCCCCTAAATATAGCAGAAATGCTCTCTGAGCCTGTTTGTACTCACAACTGTTCCATCTGAAAAAATACAAATTATAATTGGATCATAACTATTCATTGAGGAGTTAAAGATTTGGCACGAGTTACCAAAAGGAATGATTTTATTTTCTGGCCTGTAGGAATGCCTGGACTTGGAACAAAGAACTCCATATTTAATGGGACTGCCATTACTAGCTTTTGTCCTTGAGTAAATAACTGACCCTTCTAGACTCAGTCTCCCCTGGTCAGTAAGGTAACAGTGATACTTGCCCCCTCTCTTTGACATATTCAGCAACTTGGCCACCTCACTGTATTCTGGGGCTGTGTTCATATTTGGTAAAACTGCAGTGAGTAAGACACACACTATCCTGGCCTCACGAACAAGCAGGGTACTGCTGGGGGCGTATATATGGCGTATATATATTAAATACGTAATTACATCAATAGGTCACAAATTATTGTGATAAAGGTTATATAGAAGTGGAGCAGGTGATGTGCTTCCCCCTTCTTTCTGTCATTACATCTGTGTCTTTTCTTATCACCTCCTGGTCCTGCCCCTAATTCTGTCCTGCCCTCTTTCCAGGCATCTCTGCCCTCCTCTATGCTCTCTTCTCTTCCCTTGTTTAGATGGCTTGCTTCTCTGACCCCCTTTCCTCTCTGCTTCTGCCTCCTTCTCAGCTCCCTCCACCCCAGTCTTTCCTCTCCTCCATGTCTCCACCTCCCATTCTCTACCTCATCCCTTTTTCTTCACTATAACTCCCTTTGCTGAGAACTTCTCTGTCATCTGTGCCATTTTTGTATCAGTTTCTACTGTTTGATTTTTCTCCTCATTATGTGTTGTCTTTTCCTGACTCTTTGTATGCCTGGTAATTTTCGATTCAATGTCAGGCATTGTGTTTACCTTTTCATTTTCAGTGCTAGATTTATATGTACTTATTTATATATACATGAAATAAAAATATGAACATGGATTTATATTAACCAATACATCGAAAAACAAATACGTATATATCATTATATATACACAGAGAGAGAGCTTTGTTATGGGATGCGTTTAACTGATTCCAAACTGGGAATCAGTTTGATCCTTCCAGGGCTTGCTTTTAAAGGTTTGCTAGGAGAGACCAGAGAAGTCTTTTGTCTAGGGATAGTTTAGCTGCTGAGACAATGCTCCTCTGAGCTTTGCCCATTGACCCATGAATTGTGAGGTCTCCCACTCTGACTTTTGGATGCCCCCATCATTCCCTGGGAATTGTTTCCTATTCTCTCATCTCTGGTGCTCTGTCCTGTGAACTCTGGGCCCTTGGCCTCCTGAACTCTCAGCGCTGTCTCCTTGGCTCAGGGAGGCTGCCCTGGCAGCCTTAGTTCCACCTTCCTGGATCATGTCCTGGAAACTCCCTATAGGCAGTAAGTAGTAGGACTCACTTCACTTGTGGTCTATGCAGCCTGATGGCCAATGTCTAAAAACTGACGCTTCATATTTGTATGTGGGTTATTTTGTTTTTTTTTTTTTTCCCAGTGAGAGTGTAAACTTGATTTCTGTTACTCATTGTTGGCTCAAGCAATCACCCCTCCTTCCAACACCACTTTCGGTGGAACATTTAAATTTAAACATCAGTATACTTGCAGATGTTGTTGTTGCTATTATTCTATTTCCTGCTTCCTTGTAAACCACGAGCTGAAATCCATGGTAGCTATTTGAATACAGGTCTTGCATATTAATTTTCCTAGACATCTTTTGTGGGGTAGACGTATATACACATGGCTTGTTTTTATCCTCACCACCACCACCATCGTCATCTTCACGGACATGTCAAATACACTTCTAAGCTCTTTACATTGATTTACTCATTTAATTATAATGACAGCCTCTGAACCAGGTTATTATTAGTGTCAACTTTTTTTTTAAGTTTGTTTGTTTGTTTATTTCTTTAGAGAGAATGCACATGGGCAAGGGGCAGAGAGAGAAGGAGAGAGAGAATCTTAAGCCGGCTTCATGCTCAGTGAGGAGCCTGATGTGTGGCTCAATCCCACAACCGTGAGATCATGAGAGTCAATATCGAGTTGGACATTTAACTGACTGAGCCACCCAGGACTCCCTGTGTCACTTTTGAAATGAGGAGACAAATGCACAGAAAGCTCAAGGAACCAGCTAGCCAGCAGCATCTAGAATACAGATGTAGGCAGGGTAGCTCCAGCATCTCCAGCCTCCACAACTAGGCTATTTGCTTCTTATTAGCAGCTGAACACAGCAGGGCCTTTCCAGGTGCCCCGGAGGGAGGACCAGCATCGCAGCTGCTGACCCAAGTGACATTTGAACTGCCTTTGAAGGAGCTAGGGTCTGGAGGGAATGGTAGGTCGTATCTGGATTCCTGGCTAGAAGGATGATCCAGCCATGAGCCAGGAGGTTCCTGTTGAAACATCGTCATCTTTGGGCAACCCAAGCATTTAAAACCCCAGTTATATACCCGCTGGAGTGCTTGTAGTTTCCACCACGGACTCTGGATCCACATTGCTATGTTCTGTTCTCGACTCTATGGTTTCCCATGTGTGAGCATGTGTGTGAGAGTGCATGTGAGGCCGGGCAAGGTGCTTATTCCCTCTATACCTGAGGCAAACTCATCTGTATGATACAAAAATATTACTGTGGAAAACTCCTAGGTTTGGGGTGAGAAGTCAATGAGTTAATTTATTAAAACATGGCACGAGGAACAGGCCGGCCTCCCATATGCTGTTACACAGATTACGGTTTCTGGTGACTGCTAGGCCCCCACCCATGGGTGCTTCCATCTCTCACCCAGGTAGCCCCCAGAGGAAGGGAGCAGAGCTGGCTGGAGGCCCTTGCAACCATCCAGGCAAGAACCGGACCCAGGCAATGAAAGCAGGAGGTGGGGGCAGGGTAAAGAGTGGGAGGCATTTTAGCGGGAGAATACATAGGTCCAGGTGAAGGAGAAAATCCAAGGGCAACTCCTTCTGTTTTTGATGACTTGGAGAATGGCATGGCCTTTCCCACATTACCTTGAACTGCTCTTTCGACATTTTCTCAGTCTCCAGCTCACATATTTAATCAGATTTCATATTCTTTATTGATGATTGCTGAGTGGTCTCCCTGCATTGATTAGGGCTCTGGGCATTCACTGGTCCCTGGTGGGCATTTGTAAAATGACTGAAGGCAGGAAGTCCGTTCTCTGTGATGAAAGCTTCCCTCTGTAGGTTCCAGGCTTGGTGATTCTAGGAGTCACAGGAGGACCTGACATTGTGGTCTCTTCTCCCAAATATCAGCCTGTTCTCCCAATCAGTGTCATCTTCTCTTCCTGAAAATGAGTGGGACCAAAGGAATATTCCAGACCCCACACTTTGTATCTCCGATGTTATGCATAATTGAATGTGTTTGATAGTTTCCATCATCTTGAAAAATCACTCTTCAAATACTGAAATAATAAAAGATCCATCAAAGAACAGTGGTGTAATATTACCTTCTGTTCCCATGGAGACCAAATTGCTGGTGTTCAGCTGTGGGATTATTAATGGCATTTGCCCATATAACGTGTGTTGGCTTAACCTGGTAAGCAGCCCATGATATTTATCATCACCTGCAATGTGTTCAACTAATTTCAACTTACGTTTATTGTGGGGGTTTTAGGAGTGGTTTTATTTGCCATTTTGATTCAATTCAATTTTCCTGAAGGCCAGATTGCCAATGCCAGGTAAGGAGTTTCTTGGCTGTGTTGCTTAGTCTGATGGGGAACGTTCTGTTCATACGTGGTGTGTATGTGTGTTTAGGGGAGACGGGTCATTGAACAGGATCCCTGGAGTGTAGACGCAGTGGCTATAGCACACATTGGGAGGCACTGTGTTATACACAGGGCTCAGTTTCTGCAAACATGATCTCTTTGGAGTCTTCTAACATCCACCAACACATCTAAGAATGAGACCCATTCTAAAGGTGAGGAAACCAAAGACCTGATAGGCCAGGCATCTATCCTAAGGGCAGTTATTTGAGCTGAAATTCTAACCCACCTCCATATAATTCTGAGTGATTGTGCTGTGCATTTGGTATACTAGGCTAACTTACTTAGTAGTTCTGAACAGCACATAAAGCTAGCCGCCTGGGTTGTTCTCAAGGTTAATGTATTTACAGTGATTGGCACATGGTGAATATTGAGTAAGCAGTAGCTCTTGTCTCCTGTTTTCCTTCTCTTGTTTGTATTTTTTCTTGTTTTTGCACAGCTACGATTAGAAGTCAAAGATGTTGAATTACTACTATTTTTGCTCATGTGCACAAAAGATTTTTGGTCAACGCAAGAGCTGCATTTACATGGATTCGGTTTTTGTTTTCTGCCAAAGTGTCATTGCTCACATATTTGGAAGTAATCTGAGTTAACCGCATTTCCATAAACACTAAATTTGCACCCATTAGACTCTACTGATTATACTTGGTATGAAGGGATATAGATTAAACGTGCATCCCATTGATAGCCTCGCTGTTGCTTGGAAGAAAGAGATCGTTTTTGTTATAGAAACAAGAACTCTCTCAATCTAAAAATCTGTCCAGAAGAAACCCTTACATTTCTTCCCTTCTTCCCATGGTTATATTGTAGTGACCTTGTACATCTTATCTTGTCCCCCAGTTTGTCCCCATCACTCTACAAGCTCTGAGGAAGGGACCATGTCTTTCTTGAACACTGCTGTAGCCAGTGCCTCGGACATGGGAGGACTCACTCCATATTTGTGTGGAAATCACTGATGAGGGAAGAGGTGACTAACCCTGTGAGGGAAGGAAGCAGCAGGCTGATTTTTCCCATCTTCTGGAGGAGGATGTTGAGATTCCAAAATCAGTTCTTCTAACACTTAAGCTAAGAGCTCCTTCAACTCTACCCTGTTGCTGTCCAGATATGAGTATCTGGAGATCTGTGGATAGTTCTAGCCAGAAGGCACATTTTCCATTAGTTACCACTTATGTAAACATAGGTCGTGGAAACACTTTCCAGACTTGACATCAGCAGGCACGCTGGCCAGATGCTATGTGGCAATGGTGACTTTGGTGACGGTGTGAATGACAGCCAAGGCTTACATCAGTTATCTCACTGAGCCCTCACGACAATGATGAGGCTACGTTGTAGCTATGGCGTCATCAGGAAACGGGCACCGAATGGTCGTGTTATTTGTCCAAAGTCATGCAGCTGCTAAGTGAAGAGGTTTTGTGAACTGTGCAGCCGAGAGCCTGAGTGAACTCCTCAGACCACTGGTTATGTGGGCTCATACCTCGGTTTCCCCCCTTACAAAATGGTGAGCCTTGCGGCTCTCTTCCACAGACACGGTTTATGTTATGTGAATGTGCTTTATGCGGTGTCCGCCAGGACAAAGGTTGCTGTGGATAAACCAGACTTCGGGGAGAGGATTCTCACTCTCCAGTCGCCTCCGTCACCAGCTGATCAGGTGCTCCATTTAGAGGCAGCCATGGCTTCCAAGTGCCATCTTGTTTGCAAACATAACAGAGGACTGACCGCATATATTCCCCTAATGAGTGAGAAAGGCAGCATGTGAGAGTTTTCTTTTTCTCAGATTTACCCCTGGCCCACATTTCAGCATCCAGAATGAACATTCCTTTCCCGAGGATGCTCTGCCCGACCACCCAGACTGGCTACAGACCTCATGGCTCTCACGTTGCCTGCTTGGTGCAGCACCCACCTCACCGGAGACGGTTGTCTGTGTTCCCTACCAGACCGAAGGCCCAGGACCGAAGGCAGACCGTGGCCTCCTTCACCCACGGCCCCCCTCGGGTGGGCGAGCACCTGCACGCTGTAGATACCATATGCATGAGGGCTCATAAAGTGTAACGAAGTCCCATCCCTGAGTAGATTTGTCCTCTTATTTAACCTCCCCCCACAATTGTTGTAAATTGTGTTGATAGTGGCTTCATAGCCAGTTTTATTGGAGTCACTTATATTTTTATTGCTGGTCAACAACCCACTGCCAGCACCCACTCAGGACCTCCTATTCCTAAGGCAGGCACAACAGTGAAGCGCTCTCGGAATCCTGTCCCCAGACCATTCCGAGTACAGACAGGGCGCTGATCTGCAGGCTCCGAGCTGTGCTGACTGTCCCTTTCGCTGTGGCATCGTCTGCCGTAGTGTTTATTATTGAAAACGAATCTCATCCCTCCCTGACTTCAGACATTCTCTCTGCTTCACTGGCCACTTTCTCTGGGTAGCAGAGAATCCCGTTCTGTATTGATCTCATTCACTTTCCCAGGAGAACCTTGGACAAAACTGATGCTTGCTCATGGCTGCCAGAAAGGCTGCCGGTGGCTTCAGGAAATGCTCTAACCTTTGCTCAGCCTTGCCCACGGGGTCTCAGCCCTCACGGGTGGAGACATCACGGGGAGCGTGCACAGCGCCCACCGCCCCGGGTGCCTGAGCTGCACTTTCTTGAGAGTCGGTGCTGACGCATCAAGTAATGGCAACACGATCCTTGAGTTCCACTGTGCTCTCTGCCCCGAAGGCCTTTTACCTGGTTGTTTCTATCAGTATTCATCACAGCCCTGGGACGTGCCAACCCCAGGGGTAGAAGTAACTCGCCCAGGACTGTCCACATGACCATGTCGTCAGAGCTGGATTGCAGTATCCAAATCCAAGTGTTCGGTTTGCTACACGACAGGTGTCTCCAGTGATCACAGCCATGAATTCACAGAGACATAAGGGATGTGGTTCCACGGCCAACTTCCAGACCACGCTCTGTGCTTCCAGTCAATTAATAGAATAATATTAGCCAAACTAACGCTGAGTTCTTACCCTTTTCCAGCCTGTCTTAAGCCTGTGTACATATTCCATGATTTACTCTTTACTTGAACCCAGTGAAGAAGTGATTAGTAGTTCCCCCTTTTTACAGATAAGGAAACGGAGGCCCAAGGCCAGGAGGGTTGTGAGTGATGGTGCCGGGATTCCAGCCCCCAGTGGTGGGACCCTGGAGATGTCGTCTTGGCCAATACATCTCCCCAGCTGGCACTCTCCTCCTGGGACCCAGGCCCTTGCTGTGTGTGTTGCTAATTTGAGTGAGCTTCCAGGGACCTCGGTCATCCTCGGCCCCTTCCTGTCTCGTGCACTGATGCCCTCGTTGCTTCCTGCTGGACAACAAACAACTTCCAGACTTGCCTCCTTTCTTCCGAATCTCTTCCCTCTGTTCCATTTCCCCTCGGCCCCTGTGAGATGGTGAACCTTGAAATCATCCTAGTGACAAGGAAGAGAGACCCTCCCGCCTCAAAACCCACACCCGTCTTCATTCAGCCTCGTCCCCGTGTGTCCACACTGCTGATATCATCTCAGTTTTATTTTTACTTCTGCAAAAGGTTTTCCTTCACACTTGGTTTTCCTCCTCCTAGTATCTTCTGATTTCTTTTAAATTATTAGGTCATTTCTTACGTGACATTTCCCTTACTGGCCCAAGAAGAATGCACACGCTTTATTTTGTGCTGCAGTGGCATCGTGTGGAAACTTGATCCTAGCACTCACCAACCTGTCCTGAAGCCCTTCACCTGTGTGCTGCCACACACACCAGATCACACAGGCTTTAAACCCAGAGATCACACTCCAGTAATCCTCTTTATTCCCTAGACAAGCCCAGAAACAACACCCACAAAATGGTCCTTGAATAGATGTGTCCAGGAGTAACTTGGGCACCGTGTAAACATGTCATATACTCTACTTAATTCTTCTTTTTTTAATGTTTATTTATTTTTGAGAGTGAGAGAGAGCGTGAACGTGGGGAGGGGCAGAGAGCAGAGGGGAGAGAGAGAGAGAGAGAGTCCAAAGCAGGTTCCGCACTGTCAGCGCAGAGCCTGATGAGGGGCTCGAACCCGTGAAATCATGACCTGAGCCGAAGGCGGATGCTCAGCCAACTGAGCCAGCCAGGTGCCCCAAGTATTTTATTTAATTCTAAAATATGGCTGTTTGTAATAACACTAACCACAATCAGGGTTAAAAGCATCCAAAACTCTTTTCGAAAGAGATTTCTCTGCTTCGGTGTGGAAGTCATACTAGCGGTAACATTTGAGTAGCGGAAAGGACAAGGTAGCTAACGCGCAACAGTCTCGTTTATGAGGAGAAATGGTGTGGGGCCCTGTCTGGCCGTCTGAGACACGGGCTTGGTGAGGTGAGGGCACCGAACCCGGAGGCAGGCAACCTGGGGCGGGAGACCAGTGGCAGGGTCAGAGCAGGCTGGTGTTGGGCAGTTAAAGCCAGGCAAGGAGAAGCCACAGGCAGAGGGGCCGGCTTTGGTCTCTGGAGCAGGGCCTCTGTAAGGGAGCAGGGCCACCAGTGGAGTCACCGCGTGGGGCTGAGGCCAGACGGGCGGCCGCAGTCCCCAGGGTGGATGGGGTGCTCATGTCCACTAGCCCCTGCCTTCTCTCTCCTCCTCGGCGAATCCACGGCCCCGCGGTCTTACGTGGCCTGCCACTCCTCTGCTGTTTCTTTCACGCCTCGAACCTGCCCTTCTCTTGCTTAAATCCACCAGAAGCAACTTGCCAGGGAGATAAACATCCTCAGTATCAGATCCTCGACAAGCTAAAATCCTCTCCCCAAAGGACGTTTCTGCCGGATCAGAGAGCCAAGTGGTGAAGATTTGAAGACCTCACGTAACATAAAAGGGAATCACGCGATGTTGAAAACAATACATGGAATGTAACCACGCTCTGCCCACCTCCTGTAACTCGTGAGCCTGGTCTGATGAGGAAACACGAAATGCCACTCTATTACACCATAATGGTATTAATAAGAATAAGAGAATTAACTATAATGCTAATAACAAGGATTATCATTTTGTTCATTAGATCTACTCTTTGTGGAATGACCAAATAATGCACTTAATATCCACCAGGCATTTGGTTTGCTCTATAGCTAGTCCTGTCAACAATCTTATAGATGGCATCTCATCACAAAATTGTTTTTATTTTTTATTTTTATTTTTTTAATTTTTTTAACGTTTTATTTTTGAGACAGAGAGAGACAGAGCATGAATGGGGGAGGGGCAGAGAGAGAGGGAGACACAGAATCGGAAGCAGGCTCCAGGCTCTGAGCCGTCAGCCCAGAGCCTGACGTGGGGCTCGAACTCACGGACCGCGAGATCGTGACCTGAGCTGAAGTCAGACGCTTAACCGACTGAGCCACCCAGGCGCCCCCCAAAATTGTTTTTAATAGACAGACTGAGCATGTGCACATGTGGAGCCTGGAGGAGGTTACAGGTTGCAAAGCCAGTGTTTGGGTTCAGATCGACTCTGATGATGGAGTGCACACTCATTTCGCAAAACACACCGTCTGTCATGACTGGTGATTTCTTTTAAAAAATTTTTTTAATGTTTATTTTTGAAGGAGAGAGAGACAGAGCATGAGCAGGGGAGGGGCAGAGAGAGAGGGAGACACAGACTCCAAAGCAGGCTCCAGGCTCCGAGGTGTCAGCACAGAACCAGATGTGGGGCTCAAAGTCACAAACCTTGAGATCATGACCTGAGTCAAAGTCAGATGCTCAACTGACTGAGCACTCAGGTGCCCCGTGACTGGTGATTTTTAAGAGACATTGATACATCTAATAGAGTTGGAGAATGGTATTTTTCTTCTTTAAGTCACAGCCCTCCTCCAGCTAGACTGTAAAAATACACTCAGCAGAAAGGTGTTTGGGGTTTTATGATGGGCTGACAGCTGAACTGCTTGTTCGGTGTGAGTTGTGCGATGTTGTTCTCAATTAGATTAAATGTTAAGAATCCCATTTGCCAACTGCTAACAAAAACTGTTGAACGTCGCACACAGTTTGGGGAATTGCTTGCAGAGAAGAAAAAATGGAGATAAAGCACCAGTGAATCAAAGTGCCAAAGCCATCCGGGTTTCGACAGATAGAGGCGGTACTTTTGGACGTGGGGCATTAGGTGTTTTCGACACCGGAGTGCTGTTTTGACCGCGGTCACCTTAGTTAAAGAATTTACTGTCTGCGGAGCCCTTGTTAGTAAACACAGTGGTGAAGTGGCCTATTCACGCTGTTCGGAGGCTCTGTGCACAATACTAAAAAGCGAAGGGCCAGAAGGTCCCCAGTGTTTGGGAGGCCGCAGGGAAGCAGGCTCCGGTCCCCTCTTTCGTCCCCTTCCTATGCTTCCATCTCCTCAGCTCCGCAGAAAGGGAGGCAGTGTTTGCACAGTGCGGATGCTGGAATCATGGCCGGCGTCCTCACTGCCTGCGGGCCTCTGGCTTGTCCTGTCTGCTCTTGGGGACTCTGCCACATCTCCTCCCAACCCTGCAGACTGGCTCGCATGTGCCTCTCTTGTGTTCCCGGAATACAATGGTCTGTTCTTTGTCAGGTGCTCATTCTTTGCCAGATACGCTTCTAAGTACCTCCTTCCACTACCTGTCTTAGTCGCTCGTCACCACAGTGCTTGGAAATAATTACCTTTGTTATGGGAGAGGCAGTGAATGATCACAAATACACAACAGGCTCAGGGCGCCTTGGGGGTGGGGGCTTGGTCTGTTGAGCTTCTGACGTTGGTTCAGGTCACCATCGCACGGTTCGTGGGTTCGAGCTCCACGTCAGGCTGTGCACTGACAGTGTGGAGCCTGCTTGGGATTCTCTCTCTCCCTCCCTCTGCCCCTCCTCCGCTCGCTCTGTCTGTCTCTCTCTCAAAATAAATAAATAAACTTAAAAAGTATTTTAAAAACGCATGGTGAGCTCAAGACCACATAGAAGGTACACACGATATTCAGCAGAGCACCGCCATGTGACAAGCAGTCACTAGATGTAGACCAGCACGGGAAACAGGTCAAATGCCGTGGCCTCAATTAAGAAGGGTCGCAGTGGGGGCGCCTGGGTGGCGCAGTCGGTTAAGCGTCCAACTTCAGCCAGGTCACAATCTCGCGGTCCGTGAGTTCGAGCCCCGCGTCAGGCTCTGGGCTGATGGCTCGGAGCCTGGAGCCTGTTTCCGATTCTGTGTCTCCCTCTCTCTCTGCCCCTCCCCCGTTCATGCTCTGTCTCTCTCTGTCCCAAAAATAAATAAACGTTGAAAAAAAAAAAAGAAAAAAAAAAAGAAGGGTCGCAGTGCAGGGCCAGCCCTATCACTTTGGTGCCCATACGTCTAGTAGCTTCGTGTTGGACCTGAGGCAAGTGCAAGTAATAACACCGCACAGCAATATTTGATTGCAACGTGGCCCTAGATGTGATCAGAATTTTACTTAAAATGTGCTCAGGTTATTTTTGGTCTGTTAATCTTGACAATTTTTTTTTCATAAGAAACTCTCAATTCCTGACACTGTCTGACAGATCCGTCACTCTGCTTCCTCATCCATAGATGAGGCTGATGTTGACCGGTACCTTACAAGGTTGATTTAAAAGCCCTGGATACACTACGATCTATTATGCAGATACTCTTGTTTTGGTTTCTACGATTGCCATGATCGTTCCGATGAAAGCCATACAAGCTTTGAGCTGATTTCCTATAAAAGTAAACATCCTCATATGATAGCATCCATGCGGTAGCATCCCATTTGTCTCGATGGCCTCTCAGAGCAGCCCGATCTGTTTTCAACGGGGGCCGAGAAAGGGCTCACATTCACTGAGCATCGTCTCCGAGGAGTCGGGAATTGGCAGTGGTCAGGTGTGTGGGCTCTGGGATCAGGCTCACCTCATTCAAGCAACAGCCATACCCTGTTCTGATCATCTACCTTTGGGACGGGCCATTACCGTGGCTCTAGCCACCTTGCTCTCGGACATGAGTCTGGGTACTCCATGCATCTCAGATAAGGAGGCTTATGAGGAGACACGTGGGTCTTTGGAAGTTTGCTATCAGAATGTAGAATCCATGTTCAGTGCTGATCTGCTCTGGTCTAGTTCCCAGGTTCCCTACAGAATGAGCCATGTAGAAAGAGTGCACCAGAGGTACCAGGAGGAGAGACAAGGACCGAATCCGCATGACAGACTTCATAGCTCGCAGTAGGAGAGTAATTACGGTTGCTGAGTCGATATCTGCCCCAGTGTTGGCTGAAGGAATTTAATACCTTTCATAATTAAAATCACAAAAGCATAGAATTTTACACCTTTAAGAGACCATAGTGAACATCTCGAGTTTCCAAAACAGAAACAGTTTCAACGGTCACAGTATCCCCCTGAGACTGGGGGTACCTCATTCTGCAGGTACGTCAGAGTTTGTGGTCTTGGAACCAGCCTCTTGGGGATGGCAGTAGTAATTATTCCACACTTCATGTGCTGCGTGATTAATCCAGCACTTCTGGTGGCCATTGTCCCTGTCCTCACTGCCTTGCCCTTGTTTGGGAAGACTTTGATTCTGGTGAATTTGGAATAGTGCCCTGTGGGATGAAAGAGTGTGGCTATGCAGTTTTGGAACCCTGGATTTATCCCTTAGTAGTTCTGGGACCCAGGGCCATTTGTTTTTAATGGGACCCAGGGCCATTTACTTAATCTCTCTGGGCCCGTTCCACTTTTGTAAGTTTACATTATGATTTCAACTTTCCCGGAAGGTTTGGAGGACCGAATGCAGCAACTAGTGAGAAGGCAGAGTCGGAGAACAGAGCCTCAGCACGTGCCTCCCCATCTCCCCTTGCCCGGTTCACTGACACCCATTTTGTACCTGTCGTACGTGCCTCTGGGTTCCTGGGAACTGAGTTCTGATGAACACGATGTGCCTGACCCTCCACGACCACGTCCCATCTGCATCCTGGACTCGTGCGCCTCAGTAGGGTGGCAAGGGTTGTAGTTCCCTGCATTTTATTCATTTGCTCACCCCGCGTCTTTGCTTATGGCGGTTTCTGTGCTTGCTCTCATCCCTTTTCTGCCTAACCATTCGAGATTTGGCTGCAGCATCACCTTTTTCTAGGGCGCCTCCCCTGCTCGCACCCTTCCGCACACTCAGCATCGTACAGTTTCTCCTGGTGTGAGACCTTCCTGCAGTTAGGGGTCTGTGCTCCTGGTTCCTCCAGCCAGAGGGTATTTTCCCCCAGCTGGGCCTCCAGTGTATTCTCATCTCTGGAGCTTAAGTGTTTATAGCATGGCGGTGGGCACCCAGGAGGCACCAAATAGAGAATAACTGGGGTCATGATGATGCACTGACCCCATTGACTTGGTGAAGAAAAAGAGAAACCCAATGGGACTCTCTATCATAATGCTTGCCATGTGTAAGTATCCTTCTAGTCAAATAGATCAACAGTATATAGGCATTCACCCAAAATGCATCACAGCCATTGCATTGTAAGATGGTGATGGATTATTCAGGGTCAGTATATCAAGTTCTTTCATTGCTAATGAATTATTACCTTTTGAAGTTCTAAACAGGTCAACAATCTCTTGGTCAAAAGCATAAGAGACTCTTAAAAACTGAGAACAAACTGAGGGTTGATGGGGGTGGGAGGGAGGAGAGGGTGGGTGATGGGTATTGAAGAGGGCATCTTTTGGGATGAGCACTGGGTGTTGTACGGAAACCAATTTGACAATAAATTTCATATATTAAAAAAAAAGAAAAAAATCTTTTGGTCAAACAGTAATTGACCAGTTTACTAAAGAAAATGCCACTAAGTACATTAGTGGGAAGGATTTGTATGGAATTCTTACCTGTAAAATCATTAGACTAACATTGTGTGTGTGTTGTGCTCTGTGGAAGGTAAGGAACTTTCCCTTTTACCCCTAGTCTTGACCCATGAGGGCAGCTTAGTCCCTGTCTGAGGTGTTAGAGCTGGAGAGTAACAAGGGTCAGACTTGACCCCTTGACCCCAGGTCATCCTGTAATGCTAAGCCCACTGAATGTTTATGGGTCTGTGGCTTTGCCCCGCAAGATACAAGTAAAAGAAAATGCATGTCACAGTGATTTGGGGGCAAGCTGAATCAAAACCGTGCCTTTCAAAAAGTGCTGTTTAAAACAGGCTTATAAACAGGAGAGAAAGCAATATTTAGGAATCAGGAATGAAAACGATGACCACTGGTCTCCTCTGGCCCTCTACCCAACACTGACCAACTGTCCCACTTGCTTCCTGTGGTCCTGAGCACCCAGGCGATTGAGGCTGCCACAGCGAGGCAGCATTAACGCAGTGACTGTCACCAGAGGAGATCAGATCTGCTGTCGGGTGTGAGGGCGACTGGGACGTAATACCTTCTTCTCTCCAACTGAGTGCTGAGCCAGTCAGAAAGACAAAGTAATAAGACACGTTGGAGATGAAACTGAAGTAGGAGATCATAGGGCCACTTGGGTGGTTCTGTCGGTTGAACCTTTGACTGTGGATGTCGGCTCAGGGCATGAGTTTCATGAATTTGAGCCCCACATTGGGCTCTGAACTGGCAGCATGGAGCCTGCTTGGGATTCTTTCTCTCCCTCTGTCTCTTTCTGCTCCTCCCCTGCTCGAACTTTCTGTGTCTCAGAATAAATAAACCAAACCAAAGTAAACTAAACTAGGAGATCATTTGGCTTCCATCATTGACCGAGGGGGCTCCCGGATATTGAACTCTAGAGTGAACTGCTTCCCTGCTCAGGTGCAGTAGTGCTGGATGGATGCAGGCCCCCAGCTGAGCACATCCTCTGCCAGGCCTCCCCCGGGACCGAGGGGGATACCAAGAAAAAGACCAGGAAGCTGCCAGTTTCTTGTCCCAAACTCACCATTTGCCCAATAAATGGGCAGAGAGGATCTGGGGGTGTCACGCAAAGGGGTGTCCCTCCACATACAAGACGCATCGAGAGCGGAGAAGCCATATTCTCACCCACAACATGTGCCTCTGGATCCACTCCGTGGGACCTTGTGCGCAACGCCCCCCACGATGACCCTTCAGAGAGCTCAAGGCAGCTCTTCTGCTTCACCGTGGCCCCCCCTCTTTTCCAGCTCTCGCTTCGGTCAGCCACGTGGCTGGATTGCCCACAGGGCGGCAGTAGCTGGGAGTTGACACATGCTATCCCGTCCCTGATTCCAAGAGCAGGCGTGTGTAGAACACATCTACAGAGGGAGAGAAACACCAAGCGAAATTTACTTCTTTTATGGCTGGAGCCACACAGATCTCTCTATGGTCACTCGGTGGTCGCGTGGGGGATCCTTTGGCGCTGGAGCGATGTGCGGGTGGAGGGCAGCGAGCATATACGTGTAGAATAGAGAGACGCCTAGACAGGAATGTAACCTAGACCAGGGACTGTCAGGTGCCTCGCTGACCCCCGTGCCTGACCTGCTTCCCTCTCTCCTGCTCAAGGAGCCGTGTGGGATGTCAGTAAGAGGACACTAGGGGCAACGTAGATCAAGTCGTGCTGATGCGAAGTCATCTGTGATTTCTAGATTTCAGCCACTTGTAGTAAGAGGTTCTTATAGTCCAGCCCACAGCTGGTTCCTGCAGTCTTGTGTGTTGGGGCACAAAATCAGGGACTGCTCACCCAGATAGCGGCCGTCTGTTGCTGACCAGATGAAAGAACAGATAGACAAAGGTGTTTTCCGGGATTCTGGATAGTTGGTTGCAAAGCAAAGACTAGCCCCAAGGGGTTTTGATTCTCTTCGGAATTTACAGAGCTGGGTACCTTTTTAAACCCGGGCTCTAACAGGAATTAGAGGCTCCACTCTTCAGAGCACCTGGGTGGCTCCGTCCGTTAAGCGTCCAACTCTAGATTCTGTCTTAGGTCGTGATCTTGTGGTCCGTGAGTTCGAGCCCCACATCAGGCTCCACGCTGGCAGAGCCTGCTTGGGCTTATCCCTCTCTACCTCTCTCTGCCCCTCCCCAGCACTCGATTGCTCTCTCTCTCTCAAAATAAATAAACTTAAAAAGCAAATACTGGTACATTGTTATTAACTAAAATCCCTACTGTATTTAAAAAAAAAGGAAGAGGTTTGACTCTCCTGCATCCCAAAGGTGGGGACACAGGCTGACTCTATAAACCTCCCGCATCTCAGTTCCAAGAGTAAGGTCAGCATTTCGAGGCTTTCAGCACCAGCCCGTGTCTGAACTGCTAATCCGCCACTTGCTTGCTGTGAGGCTTGTAGACAGGCTGTTTCCACACTGGGGTTCGGTTTCCCAGTCTACAAGATGGGGGTAAATAATTGCACTAATTTTACAGGCCTGGCATAAGAATGGAATGACTAACACATAGAACACATAATGCGTGACGCATGCTAGGGCCAAATAATAAACGTTAGTGCACTAATGCTATCGTAGTTTGCTCCTTGGTTAAAAATAAGATAATAATGAAAAATCCCCTGAATTACCAAGAAGAGGAATCCAGGGACCGAAAACTGGTATGAGGCACACAGCAGGCATCTGATGAACAGTAGCAACTATTAATAGAATTCTAGATTGTGAGGTCTGATGGAGCTTTTGCGTTCCTGTTTCAAATAAGCATCCAGAATATTAAAACCCCATTCCGTTTATGCCTTCTCCCGCAACTGCAACACAGAAGATGTACTGATATTTCTGTACAAAAACGTGCCTCACTTTCATGGGCGTGTTTGAATTAAATGAAAAGTTATCCGTGCTTACCCCGTGCCGAATGAATATCAGATTGTGTGTGCATCTCATGTAAAGTGTAAGTTGAGTGTGTTTCTATAGGACATAGAGATCCAGAGCATGGTTTTTGTGGTAGGGCAGCAAACCCAAATTCCAGTATCAATTCCAGAATTGTGTGAAAACCCATGGTTCTTTTTTATTTTTAAAGAAGATGTGGTATATTTATTTTGAGAGAGAGACAGAGAGAGAGAGAGAGAAAGTGAGCACAGGAGGGGCAGAGAGAGACGCAGAGAGAGAGAATCCCAGGCAGGCTCTTGTACCTTCAGTGCAGAGCCCGATGTGGGGGTCGAACTCAGAAACGATAAGATCATGACCTGAGCCGAAAAGAAGCATCGGGCGCTTAACCAACTGAACCACCCAGGTGCCCCAAAACCTACGGTTGTAAGGAAGGGGGAGGTGAGAGTGATTTGCACCTTCAATCCAGGCCCGTGTTGCCTTGTCAAGACCCCCAGCGGATGCAACAGCCCTTTTCTCTTTTTCTTTTCTTTTCCTTTTTGTTTTCTTTTTTCTTTTCTTTTTTTTCTTTTCCTTTTCGTTTTCTTTTCTTTTTGCTTTTCTTTTTTCTTTTCCTTTTTCCTTTCCTTTTCTCTTTCTTTGCCCCCTCTTCCTTCCTTCCTTCCTTCTTTCCTTCCTTCTTTCCTTCCTTCCTTCCTTCCTTCCTTCCTCCCTCCCTCCCTCCCTCCCTGTCTCTTTCCCTGTCTCTTTCTCTCTTTCTCTCTTTCTCTCTCTCTCTCTCTTTCGTCATTGAATTTCTCTCTGCTGTTTCAGGTTCAAAGACAAGTAACAAACCGCTTGTACCCTCAGGGGATTCAGGTAGGGTGGTGGGGGGATCATTGTGGTCTAAGGAGGTGTGTGCAGGACCCTGGCAGAGGAGGAGCCTGGAGAAGCTTCACAGAGAGAGGACATTTGACCCAAGTCTTGGTGGTGAGTTTCAGGCAGCCAGGGGACAGGCCCTTAAAAGGAGAAAAGCAAAGAGAGCTGTGTTGTGCAACAAGAGGCAGCAGGTGAGGTGGAAATGTGGTCGGGGCTTGAAGGCTGTGAATGCCGTAGTCAGGAATTTGAACTCGATCTTGTAGACAGTGGGTAACGCTGTGAACGAACTCGCACACACCAGTGCCACAGGAGGAAGGTAAGACCAGAGGGGTGAGGCCCATGAGGAGGGTGGTTTAATAATTAAAGCAAGCAGCATAGACTGAAACCAGGGCTGACGTGAGAGCGTGGTAGAGACAGAACCTTCGAGACTTTCTTACAGGTTCTAAGGTGAGAAAGAGATCTGGAGTCTGGGAGAATGCAAGGCTTTTGTGAATGTTGGGCCAAATGGGTCCACTAAAGATGCCCAAAGGGAAGAGAAGGATTGAGGGGGGACAGCAAGTTGCTCCTTTTAAGCTGCCTCTTTGACAACAGGCCGCCTATCCAACCGAAGTCTGGAATGGCAATCTAGAGCCCAGGGCAGGATTAGACCTGGTCACGTAAACGGGAGAGGCGTTAATAGGAAGGTCAGAGGTGATGGCAACCTTGGCTCTCTGTTGGGGAATGAAGGAAGTACAAAGCAAAACTTCGTGACGAACACCTCTTGAGTACTGACCGTAAACCAGGCTCTCAGGTGAGCGCCGAGGCTTTCTTACTATCCCCACCTCTCATCTGAAACGGACGCTTCAGAGGGGAGGGGGCTAGCCCGTCACGCCATTAGCGAGTGGCTGATCAACGAGCAAGGCACAGGCCCGTTGGACTCCAGATTCTGTGTTCTCATCAAACCATGGTTCAGCAGGGACTCCAGTTGAGTTAAAATCCATTTTTAGGGGGGCACCTGTGTGGCTCAGTCAATTAAGCTTCTGACTTCAGCTCAGGTCATGATCTTGCAGTTTGTGGGTTTGAGCCCCGCGTCGGGCTCGGTGCTGACAGCTCGGAGCCTGGAGCCTGCTTCGGATTCTGTGTCTCCCTCTCTCTCTGCCCCTCCCCCACTTGCATTCTGTCTTTCTCTCTCTCCCAAAAATAAGTAAACACTAAAAAATCCATTTTTAGGTTTCTGAGAGGATCACTGTTGATGTCTAAGCAGCATAATCCGTAGGCATATCCCTGGGGACCACCGGTGCATCCTGAGGGAGCCGAAGGTCCTTTTCACGCCCGCTGACCTTACCCTGGGACGTGGCTCGCGTCCAGATTCTACCGCGATAGTCTTGTTTGATCCTTAACAGCCACTCGGAGAGGCCGCGTCATGACCGTCCGCTCTTCACCTGCTTTGTGCCTGTGGTGGGGTGGACCCTGGCCTGGAGCTCTCCATCGTGAGTTCACATGCAGCCTGATGTTTGGCTGGCCCTGCGTGAGGCCTGTGTGTCTTTCCAGACTGTTGGAAAGGATGGTGCTCGAGTGTCCTTTCTTCGTGTGGGGACACTGTGCCGTTCAGCCACGCTCCGTGCACCGTCAGTGGAGGTGCACAGGCTCTCCCGCGCCGGCTCTGCAGGCCCGGGGGGGCGGCTAGTGGGGCCTTCTGCGTCAGCCCACTCACTTTCTGAGCCTTGTGCCGTTGGCTGTTTTACAGGGGACAAGATTTGTTTTGTTCATAATCGTCTCAGGCCGTGTATTTTATTTCTCTTTGGATTACCATTTTGACTTTATATTATCTGTCATCATATTAAATCAGCCTTCTGATGATTCCCCAAAGATTACCCAATGTGTCTTTTGAAAAATCCTCATGAGATTGGTATGTAGTTTTAAAAGTCAAAGTCAATATCGGACTTCAAAGATCCCTTGCCTTCAGTGGGTCCTGAAAAGCATTTTCAAAAGGAGGCATCGGTGATAAAGAAATTCGTTGGCAAACAAGTGTCAGGACCAGAAAACGGGATGCTCGGGGCCGCTGGAAGCAAGCAGACTGGGGGCTCATAGCTCCCTGGATCTGATGCCTTTGTTAATCCCCTGTCCGCTTTCATTTCTGCTTAGTCACAGCCACTGAAGGCAGGACTTAAATTAATGCCTCAGTCAAAGCAAGCAGGCCTGATGGAACATCTGTCCTCTGCGAGGCACGGTCTCCAGGACGCATGTGGCACACTGAGAAAGGACTCCCCCCACTTAGCACCTGGCCTTGAGAATCATTTCTTCTGCGGGAAGAGTGGGGTGACCTTGAACAAATCATTTGATTCTTTGACCCACAATCTTTTATCTATGAAACAGAAATTGAAGTTCCTACCATTTATTATTTGATCTAATCAGAAAGAGCTTTGAGGCACGGTAAGTGATAAAAGCAAGGAATAGAGAACCGCCCAGAGCCTTTTCCCACGTGTGAGTGTGTCTGCGTGTGTTTCCAGGACGTGCATACATAACACACACGTGCACATGTATGTACGGAAGTCTTCTAGGAAGACCCACAAGAAATTACTGGACTCTGGGGAATGAGGCACTTTAGATTGTTTCTGGAAACACTGAGATTTTTTGCCATATGTATATTCTAATTTTGAAAATCAGAATTAGAGCATCTGCTTTGTATGGTGTTTGCCAAAGACCAAATGAGGTCAAGATCAGGGGAATACCTAGATGCCTTGCGAACGGCGGATTCCTTCTTGCTCCTTGGGTCTGGGGGTCCAACACGTGCACTCTGCTACCCACAGGCTCTGCTTGTCTTTCTATAACTGCCCCGACTTCTGATCCTTACAGAATAAGGATGAGAAATGGGGATAATGTGGATTACCTGAGGGCCTAGCTGACTGAATTCTCTGCTTATGAAATGGAAGAGTCTTTTGGTTCCAAACCTCACTGAATGTGTCTCATAAGTTCAAATCCAAAGGGACCTGGTGGCCTTGTAATGCAAAGCCAGGTTTCAGTCGAGGCCCTGGGGAGGGTTCACGGAAGGCCTCTCCAGCGGGTCCTGTGGCACGCTGCCCACATCCCTCCTCAGGCCTGAGTCACTGCTTCTTCACACTGCCAGGGATGTCGGGAGCCTCAACCAAGCCCCTCTCTGGAGGGGCCAGTTGGCCAAGCCCCTCTCTGGAGACGGCTGTGTCTGAGAGAGCTGCTGACCCAGGCCCCACCTCCTCCGCAGGGTCATTCACACTCGATAATGGTCAGTGCATGGGTGCAGTCGTGCAATGCACGGCCCCTACTCCGAGGCCGACGGCCCTGCAGCTCCAGAGCCCCCCGTGGGATGGACTGAGGTCTCCGTTGTCCTGCACGACTCTCTCTGCCCAGTCCTACTCTCCCGCAGCATTGCCCCCCGACAGCACACCCAGCACCTCCTGTAGGCACCGCTCTGTCTCAGTCTTTTTGCTAGGGACCTGCCTTATAGCCATCTCAGAGCCAAGGGACAGATGCTGACCGGACGCCTCCATCCCGGTTTCCTGATTTGTAGCACCTTGTGTGACTCACTCATCGTGATGCTGTGATTAGACCCAGTACAATAGACCTGTGATCGCCTGCCTTCATGGCACCATTGAGAGTGCAGATGAGTGCCGATGGCCACGGACCCCTATCACACCTGTCCTGTCCCCATGGACCAACTCAGTCCTCCCCGATGGCAGCAAGGAAGGAGACCAAACGAGGCAGGAGGCTGCCACATCACCCACTCACAAGAGCCTGAAGGGTGGGATTCTACCAACTCGCCGTCTGGAGTTTCTTGCAGCAGGACGGACAGGCAGCAGGGGATCGTGCAGAGCCATTTGTGTCCTTTCATGGCCCCTTGAGCAGTAGATGGACAGGAAGGTCCCACATCCATGGAACTCTCCAGCCCAGTACTCACGCCTTCCTCCTCTGTGGACCAAGGTCCTCCCTGGGGCTTCCTTTCTCTGTGTCCAAATCAAATCCCTCCTGAAATTCGCCCCAAGACACCCTTCTCTCTTGAGTTTGTGCCCAAGTCAGGACTGGCCTGTGTCCTCTCTTCTGTCGTGTCTGGGTCTCCAGGTACATCGTGACTTGGCCACCTTGTCCTCATCGCACAAACCATAGTTGGGTCATTATACCCATTTAAGGCTCCCTACGTCTGTAAGCAGATGGCAACGTACGGAGCCTCTGAGGCCGACTTGGGTTCAGTCTCTCACCAAACGCACCTGCCATGTTGTGTATCTAAACCCACAACTACACCCCATCTCACAGCAGTGCATTTTGCTCTCTCTTGGACCACTCTGCCATCCACCAGGAGGGTCTCTACAAATTCCTCATCTCCCTGCGAGAGGAGACCCCTCTGTCTGTCCCTGTCTGCTATGAAGTGCTGTGCAGTGGCCGAGGAACGAGACTTGTGAGTGGGTCCCATTAGGTTATCCCAAACCTTGCAGGTCAGTGCCCTCCTCCTCCTCCTCATTCGTTGTTACTATTACTATTATTATTGCCATTATTATTATTATCGTTGTTGTTTTAATATGAATGCACAAGACAGAGGCTCGGCAGATCTCCGTGTCTTTCCTGCACAGAGAGGCAGGGACTCAAACTCTCCTTTCCCTGGAACCGTGAGCCCCTCCTCGGTTGTTCTCCGAGCCAGCCGCATGGTGGCCCCCAGCTTCTGTGTCTGTCCCGCCCGCAGGGGAGTTTCTATGTGCCCTCGGAGAACTGCATGCAGCACGCACACAAGTGGCACCGAGAGCTGTGCTTCCTGCTCCTGCACGCCTACCGGGGGCTCCGCGCCTACTTCCTGGTCATCATGAGGGACGTCCCCGAGCTGCCGCACACGGAGCTGGGTAAGGGGCCGGGCGCGGGGCGCCGCAAGCCGCGGCCGACCTGCCCCTCTTGGGCCGGGCTTGAGAGAGCGGCGTGTTTTGTGAGTGTCACGGTGGCAGATATGCTCCAGGTATGTGTCGTGTATGTTACCTTGTTCTGGAAGGAGGGAGTCTGGGACATGCACCTGCAGGAAGTCGAGGCAGGAGCCCCCCTCGGTTCACCCACAGGGCACTTACTGAACACCTGCTACGTCCACCGGGCACTGCTGACACCATGTTGACTTGCTTCCTAAGGGAAAATGCCAGTTTATAGCCTTTCATTTTTAATGAGGCTGCAGTTACAGGATTGCAACTTACAAGAGGGGAAAACAACCCCCCAAATAATACATATATTGTTATATATTATATACATATGTAAATATGTTATGTACATATATATAATGTACATATGGTATTATATACATATATAAATATATTTTTATATGACATATAATTTTACTATATGTTATATTATTATATACATATATATTATATATATTATGTACATATATAAACATATTTTACATATAACATAATTTTAATAATTTTAAAGTTTTACATATTTTATATAAAATGTAATACCTGTTTCATATTTTCTATTTTAATAATTTTAGTATGTTTTTATAATCTTATATAAAATATATAACATATTTTATATATAATATAAAATATTTTCTATTTTTTGATGTATATTCTATATTTTGATGTATAACATAAATAATATGTTTTCTATATTTTGATGTATAACATAAATAATATATTTATGTATACTTTATAATATAGATATCTAAATATTTATATATTTGTATATAAATATATGTTATATATGTTTTTAATCTGGATGATTATGGAAACCTCTCAGTAGCCATCATCTTTGGTTTTCTGGGGATGGATTGCTCCGTGCACTTCATCAGACATCATGGACATCACTGGGCCTGAATCCCTCTTTGTTGCCAGATGGTGGAACTGAGATCAGAGAGGTGTAGTGACTGCTCAGGGTCACACACAGCAGTGCACGGCAGGACTAAGACAAGAGCTCCTGCAGTGGCTCCTGGGGCAGGGTCCCTTCTATCATCCCTCTCATTGACAGGAGGTGACACAGTGTGATTCTGCTGTCAGTCCTCTGCTGAGGACCCTTTGCTTCCAGAACAGAGGCCAGGTCTTTAGCCTGGTTCAGGGTTAAGAACAGTCCTGCTGGGGTACCTCAGTTTCCCCACTTACACTCCTAGACCTACTGAGCCGGTCTTGGCTTTGGAGGTATTTATGGCCTCATACGTTGTCCATTACTGCACTGCACACACCACACGAGAGTGATATCCTATTTGCATGTTTCTCATCCCCACCAGATGTGGGGTCTTGGAGAGCAGAGGCCCCCTCAGATGCCCCCTCTGTGCCCCCCCAGGCACAGATCCCTTGTACACAGTGCCTGGCCTGCAGGGTGAAGGAGTCGGTACAGGGCGGTTGATGAATGGTGGTGCCATGTTCCCATCTGGGCTTACCAGCTCTGACCCCCTAGACAAGTCAGGCACTACTCTGAATCATGCAGTAGCAACATCGAATTTTTTTCCGGTTCAGATGTTATACACACCATAAAAGCATGCACAGAACCAGAGACAGCTTACGTAACCCAAAGGGAAAATGGAGATTGTACACGGACAGTTGACTTGTTGTTTTAACTTTTTGCCCAAAGGAACTGGGTTTATTTGCTCACTCATTCACCATCATGTTTTTACCAAGCCTCTACTATGTGCCAGATGCCCCGGACACAGTCATGTTCAATATGACAAAAGTCTGCTGTGCCTGGTGGGACTCACAGACCCGAAGAAGGTGCTGGATGGGGGCAGGGGGATAAGGCATGTGCTTATCAGGACATCAGTGAGGATCCAGAGGTGTTGATGGATTGGTCCCACTCATCTGGGCAGCAAGGCTTTAAAGGGACCTGATGCCGTGGCCAAGCGCAAACCCCCGACCACGTGTCATAGAACTAGGGGAGAGTCCTAATACAGGCAGATGCAAGCATTAAATCACCACTGGCCAGAGGCCAGAGGTTCCTGCTGATCAGAGGTGAGATCGCCAGCTCCTCTGTGGGTGGCAGGGAAGGTCGTGATGACCCTCAGTGTCAGAGTCAGTGGTCTGGGTTCAGCTCTGCTGCTCCACTTCTCTGTGCTTCCCAGCATTCACCTGGCTGATGGAGATCCAAACCCAGGCCCCACATGCGTCACACACACGGATGCATGTACATCCACACCTGTAGGCACATACCTGCAGAAGTCCAGAAGAATGTGGGATCGCTCTGAACCCCACAAAGTGCTGTGTGAATGTGGGGGCCTTCTATTCCTCAGAAAGGCATCCCTGAGATGCTGTTGACCTTTATCTAGTATGAGGTCACCGGGCTCCAAATCAGGTTTCTCCTTTTTATAAATATGACCCCGTTAGGCAATTAGAAGAGAAAGAGGGAGAGTCCTCAGGCCGTGTGTTTCTTTCTGGGACTCAAACGCCAACCTAAATGTATGCTTCTTTATTGTAGTTAGCAACTGCAACTTTTCAGCGTGTGTCCATTTTATTGTGCATCTTTTTGTTTTTTCTTCCTAGAGTCCCTTGCTGTTGAGGAAACGCTTTCTCAGCTGTGCTCCGAGCTACAGGTAATTAGAAAACTGGTCCTGTGGGTCTGAAGGGCAGTCAGCAGTACAGGGCCAACATGGGTGCTGGCTTGATGTAGAAGTCGGAGATGAAGACACGGGGCACGTATGCTCCCTCTAGACCTGCACCTCCTCTACCCCCTCACCCTTTGTTCTAAGTGTCACTAGACCTCTAGCTCTCTGCGAGAGGCTTTGGGAGAAAAGAAACCAGTTAACAGGTCTCTGTCCCTGGAGCTGACGCTACATCTATTTGTCGATTACTCATCCATTTAACAAAACATATTAACGACCAACTGTGTGCCTCTCCCGGAGGGTGATGGAGACTTTGCGCCTGTGCCCAGATGGCCTCAGCCATGGCTGGGGGCTAGCAGCACGATGATACTGATGATGGAAACAATTGCATTTGCCAAGGGTTCATCAAGCATGCATCGAGACTGTGTGCTGAATATAGGCACTTGGCTAATGTGTGCTGTTGTTACCTGCGATCCCTGGAATACTTTCACATCCCGTTGCGTTGGGTGGCCTAGGTGCATACTACCCACTGTCCTTCTAGAGCGAGAGGCAAATTAAGGTGGAACCAAGGCTGGCAGCTCGGGGTTGGTGACACTTTAGTCAGTGCTAGAAGCTGGGCTCAAAAGACCATCTCATTGCAAAGTGATGCCCCTGTCTCGTAGACCAGTGTTTTCAACCCTTGCCGCATGGCAGAAACACACTTGGAACTTGAAAGATGTGCCTTTGCCCGGGTCCAGCCTGAACCGGTGGAGACAGAGGATGAGGGAGTGGATCTCAGGTATTTGTATTCATTAAACGCTCCCCGGAGCAGTCAAAACCACAATGAGACATCACCTCACTCCTGTTAGAGTGGCTGTTACCCAAAAGACAAGAGCTGTCAAGTGCTGTCGAGGATGAGGAGGAAAGGGAAGCCTCGTGCACTGTTGGTGGGGATAAAAGCTGGAGCAGTCACCGTGGAAAACACTGTGGAGGTTCTCCAGACGTTTAAGACGGCAGCTGTCATAGGATCCAACAGTTTCGCTACCGAGTAAACATCCAAGGATGTAATCACCATCCCGAAGAGACGTCTGCACGCCAGCATCCGCTGAAGCGTTATTCACGATAGCAAAGGCCTGGGAACAACCTGGGTGTTCATGTGCGGATGAATGGGTAAAGAAAACGTGGTCTATCTGTGCAGTGGAATACTATTCAGCCATAAGAAGCAAATCCTGCCATTTGCGACAATGTGGATGAATCTTTTTTTAAGTGTATTTATTTATTTTGAGAGAGAGAGTGGGACAGAGAGGGGGAGAGAGACAGAGCGCAGAGAGGGGAGAGAGAGAGAGCAGAGACAGAGAGAATCCCAAGCAGTCTCCACACTGACAGCACGGAGCCCGATGTGGGGCTCAAATTCATGAACCGTGAGATCGTGATCTGAACCGAAACCAAGAGTCAGCCCTGCCCGACCGACTGAGCAATTCAGGTGCTCCACAACGTGGATGGATCTCGAGGACATCATGCTAAGTGCAGTGAGTCGGGCGGAGAGAGACCGATCATGTGTGATCTCACTTACCTGTGAAACGTAAAACAAAAACCCGAGTCCTAGGAACAGAGCACGCTCGGCGGTTGCCAGAGGACGGGGGAGATGGGGGATGGTGGTCAAGAGGTACAGACTTCCTGTTAGAAGATGAGTAGGTTCTGGGAGTGTAATACATGGTGTGGAGACTGAAGGTGACAGGAGTGTTCTGTGTGCTTGAAAGTTACTGCGAGGGTAGATCTTAAGTGCTCTCATCAAAGAGGGGAAGCGTGGTAAGCAGGTCAAGTGACGGACATGTTAACTAACCCGATTGCGGTGATCACTTCACAGTGTATGCATTTATCAAATCGTGATGCGGTACACTTGGAATGCCCAATGTTCTATGTCAGTTATTTCCCAGTAAAACTAGAAGAAAAAAATTCGAAAGGAAGAGCTCCCCAGATGAGTCTCCTGTGCCACCAGGGTTGAGAGCCCCTGGTCTAAAGCACGTCATAAAGTCAGCAAAACACTTCCTCCCGGTGGTAAGGCAGAGCACAGAGGTCATGCTGCGTGCTGGGGTGTGGAAGGGTCTAGAAAGGAAGGGCCATATGCTGGGAGCCCTGAGGAAAGGTGGGGCTTAGGTGTCACAGTCAGCAAGGAGTCACATCGCAGGCGCTGCTCCTGATACAGGTGGGGACACATGAGGGACACAAGAAGTCTGCTTAGAGAGTGTGGAAGGGAAAGATGTGGCTGGCAAGGGACCTGGATGCCACCACGAGGAGCATACACCCCCTAAACGTGGAGGTGATGAAGGCGGTGCACCAGAGGGACGGCAAAGCGGTCCACCGGGCGGAAGACAGCAGGGGCCGCTGCTCTCCCCTTCCCCTGAGTGAATCCAGGGTGGCGGCACCTTGGAAAGGTCCACAGGCTTCCAGGCCCAAGTCCAGGCTCCAGCCCTTCCTCGCGTCAGCTGCGTGATCCTGCACCTGCGATTTAAGATCTCTACAGGCCTCGGATTCCTGTGCGTGTGTCGTGCTTGTTGTGAGGGGCCCAGGAGAGAGCTCACGAGAGGACCCTGCGAGTGCCCGGCCCAGGGGTCTGCCGAGCAGAGAAAACTGGGGGTCTCAGCTCCGCCCCTTGTGGCGTCCCAAGGAGGCACAATCTGCGAATTACCGAACGCTTGGTTCTAGTTTTAGAAAACGCAGCCGTGCACGGCTGTTCGTCACCCCGCCGACCGTCTCTCCTCCCGCTGCCAGCGCGGTGTGCGGTCAGAGCTGGGGTGTCCCGTGCGTTCTCCACTGGTGGCCGTGCCTGTGTCGCTCCGGTTCCCAGACAGCCAGCATTTCCCGAGTGTGCGCTCTGAGGCAGGTGCAGGTTAAGCGCTTGTGGTGTGCAGTCTCCCCCTGTAACCGCTGGGACTCTGCCTTTTTTTTTTTTTTTTTAAAAAAAGGTTTATTTCTTTATTCTGAGAGAGGCAGAGAGAGGGGAGAAGGGGAGGGGCAGAGAGAGAATCCCAAGCAGGCTCTGCACTGACAGCACAGAGCCCGACACGGGGCTGGAACTCACGAACCGTGAGATCGTGACCTGAGCTGAAATCAAGAGTCAGACGCTTAACCGACGGAGCCACCCGGGCACCTGGAGACTTTGCCTTTATAGAAGCACTCGGCCAGGGCACCCAGTAAATGGTGGAGGGAGATGGGGTGCCTGCTCCCGGGCTGTGCAGTGCCCGGCCCTCTGCCTCAGTTTCCTGCCGTGCTCCTCTCCTCAGGGTGACCTCACTAGGTGCCGGGTGGATGGGGGGCTGTGGTCGTGACCCGGAGTCATGACACGCTGCAGAAGTGGCCCCGTCCACGCCAGGGAGACCTGGCTTTGAATTCCACACCTACTAACCGTGAGACTTTAGACAAGTTGCTTACACTTTATGGGCCTTGATTTTCTCATCTGTGAAGTGGAGACACAATCACTTGGTTTTGATTAACCTCCTTTTCTCCGAGTCGTAAGCTCTCACGCTGGCGGGCTGCGGGCTGCTATTCTGCGTGCGTTTCCTCAGTTAACGGACGCGGCAGTTCTCCAGCATGGGCGATCCTGTTTTTCTCAGCGGATGAAGCATCAGGACTCAGCTCACAGAGGACGGGTTGTTCACCCAGAGTCACAGCACTTGGCAGAACAGGGTCAGGCGCCGGCCGCAGAGGCATGGAGCCCTCCCCGCCTCCTCCACGACGCCCTCCTGGGAAGCAGAATCATCGTTTGCAAACCATGGAGGTGGAGCTCGTGGGGCATCCCCATGCGGCCCTGGCGGGCAGCAAACGCACAAAAAGCTGACCATCCTGTTTGCTACAATCATCACGCGACCTCGCTTGTCACTTCCCTGGCCATAAAGTAGGTTCTGGCACCACACGTGCCCAGCAGGGCATGTGGTTCAAAGGCCGTGCTCCACTTGTCCCCGTGACCACAGAGGGTCAGTGTTTCCGCGAACTACCCGGGAGAGTTGGCTCAGGAGTGCCGATTCGTTTCAGCAAACATTTTGTGAGTCCCCCAGGACTCACCAGGCCTTGCACTAGGCCCTGAGGACTCAGCGGGGATCCCCTTCCCTGGGGGACCCACAGCCTAAGGAAGTGACTTGGTCACTCTCGAACCTCCAGTGCCCGGAAGGGCTCATTTGTGGAATGAACAGGTGCACTCATGAATTGCAGGAATGCTACATGCTACCAAAGGTGACCCTGGTCACGCTGGTCCCAGCAAGTGACCCTGGAGCAGCTGTGGTCACCCCAAGGCTGTTGGCTCGTCTCCAGGAGGAGGCGGGAGTCAGCACGCTCATTCACCGGCTCAGCAACCCCTGAGCGTCGCCACCAGGGAGGGCCAGTGGTCAGAGGCCACTTCTGCCGGACCGCACGGCACAGTCCTGAGGATGTGGGCTGGCTGTCCAGTTTGGCCAGGCCATGTCCCCTCTGGGTGACTGCTTTATCGCGTGTACAGGACCGTTCTCAGGGGGAAATGAGCTCACACATGCACACGGTTCCATTGCCACTTGTTGGCTCTGTCCTGATAGACCCTGCGTGCTGGTGGAGGCTGCAGATATGGACACAGACGTGTGTTTGTGGGACTTCATGAGGATGTGTCACTAGCTAAATTGCTGTGGGGAGACAGATACTAGTGGACCCCAGAGCTTAGGCTGTGTGGGAGAAAGCCTTGTGGTGTCCAATAAGAGGACAATCTGGGCAATGGAGGTGAAACAGAGAGCCTCAGGGCCAAGGCCAGGATTATGCATCAGTGAATGGGGCTCCCAGAAGGGGAGCCAGTGGGGCGACTGAGGCTCTGTCGGGGAGCCTGGGCTAACGATGAAGGAGCCTGCGTGCCCTGCATGGTGAAGAGCTTGGATTAATCCCCAGGCCATAGGGAGCTATGCAGGAAGGTGACAAGCTCATTGGGGACCATGTGGAGGAGGCGAGAAGGAGAGCGGGCCTTGAGGCAGGAAGGGTGGCTAATCACATTTACAGCTAAAGCCAGTGACAACACAGGCTCGTGTAGACTGGACGCTGGCTCCCACCTGTGACACACTGGGCACTCCCTCCCAGCAGCCCTGAAAATGCAGGGGGATGCACAGACCTGTCTCCATTCATTTTGTCACAGCGGCACCAAAGGGTGGCCACCACCAAGGGGTGGGCTCAGTGCCTGGCCCCAAGGCGGTCTGCAACCCACTGCTATATTGACGTATCTGGTCCCTGTGATGGTTCAGGTGAGAGCCGGGCTGCCGCTGAGTCTGTCTCATGAACAGCCAGTGGGTTGCCTTCCTCCTTTGGCGCCGGACCCCTGGTTTTGAGTGATGGTGTGGCTGCGGGCTTAATTTTGTAGAGAGCAATCAAAGTAGCCCACTGATGTAAGGGTGTGGCTGGGTGAGGGGAAGGGAAGCAGGGACTGGGGGTGGGCTTCAGCTACAGAGCTGCCCTAGTGCTGGCGGCAGAAGAAACCAAGCCCCCTCCCCGACTCCCCAAAAGGGTGCTCACAGCCCAGCAAGTATTCAGAGGCAGGACGTCGCCACCTAGTGGTCAGTCACACCAAGTAGTGAGGTGTCCCTCCAAGGGGATGGATGGAGGTGGGGGCTGGTGGGGAATCTTTTTCCAGTGATTTACCAAAAGTTGAAAACATAGAGTTCTGTAGTCATGGAGCAGTTCACATATATCTTTATGCCGTGTGAATCGTATAACATTTATTAGGCGCCTACTGTGTGCCGGCCACTTTGCTCGTTGTTGGCAATACAGTGATGGGGACACTTTCCCGGGGCTAGCAGCCTGGCCAGAAAGATTTGTTCAGAAGCTGCCAGTAAGGTCAGGGCTCCACCGGGAGGTGTAGGATGAGGGGCTCCTGGCTCTCTGAGAGGCTAACCACGAAGGAGTCCGTGTGTGTGCCCAGCGGCAGGGAGGGAACAGTCACACACGCTGATGTCCTTGCTGTGCATCCTGATCCGGGAAGGGATGGGGCGTGCTCTCTACCCACACGGGAAGGTTCTAGTGATATTGAGCCACATGCTTTGGTACAACAGACATGCTCACCGTATGCTGATTATCTACCTGAAAGCAATTGCCAGCTTTCTTTAAGAATTCAGAAGGACTGGGTTTCCTTTCATACAAAGGACTCTTTCTTGTTTGCCGCTGTAGACTTCTAGGAGACCTTAAATTGTTGAACGGTCTTTCCTCAAGCTGTACCCTCCTAGCAGGAAATACTAAAAATAAGTTATCAGGTATAAATGAACAGCTACCAGTTGAGGTGGCCTGGGTTTTTCTTGTGTTGTTTACTTAATTGTGTGGAATTTTTTTTTTTTTGGCCAGTTGCCTTGCCAGAGGGTTTTTTTTTTGTTTTTTGTTTTTAATTATTTCACTTAGGCCTGAATACATCTTTGTGATGTGGGTCAAAACAATGACCCCACTGATAAGGATGTTACAAGATTTCTTACTGAATCCTTGCTTTGGTCTGTAGGTTTGGGCACGTAGGTTTCATTAGCCCAGTCACCTAGCAGAGAAACGAAAGCTATAGAGAGTGACTGTCCCCTGTGATCACGGCGACTTCTCCCATGGCCAGCCACAGTCTCTGGCACGGTTACTTTTCAACATGAACTCTGGAGGGCACCTCACAGCTCTGATTATTTAGAGCCAGGGAGTGACAGAGCTCAGCCAGTGGAAGGTCTTTTGAGTACCATCCATTTCGGTCTCCAGTTTTAGAAATTTCTCAAACTTGATATGCTTAAGAAATAGCTGGGAATCTTTTTGTTTGTTTGTTTGTTTGTTTTCTGGAAATCTTGCTAAACACAGATTCTGATTTGATCTGGGCTGGGGCAGGAGATTGTACCTTTATAAGATTTTCCAGGAGATGTCAGTGCAGGTACGACCCCCCTCTGCCATGCTGTGAGGCCGGGCACAGAGGCTGATCCCCTAAGCCTGGGCTTCCCTTCCCCAGAGGACCTCCCAAGCTGCACCCACCCCCCCAGAACTGAGGAGTGGGGCTTTGGCAGTAATGACCAGCATGCCCTCAAGGCCCCCTCCCCTCGAATAACGTGGGAACTGTTCACAGACCCAGAGGGACCCGGCCACGTTGTATGATCACTCTGACGACAGGGGCCTCTTCTGTAAGTGCAAAAGCTCTGGGTGTCAGAGAACCTGGTTAGTTCAGGGAAGGTACAGAGGCTTTTATTTACCTTGAGAACACAACACAGCTATCACTTCCTCCAGGAAGCCTCCCTGACCCTTCTGCAGTACTCAGTACATATCTCTTCCACAGCACTTAGTAGGTATATTATAACTCTCTAAATGATTGACTGTCACGGGGCCATCTGCCTCTTCCAGGACTGGCTGTATTCATCTGTGGCTCCCCCAAGCTCCGCACACCCCTGGCACATAACAGTCACTCAATAAACCGAGGGTGCGAGAGTGAACAAAGGTGCATGGTTAGAACCCAGGTGAGCCGCAGGGGTGAGTGGTGGAGCGTTCCTCGGGCAGCTTCACCCGCAGCAGCGTGGGGCCCAGTTGCCTCCTTGTTCGTGTGAAGGGCCTCTCCTCCGTCTTGTGTGAGAAGCCCCTCCATGCCCATCATCTGTAATGACACAGGCCCAGGCGTCTGTGAGAGGGAGGAGAGTCCTCTTGTGGCCTAATTAGAAGCTTCTTTAACCTTTTCTGGAGCCCTTTCTGTAATCAACCAGGGGAAAAAATAATTCTCCCAAAGACACGTTCAATGAGTAGCTTTGCTTTCTCGCTTTTTCGCTGTGGCAGCCGAGCTCGGGGTTCACACTGTGTTTCCTGCTTCCACTGCGGTGGGGGTGGGAGAGCCATGGCTGGGAGGTCTGGTTACCGAGGCCTGGGGTGCCTCTTACTTATGCAGAGTCACCAGATTGTTCAGTAAAGAGTGACTAGATCCCCACTGCTCGTCCACCAGCGCGTAGTTATTGGGAATACAGAGAAGGCTGAGTCTCACGGTGCGGGCAAAGGAGGGCTGTAGGAACCACGTGTGGCCACGGGTGCCGTGAGCGTGGTCTGTGCGAGGTCAAGTAGGCTTCAGGAGAGCGAGGTTTGACTTACCCTTGAGCAGGTAGATGTTTCTAAAGAATCATTGGGAACAAGGGGGAGCGCGTTGGCTCCTTGAACAGTTCTCTGGTGGGGAACAGACAAGTCCAAAGTGACGAAGGGAGGGAGAAGGGAGCTGGCTGATGAAAGGAGGTCCTCGGGGTGGACGTGCTGTCTGGTCAGAGCCTGGCACGTGGGTGTAGCCGGGTGTGTTCGGGCCACGGGAAGCGGGACAGTGTGGCCGGGGCACGGTGTGCCCTGGGCCAGAAGGGAAGGGAGCCGGAGGTAAGGCAGGCCGTGGTGTCAGGGGTGAAACGGTGCTGAGCGCTGATGCACGTGTTTGGTGCTCATTAGCGAAGGGAAGTGGGGAAGAGGGGCCACTCCTGGTTCCACCCGAAGACCTCACATTCCAGCCTAGAGGATTCCCAGGGGCTGACCATGTCCCCCGCTCTCCCCAGCCCAGTGTTCACTTTTCCGCTTCTGAACGGCGTTGGCCACCGACGGTGGGGCTGAACCAAGAGTGGACAGTGCCCGTTCGGCCCTTGCCTCCTAACAGAGCCGCTGCGGGAAGTAAGCTTCCCATCAGAAGAAAGTGGGGCCGTTCTCCCACTTGGGAGTTTTGCAGCTGGTGTATTCATCAAAAAGTGACCTTTCCTGTGGGAAGAAGCAGCTCAGAGATGGCTTCAGTTGGTTGACACCCTGTATCTAGAAGCCAGCCCTTAATTATAAACTAATGATACCTAAAGAATTAAGCTTGCTTTTGTGTCTCCCTCTCTCTCTGCCCCTCCCCCGTTCATGCTCTGTCTCTCTCTGTCCCAAAAATAAAATAAAATAAAACGTTGAAAAAAAAAATTAAAAAAAAAAAAAAGAATTAAGCTTGCTGGATTCAAAACTCCTCCCTGCCTTCTTTTCTTCCTCTTAGATGCCTCACTCCAGCCACCTGCCTTCCTCTGGCATCAGCCTTTAGTCCAAGGAAAGCAAAAGGCACTTCACTGTTGTGAGCAAGGCTTCGAACTTCCTTTTCCTATTGTTACGGCATCCACTGAGTGCTCACTTGCTTTGCACGCCCATTTCACAGATGAAGAAGCTGAGGCCCAGGGCAAAGAAGGATGGCAGAGATGGGCTTGAAGTGGCTGTGGTTATGTGTCCCTGATGCATCGCCCATGATAGAGAGATCCCCAACCCTCCCCATGGTTAACTCTCCTCCGTTCAGTGGGGCTCCCTGCAAGCAGAGACCTTCTCTTGTTTGTCTTTGTGGCCCTGTTTGTTCCACACATGTGCCTGGAACATGGAAGATGCACATCTAGTGCTTCTGGAACCCATGGTGAGGCCTAGAAGTCAGCTTGACACCTGGCTTCTGCCTCTCCTCGGAGACCTGGTCTCCCCTTTCCAGAACCAAAGTGCCCCCTTCCCCTGTAGCAGGTGGCCTCCCAGTTCTACACTCAAACTGTACAAAGTTCCCATAAAGGCTGTAGGCTGGCTTCTTCAAGTTGTAGTTAAGGCCACCCGTGATCCCCCATAAGGTATTTAGAGCAATGGCGGGAGGACGGTGGAGGGCTGTTGGGCACCCCCCCCCCCCTTTTGGGAATTACCTAGACTAGTTGGCGCCCTGAGGCTACAAAGACGTAAGCACTTCTCAAGAAGCATCCTCAATGCCTCCTGTGTAAAGGCAGCTTGGTGCTATGGGTCTGTGGTTAGACAGCCGAGCCACTGATTCCCAGCTCTGTGTGACCTTGGCTGTGCTACTGTAGTCCTCTGATTCTCGTTTTCTTTTTCTGTGCGGTGACGTACAATACCAGACGGTAATGGTAGGGATGGAGTGGGGAAGTGCCTAGGGTTCTACCTGCCAAACGGTGGCCATGAAGAACTGGAGTCCGTAGAGAGTACAGAGGACGGAACTCAGGATGCAATGCGATACAGAATCCAGAGAAAGGAGCGACGCACTAAAAGCAGAGGGGTCTTCCAAGAGGAAGACTGCAGGAGCTCCATGGGGAAGAGGTTCTTTACTATCCCCTTTTTGGCCTCTCCAGGTGTTGAACAATCCAGAGAAGATCGCTGAGCAGATAAGTAAGGATCTCGCCTGGCTCACCTCCCACCTGATGGCTCTCTGGACCCAGTTCCTAGACACGGTGACTCTGCACTCCCAGGTGACCACTTACCTCACCCAGGAACATCACACCTTGAGGGTAAGGTGTCCAATGGTACACAATCTCTAATCATGCGCGTGGGGGATCCCTTGAGGAAGCTTGACGACAGTTAGTTCGTTGGGCAGGACAGGAATTGGGGTTGACTTCCATAGTCAGTGCTGGTCCTGAGTGCTGGTCCTGACCCCACCACCAGCTCGCAGGCAGGCTTTATGAACTTGTTCAGCCTCGGAAACCGTTGCCTCCACCGTTCATGAGACCCTGCCTTGGCTACCTGATGATAACAGAGCCTGCCTTGAGGGGTGTGGCGAGTGCTTAGAAAAGTGTTTTCAAAAGTGAGATCTTATTCTTTGCCACCAGCTCAGGTGCATACGGACAGGTCCTAATGCATAGTAGATGTTGGTCTCCTCATTTACAGCAAGAGAACCAAATATCTGGGTCCACAAAGCACTTAGTGGACACACTTCCATGACCGGCTTTGCAAATTCTGTTTCGTCTGCACTTACTTATCGTCACAGTCTTCGAGTGTCTTATATTCTAGTAGAAGAAATGCAACCTGAATAAGAACATGACAGAAAGCAATGCAGGAACAGATTCATAAACATGCATTCAACTGTGTCCGTAAGCCAGCTTTGGGCTAAGAGCCCCAAGTGAGAGAGGGTAGCTGTGGAAGTATTTGTTTCAGACCCCCTGGGTGGGGGGCTCAGCTGTCCTCAGTACATGCCACTTACCTCCGTGAGCCCCAGTTCCCTCTGAAAAATCAAGGTCATGCCCACCCAACGAGTTAAATTGTTTACATTATCTTATTCCTCAGGTCCGAAGGTTTTCTGAGGCCTTCTTTTATATGGAGCACCAAAAAGTTGCAGTCCTGACCTTTCAGGAAAATCTGTAAGTAACCAATTGCGTGCCCGCGTCACACTGTAAAAGTAGCCACCCGAGACATTCTTATCCAAAGGTACTTCTTCCCTCGTCTCCGCCTGCAAAGGAGAGAAGTCTAGCCACCTTTGCACATTCAGGCTGCCTTTTGTCTGCAGGCAAGAGAGTCAGACAAATTGCAGAGGCGGGATCTAGCAGGTGGCAGAGAAGGTCAGTAGCCAAAGTTTTCTTTCGTTGAGTGTTATTATGGTTCTATAGACAGAATCAAGACTTCCCAGGTCCCTGAAGACATCTGTGCTGAGTCTTTGTGAAATGAATGAGAAGTAGGTGGTGTGGCCACAAGCAATGTCAGAAAAAACACAGAACTCACTGGAGACTTCACAGGAGCTTCTAAACGCACTTAGCATAAGAATGAAGACCAAACTACCTCATTAGGAGGGCTGATGAATTTCTAAGTCTGCCTTCCTCCCAAATTAAAGAAAAAATGAAAACCATACAAGAAAAATCAGAGGGTTAACGAGAAATGAGGTCATTGTCTCCTAGATCTCCCTGGTGGGGAGGGACAGATGGGTTCCCCCAAGATGGGTTGGCCTTTGCCACACAGGGGGTTCTTTTTGTTTCTGAAAGATACATCCACCTCAAGGAATAAATGTGGATGGAATGATGTTTGAAATGGCACAGTAGATCCAGCAGGAAAAACATTATGGGTCCGCCTCCCACGCGAGACAGATCTGAAGACCTTTTCGTCCCCCATGTTGACAACCCTCTCTCGCTTCTTTCCACACTTCATCCTGGTGGAAAGTAGACCGGCATTTACAGTTTACCTCGCGGAGCCTGAAAGCGAGGGGGCGCCAAGGGAGACACGCCTGGGGTTAAAATAGCTTGTCTAGAAACACGTACGACCTCTCGCTCGCTCACGCATTTCTTCATCCCATCCAGCTCTTGGCCAGGACGGGCTGAAGGGCCGTTCTCAAACTAAAATCAGAAGGCGTTAACCTGACAAATGTAAACATAACATGGAGGGCCGCTGAGCAAAACGGCTGCGAGTCAGGACTGTTGTAGGAATCTGCTTCCTGACTCCCGCCGCAACAGGCGAACCCTAGGTGGTTGGGCCGTGCTGTGGTCCCAGGGGGTGTAAGTCCACGTGGAAGGAACAGACACAAGGGCCATTTTGTGGAAATGCCAATTTCCACATCCGCTGTACCAAGTACAGAGGATGTAACATTCGGCCGACCTGGGTTCAAAATCCTGTTCCTCTCTTGACCTACGGCAGGTCCTTGACAAAGTCATTTTTTTGTTGATTTTTTTTTTCTCGTACTGTCCCCTAGTCTTTGTTTCCTTGAAACAGGCAGGATAGTGGTTGTAGAACATCCACGCCCATGGAACACACTGTTCAAGCCACAGACTCGACTCACAGAATGTTAGGTGATGACTATATGTTACACAATCGTCTCTTGTGCCCGCGGGCACTGGGGACACCACAGGGAACAAAGTAAAGACTCTGTCCTCGGGGTCCCTCATTCTAGGGCAGAAACAGGCAAGATGTAAGTTGTGTCATTTCAGGTAGCGACAAGTAAAGAGAAACAAGTCAAGGTGAGGACACAGAACATGAGGAGAAAGGATGCGGCCAGCGTCCTCATACACGGTGAAGGACTAGCTCTCAGAGAAACAAAACCCAAAACTCGGGTCTCTAGTGTTTGCTGATTTCCACTGGGTGAACGCTGGCACCGTGGTCACTTTCAAGCTGCCACTATGTGTTTTTTGCTTGTTTGTTTCAAATTTTTGTTTAGATTCTGATTAACAAACAGCGTAATATTGGTTTCGGGTATAGAATGTAGTGGTCTGTCACTTATGTACAACACCCAGGGCTCATCACAAGTACCCGCCTTTTTTTAGTGTTTATTTATTTATGTTGAGAGAGAGAGAGAGAGTGTGTGTGTGTGTGCACGTGTGAACGGGGTTGGAGCAGAGAGAGAGGGAGACACAGAATCCAAAGCAGGCTCCAAGCTCTGAGCTGTCAGCACAGAGCCCGAAGTCAGGCTCAAACTCAGGCACCATGAGATCGTGACCTAGGCCGAAGTTGGATGCTTAATGGACTGAGCCACGCAGGCACCCCCAGGAGGAAGTAAACTTCTTATTAGGTCATTAAGAGTAAGACGCACAGAACAGAAAGGGCATTTTATGTCGGGAACCCAGAACCTTCCTGGAGGAAAGGCACAGAATCTCCGCTCACATCGAGGCAGTGAGTGGGTGAGCAGGGTGAGCAGGTTCGCACGGGCGGGGTCCAGCCACCTGGGGCTCCGAGCTGCAGAGGGAAGGTGTGCCTAGGAGTCAGAAGCGTCCCTCCAAATCAGAATGGACAAGTGGCCAGACGAGGTGGAACCCATGTGTCCAGACCCATCTCCTTCAAGCTCAGACTAGATTGTGTCTCTCAAACAGCGGGTCACAGCCATTTAGGAAGATGTGACATCCACGTAGTGGATTTGGAACAGCACTTTTTAAATGAAGTAGGATGGGATGGAGAGAACAAGATGGAGCAGGAAGTACGAGTGAGATGTGTTTCTGAAACTTGTTTCCTTGTGTTTCTGGGAGTGTGGGATTGCACTCGTTTGCCGTGTAAAATGAATGAAAATGAAAATGAAATGAATGAAAATGCCATGGGTTGCTATGTTTTATTTTTTTAAACTTTATTTATTTATTATGAGAGAGAGAGAGCAAGGGAGGGACAGAGGGGGGCAGAGAGAGAGAGAGAGAGAGAGAGAGAGAGAGAGAGGGAGAGAGAATCCCAAGCAGGTCGGCACAGAGCCCGATGTAGGGCTCGGACTCACAAACTATGAGATCATGACCTGAGCCAAAACCAAGAGTCCGACACTCAATCAACTGAGCCCCCAGGCGCCCCATGGGTTGCAACATTTTAAAATGCAGCGTTGCCGTGTTTTTTTTTATTTTTTATTTATTTATTTTTTTTTTTAAATTTTTTTTTTTTTTTTTTGTTAACGTTTATTCATTTTTTTGGGACAGAGAGAGACAGAGCATGAACGGGGGAGGGGCAGAGAGAGAGGGAGACACAGAATCGGAAACAGGCTCCAGGCTCTGAGCCATCAGCCCAGAGCCCGACGCGGGGCTCGAACTCACGGACCGCGAGATCGTGACCTGGCTGAAGTCGGACGCTTAACCGACTGCGCCACCCAGGCGCCCCTTTTTTTTTTTTTTTTTTTTTTTTATTTTTTATTTTTTTATTTTTTTATTTTATTTTTTTTTTTTTTGCGTTGCCGTGTTTAAAACGGTTTACAACTGGCTGGTAGCAAGGGTCTGTTTTATTGTCTCTCTCTTCTGTCTCACCCGTGTCTAGACTGTGCTTTTCATACAGTAAAGCGTTCAGGGAAAGTTGCTACTGGAAATGTTATGAATGAAATGTGAATGTCGGTCTGAATGGGAGTGAATGCAGGAAGACCGATACTGGTGGTCTAGCCCCTGGAACAATGACCATGGATTTATCAGTCTGTCTTTTATGTTTTTCTGTAGTAATAATTATAACACTCGTCTTTAAAAAGCATTCATTTTACAAGATGCTGCGTATATAGTGTTGAACACAAGAGGCACTTTACCTGCCTTGCTGATGCTTTTTCTGTTGAGAGAACTCTGGTAAGAAGCCGTGCTGAGTGCTGTATGGTCATTGGCTCACCTAATGTTCACAATAACACTACGAGCTATGAACCGTTTTTATCCTCACTTCACCAAAGAAGAAACTGGGGTAGGGCACCTGGGGGGCTCAGTCGGTTAAGCGTCTGACTTTAGCTCAGGTCATGATCTTAGGGTTTTTGGGTTTAAGCCCCGCGTCGGGCTCGGTGCTGACAGCTCGGAGCCTGGAGCCTGCTTCGGATTCTGTGTCTCCCTCTATCTCTGTTCCTCCCCTGCTCACGCTCTCTCTCTCTCTCTCTCTCAAAAATAAACATTTAAAAAAATGTTTTAAGAAGAAACTGGGGAAACCAGGGCTCAGAGAGACTAAGTAACTTATCTTAGACCACACAGCAAGCATGTGATATACACACGGACTGCTGGAGTCCAGATTCCACACTCCTAGCCTCCTCGTCATGGCTGTGCTGTATAGTGGTGATCCATTCTCCCAAAAAATACACGGAAGAACCAAACTGTGGATTTCTCAAGCTCTAAAATAGAAATATCCGTATGTTGCCAGCTGTCTCGCTGGAGTCTGAGTAAATCTGAAATGGAAATAAGTAGGTGATGGACAGGGCCCTGGATGCTGCGTATAACAGATCTCCAGAACTTTCTCGTCTTATTTCCTTGAAACTCTATGCCCTTTACTTAGCATCTCCCCATTTCCTCACCCCAGCCCCTGGCGGCCACCACTTTATTTTCTGACTCTGTGAATTTGACTATTTTCGACTCCTCCCGTAAGTGGAATCACACATCATTTGTCCTTCTGAGGCTGACTGATTTCACTTAGCATCGTGTCCTCGAGGCTCGTCCATGGTGTCACATATGACAGGATTCCCTTCTATTTTAAGGCTGAATAATATTGCATCGTTCTGTGTTTTCTTTAACCCTTTCCTGTTCATGGACACTTAGCTTGTCTCCAGAGCTGGGCTGTTGTGAATAGTGCCATGCACATGGGGGTGCACATATCTCTTAAACACCCTGGTTTCGGTTCTTCTGGTTAAGTACCCAGAAGTAGGATTGTCCGATCATATGTAGTTCTATTTTTAATTTTTCAAGGCACTTCCATACTGTTTTCGAAAGCAGCTGCGACATTCTACATCTGCATCAACAATATACAAGGGGTCCGACTTCTCCACATCCTCACCAACACTGGTTTTTTGGTTTGTTTTAACAAAAGCCATTCCCGGTGGGAGGTGATAGCTCACTGCATGTGTGCCCTGGAATTCTTAGTCATTTTTTTAAACACATGCTAAGCACTGTTTTAGGTGCTCGGTCACAGGCACAAAGTCTGTGCACATAATACACCACCTTCTAGCAGGAGGTAATTCCCTGCATAAAACAACCTAGACCTGACTCTCCTACAGCTCTCCTGCTGTGTTACAGTTACTTGATTAATCACCTGATCTATTCATGGCTATTAGCTCTTTAGGTCCAGAATCAAGTTTCCATCCTGGAGGTATACACCCTAGCTTGTGGACATAGTACTATGCACATGGGTGTCTGGTCCATATACCTTTGTAAAAAACTAAAAACGGGACGCAAATTCCACGTTCCGATGATGGCTAAGAAGTGCATATTTGAACACAATACCATTTAAATATTCAAAGGAAGGTGCACAATATTAGGAAGTTGCTACAGCCTTCAGGGGCGCCTGGGGGGCTCAGTCGGTTAAGCGTCCGATTTCAGCTCAGGTCATGATCTCGCGGTTCGTGAGTTCGAGCCCCACATCGGGCTCTGTGCTAACAGCTCGGAGCCTGGAGCCTGCTTCAGATTCTGTGTCTCGCTCGCTCTCTACCCCTTCCCTGCTCGTGCTGTGTCTCTCTCTGTCCCAAAAATAAATAAAACATTTTTAAAAATTAAAAACAAAAAAAGGAAGTTGCTACAGCCTTCATGGCTTTGAGGAAGATAATACATTGCTTATCTTTTTTTAAAAAAAGTTTATTTTGAGAGAGAGAGAGAGAGGGAGAGAGTACGCACAAGCAGAGGAAGGGCAGAGAAAGAGAGAGAGAGACAGGATCCCAAGTGGCTCCCTGCTGTCAGTGCAGAGCAGGATACAGAGCTCAATGTCACGAACTGTGAGATCATGACCTGAGCCGAGATCAAGAATCAGATGCTTAACTGACCAAGCCATCCAGGCGCCCTGTATCCTTTTTGACCATAGGTTAAAGTCCAATGGAGAAATGAGAAGGAAATAAAATATTCATATTTCAAATGTATATTCAAAATTCATATGTAACATATCCATATGCATATGTTTATCATATTTGTCACCAAGAGTGCTGACTGGGAGAATTTTCCCTGGGCGCGTGTGGAGCTGTGCTGCAGGAACAGGTGACCTGCCTCCACAGCTGACAAGTGATGTGGGGGCCTCCAGAGGTCAGGCTGCTCCAAAAAGAGCGACAGTCAGACAGAAAGTAGCTACATGTGCTTAGTTCTTCTCCCAAACTGGCCAACCCAGTAAGGCCCTCTTCTCCCCTTGTGCAAGTGTGATTGAGGCAGAATGGAGAAGATGACAGAATGCTCATATTTTTCCTTCGTGGGAGGAAATAAACTCTCTCCCTTCTGCAGGGACTTGAGGAGAAGGGAATAAACGTTTCCCACCATCCAATCCTTTGAATGAGGAATACTGGTGGTTTCCAAGTCTGAAATGAAATTCCTGCTGGTGGAAGGGTATTCAGTTCATGGAGGAAGAACATGGGGCATTTTTTTTTTAATCCTACTTAGAAGAACAAAAAACCAGGGCTCCTGAATTAGAGGAACTTATGTGCTAATCAAGGATGCTGGTGTCCACACAGCAAGCAATAAAAAAAAAAAAAAATAGCAATTTTCGATGGTTCTTAATTCTTAACCTATAGCAGCTTAGAAATGCAGGAGTAAAGGATACGTAACTTGAAGTGTTTCCTCCAAAGTACTAATTTAAGATTCCTGCCATTTAGAAACTCAGTTCCTGCTCCGCTAGAATGGTATTTGTTGCTTCCCACTGAAATGGGGTGTGATAAAGTGCCCTGGTCATACAATCGCTGACCTCTAACCTCAGTGCCCAGGCCAGTTAGGATACAAAGCAGACCATGGCATTGGGGGCTGGGTAGGTGGCTGGCAAGAAAGGAAGAGAGGACAGACAGATGGTGGATCGTCAGAGCCTGCTGAACATTTTCTGAATGTTTTCTTGGGATAAGGGGCTGGAGCAACGATTCTTAACACATTTAAAACTTCCTTGGAGAGGTGCCTGGGTGGCTCAGTTGGTTGACTCTTGGTTTCGGCTCAGGTCATGATCTCCCGGTTTGTGAGTTTGAGCCCCACGTCAGGTTCTTTGCTGATGGTGTGGAGCCTGCTTGGGATTCTCTCTCTCCCTTTCTCTCTGCTCCAACCCCCACTCGTACTCTAAATAAATAAACAAACAAACTTAAAAAAAAAAAGGCTTTCTTGGGTGCTAACCAGGTACGTGTGTCCCCAGGATACAGACCCACAGCCAGCTGTCTCTGGACATCCGGAATTCAGAGTATCTCACCACCATGCCCCCGCTGCCCGCGGAGTGTCTGGACATCGATGGTGACTGGAACACCCTGCCGGTTATCTTTGAGGACAGATACGTGGACTGCCCTGCAACAGGTTGGTCTTTGTTTTGGAGAGAACAGCGGGTCCCAGTCCTTTGCCCTATTTGTTTTCCGATAACAGTGGAACCAAATCAAGGAAGTCATTTGTCAGTTCAGGCTCCACCAGTGGGAGATGACCTTATGTCAGTGCAATTGACAGATCGATGTAACAGAAGGACAACTGCAGTAAAGATCCCCTTCCTGACTCCTCCTGGGGTAAAATCGTACCAAGTGCCTCAGTGTTTCCACCTATAGAATGGGAACCAGATTCTCCCCTCACCAGAATACCGTGAGCATAGGATGGGCATCCTTTCTTATCCCAAATGTGCAACTCAGATATAAAATCATTTCTCTTTGAATTCTAATGGCATTCGATTCAGACTCCTATGGAGTGCTTGCTTCGTGCCATGAACCAGACAAGGTATTCGAGAAAGCAGGCTGCATCAACGATCAGATTGGTAGATGAGCTACTCAGCTCAGGGAGAAAAGACAGCGGGTTCCTGTGTATTTGTGTGTTTGTGTCCGAATCACAGTCTGTCTTGCTGGTGTTGCACAGTTTGTTAATGAATTGATAGCTGGGCGGGGGCGGGGGGGGGTGTGTGGCTGATGCACACCGGGCATTCGGGAGATGTTAGTCCTCTGTCCCCTCGCACAGCCCTGCTCTTGGAAACCCCAAAGCTATCACAGGTGACAGAGCTGAAGTAAACCCCTAGTCCCTGAAAGAGCCAGAAAATACCCCGCTGGAGGTTTTACCTGTTTTATCTTTTTAATCCTATTAAAAAACAGACAACCCAACCTCCTAAGCCCTATTTCACCGAGAGAAACTGAGGCTCGGGAGTATAAATATGTATTAAAGATCATGCAGCTTATAAAAGCCAACTGACATCTAGTGTCCACATCGTGTAGGACAGCCAGAAGGTAGGGGCTCTGGAGATGGCCAGCTACCCGGTGGTCAGACAAAGCTTATTCCAACTCTGCCTTGACGCTGCGAGTGTAGGTGTGTGTGTATGTGTATATGATCATTTTCGTTACAGTTTTGTCATGTAGCTACAGGCAAGTTGAACAGTTAGAGAAGAAATTTAAAATAAGCACCCATGATCAGACCCCCTGATGGTATCATTAGGCCTCATTGCAGCCAATCTTCCAGTCTGTTTTCCTGTACATGTTAAAACAGACACCCCAGCGGATGTAAATCTCAGTCCTGCAACATCTCCGTGCAATTGTCTTGCACAGAAATCAACCTCGGGCTGCAAGTCAACCTCAGGCTTTCTGGAGTTTCCCTGCTGGCCCTCACCCACTCTCCCCCATGTCAGTGCCCTAGACTTAGATGTGGCTGGGGGTCGTCTTTCCAGGGTCATCTGCCCATGCAGTTTCCTCTAAGCTCTACATCTAATTTAGAACCAGCAACTTCTGTGATGTGCTTGGGACATGGGACTTGGCGGAGTCTGGGCCACCAGCACTAAAGATCCCGTCTTCCCAGAGGGACCCCAAGGCAATTGCTCTCAGAGGGTTGGCTGTCTCCTCAAGATTTCTCTCTACAGACCTCTCACCTGCTCCTTCCCCTCCCGCCCCCACCCCCATTTCCCCACTCAAAACTTTCCCTGACCTTCTTTGTTCCTTCACAATGTGCTCTGATGATTTAATCCCAGAGCAAAACCATTAGCAAATAAAGAACTATTTCCTTTTCCTCCAGGGGTTGGTGACCTTAATGTAATTTGCAATGAGGCCATCACATTTGCATTTCATTGTTTTAGCTAGTGAAGAAAGGGACAGAAAAGAGTCCCATTTCCATATGAAAATAGTAATATTTATTCATGGTTTGCTGTAATCCCATGGTAGATACCTACTGGGTACCAGGCACTCGGGAAGTCTGTCTGTATTGTCTGGATCCTTTTTCCCAGGTATCCGGCACTCCTAGGTCCCAAGGCAATTGAGCCATTTGCCTAAGGGCCTTAAAGGTTGGCCCCACTGCCTGAATTTGAATCTTTTCTCCAACCGTTGGTAACCATGTGAAACTGGGCAAAAAGAATTGTAATTTATATTCCGCAGGCCTACTGTGAGCAGGGGAGAGATCCAGCCACAGAACACGTAAGAGTGATCGGCACAAAGGCAGTTAGGAATGCATGTCAACTAATACCATGAGCTAGGATCTGACTACATCCATCCTCTTTGGATTAGATGTTCTGCTACTTTTTTGTCGCACAGTTGTGGCATGAAACCAGTGTTGCTAATTTTGACAGCCCACCTCCTCACTGGGCTTTCTGTGTCCTGGCATATACTGTCTGTGATCAATCAGAGGCATCTTTCATTTTTGTTCAAAGAACCCATCAATCCTCCTGTCTTCCTCTAATCTAAAGACCAGACTCCTCATTCATACAGGGCATTCGAGTTCATCCATATCGTGGGTTCTCTCTACCTATCCAACCTCATGCTCGCCCCACGCCCCTGTTCAGTCTTATTCCATTCACATGGGATCTGATGTCTGACCAGACTGTGCACCCCAGGCTTCTGGGTCTTTGCCCTTTGCTCTTCTCTGCACCCAGCACGACTCATTATCTCCTTCTCAGAAGAACCCAATTCATATTTTCCAAGGTCACAGCCCGCGTGGTTCAGGTAGAGCCAACCGTACTGTGCTATGTATGCTTCCCAATGTTTTGAAGATCCCTTGGAGACAGAGAGACTAGTTCATTATTATTACTGGTCCCCACCTCCCGTCTCCCTAACCCAGGGCCTCATACAGGACTTTGTGCAGAGGCTCTGCCAATTATTATTTATGGATTCAGTCACACTGACGTTGTGGTTTTTTCAAACCGATGTAAACAGCTCACGAGAGTAATCGCCTTTTTTCTGCTACATTTCTGTTCTGTTCTCAAGTCATTTTATGAACACAGCTCAGGGACTATGTGGCGACCATGGTGTTAGCTGTGGGCGCACAGATATTCATACAACACAAGCCCTTCTCTGCAGTGGGGACAGGAAGTGCACAGGTGGATCCCATTATACATGGTAGTCGTGGTGGTGGTGTTACAGCACATGTGTGTAGAGGGGATGCTGGGAGTTTGCCCAGAGAACGTCTAACTTGTTGTTGGCCTTGGAAAAGCTCCCCTAGAGGAAGAGACATTTGCTCAGCCCCTCAAGATGCAAAGAACATATCGACCTGAGGAAGAGACCCATTCTTTCCCAGTCTTTGGTCTACTCTTTGACCCAGTCATAAATTTCACTCCAAGGTGTGAGCTGTTGATATGTTGTAAGTGTCTCCTGATTCACTTCATAACCTCCTATAGTTGTTATATTCCTTTAACTTCTATGAAAACCGTATGAAGGATTTGAATGTTTTAAGTAAAATGAAAGCCTAAACCCTGTCTTCTTTTGTTTGCTGTATATGGGAAGTGAGTAACATATCAGATGGCTTTGTCGAGAGAGTGGTGGTTCAGACAGACATAGCAGGTACTTATTTTCTTTCATTTATGCTTTATTAGAAGGGAGAGAAAGAGAGATAGGGAGGAGGAGGGCGAGGGGGAGGAAGAGAGGGAGGTAGAGGGGAAAGTGGGGGTGCAGGGGGGAGGGAAGAGAAGAGACTGAGAGACAGGATGAGAGAGATAATAGTTTACCCTAGAGAAAAATAAGAGAAAGAAGGTCATGCTGTGACCCCCGCCATCCTACCGGGAAGATCAGAGTGACCTGGGAACCTCTGTGGTCTGAATGCCATGCGGGATAATTGCCCTGGGGACAGAGCTAAAGCTTGGAGGGTTTCCCTACAGAAGGCAGAGATCTGTCTTCCCCACATGTGCCATTTCCTATCGTAACTCTCCTGTGAGCTATGTCTGTGAGGCCTGCTGGTCACTATGAATCTGCCCATCCTAGAGTTGAGGCAAGTGAGCTCAGGTGGGAAAAAAAGGCTTATTTATTCTGTCGTTGTCCAAGGCCTCACGGCTGTGCCAGAGTCAGGATGAGAAGGCGGACCTTCCTGGATGCAAAGCTGTCTTTCTACACTGTCAATACTGTACAGAAGACAGGGAAGAGCTTTAATATTTAAAAGTGGTAATTGTCAAAACTGTTTTGATAAGTAAAAGGTAAATCATGAATAATGATATCTGACAGTTTTGCATTAGTGCACGGCGATTCTTACGCTGATTACCTGGTGTTCGGTTGAGTTACGCAGGTCAAGGGCACAGCCTCTGATAAGGCTGTCCCCGGGTCAGACCCCAGCTGGAGGGTTTCTGGGCCACCCGTGTTCCTGACCAGCTGGCTACCAATTCAGGGCTTCCTACCAACCCCTCAGGTTTGATGATTTGCTAGAACAATTCACAGAATTCAGGAAAGTGCTATGCTTATGGTTACAGTTTTAACATAGAGGATCCAAATATAGACCAGCCAAAGAAGAGACCCATAAGGCAAGGTCTAGAAGGGTCCCAAACACGAAGCTCCGTGACCAGTGCCCCCAGGACTGGTCATCCTGGCAAATCAATGTGTAGTGCCACCAGGAAAGCGTATTCAAGCCCCAGTGTCCACAGTTGTTGTTGGGGTTGGTTGAATCGTTGGCCACGTGATTGAACTGCTCTCCTGGGAGATTGTCCTGGTGTTATCTGACGACCAGTGTTTGGTCTTTCTCGCATGGCCAGTCCCCATCCTGACTCATTTCCTTAGCGTAAACTATTAAAGGGCTCATCTTGAGTCACCAGGCTAGCATACGCCTTCAGGGCCTGCCAGCCACAAATAACAAAGACCTTTCCATCACTTGGGAAATTCCACGAGTTCAGGGCTTGTCCGCCAGGAACCAGGAACAAAGCTCAGCCAAGTTTTTGATTATACCGTCAGGCTTCTGGATAATCTGTGGACATAGATTCATAAACGACAAACATTCTTCTTTCTTTTTTCTTTTTGTAGGGCACAGTTTGAGTGTTTCCCCTAATTTTGATGTTCAAACAAGTCCCGCAATAATGAATCTGAAAGACAGAGAAGAGAGCCCTGTTGTAAATAGAAAATCACCTTTCAGGGAAGACCTTGTCTTGCCCGCCATGAAACCACCCCAGATGGACTCTGACGAGGAAGTTCTGAGGTGTTCAGAGGCAGATGACAGTGCAGCTACACCAAAACACGCGGATGTGTGCTCCGAATCTCAGGTGTATCTGACAATCGGTGAGGTCCAGAACAAGGCAGGTTTGCCTGAAGATGAATGTTGGGCTGGCCCGAGGGCCGATGTTGGAACACGTCCCCTGGCAGATGAGGACCTGCCCAGAAGGAGGCCAGGTCCAGAGGATGGCCAGCCCCCGGTACTCACCTACATTGATGTGAAATCTAGCAATAAGGACCCGTGCGGCCCTGAACCCACGGTGGTCGTTAGTGCTCAGCACGAGAGTGGGCACTCCCGAGATAACTATGAACCCGCCAGAACTGTGCCGGGCAAGGAGGTATCAGGTACAAGTGGTCCACATGCCATCTCTTCAGAGAAAGCAACACTCCGTGAGTTAAGTCCTCTAGGAAAGGTTGCAGACCGAGACGGCAAGGTGGTGCTGCTAAGCCTGAAGCTCATCCCCTCTGAGCCCTGCGATCCACTGAACTCTGCTTTGAGGGATCCCTTGGATGTTAGGGCTTCCCCAAAGGACCCTCCCTCAGAGGAGCAGGAGGAAGTGTCGGTGCTCTCTGGGGTCATCAAGAGATCTTCTTCCGTCGTCTCCGATTCAGGCATTGAGAGTGAGCCGAGCTCTGTCGCTTGGTCCGAGGCGCGAAGCAGGGCCCCGGAGTTACCCAGCGACCGGGAAGCCTTGCACCATCTGCTTCGAAGACACGGCCTGCACAGGAACTCCTTGGAGGGCGGACACACGGAGAGCAACACGAGTTTGCCGAGCGGGATCCAGGCATCCCTCACCTCCATTAGCTCTTTGCCTTTTGAGGAGGAGGAACGGGAGTTGGCCCTCACCAAGTTGACCAAGTCCGTATCTGCACCCCAGATCAGTAGCCCGGAAGAGTCTGCTGGAGACACAGACGCCATGCAGCAAAGTGGGCCTCTTGCTGAAAGTTGCACTGTGCCCGTCGAGACCATAGACTCCCCGGGATCCAGGACGCGGGACGCTGGGGCACAGGTGGTTTCAGGTGCCGACAACCAGCAGGGCCCCGGTTACATAGACATCCCCAAAGGTAAAGAGAGTCAGTCTGAGCCTCAAGGACCTTGCTGTCTTGATGGCAGGACGGAGAACCCTCCAGGTGTGGAAACCAAAGTTCTTCATTTAAAAATACCGCGTATCATAGCCCTTGAAAACCCTGGGAATGGATCTTTCCCTAGAGTACTAAAGGAGACCCCAAAGGGCATGCCTGAGGACTTGAAACTGGAGAAAGGAGCTCGTTTCCACAGCAGCATCTCAGATGATGAGACTGTTGCCCACCGTACGGTGCCTGCGTTGAACTATACCGCAGTTGCTGACGCCGTCGACCTGGGCTCAGCAGGCAAGCAGAGCAGCTCACCTTGTATCATGGATGATGCAGAGTTCAGCAAGGGAGCCAATGCTGTCCTGGAGGCTGGGCGTGAAGCGGGCACTGCGTGCCCCACCGTGACCCACTCCGTTCACTCCCAGGTCTTAGGAGACCAAGAGCCAAGGGCAGGCACTTCCGTTATGGTGTCCCACCTGCCCCCGGCAGAGACCTTCACCCTGGACAGCCTGAAAGCCGTGGAGGTCGTCAACCTGTCCGTGTCTTGCACTGCCACGTGTCTCCCTTTCTCGTCTGTGCCCAAGGAGACCCCTGCCAGGGCCGGATTCGCTTCCAAACAGACCCCATTGCCCATCACTCACCAACCTTTGGGTTCCTTTGGAGTCGTTTCCACTCATTCCAGCAAGTTGGAGGAAGAAGTCAGTGAGAGGATGTTCAGGTGAGCTTGCTGACGGCTTACCCACCCCAGCACAGATTTGGGTTTGCCCACATATTTCTCAATTCCATGCATCCGTCGAGACAGGAGTTAGTTCCCGACTTAGATAACTTAATATGCTTCTATCATACAAGTCCGAGATACAGGACAGTGCAAGTCAACACGCTCAGTAAGCCCATCTCTCAAATACAGCCACTGCGTAAGTTCTCTACACTTTTTTTCTACGTACATCCCTATATATTCTTCTTTTGCCAAAATTGGATAGTTCTATACAAACTCTCTAAGGGTTTTTTTCAACTTTAATATATTGGGGACTTTTCTATATTTACAGATTTATTTTTGCATTCTTATTTTAACGTTTAAACAATATTGTCTAGGTATAGCTCGATTTATTAACAAACTCCTTTAGAGATGGGCATTTAAGGTTTTATTCTTAGTTTTTATTATGAGAAACAATTCTCTTACGACTGTCACCCTACCTCTATCTTTGCACATAGAGAGGGCAGTTCCTCAAGAGGCTTTGGGGAAATTTCATCGGATTTACCTCCTAAGCCCCCTTGTACAATTCCTACATTTATCATCCCTTTTGCAATGCCAAAATCCATCCCTGCATCCTCTCATTGGGTTTGTATTCATAGTGATCCCTCATCTATGAACTATACATTTGATTAAGTATATCGTGGAATCATTTGATTACTCTCCTACAAAATGATGGAGAGTTACCTATTCACGGTATCCACGAAAGAGATTGCTCAAGCAGGTAAACTTTGGATCCCTTACTTATAAAGAACATTAAGTACCTATTACGCTCCTGTTGTCAGTTTAGCAAATAGAGAAGAAGTAGTGCCCCAAGCCTGGTTGGGTTGTCCTGGCTGGCACCGTACTTCCAGCCTAACAGGGAGACAGAAACACGAGAGAAGTGAGAGAGGGCAGCTGGGTAGATGGGATGGTTCCCGTATGTGCACAGCTGAGCCAGGAGAAGGACCCAATCTGGGTAGTGAGTGTGCATAGAGACGGTGGCTAGGGGAAACTTTAGACACGACTACAGAGCAAATACGAGACACATGGTGATGATGGTGGTGGTGATGACGGTGATGATGATGATAGTGATAAGTCTGGTAATAGGTCACTGTTTTTTACTATTGAATCAGTCTGGAGGACTGTTCTAAGCATTTTGCGTATATCGCTTAACATACAGAATAGTTTTATGAGTTAGATAATCGTGTCTTCTCCTTTTACAAATGAGGAAAGGAAATGCAGAGAGGTTACGTGGGTGGCCCACAGCTAGTAAATGTCAAAGCTGAGATTCTGACCTTAGCAGTCAGACTCCCAAGTCTGTGCTCTTAACCACCACCTTGTCCAAGAATCAGGCAAACCCGGTGGGAAGACATCTCAGACAGGCCCGAATGCACAAAGGCATAGGAGTAAGCGAACTTAATTCACGCAGGGAACCATGAGCAGTGTGTTCCCTTCGGAGGCTGGGAGATGCTGCTGAGAAGCAGGTGGAGTCCAAGCCCTGGTAGCCTTGTGGGCCACTTTGGGAAACTTTCCCTCTGGGGAGATCTTTTCAAGGATCGCATGGATCCCTAGAGCTGAACAGAATCTTAAAAGTCCCATTCCATGCAGAAACCACATAGAAATCTGCAGAAACCAAGCCAGTAACGCTTTTCCCGGGACGCTTTCCTGGCTCCTTGTGGAGGAAAAAGCTTCCCTTACCAGCATCTCCCGGGGCCTCATATCCTGCCTTTGCTGCTCACAGACACTTCTTTGTACATGTGCATCATTTCCACTCCCCAGCTCAACTCATCTCCTGCTCAACACGGCACACACAGCGTGGCTTCTGATTAATTAGTGTATTCTCCAGTTTTTATCAGGCCAAAGAAAAATTTAAAAAAGAACTGAAGATTGCTGGATTTCTGTACAGTGACTTATCTGTACTAGCTTCTGATATACCGTATTTCCCACCAGAGGAAGAGGAAGAAAATTTGGAAGATGGGATTCACCTGGTAGTCTGTGTCCATGGCCTAGATGGTGAGTCCCAAAAAGGTTTCCTCCGCAGAATTCTGTGCTATAAACCATTTATGATATTTATGAGTTAATTTGAGTCAGGTACTTGTTCAACTGTGTCACCAGCAACCATGGAGTGGTGGCATGTTGGTCTAGGGAAATGACATGGCCTTGTGCCCAAAGATGAGATCTCTGACACAAAAATCTTTTAAGTAAATGAAATACATAAAAAAGTGCAATAATGCAGTAATGGAATAATTAATGGAATGAAGGAAGGAAGAAATGAATAATGAATGGAACTAATGAACAAAAATAAAAGAACAAATGGATGGATGGATGGATGGATGGATGGATGGAATGAAATATTAATGGGATGCATGAGTAGTTAGAATGTGTGGATTAATGAGACCCATGAGTCAATAGAAGGAGGGGAGAAATTCAGTGGATTCATTTCGAGGGGCTCAGGTTAGTGGCCCAAGCTATGTTGTTGCCTACTTTTATTCATTTCTCACTTATGGGGCAACACAAGGCACTGTACCAAATTCTGGGATTGCAGAGACCCAACATGGTTCCTGATCTTAAAAAGTTCTTAACTTCGTGAGATTAGCCAATGCGGTCCAAGGGAAGAGAGAAGGGAGGGGGGAAAGGCTCCTCCCTACCCTGCCCCCTAAATGACCTAGTCCCCAGTGTCAGGTCTCTTTAGGGTTTCTGAGGTCAGTCCAAAGGCGCTGTGCTATAAGATAACAGAACTTACCAGCTCAGCCTGGACCAAAGGCAAGAACTTGCTCCTGCCTCCCCTCGTGAATTTCAGCTTCTCCCTAACTGGCTGAAGAAAGCGATCAGATCAACTAGGGGTACGGGTGTCTGAGTTCTCCTCAAGCTCAAGTTTACATCATAATTAATCTGAAAGCTGGAATGTGGAACATGATTGGACATCCTCTTTGTATGGACTCCAGTGCATAACTAGTGTCAGGCAAGAGAAAGGACTTCCCTGAGGCGACATAGGTGACGAGTGGCAAAACCTGTGGTCACAGTCTTCTGCTGACAATTTATTAGGGAGTGGTGGTGTGCTGTCCTTCAAGGACACACTCTTCTTTATACTCTTAATTTTCAACCTGGGGGCTAATGCGTTTTATTGTCTGGCCATATGCCTTGGGTACCAGGACACTCGGTCTAACGGGTCTATTTGGTGAAGTGTCCAATAATCCAGTGGTGAACAATAGATTTTAGAGGAGGAGGAGGAGAAGGAGGAGGAAGTGGAGAAGGAGGAAGAAGAGGGGGAAGGGGAGGAGGGGGAGGAAGAGAAAGAGGGAGAGGAGGTGGAGGGGGGAGGAGGGAGGAAGAGGAGGAAGATGAAGGGCGGAGAGGCAGCAGTAGCATTGGTTTATCGTATCGACTCATCAGGGGCCAGACGTCCTTCTAGATACTTGACACATATGAATGCCATTGATCATCACAACAGCCCTGCAGAGTAGGTGTTGTTATTGTCCCATTATCACTGGGGAAACTGAGTCAGGGGGAAGCTAAGTGACGTGTGTAAGTTCCCACAGTTAATGTGGTTGAGCCAAGGTGAAAACCCAGTGGAACTGTCAGGCTCCAGAGCCCATGGTTTTGTTCTGCGTTATGCCAACAAGTTCATCTCTTCCCCTGTCCAAACGTCGGTCCCCATCGCCGTTTAAGTTATCTTTTACAAAGATCTTGTCAAGGGGCACCTGAGTGGCTCAGTTGGTTAAGCGTCCAACTCTTGATTTAGGCTCAAGTCGTGATCTCATGGTCCGTGGGCTCGAGCCCTGCATCTGGCTCTGCACTGACAGCATGGGTCCTGCTTGGGATTCTCTCTCTGCCCCCCGCCCCTGTCTTTCTCTCTGCCCCTCCTCTGCTTGTGCTCTCTCTCTCAAAATAAATAAATAGGAATTTAAAAAGGATCTGGTCATGCCAGTCCATTACTGAAAACTCTTCTTTGTAGCTGCTAGAAGATAAAACTCCTGTCTCAGAAAGCTCCTAGCATGAAAAGCCCTGTATGTTCCTACCCTCCCCGCCATCACCTCCTGCCCTCTCCCTCCTGCGGTTGCATCAACTCCCTGCCTTTCCCAGGGATGTGTGCATCCCACACCACTGTGTCTGGTCACCCACGGCTCTCCCTCCAGTGAGCTGTCCCCGCTCAGCGCTGACTTCAGCACTTCCCAAATCCCAGCCGTTCACATACCCTTCCCCAGTTTTACTCCACCCAGGTACCTTGTACTATGACTCCAAACTTCATACTGCACTTGGCGTGTTTTTGGAATGTATTTATTTTATAAAAAGAAACGTCAGATGACTACCACAAATAAAATCCTGGAATCACTTGCCACCCAGGAGAGTAATGCTAAAAGTAATCACAGTGAAACGAAGATAATCTTACTGGAGCGGCCCCACCGTCAGAAGACGGTGCTTGAGACTCACGCGTCTGTCTCATAAGGTAAGAAGCTACTGAAGACGGACTTGATTTCAAGTGGGACTTCCGATCAGAAGGGCCGCAGACACAGTGACTCTCTCGCTTGTCAGCACCACGTGACGGTCAGCTCAGCATCAGGTGGCACGTGCCCCGCGTGCCCCTCTTATCTGATAGTGAATTAAAATAAGAAAGACCCTCAATCTCTTCCTTAAAATGAGGAAGCTTGTCAGGCCAGAGGCTTTTGTTATTTGTTTTGTTTTGTTTTTTTTTTTCCCACCATGCCTGTTGGAGAAGGAGCAGAGAAGCTTCACCAATCTTTGAACTATGTCAGAAACCTTGTGCTGACAAGTACAAGTACAGGCTTATCTACTGGGCAGAAGATCTTCAGAAAGACAAGTGATATCACACACAGGTTTTTTTATTTTATTTTATTTTTTTAGTTTTGCTTTTTAGAAGGAGAGAGAGAGAGTGGGGGCAGGGAAGGGGCGGGGAGGGAGAGAGAGAGAGAGGGGGGGGTGGAGAGAACCTCAAGTAGGCTCCACACCCAGTGCAGTGTCCTACACGGGGTTCAGTTCCACAACCCTGAGATCATGACCTGAGCTGAAATCCAGAGCCGGACGCTCAACCAGCTGGGCCACCCAGGGGCCCCACACGCGGGTTTCTTTTGAAGGTCACTTCTTCAGCTCCTGGTACATAGGTCCAGACTCTACAGGGTTGTACAGGACCCACTTGTTCAAATTCCACTTCCCAGGATATGTTTATATCAACAGAGAACCGAAGAAGTTGGTAAGAGTTATGAGTATTCATACAACTCTTCGTGATGTTCCCCAAAGCCCAAGATTTCTAGGCTCGTAAACACCCTCAGTGTAACACCTTGTCCGATCATATTTTCTGAGAATGTTTTGAGCTACAGCGAGTTCTCTCTCTCTCAGCGGTTGAAGGAGAGGGGACATTATCGTCCCTTACTTAGACTCCTCATGCTGAATACAAACACTTGCTACTCTTCTCTGTGAAGGCCATGTCCTGGAATGTCAGTAGGTAGCTTTAAATAAGAACAATGACGGGACCAAAGGGCCTAATTGTATTGTCAGAAATGAATAGGAAGAGGGACGCCTGGGTGGCTCATTAGGCTCAGATCTATCACTGATGGTTTACAAACTACTTTGAAACTCTGGTTATATGGTAAAATAGGTCACCTATCTATCCACCGACCAGCTTCTAGCTTTCGACTCTGCAGGGACCCGTTGGAGGAATAGGTCAAATATCCATTAAGATGGAGTTGAGCGCCATAGTCTGCCTGAAATGTACGCCTAAGAGTACTTGAATACGAAGCTTAGTCTGTTCTATTAGATGCATTCTCCACGTGATTTTTACGTCGGGTGCTACAAGATGCCCCAGATTCCTAAGCTGTCATTCCTCTGTCCCGGTGGTCACTGGGGACCAGACGGAGTCCATGAAGCTGGCACTTGCATGACTCCTGTTCCCAAGGACGATTGTCATTTTGTTGCAGATAGAACTATGCCCCCACTGGCCGGTCTGGGGGACTTGCTGGCTGTAAGTGGCAGAACTAGACTTTGTGTTAAGCAGGAACTTGAAGGAGGGACATGTAGATGTCATATCGTGTCCCGTCAGCCAGAAAGTGGCACCCCTTGCCGTGAACAGAAGTGTCTGTAGAGGAGGAGGAGTGAGTGTATCTGTGATTGTTCTGTGTGTGGAATGTTCATGAGTCACACGGTCATGGATCAGGCAGTAATTCCCCTGAGGTAGGACTACTAGAAAGGCCGTGACCTTGTGTTGGGGGGGTGGGGGGAAGCACAGGACCTCTAGGTTGGACTTGTTTTAGCTGTTTTTATTATCTGCTTCCTGAACAAATGGGACCTGGGGGGATCGGAGAAGAGGGGGAGCTGAATCCCTTGTGTGTCAGTTTTGATATGAGTAACCGTGAGTCTGGGGTGGGGGTGTCTCTCGTTTTTAGGGAACAGTGCAGACCTCCGCCTGGTGAAGACTTTCATAGAGCTGGGACTTCCGGAAGGAAAGCTGGACTTCCTAATGTCCGAGAAGAATCAGGTATGACCAAAACAATAAAAAATAAAAACAAAACAAAACAAAAAAACCCACATCAGAGCTAAAAGAATCCCTCAATGATGTCCTATATGAAACCCCTAAAGTCACCCTGGTTGTTCAAGGACGCTCAGCTAGAAGGGGGGCCTGCCAGAGAGCACTGGTCAGCATTCAAGATGGGCTGGGAAGAAATGAGTCATTGTTTCCTTTTGGAGGGTGCAGAAATAGTACGGAGTGAAAAGATGTCCGTCAGGTGCCTGGGGCCTTTGGCCTCTGAGCTGTCACCCACAGAGCATAAATGATGGGAGTGTCCCTGCGTCTCTACCGGGTGAAGGGGGCTGTCACAGGCGTAATTCAGCCCCTGTGATGCAGCCCTCATGGCAGAGGGTTTTAACCAGGGTACCCTGGGGACCATTGGACTGGATCTAACAGAAGTCATGAATTGGTGTGTGTGTCGGGGGTGGGGGGTGGTCACTCAGGAATGATTATATTCCGTGACCTGTTGTCATTATTTCTTGAAAGTTGTAAACGTCATGAGCAAGTGGATTTCCAGTACATCCCTTTAAAAGCACCCTGGTCAGGGGTGCTCGGGCGGCTCAGTCGGTTAAGCCTCCGACTCTTGATTTCGTCTCAGGCCATGATCTCACGGTTCGTGAGTTCGAGCCCCGTGTTGGGCTCTGCACTGACAGTGCGGAGCCTGCTTGGGATTCTTTCTCTCCCTCTCTCCCTGCCCCTCCCCTTCTCTCTGTCTCTCTCAAAATAAAGTTAAAAAAAAAAGCTTAAAAAATAAGCAAATGAAAGCACCCTAGTTGCTATCAGTTTTTAAACCTACTCTGTCCTCCAGAACATTTCTCATCAAAGTCTGCTCCGCCCTTGTAATTGCTACCATGTATTCAATAACCCCTGTTAAGTTAACAGTACACAGCTGAGGAAACAGGGCCTGGAAGGCTGGGGGGGTCTCAAACATAACGGCCTCTGTCTTAACTGTGATGCGAATAGTTTACCGAATCCTTACACTGCGGCTAAGGAGCAGGCTGCATGGTCCGCCTTCAGGACTTGGAGGAGACAGGTTTGCACTGGGGAAGAACAGTCCCGGGCGCAGGTCCTGTAAGCAGGAGAGCTGGCCTGCAGACGTGGTTCTGTCCCCCTCTGTGACACTGAGACATTGACCAGAGCGTTTCATCCCTCCAGAGCCTCAAGGACCATTGAATGGCAGGTGACAGTGAGCCAAAGGCCTTCTCTCCACTCCTCTTCTTCCCCACCCTGGTGAATACTCATAAGACCTATTGTTGTTCACCTCTGGAGCTGGTGCCCCGTGCAGGTGCAGGGAGCCCATGACACTGGCCGACAGTGCCACTAGTGAGAAATGGTTTTCATGTTGGCCCTGGATCTCCCTCCCCAGAGTTCCCATCTGTTTCCGAAAGTTCACCTTTGAAGTTATATAAACCAACCTAGCCTGTCTTCCCCATGCCCTCCCTTGAAGGTTTTCAAAGACACAGATGACGTTTCTCCTCTTCCTTTGATGCCCGTGTCCTCTGACAATCCGTGTGGAGTCACTGATGGCTTTGGATCCTTCCCTGGACATGGCCTGGGAGTGCGGTCTCGAGGCTGAGCTGGGGAGAGGGCAGGGTTTTGAGGCCAGGCAGGCTTGGGTGCGAGTCCTGGTGGCACGGGGCTCACCCTCGGAGCCCGTCTCCTCGAGGTGCGGTGGGGCCAGCAGTCAGCGGGCACGTGCAGTGCCTGGCACGTGACGTGGCGGTAGGAGCTGCCTGGTCTGTCCATCCTGCTTCTCCCGTTCGTTTCCAGCCACCCTCCTGACTGAGGGTTCTCCAGCGTCCCGAGTGTCCTCCTTAGAGCCCCGGGCTGTGAGCCCCTTTCCTTGGCGCTGAACCCCCTGCCCCCTGTGATCCCAGCACAGTTCCCAGAACGTGCCGCCGTGCCCCAGGGAAGACCCCGCCCGACAGCCGTCCCCTCTCTCCTCTTCCAGGTGGACACATTTGCAGACTTTGATACCATGACAGATCGCTTGTTGGATGAGATCATTCAGCACATCCAGCTGTACAACCTCTCCATATCCCGAATTAGGTAAAAGGAAGCCACAGGGAGTTAATGCCGGGGGAAGAGGGGTGGCCTTCCTGGATGTTGGCTGCATACAGCTTCAGCGTACTGCCTTCTGTCCGCCACCGTGACAGGCTAACTTGTGACTTACTGGGGTAGACGACTCCCAGAGCGGAAGCGAGTGGGGGAGGAGGAACGTTGGGTAGCTCAGTAGGAAGGGACTGGGCTCCAACAAAAATCCCTCGGTTTGAACCGTTATTCTTCTAACACTCACATGTCCGAGTACCGACTGGGCCATGCAGACTCTTGCAAGCTTCCCAAATCTCGGAGCCTCTGGTTCCCCACCCGCCAGGCGGGACCAGCCCCGGCGTCCTGTGGCACCTAGCGGAACACGTCACTGCCTGGTGAGAGGTTTCCGTCTGTGCTTGTTCCCTCCTTCCACTGTGGCAGTTAGCTTGGCTGAAATGTTTCGCGATTCAAGTGGCAGTAAATGGCTTGTGTCTTTGTGCGTTTGCCATTTCGGACACGGTGGGGTGTCCTTCCACGGGCATTAGCCCGCTGAGGCCTCAGAGACAAAGTGTCCCTTCTGTATCTCACCATGAGGAGTCAGAGGCCTGTAGAGATGAGGTGAAAGTCACAGGCCACCAGCGAGGGAAAGCCATCTCGTAGACTCCTGTTCATTTCCTTATGTGGCCTGTTTTACGCTCACCATGAGCAGAGGTGGGGCGCTGCATACCTTTCGTGTGCTAGGGTTTCGATCGACCGGCCCTCCGATTGGATGATGACGGTGTGTTGGGTCCACAGATGTGTGACTGGAGCCGAGCATGTAGGAGGGTCTCAGACGGCATGAGCCGACAGCGGGCGACTCAACAAGTGTGAAATGACAGTGAGAAATGAGTACATTGCAGAGGCCGTCGGAAGTCAGGTCGTGAAGGGCCTCATAGGCCGGGCCAAGGAAATGGGGTTTCGTCCTGTGAACGAGCAGGATGGTTCAGTGCCCGGTGTGTATTTCAGAAAGCACCCCCGGGTGGCTGGGGAGGAGACACAGAGGGCACACAGGGATGCTGCAATAACGGAGAGCCGGGCCACACGCCCGCACTTCCGGCCACACTGGGCAACAGCGGCCTCGCTCCCAAGGCCTCCATCTCAGGCGAACTGTGGCCAGAATCTGGAAACCCAGCGAGGATGGGGTAGCAGCCCTCATTCTCTTTGCCCGTTCCCCCGAATCGGGGTGGGGGAGGGAGGCGGACCCCGTGGTGCCGCCCGCCCAGCCGCTGGCCTCCTGAGGCCGCGCTCACGCGCCGTTTCTGTCCTAACAGCTTCATTGGCCACTCCCTTGGCAACATCATCATCCGGTCGGTCCTAACGCGGCCCCGGTTCCGGTATTACCTCAACAAACTGCACACATTCCTGTCGCTGTCCGGGCCTCACCTGGGGACCCTGTACAACAACAGCACGCTGGTTAGTACAGGTAAGACTCGCCCAAGCCCCGTCACCCCCGCCCCCCGCTATCCATTCGGAGCAGTGGGAAGATGAAAACAGAAGCAGATGTTCTCCTCGGTGGAATCTGGTGGCTTCAGAGCCTCTTCAGGCACGGGATGCCGAGCAAAGGCTTTGGCCTCGGAGAGAGGGCCTCTCGTTTGTGAGTCGAGTGAGCTCAGACTAGATGCGCCCCAGGATCTCATCTGTGAACAGAAGCGTGATGCCCCTGGGTCGTGGCTGGAAGAGACTGAGGCACAGAAGTGTGGAGGGGGCAGGGGGCCTGGGGCTGTTCGGGCTGTGGTGACACATCCTCACAGACCAGGTGGCTCGTAAACGACAGAAGGGTATGCCTCACAGTCTGGAGGCTGCAAGTCCAAAACCAAGAAGCAGGCAGATTGAGGGCCCAGGGAGGCCCCACTTCCTGCCTCACAGGTGGCACCTTCTTTCAGCCTTCAGCATGACGACTCTGGACAAGACATTTTCATCTCTCTGCTACTCAGTTTCCTTCCTTTTTTTTTTTTTTTAATGTTTATTTATTTTTGAGAGAGGGAGAAAGAGAAAGAAAGTGCACGTGAACGGTGGAGAGGCAGAGAGAGAGGGGGACACAGAATCCAGAGCAGACTCCAGGCTCTGAGCTGTCAGCACAGAGTGCGACACGGGGCTCGAACTCACAAGCTGTGAGATCATGACCTGAGCCGAAGTCGGACACTTAGCCGACTGAGCCACCCAGGTGCCCCATCCTTACTTTTTAAAATGGGGCTGTGTATGTGTGTCTGTTTGTGTGTCTGTATGGATGCATTTGAGACATGGATACGTTTATGATGTGACTGTGTATGTTGTGTACCTTTGCATGTCTGTAAACATGTGTATCATCTCTCTTTGTGTGCAGTGGTGTGTGTGTGTGTGTGCGCATGCGCGTGTGAGAATTGTTGAGGATTAAGCAGAAGGAAAGAAGAAGCTTGCTAACACACACACGCATCACCCGTAGCCGGATTCTCTTCTTCTCACTGGCACAGCCCGCAGCTTTGAGGCTCCCACAATTTCCTCTGTCCTGTCAGGTTGGGGACACCACGGAGGGTAAGGAAGCAAGGTTCAATGAATCTTGGATAGTGAGCAGACTTTCCAAGGTAGTGAACGGTGGGACACGTTTTCTGGTGCAGAAGAAATAGTGCGTGTAATAGCATAGAAGCATGGTGTAATCAGCAAACAACAGAAACGCCGGGTGACCGAGAGGGGCAGAAGATGACAGTGGTGCTCTCAGCAAAAGCCTGATGATGAAGGGCCCCGAGGGATGTGATGGGGGTGGACTGCCCAGCAGATCGCACGGATGCTCCCCAGGGGCCGGTGACTGTTGGAGCCCAAGGAAGGCATCGGGTCTCGCTTAGCAGCTAGTTTATTAAATCACGCTCCTGACAAAGACTTCAGTGGTCCCCAATCGCCCCAATCCATTAGGTGGCACCTTGGGCCACCCTGAGGTTCTTTGCGCCCTGCCCAGCTCCCAGCCTCCTGCCACTGCTCCCCTGACCTTGCCTGACCCTCAGGGCAGACTGGGCTGCTGACCTTCCTCACCGATGGGGCAGATCGGTTGTCTGCCTTTCCGTTATTTTAAGGGCATTACTGGAAATGATCATGACAAATGGAAGACGGCTCCTTGGCCGTTCTCTCTGTCCTCACAAACCGGGGCAGCCATCTTTGGGTAGAAACAAGTGATTTAAACCACATTTCACTTTTTTCACAATTATAATCTTGCAATGTTCCAAAAAGAACCGCATTGTATTCATTCCCTTGCATTTGTATGAAACTCACTTTTGTCGTGGTGGTGTCATAGTCCTCATCAGCGTTGGTGCCCCCATAACCAAGGTCAGGGATAGACTCTGACATGGAAGCCTGCTTTCAGTTTGTGTGCTATGTGGATCTGTAAGGACCATTCCTACCTACAGCTCTGTGTTTGGGATTATTTCCTTTGGCTAGATTTATGGGAGGAGGTCAAATGGGCCGAAGGGTATGGAAGTGTCAGGACTCTTAATGCCAATCGCCGTATCATTTGATTTTATAACCCCGCCACGGGTACCTGAGAAAAATTTACCCCAACTTCCCAAGAATTGGGAAGAATTGCCAAATTCCCAAGAATTGCCAAAGTGCCTACTTCCCTCTTATTTTAAAATTCACTAAAAACCACAGTTTCACGTTAACCCCTCCCCAATTATTATTATTTGCTCTCTTTATGTTCTTTCTTTCGTTTTTCTTTTCTTGCGTTTTTGTCTTTCTAGGCTTGTGGCTCATGCAGAAATTAAAGAAATCCGGGTCCCTTCTGCAGCTGACCTTCAGGGATAATGCTGATCTACGCAAATGTTTCCTCTACCAACTCAGCCAGAAAACAGGTGAGGGCCTTCCTCCACAGCACGTGGCTGTGGTCACGAGTGGGAGCTGGGGGTCCAGCCGTGAGACCCCAGATCACTTCACCACGGCGTCAGCATGCTCAGGGAAGGGTGTAGTGAGGAGGCCCAGCACACACAGCGTCTTCAGCTCACAGGGAGCCCGACAGTGACTCACAAACTCAGCTGCCCCCGAGGAAGGGCACCAAAGACCAGCCGAGGTGTGCGTAGGGGTCCTCTCGGCACACAGAAGCTGTGGCTGCTACTTCCTGCCAAGCCATCTGTGCCCCAGTCACAAGCCCTGGGTCTACTCCTTCCCAGGTCGGGACCCCCCACAGAAAGGGCACATAAGCACTGTCCGTTCGGGTGGGCGGTGCAGGGGGAGACAGGAGTCTGTCCCAGGCAGGGCTGAAGTCACACCTTCGCCCCCAGTGGACTAGGAGACGCACAGAGGTGTTGAAGTCCCCGTCCGTGCTGTGGGAATGAGCAGAGAGCAGCAGTGGTCTGTGTGTCCAGGGAGGGAGCAGAGAGGTGACCGGGTGGCCTGCTCAGTCCTGCCGGGCAGGCCAGCCTGGCGCAGCCTCGGTCCCATGTCCCCCTCCCTGTGGTCCTGTGAACGCTGCCCCTGCTGACGTGTCTGCACCTGTCTGAATGTGAGTCCGGCGTAGCTGCCGCCTGGTGTGGGTCCCCGGGCAAGTCCCGTCCACCGTGTGTCTGTGCCACGCCGAGCCTTCCAGACTCCCCCCAGCCCCAGGGGGCAAGGAGGGCAGAGGGGAAGCTGGACGACGGTGTGGTCGGCACAGAGAGCTCGGGAGCTGGGCTGACCCTGCAGAGCTGTCCTGAGATGGGGCACGCGGCTGGTCCTTACGGTCCTGCCCTGTATCCGCCAGCCACTGAGGTAGGCTGGCTCCCAGCAGGTGGTCTTGGGATGTGACCTGGGATGAGAGGTCCCACCTTGCTGGAGGGGCACTGGGCTGAGGGCCTGGGGGGCAGTGTCTGCTGGCCCGTGCTGGGGTCTGAGGACGAAGGGACGCGCTGTGCTGTTCGGCCCCCCTGTCCCAGCACCGGAGACCGGCTGCAGGCAAGGAGGCGCGTTCAGAGGCCGTCTTCCTCCTTCGGGTGATGGGATGAGCCCCGCAGGTTGGGGCTGTCCCCGTTGAGAAGGTGGAGTCAACACTGGCTTTCTTCCTTATGCACTCAGTGCCGCTGCCCAGAGAGGTTCCCTTGTCACCTGCCTGCAGCTCCCCTTCCCCCCCTTGAGAGCAGCTCTCTCCGTGCGTCCCTTCAGCATCTGTGGCTAATGGGACATCAGTGCCACAGCCAGCTGCTCTTCCCTCTTCCCCTCTCCCGGGGCAAGTTCACAGAGTGTGTGCGAACCAGGAGGGCAGGGGGAGCCGCCTGGTGAAAGGCACCCTCCCGGCTCCTTCAGGTCTGCAGTATTTTAAAAATGTCGTGCTGGTAGCTTCTCCCCAAGATCGCTACGTGCCATTTCATTCAGCCCGGATCGAGATGTGCAAAACTGCCCTCAAAGACAGACATACGGGTAAGCCACATGTAATGTTTTTTTTAACCAACTTTCTGATTGATTGTTTTTTTATATGGATTTTGTTTTTTCTGAAAGAGAGAGGGCAAAAGTTAGTGAGGGGCAGAGACAGAGAGAGAGAGAGAGAGAGAGAGAGAGAGAGAGAGAGAGAGAAGTGGGTCTCGAACTCACAAACCGTGAGATCATGACCTGAGCTGCAGTCAGATGCTGAACTGACTGAGCCACCCAGGCGCCCCCCTCCCCTGGCTTTCTGATGTAAAAAGCCCAAGTAAATTCGTGAAATCGACAGCGCCTTTGGGCACTGGGATGTCCCCCCTCCTGGGATGGGGACCCAGCAGGCCCAGTGTTTTTCTCCAGATCCCGCTGGCCGGTTCTGCCCCGACTTCACCTCCTTCTCCCCTCCTCCCAGGGCCCGTGTACGCGGAGATGATCAATAACCTTCTGCGCCCTCTGGTTGAGGCCAAGGACTGCACTTTGATCCGACACAACGTGTTCCACGCCTTGCCCAACACTGCCAACGCCCTGATTGGCCGCGCCGCCCACATCGCCGTGCTGGACTCAGAGCTCTTCCTGGAGAAGTTCTTCCTGGTGGCGGGGCTCAAATACTTCAAGTAGTAGGGGGCGGGGGCCTTGCCGGAAGCCTGGCGATCCGCGAGAGCTTTAGCTGAGACGTCCTTGTACAGCCCGCTGCCACTCCAGGAAGAGCTCGGAGAGGAAGGCACCGAGGCAAGGAGGGTGGGGTGGGACCGGCCATTCGAGGTGCTTCCATTTTGGAGATGTGGGAAAGCTGAACCAGTACAGTAACGCAGAAGACAAGACTTTGCCCGAACCTGTCTAGCCACCTGGAGTCTCCTTCAAGATATGGAGGGAAACTATGACAAAATAAAGCAACAGAATACTTGGGAGTTGGCGAGCCCACCTTTTTATCCACCACCGGCTCCCAGAGAGATTGTTCTTGATTTACTAGGTTTGTCCGGTATGTTTCTAGCTCATAGCTTTATCATTCTGATTCAATTAAGTGCATACAAGCATTTCAGAACTCAGGTTAATCTCTGTGCAGAAGTGGAACATATTTGTGTACATATAATCCTCGATAGATTCACATGTGCCACTCGTTCGAGACAGTGCGATGCCCACGCGATCATTCTCTCCTCGTGTTTTCTCAACAAGGGGCAAAGGAATGCTTTATAAACTCCAGTTCTGTTTCGTTAGCAGCAGTGGGTTGGGTGATGTAAGGTATGGGCGGGGGGTAACGGTGATGCTCTGATGCAGGTTTGTTACAAAGAGAAGTAACTAGAGGGGACGAGGTGAAATCATTGCTTCACCTGCTTCTCCAGACTGTCTATGCAGAGCCCTGGCCCACAGGTTACTTCTGTGATTGCTTAAATCTCTGTCTGTAGTCAGGAAAACGGACTTAGGGTAAATCTAAGGGGTAAAGCGGAAGGGGGAGCTGGGATTAATGCACATGCGTCAGGCTTCTGCTGATCCGCCTCCAAAGAAATGCTATGTTAGCATTTGATGCAACTGCAAAAAAAAAAAAAAAAAAAATACAAATAAAACCATTACCATGGCCAGCCGCTGCTTCTCTCCGTGGAAGGAGAAACATCTAAACGGAGGAGTGCTGGATTACAAACCTCAGGGGAGCTCTAAGAAGGTGCTGGTTATCTTTCCATAGAAATGTCTTCTTGCCTTAGGAAAATAAAGGGCTAGGAGAGGTCACCATTGATAAAAAACAATGGACGACAGGGACAACAGTGAGATCAGAGAGGAGGACAACAGCCAGATTGCGGACCCAGCTTAAATAGTTAGTGGCAAATGACTTAAGGGAAGTTTTGAAAATCACCGGGATGTTTGATATGGTCTCATAGACTGTGTAGACTCTTGGCCTAAAGGAAGGCCGGAGAATCACCTAGTTGTACTAAAGGAGCACGTGGACCAGGACAGTAGGGATGATTAACACAGAGACCCATCTTCAGGAGACAGAGGCTCCTGTTTCTGCAAAATCCCCTTCTAAAGTGCGGAAAATCACCTGCGACCAGATTCCCGGTCCCAGCACCTGGACCGTGACCTTAGGTCACCAGTGCCATGGTCATAAAACCAAGCAAATCTTGGCTCATCTGAGAATTTTAGTCCTCACATATTAACAGTGAGACTTTACAAAACAAATGCAGACCAACGAGAAACCAATGCAGGTGGGCAACTTTGCAGGATCGTAGACTCCTGGGTTCCTTGTGAAAGGAGAAGGCGGGTGGGGGGGGGTGGAGTTGAATGAGCCACAAAGGCAGACTTTCACACAATGGAGTTAGGGCTTCTCTGTGGGTCTTCTGCGAACTTTCTCTGTGTCCTAGGCTTAACCCGTATGGGATCAGTAAGTCCTGAGGGTCATTTTCCAAGTTCCCGATGTACATAGACTCTGATTACTCACGAATGGCGCCGACCCGGTGTATAACCCAGGAGGAATCCGTTCCCGCAGTGGAGCCCATGATGTGGTGTTTCCTGGTCTAGACGAGTGTTCATGGTCAGTGCAGGACTGTACGTCGTTTGTAGCAACTTCTCCTTTTTGGCCAAATGCAGAGCCCCTCCGATGAGAGCATTTCATTTTGTGTTTCTGACACCCATCAGCAAAGCTTGTCACTCCCTGGTCATTTGCAGACCGTGTAGCCAGTGGTTATGGAGCCAGGGGGAATCTGATGACCATTGTCTTTTCCAATAACCAGATGCCATTTTTAACTTCAATATGCTGTCTGGACACGGTAAGAACTAATGGCAATAAACGTCCAGCTGCATGGTGCACCCCTCTTTTACAGGGGTGATCTCCTGTCTTTGTAAACCCTCTCTGGCCTCTGAGCATCTATTATATTGTGTAGAAATTTCATCTCTATATTGTAAATAAGAGTGTCCAGTGTTGTGCGTCATGCCTCATTTGAAAGGCTTTTTTATGTCTCTTTCTATTGAAGTATAGATATCTAATATACATATATATATATACACACACATAAATATATATATAAAATGTAAAACAGGGACATTATATTATTTATTATAAAAATTATAAACAAAATGCCTGCCAAGATAATGGTCTAGTATGTTTTCATTCTCAGCGTATTTTATGTTTTTTGTTTTTACAATTTGTTAAGTCTCTCAGAAGTAGTTAGAAATAAACATCGCTACTATTGAGATCAACTGGAATTGGTTGTTCACAAGCCAAATACATCCAAGAAGCAGGCGTGAACCTAGCGTCAGCCGGGGGCAGGACTAATACCTCAATGGCAGGTTGAAAGCTCTGGAGAAGGTGAGCCCCAGGGAGAAGGAGGGGAGAGGATGGGCTCCTGCTGGTGACCGCGCTCCGCAGGTGGGTGCAGGGGGACTTCCGGCCATGCCAGATTCGAGCAGAGATAGAAGGCACAGTCCCTGCCCTCGAAGAGCACAGCCTTGTTATGAAAACCGGATAGATCGAAGGTGAGGCACGGGCAGGTGCAAGGCAGTGCTGGAGGGCTGGTCTTCGTGGCCTGGAAAAGGCTGTGAGTGAGATATATGCTCTGCACAGCTGGTCACTGCCAAGGACACTCATTCACCAATTCATTCATTCATTAATTCATTCACTCATTCATCATTTCATTCATTCATCATTCATTCATTCATTCATTCAGCAAGTGTGTCTTGAGGGCCTGCTGTGCTAGGAGGTCCAGGTAAGATTGAGCAGCTCGTAGTCTGCTTAGATGGGAAGGTGACATAGGTCGGCACCCCCCGGGGGTAGGGATCAGAATGTGCTCAGAGGAGAGATACCCAGCCCACACTGGGGGTGTGTGGGGTCAGGAACAGCCTCGTGCAAGGTAGGATGTCTAAGGCCAGACACAGGGCTGAGTAAGGCTTGGCCTGGGGAAGGTGGGTTGCAGGGAACCCCCTGGGCAGGGAACGGAATGACCGAAAGGCTCGAGGAGAGAGGGCCAGGACCTTTGGCATACTGGACGGGCTTATGGAGACTGTGTCTGGGTCCCAGAGTGACAGAGCAGGGGCGTGAGAGGTCAGCCACCACACCAGACTCTCTTCTTCAGGAGGAAATTTTTTGCTGTTGACACTAGTAGGAGAGTTTCAGAGGCGGGGCCTCTGTCAACCCTGTGTTCATGTCCTTCCCCTGGGTTAACTCCTAGGACAGACCCAACCCTCTGTCTTACGGGATGCCCAGGGCCACGTCTGCTCCCCCCAGCTCACTTCCAAAGACAGTGGACGTGTCTTCCCGGCTTCTCGTGGAGAGAAAGCTGGAGGGAATGGCAGTTTGGTTAAACTATTGCAGTTATCATTATTGTTACTATTTTCTGCTTTTCTCTTTTTCTTTTCGTGCATGGAAACAATCAGGTGAGATTCCTGCACTGGTATTTGGGGTGACCACACTGATCGCTCTTGATCATTTGATGTTTATTTTTTTAAGTCTATTTATTTATTTTGACAGAGACAGAGACAGCACAAGCGGGGCGGTGGGGGGCAGGGAGAGAGGGAAAGAGAGAATCTCAAGCAGGCTCTGTGCTCTCAGCACAGAGCCCAACAGGGGGCTTGAACTCCTGCAACCTCGAGATCATGATCTAAGCCCAAACCAAGAGTCAGATGCTCAACCGACTGAGCCACCGGGCGCCCCGATCATATGATGTTTATGTGGGCGGGGAACGTACGGAGCCCTTCGTTGACAACTGCACAATCTGCAGCCCCACCAGGTTGAGGTAACTTGCCCAGAGCTACAGCCCCTCATTCGGTCGTGGATATTTCCTAACAGCTGCCCACGAACCAGGCATGGGTCACAAAGCAAAAGGAAACAAAAGCGAAGCAGCCCCTCCTGATGGAGTGTGCGTGAGAGGGGAGGGTGGAATGCAGAAAGCCACAGGCATGGCGAGGTGGCAAAGGCCAGTTCGGAAGGAGCCCATGGGGCTGGGGGTGGCGGTGGTGGTGCGCCAACACAGTATGTGAAAGGGAAGGAACAAACTAGAAAATAGCGTGTGATCCAGGTTTTTCCGTGAAGACCGAAAACATTGAAAAGGGCTAGGACGTGACCAAGTATCAGTGAGCCCTCACTTATGCGAGATGATGGCATCCCTCCAAGTCATGCCCATTGAATTGAAAGTCTGCTCTTGGGACGCTGTTTGTTTGGGTTTCATAGAGTATATTTCTGAGCATCGGCGATAACCGGGGCTGCTGTGTACCGTTGCACAGGTTGTGTAAAAACACATGGCAATGACACAGAGAGGGAGAGTTGTGCTTTCTTGTGTCATTCGTGCGAGGTATCCATTCCAACACCCTTAGGGAGGACGTGTGTCCGTCTTTAACTGATGGAGCAAAGCAGCATATGCTAACACCTGCATCCATGTTGTTTGTTTCTTCTTTTTTCATTTGCTTTCTCTTCCCATGCCTTATTGCGTACCTATTTTGTGCTGGGTACCGAACTGGACTATGCAGCTATTAGCATAAATCATGCAATCCTAAATAAACACTAAAAGGGTCTAGGGGGGGATAATAAAATTTACTGTTTTATTTTTCACTGTTAGTTTTGAAATTAATGCCATGGGACCTCCACGTTGGAGGAGGAACAATGAATTTTTCCTCCAGGCTCTGTCTGATGGTTAGCATCCTCAGCTTTGCCCTTCCGGAATCCTCCGGATTGTGCACACGGGTCTCCATCCACGTGTCACAAAGCAGGGATGAACTTCAGTGACGTTACAAGTCTTTCTGTGTCCCTTCCTCCTTTCCTTTTTCTTTTGTTCTGTTACTTTTTCGTTCCCTTTTTTGGGGGGGTGGGGGAAGGCTTTGTCCGTGGTACCTCAGCATGATGCATAATGCTAGAGATGTCTCTAGAAAGCGCTATTAAAAAGCTAGCACAGCAAAGCCATTCCCTTCCCGCGTCTTTTCGGGTGAATGGGAATAATATGCTTTGCTTCACAGTGGGCTGAACTCTCTACACCAGTTTTCATTTTAGGGAAAAGGGCCCCGGTGCCTTCTGTCCCACAAAGGACTGTCCCCGGTCTAGAGCTGGACTTCTGGACCAAATGTCAACGTGTGGATGCTGCTGAGTGATGCTCCGTTAATGTCTGAAACAGGCTGTTTCCCATTTGTGATCTCTTCACAGCCACGGTGTGAGGTGCAGAATGTGTGTGCTTTCATTCCATAGATGTGGTTGTGATTATATGGCTTTAAAATCGTCCTCAGACTCAAGCCTTCATGCTTCATCACAGACTCAGAGCTTCTGGAGCTAAACCAAACCTCAGCTCTGATTTGCTCCTTTTTACCAAATGAAGGAGCAAAGGAACGGGAACAGCGTGCAGGGCTCCACGTTTGTCGGCGAGGACTTTCACGCAGAGGATTTCGTTTCACAGCCACACAACATACAAACGATGCTGGTTACACTTTACTTAACAAGGGTCTCACGGCTCAGGAGAGGTGGACTCAAGGTTTGGTCCCCGAGCCTCTATGTCATCTGTGAGGCCGTGATTCCTCCAACCCAGAGAAGTTCATAAATCACAAAAGCCACCCACCCATCTTGTGAAAATCCATGCCCGGGCTCGGTCTGCATTGTCTAAACCACACCCTTGTGAGCTTTCCACTACAACATAATGCCGGAGGAGACACCTTCAGAGCCAGCGGACTAGATGGCAGACAGCATGGTTCTGTGACAGAGGTGGGCTTAGAAAGCGTGGTCAGTAAGCACGGTCTGGCGGTCGGCTGGCCTTCCGTGTCCCTCCGCCACCGTCTTAAGGCTCTCAGTCCCGCTAGCCCAAATCCACTCTTCCCAAATCGTAATGCCTCTCTTTCCACTGTTGTGCTAGACTGCCCTCTTCCATTTACACCTGCTACTCCCACACTGGAATACTCACCCGGGGATCAATTCCTGTGCTGTGGGCTTCAAGCATGCACCAGATGCTTCGTGGCCTGTTCATCCCTGCTTCCCGGTGAATCTGGGCTCCTTGTCCTACTGTCAGAGATACGTTTTCTTAGGATTCCAGGAACCGCTCCTTTCTCATTCATTGTCACGATGTCATCTGTATCCTCGTAGGTCTCCCGCACGTGTACATGCTTTTTGAGAGCAGGAGCCATGCATAGACAGTGCGTTCCTGCTGCCCTCACCATTGCCTGGCACGGAGTTGGGGTTCAGTAAATATTTTCTGGAAGGGCTCGTTCCTCTTCGAAAGCTCACGTTTTCTTCTCTAACCCCTTCGCCGATCCATAGTAGCTGATTCTGATGCAGGGAGGGGTTGACATTGGTCCATGTTTCCCCTGTAACCTTCTGAATCTGCAAGAGCAAAGTAGTTTGATGAGCTCAGACATCACACTGGAAGTTTTATTTAAATGGGAAGAACCGTTATGTCTCCGGGGCATGCTTTTAAGCCAGTGGGGATGGGGTCAAGTTTCCTTAGCTATAAAATAGATCTGAAAGTACTTCAAGAGATAGTTGAGGGGCAGATTAGAAAGGGAAAACAGAGTCTGAAACAGTGGCTGTGTCGAGTGGGTGTTTTAAAATTTGGGGGCGGGTAGCTTAGGAATGTTTTATGGCAAAAATTTGGCTAGAGGGAATTTTCTCTGTAATACACTGAGAAACTTTCTACACGGCCGGCCTCAAAGTGATTCGTACATGATGCCTTGCGGTGGGGGGATCGCCTATGAAGTGTCAGGCTTAAGCTTCCAGCATTCAGAACGTTCCATTGTGATTCCAGGGGCCTCCAAGGCGGAGTTTTGCAGCTCAGTTCAGTACCTAATTAGATGATCTATGGAGTAAAGCTGTTTTCTTGCTCAGGGTAGCGTTGTTGAGCGGTAAGAAAAGGCAAGGACTTGGCACACAGCTGAGAACAATATTACATTAATGTAAGACTCTGGGAAGTTTGAATTCTATAAATGTCACTCAGAATGTTTTAATTGCATCGAACTGAGAAGACATCTTGAAATGTCTTTTAGCCCAAGGTTAAATTTACCGCGTTTGGGAAAAGACCCTGTTTTATGCTTCTTGTTCCGGAAAGTTTAATAATAATCCAGGTATGTCCGGTAACCGGCACATGTCTTTGTTTGTTTGTTTGTTTTTTTCCTTTAAACAGAGCACCTCATTTTGTCCCACCTACTGTCTTGTCTGAATGTAACCTCATATGAAAGTCTGTGATTTTAGCTTCATTCACCGTTTTCCTGTAACTTACTCTCAAATGCATTCCTTTTCCAACACTGTTTAGTCTCTGCCTGGTTCTATACTAAGCACCAGTGACTACAGAAATTTTTCAGACAGGACCCTGCCCTTAAAGAATTTATAATCTAGTAGGGGGAGCAGACACCCACATAAATGGAAGAATGTTCGTGTAGATAGAGTAATGAGTCAAGAGAACACGTAGGAAACATTGAGAATACCATCAACCCAGTGCCCATTAAGACAGATCCCTCCTGGCATGGGAGTCTGGGCACCTCTACAGGCTCTGGAACAGAAAACCAGCCCCAGTGAGATGCTGTGGTGATCTCTGCCATGCCACTCAGGTAGAATCTCATAGCTTCGTTGGGGCCACCATCCCCAGGTCAGCGTCAAGTTAGGAAAGTCACAAAGGAGAAGCTGGATGGTGCGCGTGACAGCCCGACCTGTCAAGAAACACCACCACTTGAGCGGCATTGTCCCCACCCGTCTGTTGTCCAAAGTCACTGGACATTCTGTGACTAGTCTCACCTAGTCTTACTACTTCTTTTCCAATGAATAGACCAACATCGCTTATCAAATAGACAAAAGGCACAGCAGTGGTGTCTGTGAGCAACGCCACACTCAGATCTGACTCCCAGAGCGAGCCTGTGGCTTGTGTCTGTTGATCAGCCCGCACAGGATTCTGACGTTTATTTTATTTTATCCCAGGGTTCTTTAGTTTTCCAATGCGACCTTCTACATTGCAGAAGGCAAAGAGAGGCAGGGTCTTTTGCATGGTCCCTTTCTCTGAAAAAGAACTTGAATGTACAGCTTGATGTCACTGTGAACTCCTAACGCGTATCTATTCTGGTGACGATGTCTGTATACAACGATCATCGTCTCCCACGCACACCCTCGCACACTGTCTGCAAAAAACGATAGTGAAATAACAAAGTCCATAGTGCCAATATAATCCCACTATTTTTCTACATTTGCTCTTTGGTTGGCATTTTGTGCAGCTCGTGATGTGTATAGATGATAACAACAATAAAATCTTTGGACTTTCTTTTGCCAGGACTGTGTGTTTATGGGACGCACCGTAGCCACCCTCTAGGCATGTAGTTAGGGCTGAAGGAATTATTTCTATGTGTGTGGAGAGGACGTTTGGGGCATGGGTGTTATTTCTAGGATGCACACTGTAGGAAGGGCCTCGGGTTTCCCGGGGTGGCCGATCCGAGCAGGGAAGGGACTCCAAACGGGATCCTCGGAGGATCAAGGCGTTATTCAGTGAACGGGACACCTGGGTCTTTGTCCCGGCAGTCAAGGCACCCAGATTACTTGGGCTTTTGAACAACCAGAGCCACTCTTTCAAAATGCCTCTGGAGCGATGCATTCTTGGTCTCTGGATGCAGCTTGGTTGAGCGTGTCTGGAGGGCCACGTGGGCGGGAGGGTCCTGTCTCCTGCTTTGCTGAGGGGTGGGTCAGGATGAGGGTCAGGACTACAGCCCCTGACCAAAAAGGAGCCCTGGGCAGTTCTGTGGTTGGTGTCCACACCCCGGCGGCCACAGCCCACGGGACCAAGGTTGGACAACAGAGCCAAGGACAGACCTTCTGTAGATGGGCAGACGGGCAGAACGGGGGTGGGGAAAGTTAGCCAAACCACCAAGGAGCTCTCTGGACTCTAAGCTGGAGAAGGTAGCGAGCCTCCGGCATTAGCAGTCCCAGGAGGGGAAAGTCAGAGAGCCAGCCCCAGCAAGCGCCGCGTCACCGCAAAGCAGGGCAGTGGTGGGAGGGGGCTCGCCACGGAGGGGGCAGCAAGCTGACCAGCCCCTGGACCTGCCTTGGATGGGTCCCTGATTCCAGTCTCTGTGGGATCAGGAGAAGCCACAGTCCTGGGATCCCGCACGGTGCTGAGGACTCTGCATCTAAGCCAAGGTCAGGACCCCAGAACGAGGGGAGTTCAGAAACATGTGACTTGGGGTAAAAGGGGTTCGTTTAAACGATCACAGCTTAAAGACACTCTTCCCAAGTTTATATTCTATGTGTTTTAAAAAGGTTCTTTATATTCATTGTTCAGACAAGCCCGTGGAATAGGGGGAGCGGATGGGATTGTCCCCAATTTGGACAGAAAGAAACTTGGAGTCCAGGAGGCTTAAGGCATTAATCCCCTGTTTCCACGATAATCCTTGGGGATGGCAAGATTTACATCCGGCTCTAATTTTAGGCAAACGTTTTAAGAGTCTCTGGAACCTGAAACCGATGCTTGAAACTGTCAGGAAAGGTGCACTGCAGTTACCACAGACTACAAGGGTGCCCTCGCCCATCATCCTGGGGGACCCTCACCAGTGCCCTCGCCCATCATCCTGGGGGACCCTCACCAGTGCCCATCAACCTGGGGGACCCTCACCAGTGTCCGTGCCCATCAACCCGGGGGACCCTCACCAGTCCCCGTGCCCATCAACCCGGGGGACCCTCACCAGTGCCCGTGCCCATCAACCCGGGGGACCCTCACCAGTGTCCGTGCCCATCAACCTGGGGGACCCTCACCAGTGTCCGTGCCCATCAACCTGGGGGACCCTCACCAGTGTCCGTGCCCATCAACCTGGGGGACCCTCACCAGTGTCCGTGCCCATCAACCTGGGGGACCCTCACCAGTGCCCGTGCCCATCAACCTGGGGGACCCTCACCAGTGTCCGTGCCCATCAACCTGGGGGACCCTCACCAGTGCCCGTGCCCATCAACCTGGGGGACCCTCACCAGTGCCCGTGCCCATCAACCTGGGGGACCCTCACCAGTGCCCGTGCCCATCAACCTGGGGGACCCTCACCAGTGCCCGTGCCCATCAACCTGGGGGACCCTCACCAGTGCCCGTGCCCATCAACCTGGGGGACCCTCACCAGTGCCCGTGCCCATCAACCTGGGGGACCCTCACCAGTGCCCGTGCCCATCAACCTGGGGGACCCTCACCAGTGCCCGTGCCCATCAACCTGGGGGACCCTCACCAGTGCCCGTGCCCATCAACCTGGGGGACCCTCACCAGTGCCCGTGCCCATCAACCTGGGGGACCCTCACCAGTGCCCGTGCCCATCAACCTGGGGGACCCTCACCAGTGCCCGTGCCCATCAACCTGGGGGACCCTCACCAGTGCCCGTGCCCATCAACCTGGGGGACCCTCACCAGTGCCCGTGCCCATCAACCTGGGGGACCCTCACCAGTGCCCGTGCCCATCAACCTGGGGGACCCTCACCAGTGCCCGTGCCCATCAACCTGGGGGACCCTCACCAGTGCCCGTGCCCATCAACCTGGGGGACCCTCACCAGGCTCCGGAAGGCAGGACCAGGAGGGAATAAATGCAACGGACAGCACTGCATTCCCCCGGTCCCCTCCTGGGTCTACTGGTACTTTCCATCAGTGCAGATGCAGATGAAGACATTTTTAGAGCGGTGGCTAAGAACAGCAGCCGGGGGGCAGGCAGTAAGGACGCAGGAGGGCACCTTGGCGCAGAAGGAATGGGAGGCAGGAGAGGAGGACAGTTTGAACCAATTCACCACGTGCCTCAGGCTTCCGGTTCAGAGACCCTAAGTCAGTGTGCAGATGTGACACGTAGGGGAGCGTGCATGGGCACGTCCTTGTCCCCTGGCCCGAGAGCATCCAGTGGACACCCCTTTGGTGTCGGACAGCTGGCCAGGCACTTTCTTAATCCCCCGAACCAGTGCTCCTGTCCGTGTCTCAGGGCTGAGAATACTGGTTAAACAACGTGCCTGGGTTCACACTGGAGCTTGGAATTGGTCTCTGAGGCACTTCATCTCCTCCTTAGAGTAACCTATAAGACCCTGCTTCATCTGGCCCCTTGTCCCTCTCCCACCTAATCTGCTTCCCTCCCCTGCACACCTCCTCCCCCGGCCTTGGTCTCTCCTGTCCCACACATGGGCCCCCACCAGCACACCATTGCATTCGCTGCTCACTCCCAAGTTCGCTCCTGCCCTTCCCTCCGGCCTTTCCTGCAGAGCCGCCCCAGTAGCGAGGCTTTCCCAGTTCTCCCGATCTGGAGCCTCCCGGCTCCCCACCTGGACCCCAGACACTCCATCGCCCCCTTCCTGCGCCACACTTTCTCCCCGTGGGCACTCAGCTCCCTCAAATGTGCTGTCTCACTTATTTATGTTATTTGTTGTCTTTCCTCACTAGAGCGCCAGCTCCACGAAGGAGGGATTTGTTTTTGTGTTTTGCTCTGCTTTCAACTTCTGAATTCCCGTGCCCTGGCACATAGTACGGCTTTAATCAGAACTTGATGCGTGAGTGAATGAACGCATGGATGGGCTTTTGGCTCACGGTAGGTGCTAATGCTCCCGGGCTAACCAATGCGGCAGAAAGGGCTGCAGCTGGCCGCCTCCCTGGGCGTCTCTAACCAGCCCTGTCTCAGCACCCGGGTCCTCTCCAGCATTCTCCTATTACCCTTTCCTCCACGGGGGAGGGGGGAACAGCCCGGAGGCTGCAGGGATACAGCTGTGGGGAGCCCCCACCCGCCGCCTGGGTCACCCACCTAAGCGGTGCCGGCAGCACCGGCAGAGACAGCTGGGCACGGCCTGCAGGGGGCGCCCGAAGACTAGCGAATAGGGCACCCGCAGCGGCCAGGAGGTTCAGCTCCCCGGCTGTGCCCGCCCACTTGGAACCTGAGCGGGGAAAGAGGAAGGATGGAAGTTATTTGGGGGAGCGAGAGAGGAGCGTGGAAGTCAGGAAGCTAGAATCGGGGAGGGGCAGCAAGACCTTTTCGGATTTTTAGCCAGGACTAACGGGGTGAAGGAATTTATCGCGATGGAGGCGTGGGGGGTGCAGTCCCTGCCTCCGTCCGTGTAAGGAGAGGCTGGACTCCCAACGGGCCCAGCTTGCTACGCACGGAGCTAGAAGCTTGCCTTCTCGGACGGGGCGCCCGACTCCCCTCTAAAATAGGGTGCCTGGTCCTCTCATTTCCACGGAACCCCCTGCTGCCTGTGGGGCAAAGGGAATCCTTAGGAGATGGGCAGGAGGACCCAGTCATTCTCTGGTTTCACAAATATTTATGGAAAACCAACCACTTTCCAGGTTCCGTTTTAGGCACTTTACAGAATCACTTACCAATGTCAGCAAGAGGCCCGCCTTAATGAAGCCTGTCTCCTATCGCGGGAGCTTACGGTGACAACGGCCCTGATAAATGACCAAAGGTGATGTTTTTATATTACTGCCTGCTTCAGAAACTTTTCCCTGCTGCCTCGCGTCGCAATGATCTTTCCTCTCTTTTCCTTAGACTATTGTTTGGTCTCTGAGTGCACATCATGTTACGTGGTAACAGTATTGATCGCTTATAACTATTATTGCTAGTAATAATTAATAATATTACTAATGCCTGTTTGTATTATTAAGAGTTTGGCTCTTTCTCCCCATCAGATTGGAAGCTTCTAGAAGGAATGACCATTGGACTGTTAGTGAGAAGCAAAGCTTGGATTGACCTTTTTAGGTTGGTTTCTAGCTCCTCATCTGTAACGCAGCAGTGATAACCTACATAAGCTACATACGCCCAAAGGTTGTGGGGAGATCAGTTCCCCACCTCTTGGTCCTATGACCTTTTCCCTCTCCTTCAGTTTTCTCTCTAGGGCCCCTGCTGATCTGACCCCCATGAGAGCCCAGATAAGCAGTGGAGGCTGCCCAGTCCTGCTGTTCCCAAGGTGTGAGAGCAGGTCTGGGACACAGGGACAGCCTTCTCCCCAGGCTCCCAGCCCGGCTCAGGGGACAAATGTCCTGCCTGAAGCAGCCCCCTCCTGTCTCCTTCTTGGACCTCAGCTCCTACAAGCAACGTGCACCATTTTCTTTTCCACTGAAACAAGCTTTTAAGTTAAGGCAAGTTCATCCCGCTAAATGTAACCCTTTCACACCTCTATTTTCTCCCCTGTTAAAAATACTAAACAAAATGTCATTTAAATCTCAGAGACAGTTCTAGATGGATCTAGCCAAACAGCAGCTGAGCGAGATCTCTTGGCCCAACATCCTATTTCTGCAGAGGCAGCAGGTGCACCAGCTCTATGCTTGTACAAGATGTTGTAAAAGAAAGACGTAATGTAACGCTTTCCCTGACCCTGGCCCCCTGGTCCCCTGGCCCCCTGTGTCCCACCCCAGGAGAATCAGGCTCCATATGCATGGTTAGAACTGCAGTGCTTTGCAAAGACACTTTCTAAACTCCCTCCACTTCCTTCCCCGGCTCACGCACATTTCTTGAGTCTTTGCACGTGTAAGGTATGGCTGACAGTTTTGCCTCTTGAGGGAATCTGTAAATATTAGTGCTTCCTCCTTACTGTCCCATCATTCATACAGAAGGATAAACTTGGACCCAAAGGTAATCTAAGGTGATTTGATGTGCAAAGTGCTCTAGGGACACCGAGGCATAGAAGATCAACGATGCCGAGGGCAGATGCGGGGGGTGGGGGGTGCAGAGGAGGTTTACAACGAGGGTAAGGTATGTCTCAGCCATGAACGAAGACACAGAATTTTGCAGATGGGGGCTGTGGAGGATGGGGCGCAGTCACCGGAAATAGTCTGCGAAGGCACAGGAGGGTGGGGATCTGTCCGGAGATCCTTGAGGACCTCCGTGAGATGAGAATTTGGGAGGGTGTGGGGTGGGAGCTGGCTGGAGGTGAGACCCCAGCGGGGCACAGTGCTCTGTCTGGAATGGGGAAGAGTGCGTGCATACAGCGGGCAACAGAGGAACCGAGCTGGGGCCAAAAAAGACGGCTTAATATTCAATTAATGCTCTAAGTAGCACAGCAAAGAAAAGCAGAGAGTCTAAGACAAGCTGCAGGCTATGGCCCGGTGCTCACAGACAGAGCACATCCGTCAGGCAGACAGGTGCTGGATCGATGCTGCCCCTGGAGCAGGTGGGTTGCCAGGAAACTTGGTATGTCTCTAAGAACAACCATAGCCTACTTTCTGGTTTTCTTACATGTGTGTTTTTCAGTGATATTAATTGTACTGATGGATATCATCATGTGCCGAGAATTCTGCCAAATACCTTGCGTGGGATCCAGCTGGCTCACTGAACATCTGGGTGGCCGACAGTGGCCTTAGGCTGGCTGACCAGGCAAAGGCAGTCGGATGCCGTAGTCCCAAGAGGGAGGCTTGGTGCACCCCAGCGCTGGCCCCGTGCCTGCCTGACCCTCGGCCCGCATGTTGTTTTGAAGGCTGAGACTCAGGTCTCAGGTCTGCTGAGACTCAGCAGCACTAAGGGATTCTGCTTACCTCAAGTGGACTGGGGTGCGGGGTGGTTGGTCTTATTTATTTACTTAATGTGTATTTATTTTTGAGAGAGAGAGACAGAGTGTGGGGGAGGACCAGAGAGAGGGCGAGACACAGAATTCAAAGCAGGCTCCAGGCTCTGAGCCGTCAGCACAGGGCCCGACGTGGGGCTCAGACTCATGAACCATGAGATTCTGACCTGAGCCGAAGGCGGAACTTAACCGGCAGAGCCCCTGGGGTGGTTGGTTTTAAAGGACGTATACTCCACCTTTCCCCCACACCAGAGAACATCACTTCCGCGCTGGGCAGGCCCCTGTGGACAGCAGGACTTCCTGTGACAACTGCTTTTCACTCTCTTAGTCTTTTTGTTTTGGCGTTAAGTAAACACAGGCGTTGCACCGTATCCTCAAAACGCCATGAAATGTGAGTGGACATCCTTCCCCAAACTGAAACTCAAAGTCTAACTTGCGGGCCACACAGAGCTGGACGCGGGGGGGGGGGGGGGGGGGGCAGGAATCTGCCTCAGGGCATCTGGGTTCAGAGTCTATGCTCTTAGAAACCACACTGCTGGAATCGTTTCCACTTTTCTCTTTCCTTATCCACGTTTATTTACTTCTACGTTAAACGAATAGGCTTATTCCAGTTTGTTAAAGGCTCTGACGTGTCAGGTAGCAGGTGCGGGGGATAATGGACTGGCCACTCTGAAGCATCTTGTGGGCCAGGGTTTCCAGAACTGAGAAGGATCAGCCAAGGTTCTCCCAGGCTCTCAAGCCCCCGGCCACGCTGAGACCAGTTCCTTTTTCCTTATGATACAGACTCATTGGTGCCTTCAGAACCAAGAGTTTCCCTTAAAGCATCTGTTCGGCTACCTTATCTCGAGAAAATTGAGGTGCAGAACATCTTGGTGGCCCCAGGCCACACAGAGCGGCCTCTTGGCCTGGGAACGGGCGGCCAGGAGACACGTCCCCAGCCCCGTGCCGGCCCCGTGGCCACCACGGTCCCCGTGTGTCTGGGTGAGGTGTGTGCTGTCCCTGGCAAGCCCGAGGGCATAGTCACCCCAGTGTTTCTCCGTCGGTGGGCAGGGGGTGCGTTTGCAAAGCCTCCTGTCCCAAATTTCCGTGCCTCTACCTGTCCCTCAAAAAAATGTACGTACGCCTGAAAACCAAAGAGGGGCTTTCACTCCTATTTCGATCACGAGGGTCGTCTGAACCCCTTTAATGTGAGACCGGTTGTCTGACGAGTTCTCATTAAGTTCTGGGCTTGTAGGTTGAACGTCAATATTTGCTTTCTGCTTTCATATTATCTTAAATCCTTCCAATAATATATTTTCCAATGAATTAATTGGTATTTTCCAGTAAATTAAATGGAAAAGGCTCTGGGCCGTGTTCTCTTCTTCATGCCCATGTCCAGTCACTCGTGCCAACGGGGCCCCCAGTGGCCTGTCCTCCCGAAGGGAGGGACGATAATTAGAAAGGAGTCAGAGTAATTGAAAGTGCCTATTGGGCTCAGAGCCCATAGGGAAAAAAAATCAGCCCTTGCATTTGTAGAAAGCTCATTTCACAGATTCAGCTTTTAAAAATACAGATGTGGGGGCACCTGGGTGGCTCAGACAGTTAAGCGTCCGACTCTTGATTCCAGCTCAGGTCACGAGCTCACAGTTCGTGGGTTTGAGCCCTGAGCTGGGCTCCACACTGACAGTGTGACCCTGCTTGGGATCTCTCTCTGCCCCTCCCCTGCTGACACTTTCTCTTTCTCTCTTAAAAAAAAAAATAGGGGCGCCTGGGTGGCTCAGTCCGCTGAGCGACCGACTTCGGCTCAGGTCATGATCTCATCATGGTTTGTGAGTTCGAGCCCCGCGTCGGGCTCTGTGCTGACAGCTCAGAGCCTGGAGCCTGCTTCTGATTCTGTCTCCCTCTCTCTCTGCCCCTCCCCCACTCATGCTCTGTCTCTGTCTCAGAAATAAATAAACATAAAAAAAATAGACTTAAAAAATAAAATAAAAATACAAATGTGATATGTTGCCTCTGGTCTTATACCCTTCCATGGTTCCTTACCACTTTTAGGGCAAAAGCTACACTTCTTACAAGACCTGACCTGACGCAGCCAGCTCTGAACTCTGCCTCTTTTGCTCATTGTTAAGTCTCTAGAACCGGGCTCAGGGCCTGGACCGTGGAGCTTCATAACTGTTCCCTATTCTGCACTCACCCACCCTGTGCCAGGAGTCTGCTTTGGGGATGGGCATCGAGGGCGTAGAGGGGGCATACAACCCTGGGACTTGCCTCAGTCTAGTGTACAGATCGTGCCTAAGGGGCCAGGACGCACAGAAGAGTCTCAGGGGACAGTCTCCCCAGCACAACACTTCTGTAACAGGTAAACATCAGACAGAGCACAAGCATTCAAAGTGTCAAAGCAAAAACTGCTCTGGGCTAAGTTGAACAGGCAAGTTAGCCTTCCTTCCAGGGTACTGCAAAGGGGAGAGAGCCCAGAGCCCAGATGAAGGGACACTAGGACAGAGGACGGTGGGGCCTCTGCGTTTACTCACTGGCTTTGTCCAAAGGAAAGTAAGGTCTCCCCTGTGTTAGGATCCGAGGTAGTTGTACCGCTTGGAGTGAGCTGTCCACAGAGGCTCCTAAATTCTGCTGTCTTTTCCGATGATTGAATCTTAAAGGGAAGTTCCCAGGTCCCGAGAAAGACTTTCCTGGACTGCAAAGCTGGCAAAAGGTTTTTAAGAAGACACACATCTCAAAGGAGCAGAGATGGAATTGATAATTGCAGGTTTTTCAAAGAAAATGACTTAAGAAAAGGGAGGTCAGAGACCCAGAGTCGGGAAGTCTGCCTCAAGTTCATCTAAACTCAGGGGAATGTAAAGGGCTTCTGGGTCAAAAGTTTCTGGAAATTGTCCTAAGGGAGTAGAGAAATGGAGAAGAACCCCTTCAGGAAAATGTGCTAAACCTCAGAACAGTGGTCGTCTGTGGCCTTTGAGACACAGTCTAATTTGCTGCCTCCACCCAGCTCCTTGTTCCAGAAGCTCTTTCCTGGGCATGTGCAGCCAGGAATATGGGGGTTCCCCCCGTCCCCAGAAACCAGTGGCTGAGCCTGGGAGGGCAGGCTGCCGGCATTTTTTTTTTGGTCTCTATCCCCTCAGGTTCATGACGCAGAAACTCTATTCCAGGCAGGTGCAGCTGGGTGGACCGGGTCCTTCTTGTCCCGCCCAGCCCCCACTGGCAGAGTGGCAGCTCCAGGCTTGGATGCCCGAGGATGCTGAGGCCACCTTGCGTCATCCCAGCTCGCTCGTAGTGTGAAGGCCGCATGCCAGAAAGGGCAAGACAGGAAGCGCAGGGGCTGCCCCGATGCCCCTACCTCTGCCCACACGCACACACTGCCCACTCATACAGCAGGGTTGTCCCTCGGGGAAAAACATGTCCTCGTCCCCACCTCTGGTGCTCTGGGGCAGGGGATCTTCCCAGGAGGAAAGCAGGTCAGAAGGAAAAGGGCCCTGCGGGTCCGTCTGAAGGACCGGCTTTATCTGGAACACACAGTTGGAGCTCTCCATATCCAAGGATGTTGTTGAAAATGATGGAGGTCTTGGGATCCCTGCAGGAGCTGAGAGCGGTCCCTGGCTGACGACCATCAGGAAAACAGGGACCTCGGTCCTGCGACCACAAAAAGCTGAATTCTGCCAGTGATCCGTGAACTTGGAAGAGGGTTATGGGCTCCAAAGGAGAACACGGTCCGCCCAACAGCATGATTGCAGAGATGCTTGTGAAGCCACGCCCACAACCCTTATCCATGGAAACCATGAGAAAAGAAGCGTGTGTCATTTTAAGTCCCTACGTTTCTGGGATTTGTTATAGAGCATAGGAAACTACTACCCACCCAGAATGAACACCGCGGGTACTCCGCCACGTGCTATTCCACGTTCTGTCTTATGTCCATTTATAGATCAAGGATCTGCAAAGCGGAGAGGCAACTCGCCAAAAGCCACACGGCTCAGGAGGGCCACCAAGATGGGCGAGTGAGTGTTCTTTCTCCTCCGGTGTCGGGATTTCCTGGTGGACGGGGCTGCCTCAGGGCTGAGTGCTTTCTGCCCCTTCTTGTAGAAACGTCACATTATGGCTGCTCCCGTTTTGTAGTTGGAGGAAATATGACCCCAGAGGCTTGGGGACTTGTTTAAGGCGACGTAGGTAGGTCTGATATCATCACCCACTGGTGTTTTCCCTGCCACGGTTCTTTGGTTGGGGTTTGCGAGGCAAGACCTGATGGAGCAGTAAAAAAAAAAAAAAAAAAAAAAAAAAAAAAAAAAAGCAGTCTTGGGAATCTACAACAACCTGCGGCTCTTGAAGCCATGAGCATCGCCACCGTGGATGATGAGGGCCTAAACCCAGTCTGGGATAGGAGGGCGAGAGATTTCTACATCCGGAACATTAAAGAAAAAATCCTCCCTTGTCTCTTACACAGATTCTACCAGTGCCTCCTTTGTTACCACTTAAAAAAGCTGAAGAAGGAAAACCAAAGCTTACCCTAACACACATTCTTATTTTATGAGCTGGTGGTTTGTCCTGCTTATAGCCTAGAAACCACTAGGCGTTCTGCTGTTCCTGCCAGCGCATGTGGCAAAACGAATTAAAAAAGACGTAAGAGGGGCGCCTGGGTGGCGCAGTCGGTTGAGCGTCCGACTTCAGCCAGGTCACGATCTCGCGGTCCGTGAGTTCGAGCCCCGCGTCAGGCTCTGGGCTGATGGCTCAGAGCCTGGAGCCTGTTTCTGATTCTGTGTCTCCCTCTCTCTCTGCCCCTCCCCCGTTCATGCTCTGTCTCTCTCTGTCCGAAAAAAAAAAAAAAAAATGTTGAGGAAAAAAAAAAGACGTAAGAGATCTCACGTCTAACTGAATGGACGCACCTGCAGGATGATGCTGATCAAGCCCCAGAGACAGGAAGCATGAGGCCCCTGCATAAGTCCCTTCTCTGATTCCCGCCTTTCCCCGGGGAGAGGAAGGGTCCAGCTCCCTAAGAAGACAGACCTGCTGAGAACACACCCCCTGGCCTGTCATCGGCAGGAAGCGGCCTTGGTTAGAAAATGAGGCCAATATGAATGACTGCAGACAGGTGGACGCGTTCTCCTGAGGTGCGGGCTACTCAGAACACGTTATTTAGCTGAACCGTAAGTAGTAAATATTTAGTACAACAGTGACCCTTGTCCGTATTCATTTTGCTTCTACTCTCCATTCTTCCGTCAGAATTTGGGGTCTCCGTCCTCAGCGTGGCCTCCCCTCCCCCGTGCAGGGCTCACCAATGAGGTTCAATGGAACCACCACGGGCTGCATGCTCGAGTCTAAAGTCAGGCGTCGCCCTCCGTACCTTCTCCTTCCTCACCGGCCTGCGCTCACCCCTTCCCTAAGTCCTGCCGATGCTTCCTTCCATCGCCACGCGCCCCACACGGGACCCCTTCTCACTGTTCGTGGCCCCACTCCCATTCGAGCGCCCACCATCGTGGGATCGCTGCAGGTTCCCCCTCTCTCTCCGCCTTTCCCCGCCTACCGCCTGCTCTCCCAAAGCAAAGTCAAGGCTTGGCAGGCTACCCTGCAGTGCCGCCTGACAGCTGGGGTGCCTTTTCTGTAACGCAGGTGCCTGCCTTAAGCATGATTTCCCGGCAGCCACTCCAGTACTGTCCGTCTCCAATGGCCACGTTGCCGGCCACGAGACCAGGTGAAGGCGCCAACCCTCCCCTCCCTGTTTTAGGTGTCTTGGTTGATTTCCGGACCTGACCACTTTGGGCCGCCTGCTTTTTTCTCTCTCTCCCTTTGTTCTAAGTTCCCACCCTTAGGTTTTCAATTCATCAACAAGGAGGGAGCCCTTGAAACCCTAAGCGCTCACCCTTGGCCCCAGTAGAAGCAGAACCCCTTGGCCCCCAGCTCGGGCTTTCTCTCTGCCTGCGACGTCGCTCGGTGGCCCCTGGTGTACCCTGTGCGCTCCAGGACCCGTGAGTAGTAAACTGCTTCTCTTTTCCCCCCAAAGTTTTGGATGATTATTGCAGAGAGCTGCTTGCAATCATAATATGAACCACAAGGGCCGGTCCAGCCACAACACTGGTTATGGATAAGCTGAGACCGGCACGTGATACGCCTTCCTCCTTAAGATCCTAAAATGCTCTTACAGTTTAGCTGGACTAAATATCCTGGCATTGTGGGTCCTTGCTCAGCGCTGTGGCTCCTGCCCCCTTCCCTCCCCTTCCTCTCCGTGATACAGCCTCACTGAACACACCCAAACCATCCCGACCTCAGGGCCTTTGCCCAGAAGGCAGGGCCTCCGTGTGGGTCTCCTCTGCCATTCGGATTCTAGCTTGGCTTCACCTTTTCTGAGAAGCCTCCTTGACCACCATAAGGTCATCCCCTGTCCCCTGGGGTTATTCACTGCCAGCACAGACCATCATACGGATTCTTTCAGCTTTATTGAGGTGTAAATGACAAAATTATAAGCTATTTAGGGGCACCTGGGTGACTCAATCAGTTGAACGTCTGACCTCAGCTCGGGGCATGATCTCAGGGTTCCTAAGTTCGAGCCCCACATTGGGCTCGCTGCTGTCAGCCCAGAGCCCTCTTCAGATCCTCTGTCCCCCTCTCTCTTTGCCCCTCCCCTGCTTGCTCTCAAAAATAAATAAAACACTGCAAAAAAGGTTAGAAGCTATTTAAAGTGTACAACATGATGATCTGATGTGCAGATACAATGTGAAAAACTTTCCCCCATCATTTAATGATCACTTCCATCGCCTCACATATTTATGTATTTTGGGGGGTGAAAACTTCTAACTGCAACTTTGTATTCTCTTACCGATCTCCCTATTTCCCCCAGCCCCTAGCCCCTGGCAACCACTTTTCTGGCCCATGTTTCTACGAGTTTGATTTTTTTTTTTTTTTTTTAGATTCTACATATAAGTGATACCATGCTGCACTTATCTTTTCTGTTTGACTTATTTCACTTTGCATAACACCCCCCAGTTCTACTCGTGTTTTGCAAATGATGGACCTCCTTTCTGAAGGCTGAACAGTGTTCCTTGATATGCATATACACCACAGTTTCTTTATCCGTTCCTCCACTGATGGACACTTAGGTTGCTTCCGTATCTTGGCTGTTGTAAACAATGCTGCAATGAACATGGGCGTCGGATCTCTCTTTCAGAGAGTGATTTTGTTTCCTTTGGATATATACCCAGCAGTGGGGGTTGCTGGGTCGTATGATCGTTCTCGTTTCAATTTCTTGGGGGAACGTCCACACTGTTTTCCACAGTGGCTGCACGGATTTTCATTCCCACCAACAGTGCAGGGGGATTTCCTTTTCTCCACGCCCTCATCAGCACTTGTTAGCGTTTGTCTTCTTGGAAATAGCCGGCCTGACAGGTGTGGGGTGATACCTCACTGTGGCTTGATTTGCATTTCCCTGAGGCTCAGTGATGCGGAGCAGGTTTTCAGGCGCCTGTTGACCATCTGTATGTCTTCTTTGGAAAAATGTCATTCAAGGCCTTCGCCCATTTATAAATATAGATTTTTTTTTAAAAAAATGTCCACTCTCTCCTCCAACGAGAATATAAATTTCATGAAAACTAAGGTCTTCTCCATCTTTATGATCTCTATCCAAGGCATTTGGGACAGGACACAGCATGGAGAAGACCTACAATGGGTCCCCCAGGACGTGTTGAGGGGAAACTAAGCCCCTTGCTCGCTTTCTCCTCAAAAGCGGTGGCTCTGAAAGGAAACTCATCGCTAAGATTTGTGGAATGAATGTGAGTCCCTGCAATGAGACTTTTCTCCACGAGAGGGCAGAGTTCACCGCGTTTAAAAAATGTGTCCTTCAAAGAGAGGGCCCGCCCTACAGCTGGAAACCCTTTCCCCGTGGCTTTGGTCTAAAAGCGCTAATAGTCCATAAGGGGCTCCCAGTATCCGCAGAGCCTACTGTTTAATATAATTTGGTGTCTTTCCTGCCATAGTTTGAAATTAAAACGATGCAAAACAAAAGGCAAAACGAAAACTCACCCTTTCTCCTAAATGATTTTTCTTCTCACTGAATGCTATCACAGCAATAAAAGGTTCAAACCAAATAAACACATTATCATGCCTACATTTTGCATTAATTGCAAACGAGTCACTCCAGACCCCGATTAAATAAATGCTAAACAAATACTTAGAGACTGTCAGTTTGAAGGGCATTGCGTTCCTGGCTTCTCTGGGGGCATCTCCCAGTGCTCCAGCCGGCTGATGGCCTCCTGCCTATTGCTAGGTGAGGCCATGGGGCCTTACCTTCCCTACCCTGCTGGCAGAATCAGGCCGGGTGCTCTTCCCAGGCCTAATCCTAGTCCTCGGGAAGGAGACACTTAACCAACTGCTTCACCTTTTCTGCAGAGGTGCCCAGACTCCCTGGAAGGTGAGTCACCAGCCTGATATAGACACCTTCTTGGCCTCCATGAATATCCATCGGGAGCCCGTAGCTTCCCCCCACTCATCAAGCAATTAGGCCCAATGAAGAATGTCCTTTCCCCCAACTAAGTGGTTCTTAATGTGATAGTACATTAGCCTCATCTGGAAGCTTTTAAAAATCCTAATACCCGCTCCTCCCCAGTTCAGTCTGAGTCTCTGGTGGCGAGCCTATGGATGTATGTTTTTAAATATCACGTGACAGGGAGACTTCCAAACCTTCCGTGGATCCCTTTGAGCAGGCTAACATTCATGCCATGATTCCCACATTTGCCACAGCAAAAATACCAGCGTCTCCCAGGCATATGTCTTCAGGGGTAGTATTTGCTTTTTCTTTGAAAGTAATACCATCAGCCGAGAGACGACAAAGACCTGTGTCCTCTGCACCACGTAAGGACAAAAGACACAATTCGGGGCCCCATGCCAGAGAGCAGAGTTCCTTGTGGCCTTTTGGATGGCATTTCACTGGTGAAGCAGAAAATTTGAGAGAAAAATGGAAAGCAGAGGCACTTTGCAGACTCGTTCATGGGATTTCAAACCCTAGCCTCTATCATGATGCTTTCAAAGGTCTATAAAAGCTACAGTGATCACTCATCACCAGGGCTTTCTGTTCACAAAAGGGCAACATATAACATCTGTCTGAAGGGCTAAAAGCAGATGTTTAAAATGGTTCAAAATGGCCCATGGCTTTCAAGTTCTCTTCATGGTAGAATAGGTGATTGCTGAGACATTCCTCAGGGCTTTCTCTTTCTCTCTGATGTCAGTGAATACCAATCAGCCTAATTGTTCCATTGAACATCCTGTAATTCTTTGTTGGTAGCCACCTAGGATACGCGTCCTTAATAAACTGGGCAGATGAATCCAGCTGGGAAATAGGCAACTCAAGCTGGCCCAGCCTTGGATTACCACCAAAAGACTTCACTTACACCAGCCGAAAGCTCCTTCCCTCCTTGGGAACTCACTAGTCATTGTTGAGAAGGATGGATAGGAAGCCACTCTGGTAAAGAAGGGGTGGGGTGACACGTAGCCTCTGATTAAGTCTCAGATGACAGATTCAGACAGAGCATCTTGACCTCAGCACTCTGAGCAACTTAACATGCTGGGCTAGATCCTGGGCTAGATCCTTCTTTCTGTGTGGGAATGTCCTACATTACAGAGGATGTCAGCAGGAGCACTGGCCTTGACCCGCAAGACAGCATGCCCCAGTCGTGGCAACCAAAAATGTCTCCAGATATCGCTAGATGGCCCGGGAGCAGGGTGGGGCGTCACCCCAGCCTGAGAACCACCGGGCTCAGGTGAAGTTAATTCTAACCGGGATAAAAAGCTTGTCCTAGAAAGCAGTGTTTTGTCCCCGTGGACACATCTGGAAGGAAAGAGCACGTGGGGTCTGTGCGCGGGGTCGTTTGTTGAGCAAAGATGTGAAGGGCAACCGCTGGGGAGTTTATTTGGGGAAGTATCTTGGGGTCTGGTACGGCTGGACAGGGGTGAGGCTCTGGCTGAGGAAATCCCTGGGGTCCAAACGTGGGGAAGGAGAAATGCAAAGCTGATGATGGCTCCGGGTTTCATCTAACCCTCAAAGCTGGCCAGAGAGCAGTTTTTATTTTCCCATTTTCCAGAAGAGCAAACCAAGGTATGTAGTGGCCGCAACCAAGTCCATGCGGGCAGCCCTGGGATTCCCTTACGTCTCTTCTGTCCGGGAATAAAGTGGTCCCCTCCAGGTGCAGCATTTGTGGGTCACCCAGATGCCCGGTCAGTTTACGAAAAAGCGAGCAGATGCCATGAGAGCTAAGGGCTTTAGGGTGGGACAAAACAGCAAACACCTCTAGTGGTGTTTGCTCACACATAACCTGAGGGAAAGAAATCATGTGGGATGGCGCCGACGAGGGATGGCTCTGTCCCAGAGCACTCTTTGGTGTCCCCCCCAATCTGCAGAACAGACACTTGCGGAGTGGGAGAGCTGGGGAGAGAGAAGGAGGACCTCTCTTTACAAAGCTTATTTTGCAAATGTCTCCATAGGATGCACACGTTGCTAACTGTCTAATGAGGCACAGATTGAAAATGGCTAAAGACTCTTGTAGTGAAACCAGGGTGATGGCACCCGGAGGCACTGTGAGGAAATTCCTCTAATTGCAACTCTTAGTTATTACCAACACGGTCCCCATACTTCAGGGATAACTGCCAGAGAGCTGTTCTCACGTTTCCTATACAATCTCGGGGAGAACCCGGAGATCTGGCACAATTCCCCGCTTCAGGACCAAGGAGAAGCCAGCCTGCTTGCCTTTGGAATTTTCATGTCACTCTTGAATATTCGTGCAGAAACCCTTTAAAGGGTAAATAATATGTGATAGGCATTGGGCTAAAATGGTGTCTATGTCAGTTTTGTTAATATTAATGTAATGATGGCTGTTACCATTGAGTGCTTACCACATGTCAGATGCTGTCATAACGAGTTAACAGGCGTTGACAATTACATTGAACGTTTGGGGGGTATATTTGGTGTCAGGCACTGTGTTAAATACCATGCACATAAAATATATTACTTGATCTAATCCTGATAATGTTTCTATGATATGAGTATTATTGTCAGACCCTCTGTACTGATGAGATACGGGTTTGGAGACTAAATAAATGACTTGCTCAAAGTCACAACATTGAAGACAAAGGGTAAAAATTCAAAGTTAGGCCCTTTCGGCTCCAAATTCTGTGTTGCTCACCCTGGAAAGCTGCTTGAGGGTCACTAAAGTGTTTTCAAGTAGTACGTACAAAACGGTACACAAGTCACGAGTGAGTGGTTCAATAAATTTTACAGTTGTTTTGTGGTTTTTGTGTTTTGTTTTGTTTTTACAATTTGTACAGCCATAGACTAAACCCAGATCTTGAAACACAATAGACACTCTTGCCCCTTTTTGTAACTATGCCCTCCCAGGGCAGTCACTGTTCTGAAGTCTGTCACCATGAATTAGCTTTGCTTGACATGATACTTCACATAAATGGAAGTGGACTTTATTTCTCCTTTGTGTCTGGCTTCCTTAATTCAGCATTGTGTTTGTGAATTTCATCTTCATTTTGTATTTTTTTGGAAAAAGCAGTCATTGTCACTCTATTCTACCGCATGATTATATGACAATTTTACTTAGCCATTTAATTTCTTGTTTTATTTTTTTTTCTTTTGTGAATATAAGTTATTGTCAAATTGGTTTCCATACAACAGCCAGCGCTCATCCCAACAGGTGCCCTCCTCCATGCCCGTCACCCATTACCCCTCTCCCCCACCCCCCCACCCACCCTCAGTTTGTTCTCTGTATTTAAGTCTCTTGTGGTTTGCCTCCCTCCTTCTCTGTTTGTAGCTATTTTTCCCCCTTCCCTTCCCCCACGGTCTTCTGTTAAGTTTCTCAAGATCCACATATGAGTGAAAACATATGATATTTGTCCTTCTCTGACTTACTTCACTCAGCATAATACCTTGCGGTTCCATCCACGTTAGCCATTTAATTTTAGATTGATGTTGAGATTTTTCCCACTTTTGAACATCAAAAATATTGGTGAATAATAAGAATGTAATATTTTGAATATTAAAACTGTACACCCTTTATGTATTTTGGCTCACATATGTGTACATTTCTGTAGGTACATGCGAGGGGTGGAGTGGCTGGGGAAAGGTAGGCGTGTGTTCAGGTTTGGGAGATACTGTCAATGGTTTTCCAAGGTGGTTGTACTAATTTCACTCTTTCTACTGGTATTTATAGAGCCCAGTTACTCCATTGCTTCACCAATGCTTGATATTGTCATTAGTTTCCAATTGTAGACATTAGGTGACTGGGAAATGAAATCTCATCATGGTTTGAATTTTCATTTCTCAGATGGCCAATGGTGTTCAGCATCTTTCCACGTACGTACAGGTGACTTTTATGTTCTCACTTGTGTTTTGTGCCTCTAGTACTTGTGTTGACATTTTTTTTTCTCATTGACTTCATGGAGCATTCTATTTGCTGCATACGCTTTTGGTAGGATAGTTTATACCCATCCCAAGGTTTGTCTTTTCATCCTCTTAGTGTCTTTTGATTAAGGATATTTTGTTAAACTTCTGTTTAATGGCTTTCTTTCCTTGTGTCCTATGTGAGAACTCTATCCTAGCCCAGCATCGTGAACATAATTTATGGTCTCTTTCCAACAGTGTGGCTGTTTCTGGTCTCACAGAGAACTTTTTAATTTTCTTAAATAGATTTATACCGGTCATAAGGAGGAAATCAGAATTCATTTTTGTGTGTGTGTATCCATCGACAGCACACTTAATGAAAAATCCATCCTTTCCCCATTGTCTGGGGAGTGTTATCTTTTTCATGAATTAAGGAATCATACGTATGTAACTCAGTTTCTGTCTCTGTTCTGCTCTGTGGTTTACACGTATACCAATTCCACAATGTTATAGGTATTGTAGCTCTATAATAAGCCTTATTATTGGGGCGCCTGGGTGGTTCAGTCGGTCAAGCGTCTGACTTTGGCTCATGTCGTGATCTCACGGTTTGTGAGTTCGAGCCCCGCGTGGAGCTCTGTGCTGAGAGCCCAGGGCCTGGAGCCTGCTTTGGATTCTGTGTCCCCTCTCTCTGCCCCTCCCCCACTCGTGCTCTGTCTCTCTCTCAAAAATAAATAAACATTAAAAAAAAAATAAGTCTTATTATCTGCCAGTGCCATCCAGTCCTGTCCTTGTCTAAGTTAGCCTTGGCTTTTGTTGGCACTCTGTAACGCCATATATATTTCAATCAGTTTCTCAATTCCTGTTTTAAAAACCTTTGGTATTTGATTAGAATAACCATAAATCTATGGTTCAGTTTGGATAAAATTGAACTACTTACGATAGTGATTCTTTCAATCTTTTGGGATGCATCTCCCCTCTCATCGAGGGTTTATTTAATTTTTCTCATTGTGTTTTGTAGTATTGTGAATATAGGTCTTGGATGTCTTTTATTAGATTTACTCTTAGATGTGTGACATTCTCATGCGATTTTAAATGGCATTTAAAAATACATGATGGAATATAGAAATGGCAAACGCGTTTTGTATTTTGTCTGCATCCAACAATGTTCTAACTTCATTTATTAATCCTAAAAGATGACTGGTCAACTTTGTTATGTTTTCTACTTTTGCAATGATAGCATCTGTAAATACTAATACTTGGTTTCTTTCATTTCAATCCATATGTCTTCTTCTTAAATATTGGGTTTTATTGTACTGGCTACAGTAGTGTCTATAGGGATATACCTATTAAGGAAGTTTGCTTCTATTCTTTGCTAAGAGTTTTTCTTCTACATCATGAAGTGATATTGACATTAATAAGATGACATCTTTCCATCTACTGTGATAATCATACGATGGATCTCCATTATTCCGTTAATATTGTAGGTTATATTGGTCAAGTTGCAATTATGAAGCCACTTTTACATTTTTATTTTTTATCTAAAAGATTTTAATGTTTATTTATTTTTGAGAGAGAGACAGGGCACGAGCGGGGGGGTGGGGGGACAGAGAGAGAGACACAGAATCCGAAGCAGGCTCCAGGTTCTGAGCTGTCAGCACAGAGCCTATGCAGGGCTTGAATGCACGAACCGTGAGATCGTGACCTGAGCCGAAGTCTGATGCTTAACCGACTGAGCCACCCAGGTGTCCCCACTTTTACACTTATAAAATAAGCTCAACTTAATTGAAAAGTATTTTATGTGCATTTTATTTTATATCCATTACCTATCCATTATATATTAATATTTTAAGATTTTTGCATTTACGTCTGTGAGGGAGATTAGTCAATAGTTTTCAATTTTATTAATTCCTTCTTAAGTTTCCATATCAAAATTATGTTGTGGCTTCATCAAGCCAGAGAATTTTCATTACTTTCCTATTTTCTGAGGAGGAAGAAAGAAGCATGTCACTCGTGTCGTTTCTTCTTTAAAATGCGTGGAAAGATTTACAGTCTGGCCATCTGTTCCTGAAGATACTTACGTGTACATATTTGTTGTTTTTAACATATGTGATTACTCAGACACTATTTCACCTTGTTTCAGTTTTTGAGAAGATGTATTTTTAGGAATTCTTTCATTTTATCTGCACTTTCAAATGCAGATGTTAATTATTTATTATGTATTTTTAATGGCTATAGGACTTAGAATGCTGTCTTGTCTTATCATTCTCAATATCTCCTTGTATTCTCTCTATCTCTTAAGTCACTCTTTCTAGGGGCATTGGGATTCTATTGGACTTTTCACAGAACCAACCCTGTGCTTTGTTGGCTTTTATCTATGGGAAGTTTGTTTTCTGTCTCATGAATTGTATTCTTGCGTTGATCATTTCCTTTTGCCCATTCTCTTTGTGTTTAATCTGCCATTCTTCTTCTAAATTCTGCAAACATGTATTTGGATTATTGATTTTGAATAGTTCTTTAAATTGTATAGACACCGTTAACTGTAAATTCAATTATTTTAACAGATAAAGGGCTATTCAGTAACCTGGTTTTTTTTTCGATTGACCTTTTGTAGTTTATGTCTTTTAAGGACTTTGTCTATTTCACCTAGATTTTTGAACATATGATATAACTTTGTGCATATTTCTTATTACCCTGGCAATGTCTAGAGAATCTATAGAGCTGTGCCCTCTTTCATTCCTGATATTGGCAACTTGTGTCTTCTCTCCTCCATCGTGATTTGGTCTGGCTAGTGGTTTATCATTTTTATTGATCTTTTCCAGGAACCATTTTTTCCCATTGATTTTCTATTTTCTTCTTTTTACAATTTCATTGATTTCTGCTCTTTTTCCTTTCTTTTGCTTGATGTGGTTTCAATTGCTTTTTTTTCATTTCTTAATGTGGAAGCTCGGATCACTGATCTGAGAACTTTGTTCCTTTCTAATATCAACGTTTAATGCTACACATGTCTCTTTAAACCCTGCACAGCTGTATCCACGTTTTACTATGTCACATTTTCATTTCCACTTGATTTAAACTGTTTTTTATTATTTGCAAGTGTGTTGTTCAATTTCCAAATCTTTGAGGGTTTTACTCCCAAATACCTGTCAGTTTCTTGTTTAAGCCCATGTGGCCAGAGAACATACAATTTATCCCTCACAATCTTACCCTGACAATTCCCCGTCCCCCCTCCAGAATATGGTCTATCTTGCAGAATGATTCTTGTGCACTAGGAAGAAAAAAAACTGGGCTTGTTGCTAGATGTTCTATGAATCTCAAATAGATCAAGCTGGTTGACAATGTGTTCAGTTCTTTTATGTGCTTATTGAATTTCTCAGTTTTGTTCTTCTGATTAATTGAGAGACGAGTATTGAAATCTCTAATGATAATTGTGGATTTGTCTATTTTTTTTTTAAATTTTACGGCTATTGGTTTTGCTTCATGTATTTTGAAGCCGTGTCAGTAGATGGATATAAAATTAGGTGTATTATGTCTTCTTGGAAAACAACTCTTTTATCATCTTGTAGTGTCCCTCTTTATTCTTAGCACAATTCCTTGTTCTCAAGTTTTATACGTATAATATTAATGCCTCTGCAACATCCTGCTTTAATGAGCGTTGGCGATGTAAATTTTTTTCCATGTTCTCCTGGTGACCTATGTGTATATTTATATTTAGTGTTTGCTGTTGTGTGTGTTTGTGTTGTTTTTAAAAAATAGATTATTATATAGTTTGGTCCTTCTTTTTGCTATCCAAACTGACAATATCTGCCTTTAACCTGTTGTTTTGGAGAGTTTACATTTGGTATAATTATTTATATCTTGGGGCTTAAATACATCATCTTGTTAGTTGTTTTCCATTTGCTTCATCTGTTGTTTGTTCTTTTTTATCTTTTCTGCCTGTTTTTGGATTAATTGGCTGTATTTGTGATTTTATTTTATCTCTACTATCAGCACATTCTATATCTGTTTTTCACTTTTGCGTGGTTACCTTAGGATTTCAATCTGTATCTGTAATTCGCCACAGCCTACCTTTAAATAAGGATATACCACTTCATGTAAGGTGTTATGACCTCATAGCCGTGCAACAATATCAGTTCAATCTATTGCATTGTTGTATTTTTGTCATGCATTTTACTTTACATATGCTCTAAAGCCATAGTACATTGCGACTATTTTTGCTTTAGACAATTCTCTTTCAGAAGCTCTTTTTTAAAAAGAAGAAATGCATCAGGCAGAGAAAGACAAATATCATATGACTTAATTCATATGAAGAACTTAAGATACAAAACAGATGAACATAAGGGAAGGGAAACAAACATAATATAAAAACAGGGAGGGGGACAAAACAGAAGAGACTCTTAAATATGGAGAACAAAGAGAGGGTTCCTCGAGGGTTGTGGGAGGGGGGATGGCTCAATGGGGAAGGGGCATTAAGGAATCTACTCCTGAAATCATTATTGCACTATATGCTAACTAATTTGGATGTAAGTTAAACAATAAGTAAATTTTAAAAATTAAAAAAATAACAATAAAAAAAGAAAGTTCTCTTCTATTGCTGGTATGCCAAGTGTATCTTTATTATAATGTAAATGGATGCTGTATTTTATACAGCTTTTACTGTATAAAGAAAAAAAGGCTTTTTCTACATCTCTGGAAATGATTATATAATTTTCCCTTGTCATTTTTTCTAATAAAATATATTCTGGTTTAAATTTTTTTTTATTATGTTTCTTTATTTTTGAGAGGCAGAGAGAGACAGAGCATGAGTGGGGCAGGGGCAGAGAGCGAGGGAGACACAGAATCCAAAGCAGGCTCCAGGCTCTGAGCTGTCGGCACAGAGCCCGACGTGGGGCTCGAACCCACGAACCATGAGATCATGGACCTGAGCGGAAGTCGGACACTCAACTGACTGAGCCACCCAGGCGCCCCTAAAATACATTCTGTTAACTGACTTTTTAACATTAAAAAAACTGAATTCTGAAAATAAAATAAACTTTGTTATAATCTAAGAAAAAAAGGAGAAATGCATTTATGTATTTATATTTGTCTTTTTGCCAGATCCTTTAAATTTCTTTGTGCAAATCCAAATTTTGTATCCTGTTATTTTGCTTGACAGAAACAACTGGTATTAGGGCAGAGAAGTCTAGCCAAACAAAAGGAATCAGATGTTTCAATTGCTTAACATAGTACTCTTCCCCATGTAACAGTTCTGGACGAGGGTTTATATTGGCAAGGTCCTCCTGTATCGGCATCCGGCACCTGGGATAACGGCCTCTCTCCCATCTTCAGTGTTTGACTGTGAGGAAGGCGTGGAAATAACTCTCCTGCTTCTGCAAATACTCCAACAGCTAGAACTCAGACTCATGGCGATATCTAACTACGAGGGGGGGGGGGGGCTGAGAAATGAAATAGAGCTTTATGTCCAGAAAGAGAAGGAAATGGCTTGGATGAGAGCTAAGAATCATCTTAAAGAGAGATGGTCTAGGCACGTGTTACAGGTTACCTCACATTCCCCTCCAGCAACCCCGCAAGAAATGTTATCGTGCAGATGGAGATAAATTTTCAGGATTCAGAGAAGCCAAACGGTTACTTGTCTTATGGACAAATCTGTCCTTGGAACTGGGGGCTAAGAATCATTTCAGAGACCAGGGAGCACTGGAGGAAGAGGATGAAGAACAGAATAAAGCTGGAAAGTACACTGCTTGGACGGGGCTGAAATTCTTTCTCCTGGGTGGGGGAGGGAGGATTAAGAGGAATGTGATTGTGTGCTTTAGGAAAACTCACAAGACTCCGTTTTGAGAAAAAAAAACTAGACGTGGAAAGCATCTAGAGAGTAGAAAAGTGGAGACATTTCTAGATAGGCCATCACTTAGGAAGCTCTTAAAGGAATTGTAAAAGTTTTAGGAAAAAGAAGCAAATTTTAATGATGAAATGGACCATCTTCAATTTTTTGAACAGCTCTCATGTGCATGAGTGTTCTGATTTGATCTTACTGGAAAATTCCCCAGGAGGAATTTCTCCTAATGCGCGTTAACTCTGTTTGCTGGAAGATTGATGCGCAGCATGGAGCCCCCTAGAGGCTGCTGAGCTCTCCCCACCTCCTGTCTTGGGGCTGGGCCTGCACCTGCTTCAGCTGCTTTTAGGGCACTGCCTCTGGAACTACATCCTCTCCCCACGAAAATGGTGCTATGGTCTCAATGTTTGTATCCATTTCCACCAAATCCATGTACCGAAAGCCTAAAGCTTATAATTAGGAGGTGAGACCTTTGCGGGGTGATGAGGTCAGGAGAATGGAGCCCTTGCAAATGGGATTAGTGCCCTGATAAAATGTGAGGAAGAAGTCCATCAACCCAATCAAAGGAGGGATGTAGAGACTCAGAGCACAGGGAAGGGAGGCTTTAACCAACATTCTTGCAAGAGCGAGTGGGTGTCTGACCGACAGGCTTACCCAGGGAAGTTACAGCAGACAATTTATCTCCTAGCATTCAAGTCCTGGTTTCATTCAATGCCTGGTTTCTCATTGGCTGAGTACTACAGAGGCAAGTCCCTCCCCTCGTTCCTCGTTGGCTAAGTACTAGAGATTACAGCCTTAGCCAGACATCGCCTTTGCCCATGTAAGGCAAAAAGTAGTCTGACTGGAATGAATGTACATTCCCTGAGATGATGCAGAGACTTTCAGTCCCTCCTCCCTTTGTTCTTTGGCACCTGCTCATTGCAAAGCCTGCAAAAATAAGCCTGTGAAACGGAGAGGGGAAGAAGAACCAGGAAGTGAAGTGTCTAAGGGTTTAGGTCCATTGTGTGTGTGGTGGAAGGGAGGTTCATATGTATTTCCAATCCATTGTATACCTACTGTTAATTGGACAGCACGGCTTTTATTTGGGATTTCTGAAAATGAATCATCTTCCTTATTTCTCACATAAAAGAGACCCTAGGGGGCTCTCCCACCCCTTCTACCACTGCAAGAGGTCTGCAGCCTGGAAGAGGCCTCTCATCTGACTATGTTGCCCCCTGATCTCAGACTTCCAGCGTCCAGAATCATGAGAAATAGGTTTCTGTTGTTCATAAGCCCTCCAGTGTGTGCTATTTGTTACAGCAGCTGGGATGAGCTTAGACAAATGGATAAAGCCCCAACAAGTCAGCAGCAGCCTTGGAGACAGGCTGCAGCAGCTTCCAGTTATATCTGCATGTCCTCGAAGCCTTATCCTTTTTGTTTCGATATTTATACCACTATAGCTCTTTCCTATTTCCATCATAATTATTATAAAAGCATTTCCTAGGGCATATGGAAGGTCGCCTTTGCCGTTTTATCATCACTAAGACCATGTACCTAGCTCATGTCAATATTTATATCCCCTTTGCATAATTTTGACCTCCAAACTTGCCTGCATTAAACTATATGACTCATTTTCAAAACCTCTACATAACCTTACTACCATATTATTAATCCTTAGCCATGTGCACAAGTAGCAGAGTTGAGATTTGAGTCCAGATGTTTATAAGTTTAAGGTCTTTTAAAAAAATTATATGATCCTATGTCTTTAAATTTTTCCATTATGTAAAGTGTTTTATTTTTTCCTTGGAGTCAATAAAACCTGAGTTTGGGCATTGGCTTAACCATAAGCACCAATCACCATTCCTTTTGCAGATAACAGAATCCCCTCCAGATGATTGGGAAGAAATTTAATAGGTATAAGGAAGAATACGTCTGAATCATGAGGTTGGCTGGAGAAGTAGGCTTCAGTCTAGGCATTCTGGAATGAATTCCAAAGCCTCACTACAGAAGTGGACTGCCCAGGGTCCACTTTCCCACGGTCAGAAGGTTGCCTTTCCCAAGGTCAGAAAACCTGGTGAATCGAGAAGCCCCACCTCATCTTCAAGATCCGAAATTGTGCCACATTGGTCATAATCCTTGCAGACAAAATGGGTGCCTTGATATCCCGCCTCTTTCCCCAGGAGCCAATTCCTAATCAAGCCTCACATAGGTGTCAAAGCCTCTGATTGGTGGATTCTAAATCTCAGCCTGATTGCCAGCTGCAAGGGCATCTGGGAAATGTAGTTTTAGCTTTCCATGAACTAAGGAAACCAAGGAGAAAAACTGCTTGGGGCCAGCAAGTACTGTAGCACTGTAGCAAGGAATGATTAAATAGAGAAAGCATACTTTGCAATATCAGCACCCAAATGTATTGGTTAGATGAGATTCAAAGTGTGCTAATTAATTTTTTTTTTTTTTTTTTTTTAAGGAGCACAGTTCATTATCTGAACCTCCCCCTTCTCCCTTCCAGAATGGAAACAAGAATAAGGAAGGATGGAATTGGTCCAACACAAATTGCCTTGGATCCTTGGTCCTAACTCAGCTGTTTTATCAATTGGCTATTTCAGAAGGATGGGGTGACCAAGTGGCCAGTGGCTGTCTTTATACTGACCTGTGTTTTGATTTACCATCACCACTTACTAGTTTGAGACATGGCAATTTTATTAGACTTTTGGGGCCCCAGTTTCCTTTATATTTAAAACATGGATCACAATTCCAATCTCCAAGGTTTGGTGAAAACCGAATGAGACAATAATTATGGAGTGTTTGGCACAATGCTTGACATACATTAAATGTTCGCAGGTGGCCATTCTCCCACACTCCCCCCTTTCCCTATAACTAAAGTGCAGAATGTTCTCCTGAAATGTGGCTGGGAATCACGCAGTCAGGATGTTACAGATTTGGAATGAACAGCACAGAAATTACCCCCTTTCACAGCCAGGGGGGGTAGAGGGTAACGTTAGCACAGGTGCCCGGCTATGACCAGAATGGCAGGCACAATGTATGGATGTGATGCCATCAGAAATCAGATGATATCCATAGAAAGAAGCAAAGAAAATCCTGCACAAGTACCCTGTTACCTATTTAGTGATTGTTTTGATGGGAAATACTTGGATTCCGAGACATCTCTTTCAAAACAGAAAGAACTGGGGGCGCCTGGGTGGCGCAGTCGGTTAAGCGTCCGACTTCAGCCAGGTCACGATCTCGTGGGATCTCGCGATCTCGCGGTCCGTGAGTTCGAGCCCCGCGTCAGGCTCTGGGCTGATGGCTCAGAGCCTGGAGCCTGTTTCCGATTCTGTGTCTCCCTCTCTCTCTGCCCCTCCCCCGTTCATGCTCTGTCTCTCTCTGTCCCAAAAATGAATAAACGTTGAAAAAAAAAAAATTTAAAAAAAAAACAGAAAGAACTGGGGGTAGGGAGCTGCTGGCAGGTGGCGGGGCCCATGAACTAAAGCTATAATCCAGGGGCTAGACTCCAGGGGCTAAACAGGAGAAGAAATGTGGAATGAGTTCTAGAGAGATATGTTTGTCAGACATACTATCCAGATGGATACTTTTGCACAAGAAACAAATGTAAAGGCTGTAACTGGAGTCGGGGAAGGGAAATCCAACATTAGGAGTTCACTTAGAACAGGAGCACAAGCCTAGACCTGGGCCAACAGTCAAGGGGACAGGAGACCAAATCCCAGAAAAAACCGGTGAAAGGTCTCCTCGTGTAAGTTCAGTGGATCCAAGCGCTGGGGGCCATGAGCTGGGTATTGGGTTTGAAACAAGAAGCCTCTGTTAATTCAGTATAAATAAAAGGCAGGGGGGTGGCTGCTTTTATGGAATGTGTAAAGTGTTTCTCAATTGGCTTAAAGTTACATCTGGATTAAAAAGATCTAGCTTACACTCCGGATCCCTCTGTGGTTTTTTTTTGTTTTTTTTTTTAAAGACTTTTTATTTATTTTTGGGACAGAGAGAGACAGAGCATGAACGGGGGAGGGGCAGAGAGAGAGGGAGACACAGAATCGGAAACAGGCTCCAGGCTTCGAGCCACCAGCCCAGAGCCCGACGCGGGGCTCGAACTCATGGACCGCGAGATCGTGACCTGGCTGAAGTCGGACGCTTAACCGACTGCGCCACCCAGGTGCCCCTGGATCCCTCTGTTTTTAAGCAACCATTCAACTTGTAAAGCATTCCATGTGAATCCTAATTACTGGGTTGGGGAAACCCAGTGTCATAATGGCTATGAAAAGATGGGCCCATCATTATCTTTTGGCTCTCAATCTGCACCGTCCAACAGAGTAGCAACATGGACTATGCAGTGCCTGAAGTACGATTGTTCTGGTTGAGCTGTTCTGTAAATGGATTTCCAAAACACGGTCCAAAAAAAAAAAAAAAAAGAATGTAGACTATCTCATTAATAGTTTTTATTTGATTACATGTTGAAAACGATAATATTGGGGCACCTGGGTGGCTCAGTCGGTTAAGCATCCGACTTCAGCTCGGGTCATGATCTCATGGTTTGTGAGTTTGAGCCCCACATCTGGCTCTGTGCTGACAGCTCAGAGTCTGGAGCCTGCTTCGGATTCTGTGTTTCCCTCTCTCTGCCCCTCCCCCCGCCTCAAATAAGTAATCATTGAAAAAAAGTAAAAAGAAAATGGTATTACTTGGAGCATATCAGGTTAAGTAATATATATTATCGAAATTAATTTTACTTGTTTATTCCTACCTATTCAATGAAACTACTACAAAATTTTAAATTACTCATGTGACTCTCATTGTATTCCCTTTGGACATGCTGCTTTGAACTGTCATTCTCGATCTTCAGGTGGTATCACGGATTGGACTAGCTGTATGGGCACGTGACTACACTGGATCACTGAGAAATGAGCCTTGGTGTAATCGAACCCACCAGGTAGGGTACAGTGACAACGGCGGTGTGGGATCTACTCCCTGTGCAGTTCGACTTTGACAACATAGTGTCTAAACTTCTAGAGGCTGTAAGACAGATCCTAAGAATGAAACCAAGGAAGCAGATCCACAAGCTAGATCCAGATAAATCCTCAAAGCGGATCACCTCTGCAGCCAGAGCTGTGCCGTGGGCCTTTCAGTTCCATGAGCCAAAACACCTTCTTGGTCAAACTATATTAATTTTTTTTTCATTTCTGGCATAAAGAATGCCAGCTCTTCCCAAGCACTTTTCAACTATAGAGGGCTGTCTACATACACACTGCCTGCTCTGGTCACGTCTGCTGGGGACAATGAAGCCCGAGAATGGTGACTGGCTCCAAGCCACGGTGTAAAAACGAACAGAGTCTGACGTAGCACAGCAGGCTCCTGACCGCCAGAGGTATGCTAGCTGTGCACCACACCCGGTGTAGGCGTGGAAATAACAAGTGACACAAAACAGCACAACGTCTGGTTGTCCGAGCCCTGCTGTCCCCCCTGCCCTCTGCACCCTGTTCAGTGTAGGGCTGGCCAATACCCAGTCCCGAGCCAATCCTGCTGCGGGTTCAGAGTGCATTCGAACCTTTCAGACTGCCATCTTGAAATAGTCCTATTGTCCCAAACCTAAGACTGGTTGTCTGTTGAGTAAGGCCTGGACACCTGCTTAACCACTGTGCACAGCCTTCTCTCAGGCCTTACACTGTGGCCTATAGGTTGCATTTCCCTTGCCCTGGTCACTGGCATCACCAATGACGGGCACCCACAATTGCCAACTTTGCAGTGATTCTAGGAGAGGTGAGTGGGGACCATCAGGAGACGGATGTGATCCTGAGACCTGTTGTGTGGAATCATGAGGAGGGGAATGACGGCTTCCCAGCTAACCAGAAGATGGTAGGAGAAGAAATAACCCAGCTGTTCAGGGAGCAGGTTTCTTCCGACGTGCTCACACCTACCAGTTTAGTCACTGGGCTAGCTTCAACACCAAGGTCACTATTCCCTCCTTGGACTCTGGCGGCCTTTTCTAAATTATGCCCTAGAACAATGTAGTGGTTCTTTCTTTCTTTCTTTCTTTCTTTCTTTCTTTCTTTCTTTCTCTCTCTCTCTCTCTTTTCTTTCTTTCTTTCTTTCTTTCTTTCTTTCTTTCTTTCTTTCTTTCTTTCTTTCTTTCTTTCTTTCTTTCTTTCGAGAGACAGAAGGAGTGGAGTAGGGGCAGAGAGAGAGGGAGACAGAGAATCCCAAGCAGGTTCCATGCTGCCAGCGCAGAACTGGACACAGAACTCGATCTCACGAAACTGTGAGATCATGACCTGAGCAGAAACCAAGAGTCTGATGTTCAAGTATTGAGCCACACAGGCTCCCTATGGTTGATTTCCTTTTCTCTCTTCTTCTTTTCTCTTCTCTGTTTAATATTTATTTATTTTTAGACAGAGTGAGACAGAGCATGAGGAGGGGAGGGGCAGAGCGAGAGGGAGACATAGAATCCAGAGCAGGCTTCAGGCTCTGAACTTTCAGCACAGAGCCCAACATGGGGCTGGAACTCACAGACCGCGAGATCAGGACCTGAGCTGAAGTCGGATCCTTAGCCAACTGAGCCACCCAGGAGCCCCGCCATGGTTGATTTTCTTCACATTTTTCTGTACCCCTGAATTTTCTCATCTCCCTGAATGAGGATCCCTTGAAGGAGCCCAGAGGAGTCCAGCTCTTCCTTACTTTTGTATGAGCCACTTAACGCTTCAGGCACAGGGGAGCATGATGGTGCCCGTGAGAAGCACAGGGGAAAGAGGATCACCGAGTGCATAGATGCTGTTGGTACATTTCTCCAAAACTAGTGGCGCTACAAGATACTGGCCAGTCTGAGCCCGCCCTTTCTAAACGGTAATTAAGGATCAGGCACAATGACCGTCTTGGAGCCCGCTGAACGTGACGCGGGGGCTGCAAATGCTGGAGAACACCTGCTTCCAACGTCAGCCTCCCGGTTTCTTCTCACCTAGCATCTGGCAAGTGGCGTGATCAAGGCCACTTGCGAGGTGGGGAGAGGGGTGGCCTGTGGGTTACCTTTCCCGGAGCTCTGGTGCCTCCCTGCAGTGGCCACCTTCTCACTGGGCATGCGCACACCATCGCAGGTGTCCTTTTCCCAGATTCTCGTACAGGAGTCCCTTGGTAGATAGAGGAGTTTCTCATTTCCTTGTTATGTATACATCATCGCAGGTTTTCGATGCTGAATAATGAAAATTTAAAAGGAAAAAGAGAGAAAAGTAAACAATGGATTCTCAAGTCTTTTTTATGTAACGTGAGAGCTTTTGAGGCAAAACCAAAAGCTGCTTGTCACGGATCCCGCGGCTTGGGCAGGTGATATGCATTCCAACCTCCACCTTGTGTGCAGCTGGGTCTTACCTGGGTCAGAAACCTGAGTATTTACCAACTTTCTTCATCTTTGCTTGTTTCTAGAGTTCCGGATGTGACTTAGGGCATTTCAATTAAATGCATCCACCTGGACTCCTAACAGAGCTAAGGGGGAAAGCGTCTACTTGGCGGATGCTCGTCACGACCTGCTTCTGGATCCCATGGTCGGAAGTGGCTTCCCTAACTGGCAGGCAACGTTCTTCTTTCAAAGCCTTCCGTCCTTGGAGTCTCAGTATCACCTTCACCTGCAGTGAGGGCTGGAGCAATGTCCTGGAGGCCAGGCTAGTCCTCTGCTTCTCCCCAACGACCCTATGACCTGCTTCATACACTCTAATCAGCCCCCTGAAAGTAGATAGACAGGCTTCTGTTCTCTGCCAGTGAGCCCTGAGAACATACCTTTCCATTTATACGCTTAAACATAGAGACGCTGGCTTCAACACAGAACACAGGAGTCCAACTGGGGGAAGATTGACATTATCAGTACCACCGCTTTGGTCTAGACATTATATTCTTATAAATGCCACCAGAACTTGTGTGTGTGTGTGTGTGTGTGTGTGTGTGTGTGTGTATGCAGCATACTATACTGCTGACTCTTACTGAAGCTGGTATGAAGGAAAAAAAAGCCCCTGAAACTTCTAAAGCACTTGCTTTGTCCCCACGGCCCTCTCCTAAGTGACTCTTGGCGGCTGCGGATCCCTAGGAATGAGCTACCTCTCAGGTGCTTTAAGGAGAGCTAGGCAGGCAGGGGGGAAAAGGCTTTCTGCATTATTTATCAAATCAAAGAGAAAGTGCAATGTTTTCTTTTTTGAGAGAGAGCGAGCAGGGGAGGGGAGGGGGGGCAGAGAATGATAGCGTCATGTTTTGTCTTCAGAGAGAGCAGGGGGAGGATGAGTATAAAAAAGTCACGCCTGTGATGGGAGCCCCTCGGTGCAGCTGTGGGTCGTGATGATGAGTGACCACACAGTTCCCAGGATCCGAAACCCGCTCCTGAGACACCCTGTCAGCCAGGCTATGCTGTAAACAATCCTCTGTTCCCAGCTGCTGAGAAAGAAAGCAGCTTTGAAGATCAGATGCCCCGCAGAGAACCCCACGGGCGGTCTGTGGGCAGGAAACCCCAGGACTAATGCTTGGCTCATTTCCTTAAACACTAGTGAGCTTCAGAGACAAAAAAAGTTTCGATTCAATCTGGTTGTGTTTGGTTGCTGTTTTAACTTTTAATATGTCCTGAGATGTCCACTCAACCCCCCCAGACAGACACGGGGCTGCCTCGGGGGACAGTGCATGGCACCAGACTTGCACACACCCTTGTCTGTTAATTGTGGATCCATGCAACTCTCTCCCCCACCAATGGGCATCTTCCGTGGGTGTTGGATGTGGCAGGTGCTGGGAGCATGGGTTTTAAACCCAGACCGAAGCAGATTGAAATCTGTCCTTAACCACTTTTTACTTTATCCAGGGGTTTTATATTCTCTTTGTCACAGTTGCTTCACCAGTGAAATGGGCACAATGATGCCTCACAACCCAGGCAGCCAGGGGGAGAAGAAGCGTGCACGGCGCTTTGCAGAGTCCGGTTTGGGGAAAGCAGCGTAGACCATCAGCCAACACGCTCTGTTTTTCCTTTCAGGACAGAGTCCTGGAGTGGCCAGGGAGAACTACAACGTGACACATGCTAATGACATTGGAGCACACACGGGGAGGGACCTCCAAGAACTCAGTTCCGTTCAGCGGTTTACCAAGCACTGGCTCAGTGGCCTTGGACACCATGAACGAGCTCTCTGCACCATAGCCTCCACCCCTGTTTGTGGCGCGTAAGGACAGCTTCTTCACTGGGCCGCTATGGGAGCAAATGGGAGCGCGCAGGTGCAAGGGCTTTGCGCGTCTATAGAGGGGGGGTTCCGTGAATGCCGCCGAGAATTACCCTGGTCACCGCCCACTTCCTCACCTGCTGGCTCAGCCCCAGAAACTTCCTCAAAGGCCAATGCACTTCATCCTGTCAGTGCGCTTTCCACACAGACGGGCAACCGAGCACGACGTGCTCCCACGACAGACGGAAGGCCACCCTGCAAGTTGTGGGGCAGGACGAGGGTCTCCTGTGAAAGGGAGTCTGTAGGTGTCCCCGTGTGTCCCCGTAGTGATGCTGCTAGGGGGCTGTGTGTCAAGTGTGACCCACAGATAGGTGACATCTGCCCTCTGCCTTGTCTCAGGTCAGAGCCACACGCTCACCTGTTTGACCTTGTGTCTCACAGGCTGGTTCTGGGTGGCCCAGGGACAGGCAGTGCAGGCTGGAAGGCTAAACTATCTTCCAGCTGCATGTTATTTGAAGCTCCCAGGAGATATTCCAGTAGAAACAAGGTAACAAAATGGGCCCCTCCAGGGCTAGCCCACAGATGCCGTTTTAATTCATGGTATATAGCTGAAGTCTGTTCAGTTGTAACCTATGATCTGAGTCCTAGGATCCTTGAAAAAGGAGAAGCAAAGAGAATATACGTGTGTGTGTGTGTGTGTGTGTGTGTGTGTGTGTGTGTGTGTGTGTGTGTGTGTGTGTGTAGGAAGTTCTCACACACTTTCTGGGTATAAATTCAGCTTGAGGGAACTTTCAAAAGTGGACAAAACTGGCATTTGGGATCTAACCACCCAATAGATGCCAATCTAGAAACAGTATGATGTTTGACAGACTCTTTAAATTTAACTGATGCAACCCCACTCGCATTTGGCCCCCAGAAGTAGGTATGACCCTACCATAAATATCAAATATGGGGACTCAGAGACCTGGACTGGGCCATCCCTTTGATTAATATGCAAGCCCTCCTTTGACTGGAGACCTGTTGAGCGCCACGGTGCATGTGCTTCCCATTATCCAAATCTTTCTTCTTTCCCCAGGCAGCAAACCCTTTCCCAGCACCCAGAAGGACAGGCGGTGGGTGGGACAGAACACGTTTCTTTTTTCCTGCAGTTCTCTATCAAAATGTACCCTTTCTCCAGTAAGGATGCAGAGAAAAGCCACGTGGTCATGTACAGTCTCCTTTGAACCACCTTTTAATCCTAAAGAATAAGCCTCTTATAACAAACCAGCCTCTACCGTAGGAGACACAGTTTCTGTCTTTAAGCGCCTTGAGGGCTATCACATGGAAAAGGTGCATTCTGCATGGCCTCATGGGACATTGGTCGTATGGATGGATGGATGGAGTGAGGTGTGTGTGTTTTCTAACTTCCTTACAGACAGCAGGACGCACGTGCGGATTGGGACTCTGCTGGGGACCGTGGCATGCTGGTGGCAGGGTGCCTGCCACAAGACGAAGGGGCTGCGGACCTCAGGCATCTGCAGACGGGGGACTCCTCTGTGGTCCCTGCAATTCTCCTTATTCTTTTTCAGAGAAGAGAGGGAGATGACCCAGGGGCAACTGGCGACAAAGATTTCCCAGGAGAAAAGAAATTTGAAAGACTAGCTGAGATTCTGTGCTTGCTTAGCTCAAATGAGCCGGTCAAAGTTGCAGGAAGGACAGATTTCAGACTGTCCCCAATCCAGGCAGCCCACATAGACATACTGGCCCCGTAAAGTGAGGTTCACGCCCTGTGGGTGGTCTGACACCTGCTGCTGCACCCAGTCTCCCACCTCCCCCTCCAGGTCTCCTCCTTAATGCTTCCCGGGGCAGCAGCTCTCAGGTGGGACTCCTTACCCGGCTCTGCAGGTGTTGGCAAGCCTGGGGGGTGTGACATATGGCTCACTTAATTGACAGGGATACAGGAGACAGCAAGCAGACCCGGGCCAGCTTCAGGGACAAGTGATCTGGAGAACGTGGTTCCCTGTCAGGGACCCCAGGGGCTCACCAACACTGTGAGCCACCACACCCCTTGCACTGCTCCTCCCCACCCCTGCTGCTGAGGGAGGTCATGGGGAGGCGGTGACCTCAGGTTGACCCTTGAACTGGCCTCCAGTAATGGGCGGCTCCTCCCCCCTCCTTCCCGTTTGGAACATGCGCTCTCACCCCATGATGCTCCCTCAGTGGGAGCATTTCCAAGGGTGCAGCCCTGAGAGGCAGTGATCTCACGCACTAAGGCCTCTCTGGAAACTCTGAAGATCCTTCGGGCAGGTGGGAGACTCCGGGTCCTGCGGCCGAGACAAGCCTGAGTAAGTCTCGCTGTTTCTCTAAACTTCCGCCGGCTTCTGGAATGCCTGCCGCCTGCCCTTCCTTCCTCTCTCCTTGTCCTCCCTGCACCTGCCAACAATGGGGCAGTCAGCCAGGCGGCCGGGTCCTGGGTCCTGGGACAGGGGCATCCTGAAGACCATGGCTTGGTCACCAGCTCTTTGCGCAGAGTGGTGGCCAGTGGGTCTGGCACTTAGGGACTGGGAACACGCCAGGGCCTAGCGGACGGCATAGCAGGGGTGCAGGGTGGGTGCTGCCTGTAGGGCGGGCACATGGGCCGCTGGTGCCCAAGCAGCAGTGGGGGCAGGGATGGGGGCCAGAGGGGGCGCTGGGGCTGGAGGGGGAGGAGGGGGGGCCTGGGGCCAGGGGCAGGGGGCGGGGGCCGGGGGAGGGGGCCAGTGGGGGGCGCTGGAGCCAGGGGCGGGGGACTGGGGTCTGGGGCCAGGAGGAGGGGCCGGCGGTGCTGGGACCTGGGCTGGGGCCGGGGGGCGGGGGCGGGAAGCAGGGGCCGGGGGAGGGGTCATGTGCAGGAAGAGCCACCGCTCTGCTGCCTCCGGGGCTGGCGGACCAGGAGGAAGACCAGGATAGGCCAGTGGGGACCTTGGCTGTCCTTGGGCGAAGCCAGGAGCTTGCAGGCTGCCGGAACTAAGTCGTGGCCCTGTAACAGAGCCTGATGGGGACACGAAGGAGTGGAATCCCTGGGAAAGCGAGAGAGGAGGAGGGTGTAGTTGTGACAGGGAGTGAAGGGGAGGAAGCCCCCTGCCTTCTGACCCCGGATTCGTTTTACACCCTAATTAGCCTGGACTTCTGATAACAGCGAATGCACCCGAAAACCCCTCCTGGAAAACTTGCATTCTTTCCCAGTTTCTTGAAAATGCACAGCTTACCATGTCTTTGATGTGTGCACATCAGTGACACCAAACTCTTTCTTGATCGACCGACAGTGAAGAGGAAAGGGTAGGGCGTAGTTTATTCAAACCCAGACTGCCAGAGAAGCTTCCGTCCCAAATCTAGTCCACAGCCAGCCTGAGGCATGGGGTTGTTACCTCTCTGTGGGGCAGGCTTTACCTGAGGCCCCCGAGCAGCGTCACTAGGAAGGACAGTCCCCGAGGAGCGTGGAGACCCTCGTCCTGCCCCACAACTTGCAGGGTGGCCTTCCGTCTGTCGTGGGAGCACGTCGTGCTCGGTTGCCCGTCTACGTGGAAAGCGCACTGACAGGATGAAGTGCATTGGCCTTTGGGGAAGTTTCTGGGGCTGAGCCAGCAGGTGAGGAGGTGGGCGGTGACCAGGGTAATTCTCGGCGGCATTCACGGAACCCCCCCTCTATAGACGCGCAAAGCCCTTGCACCTGCGCGCTCCCATTTGCTCCCATAGCGGCCCAGTGAAGAAGCTGTCCTTACGCGCCACAAACAGGGGTGGAGGCTATGGTGCAGAGAGCCCGTTCATGGTGTCCAAGGCCACTGAGCCAGTGCTTGGTAAACCGCTGAACGGAACTGAGTTCTTGGAGGTCCCTCCCCGTGTGTGCTCCAATGTCATTAGCATGTGTCACGTTGTAGTTCTCCTTGGCCACTCCAGGACTCTGTCCTGAAAGGAAAAACAGAGCGTGTTGGCTGATGGTCTACGCTGCTTTCCCCAAACCGGACTCTGCAAAGCGCCGGGCACGCTTCTCCTCCCCCTGGCTGCCTGGGTTGTGAGGCATCGTTGTGCCCATTTCACTGGTGAAGCAACTGTGACAAAGAGAATATAAAACCCCTGGATAAAGTAGCATTAAGAATTGGTTCAGGAGGGATTTGATACCATTTCTTAAACGTTTGGTAGAACTGACCAGTGAACCATCTGGTCTGGGGTCTTTAATAAATGGACCCCTACTCAGATCGTTTCTCTCTTTTTGTGTGGGTTTAGAAGATTTTGTCTCACAAGGAATCGGTTTACTTCATCTAGGTTATCAAGTTTATGGGCATAAAGTTGTCCATAGAATCCCTTCATTCTTTCTTTGTTGTCCAGGGGGCATGCAGTGATGTCCCCTCTGTCATTTCTGATATTAGTGATTTGTGTCCTCTGTCTCTCTCTTTTGTAATTAGCCTGTCTAGAGACTCATGAGTTTTGTTGATTTTTTTCAATGAACCGGCTTTGCGTTCATTGATTTTCTGTATCGATTTCATTCAGTATACATTTCATTGATTTCTGCTCTAATTTTGTTATTTCTTCTGCTTACTTTGGATTTCATCTGCCCCTTCTTTTTACTTTCCTATGTAAAGTTCTAGAGGGTTCATTTGAGAGTTTTCTTGATTTGTAATGTATACATTCAATGCTATACATTTCCCTCCAAGCACTGCTTTCACTGCATCCCAGAAAGTTTGAAAAATTAGGCTTTGGTTTTCATTTAGTTTAAAATATTTTAAATTTTCTCTTGGGATTTCTTCTGTGACACACGTGGTATTTAGAAGTGTGCTGGTTAGGGGCGCCTGGGTGTCTCACTCGGTTAAGTGTCTGACCTCAGCTCAGGTCATGATCTCACTCATTGTGAGTTGGAGCCCCAAGTCAGGCTCTGTGCTGACAGCTCAGAGCTTGGAGCCAGCTTCACATTCTGTGTCTCCCTCTCTCTCTGCCCCTCCCTGCTCAGAGGCTCTGTCTCTTTCTCTCTCTCAAAAATAAATAAACATTAGGAAAAAAAAAAAGAGAAGTGTGCTGTTTATTCTCCAGGAATTGGGGAATTTCCCAGTTATCTTTGTGTTGTTAATTTCTAGTTTAACGCCAGGGCTAAGAGCAGACATTGTGTGATTTCTAATCTTTTAAATGTGTGCTTACCGCCCAGAACGTGTCCTATTTTACTGAATGCTCCACGTGAGCTGGAGAAGATGTTGTTGTTAAATTAAGTAGCCCTCAGATGTCCATTACCTCCAGTTGATAGTTGCTGTTGTTGATTTCAACCATGTCCTCACTGCTTTCTGCTGCTGGATGTGTCAGTTTCTGATGGGGGGTGAGGAGCCTCAACCATAATAGTGGGTGCACCTTTCTCCTTGTGGCTCCATTAGCTTGGGCCTCCCAAATTTGACGCTCTGTTGTCAGGCACATACAAGTTGAGGACTGGTACATCTTCTTGGAGAACATACATTGCTTTTTGTTGTTGCTGACAACTTTATTTGCTTTGAAGCCCGCTCTGTCTGAAATTAACGTAACTACTCTACTTTCTTTTTTTTTGATTAGCCTAAACGTGTGTTTTCCTCCACTGACCTTTAATCGCAATGTCTTTACATTTTAAGTGGGTTTCTTACAGCCAACATATGGTTGGATCTTGTCTTTTAAATCTACTGAAAATATCTTTTAATTGTTGCATTTAGCCCACTGGTGTTCAAAGTGATTATGGATATAGCTGGGTTAATATCTACTATATTTGTAACTATTTTCTCTTCATTGCCCTTGTTCTTTGTTCCTGTTTTTGTCCTCCACTCTTTTTCTTCCTTTTGTGGCTTTAACTGAGCATTTAATGATTCAGTTTTCTCAACTTTCTTAGCATATCACTGATATTTATTTTTTGACCCTTTTTAGTTGTTATCCTAGGGTTTGTAATATACATTTATGACTAATCCAAGTCGGCTTTCAAATAACGCTTCGCCATTTCACGAGAAGTGTGAGTGCCTTATAATAAGAAAATAATCCTAATTCCCCCTTCCCATTCCCAGTGGTCTTGCTCTATTTCATTGCACTTAGGGGTAAGCAAATGCAAGTAGGTGTGTGCGTGTGTGTGCACACTCACAAAATCAATACATTGTTGCTATTATTGGAACAAAAAGTTTTGTCTGTTAGCTCAATTAAAAATAAGAATTTACTTTACTTTCACCCTTTCTCCTTTGATGTAGATCTGAGTTTCTGATCTATATTATGGTCCATCTCTGGGAAGAACTTCTTTTAATATTTCTTATAAGGCACGTCTACTGAAAATAGCTTCCCTCAATTTTTGGTTGTCAGAGAAAATCTTTATTCTTTACTTTTTGAAGGATGATTTTGCGGGGCACTGAATTCTACGTTGGCATTTCCTTCCTTTTCCAACACTGGATATTTCACTCCCCTCCCTTCTTGTTTTCTTGGTTTTTGAGGGGAAAATCAATGACTCTTTGCTCCTCTGCAGATAGGTGGCCCTCACCCCCAGCTGCTTTTTGGTATGTATATGGCTTAATGTTCTGTGGGGTTCCTGTATCTGTGGTATGCATCTGAAATTAATTCAGGGGAAGTCTCAGTCATTACTGTTTCAAATATTTGTTCTGTTCCTTTATTTCTCTTCCAAGACTCCCATTATGAGTGTGTTATACTTCTTGTTTATGTTTATTTTTGAGAGAGAGAGAGAAGGAGAGAGAGAGAAGACAGAGGATCTGAAGCACACTCTGTGCTGACAGCAGAGAGCCTGTTGCAGGGCACGAACCCGCGAACCGTGAGATGATGACCTAAGCTGAAGCCAGATGCTCCACTGACTGAGCCACCCATGTGCCCTGTTGTGCCTCTTGTAGTTGTCCCACATGCCTCGGATACTCTGTTCTGTTTTGGTCATTGTTCTCTTTGCTTTCCAGTTTTAGAGGTTTCTGTGGGTATATCCTCAAGCTCGGCGATCCCTTCCAGCCTACTATTATGCTCATCGATGGCTTCCTTCGTGTCTGTTGCAGTGGCTTTAATCTCTAGCTTTTTTTGGTTGTTGTTGTTGGTTCTTTCTTAGAATTTCCATCTCTGCTTCCACTGCTCATCTCTTGCATGCCGTCTGCTTCTTCCAGGAGAGCCCTTAGCCTGTGTACATCAGGGTTGTTTTAGATTCTTGGTCTGATGGTGGCAACATCCCTGCATGTCTGGTTCTGACGATTGCTCTGTCTCTTCAAATAGTGGTGTGTGTTTGGTTTTCGTTTTTGGTTTTGTTTTTTTGCTTTTAGCACAGCTTGTAATTTTTTCTCGATAGCTGGACCTACTGTACTGGGTAAAAGAAACTGCCATAAATAGGCCTTTAGTTCTGTGGTGGGGTGGGGTGGGGGGGGGCAGAAGTGCTCTATATCCTACGATTAGGTGTCAGTCTTTTAGGGGAGTCCGTGCCTCTGGTCATAAACTTCTCCAGTGTTTCTTGTCATATTTCTTCTAGAATGATCTGGAGTTGGGTATTTCCCTTCTGCCAGGTCAATCAGGCTCTACGGTACCCAAGGCAGCTAGGCTCTGTTTAGCCAGTTTCTTCTGAGGGCAGGCCTTGTGAAGAAGAACGCTGTGCCCTGGTATGTTTGAAGATGGTTCTCCCCACCCCCTGCCAGAAGCATTGGGGTATTTTTGTCTGATTTGAACTGCGGGAACCTGGCCAAACTCCTGGAGGTAAGTCTCACAATACTGCCCCTCCTCCCACAAATGATGGGGTCCTCTGGGAGACTGAAACTCTCAGAGTTGTCCCCACTGAGTCTCCAGCAATTTGTAATTTTGTTAAAGTTTATTTACTTATTTGGAGAGAGAGAGAGAGGGAGAGGGAGCACGAGCGGGGGAGGGGCAGAGAGAAGGAGAGACAGAATCCCAAGCACGTTCCACACCGTGAGCACAGAGCCCAATGTGGGGCTCGAACTCACGAACTGTGAGATCATGACCTGAGCTGAAATCCAGAATCGGACACTTAACCCACTGAGCCACGCAGGCGCTCCCAGCGATTTGTCATTCATAATTCAGGTTCCCTGGCCCCAGCCCCGGTTCCCACTGTGTTTTCCAGTGACGAGTATCTGCTCTGTATTCTCCTGGTATCTGTCTGTTCTTGGAGGGAGCTGGTTGTCCAGTGTCCTCCCCTCGCTTCAGGATCCAAGAAGAGTTGTGGATTTTTCGATGTCTTCAGCTTTTTATGTGTTGTTAGGACAGAGTGGTGACCTCCAGGCTGTATATAAATGTATATACCTGTTTTGTTTTTGCCAGAACAATTGTAAATCTTATCATGTGTCTTAACTTTGCTTTCCATATTTGCTTTACTAGCATAAAGATATTAAATTGATTTTTATATGTTGATTTTGTGTCCTCCGACCTTGTTGAACTCATCTGTAAACGAGGACAGTTTTTATTTCTTCCTTTCCCATCTGTGTTTTTTCTTTCCTTTTTTTAAAAAATTTATTTATTTAGTTTTGAGAGAGAGAGAGAGAAAGAGAATCCCAAGCAGGCTCCTCACTGTCAGCGTGGAGCCTGACGCAGGGCTTGAAGTCATGAACCATGAGATGGTGACCTGAGCTGAAATCAAGAGTCAGACGTTTGACTGACTGAGCCACCCGGGCAACCCTGATTTTCTTTCCTTATTCGTCCTTTTCTCAGTGGCTAGAGCTTCCAGTCATGTTGAATATAAGTTGTGGGAATGGATGACCTTGCTTTGTTTGGAATATTAGTGGAACCGATTCAGTCTTTTACTGTTAAGAATCACACCAGATGTACATTTTTGCATATTCTCTGTATTGAGTTCAGGCGATCCACCTCTGTTCCTAACTTGCTGATGGATTTTATCATAAAGAGGTGTTGGATCTTGTCCGATGCATTTCTTTGTCAATTTGAATCATCATGACATCTTTTTCCTTTAGCCTGTTGATATGGTGGGTCATGCGGAGTTTGTTTTTTTTTTCTTTTTTTTTAATTTTTTTTTAACGTTTATTTATTTTTTTGGGACAGAGAGAGACAGAGCATGAACGGGGGAGGGGCAGAGAGAGAGGGAGACACAGAATCAGAAACAGGCTCCAGGCTCTGAGCCATCAGCCCAGAGCCCGACGCAGGGCTCGAACTCACGGACCGCGAGATCGTGACCTGGCTGAAGTCGGACACCTAACCGACTGCGCCACCCAGGCGCCCCTAATGCGGAGTTTTGAATGTGAGACCACTCTTACATATCTGGAGTAAACCCCACGGAGGCATCTTATAGGATTCTTTTTGTATATCGTTAGATTAATTAACACCCAATTGGTTTAATTGTGGTGGGACTATTAAGATTAAATATTTCATCTCGGTTGAATTTTTGCTTGTGGTTTATGAGAAATTATCCCATTTCTTCTAAGTGTCAAAGGTGAAAGCGTAAACTTGTTCATAATTATATTCGTTTCCCAGATCTGATGTAAGAAATGACCACAAACGCAATGACTTAAAACAACAGAAATTGATTCTCTAATAGTTCTGGGGGCCAGAAACCCAAAGCCGGGGTGTCAGAAAGGTTGGTTCCTTTGGAGGCTTGAGGAAATGTGTGTTCCATCCTCTTTCCTAAAATCAGGGCCACAGGCAGTGTTGGCGCTTATCGGCGTGTGGTTGTGTAACCGCAGTCCTTGCCTTCGTCAGCATGTGGCTTACCTCCTGCACTTCTCTGTGTCTCAGATCCCACCCCCTGTTCTCTTACGAGCACGCCAGTATTCGGCTTTAGGACCCACCCCAAATGCAGGGTGAACTCATTTGGAGATCCTTAACTTAATTACACCTGCAAAGATCCTATTTCCAACGAAGGTTGTACAGTAAAACCTTGGGTGGAGAGCAACTTGTTCTGCAAATGTTCTGCAAGACGTGCAGACGTTTCTAATAAATTTTAACTTCATAAACGAGCGATGTCTTGCAATACGAGCAATACGTGATGCTGAATATCACATGATCACAAATGAGCCAATGGTTTTTCTCTCCCCCCCTTCTCCCTGTGGGATCTTGGGTGATCATTTCCCATGCTTAAATGCTCAGTCCCAGGCCACAGCATTTGACAAAAGTCAGTGATTTTCTGGAACGTTGGAAGGTGCCCACAACTGGAACCAGTATATTTTATTTTATTTATTTATTTTTTTTTGCCACTTCAGAGAACCTCTGGACAGTCCTTTGCTTTTCTGTACAAGAGTGAGATTAGGAATGCTTTGCTTCCTTCTAGGTCAGGCTGCCTGCAGATGTAGACCCTTTCCTCTGTTGTCTTGTTGCCAGTTACATTAAATACAGTATATGACCAGAGTTTATTAACATGGTACTGTAGTCAAGATCCATGCGAGTGGATACAACGGCCCCCGTGCAGAAAAAGGTTGAAAAGAAAGGCGGTAAGAAGGAGATGATTACGGTGGAAGTCAAGAAGGAAATCATCGAGAAGTACGAACAAGGTATGCGAGTAGCCGAAATCACAAGATTTTCTGAGAAGTCTGTGTCTGCATCTCGTCTGCAGAGGAGGAGGAGAAAAAGGCAGTGGAATCCCTCGCTTCAGATGAGGTTAGGGAGATGTGTCAAATGTGGGAAACGGTGCAAAATTTTGTAGTAAAGCACCATCCGAATAAGGCTATAGCAGTGTGAGTGATGAATCTGGTTCACGACAATGCAGTGTCACGTTTCTATGAAATCCTCAAAAGGAGGCAAAAGCATCATTGGATAGGTTTCTTGTTAAAGTTGCACAGGAAAAAAAAAAGAGTCCATTGAGCCAATAGATGACAGTGATTCTCTTAGCGACGGCGAAAGTGGTCCTACACAGTAACCCTCCTCTCTCTTGTCTCCCTCACACCAGCCGTGGAAGTTTTCAAAGATAAGTGCAGGTTAATTTGTTAATTTTTCTTTCTATTTTGTATTGTCTTTATTATTTTGTATTATCTTCCAGCATTGTAATCTTTTTTATAGGAGTAATTTGGGGTTGTGGAACACATCCTCTGAGGTTCCTTATTTCTTACGAGGCAATTCGCTTTGATATACAAGTGCTTTGGATTACAAGCATGTTTCCGGAAATGAATTATACTCACAAACCAATATTTTGCCGTATTTATAAGAATGCAGGGTTAGGACTTGGACATATACCTTCTGGGGGATGCTAGTCAACCCACTACCACAGTATTCCATTATCTCCTGCGAGCTGAGAATGAGAAGTGCTGTGCCCGGTTTCATTGGCGATTTGTGTCTTTTCCCTTTATTTTTGTCAATCTTAACTGAGGTCTATCAACCGTGTGTGATTTTTGGAAGAGCTGGCTTTCTATTTCATTGTCTTTTTGGAGTCTTACACTGGTTCGTCTCCCGCTTGCCAGCTTCCATGATTGTCCCTTGGTTGCCTCTTACATGAAGTCCAGGGGCTGTAGTCGTGATAAGCAGGGGGACCAGGGAACATGGTGTCTATGCTACCCTTGTCGGCCTGGAGAGAAAGTAGTTCTCATTTTAAGGATGAAAAACTGGGTTCGGTGCGTTAATCTCCTTCTCCCCAGATGTTAAGTGGAGGACGAGACTTGGTCGGGTTCTTCTGTGTCTGAGACTTCTTTCTCTTCTCCGTTGCTGCACACATTCTCCCCGCGGCCACACAGGAACACGCCCTCCTCACCCCAACCTGTAGTGTTCACACTCAGCGTTTCCAAAGCTTCCCAGGAAGGAGGCAGACCAGCTGGAGAGACAGCCAGCGTTATCGCCGAGACCTGGATATGGGCGACCTCACATAAGACCCTGGTTTCCCAAGGGTGAGCACTGGCAGCTCCAATGGTGTCTGAGAAGTGCCTTTCTTAAAGACTCGTAGGGGGACGACCCACTGCCCTTGTTAGCAGTGGAAGTAGTGCTGTGATTAGCGTCGCTTTTTAAGTTTATTTATTTTGAGAGAGACAGAGACAGCGCAAGTTGGGGAGGGGCAGAGAGAGAGAGAATCCCAAGCAGGCTCTGCACTGTCAGCGCAAAGCCCGACGTGGGGCCCGGACCCACAAAGCTGTGAGATCATGACCTGAGACAAAACCAAGAGTCGGATGTTTAGCTGACTGAGCCACCCAGGTTACCCCATCAGCATCATTTCAGTGAAATGCAGTGGTTGTATAAGCGACCCCGTGCTGCTTGGTCTCTGGCGTCCCAGTCCCTTCAGTGTAGACTTCCCCCTGGTGGTTCTGGAACTGTCTGCTGCTCTGTCCTGTCCTTCCACCACATTAGCCATGACATAACACAGCTCTGTTTTCGCCACTGGAAATTTGTTTCGTTTGGTTGGTTATTATTTTTCCTATTCACTATACAATAATTTGACCTCTGGAAATACATTCAAGGGAATGTATTGTTAATGAAACAGGAAGAAAGATGGCAAGATTTTCCTGAGCGTGGAGGCTGTGCAGATGGAGAGACCTGACTTCACCTCCTGTCCCTGCGTCCTCCTGCTGTGGGGTACCCTGAGAGGAACCACACCTCTGAGCCCAGTTTCCCAGTTTCCCTCTGAGCCCACACCTGTTTCCCAGTTTCATGAAATGGGGATAATCAGCAGATTCTTCTTCTCATGGGTCGTCTTTTCTAAAAATGTTTTATTTATTTTTGAGAGAGAGAGACAGAGTGGACATGGGGGGAGGGGCATAGAGAGGGAGACACAAAACCCGAAGCAGTCTCCAGGCTCCGAGCTGTCCGCGCAGAGCCCGACATGGGCCCGAACCCACGAACCGTGAGGTCATGACCTGAGCCAGAGTCAGACGCTTAACTGACTGAGCCACCCAGGTGCCCCTCTTTATGGGTCTTCTCAAAGTCTGTTTGAGAGTCCGTTACGACCACAGTGGTGGTTTTACAGGAAACTGAGCCTCGGAGATAAGAAGTGGTTCTTTATAGTCTGTCTTCTGTCTTCTTGTGTCCTTTCCTGGATAGAATTCACTCCTCCTTCCCCTTTCTCGTCTCCCTTAGCTTCTGCCTTGCTGTCACTGCACATCTGGCTCAGGCTTCTTCCTGTTTGCTTTCTCTGCTACCCATTCCTCCTCCCTCCCCCTCCTCCCCTTTCTTCTCCCTCCATCCCCTTCTCTCCTTCCTCCCTCCTCCCTCCCTCCCACCCTCCCTTCTTCTTTATCCTCCTTCTCCTTTACTTCCTCCTCCTCCCTGCTTCTCTCCCTTTCCTCCTGCTTCTCCAGCTCCTCTGACTCCCCAGTCTCTAACACCATTGAATGTTTACTGTGACCATGTCTGTAACCTGAGCTGGAACAGAAGTCCCAGCGTGAACTCACTGCCAGGTGCCTTCTCTTGTGCTGAAGATAGCCTGGTGATCTAAAGTATGTCCAGGGAAGAAAGAAGGTACATCAACACCCTTCTTCCAGATTTATTTTCATCACTTTCTTAGGGCCATGAAACACGAATTTCCCTCAAGGTCCTTGGCAAGATTCTGTGCTTTACTGGGTGACGACATCGACTGAAAGGTGTGGTGTTAGTCGATGCGGGACAGATGACGTCACAGGTCAGCCCCCCTGCAGAGCCCCCATCCTGTGCCTCGGTCTGAAATACAGGCTGTGGACTTGGTAGGGGTAACCAAGGAGGGCCTCTGGCAGCAGAGAGCTGCTCCCGGGGAACAGAACAAAACAAAACTTTCATGTTTGTTGAGAAAATGCTATATTAAATCATCCGAATGGTCCTATTCACTCATCTTTCAGCACTTATCCACTGAATGCCGGTTGTCTGCTGGATATACCTGTAGGCGCAGAGATTGTGGCTGTTAGTAAAATTAAGACCCCTGCCCGTGTGGGGCTCACATTCTAGTTGAGAAGACACGGCAAAGAAAAAGTGGACAGAGACACAAGAAATCAGGATATGAGGGAGTGCTAAGTGTCAGGAGAGGAAAAAGCCAACGAAAGGGGCGAAGAGTACGCCTAGATGCCCTTCAAGGTGGGGGGGGGGGTGCAGCTGGAGTACGGGCGAGCCCCGGGATGATGTCAGGAGGGAGGCACAAAAGCATCAGGAAGAAGAGTATTACGGGCTCAGGATAAAGCGGATGCAGACTCCAGTGGCCGGGAGGGACAGGAAAGGAGGAATGGCTGAGGGGGAAATTAGTAGGAAGTGAAGTGAGAAATTAAGTAGCAAGGGTCCAGATGATATTGGTCTTTGAGGTCCGTGGGAAGGATTTTGAATTTTAATCCAATTAGGAAAAGAAGTCAATGGCAGATTTCAATCAGAGAAGGAGGGGCGGCGGGGGGACTGACTTACATTATTATTGGATCCACTCTGAGTCCCTAGTGGGGCTCAGACAGACAGACAGATGTGTATCAAGGCGGTGGGGGGGGCCCTTTACAAGTTCCTATAATGCTGGCTGGGAACAATGGTGATTTGGAGCGTTCATCTGGGGTGGATTTGGGATTTATTTTGAATGTACGAAATGGCAGGATTTGATGGTTGCTTTTGTTTAAAAAATTTTTTTAATGTTTATTTATTTTTGAGAGAGAGCACGTGGGCATGTGCAAGCAAGGGAGGGGCAGACAGGAAATGGAATCCCAACTAGGCTCTGTGCTGACAGCAGAGAGCCTGATGCGGGGCTTGAACTCCCGAACTGTGAGATCGTGACCCGAGCTGAAGTTGGATGTTTAACCAACTGAGCCACCCAGGCACCCCGGTTGCTTTAGTTCTATATCTCAGAAAGAAGTCAGTCAGAGATTAAACTAAATGTTTTGACCCGAGTCCCTGGAAAATGGTGTTAGCACTGATGGAGAATTCGAGGAGTGAATCACAAATATCAGGGAAGGAAGATTCAGAGATATGTTTGGTCCAGGTCGGAGCTGAGAGGCTCATGAAATATTCGGACAGACTTCCAATTAGATGTCGTATGAAGAATTTAGGGAAAAGATCATACCTATAAATTTATATGTAGCTATCGCAAGCGGTAAGAAATCCTTCAGTAAAACAAACCCCTTTATCCAGTTTTAGCCCAGCGTTTTCCAAAGCAATTTGACTAAGAAACCTTTTTTTTTCTTCGGACACTTATATGTGTTCTGGGAAGGGGGTGTCGCACAGAACACGTTCTCAGATAACGCTGGTGTGTGAAGCACAGCCTGGAGACCTCATAATTATATGTCTTGAAAGTTCACTGCTGAATTAAAAAGAAGAAGAAGAAAATTGTCCTTGTTCATGCATGGAGGTAGCTTTGTAGAATCACTGCTTATGCAGCGTGTCTCCTCATTGCGATCCTCACGCTGAAATTAGTGAAAAATCTTTGTTGGAGGGAAAAGATGCTTAAATCCATTGGAGGCTGGGTAGCAGTTTTCTCCTGCCACCTTATAAATATGTCAAAACTCTCAAGGTCTGAAGCAATTTATTCTGAAAGTAGGAGGGGAATAGCAGGAGAACACTTGGCAGGTTGATTGCAATCTGTCACGGTGAAGGAGGTTCATAAAGCATGTGGGCATTGCGTTTAGGGCGAGTTTTCAAACTATGAATAAAAAGTCATTAGTGTTTAGTATATAGTGAAATGTATTTAGGTTTGAAACACTGTTTTTAATTCAACATACTAGAATGCTCTGACGTGGAAAGAGATGGAATGGAATGGATTAAAATATGAAGAAGCAATATCAGAGCGCATCCCAGGGAGAGGATGAAATATTATTTCCTCTATCTTTGTTTCAAATCTGTGTGTGTGTGTGTGTGTGTGTGTGTGCGTGTGTGTGCACATGTGTGTAAGCTCACATAGCGTGGACCGGATTGGGCTGGTGCACAATATATTCTTCAAGAGGGCGGTGATAAGTCAGTTGGAAGGCTAAGACGATAGATGGATGACTTCATCCATGACTTAACAGATAGAGAAGAAGAAGATTAAAGAAAGCCTAATTCGAGAGTCTGTCAGTAGTGTTTACATCAGGAGCTCACATTGAATGACTAGTCAATTTCTGCCCACTCACCATTTGAGTGTCCTTTGAATCGTGTCCCTTGCCTGTCACCCTGCAGCCTCCCCTGGTCCCAGAGACCTCCTGTTCTGAGCCTCACACTTGCTTGAAACAAACTATCATGACAGTCACCTGGCTGGCCTTCCATTCTTGCATCCTCCAATTCGTTCTCCACGTAGCTCTGAAAATATAAATACAATCAAGTCTCTCTCTCACCCCTGGACTGGCTTGTCGTCCCCTTTACGATAGGATTCAAAATACATAATCTAATATAAAGATGCCTGGGTTCTGCCTCCTATTTGGGTTCGTTTAGGTTCAGTGTCAACTGTGTCAATCCTGCACATCTCACAATCCATCTGTGTCTTCCCTGCCTCTAACTAAGCTTTATTGTTCCTTATATTTCTGTCAATCTGTGTCTTTTAATCTTCTGATCTTTGAATGCTAAGGTGATTATTGACATGGAGGGTTGGAATCTGCCATTTTATTATTTGTTTCAGTCTTCTGTCTCCCTCATTCCTCTGTTGTCCCTTGTTGCCTTTCCATGGGTTACCCAAACAACTTTTTTACATCTTGACTTCCTGGTAGTATTTTTTGGATGTATCACTTGGTATAGTTTCTTCGTGTGTACTCCTCACAGACTGCTGGTATGTTGGTGTTTTACCACTTTGGGTGTAGAACCTCCTTCCTTCCTTCCTTCCTTCCTTCCTTCCTTCCTTCCTTCCTTCCTTTTCTGTCTTCTTTCTCTCTTTCTTTTTTTAAGAACCCACTTTCATCTGGGACCTTTTACACTCCCAATCATTACAGTATGACCATGTTAAGTATTTTCCCTCTATGTGTCATGCACCATATTGAACGATGGTGTAAGTTTAGCTTCAACCCCAGATATGATTTAAGAACCTCATGAGGGCAATGATGGTCAATTATATTTATATGTATTTTTACTCATTCCGAAGTTCTTTCTTTAGTTCCAGCCTTCTTCTCTGAACATGTCCTTTATGTTTAGGGAACTTGTCCTAGAATTAGAAGCTGTTGAGGTTTGCACAACGCTGTGGATATACTAAAAACCATTGGGTTATAATCTTTAAACTGGTGAGCTATATGGCTAATGGATTGTACTCAGTAATCCTGTTTGAGAGTAATATGTGTGGCACCCCTTGAGGGCTATGCTTTAGTTAGAGCCAGCTGGTTGCGGTTTTGTTCAGTCTTTCTATATCCTTGCCAGTTTTCTGTCTACTAAATTTTCGATTACTCAGATAAGAGGGATTAAATCTCCAACTATAATTTTATATATTTTTTGTTTCCCTTTCAGTTTGCGTGATTTGCTTAATGTATTTGAAGCCCTGTCCTTAAGTTTATACACCTTAGATTGTTGTGTCTTCATTGTGTCTTGACCAGGTAATCATTTGGTGATGTCCCTTACTGTCCCTAATAATCTGTTTTGCTATGCAGTCTCCTTTTACCTGAGGTTAATATAACCACTCCAGGTTTTTTTTTTTTACTACTGTCTTCATGGCATATCTTTTTCTATATTTTGAATTTTATTTATTTAAAAATCTTTTTGTAGTGTTTTTATTTTATTTTTGAGACAGAGAAACAGAGCATGAGCAGGGGAGAGGCAGAGAGAGAGGGAGACACAGAATCTGAAGTAGACTCCGGGCTCTGAGCTGTCAGCACAGAGCCTAATGCAGGGCTCAAACTCATGAACCATGAGATCATGACCTGAGCCAAAGTCGGACGCTTAACCGAGTGAGCCGCCCAGGCACCCCTTTCCTGCTGTTCTTTAGGGTACTTTACTTAAGAAAAAAAAAAAGAATTCTGTTTTGGTTTCTCCAAAATGTTTTTGAGTATATATCTATATTTGTATCTATCTATTGGTTGTTGCTCTAGGGATGACATACACATATTTACAGTTATTTACAATTAAATTACAATTTTATCACAGTCTGCTCATATCAACATTTTACCACTTTAAGTAGGGTGTAGAGATCTTACCACAATTTAAGTCACTTTATCCACCCGCCCATGTGCTATATGACCTTACATATCACGTCTGTTATTAATATGATATTAACATAGTATTTGTTAGTTGCTTATTGTGAGTCAGCTGTTGCTGAATGTTTTACCCAAATATTTTTATATCCATTCCATGAAATACTTATTAATATTGTTATGCTCTTTTTATAGATAGTCAACAACACTTTTTTCAGCATTGTCCTGCAGAAACTCGGATTTAGAGACGTTAAGTTACTCCACTGAGGGTCTGGGTCAAGATGCCGCTCAGGTTCTACACGGGTGTATCATGTTCATTCTGGATTATCGCCTGTTTCAGGATGAAATTGCTCACGGATGCTACCAAGCTGGGAAGTGGGGTAAGAGGAAATCCTCGGGGGCCGGGAGGTCCAGCCTGGCTCCGCCACAAACAGCTCCGGATTTGGGCAGGTCCTTAAACCAGTCGGCCGCTCGTTCCTCCTCCGCAAAAGCGAATGTTTACATTCGACAGCCTCTCACATCTGTGCCGCTCAGGCCCTCTGAGCTAGAGATTGGCCAGCACATTTGGTTATGAGTGCTTTAGTTTTAATATTACGTAGAGGCATTTGTGTTACGGATGAAACCTAGCCTTTTACCTTAGTTCAGGGCTAAGTGTGACTCCAGCTCGCTCTAGAAAATATTAACCCAACAGGATGCTTTGAACAGGGTCGGAGGTTCTGATGTCAGTGTGTTTGCGAGGGCAACTTCCTTTATCCCCCTTTGGGGATTCATAATGTGCTTTCACCCCCAGCATCCTGGAACTCATGATCCACTTCAATTCCTGTTAATCCAGCATTTTTCAAGCTGGACTCCATTTCACAACATACCCTTTTAACCGTCGTTGAGAAAACTTGGATTGGATTTCTCTGGCTTGAGTGCAGACTGAGACCTGACTTCTCAAACCACCCCTCTCGGAAGGTTCCGCAAGGTAGACCTAAACAGAACGGTTGTTGGATGGCTATTTTATTTTTTCCCTATTCGTTTGACAGGCGTACAGAGTCTGTGATTTGTATAACGGATGATCATCAATTAGGGACTCTTTCTGACTCTTCATCATTTTATTTTGACAACTGACAAATGAGAACCCACTCTGTATGCCTACTGTGTGTGGGGCTTATGTGTTAATGCAAGAGTGAGAGAGAAAACAGTAAACGCGTGAATTAATCAAATCGTCGCAGTCAGACTGGCCTTCTTTCCACCCTCAGAACCCAAGCTTTTGTCAGCCGGGTTCCAGGAACTAATTAGGAGCAGGCACACTTACACAAGTGTGATGCGTTCACTGAAACTAATAGCTGCCGTCTGCAGCTCTGAGTCACTGATGGGATTCGTAAGGACACGGCTATCTTGGCCTCGTACGCATCTCTGCAAACCTCCGCTCGTTTGTGAAAAATAATGTCTCATTTCCAATGACCTCAGTTTCATACTTTAAGATGCTTGGAAATGATATCTAAAGTGTAGACAAGCGGTTTTAGGAATTTCTTCAAGTTTCTGTCAACAGGGCTGTGGGTAGGTTATGTGGCCAAGACAGAGAGACTCATCATTCTGTCCCCGGCAGTGGCGACATGACTGTGTGCCTGTGAGCTTGCTGGCCTGAGGCATCCTGGGAGAGACCCGCGGCAGGGGACTTGCTCAGTGTGTCCCACGTTCCATGGTTCCGTGCGTGCCACATGACCAGCCTAGCACCCCTCCTTGCTACTGACAAAGACATCAACCCTGCCCTTTGTTCCAAACCTTGCTCGGCCACCTCCTCTTCTCCAGAGCATCCCAGATCACTGCAGGCTATGTGACTCATCTTCCTCATTCTCCCAGAGCGCAGGATCTGAACCTCATTTATGTCGGCGGCACGTTCTTTCCAGGTTGCATTCTGCTCTTTAAGGAGCACGCCTCCTTTCCCCTCCTAGACCCTGAGGCCACCGTGACCTGGCCCCGCAGGGAGGACCCTCGAAGCTTCTCATCATGAACCCACATGCGGCTGCCAGTGACAGAGCTGTGTGCACCTGTAGGGCTGGCGCCTCGGAGGGACCAGAGCAGGCAGCGGCGACGGCTCTTTGAGGGCTTTCCCAGGGGAGAGACCCTTGAGGCCGAGTCATGGCTGGGAGTGTGCCCGGCCAGTGATGACGGAAAGGCATTGTAGGGTGACAAAGGGTGATATAGGAAGGGCCCCTTAGAAGTCAGGGTGTGGAATAGGGTTGCAAAGGACAAGTACTGGTAAGCGAAGGCGGAGGCAGATGCCAAACCACTCAGAACCGTCCTACAGCCCACGGCCACATGCGTGGCAAACGCTTACTAAGCAGTTAATACCAGGCACACGTCACTCCAGGCTTTGTGGATATGCTGGGAAGAGTGAAGTGCCTGCTCTTGGGCTTATGTTCTTGTTGGTAAGATAGGCACTTAAAATCCACGATGCAAAGTCATTTGCAGAAATGAGTGCTCTCAAGTATGCAACACGGGGTGATGTGATAGTTAAGGAAGGAAAGGAGGTAAGGGCTGCTTTAGGTTAAGTAGTGAGGGACAGCCTTCCAGAATGGGAATCGGAACGCTAAGCCAAGCACTAAGGGAAAGATCCCCGGGGAGCCCGTTCTGGAGATTGGGAAGAGCTAAGGCTCAGCAAAAGGCTTGGCAGATGAGCAATGACTCCAGCAGAATAAGGGCAGGGAGTGAGAAGGACAAGAGCAGGGACGTGGGCAGGAAGCGGCTTCAGACTCCAAGTAGGGGAGGGCCATTCTGCACTCCCCCTGGCCCTAGAAGGAGAATGGGTTACAGTCAGGGGAGGTACAAGGGTTGAAGGACACGTTAGTAGGAGGGAGAGGACAGTGGCTTGGAGCAGGTGATGAGGGAGGTGGGGAGAATGAACTTGACCACTCCTGACCGCCGTCAGCCACATAACCGAGTCCCCGGCCCCGCTGAGCCTCACCGGGATGGCTGAGTTAGCCACTTCCCTGGCCCCTGTCTCATTTCTCTGCCATCTCCCTGTGCAGGACCTCCAGGAATATTGCCTTTTCAAACTTTCATTAGTATAGAACCTATGCAGAAAAGAGCACATATATGAGCACATGGTTTGATGAACTTTTACAAACTGAATGCTCCGGATAACTGGCCATCCTCAAGCTGCCCCTGCTGCCCGCCAGTCACTGTCTACTCTCAAGCACCCTCAGCCTCTGTCCTGACTGCATAGATGGGTATGACCCACATTTCCACTTAGTACGAATGGAATATAGTGTGTGTTCTTCTGTGCCACGCTTCTCCCCTCTACACTGTGGGACTTGTGTGTATGATTGTGTGTGAAATAATTTTTTAAAAAGTTTTATTTATTTTGAGAGCGAGAAAGAGAGCTAGAGATCTGGGGAGGGGCAGGGAGAGAGGGGGAGAATCCTGATGTGGGGCGCAAACTCACGAACTGAGAGACCATGACCTGAGCTGAGATCAAGAGTCGGGCACTTAACCAACGGGGTGCCCCCATGTGCAATCCTTTTGAAAACCTAAGTCACAGCATGTCACTCCTCTGCCCGACCTCTGATGGCTTTCTGTCACATTCAGAATAAGACCCTTACATTGGTGCACAAGTGGCTACCTATTCTGGCTCCCCTGCCTCTCCCTGCCTCTTCTTCTGAACCCGCCCCCGCTGCTGTTCCTGGAAGCCACCAAGATATTCCCTATGTCAGAAAGCCCCTGTGTGAGGTTGCATTATGATGCCCAGTTTATAAGGGTGACTTACCCTATGTCACAGAACTCAGACAATGAAGAGCCCACATGCAACCTTGAATATCCTTTTCAGTGTCCAGGGCGCTCTCCTCCCTGATGGCCTGACCTTCTACACAATGAACACAGGCCTCCTGCTGTCCCCACACCCTCCTCTTGGGACACAGTGACACAACCACCCTTCCTCTCAGTTGCCCTTCACTTCGGAGCCATGCACTTTCCATATTCCTTCCTCCCCCTGGAATGTTCGCTCACCCTGATCCCAGCCCGCCCCCCCCACCACTGCCTCACCTGCTTGCTATTACAACTTGGTTTATAAATATCCTGTCCGTTGGCCGTGGCTTAGTTGAACAAAAGGCATTTTCTTGATATGGAAGCTGGGAATCTGGGGTCGGGGAATGTGGACTGCAGCCCGTCTCAGCCGCTGCCTCTCTCTGACTTAAACTGCAAGCGACTGATTGGTAGCTAGCAGTAACCAGCAGTCATCGCTGAGTAGTTAAGAACTTGGATTCAGACCTCCTGGAGTTGGAGAGCAGCTTTCCTGCGGTGCTCATTGTTTGGGAAGGTTAAATGAGTTGGTACACGTAGAGCATCTAGAAGAGCACGCAGCCCAGGTGTGTTCAATGGATGGCACCCGTGGCTCGTTCTTCTCTGAGAAGGCTCTGCCTTCTCCTCCAGGAGTCCTCTCCAGGTATTCCCCGAGGCTCCTTCTCCCTGCTCCCCGGGGAACACAGCCTGGGATCTCGCCGGGCAGGCTAAATGGGCTTCTCCTTTTCCTTTTCTTAGTTGTGGCCATGCACATGTCCTCAGCTAGGCATTTTGCTTATTTTTAAGTAAAGTCAGGAAAGGTGTTTTAGGTCTTTGTAGGCTGTGTGTCTGGCAGAGATGAGGTGTTTGCTGGATTTTCTAGTTGGGCAAAAGAAAAGGAAAGTCCACAGTTTCCCACGAGATGGCGCTGTGAGTCCACAATCACTGTGAACAGGGATTCGGGAAAGGGAGAGAAACAGACTAAGACCCTGTACAAACTGGCGTCAGGCCCATCCCTTTGGGGGCCAGGGCCACTGATCCTTGGAATTTGCACAGCACAAATACAAGCCTTTTCTTAGACAACACGTGTTTCATCAAGCTTTCTTTTCTGATGTTAGGGGAAAATCTATAAAGGGCCAGGTGAGAAACCTTTTATGGAATATTGGCTGTAGGACATTCCGTGCATATGTATAATTTCATTTCATAGTTTACTGAGTGAATAAATCCTTACAGTCACTTTGCAAAGCGTGCACTATTATCCCTGTTTCATAACGAGCAAACTGAGGATTCCACAGGTCAAGTTCCTGGCCAAGGCTCGCTTCCAGCTCTCTCCTGTGGTGTCAAGTCAAGATCCAAATACTCCTTCCAAATTTCAAGGCTCTGTTCTTTTCCGTTCCAGTGCTCTGCCTTTTCAGAGAATGATGGCATGAACTGCATGGATAACTCATCCATATGTTGGGCATAGTTTTCCTCTCCAGAGAAAAGGGGCTCTGTCCCCACGGGGAGTGCAGGATGAAATCACACAATGGAGGGGCCATCTGTGAGTTCATCAACAGCTTCTGCACATGGTCACTGCATGCACCTTTTCTTGCATTAGGTTGCTGTGCTCAAATTACTAGTTTATGCTCTAAGGAGTCTGGGCTATGGGCCTCCCTTCTACCTCTATAGTGGATTTTCCAGTTCTTACTGCAGGCTGATATAATGCAGATGGCAAAGGGTCAAGAATTGTGCCCCTGGCCTCTTTTTCTCCCTAGTTTACTAGATGACCCCAGGCAAATCATGCACCTTTTCAGAATTCTAATTTGTTGACTTCTGAGACCAGATAGGCTAGTGAGAAAACCTCCCTTTTTCTGCTCATCATATGATAAAGATCTAAGACTTTTATGCTCCCCTTATTGTAGGTCTCCTGTAGTGTCCAAATTGCTTTCATTCACGAAGATACATTTCTCTATGCCTATCGGCACTGAACAAGGCAGAGAGGTGGGTGAGATCCCTGCCCCATGTCCTTAATCGGATGGCCCCACCCCACGTTCAGTCTGCTGTCTGAAGAGAGAAGCATCTGGACACAGTGCAATAATTCTTAGCTTGGAATTGGTGGTCTGAGGCACACCAGGGGCTTGTCCTGAGCCTAATAGCCCAGAAAGTGCCTGCTCAAACAGGTTATTCCATCCCTCCAGCACTGAGAAGGGCTTCCTTGACTCTTTATTACTGCCCTGTATCAGTTTTCTGTTTTGTGCCATAGCAAATAATTTTAAAATGACACAGACATATCACCCAGCTGCTGTTTAGAAGTCTGACATGGGTCTCACTGACCTGATGTCAGGAGGACCGTATTCCTTTCTGAAGGCTCTAGGAGAGGATACATCTTTTTGCCTTTTGGGGTTTATAGAGGCCGCCTGCATTCCTTCATGCACGTCCCCCTTTTCCATCTTCAGAGCCAGCCACATTGCTGTCTTCTGGTCACATCCAAGAAAGGCTATTTGCTTTGAAGGAGTATTGTGACTACATCAAGCCCATCTGGATATTCCAGGATAATCTCTCCATCTCAAGGTCCTTAACTCTAATCCCATCCACAGAGTCCCTTTTGTGATGTAAGGTAACATATTCATGGGCTCTGCGGATTAGGATGTGGACATCTCTGGGGCACCATAATTCTACCTTCCCAGGGTGGGAATTGTGGGTTCATGGAGAAATCTTTCTTCTACTTACTTGTGCCTTATTTGGAATCAAAGAGCAAATTTCTTTATACAAAAAGATGTACTTCAAAGAAATTAAAAAATTAGAACAGTACTCCTTTTTCCTTCGTTCAGATATGCAGATATTTTATGGGAAAGATCCTTGTGAATTTGGTCTGCCTTGCTTGAGAATAGTGATCTTTGTTAATATCCTCTCTTCCCTTAAGAAGGAGGGAAAAACATCACATGACAGGAACCCAGGCCTTTGGGTACATTTGGAGAAAAGTCACCAAAATGGTGTTTTTCTCAGGTGGCTTCTGGCTTCCAAAGAGTATCTCTCTGTTCTTAGGACCTCAGGCACACTGTATATAGATAATAATAGTAACAGTCCTAGTTAAATAGAAGGTTATAGCTGGAGATCTTTGGACAGTCCCTGGGATGCTCAAGCTTTTACACATTCTTCTGTGTGGGAATTTATAGGAAATTTGAGTCTTCTATTAGAAAAGGGAAAGAGAGAGAGAGACGATGAGCCTTATTTATTGTTTTCTGCGTGCATCCAACAGATAGTCTTTGAATGTCTTCTCAAGACAGACAATGTGCTAGAAATGAAGGATACAGAGAAGAATACATACCATTTCTATTCTTGGAGAGCTTACAGTCTAGCATGGAAGAAGGAACACTGGGGGAGTAACCCACACTCTAGTAGAGGTTCGGTGAGGCTGTTGAGCAAGGAAGTGCAGGAAGCTATGGAGACATGACTCTTAGAGGATGAGGAAGTGGGCTGGTGCCGTGGGAAGGGCACTGGAGGGCACAGGGGGCTGAGATCTGGTTCAGAACCCACCACAGATATACTGAGCCAGCCAATCATCCTACATAACTTCAATTCTAATGAACTTTAGTGGGTCCTCTCCCCCTCCTTGGGCACCTTCTCTGTTCCTGAGGGGGTCAGACAATATAACCCTGAAGTCATCTGGCCTCGGAAGTGGGGGTCCTCAAGTATGGGGAAAAGAAGGCTCTGAGATGTGGCCTGGTGGCCTCAGTTGGGCGCAGCTCTCTTTTGTGACAGACATCTTTTCAGCCAGTGATGGCAAACTCTACTTCCATGGCCACTTGTTGGAAATGATGAAGTCACTTCCTGTGAAGCATACGTGATTCATTTTTCTCATCTGTACCTCATGGAATCGTAATTCATTCTGAGTTTTATGGCTGAAAGAAAGAAAGAAAAAAGAAAGGAAGGAAGGAAGGAAGGAATAAAGAAAGAAAGAAAAATAAAGAGCAACTCTGTCTCTTTCCCTCACTCACCATCCTTAACCTGGAAATGGAACCTCTAAGGCAGGGGGGAAAATGAATTTGGGGGTAAATGGATATGTCAGAAAACTAGACTTGGATAAATAAGATACTGTTAAAATAATCACTGATGATATATTTAGGGGAAAAAAGACTACCATTCTCTCCATGAACACCTATAAAAATAACCAGAGCATCAGCATCTGAGAACATTCCACAGGAGGTATTGAGACCATGTGACAAAGATTGTTACAGAAGGTGAGGGGAACAGAAATGGGTGGGGCGTGGTCTCCGCTGTCACAGAGCTTACAATGAGACTAGAGAAGTAGACAAGCATATGAAAAAGGTGCATAATCACTGTGGTGAGAAAAAACATGAGACTATGCCAAGTGTCATTTGAATGAAAGAAGCCAGTGAGTGCCTTGCTGCAGGCAGGTGGGGAGGTTTGGCTGATGTTGGGAATGAGTTTTGAAGGACAAGTGGGGAGACTACATGTGGGATGGAGAGAGAAGGGCAGCCCGGGCAGTGAGGACAGCGTGTGAGGACGGGAGGAGCATGAGGGAGCCAGGCGTGCTTGGGTTGGGCAGTGGTGAGCCGTGTGTGGCCGGGTTGTAGAAGCAGGTGGGGTTCAGGGACTATGTGATGTGCTCAGGGCTCACACGAGCACAAAGGACTGCCATAGGCCTAAAAGCTTGAGATCTCGCTGGGAGAAGGCACTTGAGAGCCCCACCTGTTTAACTACTGATTCAGAGAGGCAGAGGGAGGGCTAAAGTGATGGACGATTACGCTCATGCCTTTCACCCAAAACCATTTATTTGTGTGGTGCCGTCGGAGTGATAGCCCCTTTCTAGAAGCTAGGGACCCATGGGCCAAGGCGGGAGACAGAGTCCCCAACATGATGGAGCTTATGTTCAGGGGAGAAATAAAAATATTAAAGAAGTTAAAATAAATAAATAAATAAGGTATCAATTAATGAGTGTTGGGCAGGAAATTAAAATAGGATATCGAATAGGAAGTAACTGGTGACTATTTTAGACAAGAGGTCAGGGAGTGCTCCCAGAGGAGATAACATTTCAGCTCAGTTCTGGTTAACAAGTAGGAGCTGGGCACACAAAGATCAGAGGGGGAATATTTCTGGAAGGAGGATGGCTAGAACAAATACACCAGCACATGCTGAGTAAGAGTTTTTAGCGTTTAAGCAGACAAAGCACCTCTAATATGTCTGGGTCATGGCAGAGGGTGAGCCGTTGGAGAGGAGGTCTTGGATGTATATTTGGGGAGCTCCCGTCAGTTAGGGCTGGTACCTACAAAGCAAAGGCCCCCTGAAGGGCTGTGAGCCAGGAGATGATGTAATAAACCCATGTGTTTGTTGAAATCATTCTGGCTTCTCCATGGAGATTACAGAAGTGGAAATGGTGAGGGGCTGTCACAGTAGTCCAGAGAAGGGAATGATGGCTTGGACAAGGTTGTACAAGGGGCAACAAAGAGATACCGGACAGTACAGGATGAACTTCGGATGAGGAATGAGATGTCGTGGCGTTGCTGGTCGAACTAAGGTAAAGAAGATGGGCAGAGTTTGCCACGACGGGGAGACTGCAGAGAAGCATGTCTTCAGGAAGAAAGGAGGAGCTTCCTGTTGTCCATATTTTGTGTCTGGGGTGAATTTCATGTAAAAATCTGTAAGTCTGGATGTTTCAGACTGTAGTTCTACAACTGAGAGCCTTTATCAATGACAAATCGCGATTGGCTATTAGTGACAAAGATGAACGTAACAATTTAAACAAAAGGGAGGCTTACACTGTTCGCCCACATTGAAAAATGCCCAAGGGTAGGAACTTAGAGCTGGTTTAGTGGCTCAGTTCATCAAGACCCCAAACTCCTCCTTTCTTCTCCGTAAATCTTATTAAGGAGTTTCAGCCACTAAGCTGGTGTTCTGTTCAGAGATGCTTTCCGGAGATCCAGCCGTCTTACTGTGTCCCAGATGGGAAGTGTGCTGGGGAAGAAGGACAAGAGGGATAACGGGGGTTTTCTGGAAGCTCATGCCCGTCTCCAAAGGAGGCTCAGAAACAGGTTAAAATTTGAGTATATTGCCAATCTGAATAAAATCAGGATTCCGTTGTAAATAAGAGGGTGGGTTGGGTACGCAGGAGACAGCCGGCTGTTTCCATCACCCAGAAGTTTGCAAATAGATGACACGGAAAGCCGGGGGAGTCCATGGAAGAATCTCCAGAGAGCGTGTGGGCTGAGAGGACAGGGGGACCTAGGCTGAGCCTCCTGCCACCAGCATGTGACGCAGAAAAGAGACCTGGCAGTGACAGTAGAATGAAGTTGACAAGGTCCTGATGGTCGGCATCACGACAGGAAAAGGTGTGTTTAGGAGAGCACAGGAGGCTTCGGGGGAGTTGCACCAGCCTCACTGTAGACTTCTGTGCCAGGACTAGTTTCTACAGGCGAACACACAACCACAGAAAAAAGTTAATGATGCTTTATTTTTATTTATTTATTTGTTTTTGAGAGAGAGAGAGTGTATGTGTGTGCATGTATGCGTGGAGGAGGGGCAGAGGAGAGAGAGAGAGGGAGAGAGATGGCGAATCCTGAGCAGTCTCCATGCCCAACATGGATGCCAGGCTCGATCTCATGACCGTGAGATCATGAGCTGAGCCAAAATCAAGAGTCGAACGCTTAACTGACTGAGCCACCCCAGTGCCCATGGTTTTTAAATATAAGGAAAAGAAAGGAGACATTTGATAAATACCTCTTTTGAGTCCAACAATTTTATGTGCATAATTTCATGTAATATTTGTAACAGTGACGTTGTCTCTGATTTTCCTCCTATAGAAACTGAGGGTCATGGAAGAGAAATCACATTTTCAATGTCACGCAGCAACTGGGTGGTAGATGTGAGATCTAATTCGGGGATGTCTTGGCCCAGGGTTGGCATTCATTCAGCTGTCCGATTTGTGTTGTAGCACGACGTTCCCCAGCCTCAGTCCTGTGGACATTTGGGCGGGACGAGTCTTTGTTGTGCAGCGTGGGATGTTTTGCGGCATCCTCGGCTCTACCTACTAGATGTAATAGCACTCCGTTCAGATGAAACATCTCTGGATGTTGCCTGATGTCCCCTGAAGGGCAGAATTGCTCCTTGTTGAGAGCTGAGAACACTGTTCTGGAGGGGACATCGATCAATCAGTCTCTATTTCTTGATACACGTACACGTGCACGCATGTGCACACACGCAGACACACACACACACACACACACACACACGCTTTCCACCCATCTGCAGAACAAAATCTTTAGGTCTGAAAGTTCCCCAGGCACTCATGCTCTCCCCCCTCTACACTGTCTCCTCGTGTGTAAGAGATTTTGCAAGATAACCATTGTTCATCCACCACCAAAACAGAAACTTGGGAGCCATTCCAGACTCCTCCTTTATTTTTCTCTCCACAAGATGGGTCTGCTGCTTCTGAAACATCTCCCAGATTGGTCTTCCTCCCTGAAGTCCTACTGTCCCCGCCCCCCGGTCTAGGCTTATTCGTATCTTCCCTGCCCCCTGACAGTGCTTCAGCCCCTAACGGTCCTGCTGTCCTATTCCCTCTTCCCTCCATGCTGCCAGCATTGCAAACTTTCTAAACTGAAAATAAAATGCCAGGGACTGACCCTTATATCCTGATCCCTGCATGCCTTATTTTGTGCGGTGCCCCCCGCCAGACAGTCCCTTTAACCACACCCCCAAAGCTCTGATTGAATTTGCTCATCCTTGTTCCTACTACTACTAATAAGCCTTTTGAGGACAGAGACGTCGGCTTCTTTATTTTTCATCCTCAATACTTATTCCAGAACCCTGCAAATAGAAAATAGTTACTGAATGTGAACTGAGTGGGTTCCAGTGGATAGTGATTTAGAGGAAAAGGGAAGGACTAGCTGCATTTTAATGCTTGTGTAATGGAAAGCTTAGTGATATATTTGATATTCTTGATGAGATGTCTTGAGGGTAATCCCATGCTCTGGCGGGGCAACTCGTTCCAGACAAATGGATTAGTTAAGATAGATTTGAGTCAGTGTATATCACTGTCACTCTAAATAAAAGACGCAGGGCGCCTGGGTGGCTCAGTCGGTTAAGCGCCGACTTCGGCTCAGGTCATGATCTCACGGTCCGTGAGTTCGAGCCCCACGTCGGGCTCTGTGCTGACAGCTCGGAGCCTGGAGCCCGTTTCAGATTCTGTGTCTTCCTCTCTCTCTGCACCCCCCCCTCCGGCTCACGCTGTCTCTGTCTCTCAAAAATAAATAAATGTAAAAAAAAATTAAAAAAAAAGATGCCAGGATGCCTTTCTGGCATTGTTTCCTGAAGATAGACCGAAGTTAGTGTGTGTTAGTGGCTGTCTTGAATCCGCTGACTCTGAGGTTAAATATGGAAATAGGGTCTGAGATGGTAACCTCATGTGGCTTTTGCCGCCTAAATTTCAATTAGTTAAAATTTCAGTTCCTCAGTTTCATCAGCCATGTTTCAAGTGCCCAGTAGCCACGAAGAGCTAGTGGTTTCTGTCCCGGGGCTGTGCGGTTAGAGCATTTCCACCATCCCAGTGGTCTACTGGACAGAGCTAGTCTAGAGCGTGGGGTGTGAAGGCCCCATGATGCCTTCTACGGCATCATAAGAAATAGGAAGCAGAACAGGAGAGAAAAAGAATGTCGTGTTCCTTCCAACTGTGCTTAGGGAAATTTTATTTATACTTCAGCCACCAGTTTCCATGGGGAAGCCTTCTCTGGCCCTAAACTGGTCTAGATTGGCTCTTTTATTATGATTTATTCTAAGATAGTATCTCTTTTACAGTTGTGTGTGTGTGTGTGTGTGTGTGTGTGTGTGTGTGTGTGTTGATTTAATTAGCATCTGTCTCTTCCTCACTTCCATGACCCAGTGAGGTCATGACCCGGGTCTGCATTTCTTTAATGTTTCACATTTCCTGGCTCAAAGTATACACTTCATAAGTATTTGTTGAATAATTTAATAAAATGCTAAACATTTACAATCATAAGACACCATGGTAGACACCTTATTAAAGTTATTTTCTATTAATTAATTTTCTGTTTTCACTGCAATATTCTTTTTTATGCTTATTTATTTTTGAGAGAGAGAGAGAGAGAGAGCAGGCACAGGGTGGGGTCAGAGAGAGAGGGAGACAGAGGATCCAAAGTGGGCTGCACGTTGACAGCAGAGAGCCCGATGTGGGGTTTGAACTCACGAACTGTGAGATCATGACCTCAGCGGAAGTTGGACGCTTGACTGAGCCACCCAGGCACCCCTTCACTACAATATTGAGTGACATTTGTAAGTTCATTTCAGAGATGAGGAAACTGGAATTCATGACTTGACTCCCTGTTGGTAGATGACAGAGAGCAAGATTAGGAACACACTGATTCCAAGTGAGGCGTATAGGATCCAAACAACAGACACTTGATAGACTGAAAGCGGAAGAGAGAATATACAAGAATGAAACAAAAATGTCCTCAGAGAGCTTGCGGTGGGCTGAGGTGAAAAGGAAAGCAATAAACGCTCTGCCCAGGGAAAGTGTCAAGCCATGCAACCAGCACAGTGACAGAGGAATCTAGATGGGACTGTGTGAGTAGAGTGCCTTTTTTGCCTGGGAAGTATGAGACAGGCATCTTCCCCAAGGTAATTCTTTTGTTGTTGTGAAGGATGAGCTGAGATTTGCCAGATAGATAATTGCCGTGTGAGCATCCCTGTCAAGGAATCAACCTAGACACGTGTCAAGGGGCCTGCTGCCCTGTAGGGATGTCCTGTGTTATGTGTGATGTGTATGTAAGCAACAGGATGAAGGTGAGGCTGAGAAGGTAGGCCGACCCCTGTTTAGGGGGGATCTGTAGGTCATGATGCTGACTGTCTTGTTGGCACTGAGAAGCCACTGATATGTTTTTCAGCCCTGGGATTTGTGTATGGATGGAGGGAACAGAATGGGTGAGTAATAGGAAGATCCTGTGGTGAATATCAGCCCAAAGTGAACCAATGTAGGGGAAGGGGAAGGGATTTGGGTATTCAGATGTCAGGTTAAGTCTTAAACATACTAAGAATGATGTGGCCCTAGTGTATCTCCAGGGAGATGTCCAGATCTCAGTTGTATCCAAGCTTTAATGGAATCAAGTGACAGATGACAGGAAAGTGAGACCCCGACCGATCCAGTGCTCTGTGTTAGGACGAGCTCTCCTGTCTCACATTACTCCCCTTATGCCATATTAGTACAGCTATTCAATTGCTGAACTCACAAGGGATAAGATTCACTCTTCTCAAGCTGCCCTTGAGTCCCTGGAAATGCGCCCCCCCCTCCAGTTCACCACGTGGACAGTGTTTTTAATTCCGAAATTACACATGGAGAGAGGCTGTCCTTCAATTTCACTTGACTCAATCCATATATACCAAAGGTCATCCACATTAATGCAGTCAAGATAGCAGTTTCCTCAGAGAAGAAAACCGAAATGGTTGAGGTTTCTGGCTTCCAATATTTTATCGTTAGTTGGAGCCCAAAACAGTGGAGACAATGCAGAGAATATAGTGTTTAGTAGAATGTATTGACAATCCATGAGACATATTTAAAAGAATACCATGTTTTATTTTATGAATTCAAAACATCCCAGCAAATCTCTATCAAGTAGATCATGTTTTACTATGGGTTTCCATTATAAAATGACAGACATGTACATTTGGGGAGAGGTTCTTGTTGGACTGAGTTAGAAACTTACAGAAATATGGAAATTGAGATATTATTGTTTGCTTTGTCCTCTTGGGGACAGTCATCTTTTTCAGAAGTTTGTCCCCAGTCCTCCAGGGACTCTCTGGGACTCTGATGGATTTTTGCCATGTGACCTGCTCCTCTGTGGGCTACAGAAGTTTGAGATGTAGTCACAGTGATTTTGGCATGAACAGAGCTCTGAAGAATGGAGATTTTCCCATGGGCATGGGGCCAAACTAAGCATCCTTTGTCTTGGTCTGTCAGGGCATTCATGTCAAAACCAACTGATTTACATATCCAAGGTCCTAGGATGATTTGTCTGTTTATGTTTTCCCTGGAGAGGGAAGGAGCTCTGATGTTTCCTTCTGAGGAATGTGCCTTGTCATCTAGAATACCAAAGGTCAATGTGTGAATGCCAAGTGAGACAGGCAGAACCTGGGTCAGGGGTTACCAGTGTCTGAGTTGGGGATGGGCAAAACTGACATTCCAGGGGCATCAGCAAGGAGGGCCCTATGCCCAAAAAGGTCAGATGCACTTCTCCTTCTGCTGATGAGGGATAATCTTCCACAGCAAGTAGAGTGTGGGACCATTGTAATTATTCCTGCTGTGAGTTGTTCTGCAGTGGAGCACAGCAGGGAATGGAAGGTGGTCCTCCACCCACTCCAAATGAAGGAGATAGAACTGTCAGGGACAGCACAGCCTCACTGCAGAGGGTAGAATGCCTTCCCATCAAATGTCAGTACTGCATGTTTCCAATGATGACGTGTGGTTGATCACAGAGACCACAGATTGGGCAGTTGCATAGATTGACCAGGATGACTTTGTCTTATTTATTTAGTGAGTTGTGAATAGAGATGACTTCTTTGAATTGAGAAAGCACCCATTGAGTCCTTGGGCCTGGGGAGGAGACCTGCAGAGAACATGTTCCTTGTAACCATCTATGGGATTGAGACTCAGATCTTTTTTCAAAATAAAAATGAAAGAAAACATAGTGTTATTATAACTGCATCAGAAACTACTTAAGGTAACTAAAATAGTTACACTTACAACTTTGCTTCAATCAAATCATGTTACTTGGGTCACATCCACTGATTCTGGGAATAAAATGAAAAGTGTATCTCTCCCAGGATCAACCTAACAGGACGGTTATCGCCTCGCCAATAAGGACCACGGACAGCGACAGATCCAGGCCTGCTTCTTCCCTCACTGTCAGATCCTATTTTCACTCTTAGGGGTTGTGCTTGTTGATTAGTTTAACATATCCTAGACTCTATCTGGCATTGCCTGCAAGCAATGCATACCTGTAGGAAGGACCAGGTATCAGTGGTAGTACACCTAATCCCTCTTTGTCTCTCTAACCTTGCCTTAGGAAAACCAGAGTCACATTGTACTTTGGAAAATCCAGGTGAACTTTTCAGTTAGATCAGATGCTGGTACTCAGTAGAATGCTGGCCGAAAAGAGTATATCAACCACCACTCTACATTTGGGGAAGAAAACTCTCAGTTCTAGAAGGGTAGATGTTTTTCCCCCAGCATGATCAATTAAGAATGGAAATAAAGCCCAAATTCCGTATGATGCTATGTGAAATAGTTGATAGAATGTTCTTTCAAAAATTGTATTAAATCCCAAGCATCTGAGAATCTTTTAAAAGTGTTTGTGTGTGTGTGTGTGTGTGTGTGTGTGTGTGTAAAAAGGAGCTTTTATTGGCGATACACTAAAATATTTGATATTTGCAAACACATTTGCTTGAATTCACCTGGGCAAATAGGTTCCGTTGCAACGGGGGATCTCCATGTCCCCATTTTTGCAGCACTCGTTTCTATCTCCTGATTATCTGGATCAAAATTATGTTAAGTCTTTGTCTCATTTTTTAAAAATCAGGAACTCATTTAGATTTTGAAGGAAAAAAATAGATTTGGAGGCAGGGAATGGCAAGAAATGCAGACAAATAAAACTATCAGAGATAGTAACACAATTGTGTTAGTTGTGTCCTACGTACTCCATTGGTGAGGGAGGGATCCTCATCCCAGAGATATGGAACATCTGATACTGGACAGATGAGATCAAGGGCGGCTTATTAATCACATGTACTCGCAGCCTCGGGGGGAGAATATCACATGTATGCAAGACACATCACAAACCACGAAGATTACGTTTGATAAGGGAGCAAACGACCAGCGGCTGTGCGAAGCAGCCTTTGTAATATCGAGAGGGTGAGGTGTCCCCTGGACTGTGTGGGAGGATGTCCTTGGCTTGTTTGAATCCTTTGGAAGGCTGGCAGGGAACTGGGACGTCCTACTCAGGTATAGGCAGGAGCTGCGTCTGGGCCCTTTGATAGGGAGGGTTATCCATGGAAGCAAGGTGGAGAGCAGCAGGCCATTTGAGGCTTTCTTGGTTTCACTGGGTGTCAGTGCAGTTCATAACACGGAGCCTTCGTTTTAGATCATGCACGACGAGAGAGATTCTGTGTACCCACACCTTGTCGATTGTTGGTATTTTTCTCCCATAACAAACGGCAGCTACTTTTTTTTAAAAATTCAAGGCTCGCTCTTTGTACCTATTTCTGACCCAAGTTTGATTTCTTACAGGGCCCTCCACATCAGTAGCTCTCGTTAAATATTTTTAAGGATCAGACATCTTATCTCCTATAAAATCAGTGAGCCTAGACCCAGGATCTCCTGTCTGGCTGTAGGCAGGTACATGCTGGTTAAACTGCATATGGATGGGTAACCCCATCTACCTTCTTTAGAAAGCTCTCAAATCCCACTCACTGGGCAGTGGCATTGGTATTGATGTTATTAACAGATAACGTCTCTAACCATATCATGAAAGGAGAATAGTATATCAATCCATCAGGTGATGAAGGGGAATCCCAAAGAGGTCGATTAACTTGTCCAAGGCCACATTGCTGGTGATAGTGGGATGAAGGGCATGTCACATGATACTTGTAACTGTGAATGCAGAGTGTATCGTATTGTTTACACCCTGTCTCCTCCACTTGTGGCATGCTTCCTGTTGACAGGGACCATATCGGATTCCTCTTTGTGTTTACTGCAGTAGCCTCATGATGGTGGCAAATAAGTGTCCAACCTCCTGATCGTGGCAAAATAAATGTTCAAAAGAAATTGTTTTTTGTTGTAATAAGACTGGAAAGGGTTGCTTTTAAAGGAAGAGTGGGGAAAGAATGACTTAGTGGATTATGGAATGGTGGCATGAAGGGGATTCTGAGGTTCTCTGTAGGGTCCCTTTGGGCTGGCTAGGTGGCTTACCTATCCTCTACCACCTGTATAGAAGTTGTACATTGGGTGATGTTCAATGACTTAGTCTCCCTTCATCCCATGAGTCTTAACCAGTTGCAGACTGACTGAAGGAATCAGATCAAAAGATAAATAATTACATTTATTCAGTAATAAATTGATAATTTATGTCATTATTAATAAATTGATCATTATATAAATATATGTACACACTTTAAATATAAGTAATTATACATGAACAAATTAATAAATTAACAATGTAATAAGCTACATTTATTAACGATACGGCTGTGTTGGGAGTTTGAAACAAGGCCTCCTATGACCTTCAGCGAGCCTAAACTTTGCAGAGACTTGGGTCCATAGTCAGACACTTAGCTCCTGTGGGGCAGACTGCCCCCTGCTTCACATTTGGCCACCAGAAGAACTGAGAACAAGAGAAGCAAAATCCTGGGATGCAGTGTCTTCCCAGTGCAGGGAAATGTGGAGCCACGGCCTCTCCAAGTGCCTGATGCAAACGATCCCACTCAATCCTTGTGACAGCTCCAGGAGAAAATGACTCTTCTTCTCTTCAGTTTACTTTCCACTGGTCACACGTGGATTTGGGGGCTGGAGCCCTTGCCTTACTGCAAAACCTTCAATAGGGATCCTCTGAGAACCAAATGGATGTTCATGCATTGGAAGCCTGCACACTGATGATACTCTTCTTCTGGCTCTGGGATCTTCTGTCAAGGCTGAGGCCCTCCCACCTTCCCTCACTTCCGCTTCCCAAGTCCGTGAGCACGCGGAGATGCCAAATGCTGGGTTGTCAAAGGATTGCCCACTAGAAGACATTTGTCAGGTACATCTCTCCTTCTGACAATTTAATTGGGGCAAATTTGAGGAATTTCAGAAAGATTACCGAAGAGGTTTTAAATGTCTCACAAAAAAGCCCATAATAGCTTTCCCAAATGGCAGGGAAATGAGCAAGCAAGGTGGTCTTTCCAAAGATGACACATTTGGAGCTCCTTCCTCCCTGCCACTTACCACCCTTTGCATTTTAACAGAAATGACAGATGTCAGCTTCAAAGCTAGACATTTAAACACAGCCTTCTCTAGAAAGGATGGGCCCCAAGTTCTCCCAACTGGCAGGAACTTTCCATTCTGCTTTTTAACTGCTTATATTGTTTCCTGTTTGAGGTTCACAGTTTATTTCATTGTTGAAAGTTGCATTATGCCCACAGTAAGAGACTGCTTGGCTGTGTCACGGAAGAAGCTGACAGACGGTGGGGCACCTGGGTGGCTCAGTTGGGTTAAGGGTCTGACTTTTGATCTCAGCTCAGGTCGTGATTTCATGGTTTGTGAGATCAAGCCCCTTGTTGGGCTCTACACTGACAGCACAGAGCCTGCTTGGGATTCTCTCTCTCCCTCTCTCTATGCTCCCCCTCCCCCACTGTTGCTCTCTCTCTCTCAAAATAAATAAGCATTTTTTAAAAAAGAATAGAGTAGTTCTATGGGGAAAAAAAAGAAATGGAGTTTCTCTTTAAGCTAAATAGCAGAGGAACAAAATATGAGCTGGAGTTGTGGACTACCTTCCTACATCTGGAATTTCCCCCAGGGAAAAAGGCACATTAATTCTCCCTCCACCCATCCCCCGGTGGGGGGGGGGGGTGGAAGCAAGAGTTGTTGTAAGTTTTTCCCAAATTAAGAATATCCCCTCTCTTGGAGGCTAAATCATGCTCTGATGATTTTAATTAAATGAGATGGAAGTTTCAGAACTTCCAGGGACAAAAACTGGTCAAAGTGTTTTATTTTCTAGAAAATAAAATGTTCCATAGAGAGGCAAGCCACTCACACCCCACTTCCCACGTTACCCACACTCACCCTGGCTGATGGCTTTCTGCCAAAACTTGGGCTTCTCAGTCGTTCCAACAGCCCTGAGGTGCAGACACAGTGCTTCTTTGGGGGTTGGGGGGTGGATGAGGGACAGTTTCACCCCCAGGCTTAAGGTCAAGCTTCCACAGGTGCCTTCAGGTATACATTTCAGCAAACAGAGGGTGGTTTTGTCTCCTTTGATTCCTTTCATAGGACAGAAACCATGGTCTGTGTTGATTTCCACTCAGAGCCCTCCTGTGTCATGTTTATGATCTATGTTTCTACCATATCAATGGGACACACATGTCTAAAAATACAGACAACTAGAATTTCATTATTTAAAAAAAATTAGTGCCTGGTTGTCGGGATGGGAAGACTGACAGTTTTAGCAGAGCATTTGGAGGTGATGTGAGCTCTTCCTTTTGCAAGGGACACAGGGGCTGTGCCCACCTAACAGGGACAGTGGGTCCAGTCTCTAAGTCCCATCTATTCCTATGAAAAAAGGAAAATATCATTTTTTGGCTATACCGTGTTGTACTTGGGGATTTTCCACTGGCGCTCATAATAAGAGGGGGGCTGTTTTTAAAATTAATATTTTCACATGATGGCTTCGTTTACCTCTCTTCTGAGAGATGGACAGATTATCTACAATGTCAGTGGATTCTCGTTTCTAAGACAGGGATTGCCCTCATTTGTGTCACACTTGGCTGGGGACCAGCACAAGGACAAAGGGAAATGTGGCTTGGCCACTGGATATAAAGACTCTGACAGTTGGCATCCTCATTTCTCAGTTTCTATTTTGGAATCTGCTTGGGAACCTCTGAGGACACCTATATATTAAAAATCTATTTTTAAATTAAAAAATCCTCAGTTCTTGTTCCCATTTTAAGCACAAAATTGGGATCGATCTGTACAGCTCAGGAGGTAGGCAGGGCCAAGAAACAAAACTATGGCAGTCGTAGTGGTTATGAACAGAGTCCGCTTTGGAAGGAATGAAATATTCCATCAAAGGCAGCTTGCTGTCAGTTTGAGCATCTGGTTCTTTTTTTAAAAAATTCTTTAATGGTTATTCGTTTTTGAGAGACAGAGAAAGACACAGCATGAGTGGGGGAGGGGCAGAGAGAGAGGGAGACACAGAATCCGAAACCGGCTCCAGGATCCAAGCTGTCAGCATAGAGCTTGACGCGGGGCTTGAACTCACGAACATCGAGATCATGACCTGAGCTGAAGTCGGATGCATACCCAACTGAGCCCCCCCCCCCAGGCGCCATGAGATTCTGGTTCTTTATTCTCATTTTTCCAGTATAGAACTTTAAATTATGATTTTGTAGGCTCTCGAGGGCAGTGGGACAAAGAAGAGAGAGGTGAGTACCAGATACCCTCACTCCAATATAGACTCAATGGAGAAGTATGGTTTCTTAAGAGATTCACTCACAGGACCCTCGGTGGTGGGGCCTGGCTTCTCTCCTAGATAGTAGAGGCCGGGCTGTGAAGGAGCTGTTACTAAGTCAACCGAAAAGTTACCCTGTCCAGGAGCCCTCCGGCGAGCTTATACTTTCCATTGCTGTCGGATCACTAAGTAGTTGGTGAATGAGCAAGCCACACTCCTTTCTCCAGGAGGGCTCCTGAGGCTGGGTCAGGGAGCTCTGCCTGTCCAGCACGTCGCGCTGCCCCCCCAGAGCAGCCCCCTTGCTTTGTGGTGACTTGAGTTGTAGAATTCCATCTTCTTTGCCGGTCAGTACATTTTGGTGGGGAAGGGCTGGTATCCGTATTTATAGCTTTTGCATCCTCGGCGACAGGCACCTGGCCTGACCTACAGCAAGCACTTGATACATTTGTTGAGTAGATACATCATGCTTTCCATTTTATTGATGAAGAAACTGATTCCCGGACAAGTTGAGCCTCTTGATCCCAAGCCCGTGGCCAGTAATGGACAGAGCCAGGATAGAAGACCTTTGATACTCCAGTCAAGGCCTGCGCTGTCTACCCTACATCATAGCGTCCTGGTTCTGTTAAATGTACTCTGGCCTTTCTTTCTTTCTGAACACAGAACAAGCAATGGAGCAGATACGTGTACGTGAATGAGGGTAATGGATATGTGACCATATCCACGTGTACAAATATGGGAAAGAAGCAAGGCTCTCAGGGGTGTGGACGTCTAGTTCTTAGCCTGCCAACTGGGAGGACACTTTTGCTGCAACAGGGACAGGGATTCTCTGGGAGTTTCACGGATGGCACAGCAGGCCTTTCTTCACAGAGGCACCACACACAGCTTTGAACTCTGGGTAGTGTGGCTTTCTGTTTTTTCTAATGTCAGGTGGCATTCTGCCTGTGACATAGGGAAAGAAGGAAAGAAGCGTGCAGATGACTATGTCCCCCACAGGCTGCGTGTCAGCCGTGGGGTCTGGCAAGCAGGGAGCCGAGACACCAAATCCCTGTGTGATGTTTGGCAAAGTCACATAACCAGTCTCGCTGGGGTTTCGGATCTGTGAAGACGAACACACTGGCTTCTGTAATTTTACGTACATGCAGAGCACAGCACTTGGAGGAGAAGTGAATTGCCTACTGGCCCCCCTCCGGAGTGATACGCGGAAACCAGCAGCATTAGCTGTCCTAAAAGACAGAAACGTGTGTTGCTTGGTGGGAAAGGAACTGACTTTTCATGATATATCCTTTGAAATTGAGTTTGCTTGTAACGTTATCTGTTATGGATGAATAATATACATAAATACTAAATTCATGTAAATTGTCTCGAGAGAAGTTGGCAAATGTGTGTGAAAGTCATGCTTGGCACTTGGGAAGTTCTCAGAATCTGTCAGCAGCCTTTGTCCAAGGTGGTGCCTGGATCCCCCAAGGACAAGGTCTCCTACGCACTTGGAGATCCGGACTCCACGGAGGAGCCTCACTGTGGGCTTTTGTTAATATGGCATTTGACACGGTACTCTGGCCGTATTGATGTGATTCTTTGGCAGTCACTTTCATACCTCTCCCTATACTCCAGTTGGCTGGTGTCGACCTCCTCTGTATAAATTATCTATTGCCTTCGAAATGCTATATAACAACCTCAGATCCTCAGGTTGTACAGCAATCAGCGTTTTCTGCTCATGAGTTTGGGTCAGTTGGGTATGGCTAGGAGGTGGTGTTGATTTTGATGGGACTTATGTGCATGTGCAGGGTCGGCTAGCCGTGTTCTGAGCTTGGCTGCCCTTGACTGAGCCAACTGGCCCGACTCAACCAATCTGCCCCTTTCATCACTTACCCTCCATCAGGCTACCTCCAACATGTCCTCATGGCAATGACCATGACCTGACTCAAATCCCTTTGGCCAAAGCTCATCACACGGTTAAACCCAAGGGCCAGGAATTAAACTCTGCAGAGGTTTGCCTAGGTGTCAGATACCGGAAAGGATTAACCAGACTCCACAGAGCCATCTCACGTGAGGTTTTTATTTGAAGGCAGAGGGTATGATGTAGCAAAAGACAAAGAGCTTGCAGTCAAGCGGAGCGTGGGAGTCAGAGTCCAGCCCTGCACACTCAGTGGGTCTGGGGCGGGGGGTGAGGTATCTCTGTTCTGCGAGCCCACGGGTTATTCCCGTGCTGCCAGTACATGGAGCTGTGGGGCTGCAGGCTAACTGATCGATCACTGAACTAGGAAAGTCAGTTCCAAAGGTACTGGAGGTGCATGATGAGGACCCAGGCTGGGGCAGAGTGAGAACACCACAAAGGTCCCTAGTGCCCGATTACTAAGGATGACAGTATTTCTTCACTCTTTGGGAACACGGGCTTCTTTAAGAAATTTATGAAATCTTTGAACTCCCCCCCCCCCCCATAAAAATGTACGTATTCACGCAAACATAGAATTTTGAATACAGCTTTTAAATTTTCTGGCATCTTGATATGCCAATCCATAGACTCCCTGTGGAACCCCCACATCTCAGATTCGGGAAGGGGCTGCAGTTCGGAGAACGGGGGACGGGGGAGACATTGCCTTGGATAGGAAGTCTGGAAGTCGACTGGAGGCCATTTTCTTTAGGTTAGAATCAAGACACATGCCTTTCTTCCTTCTCCAGATGCTGCAAGCCACACTGGCAAACCTTGGGTATAGCATCAGAGGGTTCCAACCATAGGTTTATTTATTTTTTTCTCACCCAGGCATCAGAATCGCTTCTATTCATGCACAAATTTATCCCTGCTGTTCTCCCCTTCTATCTCTTGCGAGAGGAAGAATGAGTTTTGTTTTCATTTTACATCTGATTTGTAAGAAAAAAAAATCCCTTTCTCACCTCACAGTGTGAGCTCCAAATTGGTTATGATTACCAGCCCAACCCTAGAGCATCTGTGCCAAATTACACAAGGCCCCATGTACCAGCCTGGCACATCTCCTGCCACGTTCCCATCTTACTAAAAATACTCCTTTCCTTTTGTTCATCGTACCTACTGTCATACGGTACATTCCATCCTTGGTGGTCTGCAACGGTCCACGGAAATGGAACAAAAACTGCTGTATGGCTGAGGCAGGAAGGGTATCTGTGGTGCCTCATCGTGGCCAAAAAGGCAGTTGTCTGTTTTCAGGAAAGAAATATGGCGGCAAACTCAATGGTGAGTCTCAGGAAATTAGTTAAGTTGCTCATAAAGTGGGTTTTGCTCCATAATGTCTGAAGATAAAAAATTTAAAAAAAAGGGGTCTCCTGGGTGGCTCAGTCAGTTAAGCGTCTGACTTGGGCTCAGGTCATAATCTCACGGTTCATGAGTTCGAGCCCCATGTTGGGCTCTGTGCTGACAGCTGAAAGCCTGGAGCCTGCTTTGGATCCTGTGTGTGTGTCTCTCTCTGCCCCTTCCTCGCTCATGCTCTGTCTCTCAAAAATAAGTCAACGTTAAAAAGTTTTTAATTTATAATGTCTGAGGTTAAAGCTACTGATCTTTTATCTCCTAAAGCAGCATCACCCTGGTGATGTTCTTGAAAATTGTCCCAAAGATTCTTGTTCTTATGCCTTCCTTTTAAAGCCTTTTTTGGTTCCTGATTTTTGGCTTTTTGTCTCAGTCATGACCGTGTTCCAGCTTTTAGGTCTTACCCTTCACGCACATTATATACTTCCTCTGCTTGAACCCTGCTTTCCTCCTTGAGGAATTGGGCAAAACTGAGCCATACCCATCTCAGATGCACATAACATATGGGAAGCTGAACCCAGGCCATGCCGAATTTTGTTGACTTCCCAAAGAGAATGGACATGTGATCCCATGCTGACAAGGGTTGAATCTCAGCTTAGCCAGCCCTTTGCCATTTGCATATGGACAAATCACTCAGCCTCTCCAAACCCAGCTTTCTTGTCTGAAAAGTTGTTCTTACTAACTTTTTCTCCGACCTTGAGCAAATTGTTCAACCTCCCTGACCATCCGTTTCTTCATGTGTAAAATGGAGATGCTAACCATCTTGACTATGCCCATTTTGTAGATTTGATGTGACGATTAAATTAATTAATACATACAAAGTACTTAGGGGTCTGCCCCGGATAAGAAGTGCTCAGCTCGGGTTAGCCATTAGCTATAATCACCTTTAAGTGCTAGACCTGAGGCTCTTTCATTCACTTCTCAAAACTGGCCGAAGATCACGTGGCACCTGACATTTAAACACGACTTTAAAAATGGCTCAGGGATTTTAAGAAGGGGAGAGTTGTGTGTAGAGTGTCCCAAGGGCCTAGAAAATGTAGCCTATTGAGGGTAGTTTGATCCGTGATCAAGTTGGCAGCTTGGGCTTGCGAGGACCCGGGAAGCAGAGGCCCCTGGGGTATGTCTCCCCTTCCCGGCGCTCATCTCTGTTCCCTGTCATCTCCCTAACCCACTCGCAGGGAGAGGTCCATTCTAGATCCCCAGATATCTAGGTCTGAGAAGGGAGATTTCTGGATTCATTTGGTGGATTTAATAATAGATTGGATTTGGGGGTACAGAGAGTGGGGTGGATTCAAAAAGGGTCTGTCAGATCCTGGTTTATGCTACTTGGATATCTGGTGGTTCCGGTTAGTGGATGAATGTACCAGAGGCATAGATTTGATGGGTAAGGCTGGTCCCGGGGCAGGGGCTCTCCATGGATGGCAGGGAATAACTTTTCCATCTCAAAAAGATAGGAGGAAGGAACAGATCAGATGTAAGCTGGTTTATTGGGTTTGTGTCAGGAAGTTGATGCATCTTACACAGATAAAGGTGAAGGGATGCGCTCATAGTGAAGAGTGTGTAGAAGGGGTAAGAAGGATGATAAAATGCAGACAGACAGGGCCCCATCTGGCTGCTGAAAATACCCAAGATGACGGGTGAGTCAGAGCTAGAGATCTGATCTGGGTCTCGCACCGCTGGTGGATCAGAGGGAGAGTCCCTTTACTGGGCAGGCCACCATCTCAAAGTAGCAGCGTCTTTGGGGGTGTCTGCTGGGTGGGGCCACCACCACCCACAAGTTCCTGGGACAGGCATTCTCCACTGCTGCCTCTGCGGGGGCTGCCTGGCCAACACTAGCTCCGTGGTCCCTAGCTCCACGGTCCCAAGCTCTGTGGTCCTGTTTTAAGGGTCCCTAAAGTATGTCCTTATAGTTTGTGTCTGGACCTCCCAACTTCAGGTCACCCCCCTTAAACTGACCCTCTCAAAAGAAGGTGGGGGCAGGAGTTCAGAGCAGTTGCTTTGGCAAGGCTTGGGTTCTGGGGACCCAAGACAGGGGCTGGTAGCCCAAGCACTAGATGGGCTGAGAGAGAGAGAGCAGGTTGGCACCAAAGGAGAGACTGGCCTCCCCTGTGAGGGCAGCTTCTGGGCAGGAACAGCCATCCTGAGGGAGGCTCCAGAAGGGGTTGGGGTTCTCATCCCAGCATTGCTGCTGTTTGTGACCCTGGGGTGAAAAGATTACCCTCCTGAGCCACATTGCTTCCAGGATCCCTCCAGTTGTAAAGTTCCTCCTTTCGAGGGGAGCACTGTCATGAGAAGAATTTACACCTTTGAATCTGGATTCACACTTCATCATCACCATTCATAACTTTGAGATTTCCAGCAAGTTCCTCAGCATCTCTAGGTGGGTCGCCTCATCTGTACAACAAGAGTAATCAGTCTCTCACATTTATTCGTATGATTAAATGAGTTAAAATGGGGAGATCAAGTAACTGAAATTCACAGAAAGTGCTAGATTGGCCTTCTTTGCCTTCCCGTGTGTGGCTTATGGCTATAGGTGATGGACTAATTAGGATTAAGCATACTTCATCCCAAGAGTCCTCTTTGTTATGCATGGCCCAACCACATGTGCACCTAGACAGGGTTATTAACAGGATTATAAATTAACGTGAGTATCAGATAGCTCCAATCCCTCTGTCCCAAAATATTTCCACCAACTCCCTACACAGATGATTGAATTCCACCCTTAGGGACAGTTTTCAGGTCTGTAGCAGTCCTCTTTAATGCAGATATCCTAGTGTGGGGAACATGTTGAGAGAGACCACCATTCACCACATTTGGGATGAGTTTGTAAAGGAAGCAGCGATGGCAAGTGAGGGCCCCCTTCTTGGGGGTGATCTGGATGTCGGGGGGAAGGAGCCCTTGACTGAAGAGCCCCAGTGAAGCCATTGACTACAGCTGGTGAGTTAGGTGGCCAGCTGCTCTGTAAACCCTGGTGTTGGATTAAAAGACATGATGGAAACCGTTTTAATTGGGACTTCTGTGCCATGATGGATTCTGGATAGCCTCAAGGAAACGGCAGGTCAGAACCAAGAGAGGAGGGACGAGGAAGTCTGTCCAAGGGGAGGATATCAGAAAGCACAGGGCCACAAAGAGCATCATGGAGTAGCTCAGAGACAGTAGGATGTGAGTTTCCTCTCTTAAACAAGAGAGACAGTCAGACTGTTGTCATGGAATAAAGCAGGGGGCTTTATAATAGAAAAGGAGGGAAGGTGCAGGGGCAGTGAGTTTGTTTTCTCTCTTGGAAGGCACCAACTCACTGGCAGTGAACCAGAGGCCACTCTCTGCCCCAGGACCTGTTGAGAAAGATGGCAGTAGGTCCTCTCAGTGCCTTGGGACTTTATCTGAGTAACATCACACAGGGCAGGCCAGCTCTGGGTGATGCCTAACACTGTTTGTCCACAGCACCTTAGTTAACTTAGGGCTTCACCTGCAGTCCTGCTTCAGTATTTCTCAACAGTAATGTGATCCACCAGAAGGAGTCACTAACATGCCACCAGGAACGTCAGTCATCATGCAGAGTGAGAAAGAAAAGAGAAGAAGGGGCAGGGGTCCCCTATTCCCGACCTCCTAACTGTGACTAGTGACCTCCCTTTCCCTGGCCTCGGTGTTAGGTGCCCTTCATTCCTCCCGTGCAGCAAGAAGGCTGTTTGAGGTTGGTTCATATTTGAGACCATGGATATCTGAGCAATGGTGGATTTGCTGAAGGGGTTGGGAAGCTAAGAAATTGCAAATATACATGCTGTGGCTGGGTCCATTCCATGCAAAAGATATAGGGAACATCAGTGTCTAAAAGTTACCATAAGCAAATCAGCTGTGGCCAAAATGATCCTGGATTACCTAGACCCCTGGTTGATATAGCTAACAATGACAGCTGACCCAAAGGGATAATAGTAAAGACAAAAAAGCCAGTCACAATGAACACATTTCTGGTCCATCCTGAGAATCAGGAATACCTGTCCCCAAATCCTTTCCCCAGTCTTTACCCCCTGTTGTCCATGAATATGTGTAAAAGAACCTTAATCTTTTGGTCCCTTGGGTAACCCATGTAGGATATGGAAATAATACCTAACTCAGAAGACTATCCGTAATCAATACGTGAAACAATCCATCAGAACAGTTGGCAACACCATTTGCTTTGGGTTCTTCTTTGTTTATTTACCAGAAAGAGAAGAAAAGTGATAATTGTAAATATAACCATTGTTTACTTTAGTAATTAAGCATGTGCTGGCCACGAGTTACCAACTACTCAAGAAAGCTGGAAATTTTTTTTTTATTCAAAGCTTACCTGAGTTGTAGTATCTAGAGGCTGCTTCCTTAGAAAGGGATGAGGAAAATGACAGAGTCTCAGGGCCAATGCCAGCAGGCTCAGGGACCAGAGCTAAGATATTCTGAGGATTACATCTTGAAATCTCTGCACACCACCATCGTAGAGCCTCATACTGGGTCAGCTGCCTTAGACAACTGGTGGGAACAATTGCAAAACCAAACCACAGGGAAGAAAAGAACGCAGAGGGATGGAGGGAGAGAGGGAGAAAAGAAAAACAAAACTGAAAAAAAAATCTGTTCAAAACAAGCTTGCAAAACAGGATTCCAGGACACAGAAAATCCAATGTTAAGTCAGGCTGAAATAATCAACACTCAGATCACAAATGTATTCTAGGCTGACAAAGTGTGTTTAAGATGTTCAGAAACCAATAAGGCATAGCTCCCATTAAAAAAAGAGAAAAGGCACAAAATCAGGCAAAAGTGAAATATGAGAGTATAGACATAAAAATGTAATTGTAGACTAAAAAAATGAAATAAAATATGTCACAGATAAACCGTGGACTTCCAAGACAAAGCTGAAAAGTAGTGAACTGGCAAAGAGCACTGATAAAGTAATTGAGAGACAATAAGATAGAAATTTAAAATACCAGCTAAATGAATGGAAAGATAGTTTCAGAGGCTGAAATAGGCATCAGATATTTTCTGAGGAGAACTGTAGAGAAGAGATAATGGCTGAAACATTGCCAGAAACTAACACGGAAAGGAAGTCATTGGACATGAGAAGTGAGGCCCATGGACATTGATAAATGATCAGGAAAACAAACCCAGTATTGAATTAAGGACACAAGACAACTACAAGTGTGTATGTCATGACCAAACAGGACACATCCCAGCAAGGCCAGGAGAGATCAACATTATAGAAGGGCGTTAATGTAGCTCACCATATCAAATTTAAAATTATATATTATCTCAACAGATTTTAGAGAAATAATTTGAGAAAAGTTAGTTCCCATCTATCACTTAAATAATAGATGTTGGAAATTTAAAACAATTTTATTTGTAGTAAGAAACAAGAATGACCATTCTCACCATTTGTACTCCACAGTGTTGAGAAGTCCAAGCAATGAAATAAGAAACATAATTTAAAAAAATTGAAAAGAGACTAAAATTTATCTTTAATGATTAACTTTTTAGCAAAAATTTTAAAAATCTAGAAATAATTACAATTCACAACAAAATTTAATAAGCTTTCTGAATACATAATTTATGTACCAAAAATCCAGCATGTTTGAACAAATTAGTTAGAAAATGCAAAGGGGTGAAATGGAGAGTGTCTGCTTACAATAGCATCAGGAATTGTAACATTGAAAGAAACCTAAGGAGAGATGCCAAGGGTGGGGGAGGGGATGACTGGGAGTAACTGCTTAACAGGGTAATGGGTATATATATATATTTTTTAAGTAAATATTTTGGAACTTGTTAGAGGTGGTGTTTTGCGCAATATTGTGCATTTACTGAATATCGCTGAATTGTATGCTTTAAAAGAGTTAATTTTATGTCATGTAAATTTCATCTTAGTTAAGATGAAATAAAACTACCAATTATTTTACCAGCAAAAATGGGTTTATTCGGGAAGAACAAAGAATTGCAAGCTCTGGACGCTTGAGCCACAGCAAACTGTGGCCAGTCTGCAGAACGAAGAAGAACGGTCATTTATAGAGGAAAGGGGGAGTTGTGAGGTCTGTTGTAAACTCAAAGTCCATTGGAGTAAAGAGGGAGAATGAAGTGTAGTGGTTTCTCATTGGCTGGGTCGTGACAGTCTCTCATTGGCTGGGTTGTTGGGGCCCCTGCTGGGGTGGTAGATTACAGGCCTCTTTCCCTTGGCAGTGCAATTGACGGTGAGTGATAGTGTGTGAGAGCTCCCCCTGCTGGCCCCCAAGCTCCACCCTGGTGAGGTTTCCATATATGTATAAAGGGGGTGCTGGTGTGGAGACCAAGCAGGAGATGACATAGACACGTCAAGGAAGACCTCTCTTAGGAGATGGGATTTAAACAGAGATGGGGATGATTAGAAGGGTAGAATCACTTGAAGATCTGGGGAAAGAGCTATCAAAGCAGAGGAAGTGATCATTGGTCCTTAGGGAGGAGAAGTGAAAAGCCCAGTGTGTCTGGAGCCAACTTGGTTTGCATATCAAAGGCTCTCAGAGGAGTCCTTTGCTTTGTCTAGGATTTAGCTAGCTCTGGGAGGGGCAGTCTCCAGGATCCAGGCCCCAAATGCCAGAGCATTTTCTTATTTTCTGTATCTTGATGCTCTGGCATTTGGGGCCTTGACCATGTATTATAAGGAGAGAGTGGCCAAGTATTTTAGAAGGAAGTTGGAGACCTGGAGTTTGCAGAGACCAAGATCTCAATCCCACCACTTTCGCTTATTTTCTGTGAGACTTGAGACACTGAATTGTGTACTCCCTCCCCTCTCCCCAATTCACGTTTTAAAGCCCTAATCACCAAGATGACTGTTTTTGGATAAAGGGCCTTTTAACTGCAGTTAACTGAGGTCATAAAGGTCATACCAGGCCCTGACCTGGTAAGAGAAGAAGACACAGTGGAGAGTGCTCCCTCTCCGTCCACACACAGAGAAAAGTCTGGCTGAGGGCATAGCAAGAAGGTGTCTGTCTGTAAGCCAGGAAGAGAGGCTTTACCATACACCAACTAGCTGGCACCGTGATCTCAGATGACTAGCCCCAAGATCCGTGAGAAGGTAATGCTAGTTGTTTAAATCCCCCCATCTGATACTTTGTTATGGAAGCTCCGGCCAACTGACACACATCTGTGGCCCCATTTCCTACCCCAGACATGAAAAAGCAAGAGTTACCCAAAGGTTCCTTGAGTTACCCCTTCAGAGGCTAGGGAACAGTTAATTCATACTCATTAAATCCATGAGTGTATTATCGCTTAAGCTAAGTCAATATGGTATTTTCAGTACCCTTTCCATTCTGCGTCCAAGCCAAAAGGAAAAATGGATTTACTGAACACTGAGACACGTCATGGTTCTTTTACATTTGTCGTTTTGATTCTCATCTTAACCCTGAACGTTTGGTAAAAATGATCTCCATTTTGCAAGTTTAGCTACTGAGGTTTAGAGAAGTTAAGTCACTTTCCTGGTGGTCCCTGACTCCAAGTCAAGACAGTATCTGCCCCATGCCTTCTGGAACATACTTTCTCCTGAGGGCTGGGATCACACTCAGTGTTTATCTCTCAGGCACATAATGAGGACAAATAAAGGGGGATCAATGTCCTCAATGGTTCCATGATGTCCTACTGCTCAGTGATATTCTTGATTTCTGTCCCACCTCGCCCCACTTCTGTTCTCCCAAAAATTAATGATCTCATGGAAAATTTTCAAGTAGCATTAAATTCTTAACGCTGAACTTCTGAAACGTTAAACAATTACTTTTCTCATTGTAAATCCAACAACGCATAGATACGGCTCTATTAAGGACAATTCCACCCTATTGTAGAATAAGAATAACAAAGACTAAGCAAAGAATAACAAAGACTAAGCAAACCTTGCACAATGGTCTATGATACTTAATTATTAATGCATTAATAGGTATATAGTATACATATTTATAAATATGTGTAGGATACTGGTAGGATGCATGTTAAAAATGATTATAATCAGCATATTTAAGGTTTAATCCTGACTCTGCTACTAAAGAACTCTATTTGCATAAATTTATGGATGTATCTTTCTATGTCTGTGTCTATAATTCCTGACATATATTTCACTGTTAATAATGTCTGGAACCGAGTTTTTAATCTGCACTATGGGAATGGTGAGGGCTGCAAAGTTTTGAGGGATTAAAGTAAGACAACGTGTGCAACAGATAAACTGCTTCAACTCGAAGGGATGTATATTATTGCTGTCCTGAAATAGGTTATGTAAATAAAATTAAATAGGAAGAAGTAAAAATCTCGTGGAAAATTTTCCCTACCGGGTATTGGAAGACGGGGCTCCAGCACTCAAAGCCATTGCTGCATAAGGGGCAAGACCCATTGTGAAGGGAACCTCAATGAACATTGGACTAAAAGGTGCTAACATTAGCCATGTTACCACCCATTCATATTTAGCATTCACGATTTCTTTTTTGAGGGTAAACTTTGCAGGTGTCTTTTGGGGCCACTGCCAGTTGGTTTCTGGGTGGATTGTGGAACAGCAGGTTGGTGAGCTGGGCTGGGGTCAGGCAGTGGGAGACTTTAGGTACCATGCTAAAGAGTATTGAGGGAGGCTGTTGGTAAAGGGGGACTAATGGGAACTTGCATGCGGAGGTGCAAGAGCCTGTTTAGCTGTCTAAAAGGAAGGAGACGACTTCTCAAAAAAGTCCAAGTGCACCTGGGTGGCTCAGTCGGTAAAGCGTCCAGCTCTTGACTTCGGCACAGGTCATGATCTCATGGTTCCTGAGATTGAGCCCCGAATCGGGCTCTGTGCTGACAGCATGGAGCCTGCTTGGGATTCTCTCTCTCTCTTTCCCTCTTTCTCTCTGCCCCTCCCCCCATGCGCGTGCTCTCTCTCTCTCTCTCTCTCTCTCAAAATAAAAAATAAATAAAAAATGAAAATGTCCACATATCAGACTCCATTTCAAACAATGCAGAGAGTGTAAGAAGGGAGAATGTAAAATGTAAGGTGTTCTGATGAGAACCTCCTCAGTCTGATGGAGCAGACTGAGGCACCAAAGTCCTGGGGCAAGGAGAGTGGGCTCCAGAGTGAGGGGCCACCGGGAGAAGAGTGGGAAGACACTCTCTCTCCAGGAGGTGGCATCCTAAGAAGATGTGTCAACACAATATGGCTGCCTTCAATGGAATGGTTATCATGGGTCTTCTAAAGATGTTAGCTAGTACTTGAGTCATATTTGGATCAGGGCTTCTGTGGGCTCTTCAGAATCAAGTCGGGAGTCACTACAGCATTGTGAAATGTCCTTCAACGTGCAGAATGCACTTTCTTATTTTTGAGGCACTGTGAGCTGTTGCACATAATTTTGAGGCATTGCGGGATGTTGCCTGCTGGTGATTTGCAAACATTTTACTTCAAGGTCACTCTCAAAATCCATCCATCTTGCATGATCCCAGGTGGCTCTGGGCAATAGGATGGATATGCCCAGCAGTACAGAGCTAGGCTGAATGATGGGATTAATGTGATGTGACCAGCGCCCGGAGAACCAATGGGATGCATCCAGATGGGTGGCGGGGGCAGCTCCACCTTGGCTCCGGCGACTGGTACAGTGTTAAGCTACAAATGGACCAGGTGTACCCAGCTCACTGAGAACATCCCTTTCAACCATTAAAGGACACCAGACAGAGGAACTCTTTGCTCCTGTCCAAATGAGCTCCACTGCCCATAGGTGGGCATCAAATGATAGTTCTTCACCAATAATTGACTGGATTAAAAGAATATTTCACAACATGGCAGAATGCTCACATCAAGCATGAAAAAAGTAGTGTCCACCTCTTCCTGTTAATATAAAGCTTTTCGATGTCCGACGCTTTGAAAATGAACCAATGCTCTATAAAAGCCTCTGCTGAACTGCTCAGTCGTTTAAACACAAGATAGCACTGTGTCCATATACCATGAGTTGAGGTGAGTTCTGTGTAATCTATCAGTTTTAGCATATGGTTTCTGAGCATTTAGGATAAGATTTTACTCATTTTTGTGTCTCAGACTGTTTTCCTCATGGTGAGACCTCAATTCACTGATAACCAACATCTTGCCAACCATTGTTTCCCATGTCTTATCTGAACTTCCCCGTTCACATGGAGGACGAAGCCTGTACCTGTTACCCCACCTGGGCTGGAAGCAGAAGTTTTCCCAAATTATTCTTGCTCCTTTTAGTTACAAGGGTGTGTTGTGCCTTTTCTAGTGCGGTGGTCCCCATCACCCTCCTGCCTTCTCAAGGTTAATAAAATACCGTTATTCCTTGTATTTCTTTCTCTTTGTTGTGTTTGTAACTTCTCTCTTAAGTCAGTCCTTACCTCCGCACTTAAATGTGCTCGGGTGTCTTTTGCTCTTAAAGGGTGGTAGGGGCTCCTCACCCATTCCAAACGATAGCTACCGTGCTCCCCCGCGAACACGTGTTTACACTTATTATCTCAATTTATTATTACCTCCCACTTTCTCTTCAGTGCACTCCCTGTGGGGCTTCCAGAAAACAGCACCTCTCCCGTAAAGTCAGCAATGACGTTTTCATTATTAAATCTAAACAGCCCTTTTGAATGTTCCTCTTCCTTAACCTGTCTCAGTTGATTGCTGTCTCCTATGCGAATACTTCCTCCCTTGGCTTTCATGACTCAGTCTTCTCATATGGTTTTCTTCCCACATCTGATCATTCTGGTCTCCATTGTAGATTCATTCTCTTGAAGTCCAGCCAAGGCTCACTGCCTGTTCCAAAGTCTCTGCTGAGGGATCCTGAGGCTGATCATGGCTTCTGCACTCTGTCTGTGCAGAGGACACTTTAACTTCTCTCTCTCGAAGAGCTATTCTCACCTAGAACCCCACATTCATCCGCCTTCCTACATCTCCACTGAGGTGTTTTCAGAGACACCTGCAATTAACCATACGGAATTAGGAACACCCAGCTCTCCTATACCAACCCGGTCTGCTTTTGGGACTTCACGTGCGGTCACCAGAGATGTATTTACCAAAGTGACCACTTTACCAAGTCTACTAATACATGTTTCATTTAACTCTATAAAATTTACAGTAAATCTATTGGATGGGCTGTTTGTAGAATAGTAAGACTTCTGCAGGTTTTATTTCGGCATCTTTTAGTTTTTTTTTCTTCATAACAGTATTTTAAAGATAGACAAGGACAAAGAGCTTTTCAAAGTAAATAGAGAAGTCAGAAGTTTGATAAAAGTATTCACAGATACGTACATTTCAACCAGGCAACTGGAGGAAATCTTCAGGTGCCTTTTTGCTTGTTTGCCATCATCACCTGTAGTATTTTTTTATTTCTTCTGAATAATTGGGGCAGTTACCTGAAGTCCAGCTGTGCCGGTACTGGACAAAGCTAGCTTTTTAATTATCTGCATCTCTGTTCCTAATAACGACACTGTGCAGAAAAGGCAACGAATGTACTGAGTGGATTTAAAGCAAGAACTTAAAACCTGAGGATTTAGGACAACTTGAGCTTTTACGACAATAGTTGAGCAGTCAAAAGTCCAATGTGTCTCTGAAAAATCCTAAAGGAACCGTGAAGAATTTGAAATAATATTTCCGTATTGCATTCAAATTTAGTGGTGTTAGAATTTATTAATAGTGGTTAAAAATAGGCTTTCATAAACAACCTGAAGATAACTAACCCATGTCTGATGCACAGTTACCATCTACACCCCTCCCAGGGCTGCTATCATGAATCACCACAAACTTAGGAGGCTTAAAACTACAGATATTTATTATCTCACAGTTTGGAGGCCAGCAGTCTGAAATCAGTTTTATTGGGCCACCATCAAAGTGTTAAGTACTAAAAGTACTTATATTTGGGAAAAAAATAGAAAATCATTTTTGGAATATGCCAAGAAATCAGAAGTATTTAAACAATTCAGTACTGGATTAAACGCTTAAATCTGGTTCTCACAGGGATGTAGGGGTAGGACAGTTTTGTCACTGATTACAGAACAAACTATACATGTAGGGAAAAACTGTTCAAAGGGATAGGAAGGCAGTGAGCAGGCCCAGAAGGGGTTACTATAACGGGCCATGTAGTTATCAGTAGTCTGATTTTAAATACATTAATCGTACATGAGCATTTGCAATAGTTCAAAAATAAGTTTAAATATAATTCATAAAAAAAGCAAAAGTGGGAAATTTAATATGCACAAGGCAGCCTAGCAACCATACAATACATTAAATATAGAAACTAATAGACACAAATTAGTGTTGATAGGCTCTTTCAGAAATCGAAGAATCCTGGAGTGCCTGGGTGGCTCAGAGAATTAAGCATCTCACTCTAGATTTCGGCTCAGGTCAAGATCTCACAGTTAGTGGGATTGAGTCCCTCCATGGGTTCTGTGCTGCAGCGTGGAGCTTGCTTGGGATTCTCTCTCCCCTTCTCCCTCTCTCTCCTCCCCTCCCCTGCTCTCTCTTAAAATAAATAAACTAACTTAAAAAAACAGAAAGTGGCATAACATAGGATTACAATCATCAATATAAATTAAAAGATTCCCACGTTAAAAATAGACTTACTAATTAAGTTATAAGTTTTTGAATAATAAAAATATCTATAAACAGACCAAACCAGTCATCAATCTTAGGCTCTGGCAAAGAGAATGTTCCTAGGAGTGCCATGAAGACACAATGAAAATCACTCCTTAAGATATTTGCAGAAATTTTCCAAAACTATTAAAACAATCCATTGAATACAATATTCTGTGAAATCTAGAAGAATCTGCTAAAACGACCAGGTGTTTGGGAATTTAGCACATATGGCCAACTGAGCCATTTACCTCTTGTAGGATTTCTCACTGTAGTAAATAACAGCACCCGGAAGTCACGATGGTCAGGCCATTTTCTGGTCTCCTGTCCCCGGAATCCGTCACCACGCCCTGTGTGCCTTACCCGCTAAACACAGCTCTTCGGTTCCTACCCTTGTCTTCCCCAGCAGTGCCCCATCTGAGTTACCACATCCTCTTGCCTCCTGGACAGACAGGTGCACACTTCCCTGCTGCTTTTCAATACATTTTCCACCTTTGTGGGAGACGTTAGGGAAGGGGGGGGGGATGTACAAGTAGCAAATTAAAAATATTATCCGTGATATCAGTCCTTCTCCTTCAAAGAACTTTTCTCTGGTTACCCAGTAGGTTAAACAGAGAAGTACTGTAAGCCAGTAGAGTCTGTGTGGCCAACACCTGGTCTGTCCCCTCCAGCTCTTTGCTTGGATTGTGCTTCTTTTCTTTCTATTTTGCAGACTTGTACATATCTCCCAGACCTCACGTGAACGATTGAAGAAACCTTCCTTTTGTAGCTTTATCAAAAGTTAAAAAAAAAGCGAATCATACTTTAAACTCTCCTTTTCCCCCTTCCTTTCTTCTCATGAATGTGTCTGAGGATGACTTTATTTCCAATATAGCCTCCTTGGTCACATCTCCCAGGTTCTGATGTATACAGTGCCCGCTGGTCACTCGTTTCTCATGGTTTACGATTTGTTTGGATTTCTTCTTCATTCCAACTTATGTGAGCAGGTTTTTTTTTTTTTTTTAATTTTTTTTTTAACGTTTATTTATTTTTGGGACAGAGAGAGAGGGAGACACAGAATCGGAAGCAAGCTCCAGGCTCTGAGCCATCAGCCCAGAGCCCGACGCGGGGCTCAAACTCGCGGACCGCGAGATCGTGACCTGAGCTGAAGTCGGGCGCTTAACCGACTGAGCCACCCAGGCGCCCCGTGAGCAGGTTTAAATTTGTCTCTGGATAGATATGTGTTCTGAGCATTAATTTCTGGTTTTATTGCTCTGTGGTCTATCCTAATTACTTTCTAAATGGCTTTTCCCAATTTCCATGCTATAGCAATACATGGCCGCGAGGGCCCTGTTTCTCCATCAGTGGGTAGGCAAAAGGGGAAATAAAGTGATGTCTTTGTAAAGTGGATAGACTTATGAATATATTTTGAAGCTTCCACTTCTAAGGTGTGAAAAACATTTCTCAATATACTGAGTATCCTGATTTGTGTTATTATTTTTTAATTTTTTAATGTTTATTTTTTGTTTTTGAGAGAGAGAGACAGAGTGTGAGTGGGGGAGGTGCAGAGAGAGAGAATGAGACACAGAACCCGAAGCAGGCTCCAGGCTCTGAACTGTCAGCACAGAGCCTGACGCGGGGCTGGAACCCATAAGCTGTGAGATCATGACCTGAGCCGCAGTCAGACGCTTAACTGACTGAGCCACCCAGGTGCCCCATGATTTATGTTATTATTAAAGTTGGCTAACATGTTTAATAAATATATATCTTCCACCTTTACAAACTTGGTATTCATGCTTTTGTCCATTTGTCCGCTGGAGACTTGGTGTCATTTTGTATATTAATGCTTGAGCTTTTGTATAATAAAGTTCATAACCCTTGGGAAATTATTTACTGCACATACTAGGACATGTTTGCCTTTTTAATTTAGGTTACTTTTCTACTGAAAAGTTTAACTTTTATATATTCAGGTTTGTTTATTTTTTGTGTGTGATTTTTTTTTTGTCTTCTAGAAATTAAACAGCCAACCTTTTTCCAACCTTTTCCCCAGAGATTAGGTAGAATTTAAGTTTTATTTTCTTTGTTTTCCTGTGAATACCATTTAAAATTTTACCTCCGATTGTTAAGGGATTGGCTGTGATGCATGTTGGGAGGTGAAACTCCAGAGTAATTATGCTTCCTCTAAATAGCTAATTATTTTTTCCAATCACTTCCTTGGAATTATTTCTTGCTTTGTCACATCAAATTCTTCTCTGTGGCAGAGTCCTTGCCTAGTTTATTTCCTGATTCTACCTCTTATTTTAATGGGATTTCCTTCTCCTTTATAATTTCATTTTCTTTTTTGAAAAATGTTTATTTATTTGAAAGAAAGGGAGAGAGAGGGAGGAGAGAGAGAGAGAGAGAGAGAGAGAGAGCAAGGGAGGGGCAGAGAAAGAGAGAGAGAGAGAATCCCAAGTAGGCTCCATGCTGTCAGCACAGAGCTCCATGCAGGGCTCAATCTCATGACCTCGAGATCATGACCTAAGCTGATATCAAGAGTTGGATGCTTAACTGGCTGAGCCACCCAGGTGCACCTACAACTTAATTTGCTAAAAGATCTCAGAACTCACCAGAAAATGCAAAACTGTCATCAGTTTCCTGGGAGACCCTCCACAGTTTACGGTTTACAAAATGCACTCCTGTAATATGTCTAATCAGGCTACAATTAGTAAGCCTTAAACACTGATGACCCAGATCACCAACGCGTGATCTGTCCCTCTATAAGCAAAGTGATTTTACAAGGAAGGCAAAACGTCACAGTGTTTAAGGTGTTTAAAAATAGGTGTGGACTGAACCAACTTGCCTTCTGGAGGAATCTCAGATCTTTCACTGGTTACTGTGTGACTTCGATAAATCACTTTAACTTCCTTGTGGTTTGGTTTTTGCCATCTGTAAAATGACTATCACAAGAAGTAGTTACCTCACTGGATGGGGTTAAGGATTCTGTGAATGGCCAAATTAAAACAGGGAAAGGCTCTGAGCCCTCTGAGATAGCAACATTTAAACTCAAATGTAATTGTCAAGGTTTAAAATCAAACCGAATATTGTAGCTACAGGGGATCCAATGAAATCGGATTGGTTGAATGCAGACGGGTCAGAGGAGATGGTTCAAGACCACGATTTGGTCAAAATGAAAACCTATCAAGTATTCTCAAACACTGTTTACAAATGGGGGTGATTCTGACGTGCCATAGCTAGGGCCGAAACCTGTGAGGGACACTTACGTGTCTGCTCACCATTTGGAGTCCCTTCCTCCCCACCTTTCCAGGATTATCTCCACTTTCCACTTTCTATTTATGCAAATTTCGCTACCCGACTTTAGGTGAATTACCCGCCTTTTCCACACACTAGCCATAGTTACCTTTTGAAAGTAGGTGAAATCTGAGTACCCAAAGTTTTGAGGAAGGGGCGGGGGGTGGGGCTGGGCATCTGCTGGAATGTGACCAACTCGTTCTGGCTTAGCTCTACTGTCCCTGTTGTATCACTGACCAGTGGCTTGCCTGGTACCACCCCACTCAGTCCCAGGCAGTCCGGACGGCCGGCCATGCTGGCACCTGGGTTCTTCCCCTTCACCCACACGTATCCCGGCGTAAACTTGGTAAAGATGGGACAACCAGAGCTCCGGAAATTTACACATCAGAACCAAGGTGCGCACACAGGCTCCTTTATGCACCGTCCTGCATCTGTGCCTGCAAACTGAGAGCTTCCTATAGGGAATCCCCACCAGCCTCCTCTATCCCATGCTAGAGTTTTCCACAGGCTCCAGTGTCATCTGTGCTCCTGCCCCAGGTGAGGGCCTGCACTGAAGACCCACCCCACCTGCTCTCCTCTGTCAGGGATGGCTGCCCTTACAGCCCAGGAACTGTAGGCACCCAGCTTCCCACCTGTCCCCCCAGAGAAGCTTCCTGGGGTCTGAGTCCCCAAACCAGATGTTCTGCCACCTTCTCTAAACTCAGGGAGCTCCCCAGAGAGACAGACCCTTTGGAGCATCAGCAGCTCCCCTAAGGAGCGTATACCGTCCTAACCTTCCGGCCAGGAAATGTCTGCAAACCCACATCTCACTGGATGATGACAAAAGTCCCCTCCAACTGATGCCTCATTGGCTCAAGCCCAAGTTGCCCTGCCAGATTTTGTTTAAAGAAGCTTCACTGAGGTATAATTTATGTAGAAAAAAAAAGTCACCTATTTAAGGTGTATGGTTAGATGAATTTTAGTGAATGCAACCATCAACACAATCACATTTTAGGACATTTCCTTCACCCCGAAATGTTCTCTCATGTACACTTTGTACTCAGTTCCCATCCCATGCTTAGCATTACACGGATCTGCTGGCTTTCATTCTGGTTGTGCCTTAGGCTCCGTTTGAACCCAGTTCCTAGAGTAACTTTCTGGTTGGCTGATTTTCCTTCCCCTCCCCTCCCCTCTCCTTCCTTTTCCTTCTCTTCCTTCTCTTTCCATTTTTCCTTCTTTTGCTCCAAGCTGAGGAGAAACCTGACTGCTTCTGGCCCCTGGACTTGTTGAAGAGACTCAAGCCCGAAAGCTTCGGGAAGTTTTCTGGCTTGTAAATTTGATTGCAGTCTCTGGTGTCTTAGGTGTTACAGTTATGGGGGGATAGAGGCAGCTAGCTATCCAACATCTGTCTCTCTGTCTGTCTATGTACCTATTTGTGGGGAATTTTTGAAGCATAGGTATTGGTATTTCCAATCATAGGGAAGCCTATCATAGGGAAGATGGTACTTAGAAACCAGAAATTGGCGGTGGGGGGGGGGGTGCCAGGTTTGTGTGTACCCCTGGTCTGTGCTCCAAATTCTAAAAAAGGCTTTCAGATTTTCCAAGCCTTTCATTACGACAATAAATTGCTTGGGTTATAGAGAGTGGGAAGGAGGCTGGGAGCTGAAAACGAATCATGGGAAAGTTCCTAAGAACTTTTCCCATTCCTTTGGAATTGGAAGACTGTCTCCTTAGGATGTGGGGTGCTAGAAGTAACTGCTCCCACAACTTATGTCAGCAGAGCAGTTATTTTGGTAAATGTACACCTATATTGGGTCAGGCCCAGTGCCAAATGTTGTCAGTAGTATGTGCTTAGTTATTCCCCATGTTAGCCTTTTCTGGGATTAGCTCAGTTTATGGCTCAGAATTGTCACCTATGAATAGACTTGCCCAAGTTCACACGCTATCAGGTCCTAGGGCTGAAATTGGAACCCAATTTCTGCACTCAACCTGCTGTCACGTTCTCCTGCCTCTGACACAATAAATCTGGGCCCCCCACTCCAGAACCCCAAGAACTAGAGCTTTCCATGATGCCTGCCTATATGTGTTCCTTTGCCTAGTTCTATTTTGGTTTTCAGGTGATGCTTGTTACTTTAAAAAAAAAAAAATCCAGTGTCTCTTAGCCGTACCAAGGAGAACCAAGGGAAGGGAATTTTTGTTCAGCCAAAGCCCCAAGGGCATTCTGTCACAAATACAAAATCCTGTAACTCTGCTTTGGGTGTGAAGCAAAGGCTAACTAATGTTACAGAATATGTGTAGGAAAACCAGTCCTCTGCCAGAGAGATAAAAGGACTTTCATCTTTTATAACAGAACTGCCAGAAAGCTAGAGTTCCTGAAGCCCTGTTTTAACTGTCAGACACTACAGTAGTCAAGAAAAGTACCCAGGAAGTTCATGGTAGAAGGAATTAAATATTTCCTGGAGGCAGAGAAAGTACAAAATCAAGCAACATTCATGCTGGATCGTAAAGGCGGAGTGGGGATTTTAGGATAGGGATAGGGAAAGATTTTTCGTTTTTTAAAATTTCATTTCAGAGAGAGAGAGAGAGAGAGAACAAGCCAGGGTACAGGGAGAGAGAGAGAGGATCTCAAGCAAGGTCCATACTCAGTGCGGAGCCCAGTGTGGGGCTCGATCCTATAATCCTGGCATCATGACCTGACCTGAAATTAAGAGCCAGATGCTCAACCAACTGAGCCATCCAGGCGCCCCAGGACAGGGAAAGATTTTTGAGGTGCAGAAAAGTGAGTACAAAAACATCAGATGAGAATGGGGATGGCGTGTTTATAGAGTATTAAGAAATCCGTGTGGTTACGCTCATGACACATGAGGTCTCAAGCCCGAGAGCCTTGAGTTTGCCACTTAGTTGTAGAAAACTAACCACGGCTTTTATATCGGGCTCTAGAGCCCGTTATATTTATTAAATGTTTTACTTTGCACCCGGGCGCAATTTTAAGCAATCTACATATATTAATCCATTTGATTCTCAGGACAATCGTGTGGGATAGATGCCACTATTATCTGCATTTCCTTATAGTTGAAGAAACTAATGCACAGAGCGATTCAATAACCCACCTCCTGTAAAGCTTCACAGTGCAAAGTAGAAGATACAGGATTTGGACCCCAAGAATGGCTGAAGAGTCACTCGCGCTTTGTGACCGTGTCCTTCTTCCTCACTGGCGTCAGTGGCCCTCATGCTTTAGCTGGTTTAGGGAACAGGAGGATGTGTGGTGGGGGCGGCACAAAGGATCACGTTGTAGCAGCCACAGTGGCTCCAAACTGGTCTGAGTTGCGGTGACGGAGAATGTAGCATGCGTCCACTCAGGCTCCAGAGCACGTCAGTCAGGTGACCCGGGACAGGTGCAGTTGGCTAAAAGCTCATTTCTTCCAGATAGTTCGTTTTCCTTCCCCATCTTTCCTACAAGTCCTCCTGGTGTGCTTTGGGAAACTGCTCGTCCAATGGTAAATAGCGTTTGTCTAAGAGAGTTGGGTATGTCCTGTCTGTCACCTGAGATTGCTGTCACACTCAGGGTTACAGTGATCCAGAAAGACAGGCCAAGTTTGGCAATGGTAACTCCGGCCTGCTGTTTTGGCCAATTTGTGGAAAATTGCCAGGCAGAGAGGCTCTGGAGGGCTGGGAGGAGTAATGCACAGTGCAACCCGAACAAGAACATCTGCTCTGCAGATGGAGTGTTGGTGGTGTTCTTCCGGTTTCCCGTCCGTGTCTATCTAGATCAGCACTTCACAGTCTCTCATGGTCTACAGTTCTGCCGTTTTCTTAGGTTCTGGAAATCAAAAAGAGCTTTCTGTGTATCTTTGCAGAATCATATCCCTGTTTTCTGCCTCTCACTAGACGTTGTTGTGCCCATGGCTTGTTATCTGTGGGTTTTTATGTTCCGTGAAGACAGAGCCCGAGTTGAAACCCAGAGATGGCAAACCCTTGAGGAAAATCTTCTGGCTTCTATGGTCATGATGTACGAATGGTTTTCACACTTTCATTAATTTTATTTTATTTTTTAAAATGTTTATTCATCTATTTTGAGAGAGTGGGGGAGAGACGGCAGGAAGAGAGAGAGAGAGAGCGGGGGGGGCAAAGACAGAGAGAGAGAGAAAGAGAGAGAGAGAGAGAGAGAGAGAGAATCCCAAGAAGCCTCCGCACCACCATCACAGAGCCCGACACAGGGCTCGAACTCACAAACCGTGAGATCATGACCTGAGCCAACATCATGAATCAGATGCTCAACCGACTGAGCCACCCATACGCCCCGACACTTTTTAAATGATCGGAAGAAAATCAAAAGCATGCGATTTTAGGATATGGGAAAACTATGTAACATTCAAATTTCAGTGTCAAGAAATAAAGTTTTATTGTGCGGCCACATGCTTTCATTTATGTATTGTTTATGCCTGCCTTCCTGATGCAGGGGTGGAGCTGAGTAGTCGACAGAGACCATGTAGCTCATGATGCCTCAGATATTTGCTATCTGATGCTTTACAGGAAACAAGTATACCCACCTTGGCCCAAGTCACTGTTTTGCCTTCTGAGACTCCCAGTGCCAAATGGCAGAAGGAGGTGTGGTGTCCAGTCTCTTTTTGTTGAGCCTTGGTTCACAGGCTTAGATGCCCCTTCTCCGTGCCCAAGACTTGCCCCTTAGTCCTTACAGAATAGCCCCGGGCTCACTGTCCTTATCTCACAGTGGAGTTCGCGTCCATGTAGATAGATGGCCCCTCTGGCCCTGTGGCTCAGGCACTTGCTGTCTCTGGTCACCCGCCTCATGCCAGCCAGCCACTCTCGTCGTCCAGCTTCACAGAGACTGGAAGGAAGGTCCCAGAAGGGACGGGGCACCCTGCTTCCTGTCTGTTTTCTGCTTGCTTTTGCTTCCCGTCCCAGCGACACACCCCTGGCTGTGCTTGTTCAGGCAGCGGTGGCTCCAGACCGCACACGCAGACCCAGTTGTTGGCTTGGTCGTGTCTCCTCAGAGACGCCGGCCCCAGCTGGTCACTGTCCCATCTTTGGAATCCAGAACCCAGCTCCGTGGAGCTCCTCCTTTGAGGGTGGAGATACCTCTACTGGCCCCGTAGTGTCCCCTCCCAGCATGCCTGAGTTTCAGTGCCCTGGGTCTCCTCCAACAAACATCTACGTTGATTAATTCCTGGCTCTCTGGGCTGGTAGCAGCTTCCTGAAGTTCTGGCTTTCCAGACACCTTAGTGTTTCCCTTTTTCCTCTTCAGTTCTGAAATGTCTCATTAATGATTCTCTTTTTAAAGTTTTCTTTATTTGAGATAGAGAGAGAGAGAGAGAGAGAGAGAGAGAGTGAGCGAGCAGGAGTGGGGAAAGGGCAGAGAGAGAGGGAGAGAGAGACTACCAAGCAGTCTCCACACTGTCAGCACAGAGCCTGATGTGGGGCTCCAACTTGTGAACTGTGAGATCATGACCTGAGCCTAGACCAACAGTTGGATGCTTAACCAACTGAGCCACCCAGGTGCCCTCATTAATGACTATTGCATATCAGTCATGATTATTTTTATTTTTTAAAAAATGTTTTAATGTTTGTTTATTTTTGAGAGAGACAGGGAGAGAGAGAAAGAGAAAGAGAGAGAGAGAGAGAGAGAGAGAGAGAGAGAGAGACCGACCACGAGCAGGGGAGGGGCAGAGAGGGAGACAGAGAATCCGAAGCAGGCTCCAGGCTCTGAGCTGTCAGCACAGAGCCCGAACTCACGATCCGTGAGATCATGACCTGAGGTGAAATTGGACACTTAACTGAATGAGCCACCCAGGCGCCCCTTCCCTGTTTAAATAATTAGTGGACTGTCTGTCTTGTCCCTGGATCATGAATGATACCATCATTGGGAAATATAATTAGTCCTTCTATGCCAGAGGCTATCAGCTTGGTGTCCACGGCACCACAGGGCTATTCCATGTCTATTTTATCTTAGTTTTTTTTTCCGGAACCTCCTTGTCCCCCTCAGCCACTAAGCCTTTGTGTGTCACAGAACTCACATGTCCATTTATTTCTCTTTTCCTTCTCCTTCACCTGTTGGTGACTTCATCCAATGTCATGCCTTTAAATACCACCTAGAGGCTTATCAGCCAACACTGCTGTCTCAGACTGGACCTCACCTCCGAGTTCCAGACTCACATCTAACTGCCTACTTGGATGTATGGGTGTTTGATAGAAATATCGAACTTCACATGTCCAATTAGTCTCCTGAGAGTTCCTCCCAAACCCGCCCCTCCTGTGCCCTCATATCGGTGCCCTCATGGCTGCAACATTCTCCTTGTGATGACCTGGTAGGGTGAGATCCACTGGGTACAGGGTGCGTGCGTCCTGGGAGACTTCCTTTGCTGCAGGTTACACTCGAGGCCAATATCACTCTTGTCTTTCCTTTGCCCTCCTCGCTCTGTGCCTCTTTTGGGGGATGGTCAGGACTGAGAGGGGCCGCTATTTGAGTGAGGACCCTGGAGACAGAGGCCAAGCAGATTACCCTACATAAAGCCAGAGTCAGGGGGATCCTGCATAGTAGAAATGCGCATAGCAGTAAAGTGAGTGATGTCCGTTTTTCCCGGTCCTAGACAGGGCAGCTGGTTTGCACAGTTATTGCCACTGGTTACCGCAGGGTTTCCCTTTGCTTATCTGGTCTTTTTAAGATTGTGTTTATTTTTTATTTTTATTTGTTTGTTTTTTTAAGTAGGCTCCATGCCCAGTGTGGGGCTCAAACTCATGACCCCGAGACCGAGAATCACACATGTTACCAACTGAGCCAGCCAGGTACCCTGCTTCTCTGGTTTCTTTACACGTCTTTAACAAATTTCCGATAGAAAATGACGTCTACTAAAATTGCTAATGTGATTTCAGTTTGCTTGCCTGGACGCTGATGATTCAGCTGGGTGTAGGCCTCAGGTCTTCTGAACCTGATCGTTCAGGAATGTTCTTCCTGTGTGTCCTCCACCTGCTACAGTGCGATTTCCCTGAAGGCTGACACCAAATTTACGTTTTTGCCCTGTGTCTCACAGTGTCGCTCAAGTACTGTTTGACTGACTTAACGTGAAGGGCAAGTGATACGGCTCAAAAAAATGTGTTATGTTAATGAACTGCTGTAACCAAGTGCCAGGTCTCTTCAAGTGCCGGTGCGTGTGTGGTTGTGTGTGTGTGTGTATGTGTGTGAAGTGTGTGTCTTGTGTGTGTGTGTGTGTGTGTGTGTGTGTGTGTATGTGCTGCCTGTTATGTGTGTATATGAGTTGTGTGTGCGTGTGTGCGTGTGTGTGTACTTGTACATGTATGCGTATGTGATGGGTGCGTGTGTGTGATGTGTGTGTGTGGGGTGTGACCATACCGGCACCCAGGTAGGCACCAAAGAGTAGAGGACAGAAGCCACTTTGACGTGGCCCTGAAATTTCAGCTTTCGTTACTCGCTCTCTCCAGGTTTGCAGTAAAATATGGGCTGGGCTGGGCGGTAGGAATTGAGATACTATTTCTAAATGCGTAACCGAAGTGAAGCATATTGTTTACTGAGACTAATGGGGTACTGGGGTGGCTCAGAGCAGGGTGTGATTGTGGCATGTGCAGGGGGAAGGGAGCCGGCAAGCGGAAAACGAAGGAGAGCGGGGATGGTGGCAGGTGCAGCCAATGTAGGGTGAATAATGAAACAATAGACCATATAATTGGATGATGTGCTGCTCTCGCTGCTGTGGGTTATTGCTGCCGGCCCGACACTGCACCGAGCTGAGCCTGCCTGCTGAGTAAGGAGAACAGGCAGCCGGCAGCGTGGGGTGCTTTTAGGGATACTGAGAAGACCTTTCCCTTCTCTCCAAATGTATCTGATACCGTCTTACTGCTCTTGCCGGTAATGGGTTTCTTATAATCTTGCTGACATTTTTAAAAAAGATTGTGAAAGGGAGAGGCATTCTTGATTTGAAAGTACTCTAAGGGGTGGATGAGTCTGTTGGTTACAACTTGTAGTTTTGAGCGTAGAACATAACATGAACCAACTAACGCCAAAAAGAGACTCGTTAAAGAGTCTTCAGGGTCCGCGTGGGACCCTGGATGGGAATGCAAATGGGTTTCCGGAGTCAGCTGGAGCTGGGCCTCGAACCCCCACACACATTTGCTTTCCTCGTCTCTCCTCTTCTCCTCTCCTTACATCTTCTTGGTAGTCTCTCCCCCGAACAGCTTCCTTCAAGTTTCATATCAGTGTTGGGTAAGCGTGGCCACACAATGTACCTGTGTTCTACACATTACAGGTCCAGGAGCCCAGTTCACGAGTCCCGCTCAGTTTTAGTTTCAGGGTTACGAAGAAAGGAGAACTAGAAGACGCTGTTGCATCACGTACACACCCCTGGGCAAATCAAGGGTGGCCCGATTGGGTTGTGTTGAAGGACAGGAGCTTACACAGCAGCCATGTGACCAGCGGTGTGGGAGCAGTTTCAAGGAAGGTCCTAGGAAGACAGACATTAGCTGTCCATCGAAGTGACGTATCAGAATCCTTTTGTACGTTATGCTGTGAATGGCGGTTGGTAGACATCTCAGTGGGTTATCATGCCCTTGATAGTTGGTAGCAGATAATTCACTCAGTGATCAATCGTGCAATGCCTTCCCCAGGCTGACATTGCTGGCTGCTGAGGGTCTGTGGAGACTTACAAGGAGGATGCTCTCCCTCCAGGAAGCTTGTCATTGGGTGGGGAAACTGTGCCAAGCCTAACACTGCGAAACAAGAATCTCCTTCATAAGTCTGAGTTTTCTCATCTGTCGCATCGCGTGGTTCTAATGCCGTCCTCTGCCTATCTTGCAGAGTGTTTTCCCTTTAATCTGTTAATACTCCTGCTTTCAAACCATAACTTATCAGAAATCAATATACTAGACCTGCGTGTGTTGTAACAGGTACTGCTAAGACGGTAGCAGTAGACTTGACATTGTCCAAACCTGGGGCAGGTGGCTGATCACATACGGACATTTCCGGGAATGAAAATGAAGTGCAAATTGAGATTAGAAAGATGGGCTTCAGGGCTATACAGGGTCAGGGAGCAGGTGGTCAAAGGGTATCAGGCAGGAAAGAATAAATCATGGCTCAGGGCAATCCAGAAGTGTGCACCAGCTAGGAGGCATGGAATCAGTGGAGAGTGGAGAGGGATGGAACCAAGAGGGCGTGCAAATGCAAGGGCCCAGAAGGTATCTGCGCGAAAGTCAAGTGCTCCTTCAACTGTGGTTTATCTCTGCCTATTTCACGTTTGAATAACTCCAAGCTTTCTGGCCTGAGGCAAAATCCTCTGTTTGGGGACCAGCTCGTGCTTTAAAGAAGAGGTCTACAGAAGTAAAGAAATGAGTTACTAGCATGGGATATAACTGTTGGTGTTTTATCCATTCCCAGGCCAACACTTAGAGAATGCGGAAGGAAAATATTCCATAAAGGATGTAAGGTCCACAGTCCACGGCTCACATCGAGGACGGAGCACACTCACGTACTCTGTCCGTTAATTAACGAATTCATTCATCTGAGACCTCCTGTTGTGCATCTAGCACAGTTAAGTCCTTGCTAGGTTCGTGGATATATTTTCAAACTGGTCCTGGAAGGACCTGTGGATTACAAGGCGGGCATTGATTAAAGGATCTCGAATACCACAAAGCCATGGCTCGCAGCAGCACCAAGGTTTAGTAAGGCTGTGATCGGGGAGAACAGAGCAGTCACTTTGGGTTAGAGATTTATAAAACCCACTTGTCTGGCTGGGCAGATATGAAAGGGGCCCTCAGGATCTCACTTCCTGAGATTCATGCCTGTGTCTAATCCCTTCCCAGAAAGTGAGTCTGGTAACTTGCTTCTAACCAATAGGATGTGCAAAGGTGACATATGACACTGTCATGTTATGTGAAACTCTGACTTAGCAGACTCTCTCGTGTCTTCTCGCCAGCCAGCGGAAGACAGCTGTCATGAGTCCGCCAGCTGCAGAGAAATGAATTCTGCCGATAAACTGAGCCAGCACGGAATCAGGTCGCTCCCTAGTTGAGTGTCTGGGGGACCCAGAGCAGAGGACCCGGCTAGCCCTGCCTGGACCCTGATCACGCGAGTTATTTTAAGCTGCAAAGTGGGTGGCAATCTGTAATGCCAGGATAGAAAACAGATGCATGTAACAATGCTGGATGTCTAACTCGGTGCTAGGCACTGCCCTAGGGCCCAGGAACCAGAAGGAAAGAATCCCTGCCCCCCATAGCCCAGTCCTGCCTGCTGTAAGCCTCCACAGCCAGCCAGTGGGGGCCATTTGCCTGTCAATGCAGTGGCAAAACCTTGGGAGAAGCCGCTGTGGTTTTAAGGTAACTCAGAGAAGGGAGCTTCAAGCCTGCTTTGGAGACTTTGGGTGGGTGCCTGCTGTGGAAAACATGGGAGCTAAACCTTCCAGAGTGCGGAAATGTGGATCCCCAGAGACACCAGGACAGGGAGGGCATCCGGCATACCACACAGCATGTGCAAAGGCTCGGAGTTGTTAGGGACTGGACATGTCATCAGGCCTTCTCCGCTTTTTTTTCTAAAAAAACTGTTTAGGTTTAGTTTTGAAGGAGAGAGAGAGCAAGCATGAGTGGGGGAGGGGCACAGAGAGAGAGAGAGAGAGAGAGAGAGAGAGAGAGAGAGGCACAGAATCCGAAGCAGGCCTCAGGCTCTGAGCTGTCAGCACAGAGCCCGACGCGGGGCTCGAATTCAAAAGCCACAAGATCATGACCTGAGCCGAAGTTGGACACTTACCAGACTGAGCCACCCAGGCGCCCCCTTCTCCACCTTTTTCAAGTGAGAAGAACCCCTAGAGATGACTGAGAAGAAAGAGAAAACGCACAGCATCTCTTGATTGAATGGCTGCGTGTATTAAAAACAAATAGACCTACTTGATTATTCGCCATTCCAGTCTCTTCCCTCCCTGAGTTACACACCTTTTGCCAATTTATGACGGTGTCGACAGAGTTATTATCTAGCTAAAATCACCACCACCTACAATGGGAATTTCTGCCGTTATAAAACAAAAGCAAATGCCAAAAGGGGGAAAAAGAGCTTGCGTGTGAGAAGGCCTTCGGAGTCTCTTTCCTGGCAATGTTCTTTTTATGCTAATATCTCCTAGTTTCCTACCTTAATGGCCCCATTAACTGCCATGAGAGTATTTGCAAGAGAAACGTGGTACCTGGAGATGAAGATCTAAAGTTACTAAGTGCGTTTTGAGGAACAGAGACAATTTCTCAGTAAAGGAGTTAATGTTCCAAAGAAAGCTTTGTTTATCCGACAGACTTTACGACCGTGCTGTTTTCTTCACTCAGCACCTTAATTCTCCACCGCCATAAGGCTGTCCAGATGTTTAAAATAAAAAGCCCATTTGGGTATTATCAGAGATTACTGGGAAGAGATCGACAGACATGATGTTTAGCTATGCAACATAAATTGCCTGAGCCTTGGGCCATCCACCACCCTCTATATTCTCGCCCTGCTGAAAGACCGAACTGGTAAATCATAAAAACGAGACACGGGGCCCGAGCACAATTTACCTCCAGCCAGCTGCCGTCGCTGGAAGGAAGGACGGAGGTGAGCGGTGATGTACCCCCTTCCCCGAAGGCCTGCTGAACGGGGCTCTCCCCTCTATCTCTTTGAGAATCTCCTTCCTTCCGCCTGACCTTCCTTCCGGCTTCGCACCATCCTCCTCGGATGCATATGCTGTTCCAGTCAACCTTGTCAGCTTGTCAGTACCTTGCCCGCTGCTGCCTTTTCTTCTTCTTACGCCTTGATTGATTTCATTCCCGGCGCCCGCTGTGCCTGTGCCCGTTTACCTCTGCCGGCTACCATTCTACTTACCCTTCAGGGGCTTGCTGGAGGCCGCCCCCTTCCTGAAGCCCTCCCATACCAGTGGGAATCTCACCCGACTTCTCCGGCTCTGTGGTCTGAGTCACCTGCAAAGCGCTGCCGACACCCTGCTCCTTTGTGTGTGGGCATCACTGCTTAACTCCTCTGCAAGATTAAGTGTCTTGCGTGTCTTATTCTGTGTGGTTTCCGTGAGGGTGGCACCCATCCTTTATACCTGTGCCTGGCACAGATTCTGCCCTGGAGTCCATTCACGTATTTGCCATGCGGGTGAATTTGCGGATGGTTTGTGGCACTGTCGTTATGAGGTTGATTTTGTTTTCCAGTTAGGGGCTGAAAGCAGCACACGGGTAAGTGTTTTCCTCGAGGTCACACAGCTAGGGGACGGCAGAGCAGAGACCAAATCCAAGGCACGGCTCCATAAACATTGCCTGGTGGCACCTTCCTGGACCTCGCTCAGTGCCTGGCACACGGCGGGTGATAAAAGGCAGTTGTGGAAATGAATGAGAGCAGTGCAGGCATGAGTGAATATGTGCATGAAAACGTCATTTCCATACTTCCGGGGTGGTGCAGTTCACTGTCAGTGGTCCTGCCATCCGCTGGCTTTATCACTGCCTGGACTCCTTGTTCTTGCCGACGAGCGAGTGTCCCCACTGACCGTACCCCTTGTTTGGATTCTGGTTCTATTCCCACTTTGGGCAAGTCACCTGGACTCCTTTGGGTCTCCATTTTGCCAATTGGTAAAATTGGGGCACCCGCCTGCTTATGTGATCATGAAAGCACGTCGATACCCATGATAATGGCAGTGGCATGGAACATGACTGAACACTGTCAAGAGGGGAAAATGAAAGAGAGAGAGAGAGAGAGAGAGATGCTCTTGATGTCCATTGAAGAGAAGCGTTGTTTCTTGTCAGACAAGAACAGCAGGACCGATTGTCAGTTGCAGGGTGGTGTCCTCCAGAAACACACGGTGATGAGTCTAGTCTCCTTGGTCCTTGGTTGACGTGCTGGTGAAGTCGGCCGTTCACTCACCTGTAGTCGCTTCTCGAGTAGGCCCGGTGGACAGAGATTGGTTTGGATACTGGGGAAGAATGGTTCTAGAAAGAAAAAGAAATTTCCAACAAATTGGGTAGTAAAAGGGGGTTCCAACCCAAGTCTAGTTCTACTAGCTCTGTGACCTCTTAATCTCGAAGCCACCACCTCTTCAAGCGGTGAGGAGTTCTCCTTCCAGCACTAATATTCCGTGTGTGCAGACACTTGCTGCAGGCATTCGTGGGGACTCTTCTCCTGCTACTTCTTTATAAACAGATGGCCAGTGATGAGAATGTTCCTGTCCCTTACCTGTAATTCCTAATTATACAGCATAAATACAAATTTAGCTTTAATTCAATTAAGTGGTAATGAGGTGAGGAAGTAATACTTGAACATATTACTGCAGTTCGGTTGGTAAGCAACGGGCGATAATATTTGTGTTCCGTTAGACGCTATGTGGTGTTTTCAAAATCTTTAAAACTGCCCTCAAAACACTCTGGCTGTAATAGCCTATCAGAAGTGGAGATAAGTATTCAGAGAAAAACAAATATGTGCATCTTAGAGGGACCTAAATTTAAGTCAGTCCAACAATTTTTTGAGCCCCTATTGAGAGCAAGGGACCAAAGAATATGTTTACATATATTATACATAGGTTGTATTATCTAAAATATAAGATATGCTATATAAATATACATTTATACCTTATATATAAAATATATTTGTTGTCATATATATATAATAAATGTTATAGTACATAAAAATATACATATAGTCCAAAATCTTCACAACACATGATTTCTGTGTGTGTGTATTTGCTTATTTATATTACAAGATATATTATTTAATATTAAGTCTCTATCTCTCTCTTTCTCTCTCTATAGATATATATATATACATCTATATATCTAGATAGATAGATAGATAGATAGATAGATAGATAGATATAGCCAATCAGTAAAATATGGTGATGCCCCTATTTTCACTTCTCCAAGGCTCAGATTCTTTGTCTATAAAATAAATACAATAAAATCTACCTTTTGGGATATTTGTCTTTTTGTATCATGAACAAGTGTCTAACTTCATTTTCTGTGACAGGCTTTGCGTCCCGTATAAAATCCCAGGACACAGCTCTGATTGACCTAACCCTTGGTGAATGTCTACCTTTGGTCCAATGGCTGTAGTCTGAATGGAGCCATGTGGATGCTGCCCCCTCCAGGGTGTTTGTGTTGCCAACTGAGTTGAAATGAAAGTTGGATTTGTCTGGGAAACTTACCTGGCATAGTCATTACAACCTCCATTAAATACTTACTGTTTAGGTGAATGATGTGATCATGTGTAACTCACCTTTAAGTGACTGCCTGGCCAAACCCCATGCCCCATGCCTTGAACAAAGTTAAGAAAAGAGGAGACAAGGAGGCTACATGTGCGTGGACAAAAGCCAGATGAGGGTGCAGTGAGAAGGTCTCAGGAGGACCAAATCGCCGACACTTGATCTTGGACTGCTGGTCTCCATATGTATAAGAAAATAATTTCTTACTGTTGAAGCCACACAATCTGTGGTATCTTGTCACAGCAGCCCTAGCAAAGTAATATTCTGGGCAAAGGGCAGGGCTAAATATGTTGTATTAACACAATCTGATCAGGTTAAATGAGAAGAAAAGAAAGAAGAAATATCAGCATAACATTCAAAAGCTTGCTTAATGATGGGACACTTGGGTGGCTCTGTTGGTCAAGCATCCAACTTCAGCTCAGGTCATGATCTCACAGTTCGTGGGTTTGAGCCCCTCGTTGGGCTCTGTGCTGACAGCTCAGAACCTGGAGCCTGCTTCCGATTCTGTGTCTCCCTCTCTCTCTCTCTGCTCCTCCTGCACTCACACTCTGTCTCTCAAAGGTAAATAAACGTTAAAAAAAATTTAAAAATAAATAAATAAATAAATGAACGTTAAAAAAATTTTTTTAAAAAGCTTGCTCAATGACTCAATTTAAATACAGAAGCAAAAATAGGTATCTAAAATATGATAAATATCTATATTAGTTTATCCAAGGAATCATCACTGAGCACTTATGCACAAAGTGCTGGGTAAGTAAGCCTCCCATGGAATGGTGTAGACCACAGATACAGCTGCCCAATTTTGCAACTATTCCCCACCCCCTAGTGCCTTCTAGGGGCCCCACCCTTGACTGACGGCTCTTTTTCACATCCACACCCCACGTGGCATCAGGGCCCATGTGGGCCACACAGCCTATGTCCCCTCTTCTGATATTCTCTATCTGAATCCCCTTTTGTCTTTTATTCCTGTACTCATTCTATATTATTTATCTCTTTACCTGTTTTAATCTCCTGACCTAGGAGAATGTAAACTTGTGAAATAATAGGAAAAATGTGGTAGAATTTTGGTGCATGTTTACTGAATGGATGAGAGAGTAAGAGAAGGGGGAGGGGAGAGGGAGCGAGAAGGAGGGAGGGAGGGAGAAAAGGAGGAAGCAACCCTCTCTCTTGTACATGAGGATGCTTAGGGCCAGACAGATGGAATGACTTACTTCCAGGACAGAAAACAGATACATGGTTTTGTTGGTGCTTCCGCGTGACCTGGGTGTTTGAGAAAGGAGATCTTTAGACAACTTCTGTTGGCCCAATAGCTCAGGTGAGAGTATGGGAGCGTCTCTGCCAGATGTGGGTTATTTCTGCCGACCCTGCCCCTTGCCCACCGCCAGTCTGGGCCAGAGCACGCACCGAGGCAAGGAAGTCACTCCTGGCTCTACCAGTGTGCGGTGTGGCTGTCCCCTAGCTCCACCTTCCTCCCCACACCGTGCACGTTGTCTGCTTTTCTGCCATCGTGCTTGTGAAATGTCTTGCTTCTATCCTGCCATCCACCTTTCCCTGCGTGAATTACCTAAGGGCCGACTCTTTCCTTGGCAACACCATGAAAAGCCCAGGGTGGACATGTTCATGCATTTGGCCCAGAAGCCCAGCCGTGTTCTAGATGCTGAGATACGGAGTCGTCCAGACAGCGGGATCTCCAACCTCATGTTGCCTCCAGTTTCTGTCTTCTCCACCCAGGTGGAATGCCTCGGGAATGTTCTCTTTTTCTATAGCATTGGGCTTAAAACAATGAATCTAAGTAGGCAGCTCACTGCCTTACAAAGTTAGCTCCAGGAGCTATTAGTGTCGCCATATTATGTCAAGACAGAGGGATTGTTTGTGCAGGGTTGCCATTGAGTTTGCTGTCACTGGAATAAATCACCATTGACCTTTCCACTTTTAAGAGTTTAATGAACTTAGGAATGGAAATTACCCCCAGAAGTAACAACTGTAACCATGGCTTCTATCATGAAAGCCCATTGTCATTAATGTTCACTCTTTGACATGCCAGGGGTCGCTGCTATTAATACTAATGGATCAGACCAAGGTAGAAAATCTGGTGACAGAAAATCCAACTGGCCCCAATTTGAAGTCAAACAACAGATTCTAAATGAAAATTCTTTGTAGATAGGAAATGCAGAGAGACAGAATGGCATGGAATCGTATCAGACTTGTGGGTCGTGAACTAACATTTATTTACAACTGTGTTTTTTTAAGACACTGTATATACTGCATATAAACTACCTTGATCAGTTATATGTCAGGGAATGAAGTCAATATCTCTATGTCAAAGATGAGACTGACACTCAGAAGGAAAAATTAATGTGCCTAGAAAAATTTATTTATGCAACAGTACTTTCTCCTGTACTAAAGGCCTATAATATTCTAGGAGCCAAAGACACTGTGATACCCAAGACAGATTTCCTGCTTTGTCATTTTAGAGAAATAACACACAAACTGTTGATGTAAGGCTTAGACTTTGCCTAATGCATGTTCAGCTAACAGAGTCTTTATCCTTAAAACCGGAAAGCTGGGGTTTCCAAATTCTGCCAGTTGGTATCTGTTACCTTGCGAGGACGTTGGTAGCTTGAGAGGTTCTGATGGAAGGAGTATTAATATGCAGCATGGTGGACTCTTTTAGTTTCCAATGATGCCTAAGTGGCTTACGACAGACTAGGGCTACCCTCCGATCCAGCAATTGCCCTACTAGGTATTTACCCAAAGGATAAAAAAAATACTGATGCAAAGAGATACATGCTCCCAAGGTTTAGAGCAGCATTATCAAAGAGCCCAAGTGTCTATTGGCTGATGAATGGATATAGAAGATGTGGCATATAGGCACAATGGAATATTACTCAACCATAAAAAAGAATGATATCTTGCCATTTGTAACAACATGAATGGAGCTCAAGAGTATTATGCTAATTGAAATAAGTCAGTCAGAGAAAGAAAAATGCCATATTATCTCACTTCTATGTGGAATTTGAGAAACACAACAGATGAGCATAGAGGAAAAAGAGAGAGGCAAACCATAAAACAGACTCTTAACTATAGAGAACAAACAGGAGGGGAGGTGGGCAGGGGGATGGGTTAAATGGGTGATGGGGATTAAGGAAGGCACTTGTGGTGAGCACTGGGTGTTACATGTAAGTGATGAATCACTAAAGTCTACTCCTGAAACCAATATTACACCATATGTTAACTAACTAAATTTAAATAAAAACTTGACACTACAAAAAAAACCCACAACAGACTAGGCAGACTGTGGAATCATTGTAAGTTTGAATAAGTCATGAAATAATACAGTTAGCTAAAATAACAAAAGTGAAACGCGGGTCATATGTGTTTAGTGTATGGACTGTTTTCTGTTTCCTATTGGAAGAGACTAAAGATCCACATATCCCTGAGAGCTGCTACCTTCATGGTCCCAGAGAGCTGTTGGAATCTTTCACCTTACCAGAAAAAATCCCAAGAGCACCTCTTGGTGGATCAATTTGGTTACCCTAATTCAGTCTCTGTATCCAAGGTCATTGAACATACCAATTGGTTAACCTATGTCATACGTTCTGCCCCTGGAAACAGAGATAGTAATTTTACCCAGAATTCTATGGATCCCCAAATGGAAGTCAGTGGCATTTGGGATTGAGGAAGTCAGAATTCATTCTGAAAAGACAACTAACTCGTGACTACTCAAATATGAATGTTTTTTGTAATCTACAAGTATTAGCGATATGGTCCATTGCTGGCTTTATTTTTGCTGTTATTATGAATATGATTCAGTTATAATTTTTCATCTTACAAGCTACTGAATAGATACCGAGGTAAGTTCAATGACTTACCTCTGTTTACATGGCCAGGTTTTTAAAAAATATTTTTATTATTTTCTCCATTTTAATACAAATTTTTGTGTGTGTGCATTAATCACATGCCAGGAATTGTGCTAGGCATTGATGTCACAGTTAACTGGACTCATTCTTTTTTCTTTTTGAATTAAAAACCACCAATGGTATTGTTTACTTTAAAGTTTGAAAGGCAGGGCTGGGTCTAGTTTCATGAAGTCCTCTGCCAAACCTGCAAGGGCAATTATTGGATAGTATCCAGTTTTTCCTAAAAGTAAAGCACAAGGAAATAAGTAGGAACATTTAATTTGTAGGACTGTGGCAGGTTGTATTTTCCTAATAATGGTTTTATTCTCTCCCATCTTGCTGGCTCTTTAGCACCATGGCCTCACTGTCTCCCTCAAAAGTGGGGGTTTCTTTACTATTGGGACAGTTGAGGTTGGAGATCTCACTGAGGTTGAGACATGAGGTTGGGACAGTTGACGTTGGAGATCTCACTGCGGTTGAGACATGAGGTCAACGAGGTTGGAGATCTCACTGTCTCCCTCAAAAGTGAGGGTCTCTCTACTGCTAGCCTTGTAACTGCTCTGGCTGATAGAATGTTCTGGAAGGGATGCTGTGTCAGTTCTAGGGATAGTTCCTTTTTTAAAAATTTTTTAAATGTTTTATCTATTTTTGAGAGAGAGAGAGTACGAGCAGGGGAGAGGCAGAGAGAGCAGAGAGAGAACCACAAAGCAGGCTCCAGGCTCCTAGCTGTCAGCACAGAGCCCTACATGGGGCTCGAACCCATGAACCCATGAGCCGAAGTTGGATGCTTAACCAACTGAGCCACCCAGGCGCTAGTTCTAGGGATAGTTCTTGACTGAGCCTGGCAAATTCCACTTCTCACTTCTTGGAAGGCAGCCACGGTGGTGCCGATGTTACACGTGCTACGAATTTTCATGAATGAATGTGACCTGTACGCACCACTATAGTAGCCAATGAGGGTTTCACCACCCTGAAAACTTCTGTGTTCAACTTAGTCCTCCCTTCCTACCCATAACCCATGGTAAACACTGATCCTTTTACTCCATAGTTTTGCTTTCTCCAGAATGCCATCTGGTTGGAACTGTAGCCTTTTCAGACTGGCTTCGGTCACTCAGTGATGTGCATTTGAGGTTACACCGTGTCTTTTTATGGCTTGATAACTCATTCTTTTTTAGAGGTGAATGATATTACATTGTCGGGGTGGACCACAGCTTGTTTATCCTTTCACCTACTGAAGAAAATCTCGATTGCTTCCATGTTTTGGCAGTCACGAATGAAACCGCTGTCAACACCTGTGTGCGGGTTTTGGTGTGGATCTAAGCGTTCAGCTCCTTTGGGTAAATACCAAGGAGCTCACACTCTGGATTATACGGTCAGACGATGTTTCGTTTTGTAATAAATTGCCGGTCTGACTTCCAGAGCGTCTGCAGCGTTCTTCACCCCCACCAGCGCTGAGTGAGAATTCCTGTTACTCTACATTCTCACCAGCGTTTGGTGTCGTGGGTGTTTGGGATTTTGGCCATTCTGGTAGGTGTCTAATGATATCTCCTTCGTGATTTAATAGTCCCCCATTCTTAAACTGGAGATAATGATTGTTCTTATCTCCATGTTTCGATAGGAGGATCCAGTGCGACAAGTCACACACATCACTTAGGAGAGCACTCGACACTCCGTGACTGTTTCACGAATGTTGGTATAGATGATGTATCACATGGGAACTTCGTAACTCTCTCTGTGCCTGCAAGTCCAAATCCTTCGTGATCTGACTCTGTGCCCTTTCACCGTCACCTCCTGGCACTGTTTGCACCTGTTACCGTTATTAGCCCTCTGCTGCCTTTGCTGAAGCTCGCCCCTCTGCCTGGAATGTCCCTTCTTCTGTTTGTTTCGCTGTTTCCCTTCTTTAGGTCCCAACGGAGTATATCCTCCAGAAAGAAATCTTGACTGACTCCCACTCTCTGGGCTGTGGTAGGAGGCTGCCTCTCCCCACCACCGGCCATCTTCTTACTATTATCATCCCTATGAAATTGCACCACAGATGCCTACCCACCTGTCCTCATTTTCCCTTCATAGCGTGGGACCATCAGGAGAGGGCAGGAACTCTTGTCCTGTCTGCAGCATTTGCTAAAGATTTACAGGGTGGGTGCCAAGTACTACTTGAGATATTCAGGCTCGTGTTCAGGAAGGATGAGAGGAAAGGAGGAAAGCAACCGAGAAGAGTACGGATAAAGGAGAAAAGGAACATACCCAGAAGGAATTTACAAATAAGGAGATGAGAAGACACCGAAAAGAACAAATATCTTGGAGGAAAGTGGATTGTCTCACATAGCCACAGAAGCTCCCTAAGTGGAGAAGTGTCATCGTCAGGGTCTGTTAAAGGTTGACGAGAAAGAGGGGTAGCCGGCCGCATGCCTCCATGTGAATGTGAGGTGTTATTGAAGGTCTTGGGGTTGTGGAGACAAGCCACACTTTCTCCCCCTTTCCTAAGAGCCCACAGACTCTATGAGAAACAAAAAGAAAAGCCATGGGTTTCATTTCATTCGGTTCAGGCTTCTAGGACAGAATATCATGGAATGACTGACTCATAAATGATAGATTTTTTTTTTCCCTCCAGAGGATGAGAAGGTCAAGATCAGGGCATGGGCAGAACGAGTGTCTGGGGACAGCCCACTACCTGGCTGGCTATTGGCACTGTGTCCTCACAGGACAAGAGACAAGAGAGCTCTCTGGGGTCTCTTAATAGGGGTTCTAATCCCATTCGTGAAGGCTCCACTCCTGACCTCATCACTTCCAAAAGATTCCACCTCCGAATCCCATCCCACGGGGTTCAGTTTAATCTATCAACCTGGGGGGACACAAACATCCAGTCTATAGCAGCTTTGATTCAGCATTATATGCAATATGGCCAAATATCAGCATTCTTGATATGTGGAGAAGGCAGCACAAAAGGGGGGTATTTTGCTGAACCCAGAGCACTAAGGGGGAGGGGTGCCTTCAGATTAGGGTTAACAACTTGGAAAGGCTGAGGAGGAGTGAATTAAGTCAAGAACTGGGTATAGTGACCTGTCAGAGAAGCGAACAGTGCAGCAAGTATGACATCAAGTGACTTCTGGGAAAGTAGAAAAGCCTGCATGACTGAAGGGGGGTTTAGCCAGACCCCAAACGTGTCTTGCCGAGGGGGGTCTTGTCCTGAAGGGAAGGGGGAGTCACTAAATTTGAGACGGAAGGTGTCATTGCTGTGTTTATGTTTTAGAACAACCACTCCGATAATATTTCGAGGGACAGAATCAGGAGGACAGAAAATAGGAACCACTTAGGAGGCTTTAAATAATCAGATAAGGAACAGTGAGGGCCCAAGACAGTGAGGGGGGTGAATGAGACCAATGTCTGATACACAGAGAACTCAGCTTTTACTTTAGTTTCTTATTTTTTTTTAATTTTACAATGTTTGTTTATTTTTGAGAGAGAGCACAGGGGAGGGGCAGAGAGACAGAGAGAGACAGAGAGAGAGGGAGGGAGGGAGGGAGACAGTGGATCTGAAGCAGGCTTTGTGCAGACAGCACAGAGCCCGACGTGGGGCTCGAGCTCACAAACCGTGAGATCATGACCTGAGCTGAAGTCAGACGCTTAACCGACTGAGCCACCCAGGCGCCCCTCCTTTAGTTTCTCTTAAACAACAAGAAACACACATTCTGGAATTGCTACCATGATCAGAAAGCAGTGAGTCCTCATACAAGGTCGCCGATCAGAATATCTCACGGAAGACATCTCGGGTAGGGAGGGCTGCCCACGGTAGATCCCATGAGCTGTCGTTGACTATTCCAGTGTTTCAGAGCATGGGCTCGCCAATCAGACGTACCTGCTTCCTCCTGCTTCCACATCCTAACACCACAGCCTCAAGAAAGATCCTTGGCTTCCCTGGTGACAATTTTGTCACCATAGAATGAAGATAAGAATAGCATCTACCTCATTGCACTCTGGTGGGGATTAAATAATTTACCATATGCAAGGTATTTAGCACAATGCCTAGCAGATGGTAAATATTCCATAAATTTTAGCTATTTTTATAATAAATGGATGAATTTATGAATTAATAATTCTGGCAGGAGCTGCAAACACATAGCGAAGTGTCTGTGTTACAGAGTATTTTGAGATAAATTTGAACAGTGGAGGTCAGTAGAATGAGGAAGGTCTGTATGTCCCTTGGGATAAATTGCCCAGAATGGATGAAGAGTATCTATCTGAGCAGTGATTGTTCAAGGGGTCTCAGTGATTTTGGAGACAGACATTAACACATACCCGCCCCTAGACGGTGGCTCCCTTCCAAATGCAGAGGGACAAATCACTGGTCTTTAAAGCTGAGACACTGCAGGTAACTTGTCCATTCCTTTTGTCGATTTCTGGGATTAGATCTGTGTATCAGGTATGAAGAAACAGGCTGTGGGTGTCCAATGAGCTGATTAAGGTGAACAGAGTCCTGTTCTCCAGCAAGAGTTTGGCTCAAAGTCTGGAGCTTGGAGCAGAGGAACTGGCATTATATCATTGCAAACACAGGTACCCCACCTTGGTAATGAACGGGGGCTGAATTCTCCAGGGAATGTTTGCTGGTGACTCCCTTTCACTACTGGCAAAGCATGGTTTTACTCAACACACATTTCTGAGCATCTCCTGTGGGGCCCGTAGCGTGCTCCATGTTAAGTCATAATATAAATGAGCTATGTAATTTCTGCCCTTTGGGAACTCATAAGCTAGCAGTGGAGGCAAAATCAAATTCAGCTGGCTTCAAGGCTTGGGAGAAATGCCTAAAAGAAGTGTAAACATGTAATAGGGAAGACGAAAGGAAGAAGTCTGCTCTCTGTTTGACAAAGGTGGCTTACAGGTTTTAAAACTCTGTTGCTGGGGCGCCTGGGTGGCGCAGTCGGTTAAGCGTCCGACTTCAGCCAGGTCACGATCTCGCGGTCCGTGAGTTCGAGCCCCGCGTCGGGCTCTGGGCTGATGGCTCAGAGCCTGGAGCCTGTTTCCGATTCTGTGTCTCCTGCTCTCTCTGTCCCTCCCCCGTTCATGCTCTGTCTCTCTCTGTCCCAAAAATAAATAAACGTTGAAAAAAAAAATGCTTTTAAAACTCTGTTGCTGAGGGTCTGGGCCGTGATACATCTCATATCCTGCTGGTGGGACGGGAAATGGGCAGATTTCAGAGTGCTTTGGTAGCAAGCATCATGATATTCAAATGTACATGCGGTTTGACCCTGGCAGTTCTAAGTATTGATCCAGAATGTGCGTGCGTGTGCGCACACACACACACACACACACACACACACACACACAGGGATATGCCAGCTATTTGTCTACAAAGAACTTCATTCCAGTAATTTTTATAATGAAGACTGCAAGACATTATATGCTCAACATCAGGTGTTTATGATTGCATTGTAGTGCAGGTCAAGATGATAGGTCATGTAGCAATTAAAAATGCTGCCATAGAGTCATTGATGACCTCAGAAATGTTTCACTTTATGGTGTTAAAGTGATAAAAGGGATATTACGAAGCAGTGGGTAACATGTGATGCCAACGTTGCAGACGTCTATATTTATATGTCTATATCTGCATTTATATTTGTATGTGTATCTATATCTATCTATCTGTCTGTCTATCTTCTGGAAGCAAAGATACCAAAATGTTCTTAAGGGCGGAAGGAAGGACATTGGGGACATTGTTATGCTTCACTAGGATTTTGACGAGTAGGCAGGAGCAGATAAGCTAAAGTATTGGCAGAGTGGGGACGAATGGCCCTGATTTCCAACACCACATCCCAAAGTGTTTAGTTGCATTAGGGGGATGGCTTGGGAATCAGGCAAAAGTAAGCTCAAGTCCTGGCCGTGGTCTTTGATGGCTGCATCACTGGACACATGGTATTCATCTTATATACTTGGTGTGGGCATTAGATGTCAAGGGAATAGAGTACCTCGCACAATTCCTGCAGAAAAGCTGGTTAATGAACTGTGATAGTTACTACCACAGGGCGGCTGGGACCTGGATGCCTGGTCCGGTTTCTGACTTTTGCTATTTATTAACTCTGTGATCTTGGGTCAGTCACCTCGCCTGTTTCTTTGTCTGTAAAATGGGGGTAATAAACACTATCTACCTTATTTGGTTGTTCGAGGATAAAGTAAGATGATGTCTGTAAATGCCCAGAACCTACCACTAATGAATTCTCAGTCACTGTTAGCTATGGCTGTTCTCACAAGTTTCTTTTCACTGAGCTCTGACAAATAAATTGATGCATGGTTTTATGGGAATGACAAGACAGCAGAATTAGGAAAGCACTGGACCTCTGATGCGGGCAAGCTACTGGAGAATGTATCATCCATGGGGTGCACTCTCTGCTCTCTTGCCGGGCTTTTCCATTCATCAACCACATTCACTTAGCAAACACTCACTAAGCACCTATTAATTACTGTTATGCACGGTGGTGCTGGGTGGTCCTTGGGATGCTGCATGTTCCCCAGCTTCCTGGAGATGTTGTAGCTTCCTGGAGACAAACCCGTATCAGTAAACTCACACGAGGGTTACGTGCAAATTCTCGGGAGCCTGGTGAGGGACAATCGCTGCACCTGTAAGACTGTGGGTGGTTAATCCAGGGAAGCCTATGCACAGTCTTCATCAGGGGACTGCAGGGTCCCTGAGTGTTGAAATGATTTGCAGGAGGACTTACAGTTCCTCTGTTCAACCTCTCTCTCGGCACGGAAGCCTTCTGCAGGATTACTGATAAAGCTTTCTTCCAGGATGGGGTGATGTCCCCAGCAGCATGACATCTACTCCTTAGTTGACTCCTTGATTGGACAGACAGTTCTGACTTTCAGAAAGTTTCCTTTAGTTTGGTCCAAAAGATGCATCCCGAGAATTATTTGTCTCTGTTTTATTTCTCTAAAGTTTATCAGAAAAAGACTTATGCCTTCTGTACAAAATCACCCTTCAACTGCAACTCCCTCTAGCCACACTCCTGCCAGCAAAATATTTTTCCTGTCGGCTAAAATTATACATATGCCTTTATTCCGTGGAGAACGTGTTTCCTGAGCCCAGTAGAAATTGGTGGCGAAAAGAGTGGTCTCCAGAGCCCGACTGCCTGTTCTCCAATCCTGGCCCTGGTCCTTCTGAGTGGTACCTGTTCCCTATGTGTACTGTGGGGACTGTAGCATCACCCAGTCTGGAGGGAGATGTGGAGGACATATTAAACGACCCACTGGAAGCCCCTGGAGTGGCTCCTGGCATACGGTGCTGGATGAATGTAGTTGTTATTTTACTATGTGCCTACCTCTATCGCATGAAGGGAGTATTTAGGCAAGTAAGACTGAGTTTCTGTTCAAGCACTCAGTTCCATGGAGCAGAAAGTGAAATGTTGGATAAGGACTGGATGGCTGAGTGTTTCAGAGCAGGGACAGGGCACCAGAATGGACAGGAAGAGGCTCATTTTCCCCACAGAGCGTAAGATGGGTGGACCAATTATTGAGGATGGAACTTTCTCGTGATTGCCCGGTCGCTTTTTCAAAACATACTTTCCCCGTGTCATGCTAGAACTGGTAATTTCTGCTACCAAATTTCCCCTCTCATGCCACATACTTCAAATTAAGCGAGATAGTAAGGACAGGAGGGGAGAAAAGTGGGTTAGTGGCAGATAATGATAATAAATGAGATGATTGGATATATACATGGTGAAATGCTCAGAATGACACATTGTTACCAGACGTTTGCAAAAAATCTTTCCTTTCCAAGGAAAGCTGTAAGATCCCAGTGGGAGGATGGTTGAGAGAGGAGAAAGGATGATGTTAGTCTCATTTTGTGCCTTAGGTACCTGTGTTCATTTCAAAGTAGGGTGATGTTGGGCAGTGATGGCTGGCTTTGAGCCGCTCTTTTCCCCACCTCCCATCGTGGTGGGGGGGGGGGGGGACGTCGAAAGACACTGGGTCCTTCAGATGGAGGTGGCTCATTATAGTTGAGGCATGGCCAGCAAAGGTGGTGTTGGGGGCAGAAAAAGGACAGGGATATCAGGCCAGGACACAGGTCATGCTAACGAGGTGTTAGTACCGCAAACAGGTACCTACTGCCAGGCTCGGCGGCTTTTTATGGAATTTTGGGTGACATCCAGCTGAAAGAGATGATGCTTGCCAGAAGGCCAATGAGTTAGGTGGCTTCCAGACGGTGTGTGGAGATGTTTTCTACTCGTGAGCCCTCGCTCGGATCCCGTACAGTCCATAGGCATATGATAGATAAGAGAGTCGACCTTTCCAGATGGCCAGCGTTTTTGCTCTAAGACACCATCTGATCGGAAGTTAGTTTCTCAGTTGCTCATCTGTGCTGGGTCCTGATTTCGCCGCCTCCTGTAGTCAGGCTTCTGAGTGGTTTTGTTCCCCTGGTTCGGCGCATCCAAACAGTGGGTGGGGGGTCACAGCGTAGCGATAAATTGGGCTGTCCCTGCCTAATGTTTGGACTGGGGACGCACCGTATCTCTCAGCCACTGCCATGGTCCCCAATCCCTCCGTCTCTACCCCCCGGCATCTGCCCTGGCTCTGTGCCTTCTGAAGGCTCCATACGCACTCAAGCCTTCATGCCCTTCTCCGGGCTGTGTGCCCTGTGGCCTGTAACCCATTTTTCTGATTCTTTGCTAGCCATTCTGGAAAACCTAGTTCAAAGATTATTTTTTTCAGAAGCCAAAGGAAAAGTATACAGTAAGTTCAAAGAGAACTAGGCACACACACCTCCATTAAGACACTGATTACATTGAATTGTACTTTTGGCCTTTCTCTGGCATTGTGATTTTAACCCACTGCTGTGAGAGACGTATTTCTCTTATACCCACGGTGCTATGCATTGTAGCTAACACACAGTACAGACTCGCCACCCTCCTTTCCTTTGATTTGATTTGACTGATAAAAAAGAGAGATGCTGTTGCTTGAATATGAATGAGAAAAGTAAACAAAAGAGGCATTCTACATTGCTAATAATTGTGCTTTTATTACAGCTGTGAGACAGGGGATTTTTTAGTTTTTGACCTTTTGGGTAATGTTTTGGTAACAAAAGTAATTTAAAATTTAATCAGCTATCTTGCTGATGGAACATTCTTTAACTTTTTCAAGAATCGCACTTCTATTTTAGATTATTTATCCACTTGTTCAGCAAACATTTGTTGAATGCCGTTTTACCCCCTGCTCTAGAGAATAGAGAAGACAGAATAAGGAAGTGAATACCGTCCCAGAACAACTGCCTGGCACACAGCAGGTGCCGGGGAATACTTACTGAGTGACTGATGGAGTAGAACGAAGTAATGTTGGATGCCTCCTCTTATAATGCCCAAGTTCGGCGGCATAATGACATGTCCGACGTCTGATTAATGGTGGAGCTGGGTGAGACAACACATCTCCTAAGAATAATCTCATTTTCCTTTCCACACCATAATTCTGTGTGCTCTTCATATATAAGCAAATGGAGACTCTATAAATATTATTTGCCCGAACTGTGAAACAATTGAGGGCTTCTGTAGCAGATGGGCATCTCGGTGAAGATATTTCAAGCAGAACTCTGGTGGGGCTAGAATCAGTGATGGTGAGCGGAGCATGGAACATGTGACATTAATCAACGACGCAACTGTTACTTATTATCCAGATACCATACGCTGGCTGGCCTTGCAAAAAAGAGGAGGTAAGTTTTCCAAAAGTCCCTGGTAGGAGTGGGTTCAAGTGAGCGTGGAAAGGTAGACTGGGCACCATCTGGGTAGAACGTGGACACGGGGCCTGATTTGCCTGGGTCCAAATCTTGGCTCTGCAACTTACTAAATAATTAAAATTTGGTCAATGTTGTTACCTTTTAGGAACCCCCAAAGTTCTTTTGTGCAGAAAATCTTGTGTGTGTGTGTGTGTGTGTGTGTGTGTGTGTGTGTGTGTGTGTGTGTGTGTGTGTGTGTGTGACAAATTTAGGGATACCTTTTCCTTGAACTCAAGAATCTTTTTGAGTACGATTCACTCAGGACACGATTATGGACTGGAAGGCCAGGTGTGAGGGTGCAGTGTGGACAACCCTAACCTCAGTGTGGTTATGGTCTAAAGATTCTTTGTCACTGGTGTGTCCTTTCTCATAACGGCCTTTCCTGAAGTTTCTGTAAGACTCTCTCCCACAGGTCTGCCATTTCCTTGAAAGTAAAGATGATGTCTGTTTTGCTCACCTCTGTATCTCTGGACTGAGCATACTGCTTATTTCAAAGCAGATGATCAATAAATACCTGTTCAGTGAGACTTAGCCGTTTATCCCTACTTCCCCTCCTACCTCTAAGATGATATGCAAGTGGAGAAAGAATGGAATTTGGAGCCAGATGTCTGTTCTTGTCTCACTTGCTGATGTGACCTTATAAATGCTTCTTAGGCCTTGAAGATTATGAGGCCTCATCCGTGATGGGAGATTCTAACTCTGCTCAGCATGGAGCACAGCAGTCCCATATAAACGGGCCCTTCTCCAGGCAAATGAGGGGCTCTCATCAGGGGGCTAATGACCTTTGTCATTAATTCTCTGTTGCCTCATTGGGTCATCCTCTGTCCTTTTCACTGTGACAGGGAAAGTCACGCTGGAGGTAGAACCATTCCAGGCAGGAGGGATAGCGTGGGGTAAAGGTCCAATGGACTGAACAGAGTGGTTCTATGACCATTGGTGCTGGCGTTTCTGGAGCCTGAAATAGAAGCAGGGAAGAGTTTAGCCAGGAGCTATTGCCTAGACTAGGTCATATCCTATGAGGCTTCTTAGGTAGAGGAGCTTGAATTTGTCCTGCAGAAAATAGGGCCATGGAAGCTGTTACCCCTCAAGAAGCTGCCCCTGGAGGGCTCACATCCAGGCGCACGGAGCGCCATCTGGTGGTCACGGTCGGCAGTGGCTTAGTTCTGGGCACCTGCCACTCCCACCTCTCCCAGCATCTGACATTTGCCACACCCTTTGCAGAACATAAAACAGTCTCATGTTTGATGTTGGGGAAGTAAGCTTTTCCCATCTTGGACTTGTGGAAACTCAGGCTCGAAGAGGTGAAAGTATTGCCTAAGATTAATAGGTCCTGGGCTCAGCACTGCCATGCGAGACTTTTTTCTGTCGTTCTCCCGGGATGCTCGCTTTGTGTGCCGCTCGGTTGGACTTGCTCCGTCTTCACAGGGCCGGCTCTGTCGTGTTTCTGTGCGCGCAGTGACTCTTGCCCACGGCGTGGTGGCGTCCGTGACTGATGCTCCTGAGCATGGTCCCTTCCAGGCTGCTGTAGATGCATAAACAGTATGTTGGAAAGCATGGCTCACGGACGAACAAAAGGCACCTTCGTTTTGGTCTCCTGTTCTCCCGTTCAGCTTTCTTCATCGGGGAAATTCTTCCCCTGTCCCACATGAAAACTTGGGAGGGTCCCATGGCTTTTCAGCGACATCCTATGTTATAGTTTTATGGAGCTTTGAAACCATTAACACGGTTTTAGTTCAGTGACTGCCGTTACAGTTCAGTGATTACAGTGCCATAGCTAAAACCGCCAACTTGATTGGGCCTCAAGTTCTTTGCCCTTCAAGTCCTAGTGTTCATGCCCACCCAGCAACACTCAACTGATCCTGCTGCCAGAGCCTTTTTCTGGCCTCTAGATTCATCAGGCAGGAGTCAGACCCTTTCCACACTCAGCTTTAGACTTCTCAGGAAGGAGGCAAGCACTGCTTATCTCTGCTTTCCAACTGCAGCGGTCATGCTCTGAGGATTCTGAGTGGTTTCCTTGAAGCATGGGTCTTTCCCTTGTCAAGGCATGGGATCGGCGCCATTTTGAAGGAAGGGGCAAGGTCATATCATCACTCAGGAGGCCCAAAAGTGGGTTAAATTGTGTCTCTAAAAGTTCATAGGTTGACGTCTTAACCCCTACTCCCTCACGATGTAAACTTGTTTGAAGATGGGGTCTTTATAGAAGTGATCAAGTTAAAAAGAAGTCATCAGGGTGGACCCTCATCTGGTCTGACTGGTGTCCTTCTCGAAAGGCGGGATTTAGAGACCTACAGGAGCATGTGAGCATGCGGATGGCCATCTACAAGCCCAGGGGAGTGGCCTGGGGCAGATCCACCTGTCACAGCCCCCAGAAAGGACCAACCCTGCGGACGCCTTGATCCTGGACTTTCACACTCTCAGGCTGCAGGACAGTGCATTCTGCTGGTTAAACCACCCTGTCTAGTCTGTGACCTCTCATTACAGTGGGCCTGGGACACTAATCCAAGCCCTAGTTTCCTGATCAAATCCCATCCACATTCACATCCCATCTTATCGTCTGCAAATGATTAAGTGGGTTTAAGAATCACGAAACAGGTTCGCGACCATTTCTGTTCACACTCAGGTTTTCTCACAGCCAAAACCTAACTCAGATAACTGCTTGTGAGGGTCCCACTCTAACCCCCGACACATGAACTTACCAAGAATCCATTCTGTTTGACCAGAAGCCCAGCGCAGCATCTAATTATGATGAGCAGGAATGGAAAGCGAGTATGCAAACGAAGAGCGCTGATGTTCCTACGAAAAATTAGCTGAATGCTTTAGGAGGATTTGATGAAATAAATCCCACACACCCACAGCCCAGTTTTATTGGACTAGATGTGGTTATAAAATATTGAGGGAAAGTGATCAAAATCTAAAGAAGGATTCTACCCTGAAGCTAATCCCCCAGGGCCTTCAGTGTCTATTTTCCTCTCGTGAACACAGATGCATCAATTAAGATGGTTCGTTTCGTGCGCTGCGCACGTGGGAAGACAACTCTGAAGGAAATCGTCAAAGCTGTTCTCAAGAGAAAAGGCCTTGAATCTGTAAAAGATTGACAAATTTGCACATTTTTTTTTGTTGAAATGGAATAAAAATGTATGATTTACCTATTTGCGTATTTATGTATGTATGTATGTGTGTATGCATGTATTTATTTTGATGAACAAATGTCAAATATGTGTTTCCGTTGAGGTGGTAAAGAGGACTTGTGCTGAATACTCAGCTCTCCTGGGAGATACTCACTCAAGGGGTCTGTAGAATGGATTCCCAGAAGCAAATCTCTGGGTCACAGGGTGCAGACTTCTTAGTTTGGTTACACACTGCCATAGATCATCGTTTAAATATCATTCCCACAAGACAGAACTCTTCAGGGAAAGCGTCTCCCTTCTTCTCCCTCTTTTGGAGCCTGGCCACATGCCTTATTAAGAGTAATCGGTAAACGATGGAAGGAAGGCAGTGAAGGGTGTCATGGAAGGATGTAATGAAAGGACTCTGTCCAGTGGCCAAGGGCTTGGGTACCTTGGAACCCATTCATTACATTGCCTTGCCTTGTACCTATAGTAGCACTGCCTCCTTGTCCTTGTTTATGGAACTCCCCAAATGTCCCCTGTTGAATGATTAGACACTTTAAATGATGGCAGAGATGGAATCCGGCCCGTGGATGTCAGCAGATGCTAGTGGCTCTGTCCTCTCCTGCTTTGAGCCATGCCTTCCTCGGTGCGGCAGGGGCGATCCTTTTCACCTTTGCCTTCACTCATCCTAAATGGACTTAGGAAACTTGTCCACAAAATAGATCATTCCAAATGTCAGGAACTCAGCTCCACCCATCTGTTGGGAATAGGATTTTAAGGATGTCCTTTTGAACCATTCAGAGGTACCTTTGTTGGGTCCTACGTGGGGCTTCAGCCACAGCTGGAAACAGCACTCTTGCAACTCACAGCTCACAATTCTACCACCAGGAGGAGACTGAAGGTACTGTCTCAGCTCCATTTACAAGCTTCTGGGGAAGGACTCACAGTGACCTGCTTTGACTAACATGTGCCTCTAACTCCACACACCCTATTTTCCCCTCCACTGCTGGCCTCTGGGCCAATCACTTGAGCCATGGGTGGTGGCGGGAGGCTCTTGAAGGACCATCCAAGGAAGCTCTAACCAGATTACTTGGTTTAAATGAGAAGCAGCACGACCTGCTGATAAGAGGAACATTGTTCACAGAACGAGGGAGCAGGGCAGAGATGACAATCAGAGAGGTGTCTACAGCAGCATGTCTTTGCCTTATTAACTAGCTGTTAACACATTCCAGGACCAACAACCTGCCTTCTTTCAAACTTGGGTGATGGAAAGAGACGTGGATGTAAATTCTAGTTTCGTCATTTGTACGTGATTTGGGGCAAGTAATATGGCTTCTTTGGGTTCTACTGTCTATTAAATGAAAAGAGAAATGGCATCATAATAATTTTATTGTGACAATTCTGTTAGATAGTGTCTGTCAATGGTGAGCTTTAGGGTCAGATACAGGATCAGATGCTCAGTGCATATTAGTCTCCCTTCCTCTTTCTAGCTATCCCCTGCCCAAATGTATTATCATTTATTTCTTATAACCACCCTGTGAGGTAGGGAAAGCATTATTGTCACCATTAAACAGATTAATGGCATGCAGGCATGGAAAGGGGCTCGTTGATTTATTCATTCCGTCATTTATGTTTTCATGAAATATTAATTAAATGCTGCTGGATATACAAAGATCAGTAAGACAGGGTTCTTCCCACTGAGTGATTAGTAAAAGCCAGGTCTGAACTTGAAGATAAGACAACTACTCTACCTCCCCATCCACTGGCCCTCCTAGATGCTAGAGTTGGTGGTATTACCAAAGTAATCTGTTCCCTCATGCAGATTTGGGCAAACAGTCCAAAGAAGTAAGTGAAAGTAATATTAAAAGTATAAACAGCGAATACAACATGAAAAGTGTTCAGAACACGTACAGAATTCTATCTCCCTAATTAAGAGTAGTCTAGGTTTTTAAAGCTTTTTAAAAATGACAAAAACCTATCATGTAGCATGATGGGACTTACTGATGCTGAGCAAAAGTTAACATAATTAAAGAATATCAAAGACCAGGAGTTTATTATACATAGCTCCCAGTGATTTAATGTCTGCATACCTTAAACTGGTGGACATCATGGTCTGGTTCCATATCCGTTTGCACAAAGAGGGATACTTTTAGCTCAAAGTCAGTCAAATCCCATTCATTCCATTGTGCAAGAAGACATTTATGCCTCAGATTCTGAGAAAGAAGTGAAGTCTCTCTCTCTTCGCATCTGCTTCCTTCCCATAAATTATCCACCGTGTTTTTGGCCCCGTGCTCTTAGGTAACCAGCTGGAGTGCTCTGTAGGAACTCAGTACTGCAGCATGTTTCTGGAGACAGTGGGGTCTACATGCCCAGGAAGTTTCCTATAAGATGGAGAATGCACTTGACTGATGGAGCCATTCACTGGTTCTGGGGGCTGAGAACACAGAGAGCATCTAGCATGTGCCCCACCCTCCAGGGAGGACTAGTGAACAGCCCATCGTGAACGGCAGAACACTGGGAGCACCAGAGGTGGATGATGCTACCACCTTCGGAGGTCCCTGTACAAGATACATTTCACCTGGGAGTCTCATTTACTCCTCACTACGGCCTTATGGTTGGGTGAGAGCGTCGCCATCGTCTCTTTAACCAGTGTTGATGGAGCAGATCTCCAAAGGCTGCAGGGGTTAACACAAGTCATGGTTCAGGATACAGATGGGAACAGTCAACATCTGGACCCCACAGTGGACTGCTTGGGACCCTCTTCCACCACATCGGTTCCCTTTAGTCACTGTCTGTGAGGATAGGGTGAAGACTTGGGCAGAGGTGATGCCTCTGGTCTCCTGGTCTCTCCTGTGTCAGCATCTTGCAAAATCTCTCCTTGTCCAACGCCTGAGATGTTTTCCCTCAAACCTCTGTTTTCCTCTCATCTGAGAGAGATTAGTCTAAGTCTCCGCTTTTTTGCAAGGTGCCTGACTGGGAAGCATTGAGGGTCTTGGACACCTGGGTTCTCACCCAGCTCTGCTGCTGCTGACACTCTAGTCCGAATGGAGGCGGGCACACGGCCCCTCTGGACTTCCTGTCCTGAGTGGACCTGACACTCAGTTTTAGAATTTTATGATTATTTCCATCTCTGGATTATGCCTGTGGTCTCTTCAAGCATTGCCACGCTTTTCTTCTATCTTTTCTAGCTTTCTGTGAGCAAGGGCAGTGACTTACACATTGGGTTGAAATCAGGCCCAAACACTTTCAGTGCCTATCACATGCCAGGCGTTTGGAACTTGCCTCTTTCTGTGACTACCGTTTAGCTAGACAAAGAGAACGCATTCAGAAAGTGATGGTTCAATTTTAATTTCCATTGAACAAATGCACGGAGAGCCGTCTATCTGGCAGACCCTCTCCTGGGCTTCTTATAGGCATTATCTTTGTGCTGAGAATGGCATCAATGTTCTTTTTGCCCCGAATGCGGCTCACAGTGTCTAAGCGCTGACACTTAATTAAGTGACTTAATTAAGGCAGGTAGCAGAGCTCAGGTCCAGATTCCACACAATTTCCCAAGTATCTCCACTTCCCTACACATTTTGTCACTTGCACAGATTCGCTCAAGCACTGTATTACTCCTTCCTCACTGTATATTGTAGCTTGATATGCATGGACTTTACAGGATCTTTAAACTTAATAAATTATGTTCACAGTTCTTACCAGAATAATGATAAAAAGGGATACGGGAAACTTTTGGAATTGATGGATGTCTATTACCTTGATCGTGGTGATGGTTTCATCAAACTGCACACAGTAAATATACACAGTTATCGTATATAAGCCATACTTTGTAAAATGACAAAACTAAGCCAATTTAGTAATGAGCTTAATGTCCTTTTTTTCAAGGGGAAACAACCAGTGGATTGGGGTGGCATAGTGCCTAACAACAGGGGATCACTGTTCCCAAGGGATGTGGGGCGAGAGGGACTTTGACCGAGTGCTGGAAGAGGCAACTTGGAGAACAGAGCATGATTGGCTAGGAGGTCAGGGATTTCCTTATAAGGTTGGCAAGTCCTATTTTCTAGGGTAAGACAAGCTCGCCAAGGCTGGGTTGAAAGATTCTGATAGGTATATGTTAGTTTTCCTTGATGGGTGTTTCCTGTAAGTGTAGGCTGCCTTAGGTTTAGGTATTTGATGTAGGCTAGGCTACTGGGTGGCTCCATTTTGTAGGTCCTGAAACCCATGAACTTTATCAACCGCAAAAAAAACTGTTTCTTTATTTTTTATTTATTTATTTTTTTAAATTTTTTTTTTCAACGTTTATTTATTTTTGGGACAGAGAGAGACAGAGCATGAACGGGGGAGGGGCAGAGAGAGAGGGAGACACAGAATCGGAAACAGGCTCCAGGCTCCGAGCCATCAGCCCAGAGCCTGACGCGGGACTCGAACTCACGGACCGCGAGATCGTGACCTGGCTGAAGTCGGACGCTTAACTGACTGCGCCACCCAGGCGCCCCCTTTATTTTTTATTTTAAGTTTATATATTAATTTTTTTTTGAGAGAGAGAAAGAACGAGTGGGGGAGGGGCAGAGAGAGAGAATCCCAAGCAGACTCTGCACTGTCAGAGCAGAGCCAGACGCGGGGTTCAAACTCAAAGGACTGTGAGATCATGACCTGAGCCGAAACCGAGAGTTGGATGTTTAACCGACTGAGCCACTCTTTATTTACTTATTTTTCAAAAAATTACATGGGTGCGCATTTTCCTGGGAAAGGAATTGTACTTTTGTACTTTCTGTCAGTTTTTTAAAGGGATCTGTGATCCAAATCACAAACACTGCCAATGCTTCTCCATCCTAAGGGGGGGGGGAGGGGAATAGAGTGATTTATAAATGGATGTATTGGAACCAATCAAGGTACACAGCCTAGCTGCCTCTTGGGAACAGATTCTTCTACTCCTGGCTTCTCTGAACTTTCAGTGGCTCTCGAGTGCTCTGGTTATGCGTCTTTATGTGGCAGTTAATATTTTTCTTGTCTTTAGAAATTATACTCAATCACTTTCATAATGGACCCATGAAAACAAAGATGGTGTACACGTAAGTGAGGGGGGCTTGGCAGGTGAGAGGCGAATCCGGTTCCCGTCGTTCAGGCCACAGTCTCTGTTTTTCAGGCTATTTGTAAGTCATGGGTTTCTACTCGGGGGCTTGTCCCCACTTTGGTTAGAGAGAGTCCTCACCAGAGAACGAGTATGAGTGAGGAAGGGAAAGTGTGGTGAACAGCTAACCCCTAAATTGAATGACTCTTGGACCCACTTTTAAGGACTCTTGGAGAATCCAGAGCTTACTCATAAAGCTCAAAATATCTGGTGTTATTTACAGCATCAATTGCCCATTGCACCATCTACAGCAAGATTAGGTAGTAGAGATCCCAATAAATCCATATAATTCTTTTTAGACAAAAAAATTTCTTTGACAGCACCTGTTATCTCGTCACACTCTTTCAATTTTTTTTTTTTTTTTAGATTGTCTGGAGAAAAATCTCCATTGGCTGCTGCTTTTTTTAGACCCTTTTCCTGTTAATGCGTTTTCCCCCTTACTCGTTCATTCAGTATTTATTGGTTTCTGTGTGAGGCGTTCCGTCTCTTAACTCTCCTGTGTTGAAGAGGTTGAGGTCTGACCCTGGGCATCATCAGACATGAGTAGAACGCAGATGCCAGAGTGAGAGCAAGGACTAGTGCACATCTGAGGCCAGGAGCCAGAGTGGGCAGCTGGGCCACACAGTGTACATTCAGAGTTAAAATCGCGATTCTTGGGGTTTCTTAGTACCTCGTCCATATGGAGAAAGAATGTAGCCATTAGATGTTCATGGTGATTTTGATCCATAATGGATGAGAAATTATAATCATATCACTTTTTCTTTCTGCAACTTGACTAGCTGTCATCTCTTTAAACATGTTGGGCCTAATTTGGGGGGAAAGGAAGAAATCCAGACAGATTTCTACTCAACAGATCAACAACATGACTTCTTTTCTACACAATTTCTATCTATTTTGGTCAGTTAAACCCACCCAAGGAGTTATAAACCCCAAGGAATAACAGGTGGGCCCTCTGGCCCACTCCTTGCTTTGTCCAGGAGCCCCCAGATGAAGATTAAAAGTGCATCTTCTTTAGCCAATAAAGGTTTTTCTTTTCTCCTTTAGAAATTATACCCATGCACGTTCGTCTCATGGGCCCGTGAAAATAAAGAGGGTGTGAGCTTGTTGAGGACAGAGGCCATCTCTGTTTTCTTCAACACAGAATTCCCAGAACCCCCAGAGCTGTCTGGCACTCGGTATGTGGTCGGTTCTTGTTGACGGACTGGCCAAATGATGGAGTCCTCTTCTTCCCCTGCAATGCTCGTTTTATGCTCCCCATTCTCTTCCGCTTACTGCTCTGCTTCAGACTTCACCTCTAGCTCGTAGGTTAGCTCCCCACCAGTCCCAGCTGAGCCACACATAATTACCCAGGGTCAACTTCCCTGACTAACTCCCAGATCTACCCTTTAGATAATCACATACCCTCTTTGGTATTCAGATTTCTCATCCATCAGGAGCATTGCTCTAAATAGTTGATGAATAATATACCAGTATTTCACCCGAGAGATTTATGTTGTATCCATAACGGTCAAAACCCAAGCTGGATATACAAAGTACTGGGCTGAATAAGGCACAAGTCTTATTGTTCAGAGTCTGGTTGACTGTTGTCATTATGAGAAAACAAAATGCTGTCCCAATGAGCCTGTGCTTTTAAAAGACCCCAGGTCATAACTTCTGTGTATTTCCAGTACTTCTGGTTAAGATGCAGAAGACTGAATCATAACCCAGTTCCAAGAAACAGCAGGGCTGGCTGCCATAAACGACTTCATGTGTGAAACAAGGAATGGATATTCCCTGATACTTCTCAAATGTCAAGATGTGAAAGGAAGATGGCAGCTATGAATGTGGGGGCCGATTCTGACAAATAAGATTGAAGTGACAAGTAAGACCAAAACACCTTTTCTTCCCAAGATAGAATAGACTGTGTGGCTGAGTTTGGCAGCAATAAGAAGTTATACTAATGCAGAAGGGAGGGCCCTTTCTTCTCAAACTTTCACTATACAACCCGCAAAAGGATAAGCTAGAACTTTCCCCAATTTTTTGGAATTTAAATTTTATAATAATTGCTACTATTTTGAGTGCCTACACTATGCACATATGTATGCACATGTCTGCTATTTTCAGGGCATTTTTCCTTGCTTAATAATAATCATTTAAAATAAGGAACTGAAGCTCAGAGACTAAAAATGGAGAGTGATTGCCTTTCCTTAATTTAACATGCCTTACAATTTCTGAGCTGATTTGAATAATACACCAGAAGAGTTGCCCAAGAGCTAAGTGTGGATAATGAACCTGAGCCATGTCAAGGGAGGAAACAAGAACCACAACAGGTGCCATGTTTGTTAATTTGCATGGCGTGGGATCCGGGAGGTTGGGGAAGATGAGTGGATTCCAGAGTGAGAATAAAAATTCTTGTCTGTGGGTATTATAAGTCCACATTTTTTGTGTGCTAGGCAGTTGGTTTACTGAAGTAGATCAGAAGGAAAAATTGATGTCCTTGGCCTTTTCCCTCCTCATTTCTCCATCAAGAATGTGAGCTCCTTGAGAGCAAAGGATCTAAGAATTGAAGGGGAGCTGAAAGCAAGAATCTGAAATGTTATACAGTATTCCAGACTCCTGCTTATGCACTCAGCCTCCTTGCTTGACTGTCTATCTGCCTTGTGAATCTGCTGTCGTTCCCCTCATGCACACGCTGTTTCTTATCGCCATGGCTTTGCTCCTGCTGGGCCCTCCCTGGAAGGTCTTTTGGACCATGTTCATCTCACTTCAACCTAATCACCCTTTCAGACTCAGCCGGGGTCAGGTCACCCTCTTCACTACTATGGGCACATTATGGAGTTTTCACACTGCCTTAGAATTGTCTGCTAATGCCTCTGTCTCCCCTGTAAGACAAAAACTTTTGGAAGTGGGGATTTTGCCCTGTTCATCTCTTCATCCCCAGCATCTGGTGGAGAGCCTGTAGATGTCCTGAATGGTTGAGTGTTGGATAACCCTTTGTCCTGACGCTTTGATTCCTTTAATACCATCTCTGCTGATGGCTCTCCAGACCCTAAGAGATACCACACACTGATGGAGAACTTGCCATTGCTGGAGCCTGTCCATCCCTGCTTCCCCTTTGCTATGGTTACTTTCTGTCCCTGTTCCTGGCAGCCTGAGGATATAGGGCATGCTCGTGAAGAGTGCAGATGACTTCAAATGAGAAAATTGAAAGTCCCATTCTGTGGGCCTTCAACATAATCCTCTGTGCACAGTATGGCTGACCTTCAGTTCTGTGACATTAAGGTCATGTCATCCACTCGTGAGTATTCTTAGGAAGACCAGATAAGAAAACAGATCTGAAAGAGCTACCTAGGCTTTAAAGTTATTTTACCGTTTTAACTGTGTTGCTCATGACATAATTTTGTTCGCTGGGATCAGGCAGGATGAAGAAGCGCCATGTTGGGTCGATCTGTGTCTTTTCTTCCAGTCGTCTTCGGTATTGTGCCAGAAGAGTTGAAATGCACAGCAGATGCTCCCAGTACTTTTTGACTTATGGTTTGAAAACCTAATGTCATGTAATTGGTCAATAGAATAATACCTCTAAGATGTAATGAATCTTGCTTATGCCTTGATAGTAATGATAATGAGGGCTGGCATCTGTGAGGGCCTGGTCAGGATACAAGATAGTTCTGAATTAATTATGAAAACGGCCACCATTTTTGCGCACTTAGGAGTTTCATGCACTGCACTGGGTTGTTTATATACAGAATCTCACGCCTTCACATCTTCACAGCTACTCTCTGAAGTGTTTACCACATCTCTTCTTATGCATCGAGAGACTGAGGGTCAAAGAAGTCTGGTGCTGGACACAAACTTTGCAGGAAATTGGTGGCAGGGGGAGAATTTGAAGCCTGTGCCTGGGTACACTGCCTTTGTGATCCGGGGTACTCGTACCCGTAATTAACATCATTTTGTCTAACCGTGAAGATGACTCTTTGCGCGAGGCTTTATCCAGCCTCTCATATAAAAGATCTAGCAAGGTTAAGAAGCTTGTTTAAGAGCCCAGAGCTAGGCAGATGAAAAATTAAAAAAAAAAAAAAAAAGTGACATTAATCTCCATTCCCAAGAATCCTCAGTTGGAGCTGTTGGGAGGGTGGGGGGGGGGGGGGCAAAATTCAGCTGGAATGATGACTGTGGAGAGACACTTATTCTCTGTAACAAGACCATGGACATGGGATGGTTGTATTATCATGGCATATAAGGTGGCTCCTTTAATCCCTCATTATTTTAAACTATTGAATTCCCTAGCTTCTTGCCATGAACCGCAGGGCAAAAGCAGCTGCATGCTTTTCAGGCACCCCTCGTGGCCCGCTCTCCTCTCTGAAATCCCAGTCATGCTTCATTTTCCAAAGAGCATCATACCAGGGCCCTGGGATTTTTGTCTGGAAAAAATCAACTCTTTGCAAGTGCTTGTACAATCGGTTGGTGATTTGATGTCCCCTCGGGCAATGGTGCCAAGCAGAGAGCTACATGACATTTTGCAAGATGCGATGGGTCAGGCAGATCTGGCTCTCAGGTCCGGTTTCTTTGATTCACAGCCGATGACCTGTCTGAACCCCAGGCCTAGGGGGTAGAAGGGCCTATTTTACTGTCCCGGGGCCGCCGGGAAGTAACATGTTAGAGAACACAACACCCTCACATGCACATGTGAGTCCTCCTTTCCTTCGGTTTTATCCAGACTCACTTTGTAGAATGTTTTGGGCTTGTTTTTTTTTTTTAAGAGATCCCTAAAGGCTTTGAATTTAATTCACATAAGTGTGGACCGCTATTTCTGTTCCGGCTGACTGAAAGGTGAAGGTCACCACTGAGAGCGTGTGAGAGAAAACTCAAATCCTTGAGTAGTGTTTGCCCCACTCCCGATCCAGCTTTCCCCTCCCCAAGTCTCTGGGCAGCCGCTGCCCTCAGAGTGCCCACTCGTGCCTCTGTGCTATGTCCTGCAGGTGGATTCTTCCATAACCACCTGCGTCAGATGAAGGTGAGTAGGGCCCCCAGAATGATGCTCAGATTTCTGACTCAGCTCTGGCCGTGTACTTCTCTGAGTTAGGAACACAGAGGAGGAACGTATTTGGGGGAAAATTTTAGGGGCTTAAGGCACACGTCCCCTTGCTAAACGGTACTGACTCTTTAAGACCCTTCAGGAGTCTCTGGGGACTCCTGGGTGGCTCAGTCCGTTAAGTGTCCGACTTCGGCTCGCGTCATGATCTCACGGTTGGTAAGTTTGACGCCCTGCACTCTGTACTGGCAGAGCCTGGAGCCTGCTTCGGATTCTCTGCTTCAGATTCGCTGTCTCCCTCTCTTTCCGCCCCTCCCCTGCTTGTAGTCTCTCTCTCTCTCTCTCTCTCTCTCTCTCTCTCAAAAATAAATAAAGTTTAAAAAAAATCTTAAGAAAAAAAAAAGACCAGCTCTCTGGGAAAAGCCACTCTTATTCTTTGCCCACCCTCCTACCCTCGGGCTACACAATGTGCCCTCCATCCCTAAACTGTTGTACCTCCCACAAGACACTCAGGCAGTCTGTTTGAGAATGTGCTTCCCAAGTGATTCTGGATTTTTGATCATCTCGCAGACTCGTCATGTTAATTTCTACATCCCCCAGCGCCTGCCGTCCTGCCTGGCACAGAGTAGGGGCCCGATGATGGGGTGTTGAGTGCATAATATAACTAATGGCTTCATGGTTCATGGCCATTGCACTTTTAATTGTCCCACCATCTCTAAATGTTCTCTTTCTGCCAGGCTCCTCCCCCCGTGATTAATTCCATAGTTAACAATCCTCTGCTCATCCCCAGAGGCGTGCATGTTTGGTGGATCAGAGGAGAGGGCATTAGCACAGCTGTGGGCTTCTCTGGCACCTTGCTTTACCAACAGCCCCCATTCATCATCTCCTCATCCACCCACCCCCCCCGCTATCCTCTCAGGGTGGCCAAGACAGCCAGCATCCTTTCTCCACTTCATCTTTAAAACCAAATGGACAGCCTGAGAATCCCTGAGCTCTTGGCTGTATTTTTCCAGTTGTGTTATTCTGTCTCTATCTTCATTTTATGATTTCTCACCTTGAGGGAAAAACAGAACGAGCTATTTTTTTTCCTTCCTGCCCTGCAGGGGGTAGAGCGGATTCAGAACATGAAATGATCTTGCCAGGGGCTGAAGTCATTCTCAGGCTCCAACCATCTATCTGTGTATTCAAGGGAGTGGAGGGGTTAAGCATTTCTTTCCTGTCAACAATGTCTTATTTAGGTTCAGTGGGAGAAAAAAAAAAAACCAAGAAACAAAAAGTGTCAGAAATAGGGAAGGTTTATGTCCTCGGATCACTTCTCCGTCCGCTCACAACCACACGTACTTTCTTGACCCACCATGTGCGTTGTTGAGGAAGAGTCCCCTTGACCTCAGGCTAGTGTTTCTCTCCAACAGCCCCTTACATTTGCATAATCCACAACAGTGCCACTGCATCCATAATCTCATTTTATCTGTAGAGAATCAGTGGGATTTGGAGGCTAAAAATTATTTCCGGAGCTGACGTCTGAGGAAACCGGAGCCAAGAGAGAGAGTACATTCAAGGATCGGCCATGAGCTCCTTGGAGGGGTGACTCTCCTTGCGCCCAGACCCTCTCCTCTGCCCCTTCTCCCCACACCATGGGACCTTTTGAAATGCACAAGTGACACACACTTCACATATTCGAGTCATTTATTTGACTATAATTACCAGAAAAAAAATTAAATAGCTAAATCATTTTTGTTTCCCGATTTTAACATTTACTGTTTTTCGACATTTTTCTTTCCTAAATGACCACAGGTGGGATGTTTCATTCCTGAGGGGAGGTCTGAGGATTAATCTTCAAGATGAAGAACTTTGAATTGTCCCTTGTTATCTCCAGTGGGACATGCATATTGCTGTCTCTGAAGCTTGATTTTTACTGAGTGCTTTCTCATACCTTTAAAATACATTTACAGGGGTTGCCTGGGTGGCTCAGTTGGTTGAGCGACTGACTCTTGATTTCAGCTCAGGTCATGATCCCAGGGTCGTGAGACTGAGCCCTGTATCAGGCTCTGCACTGACCTGGAGCCTGCTTAAGATTCTCTCTCTCTCTCTCTCTCTCTCTCTCTCTCTCTCTCAGGGCCCTTGGTGGCTCAGTCAGTTAAGCATCTGACTTTGACTCAGGTCATGATCTCACAGTTCATGAGTTCAAGCCTGTGTTGGGCTCCGGGCTGACAGCTCGGAGCCTGGAGCCTGCTTCAGATTCTGTGTCTCCCTCTCTCTCTGCCCCTCCACGGCTCGTGCTCTCTCAAAAAAAAAATAAATGTTAAAAAAAATGATCTCTTCTCTCGCTCTGTTTCTCTCCTCTGCTTGTGCTCTCTCTCTCTCTAAAATAAATAAATAAACAAACATTTATAGCATACCTACCGTATGTTAGGTTTACATGCATAAGTCTGCATGAAAATGATGCACTATTTTTGTTAGAGATACAAATAGTGGTGACACTTAGCACTTCATTTATGTGCTGCATTCATTACACTAACAGTCTCGTAATTGCCCTATGAAGTAGGCACTACTATTACTCCCATTTTGCAGATGGGAAGTCTGAGGCATAGAGAGGCAAGATGACTTCCCCAGTGACCTGCAGGCAGCGGCAGATGGAGGTTTCACACCCGCGTGGTCTCCACTGAAATCTGGGCTTATGCCCTACAGGACACAGCCTGTCCTAAGAATACTGTGGATGTCCTAAACATGTGCAGACGTGAGGACTTGGGAAGAGTGGGTTTCTCACAGTTAGGAAATACCTAAGTCCCGATCGTTGACTAGAAATGATGAAAACAAGTATGAGGTGGGACCCTGGGGGCAGCGGGGAACCCAGCGGGGGGAGCATAGGGGTTCTGAGCCAGCCAGGGAATGCAAGGTCGCAGTGTAGGGGCACACAGAGCACTAGGCATGGGTCGTTGGCAGATGAGGCCAGGGAGTGCAACAGGGCCAGAACACAAAGGCTTAACTGGCATGCTGTTTGGGGACTTTTCCTGAAAACATTAGACAATCAGGGAATGGTTTTAAATGAAGAAGAGAGAGGACTGGTTTTGGTTTTTCTCAGTTGGAGTAGGGAGTCCACCTGAAGGCTGTGAAACATGTTATCATTCAATACTAGATCTCCAGGTGAACATGGTAAACATGGGCACTTGGGTGAGGGGCTGTGGGGGTGGAGAGGGGGTGCACCTGGGAAGAAGTTGAGCAATAGTCTGGATTTCTATTTTTAAAATTTTTTTTAAATCTTTATTTTTCAGAGAGAGAGAGAGCATGAGTGGGAAGGGGCAGAGAGAGAGAGAGAGAGAGACAGAGACAGAGACAGAGTATCTGAAGTAGGCTCTGTGCGGGCAGTGGAGGGCCCGACGCGGGGCTCGAACCCACGAACTGTGAGATCATGACCTGAGCCCAAGTCGGATGCTTAACCCACTGAGCTACCCAGGCACCCCATGTTCTGTGGATTTCAGACATGGAATGGTTGGTAGTAGACAAGTTTTCCATTTTGATTCGTTTGGGAAAATATTGGTCAGAGAGGAAACTAGATGGGTGTGAGGAGGCAGCTTTGGCGATTCAGGAGAACAATGCTTAGACGAATCGGCGAGTCTAGGGGCCCGAGGGACATAGATTCAAGAAGAAAGAAATAGAATGGGTAAGGTATGTATCTGCTTGCATGTGGAGGTTGACTCCCAGTCCTGCTCCCTGACTGCCAGCTTGTGAGAAGCCAGGTGGATGGTGAGCTCATTTGGATGAGCTCTCTGTTGGGCAGGAAGACAGGTTGCGACGGAGGTGGGGGTAAATGTGGTGTTGTAGAGCCACGTGGAGGCAGGGCTTTTCTGTGGGATGGTGGGTGCCCCTGGATTCCCAAGCCATGTGCGTTGCAGGGTGAGCAAGATTTGTAAGTCATGAGAAACCATCCAGCCCCATCAGGAGGTCACGATCAATGCTTTGAGAGCTGAGTGGAAAGGCTGGTACTTTTGGGCAGAGAGTAGGTAGGTTACGGAATGGTGGTGGGTCAATAAATACAATGAGAGGAAGTTTCTTTTCCCTTTCTGTTTGGTGCACTCTGGAGCGAAGGATATGAGGCTGTTGGGTGGAGAAGCGAGCGGTGTTTAAATGAGGTGGGACTGCCATCGATCACCCTGCTCCCATGCCACCGCCATCTTCATGAGGCCTCCTCTGCGGCCGTCCACATTCCTCTCACGTCTCCTTTCTGCAAATTTCCAAAGTAGTCACTTTGTGGCAAAATAATAGTCATTCGCTCATTTCTTCATTGACTCTGGTACACGAGGCATGGTTCTGGGGGGTAAGAAGGCAGCAATGAACCCAAATGGAAAATATCTGTTCTCTTGGAGCTGCGGTAGCCATGGGGCCTGGGGGGCAACCAAATACGTGAGCATGAGATACAGTTTGCAGGTGTGGACGGTAGCTGAGGCTAACAGAGCAAGATGAGGAGGGGAGGGGGACGGTGAGCCACAGTGGCGCTGCCTCACCACCCAAAGACCCTCATGGAGAACAGAGTTCAGGGAATAAATGACGCTGCAATGGGTCCCAGGATTCCCGTGGGGACGGGGGTCAATGCGGTAAAGGGCGCTCACCTTGGTAACTTTGATGGTCTCCCGGCAGACCGTGGTGGTGAGGCCCTGGCTACTGGGTGAGGGGAGGGAGAGTGGGAGTCTTGCCCCATACACGGGGAGCAGGCAATCACAGTGGACCCCTGCTCAGGCGAGCATAAGAAGCTGTGTGAACTGGCGCACAAGGGGCCAATGGTTTCTCTGAACTGATTGGAAACAGTGGCATTTTTGCAGTTCTGAGTCATTGTGAGCATCACCCTCTGCGCCATCATTTTCATTAGCGCTGTTCATGAAAAATGCACAATGCACCCGGCCCGGTGCCCTCATGTTTCAGAGTTCTTTCTCGAGAAACGCGAATGTGAGGGCAGCAAGACAGGGGTGCTTTGATGCTCGCTGTTGAGATTTTGGAAGAGCAAAATCCTCAGATCGAAGAATGTCTTTCAAAATTAGAATTGGCATAAGCTGTAGAAAACCCACACTATGAAGGTAACTGTAATCAAGCTGCTGTTTAAGGAATGGTATTTTACCTGTGTGTGTGTGTGTGTGTGTGTGTGTGTGTGTGTGTGTGAGAGAGAGAGAGAGAGAGAGAGAGAGAGAGAGAGAAGAGGACATATATGAAGAAGATAAGGATTCTCATAGATTTGTGAGAAATGGGGAAAAGCCAAAGGGGGCAAAATGGTCACTGTGGCTTCAGCACCATCCAGGGGGGCTTGCCACTCCACCAAGAAACCTGGACAGTTTCCTGGCTCCATGAAGATAACTCTTGAAATGAGCAAACTCACCCTGCTTGCTCTGAACCCATGCTCCTCGCCCAGCAACCTTGAGAAGAATAAGAAGGTAGCTTCTTGTGTAGACTATTTGACAGGGGAGGATGCACCGATCAGCCTGCATGAGCATTCCGGTGGGCCAGCTGCCATTCTTATTGTTCAGTTTAACCATTGCATTGGCACCTGATTTCTCCATCTGCCCTGCAGGAGTTCGATCACTGTGAGTCAGTCCCCGTGAGACCGGCCCCCTCTGTGTGTTCTTAAAATTGAGATTCCGTACCCACAGAACCAAAGGGAAAACTAGAGAATCAGCAGGATCTAGGTGACGTGGTTTTGAAGGAGAGGCTTCTCGGGAGACATTTGTAAATGTCTGTGAACATTCTGGGTTGTCACAATGGTGAAGGGGTGGGTGTGCAACCGACATCTAGTGGAGGGAGGCCAGGAATGATGCTAAACATCCTGCAGTGCCCAGGGAAGTCTCCCCCTCCCCAGCCCCCACCAGAGAATCATCTGGTCTGAAATGTCAGTAGCCTCAGGTGGACAAATTCTTAACTAGAGCAATGCCTTGTTTGGGGCATGGTATGAGCCACACTGGGCCATTTTTCTCTGAATTCACTTTGAAACTTTTATAAAAGTAAGAGGTCTTCCATATTCCCATTCATCAGTTTATTTTATTCTCACTAGAATTTTGTGTCTAGAGGAACCCTGCTGGCTCCGTGTCTCAGATGTATCCACTATGGAAGAGATATCATGGTATTTACTTGTTAACACTTCCATAAATTGAATTCGTGTCATGGATTAGAACCCAATTTTTAGCTTCCCTAATCTGGTTTTGTGGTGTTTGTTTGTTTGTTTGTTTGTTTGTTGTCGTCCTCCAGCCTGGGACCTTCAGACAGCAACCCTTGACATTTTGCTCCAGAGTTACATCTAAATGAGCTCTCTGGTTTTGGTGCCTCTACCTGATTAAACAGATTCTTATTTGTAAAATGTGTCAAATGTTTACTGTCAACCCCATACATTGCAAAGAACAACAACAACAAAAGGAAACAATCCACTTTATGCCTGAGAATCTACTGCAGTTTATGTGCTCTGAAGTCCCATTTGCATATAATTTGATACGTCTCTTATTGCGCAAAAACGTTAGTCTCCTACATCAGCAAGGATACAGCTGAGAAATCAGGGCCATCTGCCGCAAAATTCCTTTATTTTCTTTGTTTTACCTCTGATTTATTTAATGTGAAAGAGGCAGTGCTGCCATTCAGATGGAGGATGAGGGAACACCACTGGAAATGTCAGATATATAAATCATGGGCGAAGGGTAGAATGTTCTTCTCTCATGTGAATTGCAGACAGCTTATCAGCCTGTGGGTCTGGGGTCCACAGGTGGGATGCCTAGTCTTGGCCGTGATTCTTCCCGAATGTTGACCATTCATCGAGTTGAGCTTTTGGAATCAGTTCTACAACTAACAGTTGCCAGAGTCTACCAGATTCATCTAACTATAGAGCATCAGAGATGGGATTGTCTTTAAGGATTGTCTGATACAGGGAGGCCCCTGTGCACAAGATCCAAATTAATTTTGGCATGAGTGAATGAATGGGCACCTAGTAGAAGACATGTGAAACCAATGCCTGGATACAGGAAGGAATTATGATCCTAAAGCAATGCTCTGAGGGGGAAAAAGAAGGAAGAGTCACATCAGAGATACGGCCTCAGAGCTTGTGTGAAGATGTCCCCCGGGCTATGGTGAGGCAGGAGAAGAAGAGCCCAGAGGGTTGAGGTCTAGTTAGGGAGAGTTTAGTGTGATAAATGTAAAGGATGTAGGAAGGGTGTAAAGAGACAAATATTTCAGAGTACCGGAAACTAGGAAAGTTGAGATGGGCTCAGACCTTGAATAATAGTGCATATTTACCCGTATGAGTACTAGGTCTGAAGACAGGGGAGGCTTTCAGAATAGTAGTTCCAAAGATCTATAATGAGTCAAACAAGTAGGAAAATCTGCCATTTAACTATTACGAGTATGCTTCAATTCCTTGACAGAGGCGATAAGAACACATATTTCGGTTAGTTTTTCTTTTTATAGTTTGTGTCTTTTGGGGAGATAATAATGAGGGAGACTTCTCACCTCCATATGATTTTAGTAATGGCATGTAAATGCAGGCATTGGCGGGCATTTAGGAGGGCACTTGTGATGAGCACTGGGTGTTGTATGTAAGTGATGAGTCACTAAATTCTACTCTTGAAACCAATACTACACTACAGGTTGGGGTGCCTGGGTGGCTCAGTGGGTTGAGCGTCTGACTTCAGCTCAGGTCATGATCTCATGGTTCATGAGTTCCAGCCCCACCACAGGCTCTGTGGTGACAGCTCAGAGCCTGGAACCTGCTTCATGTTCTGTGTCTCCCTTTCTCTCTGCCCCTTCCCCACTCATGCTCTTCCTCTCTCTCTCTCTCAAAAATAAATAAACATTAAAAAAAAAATACTACACTTCAGGTCAACTGACTTGAATTTAATTAAAATCCTGGAAAGAAAAAAGCAAAGGAGAGGTTTGATTTTTTTTTTAATTTAATGTTTATTTATTTTTCAGAGAGAGGGAGAGAGAGAGAGAGGCAGAGAGAGAGGGAGGCACAGAATCCGAAGCAGCCTGACTCAGGGCTCAAACTCACGAGCCATGAGATCACAACCTGAGCCAAAGTCAGACGCTTAACCGACTGACCCCCCCGAGATTTGATTTATAAGAGAATTATTGGATGTTATCAGAAAAATTGCAGTTAGACCCAGGTCTTCTGTGTGGCACACTGTTCCTATTAATGTCTCTAACCTCGTAGCCAGACTTTGTCCACACAGGTCTACCTGCCACGCCCTTCCCACACTTTGTCCTATCGAATCTCTCCTGCCTGATTTGGGGGATTAAATATCAATATAATCTTTCTTGATAAAAAGTTAAATGTCTGATTATAGTGCAGGTCACACTGTGCTTGACAAAACCTCAGCGTCTCATTCCTGGAAAATACAATACCCCTCCTGATTTATTTCACTTTTATAGTTCAGTGTGTTTTTAGATGACCCCTTCCTGTTAACTCCCTTGATAGTCATTCAAGTTCAGTGGGACAGAGTTTATTAAATTCATTTTACCAACAGGCAAGTGAGGTCACGGCACGATTCGGTGGCTTGTATGGGATTTCTCGAATGTAATTTCTGCTTGGAAAGGCAACAAAGTGGAGACCAGGGGTCCTCATCTGCAGCCTGGAGTGTGAACCACAATCATCTGGACAGTTTGTTGTCACTCAGGTGTCTGCTTCTCCCCTTCAGAGCTTCTGAATTGGGAAGTCTGAGTTTGGGACTGAGAATTAGCTTTTGTAATAATTTCTCCGGTGGCACTGAGGCAGTAGCCTTTTAAACACACTGGGAACAGTACTGGTCCACCCTGTAATTGCCTGCGTTCCAGAAGTAGACCGCCCACGTTGAAAGCCAAGCATGACTAGTTATAGCCATGACTCTGCAAAATTTCTTAAGGAATCTTGGCCTCAATTTGCTCATCTGTAAAATTGAGAGGATAATCTGGTTGCTATAGAGATAAGTGAGGCTCTTTATAGAATGCTAAGAACGGTGACTGGCCCCTAGTAAGCACTCTATGTGTTTTTTTGTTAAATACAAAACCACTAAAATGTTCTAATAAATATAAAGCATACATTATTCTTGTCACCAAATATACCGTGCTCATGGGTCCGAGTGACCCCAGGCAATGTGGTGGCATAGCTTCCATCTTTGCCTGTGTCTTCACATGACCTTACCTTCTCCTTTTCTTTATAAGGATACTCACCAGTGGATTTAGATCTTACCCTAATACAGCATAATCTCATCTGGAGAACCTTAATTAGGTCATCAAAGATCTTTATTCCATATCAGGTCACATTCTGAGGTTCTGTGGGTTGTTTGGGGTACCACAAGTCAATGCTCTAGCACGTTCCAAACACGGAAAGAATATACCAAAAGTTGAAAGCAAAAACAACTGAAAATCCAACCAAGCAGTTCCTTTGGTTTGTCTGAATACGTCTGGGGACCAGGAACCCAGGGTTTCAGTTGGGATTCAGGGGCAAGATTGAACTGTTTATGAAGGGTTTCAGGAGAGTATGTCTGGGCCACAGTCCAAGGTTATGTACAAGGATTCAAGTGCAAAGAGTTGATTGAGCATGTGACCCTACAAAATACCTACACGTGAGTCAGAAGTAAGGCAGAGATATAAAAGAAGTGACTGAGGGTGAGTTATTGGACTACTGCCCTTGTGTGTAGCTGGAACTTAACTCCAATGGGTGAAATTTGGATCCATGGTACAGGACATGTTTCAAGGGTCGCCCTGCTCGGAGGTGAGAGAGATGGGGTATTTATACACCACCTCCTATCATCCTACTGGATGAGACCTGTTGGTTGAGAAAGCAGTGCATTAATTCTATGGCACCATTGGCTTGTCCCCCATGTGAACAAACTAGGTTCTGATAACTCGAGAAATCCCTTAGGCAAATAGATGCAGATGTTGTCAGTCAATCGGAAGTTGGGCTGGTGGTGCAATGAAGTGGTAACAACGAGAGCATATGGGTAGGCCACCAGTGGCACCTGCCGTACGGCTCCATGATACATTCACAATAGCAATTTGTTATCATTTTTATGTGTTGTTAAGAAAGTACAAGGGATAAGCGTGGGCAGGAAATATTAGGAAGAAAATATATTTGCAGATTGCATTCAACTTGGTAGGAGCTCAGTAAATGTTTGTTTTTATCCTTCCATTGTTCCCCTTTGCAATTTACATTATAATTATTTCCATACATGCCAGTTTTTCCCACTGGCTGATTCCTGAGGAATTCCTGGGGGATGATATGTGGAAGTCCTCAGAGCATGTCCATCATATAGCAGGTGCCCCATGTACTTAGTGTCTTTCCTTCCACCCTTTCTCCCTGCTGAAAGCAAAATGACATGTGAAAATGGGTGCCAAAGAAGCCCAAGGAACTAAGACTATGGCGATGGTAATCAAATGGCTTTCTTGTTAAATGGTCGTTATTCAAGCCCATGGGCATCTTCTTGGGAGGCTCTGGATACAGCTTAATTTCTATTTGAGACGGTCCTACATGAAGGCTCCCAGACTGAAGTCCAGCCACCAGCTGCCTCATTAGCATATCTAGCACCACATGCAAATGTCTATAGTCTCAGTGTGTTGAACTCCAAAGGGGATTTCTGTTACTCGGAAGAACTGTATCGAGGGCGACAATCTTTTTAGTGTCATTAGGGTAAATGAGGTGGTAATGGAAGTGGAGATTATAGCAACTTCAGTAATTTATTTCACACTCCCCCATCAGGGTAGCTTTTACAAACAGCCAGTGTCCTTAATTGAAATGTAAATGAATGGTAAATTATGAAATATGTATTATGAAAAGTAAAACCTGGCCCAAATAAAAGATCCCAAATGAAAGCTTTTATGAAATTGAGACAATGAGTCTGAAATGTTAATTGCTTGGCAGGGAGCAGCTCACACCACCAGGGCACTGGGTGGGATGAAGGGAGGAAGGTCATTTCCCCCCACAGTCCCTGGGATTGTCTCCTCGGAGGGAGTGGCCTCTGCAGACTGAGCCCCGCCCACTTGCCCTCCAGGAGATGGAACTCAAAGAAAGGAAAAGCAGGGAGAGTTCAGTAGGAGCAGTGTGTTGGAGAAGCTGGTGAGGACACAGTAGAGGCTACCGGGACAAAGTGTCCTGTTTTTAAAATCAGTCCTTTGGATGAACTGAAATAATTCAAAACTACGCAGAGAACAGGAGCCAGCAGCATACTTGAAAATATTACTGACTCACGTTGTTCCCTGCTTGGTAGAAAAAAGGCACCTTTGCCAGACTTGAGATAGAGAAGAAAGCACGATATTTAAAAGACGAGATACGGGACAGTTACCCTCAGTTCATCCCAATCCTCTGCACCCGAGGGTCCACATAAGGGACGGGGCCGGGTTGGGTTCCGTGTTGCCTAAGGAGTTGCACCTTCTCTTTGGAATCCGTGATTGACAACTCTATCATTAGGGACAGCAGCAGGCTTTGGAGAGGCAACAGATTCGTTTCTTATTGCTGCTATAAGGGATGAGTACAGACTCAGTGGCTGAAAACAACAGAAATATACTATCCTAAACTTCTGGAGGCCATTTACCCCAAGTCAGGCTGAGCGGGCTAAAGTCAAGTTGTTGGCAGGACCGGTTCCTCTGGAGGCTCTCGGGGAGAATCCGTATCCTCACCTTGGTCACCTCCACATGGCTCCCTGCTGTGTGGCCCACTTCTGAGAATCCAACCTGCTTCCATCGGCAGATCTCCAGCCCTCTGACTCCAGCTCTCCTGCTTCTGTCTTGTAAGGACCCTTCTGACTACCTCCTGGCCACCAGGGTAATCCAGGCTAGTCTCCCATCTCAGGATCCTTAACTTAACCACATCTGCAAAGTCCCTTTTGCCATATAAAGTACATATCTACAGTTTCCACGGTGAGGGCATGACCATCACTGGGTACCTTTATTCAGCCCAACACAGGACACTATTTAAATATTATTCTTCGGCGGGACTAATTCTGGGGAGATACTGAAGCATCTGTGTTTGTCTCATCAGTTAGCCAAGGCTGAGTAAAGGGAAAGGGAATCGACTTAGGCAAATGTGTAGCCGTTCCTGACTTCTCTACCTTGGGGGGCTTGCAGAGTGACCCTGGACGAGGAGAAGATTCTGAAGTTTTTGCTTGTCTGAGTCGCTGTATCAGACATCTGCAAATGTCCTTGAGAATAGACACTAATAAATACAAAGTTGAGTCAGAATGGCCCCTACCTTCAAGAAGTTCCATGTCAGGTGAAGTTAGAGATTGAATAAATGGCTTCAGGGCTGACAAGAGAAAGTTCTATGGAGAGGACTTTGGGGCCAGTAAAAGGCGGACGATCTGTGCCTTCAGGTGGGGGCCGGTGGGGACACAGGGAAGGACTCACAGAGAAATGGGCATTTCATCTTCATGGAAATGTAACCAGTTTCCAGTCAGCAATGAATGGAACGAATGTCAAAAACTCCAGACTGTCTACTTCACAAATGTCTTTGCAAACATTTCAAAAGGTACACGTTGCTTTCGGTCTCAGTTGTACGTCCCGTCCGAGTAAGAAGCTGTTTGATATTCATTAGACAGTGTCCAAGAAGTGATCATGGTCTAAGTCTGGGGGGAGTTTATTTTTCATCCCACAGGGGCAGCACAGAGATGCCCACTCCTGCTTCACATCTCTCTGTTGCTAACTGCGGAAAGGGATGCACACGTCTTGCAGAAAGGGATAGGGTACATTCTGGTCAACACGTTTTGAGGCCCCATCACTTGCTTTCTCTTGAAGTTGTTGCCGGCAGACAGGATTCTCTGGGATACAAAAAAATATGATAAGTTGGGAACCATATGACTTTCGTCAGAGTGTGGCTTTTGTTACTTACTGACCATGTGATACAGTATAAATCGCCCGTGTGTGTGTGTGTGTGTGTGTGTGTGTGTGTGTGTGTGTGATTTCCCAGTTGTGAAATGGAATTATTTTGAGGAGAACATAATACTGTCAGTGGAAACACTGATTTTCACAGACAGAAACCGCAAGGCGCTCAGCTAATGTTGGTTTATTGTTGTGGTGTTTGTTCTAGTAAGTGTGTGCTTCTGGGAACAAAGGAAAACGCATACAGTGGTGGCAGTGAGGGACACTGGAGGCTGCAAGACTCTGCCAGGACTGTGGTGTGTCCTTCTCACCAGCGAGCCTGGAGACTTCCGCTCCTGTGGAGGTGGAGGCAGGGCAGAGCACCAGAAGCCAAAATCAAACGGCGTTTCTAGAGCCTGTGGGCCTTTCCGGCACTGGAGAGTCCTAGGAAAGAGAATTGTTCTTGAGGGAATGGATTGTGGTTATTGTGTGTGTCTGAGCGTGTGTGTGTGTGTGTGTGTGTGTGTGTGTGTGTGTGTGTGGAGGGTGAAGGTACAAGTGGGTTAGGCAGTAAGCCCTTATTATCACAAAACATGGGAAGACCTTAGGACCTGTGGGCTGGGGCTAGTTTTTAGCATGTGCTGACCTGCTGTGGCCACCAGACCATTGACTGTTGGCCAACTACGTCAAGAATCTTAAAGAGAATCCTCTGAAACTGGACAAAGGTGGGGATAGGTCAGAAACCAAGTGGGCTGCCCAACCCTGGAAGTTGGGCATTGCAGACAGGCGTGGGTGAAGGTGCCCGTTCTCCACTCCTGTCCATCCCATCAGGCTGGGGCCACGGCCACAGGAAAGGAACCATTTGGAGAGGATGTCAGGCATCTTTCTGGCTGAGGTGCACTGTCAGGGATCAGCTCTCCCCAGCAGTCAGCCACAAATGTCCATCCTATTCTGCTTCGGTGCAGAAGTCATAGCTGGCATCTAGTCGGGCCTCAAGAATTCTTCCCCACACCTACCACATTTTTAGCACAGTCAATTTCCAATCTCGGGTAATCTGCAGATCAGAGATCCTTGGCACTCCTTGACCTGGTGAGAAATCTAGCCTCCGGTGTGACCAGGCTAGTATTTTGTCATTTCCTGAAGTCCTCTTTGATGTGCTTTACCTTGGATATTGTCATGCGTATTATTTATTTTCTGTCACTAAACCTTTACGGTCGCCACACCTAGTCAGCAACCCAGGGCCCCTGACCATCTACAGTGTGCCGGGTACTGTGCTCAACGCTGGGACTGCAGAGACGAAGAAATGGGCCCTTTCATTCATTCATTTCTGTGATATGGATGATGAACAGTACATCCAGCAAGAGAAGAGAGTGATTCCTTCACAGTAAGGACACTGACACAGTCACAGATTTTCATTTGTTGTAGTTCAGTGCTTATTTCTCCCAGTGAATTTGTAGTATCTATCACCTATTTCTCCAACAGTTAATCCACGATGCAGTTTCCTTAACAAGCTGAAAGGAAATAGGCCTGCATCAGATTGACTTGGGGATGCCCCACCCTCCAGCCCCCTGGCTTACTGAGTTTCCAAGCCATGGATGGAGGAAGGCAGCCATCAATGTCAGGACAGACTCACTTACTGGCCTCAGTCCATGCTGAAGAAATACCTTTCTTTATCCAACAGGTTACCTGATGTTCCAAAGAAGATCTCCAGCTAGAAAGAAAGGAGAGTGGGTCTTGTGTCTGCTTCTCTAGCTAAGACCTGGAAAGACTGTCTTACCTAAGTCACCTGCCATTTCTGGACTGTGCAGGACAGTGATGTCAGCTTCTGAGTTCCATCTTTTTGGAGGTGAGAATTTAAGGTATCTTCCTGCAGTTGGGTTCTTACAAGCGACTCTGAGTCCACACAATTACCAACTAGTCCAACAGCTTTGGTCAAGTCAGTTACATGGCATGACCACAATCAGGATTCTTTTAAGACAAGTTGGATCACATGTTTGAATTTCCCAATAGAAACAGGCTGTTGAGGCTATCTGAACCATGCAGATGAGAGAGAGGAAAACACCTTTCTTGGGTAACTGTTAAGTGGGATTGCAAATAATTCCACCAGTTACATTTTTTGAGGTGTTTTTCCTTGCTTGGGTTGGCTGCAAGACTTCCTTTTTCATTTTCACCTCATTGAGCTTTTCTGTTCCCCACCCGTACCCCAGGTCTCGGTATATGTCCTTTGCTTTGTCTTTCATTTTGGTGGATCATAAAAAGGAGGTACTCATGACGTGCTAGATAAATCTCAGGGAAAAAAAATCGAGGAAAATTAATAAACTATTAAGTGTCTTAGAAGCATTATGATAATTGCTCATTGTTCCTGTTTGTATGCCCTCCTCCCACCTGGAGTTTCCGACAATTGGACCCAACTCATTCCCATGGCATAAATGGAGCTTCGTGATCTGCTTTATACGCAGCTCTTTCCTACATACAACCTGCCATCTAGTCATGCTGATTCTTCCACACTAGGTCTGGATGGTCCATAAACACTTGGCCTGGGAAATTTCTGCTCATTGTTTGGAATACTATTAAAAGCCCCAGTAGAAGCCGCTTAAAAATATATTGTTTATTAAGATTTAAATCACACACCGTAAAATTCAACACTTTGAAGTGTACAATTCAATGGGTTTTAGTATAGTCAAAGGTGTGCAACCATCACCACTATTTAATTCTGGAATATTTTTATCACTCCTTATTCATTAGCAGGCACTCCCATTCTCCCTCCTCCTAACCTTTGGCAATTACTAATCCGCTGTGTATCTCTATGGATTTTCCTATTCTGTACATTTCCTAGAAACAGAATCATACAAATGTGTTTTTTTTTGTGTCTGACTTTTTTCACATGACAAAATGTTTCATTCAGCTGTAGCATGCCTCCACACCTCATTCATATTTATGGCTAAGTAATATTCCATTATATGGATATACCATATTTGTTATTGATTTTATTAATTGATGGATATTTGGGTTTCCAATTTTTTACTCTTATGAGTATTATTGCTATGAATGTTCATGTATATGAAAGATACATCTACATATGTTTTAAATTATTTTGCATATCTAGCTAGAAGCAGAATTTCTGGGTCATATGATAATTATATATTAACTTTTTGAGGAATAGAGGTCTTTGTGAATGGCCACTTGGGGCAAGCAAGGCTTATAAATCAGGTTGATAAAAATGTCTGTGGAGGCTTCAGTTTGAGGTTCTAGAATCTCAATACAACCCATCAATAAGAGAATTTGTCTCTGGTTCTCTTTTGTTGACATTATCCTCGGCCGTAGGGATAAGATTCTTTGCGTGTGTTCATAGCAATTAGGGCAGCAAATCCAGTGGAATAACTGCTGGTGTCTTTTCCAAAGATGAAACAGAGAAATGTTCCCCATTGTTAGGTCATCAAACCCTTGGAGTTTTTAGAAGTATCCTCATGGATCCCTGAGTCCTACATAAAGATTTTTAATGTTTTATTTTAATTGATAATCTTAAAAATCTTCTGGACCATCAAGATAACCACTTTTATCCAAGGACTACCTTGTGATTACAGAATCCAATGTGTTTAGGAGAATGATGTAGCACAGGAGAATTGCCTTTGGATCCAATTGCCACTGGATAATGAGATTGCCTACATAGAAAGTTCAGTGCTGTTATGACATAATGCATGAGTACAGGTTTGGAAAATGGAGGGGAAACTCCTTTGCCCCACAGAATATAGGCAGCACAGACTCAAAATAGCTTCTGCCCCAAACATCTAGACTAGAGTCACACAGTATAGAGTAGTTTTGCTTCAATAAATCATCATCTGTCCCATTGCTTTTGTGTTGTTTCTTTGAGTTGTATTATTTTATACCTTTGTTTATATATAATTAGCAAGTTTGCTTTGGCTGTAGGGCTGCAAAATAGCTTTGTACAAGTATAAAGAATTTGCTTAAATATTTTTTTGAAAACAACTAACATTTAAAAATAATGCAGGAGGCCTTTAAAAAGGTCTAACTTATTAAATTTGAGAAATAATTATGAAGATTGTTACTGACCTATAATATCTGTTTCTATTAAAACTCATAAGTTAAGGAAAAAAGAAGTTGGGATTGTTATTTTCATATTCATCAATTTTTATGGGGGAATAAACTCCTAAGGTCTGGAAAATTATCCTTTATCTATTGAATACATCAGGGATTTCCTGTGTGTGTCCTGAAGGGGCCTGGTAGGTCCTATAAGTGATGAAGTTAGGTGGATATATTTCTTTGGTATTAAAAAAAACCCTCAACAGCGTTAAGTTGATGGTAAACGTACCTGCTGTCCACTTTCGGCGGTACAGAGACAGTGAAGGGTACAAGGTGCCGTGGTGAGCAGGGCATATATAGCCCATCAAAAGGAGGAAGCTACTAGCAAACATTTTCAATGGAAAAGTTGGTTCAGTGTTCCCAGATCTTAGGCAATGTTTTAAATGGAAGCTAGACAAATTGAGATTCTTTTCTGTAAAGTATATATTTTTGAATTTTATTTAAATTTTAGTTAGCTAAAATCCAGTGCAATATTGGTTTCATGAGTAGAATTCAGTGATTCATCACTTACATACAACACCCAGTGCTCATCACGAGTGCCCTCCTTAATGCCCGTCACCGGTCTAGCCCATTCCCTACCCACCTCCCTCCATCAACCCTCAGTTTGTTCTCTATTGTAAAGAATCTCTTGTGGTTTCCCTCTCTTCTCTTTGCCCCACCCTTTCCATATGTTCATCTGCTTTGTTTCTTAAATTCCACAAATGAGTGCAACATACGGTATTTGTCTTTCTCTGATTGACTTGTTTCGCTTAGCATAATACACTCTAGCTCCATCCATGTTGTTGCAAATGGCAAGATTTCTTTTTCTGATGGCTGAGTAATATTCCATTGTGTATATATACCACATCTTCTTTATCCATTCATCAGTCTATGGACATTTGGGCTCTCTCCATTGTTTGGCCATTGTTGATAATGCTTTTATAAATACTGGGGTGTGTGTACCCCTTCAAATCTGTATTTTTGTAACCTTTGTATAAATACCTAATAGTTCAATTGCTGAATCATAGGGCAGTCCTATTTTTACTTTTTTGAGGAAGCTCCATACTGTTCTCCAGAGTGGCTGCACCAGTGTGCATTCCCAATAGTGCAGGAGGGTTCCCTTTTCTCTGTATCCTCACCAGCACCTATTTCTTGTGTTGTTAATTTTAGTCATTCTGGGGCGCTTGGGTGGTTCAGTTGGTTAAGTGTCTGACTTCAGCTGTGGTCATGATCTCATGGCCTGTGAGTTCCAGCCCAACATCGGGCTCTGTACTGACAGCTCAGAGCCTGGAGCCTGCTTCGGATTCTGTCTCCGTGTCTCTCTGCCCTTCCCCTGCTCACGCTCTGTCTCTGTCTCTCTCAAAAATAAATAAAAGTTAAAAAAATTAATGTTAGCCATTCTGACAGGTGTGAGGTGGTATCTCATTGTAGTTTTGATTTGTATTTCCCTGATGATGAGTGATTCCACCAAACTCTTAAAGAACTCTTAATAACTATTCTTCTCAAACTGTTCCAAAAAATAGAAATGGAAGGAAAACTTCCAAACTCATTCTATGAAGCCATCAGTATCTTGATTCTAAAACCAGACAAAAACCCCACTAACAAGGAGGATTACAGGCCACTGTCCCTGATGAACATGGATGCACAAATTCTCAACCAGACCCTAGCAAATTGAATCCAATAGTACATTAGAAGAATTATTCGCCATGATCAAGTGGGATTTATTCTCGGGCTGCAGGGCTGGTTCAATATTCACAAATCAATCAACCTGATACACCACATTAATAAAAGAAAGGATAAGAACCATATGATCCTGTCAATAGATACAGAAAAAGCATCTGACAAAATACAGCAACTGTTCTTGATAGAAACCTTCAACAAAGTGGGGATAGATGGAACATACCTCAACATCATAAAGGCCATATATGAAAGACCCACAGCTAATATCATGTTTAATGGGGAAAAAACTGAGAGCTTTCCCCTAGAGTCAGGAACAAGACAAGGATGTCCACTCTCGTGGTTACTATTTAACATAGCGCTGGAAGTCTTAGCTTCAGCAATTGGACAACAAAAAAGAAATACATGTGTTTATTTGTCAAGCATTTTGGTTTAAGAAAATATGTATTTTTAACATTGTGGGTCCTGTGCAGAAGAGATTCACCTGGGGCTGCAACCTCCAAGTAAATGTTCATCTTCTCACGAAATTTGGGCTGTCCACAACATCACCGTTTGAATGTACCAAAACTGATTTGTTAAAAAACAAAAGTGACAGAGGGAGTCAGAGGTACAAATCAGCCCTCAGATTGCCTTCCTGAATTCCCTCAGACTAGGGCAGATGTTTTCAAATGCTTTGTAAATTATCTGTTCTACCTTTAGTACCTGTTAATACCACGTGTTGGAGTTCAAGTTTCTTTACGTGGGGCTGAATGGTACTTCGATTGTATGATTTTTTAAATTAGTAAATGTGACAGTGTGTTCAAAGGGCTCAGTCCAATGCATACCATTGCATGCCATATTGCAGAGGCCCAGTCTATCCGTTACCTATTCCAAAAGTTAGTAGCTTTAAACAACTGTTTTCTTTGCACATGACTGTGTGAGTCCGCAATTTGGGCTGGAATCTGCTGGATGATTCTTCTGCTCGTTATCCTGAGATCACTTCTGTGGATTCAGTCTCCTGTATCGTTTTAAATGGCCACATTTTTTTTTTTAATTTTTTTTTCTCCAACGTTTATTTATTTTTGGGACAGAGAGAGAGCATGAACGGGGGAGGGGCAGAGAGAGAGGGAGACACAGAATCGGAAACAGGCTCCAGGCTCCGAGCCATCAGCCCAGAGCCTGACGCGGGGCTCGAACTCACGGACCGCGAGATCGCGAGATCCCACGAGATCGTGACCTGGCTGAAGTCGGACGCTTAACCGACTGCGCCACCCAGGCGCCCCATGGCCACATTTTTGATGCTGGGTATTCACTGACCTTTCTCAGATAATTAAGTTGACCAGCCCAAACTAAATGATTGAATTAAGGAAGCAAGAATGTTTGAGTGGAGTCTGGAAGGCTTATGCTTAGGGAGTCCTGTTATGCCACTTCTCCCACTTTGGCCAACAGACCTTTTTTTCATATTGTCTGGAGAAGCCAAGGGCAGTGTTCCCTAGGAGGTGATGCTGGAATTAACTGGTGTAGATGAAGAAGAAATTAAAAATGGTTTACCTGTGTTGAGCACTCAATATGAGACACAATGACTCTGCGATTTGTGTGGATCATCTCAGTTCATTCTCAGAATAATCCTAGAAAGAAAGTATTAATTATCATTTTTTTCTAATGTAAGAGATCAAGAAACTGAGGCGCAAAGACTCCCAAAGTCACATGACCTGTAAATGAAAAAGCTAAGGTTTGATCCCAAGTAATCTGACTTGAGTCATCCCTTAATCATTTGATAATGATTCAGCGGATGGTTGGGGAGATGGCAGAAGGTCACATGTGCCAGTAAGTGGGGAAAGCCTTTGCAGACTCTTGGATGTTAAGAGGCAAGGCAAGGAGAGGGGGCACTTAAGGGAGTTGGAGGTAACAGGAAATGGGTGGAGAGAGGTTTGGAACACGGATGGATCCTGGTTAGAACTGGAAGTACTATACACACCACTCGGAGGACTTTGGTTTTCATCAAAAGTTTCCTTAAGCAGAGAAAGGGGAAGGGTTCATGCTTGGCCACAGGAATAGGGCGTTTTCCAGGGTCTGGATGTTTGCTGTTTGGTCTCGTGCTCTGGATACTGTGGTTACAGCATCTTTGGCATCAGAGGTCGACTGCACTAGATGATGTTACATAATCCACTGGTCTTGTTTCTTTGCCTTTCAGTGCTGAGTTCCACGCTGATCAAGTCAGATTACTTAACGTGCTGTTCTGTAGCAGTAAAAATCTTCTGACTGAAAGACTATTCATGCCTTGGTTGCTTTATCCCATTCACAAATAGCTTGTTTTTGAGTACGTTTTTCAAAGAAGGAATTGAACATTTGGAAACTTTAACATTTAGAAAATGTCATGGGTCATGAGTCGCAAATAGTATTTAAACGGCTGTTAGGAATCTGAACACATTTCTTTCTCAGGTTAAAAAGGATAAGTGAAGAAACAACCCCAAAACTAGGGATGACGGAGGAGGCAGGGGCCCAGCCAAGACCTGAAATATTTTAAGCATTTGTGAGTCAACAGAAGAATAGCCTCTTTAAGGGAAAGCACTCAATTTCCCAGGGAGAGGAAACAACACACAAGTATCCACCAATTAGTGCCAGGCTGTCCTACTTTGAAAATACTGAATGCTGATGTAATTGTAAATACATTCGCAGTCACGCTTTTCTTGGACCAGCAGCCTGATTGTTGGAATGCCCCCCTTCTGGAATTTCCAAGCTCTGGGAGCCCTGCTTCAGTTTCTGTCTGTTTTCCTACCATGTGGCTAAATTCAAAGAAGACTATGTAAAGAATTAGAGGAAGTTCTGTACCCAGTAGTGCTAAAAGTTGGCACTGTACGAGGATGCGGGTCCAGGTCAGAACAACTATTCTGGACAAACTTTAGATGTTATACAAAATCCTCCTTCGAGTAAGAAAGTCATAAACCAACAATCGTCCCTGGCAACGGACGGACAGAGGACAGAGGGAGAAAGAGACAGCATCTGCTAAGCCAGGGGGTTATTTAGCAACCCAGCAGACAAGCTGTGTCACCAGGGGCGCCTCAGGCTTTGGAGCTAGAAGAGGTCTAGAAAATAAAGCTCTGTCCAGCGTGCCACCTGGGTGTGTGATTTGGACATGTTGTCAAGATTATACTCCGTGGTTGGAGAAGATTCGGCCCCATCTGCTCAGCTCCAGGTAGGAGGCCTAGCCAAGCGCTGAATAATGAGTCAAGCGAGGGTGAGGCTGGGCGGTTGAGTAATGGGAGCGGATGGCATCTGCAAGGCAGAGTCAGTGCTGGAGGAGGGGGAAGGGAACACGTGTGCCAGCTGGGTGAAACCATATTCGTAGGGGGAAGGGGACACGTGTGGAGCTGGAAGAAACCACATTCATAGGGGGGAAGGGGACACGTGTGTCAGCTGGACCAAACCATATTCGTAGGGGGAAGGGGATACATGTGGAGCTGGAAGAAACCATATTTGTAGGAGGGAGGGGACATGTGTGGAACTGGAAGAAACCATATTCGTAGGGGGAAGGGGACATGTTTGCCAGCTGGGTGAAACCATATTTGTAGGGGGAAGGAGACACCTGTGGAGCTGGGAGAAACCATATTCATAGGGGGAAGGGGACACGTGTGGAGCTGGAAGAAACCATATTCATAGAAGGAAGGGGACACATGTGGATCTGGAGGAAACCATATTCATAGGGGGAAGGGGACACGTGTGCCAGTGAGAAGAAACCATATTTGTGGGCTCGGACCGCCATAAGAGCTTCAGCTCCAAACATTTTCCGGCCATTGTCTCTTTCAGTAATTTTTCCCATATCTTCACCATTCTCCCCTGTATCGTGCCATGTGCGTTAGACATATATTGAACAACCCCACAGCTCTCCTGGTGTTTTTACTTGTCTTTCATATTTTCTATCTTATATATCTCTATAGCTCCCTGTTATGTATATAGATACATCTATATATAGTCTATGAGACATTTATAGGTATATTGATATAGATATTTCTCATTTCTGCTGTATATATACAATATTATATGTACTAATACTATAATAACATACTAATAACATAGGGTAATACTAAATACACTAATATATATGCAGTACTATCATACTATATATATATAATACTTTCTCATGCTGTTATATACAACATTATATGTACTAATACTATAATAACATACTAATAACATACTATAACATATTATAGGATAATACTATATACTAATATACTAATATATACTAATAATACTATATATACTAATATATATGCAATACTAATATATATATCATACTATATATATATATATATAATACTTTCTCTTGCTATTGTATACAATATTATAGGTACTAATACTATAATAATGTACTAATAACATAGGTTACTACTATATATATAATATGTATGCAATACTATAATACTATGTTTATACTATATATAGACTATATGTATATATTATATAGTCTATTATGTATAATAAATATATAGAAAATATATACAATAAAAATATATATGTATATGGTATTTTGTGTATATTTTATCGTCTATTATATAATAAATATAGCACTATATATATCTTATAGTCTATTATATATATATATTTTTAAATGACTTTTTTTAAATAAGTTTTTTAATGTTTATTGTTTTTGAGAGGAGAGAGACAGAGGGAACGTGAGTGGGGGAGCGGCAGAGACAGAAGGAGACACAGAATGTGAAGCAGGCTCCAGGCTCTGAGCTGTCAGCACTGAACCCAATGTGGGGCCCAAACTCATGAGCCAGGAGATCATGACCTGAAGTTGGAAACTTAACTGACTGAGCCACCCAGGTGCCCCTGTATATATTGAAAATATATGAATAATATATTCATATATATAAATAATGATATATTCATATATATACTATATATTATATACATATATAATATATTCTATTATATTTATGTATTATATAAAAATATATATAAACATACATATACATATATATATATATATATAAAGTATTTGGAGGATTTTTCCAATTTTAAATTCCAATTCACTGATTCTCTCTTGAACTAAGTCTAATATGGTATTTGCTCTTACTACATATATTATTTTGCTGCCTTATTTCAGTGGCTTTACCTTTATTTTTTTTAAGTTTATTGTATTTATTTTGAGAGAGACAGAGGGCAGTGAAGGGGCAGAGAGAGAGAGAAAGAGAAATTCCAAGCAGGCTCCTCACTGTCAGTGCAGAGCCTGATGCGGGGCTCAAACTCACGAACCAGCATAAGATCATGACCTGAACCGCAATCGAGAGTCAGGCACTTAACCTACTGAGCCACCCTGGCTTTACCTTTCAATTCCAGCATTTTCATTTGGTTTTATTTACTTACTTACATTTATGCCATGTTTGAAATTTACTTAACACCATTTTCTTTGCAAAATTGCTCATCCTTTCTGTTTCCAAATCCTAGGTATACTTACCTTCAAGTCCTTTTATTTTGCTTCGTAAGTTCTCCTGGCCGCACCTGACTTGTTTCCGTGTGCGCTTTCATGGCAGTTCCTGTGCGTTGACCCTTTGTCCTCGGCAGCCCGAGTGGCGGGTGTTTTCTCTGCTTCCGGTGACTCTGCAGTTTCCCGGCTTCTTCTGCTGCCTTACTTAGTCCTGCGTTTCACAGCAGAGGGTTTGTGTCTTCGGTGCGCCCTGCCGGCTTCTGTTCTGTGCTGGCACGATTCAAACGAAGTTCTTGTTTATAGGGCTGCTTCTCTTTCCTCCCTAAGACACAAAAAAGTGGCATTCGAGCTATCGGGTGAAGTTAACTCAGGTCCAGTTCTGTAATGGGAACCTGGTCCAAGAGCCTCAGTGCAGGCAGGGTTGACCCGGCTTTCTTTCCCACTTGGGTCGAATTTGGCTTCTTTTCCTTCATGGCCTCTTAAGGCTTCATTGCACAGTTGTTTCCAGTCTCTTCCGTGGGATTACAGGGCCTCACTGGCCACCTCCACCAGCACTCACCCCCTGCCCCCCGCCCTGGGGTTACTCCCTACTGCTGGCTTTCCTTCTGGCTGTGAGAAGGGCTCCGTGTCTTTGATTCATTAGGGAGAAAACAATGGCACAATTTTGCACTGACACATGGAGACGCGGGTTAGGAATTCTGTCTGTCTTCTTTGACCAGAAGTCTTCACTCTGCTTTTATGGCTCCACAGTGAGATCTCTCACCTCCACCAGACCTCTCCAGCTTGGCCTTCCCTCTGGGTTTCAAGGTGAATTGCAGCAACTTTTCTACTTCCCAGCTTTGTGGCTGGGTGCCAGTTACTTTCTCTCTGAGATACTCTGCGCTTTTGGAGACCAGGGACCGATAATACTTTGCGTTGGTGTCAGGATTTGGAAAAATAAAAGTATGTGAAGTGCTGATTAATATTAAGTGTTGAGTAGATGATGTTTATAATCATGATATAAATGTGTGCTGTGAGCCTGAAAGAGTTAAATGAGACCCATTGTTCATGGCTGTGGATAAAGGATAAGAAGATTCTATAAGGCAGGAAAGAGCTTTGCAAGCTGGAAAGTCCCACTCCCATTTGGGGGAAGCTTTTATGGATTGAAATGTGTCCCCAAAAGATATATTGAAGTCGTAACTCCCAGCACCTCAGATTGCAAGCTTATTTGGGAACGGGGTCTACACAGGGATAATTAAGTCAAATGAGGTCACGAGGGTGGGCCCTAATCCAACATGACTGGTGTCCTTCTGAGAAGGGGATCTTTGGACACAGAGACAGACATACCCAGAGGGAGGACGACACGCAGACACATGGGGAGAATGACAGTGGAGTCAGGACTGGGTGACACATCCACAAGCCAAGAAACACCTGAGGCACTAGAAGTGAGGACAGAGATGGGGCCAGATCCTTCCCTGGCGCCTTAGGGGGAGCCCAGCTCTGCCAGCAGACCTCCAGAACTGTGAAATAGAAATGTCTGTTGTTCCAAGTCACCCTGTCGGTGCCACTTTGTTAGGGCGGTCACAGGAAATGAACACAGGGGTTATGACGATAGTTGTCCTTGTTGGAACTGGATAGCCCCTGCCATTTTTGCCACATTCCCATATGCCACACACTCCAGTCATGACCCACTCCCAGGATGCTTGCTCGGGCTCCTTTCTGTGGTCCTCAAATGCCCTCCCCCTCCCCCAATCTCGTAGACTTGGCGGGATGTGCCCCATTGATTCCAGAATGTTCTTCCTGGACTAATCCCTTCCCACAGGGGAAGTTAGGTGCTTTTGTCCCCACTCTGTTTCTTAGCTCTGACCACACCACACTCTGGATTTTGACATTTGTCGTCCCTCTGACGCACTGTACTGTGAGCTCCATAGAAGGCAGAGCTGTCTCATCGATCTGTTTTTCCTCATGGATGAGTAAGGAGGAAGTAAAGGTTTCTTGGATTTAAATTAATGTTACAACCTATATCCCCAGAGTGTGCCAAACGAAAGCTTGCCTTTCTCAGAATGCAAGCACAGAATAATCTATCTGTGTGTTAAATGCCATAGCTCACCTGGAACCAGAGAAAAAGACAAATTTTGGAACACTTTTTATTGGGAGGAGATAAGTATTTGGACTGCAGCCTGATATGTAGGGCAGGCATCCAGACAGTATTCGCTGGTGCCTCACCGTTAAAATATGGGGTAAAATATGTATATTGCTTTGGAAATAATCACTGTCTCCAGACCCTCCAAGTGACCCCTATTCCATGGTCCTATGCTGGGCCTCCCTGACTCCTCTCAGGACCATCATCCAAGGATGAACCCAGCCCAGGGGAGGGCCTTCTGCTGGCCTAAGGCCTCTGTGGTTTGGTTTGATCTCATGCTTAAGCAATGATGACCTATGTTGAATAGAAGTCCTGTCTTTATGTCTCTTAGTTTGGTTTCCCTGATAACCTCAAGGAGTATCGCTCTCTAGGAGAGGGCTGGCTATCATTTTCTGTGTGTAGCCCACTGGAATGGTTGGATGTGACCTGCATTGGCTGCTGGTTTATCACAGGCCAGGCTCTCTTTGCTCAGAGGCGGAAGCCCATTTGATTGTGACCTGTCCCACGTCAGGTACTCACTGACCTCCCCAGACCTGACAGGTGCCCTTTGCCTTTGAGCAGGATGTCTCCCCTGACAGACGGACAGACAGACAAAGGCAGCTGTTTGTGTAAGAGAGCTTTATCAACCTTGCCCTTGGATCAGTGGTTGCCATCGGTCTGATCTCAGCTGCGTTCTCTCTCTCTCCACCTTTGCTCACGTCCCAAAGCCTCGCCTTTCAGACACAGGCCTGGAGCCCAGAGCACCCGTTTCAGCGGAGGGGGACCTGTTGGAAAAGTGAGCTCCAGCCTTCAGCAGCTGTGATCACCACTAATTAGGCTCATGCTTTGTTCTCACTTCTCTAAACAGAAAAGTCAATAAAGGTTCTGTGGCACCTTTAATAGAGATTAAATGACTACAAACAGCCTTTGCCTGATTTGGAGGCAGAGACTGTTGTGGATGTCCGTTGCACACGCAGCTCCACGGGGCCGCACGCTCACGGTTTAGGTGTGACGGTTGTAGGTGTCCCTCTTCCCCGGAATCCTCTCTTCTGATGGGATCGTCCATGCATTGGACATTCTCCTCCATGCACTGTCATGCCTGTGCTCAGCCGCATCCCCGTGTCATGCGGTTTGTCCCCACCTCGCGGGCCCAAATGCGCTGTCCCCTCTGCCTGGATTGCTCTTCAGTTTGCTCACTGTGCTCGCTCACTTTCTGCTCAAGGTTACCACGTTGGAAAAGCCTTTCTTCGTTATAGATCCTTCTCCCCAGTGCGCACCACTGTGCGTCCCCTTGATGGGGAAGCAGTTTGCTTCCTTTGCGCCCCCCCAGCTTCACACTCACTGATGCCCCCCCCAACACACACACTTGGAAGATGCCAGATCTTAGGGGGTTCTCAGAAATGTTTAGTAAATGAATGGTGCTGCTTTAGTACATGATGTTTAGTAAACGAATGGTGCTGCACCTCCCAGGAGGTGACTCTTGCAAACGTAGAAAGGGAGCTAACATGGTCAGGGGTGAGAAGAGGGGCGGCAGAGGAGAAGCTGGAGTCTGACACCAGGATTTCTAGGGGTTGGCGAGGGGAGAGCCATCACCACCAAGACTGAGTGTTTTCCCCATCAGGGGTCTCCAGCTGAAAGACCATAAATTATAGGGAGAGGGGCTACTCCGAGTCACCCACAGTGGCCCACAACGAGAGAGAGAGTGAGAGTGAGTGTGAGAGAGAAAGCCATGGTAAGACTTGCCAGACCCAGGCAGTGAGAAGCCAGCTGATGGTGATGCCAGTCTGGTAAGCAATGCCCCACTCTCCTTGGTTCTTCTCCTGGCCTCTGCTCCCGCCCACAGAGGGATTTGGCAACAGTAGGAGGGGCGCCCAGGTGGCTCAGTTGGTTAAGCATCCCACTCTTGGTTTCCGCTCAGGTCATGATCTCACGGTTGGTAGGTTCGAGCCCCACATTGGGCTTTGCGACTTTGGTGTGGAACCTGCTTAGGAGTCTCCCTCTCCCTCTCCCTCTCTGCTCCTCCCCTGCACTCTTAAAAAAAAAAAATAAAGAAAGAAAGAAACAGTGGGAGGAGGTGATGGTAAGCACTAGAGAAAGAGAATTCCAACTGTGCCCTCAATCCTAGAGGGCACTACGTCCCTGGCACAGAACCTCCCTGGGGGAGGGAAGCCACCAGTCCTGCATATTTAATTATCTAGCTACACTGTTCATAAACTCTCCACTTTTGCCTTTTTTTTGTGTGTGTGTGCCCTATGGTGGTTTCTTTCCCTGTAACCATACGGTTTTGACTAATGTTTCCTGTGTGCCCTCCTAAAAAATTTGTGGCTGTGTTAAAAGTGCTTGACATAATCTTTTCCATATTACAACCCCAGATGCCAGGAATGATGATTTACTCCTAGACATTAGAACTGTGAAATATCTGCTCACAGGACTAGTCTCAGGGCCAGTGCGAGTTACAGGGGGAGAAATATTGCTTACCATCCGTCTCCTTTGATGAGTCGCAGCACTAATGATGCCTGACTCTTCCTGAATGCCTGCTACCCACCAAATAGTATGATGAGCACTTTACAAGGCTCTGTTTATACATCGTGACAGCATAAAAGGTGCGTGTTAGCGTTATATTTTATTCACTATTTAAATGAGGATGGATAAGTAATTGACTATACTAATCTATACTTTGTTTTAATTTTAGTTATTATTATTCTTTTTGACTGGTCTAAGATAGCAAAGCTAGCAAGTGACAGAGATCTAATTCAAACTGAGCTAGTTTGATTCTAGAGCCCATTAAAAATATCCCAACTCCTTGGGGTGCCTGCGTGGCTCAGTCAGTTAAGCGGCTGACATAGGCTCAGGTCATGATCTCGTGATTCGTGGGTTTGAGCTCTGAGTTGGGCTCCGTGCTGACAGCTCGGAGCCTGGAGCCTGCTTCGGATTCTGTGTCTCCCTCTCTCTGCCCCTCCCTGTTCACACACACTCTCTCTCTCTCTCTCTGTCAAAAATAAGTAAACATAAAAATTTTTTTTAAATGTACAACACTCTTAAAAGAAGACATAAGTGAGGGGCACCTGGACGGCTCAGTCGGTTGAGCGTCCAACTTCGGCTCAGATCATGATCTCGTGGTTGATGGGTTTGAGCCCTGCATCGGGCTCTGTGCTGACAGCTCGGAGCCTGGAGCCTGCTTCCGATTCTGTGTCTCCCTCTCTCTCTGCCCCTCTGCTACTTTTGTTCTGTCTCTCTCTCTTTCTCTCTCTCTCTCAAAAATAAATAAACATTAAAAAAAAAAAGTAAGTGCTTGGTAATTCAAGGATTCCTCCCAACTATTTCTGCCTCCAAACTCTGCACTCTTACCACTGTTCAGAGGAGATCCCGAGTCAACCTGCCACCAAGGGACACGGGCTGTAAGGAGAAGGGGAAGGAGCGTGGAAATTACATTTGGCCACCTCCTATTTGTCCTTCAGGTGACGCTTCCGGGGAGACCGAACCAAAGCAATCGAATTTTTCCAGCTCCCTTTTCACTTAGCCAACCATCAGTTTCTGGGTCAATTCTGACTTCTTGCATGTGTATCTTTTATCTTTGTCATTTTCCCCAGAGAAATTATTATGATTTGTCTTTTCAGAAAGAGCTATTAATGTCAGTCTGCTGCAAAAACATAATTAAATAGAAACATTTCAAGAAATGTCACAACTGATTATAGTTCTAATTGTGCTTGTTCCCAAGTTTAGCACGACACAGCACAGTCCTGGGGAGAAACAAACCGTACATTATTGTATTTACGACATGCATTACAGCACAGAATGGCATAGCGAATTCTTATGACAGGCATAAAAGAATTCTTCAGAAATACCGCTCTGTTTCGTGCTAAATTTAGTGATAATTTACAGCTGTCTGAACATCCCCACCTGCTGAGAATCTGCTCAGGTCCTCGAGGTTTTACGGATTCCTGGTGGAGGGTTTGGAAGGACAGCTTTTACCTGTGGGGAGACTGTGACTCTTCCACCGCATCCTTCATTACAGCAATGCAGAAATCTAGAAACAGCCCCCGCCAAGACTTGCCTGAGGTCACACAAAAGCCTACTCCTTTTCCCCATGTGCTGGGAGGTGGCTGAGACATCTGGTCTGACGCCCAGCTTCCTCCGTCTCTCATGGGAAGGGGCAGTTCTGAGGACACCAATGTGTGGTGGGCGCGCAGGGTTCCCATCTGTGCCTGGGTTGACTTAAGATCAACATTATCGTAACCATAGGTTTAGTCACAAATAATAAAGCCAAGAAAATAATAACAATACTATAGCCACTGTCCCACGAGTTCAGGGATTGGGGTCTTTGCTTCCTCATTTAAAATGTGACAATAGTGGGGCGCCTGGGTGGCGCAGTTGGTTAAGCGTCCGACTTCAGCCAGGTCACGATCTCGCGGTCCGTGAGTTCGAGCCCCGCGTCGGGCTCTGGGCTGATGGCTCAGAGCCTGGAGCCTGTTTCCGATTCTGTGTCTCCCTCTCTCTCTGCCCCTCCCCCGTTCATGCTCTGTCTCTCTCTGTCCCCAAAATAAATAAATACGTTGAAAAAAAAATGTGACAATAGTGATGGTGATTAATAGCTCATTTTTTTCTGTGATTCCCTAAACTACCCTATCACACCTTGGTTTTCTTCTAGTACGTCCAATCCCCTCGTTGCAGTTCTGTAGAGATAATAGCACCAGTTACATTTGGAGGCTCAGGAAGACCATGAGATTTTTCCAAGGGCCCACGGCTGCTGAGAAAAGCTAAGTGTTTGATTGTGTACGACGTGTCAGGCCTGCTCTGAGCACCGTGCGTTTTGGGCTCCTCTTACAGACCTCTATGGCCATTACCGTAGTCCCCCTCCTTTACAAAGGAGAATCCCGGGGCACAGGGGAGTGACGTGGTTTCTCACGAATCTCACAGAGTTGTCTCCTAAAACTGAACGTTAATCCTCAATATTTTTGCATGAATTGGATGAGACAAATTTTGGGAGCGCCATTTTGGGCCGCCCAGCATTCAGGCGCACGGTGCTCGATGCTGGCTCTTAGTGGTGCTTTGAGACGCCACCTCCGTCCCCCTGCCATGCGTTACCCATAGGACTGCCCCTTCCTCTTGTGCCAGCAGATGGGACTGTGGTCCACGCTGGGACACTCAGAGCGTCCTTGGAATTTGGGTGGCCTTTGTGCCACCCAAGGATGATTACGACGAATGCACCCCAATGGTGGTGACGTGAATAAAGATTTCACAACTTCTGTTGCACCACACCCCAGAAATGCCCTGGGTCCAGTCCTTTCTTCTATTCTCTTATTTCCCAATGCATCACGGTGCTTACCGTAGGCCAGGGACTATTTGGAATGCCTCCCATATGCAACTCATTTGGCCCTAGCTCCACCTTTTCCTTTTTGAAGCCTACCTTCAGTTTTGAATGTATTTTTTTAATTAAATTTATTTTCGGAGAGAGAGAGCGCACAAGTGGGGGAGAGGGGCAGAGGGGGACAGAGAGAGAGAGAGAGAGAGAGAGAGAGAGAATCTTAAACAGCCTCCACGCTCAGCATGGAACCTGATGCGGGGCTTGATTCCACCACCCTGGGATCATGACCTGAGCTACAATCAAGAGTTGGACCCTCAACCATCTGAGCCACCCAGGTGCCTGCCTTCATCTGAGACCTGAGACCTGCCTTTATCTCTGAACAAACTCTTATCTTCCCAGTGGTCCCCACGTAACTTTTTCCTTTACATTTGCCAGAGTGGATTTTTATTGCCGGCACCCAACACTTCGGCTTTAAAGCTAAATACACCACTGGCACATAGAAACTGACAAATAAATGGTAGTGCCCTTGTCCTTACCCCTGCCATATAAGCAACCATGAGACAGAGTCACAGAATGGGAAGGAAACGAGATCCCCCGATAGGAGAGTCGTAGGTTCGTAGAGCTGACTAAGGATGTAAACACCATCTAAGCACACCCTACCTTTACGTTGGGGGTCCAAGGAGGGGAAGTGAGCTCCCCGTGGCCGCTGCCTTATTCCAGTGGTCCCTGTATGGGATGTGGAGTGTAGACGAGAATTTGTTTTAGTTTGCTGCTTCATCAACTCAGTTAGGCTTGAATTGGTTTGGCTAATTCTGCTTATGTGAGGTTGGGAGACGGAACCCCGCTCAATGAAAGAAATTAATCACATGAAATTGTCATTTAAAGTTGCGCTATATAGTCGGGAGACGACTGGGCTCAGTTTGCGTCTCGGTGCCCCCCACCCCCGGCCAGGACTAACGTACCAGTTGATTTGGGGTAACTAACATCCTCTCCCTGCATGGCAGTCCCTTCATCTGCAAAATGAAAGCGTTTGCTGCGACCATCTCAAAGGTCTCACCTTCTAATCTCTAATATCATGATCTTATTATTTCAATTTCAAGAAATAGCAGGTACATTAGAGTAGCAGGGATCAATGTGATTTACTACGGATCTGGCAGTCTTCAGCATCTTGCATTTCACAAATCCCTCCTACATAAACCTCATCATTAGTTCCGTATTACCCTTGTGAGAATTATCCTTTCCCTTTTAAAGGGACACGGAGTGAATTTAATCAGAGCCTACCGCGTGCTGAGTGCAGCGCTCTTAGATCAATGCAGTGAGTCAGACGCACTTAGGTTTCCATCGTAGCTTGACCAGGTAACAGCCTTGCTGTCACTGTCCCCTTGAGAGCTGCAACGAGCAGGTGATCATACACGTGCCCGAGAGCCGTTGAGAGGACACACAGGATACGTGAATCTGTCTAGCACACAATATGGCTCATTTGTTCCCTCCATCAATAATATTTATTATCCTCGTGCCTAAACAACTGACGATGTGATTGCAGTCTATGAAATAATAGAAACTTGTGAATCTTTAGGGCTTGTATGTTTTCTTTTAAACATACAGCATCTAAGAGAAGAGAAATCAGGAGGCCTGGGGAAGAGGACTGTGAGCGTGTGGCTCTGTGTTTCACACGGACACACACCACGGAGCATCTGCCACAGAAGAGGCGCTAAAAAACCTAGTGGGTGGGATATGCTGGCCATGGTTGCCCTTAGCGGCCCCAGTACTTCCGTAGTGGGTCAGAAACAGAGTAGCCGTGCTGTCAGGAGTGAATGCAAGGAGCATTTTACCAGCAGGAGTGTCCCCTTGTAAGGGCGGATCGGGCTACACCTGCTGCTAAATTCTTTTTTTTTTTTTTTTTTTAATTTTTAATGTTTATTTAATTTTGGGGGAGAGAGAGAGGGAGAAAGAGACAGAGCGCAAGCAAGGGAGGGGCAGAGAGAGAGGGAGACATAGAATCCAAAGCAGGCTCCAGGTTCTGAGCTGTCAGCACAGAGCCAGATACGGGGTTCGAACCCACAAACCGTGAGATTATGACCTGAGCTGAAGTCGGACGCTTAACTGACTCAGCCACCCGGGTGCCCCACCTGCTGCTAAATTCTTAATCTGTCAGGATGAGAAACCAATACGGAGCCTAAGGTATGGTACAATCACCACGGGAGCCCAATGAGCCACTCAGTAGCAAGCCAATTATATTTGTCTTATGGACCATTGTAAAGTTTTACTTAAAAAAAAAAGTATACAGATTATGAAAAAAAAAATAAAGTCTTATCTCTGAGAAAAAAGAAACAATTGATAAATTGGATTACACTAAAAGTAAACATTTCTGTTCTTTGAAGGATGTAAATAATTAAATAAAATGCCACATCAGGGGCCCCTGGGTGGCTCAATCAGTTAAGTGTCTGACTTCAACTCAGGTCCTGATCTCATGGTTCATGGGTTTGAGCCCCACAATGGGCTATGTGCTGATGGCTCGGAGCCTGGAGCCTGCTTTGGATTCTGTGTCTCCCTTTCTGTCTGCCCCTCCCCCATTCATTCATTTTCTCTCTCTCTCTCTCTCTCTCTCTCTCTCTCTCAAAAATAAAACATTTAAAAAAAATTAAAAATGGCAAATTAGGGACTATGATTATATATAAAAATGTATGGATTTAACAAAAGTCTTTCATTGAAATATGTATGAAGGACAATTAGAACTTAATGGTAAGAAAGCAAATAAACCATTTATTTAAAAAATAAAAAAAAAAGGAGAACAGTTTTACTTTACATTGGGGGAGCTAGAAAGCCTGTGCAGGGTTTGAGCAGAGAAATCTAATAATCTGACATACATTTTACAAAGATGACTTATTGATTTGTTGAATATAGATTATTAGCAATACGTTTGAATAAAGAAAAAACAGTAAAGAGGCTATTGAAACAATTTTGGTAGAGATTCAGACTAGGATAGTAGCAGAGGAAAGATGAGGAAGTGCCTATATTCTAGATATATTTTTAAGGTAAAGGAAAGGGGATTTTTTGATGGGTTAGGTCTGATGGTTTGAGAGTAAGAGATAAATTCAAGATGATAGGGTATTTTTTGATTCGATATTCTAGAAGAGAATTTCTATCCACTGAGGTAGGGATCTACAGAGATAGCTTTGGGGAATAAATATAGGAGTTCAATTGTGTGTCTATTAGGTTTGTGATGACTTTTGGACATCATTGGCGATGGTGAGTGGTCAGTTGGGTATATAGTCTGGGGTTCAGGTCAAGGTCCAAGCTGAGAATATAATCTTGGGGGACATCAACATATAGAAGATATTCAAGTCCATGATATTGGATGATGTCATTGGGAGCTAGAATATAATTTTTAAAATGCAAAAGGGACAAGACCAAACATCGAGACTCATGGTACTCCAGTATTTGCAGGTTATGGAATAGAGAAAACTAAGGTAGGAAAATTAGAATTGCCAGTGGGGTGGAAGTTAAGCTGTATGACTTTGATGGTGGGGAAGCTAAATAAAAAAAGTGTTTGACAGAAGCGAAGTCAACTCTGTCAGATGTTGCTACATGAGGATTGCATTTAGCAAAGGGAGAGGTTGGTGATATTGACGAGAGGGTTTGTAGCGAGGGGTCAACAGCTGATCAGAGTAGGATTAAAAAAGATGGAACAGAGATGGGAGTTAGCTGAAGGTTGATACGGACTTGAATGTTTTTACCTTACGATAGGGAAGATGAGAGCAAGCTTTTAGGTGACATAAGTGAATTGTCCGAAATGGCAAAATAAGAATGACAGAAGACAATCGCTTCCACAAAGTCCCTGACTCGGGGAGATAATGCAAAACATTCACGTTTCCTTTTTTTATGCCTAAATTTTGAGCACAGCCCTCTATGTCATATTAGATTTTGCAACGTGATCTTCTAACAACCCAACACAAGATAAAGCCCATCACCGGGGACCCAGCAGACGTGACACTGTGCGAGGTGCAGGCATAGCGCTTACCTCGACTGATAACATCCACGTCCTGCCTCTTGGGGCACTTGTTCTTGGAAAGTTCCAGCTCAGCACCCAGACCCCATGTTATGAGAAGCCCAAGCACTCCCAAGTACACTGTTCTGTTCAGCAGCCGTAGCTTAGGTGCCAGCTGACGGCCAGTGTCACCTGCCAGTGTGTGGGCAAACCATCGTAGAGGCACAGGACATCAGCTTTCAGAAGGCTCCCGCCACAAACTTAGCGACGCAGCACAGAGTTCCCCATTGAACAAATCTCACCAGAGCCCAGGCAGCTCATAGACTCACAAGAAAAAGAAAAACTAAATTATGATTTTAAGCCACAAGGGCTTGCAGTGTTTTGTCACACAGCAATAGATGGCCAGGACAGAAATGGGCAGCAGAGTGAAGATACATGTCACAACAAAATCCAAAACCAGTGTGTCACAGGGTCTAGGACGGGGCCGAAGACCCCAAAGAGAAGGTAGTGGAATCAGGAAGGACAATGAGCAGATCATCATAGGGGCCTAGAAAAACATGAGACAGGTTCACGGAAAACCGAGAAAAAACTGGCGCTAACAGTAGTGTGGAAAATAAAATGTACAAATAGTAATATTACGTCTTTGCCTGAAAAGATTACTGGGCATCCTGCTGGAAGTACTAGATTCTTTCTTTTATTAAAAAAAAAAAAAACACATTTATTTATTTTTGAGAGACAGAGTGCGAGCAGGGGAGGGGCAGAGGGGGAGACACAGAATCGGAAGCAGGCTCCAGGCTCCAGGCTGTCAGCAGATGTGGGGCTCAAACCCACGAACTGCAAGATCATGACCTGAGCCAAAGTCAGACACTTAACCAACTGACCCACCCAGGTGCCCCATAGATTTCTTTTTTTTTTTAAGCCACATATGAGAAATAGAAGGAGACGAGCTTTAAAAAAATAAAAAGAATAACTGTTAACTTTTCCCACAGAATTTAGAAGAAATAGAAAGAATCCAAGACATTCTGGGTTCACAAATAAAATAGTTTCTCACAACCAGCCATGTTAGGCAGAGAAAAGCTACCAAAAAAGAAAAAGAAAAAAAGAAGAAAAAGAAATGTCCACAGGGTAGAGATCATCTCAAGTGTGCGGTGGTGAAATTTTTTGTTAAGATTTGAGAAAAAGAAATAGAGAAAATGTTTGCAGTTCCCCTCAGCTATACAAAAAAGGCTTCTTAAGAAAGTAAAGGGTAATACTCCAGAGCGCTGTGATTCTGAGCTCAACAAAAGGATATCTCAAAATGAGTTGTATGTGACTTTTTTCTACTCAACTGAAACCTCAGTAAAACTAATTATAAGCCCATAGTGTTGATAAGATAGCAATTTGGTTAGTTGCCATTGTTATTATTTTTGTTATATCATCAGAAACACTGTCTGCTTAGACAAACCTCATCAGAAACAGTCCGCAATGGGAAGGGTCTTCTTTTTTTTTTATAAATTTTTTTTTTCAACGTTTATTTATTTTTGAGACAGAGAGAGACAGAGCATGAACGGGGGAGGGGCAGAGAGAGAGGGAGACACAGAATCGGAAACCGGCTCCAGGCTCCGAGCCATCAGCCCAGAGCCTGACGCGGGGCTCGAACTCACGGACCGCGAGATCGTGACCTGGCTGAAGTCGGACGCTTAACCGACTGCGCCACCCAGGCGCCCCGAGAAGGGTCTTCTTAAAAATGGACTTCGGGCAGGGCGCCTGGGTGGCTCAGTCGGTTGAGCGTCCGACTTCGGCTCAGGTCATGATCTCACAGCTCGTGAGTTCGAGGCCCGTGTCAGGCTCTGTGCTGACGGCTCGGAGCCTGGAGCCTGCTTCAGATTCTGTGCCTCCCTCTCTCTCTGCCCCAACCCACTCGCATTCTGTCTCTGTCTCTCTCAAAAATAAATAAACATTAAAAAAAAAAAATGGACTTCAGGCATCGTAGGGGAGGGGGCAGGCTGAGGTCCATACCCAACTTCAAACACAGGCTACTTCTTGTAGAAAGTGGATGGATGACTTCAGGGAGCCAAGAGCACCAAGCCAACAGGGAGGGAACAGGCCTGGTCTCAGATCGAAACACTGGCAACAGGTGCCCAGCTGAATTTCGGAATCACTGTGGACCAGTAATTACTATGCACCTCCTGAATTTTGTCCCTGTGGAAGGAACATCGATTGAAGGGATTCTTCCCCCTTGTACTTTAGACGAGAGTACAGTGGATGGTTTGTGCCTTTAGGACACAGTTCCTCAGACTGTGGTAAATTGTACTCAAAAGGCTAAGTCAAAGGAGGATTGCCATATCTGGGTCTGCTTTAGCTGATGCGACCCTGGGCTCTGGGGTGATGCTGTGAGGGGATGACTGGAGTTCTTGGGGGGCAGTAAGCACAATTTGCCTGTGGAAAGATATGTGAATTGTAGAAGATAGTACTTTCTAAATATGACCCAGCAGTATCTCTCACCCTTGTACTTCTCTGCCCATCCCCTTTCAAGAGGTGGGGGTTTATTGCTCTACTCTTTTGAATCTGGACTGGCAATATGGCTTCTTTGGCCAATAGAATTCATTGGAAATGATCATTTCCCAGTTTAGACATTGCTGTTAATTGGCCCGGAGCTCCTACTTCCTTTCTCATGAATACTTATTCTTGGGACACCTTCTGTCAAAACCCAGACATCATACTGTAAGAAGAGGCCATGTGTAGGCACCCTGTTGGATGGTTCCACAATAACAACATCACTTACCAGTCTAGTGAATGAGCCATGTTGGACATCAGCCTATTTTGCACCTTCCGAGGACTCTATCCGTAGTTACTATCTAGCTGCAATCTCATGACAGAATCCAAGCGAGAATCACCAGCTGAGCCCAGTCAACTCATGAAAATGGACCAAAAAAAAAAAAAAAGTTATTTAAGCCATTGAGAGTTGAGGCCATTGTCACACAATGATAGATAAATGAACAGCCTCTGCCGATCCATCACAGTAATGGTTAATGAGCTAATGGATGCAAAACGCCTATCTTAATACTTGATACAAAGTTGGCAATTAATTAATGCTCTTTCTTCCCTTTTTTCAGTTCAGATAAAGTTGAAATAAAGCTGAGTGATATTAGGAGAACCTGAAAGTATTCACATCCTCAGTTTTTAGCTGCTGTTTGTGGCCAAGTGAAGGAAATTCTATTCAAGAAACAAAACCAAAAATGAGAATATAGTTCTCCACCTTTCTTCCGCATACAATGCCACATGATTCTGTGATTCAGCTGTGGGATCACCATCGCCTGCGATGGGTTCCTTAATGAGGTTTTCAGATAAGCATGCTCGCAGGCACTTTCAGAATCCATGGCAAATGTCGTATTCAAGGGCAAAAGACACACTGAAACAAAAGGAAAAGTACTTTATAACACAAAGGAAGTATTCAGCCCTGCGATGCATTGAAATCAATTTAGAAGTTTGGATTGAGTTTTCATTTTCTTGTTATAAGTAGGGCTTATTTATAGAATGTAAAGGACTACTTAACCCTGTGTGACAATTCAACGTGAATTTCAAATGGGACCTTCTGTCTCCATGTGGGCAGGTCTCATCTCACCAACATAGCAGCGGCACGTTTTTGAGATCACAGCACTCAGTACCTAATCAATTCACCGTCCATAAAATTTTCAGAGTAGGAAGATTCAGGCTCTGAAAAACATTATTCCGAAGAAGAAGAGTCCTTTCAATTTGTAGTTCTTCCTCGGGCAAGGTCAGGAAAAGGTACCCTCATTGTTGGTAACTTCTGCCTGCTAAATAAAGCCTAAGCGTATTTGGAACAGGTTCTGTGTGTGAGAGACTCCCCAACGTTTTCCCAGCCCCAATCAGGCTCCCCCACTTTCCCAGCAGTGACGTCCGTCCGCAGTTGCTCTGTAGCTAAAACCTGAGCCAAAAGACAGAAGGATCGCCTTTGGTGGAAATGCGGGCTGCTGGAGGTGCGGCAGGGACTTGGGAGTGTTCACGCGCTCCTCGGCAGGCCGAGCCACGAGGGGGCAGCAGAGGGCCACGCTACGGAGCCAGGGCGGCCTGGCCAGGGGTGAATCTCCACCCTCCCCTCGCTGAGCTCCTCTAGAAGTCCAGCTGGAGGAATTAATTACCGACTGGTCAGATCCAGCCTGGAAAGCCCGGAAATCCTGGTTCCTATCTCTGGCTTTGTCCACTTTCACTTGATCTTGACTCATTCGTAGGTTCCAGGCCGTCCTGGGCACCGAGTCTGCCAAACACATTTCACGGAGTCCTTTCTTAGAGTCCCTGCCAGCCTAGTGTTGGGGTAGAGTGACCCGGGGGACGGGACGCGTGCAGAGGACCAAGGCCACCTGGGTCCCGCCTTGCCTTACTGTGCTATTAGCTGCACAACCTTGTGGAAACCACCCCTGAATTCTCGATGCTCCTGGAGGCATCCCGGTTCCTGCCACCCGCCTGCCACCCCACCTGCGTTTCCTCCGATCGGAGGCGGCAAGGATGGCCACCACCAAGTTTCTGACGACTTCATGAAGAAAAGGTGGTGAGGGACTTACCACGCCTCTACACTCAGGGCAGAAACCCAATTCATGCCTGTACCCAGCGGGCATTTAGTAGGCACCTTCTCTGTGCCTGATGCAGGCCCTGGTAATGTGTTGGTGACCAGGCAGACAGAGGACGGTAATTTTGTTCCCAGACGGTAATTTTGTTCCAGAGGGAAGAGGGAACGCACACTTTGTCAGGTGGGGATACAGGTTTACGCCGCCCGTACTTTCTTCGAAAGTAGGGTGTTCCCAGACCCAAAGATATCCTCTCTCAGGCTTTTTAAGTACCTTAGGCCACAGCTCGCTAGCGGACACACAAAGTAAATGGAGATGGGGCACAGATGCGCACACAGGGCAAAGTGCCGGCGGTTTGATGGGGAGAATCTGAGATGCTGAGATGCCAAGAGGCCGAGTGTAGTTCCAGGGAAAGACGCTGGGTGGCGCAACTCTCCCCGTTCCGGAGCTGCCTCTGCAACAGCTTTGTTGCAAAACCGACGCTGAACCCTTTTTTCACTTTTTGCCTTTTTTTTTGTACAGGCAAAAAAAAAAAAAAAATCCTCTTTGGATTCCTTTTAATTAGTGGAAACAGGGACTGATGTAGGTGTTCTGGAAAGGTAAAGTGGCATAACGCAGTTTTTTGAAAAGCGAGGGATACCCGTCGGTGCTGTGGAGAGCAAGAAAAGGTGAGCCAGAGAGAGGGGAGGGAGATCATTCCTGCCATTGTTATCCCCCTAATTGTGACTTGAGAAAGTTGTCTACGTCATCAACCGTGATCAACACGAGGGGCATAGCAGTGCAGTGCATGCGGGCTTCCCTGTTAACCCTAAACTCGCAGAGTTGAGCGTGCAGGCGGGTGGGTGATGCAGAGAGAATCTGAGCTCAATCTGGAAGCAGTGAGTGGGGATCAGCTGGGTTTGGGGGTGTGGTGACGGAGCAGACAGAGCAGCAGGGGGCTGACAGGGGGTGTGGGGAAGCTTTCGTGGGGGAGGGGCTGTGAGCAGAGGCCGAGACCAGGTGAAAGGGGCTGGCAGCTGGCGCGTGGGAGAGAGCAGGGCGGGTGCCACCGTCACTGGGCTCCCAGGCAGGGCCTGCAGCCCCTGTGCTGAGGGGTTTACCCGCATTACCTGACTGAGGGTGCATCCTGGGGGAGGAGGTCGGCCTCTGTTCGCCTCGCTTTCAAGCAGGTTGACTTTCAGCCTGCACATGATACATGGAAAAGGAAGCATCATTCACAACGCCTGCTTAACAGGAAAATGTATCCGTGTGCGCAGGTGTGTGTGCAGGTGTCCCCAGTCTGTCCAAGCAACTCACAGTGTCCAGGTCATGCCCCCTCCCGCCACCAAGTGGCCTGAATGAGAGCCCTGGCCGTTGTTTTAAAAAAGGGCTGCTTACGGTCCAGCGCCGATGGCCTTAGATCAGGCCGCAGTGCGTTTTTACGAACTCCCAGGCCAGCTTGGTGCCACTGCAGAGGCCTCTGTGATATCCCTCCCCTCGCTCCCTCCTTGTTGTGCCTGATCTTCAAAGCCGCCTCTGATGCCCTGACTGCAAAGAGAATTTTAAGCAAGGAACACACTCTTGTGCGGGGGGGGGGGGGGGGGGGGGGGGCGTGGAAGATGCTTCTGTGGGAGCAGCCAGAAGCCCCCCCGGCGGGGGTGGGGGGGAGAGGCGAGCGAGGAGAGCATCGCGCAGCCTGACTGCAAACAGGAAATCGTTGGGGAGAAGTCGCATTGTCTATCGATTCCTGACCCATTTGTTTACTTGTTCATTTGTGCGCTCATTTATTAGTGTCATTTCTCATGGGCCCCAGGGACACTGAGACAAAGGGACACATTTTCTGTCCGCAGGAGCTCAGAGTCTACCCGCAGGAACAGATGGGTGAACAGACCACTGTGATGTCTGCTTGATAACAAGCTTGCAAGATTTAACCTTTCTGCGAAATGTAATCATGGAATCTTGGTAAGTTTATTTAACATGTTAGTGCCTCAGTTTGCTTAAATATAAAATGGGGGGGGAATCACAGTGGTATCTCAAAGGTCTGTTATGAATATTAAACAAGACAATACAAGGAAACACTGGGCTGACTTTGTGACATAGAAGTCCTCAGGGAATATTAGCTACGATAATTTTCATTAATATTATTTGTTGACACAAATATATGTGGCAAAGTATAGAGTCATAGAAGAAATTAAATATCGCGGCTTCGTAATAACCATTTTCTCTAAGGGCAGGGGGAAGGAAGCTTACAAAGCAAAGCATAGCTGTAATTCTTATTTATAAAAAATTCTGGGGGCACCTGGGTGGCTTGGTCTGAGCATCTGACTGCGGCTCAGGTCGTGATCTCACAGTTGGGCTCGTGAGTTCCAGTGCTGCATCAGGCTCTCTGCTGTCAGCACGGAGCCACTTCACATCTTCTGTCTCCCTCTCTCTCTCTCCCCTTCCCCTACTCATGCTCTAAATTCTCTCTCTCTCTCTCAAAAATAAATAAACGTTTTAAAAAAACCTACAGGGGCACCTCGCTGGCTCATTCAGGTCAGCCTCTGACTTTGGCTCAGGTCATGATCTCAGGGTTCGTGGGTTTGAGCCCTGAGTTGGGCCCTGTGCTAACAGCTCAGAGCCTGGAGCCTGCTTCGGATTCTGTGTCTCCCCCTCTCTCTGCCCCTTCCCCACTTGTGCTCTATCAAATATAAATAAAATTTTTTTAAAAAGTCACAAAACAGTGAGGGATGTTACAAGCTGGGTGATATATAACTAAGTCGGGCTGGATAAAAGCAGGGCTTGGGTTTCTGGAGGAAATGCCCTAGGAGGCCTGCCAGGTATGCACAGAAATAGCGGATGCTGGATCTGGAAGAGGGAACGGAAAGGAGACCACAGTTTGAACACTTACTGCATCCCACGCTCTGTGCTGGATTCTTTTTTGTGTGAACCTACTTTAATGGGAAATTAGCAACCGTGCAGAAACGTGCACAGCATGAACGCGTACCTAAGCAAGGTTTGGACGGTAAACATCGTAGGAGACTCCTGGTTCTCAACCGGTGGAGATTTTGCGCCTTAGGATTTGGCAAAGTCTACAGACATTTCTGCATCCGCAGTTGTCTGAACTTAATTCAGTCGTTCCCACTGACCCGCTGTGTGACCTTGGACACGTCCCTTCAGCTCTCGGTGCCTCGTTGCTGCATCTGTAAAGCGGGATCCTGACGCTACTCCAGTCACAGACTGCTGTCACAGCAGCTGGTGTAGGGACAGCAGTTGGAACCCTGGCAGGCACACCGGAGGCGTCCTGTGTGCTCACTGTTTTATTCTGTCTGGTGTTTAGAGCAACAGCAGAGGACTGTAAGTCTCCCGGGGACGGGTGGGCTGGCGGTTGGCTGGTCAAGGTCATCAAGTGAGTCCTGAGGGTTCAGCAAGCCAAGTGGGCGTCCTCGGTGCGTGAGGCGGGCCTGGCCTCTGCAGGGCCCACTGCACAGAGCTCTCCCTCAGCCTGCCTGTCCTTCGGGGGGAGCGCTTGGTCTCCCTGACCGGCATCATCGCTCTCTTCAGGGCTGTGACAGATGGGGCCATTTTGACTCGTTGGGATTTTTGGCAGAAAAAGAGCAGATAACAAATTGGGTTCTGTCTGCAAATGACTCCCCGTTGTGTGAGAGATTCCGACTCCCCAGTGCCGTTTCTGTGGCACCAGCCAGCTCCTCTTTGCCCACAGCAGCATGACATTTTATTATTTGACTGTCTCTCCGAGGCGACAAAGACACCCAGAGCCTAGTAGACCCTCACTACTTGGATTCCTCAGTCCCTCTCATGTTACTTTTCCCCTGTGTCGGCCACTGGCGAGACACAAGCCTTCCCTCAAGCCTCCCAGGCCCCCAACTCCGCATAGGTGAAAAATACGCTTCGTTAGAAGGGAATGGGGGTGACGGGGCCACAGCACGTGGAGCGACACCCCATCATGAAGCTCAGGGTGAATGAATGAGGGGACCTGCCTTCTCACCCTGGCTCCGCCCACCTGAGACGGTTAACCTCATCTGCCCCCACCCGCCACCCCCTCACCCAGCTAAGGGTCACTGACTATCCGAGTGTTGGTGACCTGTTCAGGCAGTGGACAAAGAACGTGAGGGACCCCTGGGTCACACTCAGCTCTGCCACTGATTATCCACAAGATGCTCAACATCCAGCTGTCTCCTTCTCTGCATTTGCTCCCAGGAGATGCTGACACCTTATCGCACCAGGTTACGCGAACATTAAATGAAACAGAAGGGAAGAAGTTGGGACGCTGGCTGCTCCATGGCAAGCGCCGCGGAGATGATTGCTGTCATTAGTGTCCTTGCCTTGCTGGTGCTGGTTGTGACCCCGAGGCCTGGAGCGCTGCCCTCAGGCTGGCTGTGCCCACAGGCTCTGCTGCCCAGGAGCTTCTTGGTCTCGACCACTCGTCCCATGTAGCCCGGAGCCACCTCTACCGTGAAATGGGAATAAGAATAGTGCTCCCAGAATGGAGTTGTTATGGTGACAGTTCATGGATCTGTTTCTGGTAGGAGAAACAAAAAATGACTTAGCTAGTCGCCCAGCCTATCCTAAGCCCTCAGTGATACTGGTTAGGATTAGGAAAATAACAAAAACCACCATACGGGAGTGGTGAGTGTGCATGGGTCAGCGTGGAGCCCAGGTAATTCTCATAACAGCCGTGTTTAACGGTTTGTCCCAAACCTTATTTTAATGTTTGTTTATTTTTTGAGATTGAGAGAGAGAGAGAGAGATGGTGTGAATGGGGGAGGAGCAGAGAGAGACAGACACACACAGAGAGAATCTGAAGCAGGCTCCAGGCTCTGAGCTGTCGGCACAGAGCTCGTCGAGGGGCTCAAACCTGTGAACCGTGGGATCATGACCTGAGCTGAGGTCGGACGCTTAACCGACTGAGCCAGCCAGGTGCCCCCCAAACTTTTTAAGTTGCACAGATGAGATCAAACCCTAGACAGGCTTGCAGCAGCTCCATTTCCTGTGCTGTAATACCCACTTCTGCGGATTTTCTTTCATCCCTCCCCGCCCCCTTCCCTCAGCACCACTGGGTAGGGTTCCCCATCCTCCTGACGCTTCTGTAACCCCTGGGCCACCCACATCACAAGCCTCGTCACTCTTCATTTTCACTGGGCTTTTTACACAGTTGGGCAGGGCTCTGTCTTGTTTCCTGTTGGATCCCCAGTTCGGGGTCCAGCGCCTGGCACAGAGTAAACATTCTGCAAAATTTGTCGACTTCCTATAAATTCAATGACATTACATTTTATCACCCAAATAGAAGCGTAATTCATATCTTGTGTGCACCCCGGGGTTCTCTCTTGAGTGCGGTATTGAGCCATCTTCCTTGTGAAAGTGTCAATCTTGGCACCCACCCCCTACCAGGGTTATTAGTTATGAAGGCTTCTCATACAGATGTTAAGAGGCTGGGATCGCTGTCAAGTCCCTCCCCCAAATGACACCTTTCACAGAAGTTTGTCCTTTGAACTCAGGAGACAGACTTTCTCCAGCGCTCCATCTAAAAGGGTTTCCATAGCAACCACCACCACTTCAAAGGTGCCAGAATGTCTCCCTCCTACGTCTGACTTCCTCCCTCCCCGGGTGCCATTCAGGTGACACGAGGCAGTTGGAATGAGCCCCGGGTCACCTCACCAAATGTTTCACAGCTGGCAGGAGCAGGTGCACCTATTAAATAAATTACTCAAGCTACAGAGGGGCTGGTGCATCATCTTCCTGTGACTCCAGAGAGAGGCTTGCTTTCATCAGTCTACCGTCCATGAAGAAATCCCTGAGCTTAATCAAAGGCTCATTGTCCTGGGACATTGTACATAAGAGGTACTTCTTAAATGTGGGCTGATGGGGTGAGAATACATGCAGCCATAACACATATACATACATATGTGTATCTATGTACATACAATTAATGTCATTTTCTTTACTAGTTGTTTAGCTCCTGATATTCTATGCCTGATTCAATGGGGGTATTTTAAATTTTTTATGTTTATTTATTATTTTTGAGAGAGAGACAGAGTGCGAGCGGGGGAGGGGCAGAAAGAGCGGGAGACTCCGAATCCGAAGCAGGCTCTGGGCTCTGAGCTGTCAGCACAGAGCCTGACGAGGGGCTCAAACTCACGAACTGTGAGGTCATGACCTGAGCAGCAGTCGGACACTTGACCAGCTGATCCACCAAGGTGGCCCAATGGGGTTATTTTAAATGCAACATGAGGTATCACTTTCCTGTATTCAAAAGACTGAGATTGTAAGGTAAAGGTCCCTCTCGTTACCATTTGGAATTGGAGGAATTAGTTAATATCTGTGTTAAATATATTTATCCTCAATTTCTACATCTAGGAATATAGTATCCCCTACACTATTTATAATATACAACACTGAAGATACCAAAAATAGCTGGCTTAATTACATAACTGTTTATTATTGTTTATTTATGCTCCTATGAACGGCCAGGGCAGTTCATCTGGTATTGGCTGGTCTCACTTATGCATCTGTGCCTTTTGTGGGTTAAACATGCTAACCTTGACTAGATAGTATCATATAATTGGACATGGGCTGGGCAGTGGTCGGGGGCCAAAAGAAAGGAAGTTGATGTGTGCAGACACTTTCTTAAGCTTCTGCTTAGTTTAGTTATGCCTCAGGTCACATGACCAAGCTCAGATTCATTTGAGAGGCAGTATTCAAGGGCATGAGCACAAAGAGACCAGAGAGTTTGGGGTTACTGGTGTAGTCATTCTGCCAGCAACGTGCTACACTGTGGTTGGAGAACTTTGTATGATACCAGTTACTTGAGACTTGTTGAATCTTGCTTTATGGTCCAGAATGTGATGGGCTTTTGTGTTGTTTTATTTTATTTTATTTTATTTTATTTTTTTTTTAATTTTTTTTCAACATTTATTTATTTTTGGGACAGAGAGAGACAGAGCATGAACGGGCGAGGGGCAGAGAGAGAGGGAGACACAGAATCGGAAACAGGCTCCAGGCTCTGAGCCATCAGCCCAGAGCCCGACGCGGGGCTCGAACTCACAGACCGCGAGATCGTGACCTGGCTGAAGTCGGACGCTTAACCGACTGCGCCACCCAGGCGCCCCAGTGTTGTTTTATTTTTAATTCCATGCATACTTGAGAAGAATTTGTGATCTCAGATGGTTGGGGCAGCATTCTAAACATCCCTTAAATCAAACTTTTTTGGTGTATGACTCACTCAAATCTTATCTATCGTCCTTGACTTTTTATATGCTTGACAGAGTAAATAATTGGGAAATCGCATTGAAATTTCCCAGTATGATGGAGATTTCTTAGTTCTGCCAATTTCTGTTCCTTGTATTACACACACACACACACACACACACACACACACACACACACACACTTAAAAGTTTATTTTGAGAAAGAGAGCATGAGTGGGGGAGGGCAGAGAGGCAGAGTGAAGGGAGAGACAGAGGATCCCAAGCAGGCTCTCTGCTGTCAGTGCAGAGCCCAATGCGGGGCTCAAACCCGTGAACTGTGAGATCGTGACCTGAGCCAAAATCAAGAGTCAGACACTTAACTGACTGAACCACCCAGGCGCCCCTGACACATATACTTTTGATAAGAGAATTTTCGTGTATATTTTCCAGCTTTACTGAGGCACAATTGACATTAGAATTATAAGATATTTAAAGTGTGCATTGTGGAGATTTGATGATATATGCATACATTGTCACAAAATGATACCCATGTAAATTAGCACATCTGTCAGTATTTTGAGGCTACTTTATCAGGAGTTTATAGCTATAGGATTGTATTCAACCATCCATATTCGTAAAAATCCTTTTGGTCTTAAAGTCAATTTTGTATGACGTTGTAGAGCTAAGGCGGCCTTATTTTGGTTGTTATTTGTGTGGTATATCTTTTTCCATATTTTTATGGTCAGTGTTTCTGAGTTGTGTCTCTTACAAATGGGACACAGTCGTGATTACATTTTAATCCTTTGCTAAAATATTTTAAATAAAGGGCTTGTTGTATTTGTATCATTTAGAGCATTTGGACTTAGGTTTTCACTTTCAATTTAGAATTTTTTCGCCTTTTTGTTAAACTTCCTCCGCCTCCTCACCTTTACTGGTCTTCTTTTCAACCAATTACTTTTGGTTTGTTTTCTCATTTCATTTATTTTATTTTATTCCAATTTTTTTTTTTTTGGTTGTTCTACTGACTTTTAAGTTAAACATTTCTTTTATGTTCTTTTGAATGTCGCCACTGGATTTTTACACTGAATAATTCATCTTATTTACTCAGTTTTCCCAACGAGAGATTTTGTTATTCACATCATGATTTACACTCGACAACTTCAAAATTTTGGTTTGGGCTATTTTATAAACCGCAGATTTAGTAATATTACCATGATCATCATCATCCAATGTTTACATTTGCTCATGTTTCCGAACTCTTTTTTTATTATTTATCTATTCTTTTTGCTTCTCAGATTTTCTTTTGTAGTTATTTTTACTTTTCCAAATAAATACTTTAGAAATACTTTAGTAACAGACTCTCTGATTTTTGTTTACTTCCTTGAAATGCCTTTGTTCTTGAGATAAGAGTTTTATTTTTTTATGTTTTAACTTTTTTATAACATTTATTCGTTTTTGACAGAGAGATACAGAGCATGAGCAATGGAGGGGCAGAGAAAGAGGGAGACACAGAATCCGAAGCAGGCTCCAGGCTCTGAGCTATCAGCACAGAGCCCGACGCAGGACTCGAACCCATAGACTTCTAGATCATGACCTGAGCCAAAGTTAGACGCTCAACTGACTGAGGCACCCAGGCGCCCCAGAGATAGAGTTTTATTGAATAACCAATTCCAAGTTGATAATTAATTTATTTTCATTCTTAGAAGGTGTAATTCTCATGTTTCCTGGCTTTTTTTTTTTTTTAATTGAGAACTTGCTATTAGTCTAATTATCATCCTTTAATATGTGATCTTTCTCTCTGGCTGCTTGTAAGATTGTCATTTTGTATGTGATGTTTTGCTATTCCGTGACAGTGTGTACAGGATTGGATTTCTTGTTATTTATCTCCCTCGGCATACCTTGTGTTTCTTATGTTTGTGGATTCATGTTTTTCAAAGGTCCAAAAAATTGTCGGGCATGAAAACTTTAAATATGACGCATTTCCTGTTCTCTCTATTGTCTGCTTCTAGGATGCTCTTTAGAGATAAGCTTACATTAGGCATTCAGTCTCTCCTCAGTGTCTCTTGACTCTATTTCCCACCCCCCCCATATTGTTATTGTAGATTCTTGAGAATGTCTGGAGGTCCGTGTTCTGACGTGAATTCTAGCCTCTACTGCATACAATCTGCTCATGAGCCTCCCTCTGCTGGAGTCTCATCGTTGGCTCATTCACCCTACATGCTGATCACCTTCTGGCTGGAAACGCTAACATAGTAAAAGACTCTATTTTAAAGAGTCAATTGAAGGGGCATCCGGGTGGCTCAGTCGATTGCACATTTGCCTTCGTCTCAGGTCATGATCTCGCAGTTTGTAGGTTCGAGTCCCGCGTCGGGCTCTGTGCTAACAAACAGCTCAGAGCCTAGAGCCTGCTTCGGATTCTGTGCCTCCCTTTCTCTCTGCCCCTCCCCTGCTCATGCGCTCTCTCTCTCTCTCTCTCTCTCTCTCTCTCTCTCTCTCTGTCAAAAATAAATAAACATTAAAAACAAAAATTAAAAGCCTTAAAAAAAGTAAAAAAGAAAAAAGAAGAGTCAATTGAAGGTAAGGTCCCACGTGTTTCTGTGTGTGCTGAGAAATGACAGGAAGTGGGGCTCTGGTTGTAGCCGCTAGCTGGCAGGAACATGGAATGGGGAAAAACTGGTGACATTCCCCATCCTTCCCCAGCGGGTCAGTCAGTGGCAATGGTGGTAACGGCGGAAGCTGCTTCTTGGTTATCCTCACATACGACTTGGCTTATCCTTCTTTTGGCTTCCTGAAGATGAGACACATCCGTGGGGAGGACAGCGGAGTAAGGTCTTGCTCCTGCAATGGCTATCGTGGCCATATTGGCAGATTACTTCTGGTGGTTTAGGGAGTCATTTCAGGAAACAGACTATCTGGGGAAAAAAAACGCTGATGTCCTGGATTCAGTCCTTTCTGTGCATATGAATGATTCGGCTTCTCTTCTTTCACGTGTAGAACCCTGGCTGATACACAACTAGCTGTGTTTTTCATTTGGACAATTCTATCCCTATTTCTAAAAGTTCTATTCATTTATTTAAAAATAAACCTTCTTGGTTTGCTTTGGATTGTGTGGTAGTTTGCTAGGGCTGCTTGTAACAAAGTACCACGGACGCGGTGGCTTAAACACAGGAGATTTATTGCCTCAGAGCTCTGGGGGCTAGGAGTCTGAGATCAAGGTGTGGGCAGGATTTTTCCCTCCAGAAGCTGTGAGGGTGAATCTATTCCATGCCCCTTTCCCTGGCTTCTAGCAGCCTGTGGGAAATCTTTGGCATTCCTGGCCTTGTAGGTACACCAGCCCCCTCTCTGTCTTCATGTTCACGTGGCATTCTCCTGTGAGTGTGTCTGTGTACCAGTTTCTCCTTTTATAAGGACACCAGTCACATTGCAATAGGGGCCCACACACTCTATTGTGACCTCATCTTTACTTCTTGCGTCTGAGATGACCCTATTTCCAAATAAGGCCACATTCTGAGGTACAGGGAGTTAGAACCTCAATGTACGAATTCAACCCAGAACAGATAGTAATTTGTCACTTGCTAGTTATTATACCATTTTTCATATCTGCTAACATCTTATAACAAGTTACTTTTAAATATTTATCTGTCACTTACAATATCTGAGTCATTGGATGGGTGGGGGATCTTAAATGGTTTTTATTTCTGTTGACCCTTTGCTTGCGTATTTGGCGATTTTTGTTTCTAAAATCATGCTTTGTTGATATGTGGGAATCTGAGGTCTTCTATGCAGAATACTGTCCTCCAGAGAGGATTTGCATTTGCTTCTGCCTGGAACTGCTTCCTGAGACCTTCCTAGGACCTCATTCATCTCACTCAGGCTTCCCTGTGCGAAGCCACAGTTGGGTGGCATAAACTTTCCTCTCTTGTTGCAGGGTCTGGGCAGGATTCCTCCTAAATTTGTGTGGGTCCCAGATTCCCAGAGATTAGGGTAGTGTCCTTGGTAAATTACTGTTTTCTTTCTCTCCCGGACTTGGTCTTTCTTTAAAGCTGCAGAAATGATGCTTCACAGAGTGTTTTCTTTGTTTTCCTTCCCAGGGTCCACATTCACCTTACAATGTTTTACATCCTTGTTTTGGAAGCTAAATTAGGGGGAAGGCCCTGATAATAACTTCTTTTGAGGGAACTGGCTTTCAAGTTGGGTTATCTCTTTTTTTTTCCAGGAAACCTCTTGGGCCTCCAGTTCTCACTCTTCAGATACAGAGGATGTGAGTTGCACCCTGAGCCCTCTCGCTCTCAGCTGAGTGAAGCGTGCTTCGGTAAGGCAGTTTTCTGTACACTTACTCCTCACTTGATTCAACAAATATTGGTCGAGCCACATGTTGACCCAAATCCTCTTTCAATGTCAAGCAAATTGTGTTTATTTGGAAATCATGCCTTTTAAAATTTATAATTAGACATTTATATTATGATACATGATGCTTTCTCATCTAGTTTTGTTTCCTTTTTATTTCACTGAGTCAGAGAGGGTTGGAGATGTGATTGTGTTGTGCTTGTAATATGCTGACAGAAAGCTGACAGCTGCTGAAATCACCCCAGACAGAAGCCTGTATTTTAAGAGGAATAATACCAGGGAGAGAGGGATGAAGAGGAAAATAGAAACTCGGGGGGGGGGGGTGGTGGTAGAGGCACTTGGGTGGCTCAGTCAGTTAAGTATCTGACTTCAGCCCAGGTCATGATCTTACAGTTCATGAGTTCGAGCTCCATGTTGGGCTCTGTGCTGACAGCTCAGAGTCTGGAGTCTGCTTCAGATTCTGTGTCTCCCTCTCTTCTGCACCTCCCCAGCTCATGCTCTATTTCTCTCTCTCACTCAAAAATAAGTAAACATAAAAAAAAAAAAAAGGAAACTGGGAGGTAATGAGAAAGGTTTGCTGATCCTTCTGAGAAGTATAAACAGACAATTCCTTGTTTCACAAAATGTATTTGGATGAATTTAGGGGAATAGACATGTATAAATAAAAAGGGCACATACCTTCTGCATGCATAACAAGGTATGTGCACTTTTTTTTTAAATTTTTATTTAATGCCAATGTATGTAGAGCTAATGAATACAATATATGATGTTTATATCACCTTAGAAGTTCTGCATTCCCAGGTGAGATTTGATCATTTGACATTGACTCCTAGTAGAATTGTAAAAATCAAATCATTGATGTCATTGGTGTCAAACTGGGTGCCTGGTTTTGAGGAGCCAGGGATCCCATTAAAAATGCCATTAAAAATGGCATTGCCATATTTGCATAGGTGGATTCCATTAAAATAGAAATATTTATCAAGATAATAATGTATCTCGTTTGTTACAAGTCCCAGTTTCAACTCAGATATTATATGTAATGCAGAGAAAGGATAAACCACACAAATGCATAGATACTGCTCTCTTTAAAACTTCTAAGTCACCATCTACTCAACCTCCAGTTTCCTCCAAGTTAGCTCTACCCTGAATATCTTAACTTGGAGGTAGAGCATTCCAGCCCATGCAGCCTTATAAGTCAGGGGCTTGAGAAATTAGAGCCACTTTACCAGACTACTTCTCATGTGTCAAGGACAAGTCCAGATCTAGGATATACAGCAGTGTGTCCCAGGATCGACTGTATAGGAAGGTGCTTCCTCTTCCTTTCAATAAACTTGTTTCTCCCAGTGGAAATGTGGCAGAAAGATTTGTGAGTTGGATGCTGAGAGCTTGGGTACGAAACAGCTCTGTTTTATTTGACAACCTTCCAAGCGTCTGCCCTAAATGCAGATCCCCGCCCCCCCCCCCCGCAACTTCACTTTCCAGCCCTGATAGACCATTATAATTTCTCTATTCGTATAATTTTCATTTGTTAGAACAAGGTACAGCTGTTTCAGGGGAAAATGTTTTTGAGAAAGTAGCTTGCCTATAAATCCATTTGTTTCACAATAATTAATTTGAACAAACTCCAAAAATATGCTTTAATAACTTCTCAGATCCCAATTAGGGCCAAATAAATGGCTTTCATTTATGGCAGAGCCGATCTGATTAGGTTTCTTGTTTGGTGCACTACAAGCATGCAAACTATCCACCCTGAGGGACATCAAGCGAAATCTAAATCTTTAGATTTATTTAACCACAAATGCATATTTATAAATTGCAACAGACTTTTCTAATTAATTTGGCATCATGCTAATGATTTTTCTTTGTAACAACTGATTATATCAGGAAGGATCACAGCCAGATCTAGAGCCGTTTGCAGTCACTGCTAGTTTGGAGAGAAATGGAAGGAAGCGATAAAGAAAAACAAATTTCAGGGAGGTGGCTCCTCAGAAGTAATTACTGATTTCACCAAATGTCCACTGAAGCAATCCAATCCCTAACCCTCATTTAGTAAGCTCCACTATCTTGTCCATTTTACAGCTAGGTTTACTTGCAACTGACATGTTTTCTGGTGAAGAAAATCGTGATGGCAAAGTCTGTGCAGAGGCACGGCACTGAAGAGTCTGAAATGACACCCGATTTTGAGAAGGAAAGGTATGAGGACAGAAGGTCAGGCGAATAGAAAGGGTCACAGATAGGGCACTGGAGACCCGAGTCTGAGCACTTCTGCCTCTTCGGAAGAGGAATTCCAAATTGGCCAACTGGAGGCATTGAAATAAGTCCCAGAAAAAATGGGGTGGGGTTGGCTTGAGAAAATAGAGTACCTTGAACGGAAGAAGGGATGTTCTGCTTTAGCAAAAGGAGAGCTGAGTAAAGAAAGTGGAGTCAAATTATAATGGTGTTGGAGCACCTGGTTGGCTGAGTTGGTTAAACGTCTGACTGTTGGTTTCAGCTCGGGTCATGATCTTGCGGTTCGTGAGTTCAAGTCCTCCATCAGGCTCTGCACTGACAGCACAGAGCCTGCTTGGGATTCTCTCTCTCCCTCTCTTGCTGCCCCCCTGCCCCACCGCCGCTCATGCTGTCTCTCTCAAAATAAATAAATAAATAAACATTAAAAAATAATGGTATTAACCTAAAGTCCTGCTGGAGATAAGGAGTAGGGATGTGAGTGGGGAAGTTAGAGGCATTTCACAGTGTCCTACCAGAGTCTACTGAAACAGCCATACTTTTGTATTAGAAAAGGGGCTTTAAGGAACTCCCAGAAGGCTTGTTGTCTATCCTTTGAATTGTGGAGGTTAATAAGAGGTACTCAAGGCACTTCCGACTAAAAAATCTCCACACGTCTTCAGGTGTCCATCACTAAGACAATGTAAGAGTTAGGTGCTAACAGAGAGGAAGTTAAATTTTTTTAGATCACCAGTCCTCACAACTGATGGAGGGTGTTGTATTAATAAGACTTTTGCTGTTCTGTTGCTCTACAGGATGATATAGGATAGATCTCCAAATAGGAAAAAGCATCCTGGCTGGTCAGTGAAAATTAAACATTGTAGGCTCAAATTATATTTTCAAAAGCTCTTCTGACCAAATGGGAAGCAGCTGGGAAATGAGAAAGTTCATGACTGTTTCTGGAGAGGGTGTTGCACAGCAGAATTTGACTGAGAATTTAGATTCAATAAATCAGGCTGGGAAATGGATAGAAGTGGAATATATTCCCCAAACCATCTGTTTATCTGGACACGGTCTGATCAGGAGGGCTTTACATTGAGGCTGAAGGGGAAGCAGAGAACAGGAAAAGACATACAAATTTTAAGTTGGTTGACTACCTGGGTGCATGCTTTATAGTGATCTTCTTTTTTTTTTTATTTATTTTTTATTTTTTTTAAACTTTTTTTTTTTCAACGTTTATTTATTTTTTGGGACAGAGAGAGACAGAGCATGAATGGGGGAGGGGCAGAGAGAGAGGGAGACACAGAATCGGAAACAGGCTCCAGGCTCTGAGCCATCAGCCCAGAGCCTGACGCGGGGCTCAAACTCACGGACCGTGAGATCGTGACCTGGCTGAAGTCGGACGCTTAACCGACTGCGCCACCCAGGCGCCCCTATAGTGATCTTCTTCAGTTGAAGAAAAAAAGGGGATTAATTCTGTGGTTAAGGGGAATGCCTCACAGAATGGTGCAGGCAGGCCTTGGACATGGACTGAGGTAAAGGACTCATGCACTTTAGGTCCTCAGGAGTCTTTTTATTTCAGATCAGCACATCCACTGCCACTGTTTTCCAGTCAACATGGCAGACGGTAGCTGCCAGTCAGTCATCAACTGTCATATCCACCCAACAAAGCATCCCAGTTGGTTCAAGTCTTTTGGTCCCCATCTCTGGCTGGCTGGATCAGGAGTCCATTCCTGGGTCATCGAGTGTGGGGCATGGGGAGGAGGCCGGGCCATGATATGTTTTTCCTGTGGCTCTTTTCACTGCAATCAGTTGGACCAGGGGCCTGCGGAAGAGTGAGCATTTATGAGGAGGTCAGGACCACTGGTATTACAATTGGTAATTCACTGTCCATTGAGTCAACAACACTGGAAGAGGTGCTGAGTAACCAGAAAAATAGGCAGCCAGACAGTCATAACCAACACTGTTGGGAGAGAGGAGCAATCCCACAGGTAAACTTGAGCCCCCTGCAGTGGTGAGCAGAGGGCTCTGAGCTTTAGTACCCAGGCGTTGCTGACTCTCCAGCATTTAACAAAATCCCAGTTGGGACTCTTAACTGAAAATATGTGGAATGAACACATGAATTATTAGAAAGTGGAGATACCTTGAGATGGCTTTTAAAAGAAAGAACTTTATAGAGGGGGGTGGTTAGTTTATTTGAGGAGAAGTGTTTCACTGGGGCTGAATGTGGGCGGGGCCACCGTTTGTAACACTCTTGACCTTGACAGGAAATAGGCCAGTTGTTCTAGTTGAGCATCGGAGGATGCCTAAAGCTTGAATCAGCACCCAAACCCACTCCAGGGGAAAAGGTTGGATCTTTGATTGTCAAATTAGCAGACCCATGTGGTAACGAGGTTCATTTCCTTCTCTGAGATGCATCCTCACTCTTCAGTTTCTTCTTTGGCTAAATGTATTCTCCCTGAATCCAGTTTGGCTTGGTCAGATCGATGTATTTTATGTCACATCAATTGTTTGCAGTTAGAATCTGGTGATTCCTAGAATTTCTGTGGGTAAACTTGCTTGCTTTATCTATTGAAATTACTATTTACTGCTTCAGATGGTGTTGCCTTGGTGAGCATTCATGGGTATTGCGTCCTTAGGTGGGTTTTAGATTGTAACTAGGGACCATTCTGATTGCAAAATATACCACCAGATATCAAGGGCGTAGAACTAGCAGAAGGAAGACAGGGATAAGATTGTTTATGTGATACTCCCTGAGATTCCGTTTTTTCCACTCACAGCTATGCTTTGATACATGGTAGAAATGGCATTTCTCTCTTGCAAACCCTTTTAAATTCTAGTTTGAGTTTTCACGCATTTAATAAATGTACCTAGTAGATACCAACCATCATCTATTATCCTGTGATATTCACCATGGGGGGTTGGGAAGGATTGAGAATATTATTGTCTTCTCTTGGTAGATGAGCAAGTGAAGGCTTGGGGAGATTAAGTAACCTGTTCAAGACCACCAAGCTAATACAAGGAAATGGTGTTTTCTTAGTGACTTCTTTCTCTATGGTCTCTGGACTACCGTTGTCACTGAGTATGCACCTTCCACCAGCCAAATCCCAGATCCAGTCTCCTCCTAGATCTTTCTCTTTGTTGAATGGCCCCTTCCCTTTCTTCATCAACTGTAACCTGGCTCTCCCCAGAGTTAATTTCTCTGGCATTGCTATATCCACATGACTTCTCTTTCTCCCTAAAACAATACAGAACCAACTAGTCAAACAAACAAAAGACACTCTTTAGAACAGATAACATCGATACATACCCATCTCATGAATTAAATTATTAAATTAGTGTGAGTTACGTGCTTACCAGCGATTACCACAACAGAGCTATCATTAGTAGTGTTAGAATTATTATTGACCATATATCTTAAAAGTGATGTAACCTACAAGTCTGGTCATATCAAAAGAGCTGCAATCCTCTTTGGAAAATAAACAAAGCAGTTGCTTAAATGCGCATTGTACATTTGGAGTATTTCTTATTCAGGCAAGCTGGTTTTATATTCATGACAAGCATTTTCAATTTTAATATGTTTGCTTACATGAGATGCAGATTGTAATTTAATGGCAGACTGTTTAATTATGCCTTCATTTGTATAAATTGTAATGTTGCTGCTGAATAAATGAAATAAAAATCTCTTTAATTTCCTTCTCAATATTTAATTTAAATCAACGATAAACAGTGCCCGTCTCTTTGAAACAATGTTAATTAATATTCAGAAGACTAAATTTGTTTTTGGATGTATGGTATGTGTGGCCTGTTGGTTTCATAATTGAACTGGAAATAAGATTGATAGAGTTAAATAATCTCTAAAGAGAAAGAAAAAAAAAGTACTGTACAATTCTATTCAATGCATCTCTGCCAGTAGGAAAAGGCATAAGATGGGCTTTACCTTTCACACTGTTCATATAATTGTCATCCAATGTATAATTTAGAGTTTAGCTTTTGAAATAATTTATAAATATACCACATAATTATTCAAATTGCTGAAGCATTATTTTTTTCTAACAAGTTGGTCTGGCCCATTTGTACATCCTATTAAAAAATTAATAAAGTGAGGAGGGGAGTGAGGACAATAATTGTGCTAAGGCTCCATATCCCAGGCGCTACTTAAAGAGACATAAAGATGAATGAAACAAGATGGTGGCCTTCAAGGAATTTATCATTTAATGCAAAGGTCCAGAAAGACGGACACTTTTACTACTTACAAAGTGGAGTAGTGCCTTCATGGAGAATAATGCAGTATTCATGAGGGGGGAAGCGTGGGGCACAGTCACCTTTGCCAAAGTTAATATCATCACCTTCATTACCGATAATCATTGAGTGTTGAGTCTTTGCTGCGTGACAATGCTCTAGGTGATTTATGTTAGTTCATTCAGCCCTTATAATGCTCCTACATGAAAACTAAGGCCCAGAGATGCTCAATAATTTGTCTAAGAAGACAAAGCTAGTAAACAGCAGATACAGGAATTGGACCTAGGTAGCCTTGCCTTAAGGTCCATATGATTCATTTTCCCATTACATGGTAAACTTCGCAAAATACGTGCGTGGGAATGTTCAGATATCCAGGAAATGGGAAGCTAAAGGGTTTGGGATGGGCATAGATATAGGACCCTATCACTGAGTTTCATGCTGATGAAGGCAACTGGACGGGTTAAAATGTAATCCAAAGGCAGTACCTATCAGCATAGTTTAGAAATTATCTGTGCTGTGAAACTTAATTCCACAGGTAACCAAAGCGGTGAGGGAATTGAGGAAAGAGTCCACTACGAAGTGATAAAATTTGAAGACTCCAAGGGTCACTAAAGCACTGGAAGAACCTGCCTGTTTTAAGAGTAATACTCACTGGTACATCAAGAGCAGAGGAATCAGAGCCCCACATAGGGAGGCAAGATGCACGTTGGAGTCACTGAGGCGATTTGAGCCAGCAGGGACTTAGTTAGGGAATTGGGTCAGGCCCCAATGGGGGGGTCCAGGCGAATCCGGTGGGAGAGGCAGACTATGCCGGGGGTGGGGCGGGGGGGGGGGCAGGTGGTAGACGCATTGGAAGTGCATTCAGACATCACCCCCATGCATGAATCAGGGCCGTGTCAGCCGAGGAGACCCTAGCCTGTGGCTGTGTTTTCCAGCCATTCTAAGCATCAGAGACTGTGGCTGGGAGGTTAGGTGTGAGAAGTCTCCATTCAGACTCTGTTAGAGGAGAGGCCAGGCTCTTGCCTGTCACTGAGTGCCAGGGCGTGCCTCTCCGGGGAGCGGCTGCCAGAGAAGAGCGTCTCCAGGGGAATGGTCCTGCCGTGGCGCCGTGGCAGCCTTGCACGCAGCCACATAGGCCCTTGCAGGGGAGGGCCTGACCTGCAGCTCATCTGAGTCTTAGGTGGACACTTTATGGTCCTCCTGGGACCGGAGGGGATGAGGGCCTTGGAAGGGGCTGCCGTCCAGCCGTCTACTGCTCACCTCCCCCTCCCCCTCGCTCCCGGGGTCTCATGGAGTATGGGGCTTTTAGTGCCATGTGCTCAAAATAGAGTTTCAGGGTATAGAACTGCTCAGCCACAGCCTGGAATTGGCTCCTTAGAAATGGGGTGTGTTATTAGGGCTGCGGTAACAAATAGCAAAAACGTGGAGGTTTGAGACAGCAGGAATTTATTCATGGCTCTGGAGGGCAGAAGTCTGAAATTAAGGTGTTGGGTGAGGGGCACTTGGGTGGCTCAGTCCCTTGAGCATCCGACTCTTGATTTGGGCTCGGGTCATGATCTCATGGTCCTGGGATCAAGCCCCTCGGTGTGAAGCCTGCTTGGGATTCTCTCTCTCTCTCTCTCTCTCTCTCTCTCTCTCTCTCTATCTCTCTATCTCCCTCCCTCTCTCCGTCTCCCTCCCTCTCTCCGTCTCCCTCCCTCTCTCCCTCTCTCCCTCTCTCTCAAAGTAAACGTTAAAAAAAATGAAATCAAGGTGTTGGCATGGCCACACCCCCTCCAAAGTCCTCTTTCCCTGACTCTCCCAGCTTCTGGTGACTCCTGGTGTCTCTTGGCTTGTGGCCACATCACTCCAGTCTCTGCCTCCACCTTCACATGTCCTTCTGTGTGCCCGTGTCCTCTCCTCTTCTTATATGGACACTGGCCATTGGAATTAGGGCCCGCCTTAAATCCACAATGATTTCATCTGGAGGTGATTAATTACATCTGCAAAGACTATTTCCAAAAAGGTTCAAATTCTCAGGTTCTTTTGGGGACACTATCCAGCACTGTCCAGGGTGTCCCCAGCTCATGTTGAAGCAATCTACACCCTTTTGTTGCAACGTTGTCTTTTTTGGCCTATAAAGCAAGGACCTCAGGGAGCTGGTGCCTTTGGTTGAACTTCCTTTCACTATGTAAGTGGTAAACTGTCTGAATCTAAAAGCAGCTGGTGTGTTTTCATCGGGGAATCCAGTCAGGTGATGGACTTGGCCTTTGTTTTGTGCGTGTGCTTCACAGTCACCCATCCAGAAATTCAAGCGCAAACTCAAAGCCAACCGACTCTCTTCGGTCTCCCTCCCGCCCTGTGCTGGCAACAGTCGCCCCTTCCTGCTAGTTCTGTGGCTTCTCCATCTGCTATATTCCTGACCCCTGCTCTTTCCTTGCCCCCCATTATTTCTTGCCTAGATTACTGCCATAGCTTCCTCGCCCTCTTGTTTTACCCAGTCTTACTACATTCAGCCCACTACTACTAGATTGATCACTCAGAATTTCACAACTATTTTTTACTATATTTATTTATTTATTTTGAAAGAGAAAGAGAGCATGTTAGACTGGGGGAGAAGCAGAGAGAGGAAGAGAGAGAGAATCCCAAACAGTCTCCACACGGTCAGTGCAGAGCCTGACGCCATGCGGGGCTCAAACTCATGAACCTCAAGATCACAATCTGAGACAAAATCAAGAGTCGGACACTTATCCGAGTCACCCAGGTGCCCTGAGCACTCAGAATTTTAAAAAGCACCAGGGCACTCCCGGGTTCAAACCCTTTAATGAGTTCCCATCACCTACCGATTAAGGCCAGATTTCTTATGGCCCAATTCATAGACCCCCATATGAGCTAGCGCCTCCCTACAGACATGGCAGCGTCTCCCCCTGCCCGCACCACATACCTTCTGTCTTGAGGGTCACCTGATCCACAGAAGTGGTCCTTTGGTCTATGGAGAGTCATCTTCCATAGCCCTTTATTTTGTTGCAATCATATTCTCTTGCCCATGTTCATATCCCCACTGAGTGCTGACAGTTATGTCCCTTAAAAAATTTTCTGGGGATTAAAAGTGTTAACATGCTTGGCACACAGAAGGCACTCAACAAATTCCATTTTCTTTCATTGTATCTGACCCAGCCACGTATCTTGCTCGTAGCTGACGTTCATTATATTTGTAGATCAGTTGTTGAAACAATCAAGACCTCCATATCCTTTTGGAAGCAATCACCATAAATTAGCTTTATAATTCTCAAAATAGCTAAATGTCAACAGCAAGTTTATTCTATTTTTTTCTCCTCTAATTACCCCTTAACTTCCTCCTATTTTGAGAGCATCTTTCCCCATTTTTTCTTCTCCTTGGGATACTAGATAGCCTGTTGCCTTTCCCAAAGCTGCCACCTTGTTCTCCTGTCCCTCCTTCCTCGTTCCTCCTTCCAAATTTGAAGAGTGAGTCGCTTATGACCTTGTAGGCTGTCAGATACCACTTTGTACCCAGAGCAGAGTCTCCTCTCTTGGGCGTGATTTTGCATCCTTCTGAACACACCATTGTTTGGGTGTGGGGGGAAGGCCCTGGGCTGGGGGCTCTGCATAAAAAGATGAGTAGTAGGATTTTCTAAACCTGGATGGAAGTGCCTGCTGTCTTAAAGACGCCATGGAAGAAGCTGGGGGTATAAGGAAGAGTAAATCACAAACCAGCTTGAGTTCTCCAGGGGGCCAGCCATCACCAACACATGGGGTTAGGTTCATAAGACAGCGAGGCCTTTCCTCTTGCCGTTTACTCCTTCATGCACGCCTTCGTGAACTACCCTCATAATTCTGGAGTCTCTCCTTGTCTCCATTCAGAATGAGCTAATCCCCTAAGATGCAACTTAAAATGCCAGTTGTGGAATAAACCGCACCTCCCTTGTTTTCCACTGCGTGGGTTGGACACCTGCTTTTGAGGGAGTACCCAGCAAGCTGTAGTCATGCTCACTGGGGATTCATACGCCCAGAGGTCTGTGAGCTCCTAGTGACACAGGCTCCACGTTCAAGGGTGATCTGTGGTTTCCGTCTCTCATCAGAGCAGCTTACAGAGTGTCACCTTGGACTTTGAGGGGCACCCCATTCATCTCTCTGCTGGCCTGACGATGGAAATGAGCAGGAGCCGCCAAAGTTGCTGTAAGAGCCTCAGGAGCTATGCACATGAGAGATATTTGCCCCTGAAGGGGATCATCGTCTGCTTCGGAACACATCGCTCCGTCCTGAGACTTGTAATAAAACGCCGTGGTCTGTGCTAGAGGCATGGTGTGATGTCAGTGTCAGGAAGAAGAAAGCAGACGTTGGTGGCACTTGGGCTCCCAGGCTGGAGGAAGCACGGTGCCCCTCCTGCAGGCTTTTGGAAAGCACACTGGGGATCTCTGGAGGATTTAGGCTGGTAGTATATTGGCATTTCTTTCCGTATATTCTGCACTGGGTGAATCGAATCAAATGATGTGAAAACTATAACCAGATTCTGGTCTGCTTGGGTGGGCAGGAACGGCAGCTGCCTATGGGTAATTTCTGTGCTCGTATTCTTGATCAGGAAATTAATGATGGCACAGTTCAAGGACTATCCATTCATCTAAAACAGGACCCCTGCCAAAAAGTGGGAGAACAGAGAAGAAAGTCGAAATCCTGGAGGAAGGGGGAGGCAGGATCCCCGTAAGTTAGGGCTGCCTGGGTTCGCAATGCTAACTGAGAGTGCACAGCAGGACCCAGGGCTGATTAAGGGGGTCACACGTGGGGCTGCTTCTCTGAGAGCCACAGACTCCCAGGGCTACCCACCCGTCTGGGGAGGAGGCTCAGGAGAGAAGAATCCCATGCTCCAGATTCTGGTGAGAACAGAGTTCCTAATACACAGTGGCTGGGTAGGGCTTCCTTCCTCCAGTTTGTTGTAGAAGGACCTTAGTTAGAATCAGACTCCTGCTCATCTTCTCTTGCTCCTGGGGAGGAGGGACTTTCCAGATTGTTGAGCTCCAGCAGATGAGCTCAGCCACTCCCTTTCTTCTCCACTAAGCTCCCTCATTGCAGGAAGCATGTATTCTCTGAAGCTGTGCACAGTGAGTTGTTCGGTAGCAGAACCCATAGGGAGACGTGGGGGTCCCCAGAGCTCTGGAGGTAAACTCAGTTCCGGGGGCATTATTAACATGTGCCCTTGGCTGTAGTCCTGAGCCCCATCCTCCGATAATGCTATTCATAGTAATAAAGGTGATGTTTGACCCCTTCCTGTTTGATGTTTGTCATCTTTCAGCTGGTTCTGAGAAACAAGGGCATCCATTGCTTTTTAGGTTCCCCAAATCACATACCTAACACACTTTCCCCATGCAGTTACCAATGTCAACAGTGTTCTTCCTTTGATCGATTGACTGTTTGATTTTAATATTCTGCTCCTTGAAAAGCAGGGTTGTCTCTGAGAACAAATAGTGCTTCGGTGGGGCACCTGGAGGTTCAGTCAGTTGAGCATCCAACTTCAGTTCAGGTCATGATCTCGCAGTTTGTGGGTTCGAGCCCCGTGTCGGGCTCTGTGCTGACAGCTCAGAGCCTGGAGCCTGCTTCGGATTCTGTGTGTGTGTGTGTGTGTGTGTGTGTGTGTGTGTGTGTGTGTGTGTCTGACCCTCCCCCGCTCACACTCTGTCTCAGTCTCTCTCTCAAAAATAAGTAAGCATTAAAAAACTAAAAAAAAGTAGTGCTTCGGAGTTAGAAAGTCTTGAGATAAAATATCAGCTTGTCATTAACTGAATGACAATACAAAAGTCACAGTTTCTCTGAGCCTCACTTTCTTAATATATTAATGGGGGGTCATAACTACCTTCTAGACAAATGTGAGGATGTGACGCAGAATTCAGAGTCTAGCACAGAGCCTGGCAGATGGTAGACACGCGGAGAATGTGAAGTTCCTTTCCTCTTTCAATTTTCCCTCTGTTCCTTGACATAGCCATGCCTGAAACAAGCATGCGTGCTTAATAATGGAAACCCCAGCACTGACTCCAATGTGAGTAGAGTCAAAAGAAAGAATCTTTTTTTAAAAGGCCATCCAGGGTGGGGCGCCTGGGTGGCGCAGTCAGTTAAGCGTCCGACTTCAGCCAGGTCACGATCTCGCGGTCCGTGAGTTCGAGCCCCGCGTCGGGCTCTGGGCTGATGGCTCAGAGCCTGGAGCCTGTTTCCGATTCTGTGTCTCCCTCTCTCTCTGCCCCTCGCCCGTTCATGCTCTGTCTCTCTCTGTCCCAAAAATAAATAAACGTGGAAAAAAATTAAAATAAATAAATAAATAAATAAATAAAATAAAATAAAAGGCCATCCAGGGGGCGCCTGGGTAGGCATCCAACTTTGACTCAGGTCATGATTTCAGGGTTCATGAGTTTGAGCCCTGTGTCGGGCTCTGTGCTGACGGCCTGGAGCCTGCTTTACATTCTGTGTCTCCCTCTCTCTCTCTGCCCCTCCCCCACTCACCATCTGTCTCTCCCTCTCTCTCCAAAATAAAATAAAACATAAAAAAATTTTTTTAAGGCCATCCAGTAATACTTTAGCCTCTGTGGGCCGCTCATCCCCTATCACGACTACTCAACTTTGCTACTTAGCACACAAGCAGCTGTGGACAATATGTAAAGGAATGCATATGATTGTGTTCCAGTAAAACTTTATTTATAAAAACAGATGGCAGGCCATAGTTTGCTGACTCCCATTCTAAAGCACTGTTGAAATGTTAGTGATGGTTTCTCAAAAACCATGTCTGCCATGGTTCTCGATGTGGCCAATTACAGGGCAGAAGGCTAAGAATCAAGGAAGAATCAAGGACATAAATAAGTGTCCAAATAAAATTGACCCTTCCCTTGCTGGGGCTCCCACAATGCAAATTTCTCTCCCCCTTGTCTGTAATGTCTGAGCTGCTTCCCATGATAACACTTACACCGGGTTGTGGTTATCTGTTTACTTTCTCTTCTTCTGTGATCGAGCTCTTTGTAGGCAAGTACTGTCTGATTAATTTTATAACTCTAGTACCCAGTGCCTGCAATATAGCAAGCATGCCATAAATGCTCTTGAGGGAAATCACTTAATGAAAATTTGGGGGCAGACTTTTCGCTGTTAAAAGGTTGGCTTCTCCATTCAATTTCCATGAGTGTGATTCTTAGCCAATATCGGTTACTGCAGAATGGTTGTAATTCCTGGTGTCTTTTCTCTGCTTATGGCTAGTATCATACACTTTTCCTCCCCACCCCACCCCCTTTTTTAAAGATTCTTAAATGCTGATTTCTTGACAGACTTCCATTTCTAGGAATTCTTTCATCATGCTTCTCTTTCCACAGTCACATTCTCTGAAAATACATCAACACGTTAGGGTTCTATCTTAGGAGCCTAATACCATGTGACTATTACGTCTGTCAATGATTGCTGCCCCCTTGGAGAACTCAGGCTAGTTTGTGATTTATTCTTCCTTGTATCCCCAGATTCTTCCATGGGGTCTATAAGACAGCAGGCACTGGATAAGGGTCCGTTGTAATGACATTGAGCTAACTGTGGATGAATGCAGTCCTAGAGCCTAACTTCCAGGAGATTACAGTTCAGTAGGGGAGATGAACCATGGCCATTAAAACTCTGAGGCTTGGTAAAAAGCAGCGCTGTAGGAAAATGTAGCTGAGTGCCCCAAATGATAAGACAATAGTTCTAGACAGTCTCTCTGCTGAGACAGTGCAGGGAGGACACATGGAACTGGAGACATATGCGTTGGGACTTAATGGATAGGATGTAGACTGACAGAGACGGTGTGTGTTCTAAGCAGCAGAAGCACAAAGAATGGAATCGTGCCTGGAAGGACAGAGGAGCTTGGGAAATGAGCTGTCAGTATCATTTATTGAGAGCCTTTGACATGCCAGGAATTTTAAGTTCATTGTCTCGTTTAACATCTACAGTCAAATACCACAAATTAAGCTTTATCGTCTCTATTTTACAGGTGATAAAACCAAGGCTCAAAAGAGATTCAATGACTTGCCCAAGGTCACACAGCACACTAGGGTCTGTCCAACTCCAGAATCCAAGCAATATGTACTCCAGCTGGAGGAACCAGACCTCCCAGTTAAAAGGTAGCCTTATTTTGGGAAATTTTGGGTTTTTAATACCTACTGACTTAATCTTGATTCTAAGTGTGAGGGCCAGGTCTTGCCTGAATTATGGCCTTGGGATAGAGGAATAATCTCCACATACTTCCAGCACCTTTCTTCTTCCCAGTTACCCCAGAGGCCCCAGTACAAGGCCATGGCCCAGGATCAACATGCACACACAGAAACCCAACATATTTTCTGAATCTCTACCTTTGTTCTCATCAAACTGTCATTGTCTAGGACACCTGCTCTCTGAAGCCCTTCTATATCTTCCCAAACTAATGGGTTTACTTTCTTTTCTGACACCATTTGGTACCTCGTCTAATCCTGGTGTACTTTCTCGTTTGGCTCCCACAGGAGTTTCTGTAGCACAATTGTGTAAACCTTGACCATCCACCAGGGCAACCAGCCTCCGGACTCCCCCAATGCAAGGCCATTTCTCTAGATTAGGCCCTGAATTTCCCTTACTTACATCCTTGTGCTGCTCGATATTTCCTCCTCCAGTAGCTTGGACCATTGGACTCACCTCCCAAAGCTTCTGCTGGTGAACAGATGTAATGGGTATTCCTCATGGAAGGAACCACATCATTGATCCCCCCCCCCCCCCCCACCTGGCCATTGTGCCCAGGAAAGCTTTGTTCTTCTGACTGAAGATGAATAACTTATTTTAAATTTACACCTTATCCACATCCAAAACCAGTATTAGAGACACCTAAACTCGAAAAGATATGAGATCCTTACGACAGGAATATAAAATCTAAAGCGATAATAAGAGACTGGGTAGAAGCCAAATCCCCTGGTTATGCAGTTTTATGTAGTTTCTGTCTTCCAAAGCTTTAAATTTAATTCTGAATTTTCTAAACACCAAGACAGAAAATGAGAAAATGGCAGTTCATGTAATTCACAGTGTTGGGGGTTATTGTGCTAGCATCTCATCTTGCCTTTTCTTATCTTCCCTCCTAGCATTAGATCACTGTTATGACAGTGACATCACATGCCTTTTCTTCCCTGTGGCCCCCAAAGGGCCAGGCCATGTCTGTCCTCTAGATCATTTGAGGATTGCAGACACGGCCTTGGCAGATTCAGAATCAATTCTGGCTACTTTTGCAGTGCATAGACCAAAGTCAACTAAAACCAGCCCTGTTCCACAAAATTCCTCCTGTTCCCTGGACGTTTGACTGCTAACCTCAAAACCAGTTGTAATTCCACAGGAGTAATTTTGATAGTTACCCCACCCTGGCTTTTTAGCTATAAATAACAAAAATCCACTTGGCTAACCTAAAGAGAAAAGAAATTCCTGGAAGTATATTATAGAGAAGCAATGGTAATGCTGGAGACTAAAGCTTGTACATCGGACCAAAACTAAGTGCTGAGGAAACTGAGAATATAGCCGAGGGATAGTTTCAAAGTCTCTGGTTTGAACAGTCTGGTTAGAATCCAGTCATTGGACTTTGCCACTCTGCTGTGAGTGATCTCCTATCTCTGTCCCATTTGGCTTATTTTTTTCCAAATTAAACATGGAGGGCGGGAGCCATTTATTGACAGAAGCTTGCCAATCTACCTGAGCTTGAACTTCCAACAGACGGGGAAAAGGAAGTTGTGGTCTTCCCTGGTGGGATTCCTGTGACCCACTAGAGCTCAAACCTCTAAATAGAAAGGAGTTTCCATGGTGGGCAGAAATTGCCCAGTAAGTGATGTTTTACTTGGTTCTACTTGGTACACTTAGTCCCCCTTAGCTTCCAGCCCAACTTTGGAGGACGCAGCATGCCTCTCAGATAGATTTAAATGGGTCGGTACACACTTATCTCAGACATGTGAAGGGTTGACAGTGTTAGGGAAATTAGGCTTATTTTTCATGACCCCGAGTGTTTGAACTAAAAATCAGGTATATACATTATTGTCCATGTTTTCTCCATGAAGCAGGACTGTCAACTAGTAAGAGCTGTCCAAAGACACAGTGGGAGACTGGCATTGAATCATTCAAGCTAAGGTCCCATGATCACTCAGCAGGGAGCATCTAGACCCTCAGTGTCCAATGTGGGAGCTCAGATTTAAATTTGAATTAACCCAAATTCCAAAATCTAACTCCTCAGTTGCACTAGCCACATTTCAGTGACTCGGTAGCCACATACAGTCACAGCACAGAGAGGGACATTCATATCATCACAACAAATTCTGTCGGGCAGGACTGTTATAGAGAGTTTCAAAGCATCAATCATGGTTAGACTAGCTGAAATAAAAGCCTTTCAGTCCTGATGGTGTAAGATAAATCATATACCTTGGGTTAGATATTATTGGCACTTTTCATATTCAAGAGGGAGCAAAGAAAGCAAGCCTCCATGCAGGAGATAACAATGAGACTGTACCCCAAAATAAACGAAAGGGACAGATAGCAAATTGTCTAGACTTTGCTATCCCTGTGATCTGTGTTGTAACTGCTCAGTTCTGCCGTGGTAATGCAAAAGCAGCCACGGACAACACAAAAATAAATTGGTGTTGCCGTGTTCCGACATGAATTTGTTTATAGTGAAATTTGAATTTCAGATAATTTTCATCTACCGTGAAGTATTTTCTTGGGATGTTTTTCTCAACCATTCCTCTAGGTGATAAACATAGTTTGCAGCCCCTTCCCTAGAGGGACTCTTAGATTTGGAATGGCTAAGAGAGGTTCATCTGACCGATCCTCCCCAATTCCTGAAATTGTCAGAACATCCAGCCTAAAGCAGTGGCTTACTGCAGTAATGTTAGTAGTGATGTGATGACAGTCCAGTGTCCTGCTCCATCGTTCCATTTTTGAGTGGCCTCAAAATCAATATTGCTAAGTGATTATGAGAACAGAGTAAGGAACTAGACCTACTTATTTAAAAAAAATTTTTTTTTAAGTTTATTTATTTATTTATTTAGAGAGAGAGCAAGAGAGTGTGAATGGGGTAGAGGCAGTGAGATAGGGGAGAGAGAGAGAATCTCAAGCAGGCTCCACGCAGACCCTGATGGGGCGCTCAAACTCTTGAACTGTGAGATCATGACCTGAGCTGAAATCAAGTCAGATGCTTCACCGAGTGAGCCACCTACGCGCCCCAAACTAGACCTATTTATACGTGCTTCACTACTTCCTTACTATGCAATTATGAATAATTTACTGAATCATTTTATCCTTCTGTTTTGATGCTATGTTACTGTTATCTTTAATTATAAAATATGGCAACTTCCCATGCCCCCTGTGGTTATTTTCAGGATTAAATGAGATAATGTGGGTAAAGCCTACTGGCAAAGGCATGTGAATTCAGTATTATAAATGGAAGGCATTGTCATTCACACTCAGATAATAAAATAATTACATGGAAAATGATTGAATTGACATCAAAGTTTGCAAATGTAATGATGTAAGATTGGGAGAGGCTGAGCAGAAAAACATAAGTTCTATCAAAGCCAAATTAAAATTTTATTCATAATGCAAGGATCCCTTCCCAAAAGGAATAATTTTGAGGGTTATGCCAACTGGTAAATGTCACATAACACCAGGAAGCCTGACTCATAAGGGAAGAGGAATTATGTATTTGATTGGAACAGCATTTCCTCCAATTTGCAGGAAACTATGATTAGTTTCCTGTAAATGAGGCTTTAATTGGATCCACTTTGAACTGATGAGCAGATCGTGGGAATGTATCCGATGTCTCGCAGGTGGATTTGGTCACACTTGGGTAAAGAGTTTATGGCCTGGGTCCACCCAGACATCTTCCTTAAATACTGAATACTGTTGCAGAGTAGAGGGTTGGAGAGAAGGGTGTTTATCGTTTCCTAATTTAAGGGCAGAACCCCCTCGAACCATCCAAATTATAAAAGGCATGTCATTAGTTGTTCTTCACTCATCCATCCCTTTAAGGATAATATGGACTAAAAGTGTCAGTTCCCGCTTTCGATAAACTAGTTTCTTTTAAGCACAGAAATAATAAGATTGAGTGACACTACAGGATTTGTCAGAATGATGTAATATGAAATTAACAAGAAACATGTTACTCTGAACAAAATTGTTCAGTTCAACAAACATTCAATAAGGCTAAATGACAGGCATTGTGATATATACTTAACCCTTGAATAATACGGGTGTGAACCGCTCGGGGCCACCTACACGTGGATTTTTCCGATAATGACAGCACAGCGCTATACATGTGTCTTCTCTTCCTTATGATTTTCTTAAGAACATTTTCCTTTATCTTATTTTATTCTAAGAGTACAGTATATGGTACATAGAACACACAAAATATGTGTTAGTTGACTGTATTATTGGTATGGCTTCATTTCAACACTAGGCTATTAATAGTTAAGTTTTTAGGGAGTCCAACATTATACACAGATTTGTGACTACGTGGAGGGGTGGCACCCCGGTGCCAAGGGTCAATGGTAGATACATAATCTTAAGAACCAATAAGATAGCCCTACTCTGAAGAAGTTCAGTCTAGTTTAAAAGAATGATATGAACAAAATGTCTTTTTTACAGGAAACTCACTTTACTTTTTCTGTTCAAGTATAATTAACCTACAGGGTTATATTAATTTCGGTTGTACAATATAATGATTTGACAATTCTGTACATAATTCAGTCCTCCTCACAGTAAGTGGACTCTCTTTTTTTTAATTTTTTTTTTAACATTTGTTTATTTTTGAGAGACAGAGAGAGACAGAGCATGAGGGAGGGAGGGGCAGAGAGAGAATGAGACACAGAATCGGAAGCAGGCTGCAGGCTCCAGGCTCTGAGCTGTTGGCACAGAGCCCGATGCGGGGCTCGAACTCACAAACCGCGAGATCATGACCTGAGCTGTAGTTGGACACTTAACCGACTGATCCACCCAGGCGCCCCACAGTAAGTGTACTCTTAATCCCCATCACCCATTTCAGTCATACACGTCCCCCCCCCCCCCCCCACCTCACCTCTGGTAAGCACCAATTTGTTCTCTATAGTTAAGTCTGTTCTTTTGTCTCCTTTTCTCTTTTGAACAAAATAAGTTTTTAGTGTTTATTTAGTTTTGAGAGAGAGAGAGAGCACACGCACAAGAGGGAGAGGGGCAGAGAGAGGGGGACAGAGGATCCTAAGCAGGCGCTGATGAAATTCACAAACTGCTAGATCATGACCCGAGCTGAAGTCAGACACTCAATTGACTGAGCCACCCAGGTGCCCCAAAATGATTTTTAAAAGTAGAGAAAGGGGCGCCTGGGTGGCTCAGTCAGTTGTCTGACTTCGGCTCAGGTCATGATCTCACGGTTCCTGGGTTCGAGCCCCGCGTCCAGCTCTGTGCTGACAGCTCCGAGCCTGGAGCCTGCTTCCGATTCTGTGTCTCCCTCTCTCTCTGCCCCTCCCCTGCTCGCACTCTGTCTGTCTCTCTCTAAAAAGTAAATAAACATTAAAAACAAATTTTAAAGTAGAGAAAAGATGGTGCCAAGTACAAAGCCTCAGTAGTGTCTAAGAAATGTCTGGCCACTCAGAGCCATGTACGGGTTGTTTCCTGATTAAGGAGACCCAGGACGTGGCTGACGGTAGGGTACCATCCAGTCCCAGCTACAGAGGTCGAAGCCGTGGGTCCTGGCAACAGTTCCAGTTACATCCACCAGCAAGGAGGGGCACATATTTCTATTCTCACAAAGGCTCCGTATGTTTATCTGGCCTTTATCTCATTGTGGAGAAAAGAAGGAGGAGCAGGAGGAAGAAGGGAGAAAGGAGGAAGGCAACGAAAAAGGAAGGCGCTCAGTGGGCAGGAGGTAGAAGTGGGTGATAAAGACAGGAAGGAAGAAAGAAGAGAAAGAGAATTCTCTCCCAGGTTGGAGCTGGAGGGGACATTAGCAATCACTGAGGCCACGATTGGCAGGCTTTTTCTGCAAAGGACTAGATAGTAAATATTTCTGATGTTGAGGCACTCCCCCTCCCAGTCTCTAAAGCAAGCACACAATGCTGCCGTTGCAATAGACATTAGGTAAACCAGTGGGCGTAACTGCGTCCCAATTAAATTTTATTTACAAAAGCAGGCAGCTGGTGTGCAGGCTGGAGTTTGTTGACCCCTAAGTTCTAACCCATAGTTATCAGCCATGCAGCTGTTGTCAGCCAGGTTCTTGGTAATTTCACATGCCCTGTCTCATTTAATTCCCCGGCCAGCCCTGTGAAGGAGGGCCTGCTTTTCTAATTTTACCAATGAAGAACTTGAGATTGAGACAAGTGCCCACTGTGAGGGTGCCTGAGTCTTAGGGATGCGTTTTTCCATTTTCAGCCCCCGCAATGTTTCTCAGCTCTGGAGTACGTACCAGGCGCTCAATTCTGCACGTAGGGAACGGAATACCTGGGGAAGTAACGTGGCTCACTCGGGGGCTGTCAGTAAATGGTGCCAGGTGGGGACCAGAACACGCGGGTCTCCAATCCTATCCCCTTTGTCCACAGCACAGACAGGCCCATGTCGCTCAAGCTGTGACACGTGCCTGGGTGTGTCCACGTGAGGCACCTTTCCCAGACTTCCTGGCTTATTGAATTTGGCTGGTCCTGGTGTTATTTCAAATGTGAAGTTTTAATTCAATCTTTTTGAAACTAAGAAAAACATATTTTCTCTAAGCTATTTCTCTGAGCCTTGGATAGTGTGAGAAGCTGGCTGAATGCCAGAGAGAACAATGTAATTCTAATTTGGTGGGTTTTCAAGGTTTTTTTTTTTTTTTTTTTTTTAATGTATAGATCACTGGAGGTGGGCTGGGGGTGGAATGCTATATTTTTCTTTTCTTTTCAAGTATGAATGGCATATTGGCAACATGAGATGACAGTTTTAGCAATTTGAGGTGAGTCCATCTTCAAATAAACCTAATTTTCAGCACCATCCAGAAGTCACAATCCATTCTTTGTGACCATTAAAACAAATGCCAAGGAACATGGAACCCTCAGTATGATCAGTACGGGGCGCTCTGCCCAGCAACTGGTCCCCTTCCTTCCCTCTGTGAGGTTCTGGAGGCACAGAAGGGGGATCAGACAGGAAACAAGGACCCACCACAGGACTCTCAGATCCCGCTGAGAAACAGAGGTGGTCTTGAGAGCAGTCTTATTTTCCACCCCACCCCATCCTTCAGTTCCGTTCAGCCTCGTTTGGGGGTAGATACGGTGAAGAGAAGTGGAAAACAAACAAACAAACAAACAAACAAAAAACAGCAGGAGGAGACATTTGCTCTCATGTCAGGCCTGGATCTATTCCCAGCTTTGCAACATATAGTGTGCAACCCTAAGACCTTTATTTAATCCCTGTGAACATTTCATCTGTGAAATGGGAAAAAATGGTCCCTAAAGCCATGAAGCAGAGTTCAGAGCAGGTGATAGATGTATAAAATGGCTGACTCATTGCCAATGTTACAAAATGTTACTTCACCCCTCCACTCACGCTCTTGAAGAAATAGACTATGGGTGAGACACCATCGCAGATTTAAATAATGGGGAAAAAAGAGACTAGATTAGTGTTCAATCCAAGGAAAGCTGTGGGAGTGGCTTTCACGCAGAGAAAAGCATCCCAACTGGGAAAAGCAAGGCAGGGCAAGGACCTGAATGGTTAAGGAAAATGGAGGGACATTTGAGGAGGCAGAAGATTCCATGGCAGGAGAAGATTCCATGACTGCAGGAGCATAAGAGAGATTTGCTCTTTAAAATCCATCCAGTATAGGGATGCCTGGGTGGCTCAGTCAGTTGTGTATTCGGCTCTTGATTTTGGCTCAGGTCATGATTTCTCAGTTCATGAGATCAAGCCCTGTATTGGGCTCTGTGACCACAGCACGGAGCCTGCTTGGGATTCTCTGTCTCCCTTTCTCTCTGCTCCTCCCCTGTTTGTGCTCTCTCTCTCTCTCTCTCTCTCAAAATAAATAAACATGGAAAAATAAAATAAAATCCATCCAGCATACATAAATTGTATCCTATGCCCTGGTCTGGGTGCTAGTGGTGAGTAAGACAGACAAGGCTCCTCCTTCACGGAGTCAAAGTCTTGTCAGGGCAATCGACAGTAAGCAGGTGAATAAATGAAGAAGACTATTTCAGGTAGCAATAAATGGCCTGCAGATGGCAGGTAGCATGGGTATGGGTGAAATGGGCTGCTTGTTTAGATCGGGGAGACGGGGGGGACTCAGGGGGAGGAGTCTTTTGAACTGAGACCCAAGTGTTGTGAAGGAAGCGGACGAGGGCTTGGGGTGAGTGATCCTGGTAGAGTGTAAAGGCGTTTATGCCCAGACAGGCTGTGAGTGATGGAAGATAGGAAAGACACCCAATGCGCTTGGGAGGCTGGGGACTAGGACCCAAGACAGAGTTGTGGTGCCTAAGAGCTGGGTCTCGTGGGGCCATTTAAGGCCACAGCAGGGGTTTGGGTTTCACTTTTAGCATAACGGAGACTTTTAAGGAGGCCAGTTCTAGGGCAAATGGACCCTAGAGGGGCAAAGTGACAACAGGGCAGGGTGTCATCAAGGCCAGTGAGACATCCAGTTGTAGGAGAGGGTGGCTTGGACTCAGGTGGTAGTGGCCACCACAGAAGGCCTTTGGAATGTATTTTTAAATAGAGCTTGCATGATTTGCTGAAGTAGTGAATGGTCGTCGGGTTGAGGTTTAGAAAAGAAGAATTGAGGATTGTGTTACAGAGGGTGACAAAGGTGTGGAGGGCCCAGGATGTGATGCTGCCTGAGTATATCTGATAAGTGGGATGATCCTAAATTTACTGATACTACATGACTTACTCCTTGCATTCCCCAGGGTCTTTATGATACATGAGACATTCCCATATTCATTTTCATACATAGGTCAGTCAACCGCGTGTGACTAGAGATGAATTGCACCCATTCTATAGATAAGAAAACTGAGTCCCAAAGAGGACAGATAGACTGGCCCACGGTCATTGTTAGGAAGTGGAAGGGCCCAGGGCTTTACTTAAGGCAAGTCTGATGTTGGCTCCTATGGCACATGGCGCTACCACACCGTGCCGATTCATTTCCTGGAAACTCGGAGAACCTGAAATCCATTCCCTAAAATGTATCAATTCCAAAAATAGGGTAGAGTAATGCAAAGAACCAGGACTTTAAGTTTGTGAAACCTGTGTTCAAAGTCCAGATCTATCACATACTGATCCTGCGATCTTAAGGAAAATTTTAGCTGCTGCTTCAATTTCTGTGTAGAGTGCAGTTTATGTACTCAAATTGGAAGTCCGCTATGATGCAATGGGTTTATATAAACTACCTGGTGAAGTATCTGATGCTTACTATATCACCTTCCCTTCATTTTCTAGGAACCAATAAAGCAAGAAGATTTGCAGCTTAATAGTATTATGCCTTTCTATGGCTGATGGCAGCATAGTCAACCTTCTTACCTCTATTAATATGACTAATGACCTACTATAACAGCAATAATGATAATGTTAATGATAAGGCTGATAAAAAGCACAGTGAAAAAATTTAATCAAAGAAGGCATATTTCCCTATGGAATTACAAATATTTCCATTGGCTATGATTCAACATTTCTTTGAAAGTCAATCTGTAGAAAACAATTGTCGCTAATAGTTATCAGGATTGTGTATTTGCCTACAAAATAACATGAACAGAAGTCTGTGAATTAGGCTCCATGATTTTCCTCATTTTACGGATGATGAAGTAGAGACACAGAGAAGGTAGATGGCTTGTCCAAAGCCACAGACACTTCAGCTGTCAGAGCCAGTGGCAAAGTCTATCTCAGGCATCCACAGTACTTTGTAAAGAGAAGGATGGACGAGCCTTTATTTTGTGTCCTATGTGTGCATACAGTCAGTCTTCAGTTAAAAGGTCTGCTTGAAGATAAAGCTGAGAGCCCTTGTTGCAATATAAATATTATTTAATTTATTTAACAGATGTTTGGTAAGTAGGTAGGAAATGCAGACAGTAGGGTCCAACTCAACCACCAGTTTGGGGGACCTTCTATCTGTCAAAGGGTGCTGGGTACGAATGATCTGGAGATTGTATTCAAACTTTTAGTGATTTGTCAATGGGATGTTTACAATGACTAAAATACTTTCTGCTGTGATTTTTTGCCATGAGCCTCACCCAGATCAAAGTATCAGAGATCATTATCTACCGGATGTCTCTATTACAAAATTGGTTCCCTGGTTCCCCTTTGTCCAAATGCTGGTGCTTAGATCCTATTAACCCAATCCTTACGTTTTATATGATGGAGTGTTCCAACACAGTTCTTTTTCCAGTCACCAGTTGCATTTCTCATTTTCCCCAATGGCTACATCTTAGAATGTTACTCTTTTTGGGGTTCACAGACTCATCTCCTCTGTGTGTGTGGATGTGTGTGTAGACCTCCCATACCGACAAGCAGTTCTCAGGCTCTAGCAGGCTGTCCAAGAATTCAGCTCAATTCTGAAACTACCTACCTGGAGATACCATCAGATGCCACAAGTTAAGGATTTAGTCCTAGAAGACTGCCGCCGTCCCCCTGCCAGCACACGCACACTTCAGATGCTAGTTGCAAGTCCTGATTGTTACCTGTGCTTCTGACCATCTGGCTAGAAGCTAGAGGTTTCCATGACCTTGTCTGGGGGGGGTTTGATTAATTTGCTAGGGTGGCTCATAGAACTTGGAGAAACCTTTTAATTACTAGATCACCAGTTTACTCAGGAATAGCCAGATGGGAGAGATGCCCAGGGGAGGGTGTGGGGAAGGGGCGTGGAGCTTCCACACCTCTCCAGGTGAACCACTCTCCCAGTGCCCCCAGCAGTTCACCAGCGTGGGAACTCCCATTACCCTGTCCTCTTGGGATTTTATGAAAGCTTCCTTACCTAGGGATGATTGATTGGATCATTGACCAATGGGGATTGATTCCAACTCCAGCCCCTCTCCCTTCCCTGAGGTCAAGGGGGTGGGTCTGAAAGTTCCAACCTTCTAATCACATGGTTGTCCTCCTGGCCACCAGTCCCCATCCTTAAGTGAGTCACCAAGTCACCTCATTAACATAACAAAAGACACCTTTACCTCTCAGACCTTTCAAAGGTTTTAGGGCATGTGCCAGAAAAGGCAAAGGAAACCAAATATGCATTTCTTTTTTTTTTTTTTTTAATTTTTTTTTTTTTTCAACGTTTATCTATCTTTGGGACAGAGACAGACAGAGCATGAATGGGGGAGGGGCAGAGAGAGAGGGAGACACAGAATCAGAAACAGGCTCCAGGCTCCGAGCCATCAGCCCAGAGCCTGATGCGGGGCTCGAACTCACAGACCGCGAGATCGTGACCTGGCTGAAGTCGGACGCCCAACCGACTGCGCCACCCAGGCGCCCCCAAATATGCATTTCTTATTGTAAATCACACTATCCCAGTTTCCTTTCCCTAATAGCCTCTGTTTGACTTGGTGATAACAACAATACTCACCATTTTGTGATGATCTTGTTTAATCTCTGAAGCTACCCTTAGCTGATTTTATTAGTTTCAATAGATCAAAACGAGTGCACCAACAAGTAAGTATAGGAGGCCCCCAAATATTAGAGAACTTCCCAATGGTCACAAGTCCTTAAGACTCACAGCTGAAGTTCTGGGGACGCATGTTGGCCTGACGTTCTTACCAGCAAGCCAGTCTGTGCTGCTTATGGTTCAAATGGTCTTAGAAAGCATATCCTCAGTGTAGATAATAATAGTGTTAGTATTCTTTATGGACAGAAACTAAGGAGACTGTTGTAAATCAACTGTCTGCTCTAAAGCTGAAAGAGTGAGGAGTTCATGGGTTTCAGAGTCAGAGTTGTGTACAAACGCTCACTCGAGGGGCGCCTGAGTGGCTCAGTCGGTTGAGCATCCAACTTCAGCTCAGGTCATGATTTCGTCGTGAGTTCAAGCATCGGCCTTGATACTATGGGCACAGAGCCCACTTCAGATCCTCTGGCCCCCTCGTCTTCTGCCCCTCCTCCGCTCATGGTCTCTCTCTCAAAGAATAAATACATAAACATTCAAATGCTCACTCTATCTTTTAGCTATAGGATCCTACGCAAGATTCTTAGCTTTTTGGACTCAGTTTTTAATCTGTAAAATAAAGTTAATAGTGCCTATTTGGGGGACTTTAAAGGAAGGAATAAGCCAACCTATGTAAAGTTCTCAGTCAGGTGCCAGGGACAGATTCTCAGTTCCCTGAACCTGGCTGTTCAAGGACCCATTCAAGTTCTCTTTCTTAATGATGAGGGAGCCAAAGGCAAGCTGAGGGCAAAGTACAAGCGGATACCAGCACCCACCCCCGACCAGGTGGGATACCTGTGACATTGTCAGGCACTCCTGGCTGCCCAAGAACAAAGAAGAAAAACAAAAAGTTAACTGATAGAGATCACAGTCACGCAGGACATGAGTCTCCCTCAGTTTGCAACTGTCTTAATGATTTCCAAGGAAAAACAATTTTACCAATAGCCAAACGTCTAGAAACCTGTAGACTCAATTTCCTGGAGCCCTAATATCACCCTCCCCTCCATAGTGATAAGGTTTTGGGGTGATGGTGGGGTTCGGAGCTGACAGACAAGAAAGAATTCTTGAAGATGTTTTTGGTGCAAGATGGTGATTTTATTAAAGCATGGGGATAAGACCCATGGACAGAAAGAGCTGCCCTGGGGTTGTGAGGAGGGACTTGTTAGTGATATACTGTGGGGTAGGCTGGGGGAGGTAAAGTCAAGAGGAAGTTTCTTAAAGGGATTTTCCATACGCTCAAGACACAAATTACTGGAGGCCTAGCAGTTGTCAGGCTAAGGTTGTTTTTCCCTCTAGTAAAGCATTAACATAAGACAGGAGGGAGTTCCTGGGGAAATGTTTTACTCTGCCTGCCTCCAGTAGTTGTCCACGGGCTGCAGATTGTAAGCAAATTGAATTCTATCTGCCATTTCTTTCTTGCCTTTGTTCCCCATGGCACTGTGGAGGGGAGGGTGATGTTGGGGATCAGGAAACTGAGTCTATAGGTTTCTGCAGATGAGGCTATTGATAAGATTGCCTTTTTCTTGTAATTTACTAAGATATTTGTAAACCAACGGAGACTCATGTCCTGCAGGACTGTGACCTGTATCACAGTTAACCATTTGTTTTCTTTCCTTTCCTTTGTTCTTGGGCAACCAAGAGTACCTGAGGAATGTCACACATATCCCATCTGGTGGATAGGATGGGGGAAGGGGTGGAAATGCTAGCTTGTGCTTGCAAACTCTCAGCCTGCCTTCTCATCAATAGGATAGAAACTCTTATTTAATCAGTCCCTCCTCAACCCAGTGCAGCTCTTTCTGCCCACGGGTCCTGTCCCTGTGCTTTACCAAAACCACCTTTTTTGCACCAAAGACATCTCAAGAATTCTTTCTTGGCCATCACCTCCCAACCTCAACATTTCCACATCATCTCTCCACAGAAAAGTGTCCAATGTGAATGAGATTTGGTTTTCTTTCTGTCCTCTAACCGTGTAAGCCCAATGGTTTGAACTATGCCTTTGTAACACATCTTAAAATTATTTTGAATTTAACTGTTCATGCAGCAAGGAGCGAAGCAGCCAGACTAGAAGATATGCCAGCCTGAGCCACAGTATCTGGAGCTAAGTACTAGTTTGGGGGGGGGGGGGGGGCTGTTTGTTACGTGGTGAAAGTTCACCCATCAAACAGAACACCGCATGTTAACGAGAACAGCGCGCCTATTGCAACCTTGAGGGGTGTTCCAGAAAGCCGTCAAGGACCAAAAGCTCATCAAGAAGCTGCATGTTGAACGATATTTAAACAGAGAGCTCCATGGCCACATTTTCTCTTTGTAGTAAGCTCACTCCTTCGCCCATATTAATGCCAGAATGCAAGGAGCCAAGTTCCTTGTGAGGGAGCACAGCCCTGGCAGAGGTCCAGGGCAAACACGAGAACTCGAAGTAGTTCAATGCAGTGGGGAGAAAGAAGGCAAGTCTCTGAGGTGCTGGGGATACAGAATTATCTCTCCTGAGAAATTTCTCCTGTTTTTGTCGCCTGCTTCAAGCTCAAACCATTTCCTCTAATATTTCTAGAGCACTTTATTCTCTTATGGCAGGAACTGTTGGTACCTCTGGGCAGGCCAGGCCCCCTGATGAGAGAGCATAGGGCTAGCTGAGGGCAAAGTGCAGGCTACCAGCATCCCACCCCCAGCTGGGACATGTGTGATATTCCTTGGACACTCCCAGCTCCCCCCAAAACGGGAAATGGTCAGACCGATAAGAATCTCCGCCAGTTTACCAGAAATCAATAGGCCAAAGTCCAGGAACTCCCTACTGTCTTAGTGTTGAAGCCTTTGCTGGAGGAACAAACAACTAGAGATTCACAATAGCTAGGCCTCCGGGTAAGTCTTTATTTATTTGTTTTATTATTATTATTTTTTTATTTAGTATTTTTTATTCTTGAGAGAGAGAGAGAGACAGAGTGTGAGTAGGGGAGGGGCAGAGAGAGAGGGAAACACAGAATCGGAAGCAGGCTCCAGGCTCCGAGCTGTGGGGCTCGAACTCACTGACCTTGAGATCATGACATGAGCAGAAGTCGACGCTGAACTGACTGAGCCACCCAGGTGCCCCTAGGCCTCCAGTTAGTCTTCAGCATGTGAAAGTCTCTTTGGAAATTCCCTCTTGACTTCATCTCCCCCTGACTTCATGAAAGGGTCAGCCCCCACACTCACCGTGCAGGTCTTTCTGCCCTTGGTCCCTGTCCCCATGCTTTCATAAAATCACCCTTTCGCAACAAAGACTTCTTCAAGAATTCCTTCTTGGCTGTCAGTTCCAGACACCACGAACCACCCCCGCATTGATGAGGCTTTGGGTGGTGGGGGGTTTTCGTGGGGTCCGGAGCTGACAGCCAAGAAAGAATTCTTGACGACTTCTTTGGTGCGAAAGAGGTGATTTTAGGAAGGCACGGGGCCACGACCCGTGGGCAGGAAGAGCTGCCCCGGGACCATGAGGAGAGACGGGTTTTATACCATGGACTTGGGGGCAGTAGAGTCCGGGGGAAGTTTCCAGTGAGATTTTCACATGCTAGAGAAGATTCCCAGGATACTGGAGGCCTAGCTATTGTCAAGCTAAGGTGTTTTTCCCTCTAGCAAAGCATTAGCAGTGAGACAGTAGGGAGTTCCTGGAGAAACGTTTTATTTACTCTGCCGGGCCTCAAGTGTTTGTCGCTGGCCTGTGGGTTATAAGCAGATTTAGTTTTATCTGCCATTTCCTCCTGCCTTTGTTTCCCACACCACCCATCACCCCAAAACTTCATCACCCCCACTGCAGGGACAGTGGGAGATGTAGCTCCTTTCAGATCCTGTCACCCCTGACTAGACTCTTCTGCCAAGGGGCTTCCTGAATTTCACACAGGTGAGTCAAAATGACTTTAAAATAAGTTACACCATCTTCGATTATTTTTTCGTCTTTTGTCTCTTCTGGGAAATAAAGCATCTCCTAACCTAAGCTCAGAACGTGGGTGCTCCCCGCATGGTCTTTGATTTTGGTGCTTAAACATCTCAGTTTTGTGGAAAAGATGCCACACAGCCGTTTCCCCCTCTTTTTTTTTTTTTTTTCCCCTTCTCATCTTCAAATTTAAGTGTCAGCATCTGTGGTATTTGAAGTCATGCAATTCAGGTTCTGAAGGCAGCCGGCTCTGATCTATTTGGTCAGGGAGACATAAGCACTTTCAATCCCGAGATTCACCACTCCAGAAAATTAGACATAACTCAATACACAGAAATAACTCTGCAAGGAAAAGGGTTCTATGACTCCATCTCTGGACAGAGTGGGGCCCCCAGCCCCCATGAAGGGTTTTTGTTTTTGATTTTCCTTTGACAGATTGAATCATGGTAAAGATGGCCACATCTCTCACTCGCCCAAACTGCCATTTTCAATCAAGGGCGAGAGCTAGTCATGAAATCGAGAAATGCTAAGGACGGCCGAGAGCTGGAGAGAAGAAGGGGGTAATCCCAGAATTAACTGGCTGGGATGAACTCTGTTGAAGCTAATCATTTATTGGAATCATTGCCTAAAAATGGGCAAGGCAGCCTGCCTTTAATCCCTCATGAGATGTGTCTGTGCATCCTGTGTCTACATGTCTGTGGCAGGAAAAAGAGGACGAGGAAGAGGAAAGGCAGGAAGAGGAGGAGAGGAGAGAGAGAATATGGAATGAGGTGTTGGCAGGGAGGTTTTCCTTTTAGGCAAAGAAGTTTTTCTATCCATTGTGAACTCTTCCACCTCATGGCATTTCCCAGCTAGGTGACCGTATGCCAAGTTGACCTTTGAGGTTCTCAGTGAAATGTGTGCTAAGTGGGATACTTTCTGCAAGTTCTCTTTGCCCTACTGAGTGATTGATGCCCCTGCCCCAAGTGAATAGCTTGCCCTCTGTTTATGTCAGGGATATTTCAGGTTCTCGATGCACTTCTGTTGAGTGAATGATTGAAACAACATGAAATTCAAAGGGATTGAGCTAGGTGGAAATCCTTGGACTTTTGTTAAAATCACACGCTCAAATGTTGAGGTGTGTTTTGATTTTTTGCACCATTTGTTGGGGGTCGGGGTGGGGCATTGGGCTGTGACTCCATTGTTCGCTGGATGAAAATGTATACACACCATTAATATGCCCTGGCAAGACAGACAGCACTCTTTAGAAATAGGTTCCAGATGGGTACCCTGCATAGCCTGGGTATTGTTCTGCCAAGAAAGCAGGTGACAATCAACAGTTACTCAAGCACTGTTTATTTTATGAAATCATACTATACTGTATTGAATGTATTGCATACAAGATCATTTTATGTGGTAGTTAATGTAAGGGAACATTTATGCCCTTTAATTATTCTGTGCATGGCGTAGGTTTTACCCTGTGGTATAAAGAATTCCCAGGTCACATTTGATAAGTTCACTATATTGAGAAAGTCAATCCTCTTTTTTTTTTCAATTAAAATTTACTTTTTTAATCTATTGCACATCTGAAACTAGTGAAATTAAAACAAAAACTTAAAAAAATTTTTTTAGTGTTTATTTATTTTTGAGACAGACAGAGACAGAATGCGAGTAGGTTAGGGGCAGAGAGAGAGGGAGACACAGAATCCAAAGCAGGCTCCAGGCTCTGAGCTGTCAGCACAGAGCCTGACGTGGGGCTTGAACCCATGAACCATGAGATCATGACCTGAGCCGAAGTCAGACGCTCAACTGACTGAGCCACCCAGACGCCCCAAAATAAAAACTTTTAAAAAATTTACTTTTTAATTTACTTTTATAGGTAACAGGTAATATATTTACCTGGTTTAAAATATCAAGATATCCACAAAGATATGAACACAGAAGTCTAGTTTACACACTGCCCCCAACACCTGGCCCATTCTGTTTTTTGAAGCTTTATGGAGTTATAATTGATATATTAGAACTGAACATATTTAATGTATACATTTTGATGAGTTTGGACATATGCGAACACCCACGACACCATCACCACAATCAAGGTCCTACACATATCCATCACCTCCCCGAATTCCCTTTTGTTCTTTTGTGTACCTGTGTTTGTGTGTGTGCTTATGGTAAGAATGTTTAACATGGGGTTTATCCACTTTGCATAAATATTTTATAAGATTTTATTTTGGGGCATCTGGGTGGCTCAGTTGGTTGAGTGTCTGACTCTTGATTTTGGCTCAGGCCATGATCTCAGGGTTCATGAGATCGAGCCCCACATCAGACTCTGTGATGACAGTGCAGAGTCTGCTTGGGATTCTCTCTCTCCCTCTCCCTCCCTTCATCTCTCTCTCTCTCTCTCTCTCTCTCTCTCTCCGAAAATAAACAAATGTTAAAAAATTTAAAAAAAAACAGATTTTGTTTTTTAAAAAATAACCTCTACAACCAACATGGGGTCAAATTCACAACACAAGATCAAGAATCACATGCTCCACTGACTGAACCAGTTAGGCACCCCTCTGCTAAACACATTTTATTTTATTTTTTATTTATTTATATTTAATGTTTTATGTATTTATTTTAAGAGGGAGGGAGCCCCATGCAGGCTGCATGCTGTCAGCACAGAGTCCGACGTGAGGCTGGATCTCATGAACTGTGAGATCATGACCTGAGCCGAAATCAAGAGTCAGATGCTTAAATGACTGAGCCCCCCGGGCGCCCCAACTTAACATATTTTAAAGTGAACGATGCCATGTTGTTAAGGACAGGCACCATGTTGTATGGCGGATCTCTACAACGGTTTTATTTTGCTTAACTGAAACTTTATGCCTGCTGATTTGGAACTCCCCATCTTGCCCTCCTCGTGGCCCCGGGCAACCACCCTTCTATTCTCTGCTTCTATGAGCTTGGCTAATGTAGATTCGTCCTGTAAGTGGAATCACGTGACGTTCGTCCTGTGTGACTGACTTCTTCCACTGTAGCGTGACGTCTGCTAGGATCATCCATATTGTCACACACTGGAGGATGGAGGTTGTTTCAAACCTATGTATTGTGAACAGTGTTGCCGTGAACATGGGGGTGCAGGTGTCTCTTAGAAAGTCAGTCTTCTTTGGGCCTCTTAGACTCTTCCAAGTGCTCTGGGTGTGCCACGGCCGGGGGCTCAAATGCTTTTGACTCAGGTCATTACTCGATGTTGTTTTCACAGCTGGTAACCTTGAGAGATAAGGTAACATTTCCTCCTGGACAAATAGCAGGCTAGTTTACACCCTGCTATAAAAGTAATAGAATTCCTGGGGCGCCTGGGTGGCTCAGCCGGTTAAGCGTCCGACTTCGGCTCAGGTCATGATCTCGCGGTCTGTGAGTTCGAGCCCCGCGTCGGGCTCTGTGCTGACAGCTCGGAGCCTGGAGCCTGCTTCGGATTGTGTGTCTCCCTCTCTCTCTGCCCCTCCCCCGCTCCTGCTCTGTCTCTCTCTCTCTCTCTGTCAAAAATAAATAAACATAAAAAAAAAAAAGTAACAGGCCAACTCTTTGCTTGTAAAGAGGGTGAAATATAATCTCAAGACCAGTATTCTGTTGGTATGAAGTGATAAAAGGGAACTCTCTGCAGTCTGGTTCTAAAGGGTGTAGTTCACCTTGCCTAGGGCCTTGGCGTGAACCAGGACAAAATTAGCATGCAAATTGTCAGACGTGGCTCAACCAAAATGCCGGCTACACCATTGTGAAGAGCTAAAGAGAGAGCTTGAGACTAATTGATGTCAAGTGCCTAGTAGTTCTGGCCACATAGACCATGATCTTTAAATATTTTTATGACTCTATTCTAATTTATTCTATCATTGTCAACCAAAGGTAGCGACTGTAAGAACTAGGTATACTAGGAGCAGCAGTTTAATCTTTATCATGCAGGAGGCCTGGATGTTTTGGGAGGGGGCCGACCAGATGAGCAGAGAAGGAAGGAAAGATGTCTATAGAGACACGCGTTCTACTTCCTCTTCTGTCTTGGGGTGATTGATTTGACCTGGGGACAGTTCAGATTAGCCCCTTGCCCCTCAACAGGACAAACTCACTGGATGCAGTAGTCTGGAGTGGGGGCTTTAGCTTCCTCTATTATTTTCTCTGCAGGTCAAACATTTTTATGGTAAAAGACGTTAAGGGATGTAGTGACAGAAATCTTGATTTTGACTTCATATTGTCACTTGCTAGGTATTGACACTAAGAAGCCACCTCACTAGATAAGCCTCTGTTTTCTTAGCTGTAAATAAGGAAAACCATACTCACCCATAGAATGGTTAGGATGCATGAGAAATCCTAACGCTGACACTTTCCCAGCAGACGATACATTTGTGCGGTTGTTTTCATGAGCTCTTGTCCCACATGCCATCCTTGCCCTTCCCTCACCTCCCAAGTCCTACCACACCAGGTGCTCTCGTGGACTTCCAAATATCAGTAACTGAATGTCTTGGTTGAGGGATTTCTCCAGAAGGGATCAAGCCAGTTGTGTGACAGACCCCTAGCTGCCCTCAAGTGAGGGTGAGGAGAGTCAGTGTATATAACATCCAGTTGCTTGGCCCTGAGGTAGGATAACCCCCAGGCATTTCATAGGGTTTCCTCGTGGGATTCCCCGTGTCCATCCAGTTGCCCACATCGACTTGAGAAATCATCTTTACTAGCTGACTCTTCTTGTCCTAACCGTCCTGTGTCCTTGTTTGCCACTTCTTCCAAATAAGCTACTTGCCCTTGAGTCCTTGCTTTGAGGTTTACTCCCGGTAGGGCCCAAACCCTTTGGAATCATGCCTGTTATAAACATCTGTTTAATATTAAAGAGCAAAGGGTAGCTTCCAAACATGGGAACTGAGAGGGGCCACTGGATGGCTCAGTCGGTGAAGCATCCAACTCCTACTTCGGCCCAGGGCATGATCTTGCGTTTCATGAGTTCGAGCCCCGCATCCGGCTCTGTGCTGACAGCTCGGGGCCTGGAGCCTGCTTCGGATTCTGTGTGTGTCTCTCTCTCTCTCTTTCCCTCCCCTACTCATGCACTCTCTCTGTCTCTCAAAAATGAATAAATGTTAAATATTAAAAAAATAATAACAAACATGGGAAGTAAGATCCGGGAGAGAATGTATGGCTCAGAATTCAAGTCTTTAATCTACTTTCCATGGTGTTTCTTAAGTCAAGATGTTTCCTTGATGCAAGAAGCCAATGTCATTACTAAAAAGTTTCAATCAGCTGTCTCTCCTGTTTTTATCATCCCTTTCCTTTTTGGTTTCGGCATCAGAAAATGGAAAAAGTGTGTTCCAAACAAAAGATAGGGTTCAAGTAATCATGCAGAGGTGGAGGATCCTGGTGATTTGGGAGCCTCTAAGGCTTGGAGTAGTGGAAACCAAAACAAGAATTGTTGGTGAATGTGAGATTGGAGAATTATATTTTAAAGATTTAAAACCATCAAGAAAGCCTGTTTCCAATTAGAAATATATTAAATTGGGATGTTGTTAATGGAGCCCAAATTGTGTTTCCAGTCTGCTGAATAATTCTCAAGTTAGTTACATTATTCAAGTCCATTCCTTTGTTTATTATTTTTTTTAGAGGGGAGGAGGGTGTTGTAAATGAAAGGCTGATTCAGTTCTATCATACTTTTCCAGAGTTTTTTTTTTTTTTTTTTTTTTACAGATACTTCACACCTTGAACAAGACCTGGGAAACAGCAGCTTTTGAGTGACTCCATATGTTCTCTCTTCCCTGGCATGCTATCAACTTCTCACAAACTACAGCAAAGATGTTTCAAAGAAATAACCAGACTTCCAGTACAATTTATGATTTTTTCTTTTTCTTCCTTCCTCCATTCCTCCCTTTCTTTCTTTCTTTCTTTCTTTCTTTCTTTCTTTCTTTCTTTCTTTCTCTTTTGTTCTTTCTTTTTCTTTTCTTTTCTTTTCTTTTCTTTTCTTTTCTTTTCTTTTCTTTCTTTCTCTTTGTCTTGTTTCAATTTTACTTTCTGGTCTTTGGTATAATCTTTCCTCTTCCTTCCACCCTGCCTCCCTACCTCCCTGCTTTCCTTCTTCCTTCTGCATAAATTCAATCATTTTTAGGGCTTTTGTATTTTAAGTATTTTGTTTTATTATCTTTCCTTTTCCATAATTCATGTTGCTAGGTTTCTGTTTATGATTCTGAAATTAGGGTTCTTTATCCTTTCCTCTGTCATCACCTTCCTCCATAGGGAGTCCCTATATCTCTGGTCTTGTGCAAAGTGTGAAGCACCTGTCAGTTTGGGCTTAAACAACATTATGTCACCCATGAGAAAGTTCACCTGCAAGAAGGACTCCAGACAAATTATGTTCAGGCACCAAAAACATATTCCATCTGTGAGCTCAAGAACTTCAGCACGAGGTGAGTCTCCCTGTGGTCACCATGAAAGGGGCACACCTCCTTGTTCATGGCCAGAGGAAGAGACCAAGTCCACACCTCCATTTCCTTGTTCATGAACTTCTTGGCTTTCTTTATCTCATTTTCTACTCTCCATGTGATTTTGACTTTCCTCACTGTCTTTATTTTATTTATATCCTATTTCACTTTTCCTATTTCCATTATGTTCCTATGGCTTTTTTCTTTTATGTTGTTTATTTTACTTTTGCTTTTATGACTTTCGATCACTGTGCTTTTGTTTCTTTGCTCATTTTTTAAAATATTTTTCCCTTTCCTTCCTTCCTTCATTATTTTCTATTGTATTGTTTTGTTTTTTGAATTTTGTTTTCTCAATGCATTTTCTTTCCTTTTGATTTTGGGGACTGCCTTTCTCATCCTCTCTCCCTCATTTCCACCGTCTCCGTCTTCCCTCATTTTTGCCTTTACTCACCAACCCTGATCCCTACTTTCTTTTCTTTTTTCCCTCTTCCTATTATTTGTTAGTTCAAATTGTCTAGTCTCAACTTTCTTCCTACCCTACTTTTCCTTTATCTCCTATTTTGGATTAGTTTCTGTAGGTTCCTCTTTTCCTTTAATCATCATTGATTAGTTTACCGTTTTTAATTTTTCTGTATTGATATTTTTTAACATTACTTTTCTAACTTAAAAACAATCTGTATTTCCTACCTTTGTACATTCTTTTTTACTCTATATAATATAGTTATTTATCTTCTATTATCTTATTCTTTATTCTCGTTCTCTGTTTTTACCAATTTTGCATTTTAATGTACTCATTGTAGAGAACAAGGGGTCATCTGCAGACACCCAGACCACAGACTGCATGGGCTAGAACAGGAGGTCTGCATCTCTTGGGCACAAAGGTGCCCCAGGGGAAGAAGAGGAACAGGTACCCACTGGCCATCCTCTCTACTTAGTCAAGATGGGGCCAGGGCAGGACAGTTCCTTGGGCCCCCGGACTCGGGTTCTTCCCACTTAGCACACTGACCTCTATGTGAATGTTTATAGGAAAGAAGGCGTTTCGCCTGTGCTAAATAAACGTATCCAATTTACTGCTGCTGCTAGAAACAGACAGAAAACAAAAGGAAGAAAGTCCTATATCAGAAGACAGAGTGTTTTACTTCACACTGAACCTGAGTTGCCTCAGGCATTTATCCCTGGGACAGGCCTACGTGCACACCAAGGGTGCATGAGTGATTCCCATTTGCGAGAGCTGGCTGTCTGGGGTGAAGGACAGAAAACTTAAAAGTCTGACACTGAAAAACAGAAAAAACCTCAGGAGAAGCCAAAGACAGAACACAGGAGCTGAAGACCATCACCTGCCCTGTCTCAAGGGTGTGAGATGCAGGCTGGTTCCTTTTTAGTCATGGCTGCTTTCATGTAGGATGGCTTAAGAGTTTACATAAAACATCAAAACACTTTATATTCCATTTATGAACATAGCTTAGCACCCCTGTCTACTTTAACAAATGTTTCTCGAGGTCAGACCATGCAGAATACAGTAGCAATAAAGGGGAACAAAGACAATCAAACAAACAGGCACACAGAAAAGTCCCTGTCTTCATAGAGTTATATTCTAGTTTGGGGATGACAGAACATAAACAAATAATTGTATACTATATATAGTCACAGGGTAAACTTACATAAAATTGTAATTTTGTAATTGTAAGTGTAATTTCATAATTACTTACTTAATATTTCTTTTTGAGAGAGAGAGGAGGAGAGGGGCAAAGAGAGAGGGAAAGGAGACAATCCCAAGCAGGCTCTGCACTGTCAGCACAGACCCTGATGCGGGGCTTGAACTCACAAACCGTGGGATCATGACCTGAGTGGACATCAAGAGTCAAACACTCAACTGACTGAGCCACCCAGGCGCCCTGTAATTTTGTAACTGAGCACTGTGCTGTCACGATGACAATGAGGTGGAGGGACAGAGCAGACAGTAGCGTGCACTGGTAAGGCGCAGTTTTATAGGCTGGGCCGGTGTCCATCTTGCAGGACGGCTGGAGAAGCCTTCTGATAAGTTGACATTTGAGCACAGACTTGAAGGGACAGAGAGAATGATCCATGCACATGTCCAAGGGTGGAGGGGGAGGGGGGGTGTGGAGCTCTCCAAGGACTGAGGATCAAAAGGGGGGCCGTGCTTCTGGAGTGAGGACACGGGATGTAGAACAAGAGGCGGGAGCGGGTGTGGCGCTGAGAGGGAGGTGGGCACATTGGACAGCTGCAAACTGCTTGTGTCTGAAGCATCTGGAACAGAAAGGTGTCCATCAGAGGTCAGGTACGGAGGGGAGAGTCTAAAGCTGACGAAGCAGTGAAAGGGTAGCGCCCAGCACACAGGCGCAGGTGGCCCAGGCAGGCGTGAGGGGCAGGACGGTCAGCGGGAGGGAACGGAGGGCTGTGTGCAGAGGAGCAGACACAGACCAGACCTGACTGTGGAGCGCGGTTTATATTGGACGAAGCTTTTGAAGCCCATCCGAGTATTTCTTCCGCCCACAAGCATGCCTCCTTGGGGCCAGGTGGTCGATGTGAGCCTTTGGCCTCCTCCCTAGGGATTGGCAGAAATTGAGACGGTAAGGTGACCTCTGCTGTCATGGGCTCCAGACCAGAACTAACGGTTTTAACAAGATGCAGAGCAGGTGGCCTCTGGGGATTCAGCCCCAGGCCTGCCTTTTAGTTGGGAACTTGGATATTCCAGTCATATTTCCTGCAGCTTTCTGATCTGTTTTGGTCTGACTTGAATTATAAGTTTGGAAACAGCCATGCCCCCACAATCTGAAGGAGGATCTATAGGATCTATTTCAGTCCTACACCCGGACGGAAGCATTGGAAATATTGCATTGCTTTTAGTCATTTCATGTTGTCCTTTGAGCAAGGGGCAGGGAAAGGGACAGTGACAAGGACTGAAAACTTAACACGAGGCAGGAAGAGGCTGTTACCCGGAGGATGACGGCTGTGGTTCTGGCTGGGACTCTGCTGTGCCGTGTGGTCCCGGGCGTACCTTCAAGTCCTGGCTGGATCCAAGCTTCCGGAACATGAAACGTGGTTCTGGAACAGATGCTCCCCGAGCTCCTTTCCGGCTCAGATATTCTAGGATTCCAAGTAGAAATGCCCAGATGCTACTGGAAAATGTGAACATATGGATGCATTTCTGACCCGCTGGCACATGAGCCCCCTCCTTAGTTACCAGGCGGACTGAGCTCGTTACCCAGGATTGCAGATGTCTCAGGTCTTCAGGAGGCAAAATGTTTGGATCACAATTTCCTAAAAGCATTTCAAAATATTTTGTTTTGTCTGTCCTTTGATTCCTGTGCCTTTCAATTTTCAGTGGTGAAAGGGGGAAATGGAGAGGAAAAAAGAAAGAAAAAGAAAGAAAAAAAGAAAGAAAGAAAGAAAGAGAAAGAAAGAAATCACCACCACTATTTTTTGTTATTTTTTTAAATGTTTGCTTATTTTTGAGAGAAAGAGAGAAAGAGAGAGAGAGAGAGAGAGAGAGAGAGAGAGAACGAGCAGGGGAGGGGCAGAGAGAAAGGGAGACACAGAATCCCAAGCAGGCTCCAGGCTCTGAGCTGTCAGCACAGAGCCCGATGCGGGGCTTGGACTCATAGACCACGAAATTATGACTTGAGTCGAAGTCGGACCCTTAACCGACTGAGCCACCCAGGTGGCCCAGATCACCACCGCTTTTTAAGAAAACCATACTGCTTTACAAATTATGCTCCAGAAAGTCTTGTGAAGGTGTTAACTTCAGGTAAAGAAACATTTAGAGTTGTTTATTAAGTGATCTGCTCCATGCCAGGAGCTGGGGTGACTAAGGTTACTAACATATAAGTTCCATCCTCCAGGAGCTTGGGATTTGCTATGGAAGAGGGGGCCCTGACAGACAGCTGTTAAAAGAAAGGAAAACAAGGGTTGCCTGGCTGACTCAGTCGGTTGAGCATCCAACCTCGGCACAGGTCATGATCTCACGGTCTGTGAGTTCGAGCCCCACATTGGGCTCTGTGCTGACACCTCAGAGCCTGGAGCCTGCTTCAGATTCTGTGTCTCCCTCTCTCTGACCCACCCCCATTTATGCTGTCTCTCTCTGTCTCAAAAATAAACATTTTTTTAAAAACCTTTTTTTTTTTAAAGAAAGGAAAACAAAATTCTGTGGGAACTCCAAATGACCCTTAACCTGATTGGGGGGTTAAAATGTCACCCCCAAGAATCTCCCTCGTTTGCTTTGTGGATGTAATGAGGTCATAGGCAAAGAAGTGCAATTCAAAAGTGTGATGACGAACACGTCTTAATTGTTACAATAGTTTTCCAAATTTTCTCAAAACATGAGCCATGTGTACACCTTGTTAAGATTCTTCTAAAGCCTTACATAAAGTTGAAGTTTTATTAACTTCCCAATAACTTACCCAAGACTGGCTACATAATTTATAGGACCTGGAGCAGAATGAAAATGTGGTGGTAGCGACAGCCTGTTGTAACGTGCAATAGCCAAAGGGTACAAAGTCACCCGTAGGGGGCGCCTGGGTGGCTCAGTCAGTTAAGCGTCCAAGTTCAGCTCAGCTCATGATCTCGTGGTCCGTGAGTTCAAGCCCCGCGTCGGGCTCTGTGCTGAAAGCTCAGAGCCTGGAGCCTGCTTTCTATTCTGTGTCTCCTTCTCTCTCTGCCCCTCCCCCACTCATTCTCTCTCTCTCTCTCTCTCTCTCTCTCTCTCTCTCTCTCTCAAAATAATACATAAACATTAAAAATTTTAGAAAAAGAAAACCGAAACAAGAACAACAACAAAAGCAACAAACGAAAAAACAAAAACAAAGTCACCCGGGTCTCATTCTTTACACAAACCATTTGATGTGTTGAGTATCAAAGAGTAATTTTAAGATTGACAGTTCTTTTTTAAATTTTATTTATTTTATTTTTAAAAATTGAAATCCCAGTTAGTTAACTTGTAGTATAATAATGATTTCAGGAGTACAGCTTAGTGATTTGTAACACCTACATGTATTACCCAGCGGTCCCTCTAGCAAGTGCCCTCCTTAATGCCCATCACCCATTTAGTCCACCCCCCACCCACCTGCTCTCCAGCAGCCCTCAGTTCGTCCTTTGTATTCAAGAGTCTCTTATGGTTTGTCTGCCTTTCTGTTTTTATATTATTTTGGCTTCCCTTATCCTATGTTCATCTGTTTTTTTTTAATGTTTATTTTCAGAGAGAGAGGGAGAGACAGAGTGCAAGTGAGGGAGGGGCAGAGAGCAAGGGAAACGCAGAATCTGAAGCAGGCTCCTGGCTCCGAGTTGTTAGCACAGAGCTGACAGGGGGCTTAAACTCGTGAACCAAGAGATTTGTCTGAACCAAAGTCAGACATTTAACCAACCGAGTCTCCCAGGCACCCTGTTTTGTTTCTTAAATTCCACATGTTAGTGAAATCATGATATTTGTCTTTCTCTGACTGACTTATTTTGCTTAGCATAATACACTCTAGTTCCATCCATGTTGTTGCAAATGGCAAGATTTCATTCTTTTCAATTGCAAAGTAATATTCTGTTATATATATATATGTATATATATATATATACATCTCACATGTATATATACATCTCACATCTTCTTCATTCATCCATTCATTAGTTGATGGACATTTGGGCTCTTTCCATATTTAGATATTGTTAATGCACTTCGATATATATTGGGGTACATGTGCCACATTGAATCAGCATTTTTTGTATCCTTTGGATAAATACCTAGTAGTACAATTGAGTCATAGGGCAGTTCTATTTTTAATTTTTTTTTCAACGTTTATTTATTTTTGGGACAGAGAGAGACAGAGCATGAACGGGCGAGGGGCAGAGAGAGAGGGAGACACAGAATCGGAAACAGGCTCCAGGCTCTGAGCCATCAGCCCAGAGCCCGATGTGGGGCTCGAACTCATGGACCGCGAGATCGTGACCTGGCTGAAGTCGGACGCTTAACCGACTGCGTCACCCAGGCGCCCCTAATTTTTTGAGGAACCTCCGTACTGTTTTCCAGAGTGGCTGTACCAGTTTGCATTCCCACCAGCAGTGCAAAAGTGTTTCCTTTTCTCTGCATCCTTGCCAACATCTGTTGTTGCCTGAGTTGTTAATGTGAGCCATTCTGACAGGTGTCAGGTGGTATCTCATTGTGGTTTTGATTTGTATTTCCCTGATGATGAGTGATGTTGAGCATTTTTTCACGGGTCTGCCAGCCATCTGGATGTCTTCTTTGGAAAAATGTCTATTCATGTCTTTTGTCCATTTCCTTACTGGATTATTTGTATTTTGGGAGTTGAGTTTGATAAGTTCTTTATAGATTTTGGATACTAACCGTTTATCGGGTAGGTCATTTGCAAATATCTTCTCCCATCCCATCGGTTGCCTTTTATTTTAGTTTTGCTGATTGTTTCCTTTGCTGTCAAGAAGCTTTTTATCTTGATAAGGTTCCAATAGTTCATCTTTGTTTTTGTTTCCCTTGCCTCTGGAGACAGGTTGAGTAAGAAATTGCTGCATCTGAGGTCAAAGAGGTTGTTGCCTGTTTTCTCCTCTAGGATTTTGATGGCTTCCTGTGTATGTCTTTCATCCATTTTGAGCTTATTTATTTTTTGTATGGTGTAAGAAAGTGGTCCAGTTTCATTCTTCTGCATGTTGCTGTCCAGTTTTCCCAACATCATTTGTTGAAGAGACGGTCTTTTTTCCATTGGGTATTCTTTCCTGCTTTGTCAAAGATTGGTTGGCCATATGTTTGTGGGTCCATTTCTGGGTTCTCTATTCTGTTCATTGATCTATGTGTCTGTTTTTGTGCCAGTACCATATTGTCTTAATGATTACAGCTTTGTAATACAGCTTGAAGTCCAGAATTGTGATGCCTTCAGCTTTGGTTTTCTTTTTCAACATTACTTTGGCTATTTGAGATCTTTTGTGGTTCCATACAAATTTTAGAATTGTTTGTTCTAGCTCTGTGAAGAATGCTGTTGTTACTTTGGTAGGGATTGAACTGAATATGTAGATTGCTTTGGGTGGTATCGATGTTTTAACAATATTTCTCCTTCCAATCCATGAGCATGGAATGTTTCTCCATATCTTTGTGTCTTCTTCAATTTCTTTCATAAGCTTTCTATAGTTTTCAGTGTATGGATCTTTTACTTCTTTGGTGAGGTTCATGCCTAAGTATTTTATGTTTTTTGGTGCAGTTGTAAATGGGATCGATTACTTGATTACTCTTTCTGCTGCTTCATTATTGGTGTGTAGAAATGCAACCAATTTCTGTGCATTGATTTTATATCTTGTGACTTTGCTGAATTCATGTATCAGTTCTAGCAGTTTTTGGTGGAATCTTTTGGGTTTTCCACGTAGAGTGTCATGTCATCTGCTGAAATACCTCCTGATTCTCTCCTGATTAGAGTATAACTTTGGTCAGATAGATGGATGTCAGTCAATCCAGTTTTGGAAAGCTGATAAAAGCTAAACCTGGGGCAATGCAGCAGCGCCAAGGATCAGGTCAGAGATCACATATGTCCCTGTGGATGAGCAAAGAGTCCTGCTGACTGACTGCCACTTATGAGGTATGTGGTAATACAGACTTTGATTTGAATGCAAGTTCAATGAAGTTTGTGCTGTGAAATATTTTCTAAATACTCTATGTATAAGTTTCAAATTCTTTATCTGTAAATCTAAAACAACCATGTTGGCTTAGCCTGGGTTTTCCAGAAATAGAACCTGAGAAAAAGGCTAAAATATACTTTATTTTGAAAGCAGGGTAAGTACAGGAGCAAAGCTCTGACATAGAAAAAGCCAAAGAAGAGATGCATTATGGGGTTGAATGACTGGTCTGTTGTAACCACTTTAAGAGCTTTTTTAATACTTTTTAAAAAACATTTATTTATTTTTGAGAGACAGAGAGAGGCAGAGCATGAGCAGGGGAGGGGGAGAGAGAGGGAGACACAGAATCCGAAGCAGGCTCCAGGCTCTGGGCTGTTTGTTAGCACAGAGCCTGATGCGGGGCTCGAACTCATGAACTGCAAGACCATGACCTGAACCGAAGTCGGACGCTCAACGGACTGAGCCACCCAGGCGCCTCCACTTTAAGAGCTTTAAGGAAAGCATCTCAGGACCTCCATTCAAGAGAAGAAATGGGAAAACATGTATCTATTAATTACTGTATTAGTCTATTCAGGCTGCTATAATAAGATGCCATCCATTGGGTGGCTTAAAGAGCAGGTATTTATTTCTCAGAGTTCTAGAGGCTGGGGAATTCAAGATCAAGGTGCTAGCTGAATTTGGTTCCTGGCAAGGGCCATCGTCCCGCAGATGGCCTTCTTGCCAAGTTTTCACATGGCAGAGAGAGGTATCTGGATCTCTTGCTTCTTTTTTTTAAGGGCACTAATATAATCATAAGGACCTCACACTCATGAGTTCATACAAAGTTAACTACGTCCAAAGGCCTCACTCTTAAAAATCATCACTTTGGGGGTTAGGGCTTCAACCAATGAATTTTGAAGGATGCCAACATTTAGCTTCTAACCGCTCCCATTCATCCTTCCTCAAAGTCTCACTCCTTGGGATATTAACTATCCTGCATTTCCAATTTGCATGCAATAATCTCTCAGTGGATCCTTGAGATGTTTCTTGCAGCGATAGCAACAGAGAAGCCCCCCGGGATAAGTAAGACTGACAGTGATCTGAGGGGGGCACTGGCAGGGTGCACCTTGCAATACAGGTCACCGCAGTGGTGGTTAGAATAGTGAGTAGACAATGTTGGGGGGATATGAAATGTTAAATGCAATGCAATACATTCAATATACTGCAGATATGTTCTGAGTTTTAATGTTCAAAAACAAAGCTATGAAAGAATCACCCAGGGCTGAATAATTGTGAACTCCCCTGTCTCCTCTTTTCTGTACAGACATTTCTTATTTCTTATAAGTAAGTAAGGTCAAATGCCATTAAAAGAGCAGCACTTAGAATCAATCTTGAACTATTTACAGATTAGGGAGCCAAAGAGTTCAATGTAATGACAAGAACTATGCAGTCCATCTTTCTGTAAAATGAGTTCTTAGTAATTGAAACATTTGTTGAGTCTTAATAATTTTCCAATAATTGTCACCCCAGGAGCCTTATGAAAGCCATATCACAGTGGCCTCATCCCATGAATGCTCTCTATCTCAGTGAAAATGCCTTCAGTCCAATTAGTCTGTGCAACTTAATTTGTTCAATGCAAATCACTGGGGCTTAATTGAATTCAATTAGAAACAAATCAATAGAAATCAATTCCAAATGGCTAGCATCCACATTCATCAATACAATTAAATTTATTTTTTTTTTTTAATTTTTTTTTTCAACGTTTATTTTTTATTTTTGTGACAGAGAGAGACAGAGCATGAATGGGGGAGGGGCAGAGAGAGAGGGAGACACAGAATCGGAAACAGGCTCCAGGCTCCGAGCCATCAACCCAGAGCCCGACGCGGGGCTCGAACTCACGGACCGCGAGATCGTGACCTGGCTGAAGTCGGACGCTTAACCGACTGCGCCACCCAGGCGCCCCAATACAATTAAATTTAAATGAATCTAGAGGTGGGGCACTGGCTCAGTTGGTTGAGCGTCCAACTCCAGCTCAGGTCATGATCTCACAGTCCGTGAGTTCGAGCCCCACATCAGGCTCTGTGCTGACAGCTCAGAGCTTGGAGCCTGCTTCCGATTCTGTGTCTCCCTCTCTCTCTGCCCCTCCCCTGCTCATGCTCTGTCTCTCTGTCTCAAAAAAAAAAAAAAAATTAAAAAAATGAATCTAGAGAAGATTTACCTAAATGGCTGACATGTTTCTAAAATTTACTGCAAATAACTATGGTATCTGGTTGTTGGTGGGAGTTTGGAGGTTATATACTGACTCCTAATGCACTGATGCCACTGTTTTAGCTGGGCGAGTACATATTAAAACATAAATATGTTTTAACATATTAAAACATAAATATGTATTTTTGTATTTTAGAGAGCTTTCCAAACAGAAGGTTCATCTTCCCAACACCCAAAAAAAGTAGACCAGACTCAGTTTATCTTCAACGATAAACCTAACTGTTCTGTTGGGTGTGAATTGCCTGTAGACCCTCAGAAGGCCAGGGTGTAGATGCCAATCTGATGATGTAGGGATGTCTCTACTTCCTGTGAACCCTCCTCTCCCACATGCAGCAATGGAAACATTTGCATCCAGTCTCCCTGATTCTGCTTTTGCTCTGCAGCTATCTGTTCATGATAGACTGTCCAGAGTGGTCTTTTTTTTTTTATGACATGATCACAACAGCTAATTGTACGGATTATACACAGTGTGCCAGTGTGATTCTGATGGCCATCAGATCTCATGTCAAGAAAATGCTGCTTGGACCAATCTCCTACCCACTGTGGAAATTCCCTCTACATAACTTTTGTTGGAGTGTATAGTAACTCGGCTTCTTCCAGTCCTGTCAAGTTCACTGTTATGCCATTGGCATTTTCAGTTTTACATTTTGGGTGAACTCTAAAATTCTACATCGTGTACTTGGAGTCAAGAATCCTGCTAACTTGCAGCTGAAAGCATTCCTAACCAAGTTATTTCTGAGGTCCACTGGGGACATAATGGGGGGTTAAAATAGAAAATGGGCAATCATGGGTACAGAGCAATGGATTGATATGTGGGTCGTGAAAAACTGTTTCACGTAAGGGTTTGAGAGTTAGGTGTTAGGATCATGCTTATAAAGCCATAAATTTGCAGGTTGGAAAGTTGTGACTTTGAACATATCTTCCTTATTAATTCATAAGTTCATTCATCAGAAGGACTCAGGATACAATGAAATATTAGACTTAACCTTGGCAAGGTAGAGTAGACTGAAATTACTTTCTCTCTAACAAGCATCTGCTATCCTAATTTAGTTTCTGGAGCTACACAAAATACATAGAATTTTCAGAAACTTTTCAACACTTGAAGGCAAATGCCATTCCCTCTCTTACAGATAAAATACTTAATGACATTGTATTATTCCTTATATGACAGTTTTTCTACTCCTTAACAAATCATCACTCTCCTCAGATTTGCACTCCCCAGACTAAACCCCAAACCTAAGTAGAACATGAGCAAAGGGGAATCACAGTGCATTGCTGGGGACACTATTTACATTTATGAGATTACCTCCAAACATTAACCAAGGGATTATAGTTTAGAACAAAGAAGACAGTTGGGATGCTAATAATTTTAAAATAACAATTTTTAGAATAATTTTTATTTATTTATTTATTTTTTTAATTTTTTTTTTTTTTAAATTTTTTTTCAACGTTTTTTTATTTATTTTTGGGACAGAGAGAGACAGAGCATGAACGGGGGAGGGGCAGAGAGAGAGAGGGAGACACAGAATCGGAAACAGGCTCCAGGCTCCGAGCCATCAGCCCAGAGCCTGACGCGGGGCTCAAACTCACGGACCGCGAGATCGTGACCTGGCTGAAGTCGGACGCTTAACCGACTGCGCCACCCAGGCGCCCTAGAATAATTTTTAAATATTGGCAGGACTGCCATAGTGAGATAGATAAAATATGTAACCAGAAATTAGAAAAAAAATTGTTCAAGTGACAGCTTTGACTTTATTCTAAAATGTGTCCTTGGGAAAGACGCATAATCATCTAGGTCTCTGTACATTGGAGATACTAATAATATATGTTTCCCAGTTTCAGGTGAGAATTGAGATAGACATTTTGTGATTTGTAAACAGAAATGGGCTGGATGCATGTGAACTGGTTTTTAAAATTATTATTTTCTTGTTTTTGAGGCTCCAGAGTACTACAAAGGAAGATACTATTGGGGAGTAGTTGTGAGGTCAACGTAACATCGAATTTTCTACCATCTGCCCCTGTCCACTAAGTGGCTAGACTATTCTAATAAGAAGTGAACCTGTCCCCATAGTAAATGTAGAAACAGAGCCGAGACAAATTTGTCCAGTACCACATATTGTAGTTGTCATTTTATATTGGTCAAAGTTTTACAATATATTCTGTCATGTTGGTTTCATACTATGTGATGCACTTTAAAAAAAAGTGGACAATAATTGGGGTACCTGGGTGGCTCAGTCAGTTAAGTGCCTGACTCTTGATTTCAGCTCAGGTCATGATCTTACGGTTTGTGAGTTTGAGCCCCACATTGGACTCTGCGCTGACACTGGAGAGCCTGCTTGAGATTCCCTCTCACTCCCTCTCCCTCTTCGCCTTCCCTGTGTATGTGCTTTCTCTGTCTCTCTCTCTCAAAATAAATAGGCTTTTTTTTAAATGGACAATAATTAAGTAGAGAACTTGGTTTTCAAAACATCTTAAGTATAATATGTTGGGGTGGTAAGGTAGGGATTTTTAAGATGTGTTAAACTCAAAAGGTTGATATCAATAAAATGAGGATTTCTGGTCAAGGACTGCTTAATAGGATTGATATTCTGTATTTGAAGGGAAGGTGGGGGGAGTGCTGGGCAGGATTGGCAAGGATGGCTTTAGTTCAGAGAGATAGACATCTTGGTTGATTAGAATAGGATGACAGCAGCTGGAATATCCCAGAAATTGTCTGCACAGTTCAGAATGGGGGGGGGGCATCAATAGCAAACATATGCGTGTCCAGGCTCCTGCTCTCCATTCCTACATGTAGCATAGATGGACAGCACATGAGCATAGGTAATATGCTGGGTAAATGGATATCATAGAATGTGCTTACTGCTGTGGTTACAGGGGAATGGCTGGAAAAGGGGTAAGTCAGCAAAGAGGGCAGAGGATGGTTTGTGGGACCTATTAAGTGTGTATGGATCCTAAGAATTTGGGGCATCCTATGTTGTACATTATAACCTCTCTTAGTGATGCAAGGTCAAAGCAACTGTAGTAGATTCAGGACACCTACGCTGAGAGAGGGAGGCAGTTCTGGTTCATTGCAATTGACTTGCCAAGTTAACCCTTGTTACTTTTCATGATATGTGGTGTCCAAAGGCATGGATTCATCTTCTAGGGCGTTATTTATCACATGCTTATTGCAGTGGGAAAGTTGAGTGGTCTGAAAACTTCAGTTTCTTCGATGAAATTAGAATCCATTAGCACTTACTTGACTAATATTTGATGTGGTTTAAAGAGATTATAAAGGGGGCGCCTGGGTGGCGCAGTCGGTTAAGCGTCCGACTTCAGCTCAGGTCACGATCTCGCGGTCGGTGAGTTCGAGCCCCGCGTCGGGCTCTGGGCTGATGGCTCAGAGCCTGGAGCCTGTTTCCGATTCTGTGTCTCCCTCTCTCTCTGCCCCTCCCCCGTTCATGCTCTGTCTCTCTCTGTCTCAAAAATAAATAAAAACGTAAAAAAAAAAAAAAGAGATTATAAAGTATGTAGCTCAGTGCTTGGCACATTGTAAGCACTCAAACAATGTTAGCTAAATAAATAACAACAACACCAACAATATCAACAACAAAAGCACAAACACTAATAAAACTGGATAATAGGCAGTGTAATCAGTCCTCTGGGTTTTATCAGAACAACCATGTTTCCCCTCTATTTCTATAAATGTGTATAACAGCAAACAATGATCACTTATAGATGGTTTTAGAATCTATAGAGACTTTGGATATGGTTTGCGTGTAAGAGCAACTGTGTTGGATGTTATTAATTCCCTCATTTTAGGAATGAAATAACTAAGGCCGAGAGAAAGGAAATGACTTTTCGAGAATACATAGATAACACATTACACTAAACTAAGAATTCTTTTTTTTTTTTCAAAAAAATTTTTTAGGGGCGCCTGGGTGGCGCAGTCGGTTGAGCGTCCGACTTCAGCCAGGTCACGACCTCGCAGTCCGTGAGTTCGAGCCCCGCGTCAGGCTCTGGGCTGATGGCTCGGAGCCTGGAGCCTGTTTCCGATTCTGTGTCTCCCTCTCTCTCTGCCCCTCCCCCGTTCATGCTCTGTCTCTCTCTGTCCCCAAAATAAAAATAAACGTTGAAAAAAAAATTAAAAAAAAAAATTTTAATGTTTATTTATTTTTGAGAGAAAGACTGAGTGTGAATCAGGGTGGGAAGAGAGACAGAGAGACACAGAATCCGAAGCAGGCTCCAGGCTCTGAGCTGTCAGCACAGAGCTTGATGCGGGGCTCAAACTCACGAACTGTGAGATCGTGACCTGAGCTGAAGTCGGATGCTTAACCAACTGAGCCACCCAGGTGCTCCTAAACTAAGAATTCTTAGTATGAAATGGTATTTAATACACCATTTTCTGATATCAATAAAAATATTGATATAGATGATAGACATGGAATATAGATACATGTACAGATACAGTACTGTCTATCCCTGTTTTCCAACGTGGATATCTTCCTACATTCAGATATCCAGTGCCCACATGCTTTCTCCTTGGATTTCTGCCTGAACATAATCATAGAGCATGGAAAGTGAGTTCTACAAGAGACTTTAAATAATATTTAATACAATCCATTTATAGGTAAAAAAAAAATTAAAGACTTTCTCAAGGTCACTTACAAAATACTGGCTTCTTTCTAAGAGGCAACCGTTTTAACTCATATTTTTGTCACTATCACATGCTTCTTCCATCAGAAATGATGTGTCCTGGCTTTAACTGTATCCTATCCCAGCTCTTAGAGAGTAACCTAATATGTATTTCTGTGCCCACTAAGCAAGCCTGGACATCACCATGCTGTCCCTGTAACTGAGCCACCCTAATATCCTATATTTCACAGGATTGAACTCATAATAAATATTAACCACTATAATGCCATCTCCTATCTCTGTTCATAAGCTAATGGGAACAGAAGGCAGTTTGAAGGTAGCATAGCGTAATATTTCATTGTACTCCCATTTGTTTGTTTATTCATTTTATAAACATTTATTGAGTGCCTACTCTGTACTCAGGGTCCTTCTTAGCAATGTGAGTACAGTAGTAAACAAGTCAGCCAGGAATGCTTTTCTCATCAATCTTACATATGTGGGAGGAGCAGACATTAAATAAACAGTAATTTTAAGCCACACTAAATTTTAAGAGGGAAATAGATGTGAGTGTGCATGTGTGTGTGTGTGACTCTACAGAAAGAAAGAAACTAAGGGTAAAATTTGGGTTGATATCTGAAAAATGAGGAAGAGTGCCATCTGAAGAGCTGGAACAAAAGGAAGTAACCATCACAGTGTCTCTAATACAGGAATTACCTTGGTGTGTTCAAGGAGTAAAAAGGAAGTGAGGGTGTTGGGATCATGGTGGGAAAGTGGGAGAATACTTAAGAGCTGAGGTCGGGAGCATAGGCAGGGCTAGATCGTGTGGGGCTTGTAGGCAAGGCAAGGAGTTTGGATTTTACTGGAAGCATGAAAGATGGCCATGGAAGAGTGTCAAACGAAAAAAAAAGTACCAAAATACAAAGTTTGTTTATGGACTGTCACTCTGGGGGGAAGACATTGGGGGTATTAGGATAGGAAGAGGAAAGTTTGGCTAGGAGATCATTGTGCCTTCCATGTGCAGATGATGATCATTTGGACCACAGTAGCAGAGTGGTAGAAGGAGGGAACACAATCAGTGTGTAGTTATGTCTATAGCCTTTAGGACATCCCAATGGAATGGATACTGGGGGAGAGAGAAAGATGGGAGTGGAGGGTGAGTCTTAGGTTTCCTGTTTACACAACTGGCAGAAAAATGGGGCTGTTTATTATGATCAGAAAGACATGGGGGTAGAGTAGGTAGCAAGAGTAGGATGGATAGAGCACTGGGAGGGAGTCTAGTGGAGCAGAGGGAATTACAGCAGAGTGGCTGCATTGTGCACAGGTATGTAAGATTGACCATAGACACCCTTCTAACAAACATTGCTGTGTTACTGATGCTATTCCAGCATGAGTTAGAAGTTGATAGAGCTGGAGAAAGAGAATGGTTACTAGAGGGAAGCCCTTGAGTAAGTAATTGGGGATAGAATACAAGGTGCTAAAACTCAACTTGGCTGAGTAGCCTTGGGTAAAATTCAACACCTTTTCATTTTCCATTTTAATAGTGGAGAAGATGGGTCCAAATGCAAAAAAAAAAAAAACAACACGTTGATTTACTAGAGGGAGGATGAGTGAGCTCTTCTTGGTGACTGTTCTTTTTCAGATAATGAGTTGGGGAAAGTTATTGGCTGGCTGGATTGGAGTAGGACAGAATGGTAGAGGTTTGAGTAGAGACCACAATATATATCATGTCCTCAGAGAGGCTGAAAAATAAACTTCCAGGAAATATTTGGTAGATGATATTAAATAGGTATTGGAGTTATGGAGACATCGATTTAAAGTACAACCAGTTGGGGCGCCTGGGTGGCTCAGTTGGTTGAGTGTCCAACTTCGGCTCAGGTCATGATTTCGCGGTTTGTGAGTTCAAGCCCTACGTCTGGCTCTGTGCTGACAGCTTGGAGCCTGGAGCCTGCTTCAGATTCTGTGTCTTCCTCTCTCTCCGCCCCTCCCCTGCTCATGCTCTGTCTCCCTCTGTCTCAAAAGTAAATAAAACACTTAAAAAAATTTAAAAAATAAAGTACAACCAGTTAACAGAGCTCTGCACATTCTCCAACAGACACAAGGCAAACAATTGGTCTGGAGTTTCAGACTGGGAGAAGGGCAAGGGAATGGACAATTTGGGAAGGGATTGCTGAAAATAATGGATTTCCATATCTGTAGATGGAGGGAGTAGGGACAGCATGAGTTGAGAGACAGTGGAGAAGTGATGGTGTTGGCGAATGGAAAGTCTCATGTGATCCAAATATTGTTGTCTTTGGTTTCCAAGACATAGTCATCTTGAGAATTGGGAGATAGTGGTCAGAAAATGGGATATTAAAGATAAGATGGTCTAGGAGTTGTCGATGCTATGATGGTGTGATGTAGGGTTGGCTCACAGGGTGAACTGTTCAAGTTGGGTGGAACATAGGGTCATTCCAATGGAGGGTGTCTAGGACTGGAGAATTCAGTTCCTGGGAGCACCCTGATCTATTTAGGGGATGATGGCAAATTATGGCTTTCAAAATATACGTTCAAATATTGTTTCCCATTTTCTTTTCCTCTCTTTCTGGGATTCTAAATCCACATATTCCGGGATTCTAAATCAATCAATCTATCTATCTATCTATCTATCTATCTATCTATCTATCTATCTATCTAAACTTCAGTTATTATATTATTACTTGCATTAATTTGCTTCATTTAATTTATATTTGTTTTGAGATTTTTCATTTGTTTATTCATCATAACTATATTTGACATTATGTCCTTAAACATGTTTCTTACCAAGGTTTTATTAGCCTTGTCTGATCATCCCAATATCTGTGGGTTTTTACTGACCAATGTCCAGACTATGTAAATAGTTTCTACGTTACCAGGAAAAGCAACTTAACAAAATAATTGCAAATGAGAGGAACAGGTAATTTATAGGAGTATAAATTGTAGACACTGGACATAATGAAAAATGCACTAGAAACCAAGGATATACAATTTAAAGGACTATCAGATGTAATTTTCAACTTTAGATAGGGGATTTAACAATACATGAAAAAATTAAAGCGATCACTTTTGGTCGGAACTATGTTCACTAATGCATGAAGATAGGAATATAAATTTTAAAAGTGCTTTTGGAAAACAACACAGCATCATCTTGTGAATTCAAAAATGCTTAACTTTTGATCTAGAAATTACCTTTCATAATAGATACGCTTCTCAAACATGCAGACATTTCTCTCCCACCCTCTACTTCCTCTGCCCTTACTCTCACTGGGAAAAGAGAGAGAAGAAAAAGAAGTTCAAAAGTGTTGCTAGTTTTCTTTGAAGGGAAAAAATCATCCCTGTGAAAACGATCGTTACGATGCACAAATTGTAATCTACGCTCAAAACGAAAAGGCCATGAATCAAGGTCTCTCCCAGCCTTTCATGTTTATTTCCATTTGTCTTAGGTGTGCTGAGTAGCTGGTAATAGATGGTTCCGGTTGTTCCCCTAAAGAATTTTATATGGCCCACTGCCTTCCTCCGATCTGTCGCTGGCATACATAATGCTGCCTATTAAACTCATTAGTTGTGCTCCTTTGGTATAATTAATAAGCAATAACCATACTGTTGTTTGAGGATGCTAAAATTTTAATGTCCTCTTGTTATCTGCCTCACTTGGATACTGAGGAAAGTAATGGTTTCACAGAGCCATAAAGTAGCCAGGACCCTCTTTAGCTTTATTGTTATTGCCAACTCTACCCTATTTTTGACTGTGGTATTAAACCATTCCAGATAATTGAGATAGTTACAGACACCGGGTAAGAAATAGTTATTATGTGAATGTGAATACAAGGTAATTACATTTATTGCCTGTGTCTTCACAGTGAGGATGGGAAATTTAGGGTAAGGAATTGGTCTCAGTTCAAACTTTTCTGGCTGTTGAAAGCTAATTCACTACCCAGAAGCCTCCTCAAGTTTTGTTTTGGTATTTGTTAGTCAACAGATAAGTTTAAGGCACCTTCCAGATAGCTGGTTTCCAGTGGTGTGGGATGAAACAGTGTAATTCATGCTTTTAGTCTGTACTTTTTGGGTATCCGCTGGGCACCAGGTCTCAACACAAGAAGGCTCTACCTTCTTGTGGCTTTCAGACAGAATTGTAGCTTCTCGAAGTTGGAGCAAATAGTGAAGGTGTGTAGTTCGACCAGTCATCTGACACTTGGGTAGCAGGGCCAAGAACCTCGTTTAATGACTTTTCAGCCTGGGATCAGACATCTCAAGTGAATCATTCCTTACTGCTATGTCAGTCCATGCCATTCTTTGTACAATGTGGATCATTAAAAAAGTATTTTATGAACTATGTCATGGTTTATTTCAGCACACAGTTTGCTTTGGGGCATTATGAGAAGTCTGCCCACTCTTCCACAGGGAAGCGTTCAGTCACTACTCCAACAACATTTTCCACTTGTCTGTCCCTTATTCCCTTGCTGATACAATATGATCTTGACTACTTTCAAGACTGTTACTATTTAGGTCTGTATGTTCTCCTGTGGGACTGTATGACTTCTAGTGTCCACTGACCGACATGGAATTCAATTGCCCTGTCAGGACCTTATCAATAAAGAGAGGAACTATCACTTCCCTTAGACTTTTTAAAATTAAATTAATGTTAACCAAGTTCTCGTTAGAACTAAAAGAAAGACATTACATACATACATGATGCAGAAGCTAGTCTTGCAGGGAAAATGCCTCAACAATGCCATGAGGAGATTCACATATGGCGCCACTGAGGCTGGACAAGAAGAGGGAACTTCCTGGAGATGTCAGGAACGGCTTCTCTGAAGAAGTTGGTTTTGTTGGGCCTTGACAATGGGGATAGAGGGATTATAAAGAGATATTTTAGTGAGTAGGGAACTTTTGAAAATATCCAGTACTAAAGATAATTTTGAGTTATCCAAAAATGCCAAGTGGTCAAAATCAATATATACGATCCACCTGGGATATTGTTGGTTCAAAAATTGGCCCCGTGCATGGATGGCAGGGAGAAATGGAAGGAAGAATCAGGCCTCTTCAGATGGATAGGTGGTAGGTTTAAGAGCAAGGAAATATCACAGGAGGCTTGTCTTGAGCACTAGGTAAGGAGATCTCTCCATCTCCCACCAGAATCTGATGAGTTTGTAAGGAGGCCTGAATGGGTTTCAGTCACATACACGATCCAGATGGTCTCAGTAACACATTGCTCTCTCAGGGCTGCGTCCATGGAAATGGCTGTTTCTGTGGGAATTGGGGTGGGGCAGAATGAATGCTCCAAGGACAGGGGAGGGGTTGAGGAGCCTCTGATTGTCCAAGTACAACCAGCAGCCATGCCTTCTCGATGACCTCCTCCAACAGAAATATAAGCCGTGCTTGTCCCCCAGCAAGCTTGTAGTCCACTGGGGTGAGGACGTGTAGATACCTACTTGAAAACAGGAACCAGAACAGATGATTATCAGCCATTGCTTTCTTGGCAACACTGACCTAAGAATAAGTACCTCTCACTAGTGAGAATTGGGAATGGCTTCCCAGAAAAGGAAAACTGCCAATAAAAGAACCAGATAAAATATATTGTGCACTTGTATTTTGCTGGCACTGTGCTAAGAGCAGTGTGCTGAGTCTCATCCCCTGCACAGGCTCCAGTGGATAGGTATTTTTTACAATGCCTACCTTACAGATAAAGAGATCAGAGGTTCGGAGGGGGCACACAGTTTGCCAGGGGCCCATAACTAGCAAATGGCAAATCCAGGTAGTATGACTCAAAAGCCTCCATCACCATAAGGTAACACTAATCCCATGGTATGCATGGCTAATCAATAACCAGTGGTTTATGTGATTGCCATTAATGTTCAGTTTGTCTGAAGTTAGTTTTGACACTGAATTGTGGCTCTAGGCTTACTGGGGGGTTTCTGTCAACAGACAAGAAAATTCCTCCAGAGGTTGCTGAAGTGATTTTATGTTGACTGCATTCAAATGTATTCTAGAGCCTTGCTGCTTAGTGTGGTCTGCATGCTAGAATTGGGAGACATGCAGGACCACTGTAGATGTACTGAATCAGAATTTGCACTCTGATGAGATCCCCATGTGTTCTGTCTGTACAACAAACTTAAGAAGAGCTGCCTCTACTGATGCTGCTGGGAGACATAGCCTCTACTGATGCTGCTGGGAAACATAGCCTCTACTGATGCTGCTGATGGAAAGGGACCAGAAGCACAGCAAAAGCATCTGCCTGAGGCTCATGTCCTGCGTAATAAGCCCGGCCACCAACAGGCATGGATTTTTGTAGAGGACAAAGTTGAACTTAGTTTGCAAAAAAAGTACAGAGTTTATTTATGATACTACCACTGGAGCTACTATTAACAACAACCACAGTCAATTTTCTTGTCTGAATATTACGTACCAGCTCCACATGGTGTGCTAGGATTCTCTCTGTCATCTGGGTGTTCATGGTGGGGTGGCATCACATAGGATTACAACTCTTGTATTGCTTACTCCTGCCAATGATACAGAATGCATGTGATGGGAACATAGAGAAGGGAGCACCCATTTCTACCCATGGGCACCAGGGATGGCTGCATAGAGGTGCCATTGGAACTTGATGTTGGAAGTTGAATGAATCGGTGATGGTTCTTCCTACATGCCAGTGAATTCATAGCTTTTCCTGACATCATGAGCTTCTCCATTTCCTGCTCCTTTCCCTCCTTTCCTCCTTCCTTCGTCCCATCCTCCTTCTCTTCCTTCCTTCCTCCCTCCTTCCATCCCTTCCTTAGGCTTTCCCTTCCCTCCCACTCCTCCCTCCCTCCCTCCCTCCCTTCCTTCCTTCCTTCCTTCCTTCCTTCCTTCCTTCCTTCCTTCCTTCCTTCTTCCTTCCTTCCAAGCTCCCACCCATCCTTCTACAAATTTTATTAAGACCTACAACATGCATTCAATAATTATTTAGGCAAGATTCAATTGTAGACACTTGTATCCAGAGGAAGATGAAACCACATGGTCATTGCTTTTAAGCTTCCAGCCTAGTAAGGATGACAGTAATAAAATATGAACAAAGCAATGAATAGATAATAATACACTGCTGTCAGTGATAGGAAGAAAACAAACAGTATTCCTAATAGAGAACAATGTAGGGCACCTATTTCAACAGGGTGGTGGGAGTGAATGATACTTGACATGAGAAAAGAAGATGAATGGGGTGCAGGCGCACATAGCAGAGGGAAAAGAATACTCCAAGCAGAGAATGTTACATGCCAACACATCATGTGGAAAGAGTTCTGCAAATGGAAATAAAGACTTGGGGGCTGTTATAGGGTATGAGAGAGGTAGCACTGAGAAGTGAAGCGGTGAGTGCCAGATTATGAATTATCTCCTAGAGTCTAAAACACGAAAGCACTTTATATTTCACTCTATTTGCAAGGAGAAGCCATTGAAGAACTTTAAGAAATGAACAAGCAATGCATTCAATCGTTTTATGTCTTGAAATGATTCCAGAGGTTGCAGTGTGGTGAATGGATAAGAGTGAGTCAGGAAGGACATCCGGAATAAGTTCAGTGTGGAGACGCTTAGGTCAGGGTGTCTGCCTTTTCTCTGCCACCAAGAACCTGCCCACTTGGCTCTGTGAAGGCGTCATCATTGCTCTAGAACTGTGCTTTTACTTAGAAATATCTGTCATCAACTCGGGGTCTTGACACATGAACTCAATAGCAGTGTTCCTTGAGTCAGGAGGCTGGACCTGGCTCTTCACCTCCAGCATGGAAGGAGCCTTCCTGTGTGCCCATTGATAGGGCAAAGGATGGTGGAGAGCTGCACAATGGGTGCTCTCATTGCCACATGGCACCCGCCTGCACCTACACTGTGGGGAAGTAGAATCTTTTTGCCTATGACAGCACAGCCTACGGTCCTGGGACAGCTGCTTACTTACGGGGCTGATGCCAGAGGGGCTATATACAAAATCTTTCCTACCAGCCTACAATGGGCCGGACTCCGTGAGCCCAAGGGACACTGCCGAGCACACATCAGAGAAGACTCCTGTGTTTAGGGAGATACTGTGTTTATTATAAGCAGAGATATGATACCACCAGGCCAAGTTCTGGAAGATATGTTCATAGGCACAGATGGGTACTAGACAGTGTCAGGAATTTCTGCTATGACAGGGAGCCTGGATCTTAGGGAAGGGAAATTGGAGTCACAGTACACTTATTTGATTTCCAAGAGAGTATTTACTCTAACTTTGCGCTAACTTTCCTGAGGCTTTGTGATGCAATAAAATTGTAAGGTTTGATAAGCCATTCTATGATCTGTGAAAGATTACATAATGCAAAAATTATCATTCATCCTGATGTTTTTCAACCACTTACCTTGCTAAGAATTTTCACAGGCATTAACTCAGCTGAAGCTCCTGTCATCCTGGGATGCACATATGGTCGACCTGACTATGCCTGTTAGACTGACCAGGCCACTCATGCCAAGGGTGGAGTGTGGGAAGTCAGAGTGACTGCCCTTTATAGGGATGACAAATAAGTAAATCTGAGGCAGCCACATGCCCTTTATCATACCTCCTCCCCGTGACCCTGGCAGACATCACTAATCAATTCATCATGGGGTTTCTCTGCAGAGCCCAGATGCAGCTTCCAAATTTTATATAGAACCTTGCAGGCAAGACTGTGACCAATAAACAAATGGAGTCAGGCGTACAAGTCAATGTATCTGCTGTCTAACCTTCATCTCTGATTGACGTTGTGCTGGATCCTTTGTAAATACCATGCTCTTTAAGCCTTTTAACAGTCAAGCAAGTGGCAAAGCCACTACTCATGTGTATCACCCTCTGATTCTAACATTCTTTTCTGAGAAGAAGCAAGGATGGAGGACAGAATACAGGTGTCTGCTCCCCCAGAATCCTGTGTTGTCAACTATTTAATGGAATACACACTTCAGCTCTTGTGAAAAGGCATACTCACTTTTACTTTATAATTCTCACCTGGAATTCAAGAAAAATAATCAAATAGGAAGAAAATAAACATATTGAGGATCAGATATGCCTCGTTCCTGCTTAAATTAATGCACTCTGTCAATTCAAATGCTCTTTAGTAATCACATAGGACACCATAGCAGAACTTAGGTTGTCTAGTTTTGGGGCCCCATGATTCTCCAAGCCAAGGTCTAGCAGGGTTTAGATGGTGATTAGGGATCCACCATCATGTCAGCACAGCCCAGAGAGATGTGTTGTCCTGAAATATTCAGATGTGTCATCAAGGGACACGTGACATGTAGCTTCTCAGCGACATATTGGAGACGTCTGCATCCAGTTGATGGAGGCTAGGCTGCACGGAGATGGGGCACTACATGTGTCCTAGTCTCTAGGGCTGCAGAGCAAGGGCAAGAACTAACGCGTGTTGAGCACTGACTATATACTGGCCACAGTACCACGTTTTTGTGGGAAAAAAACACTTGAGGTTTGACACAGGAGCAAAGGACAGACTAGTTGAAAAGAACACATAAGTAAAAATTACAGATTTCTTCGGCTTGAGTCTGCACCCCAGTGTGAGATGTCCTGTAGTAACTTACAGAGAGGAACAACAGGATATATTACATAATCATCAATGCTAACACAGGAGTCGTTTATTAAAGCAGTGTTTATTGGCTTTCTGGGAAGAGAGACTTTTGTTTCCATTTTTGTGTGTGTTTGGCAGGTGGGTTGTGCACTGGTATCTTTTGTTTGCACACGGTATTAGAGAAACCACTCATAACTTCTACTGGCTTCGTTGCATCTATTTGCATAAGGAAAACAGAGATTCACCTCTGCCAGTCCACTATATCTCTGATCTCACGTAATACCTTTGAAAAGAGCCCCCACTTTCCTTTCCAGCCCACCCATTTTCCATTGCCTGTTCCTTCAGAGCTCACAGCAATCATGATCATGTCAGAAAAATTCTTCCCTAATTTCTCCTGAAAAATGTCCCATTATACTTTCTAGTGACATCATGCACGCATGCTGATTAACATTCACAGCTAATACAACTTCTCATTTATTTTTATGATTATTGATTATCTTATTACTGTCTGCCTTCTCTGCTACTATATAACTTTCATGAGAGCAGGGGATATCTATTTTCGTTCATCTTTTTGTTTTCCCTAAGCACCTAGGAATCTTGGTTTTAAGAACAAATAACTGATAAAAACAATGTACCGTTTTATAGTTAGGGAAATAAGACATGATACAATTGTACAACGTGCTAGCAGTCACAGACTTCACAAATAGCAGAGAAGGAATTCGAATCCATGGTTTGCGTGACTCCAAAAGCCCATGTTTAACGCCCCCCCCCCCCATATATTGTGTGTTCACTCACTGTTAAGAGAACACAACCTCCATCAGAACCTGTGTGCTGCATTAGGAAAGAAAAAGACACGCCTGGTGTTTCTAATGATATAGACATTAGGGTCCTTTTTTCTTAGTTTGTCATCTGCAGAGAATGTTTCGTTCTCGCAGTGAGGCTGACGCCATGAGACTGAGTTGGCCCCATTGGAATAGAGGTGGAAATAGGTCCTCCTCCTCCAGGCCAGACCTTTGCAGCATCCTTGCTAATCTCACGTTCTCCCTCCCCTGTCTATGGTGCTGAAAACACATCCCTCTTAAGATGGCAACATTCCGGGGCGCCTGGGTGGCTCAGTCGGTTAAGCGTCCGACTTCAGCCAGGTCACGATCTCGCGGTCCGTGAGTTCGAGCCCCGCGTCAGGCTCTGGGCTGATGGCTCGGAGCCTGGAGCCTGTTTCCGATTCTGTGTCTCCCTCTCTCTCTGCCCCTCCCCCATTCATGCTCTGTCTCTCTCTGTCCCAAAAATAAATAAATGTTGAAAAAAAAAAAATTTTAAGATGGCAACATTCCTGGACGCAAGGAGATCAGATTCCTTTGTCACCATCCAGAGCACAGCTTCCTCAGAGAGCATCTGACTGCAAGAGCCCATGAGAATTGGATGGTTGAATCAGTGCAGAGTCTAGCACATAGTATTTACTAAGCACTAGCAAATATTAATAAAGCCTTTGTCAGGTCTTCGTGTCCTTATTTGCAAACTGGAGATGCACAGAACTACCTCATCTAGCTGTGATGTTTGATACAATGAGGGCAAATAGGGCAAGTTGTGTGGAGCCCCAAGCAGTCTGTCATAAACCAGTGGACCAAAGACCGATGGCTGTCACTTGGCTCTTCTTGAAGACCAAGTAACAGAGCCTGGTGTGGAGGTACAGCTTTCGCTTTCTCCTCTAATTCTCTGATTGTGAATACTTAAACCATTAAATTATTTTCCCCTGAGGCCATGCCGATGGGTTGAAATTCAAGCCTGGCATGACGTTCGAAACATCCAACACTGGAAATAGTGGAACGTGTAGTGGGTGTGAAAGACAGCAGGTGTGGAAAGATCAACAATTAGCCTTCAGTGCTGTGTTGGTTATTTCCCGGAAGACACAGTAGTAAGCAGGCTGGATGGTGTTCTGTTTTTAGAAAGTTTCGTACTTGGTCCCCATTCCATTTGCCCGGAGTTACTAATTTGATGAAATGCCAATTAAGTACTTAACATTTCTGGCCATAAAAATGAAAGCAGGAACCCTAGTTTGAAAAGTTCTTTGCGTGTCTCAGGGAGCTCTAATAACGTTTGTGAAAGCCCCAATCTTTCTATCATAAACCTTCCATGGTCTTTAGGAAAGGAATGTAATTAAGTATTCCTCATTGACACTGAGACACCCAAAGAAATGCTTGCAAGCAGCCAATCATGTCTTCTCAGATTTCAGAAACTTTTCCCTCAACTCACCCAAGGTTTCTTTACACTTGCTCATCTCTCTGCAGTTCAACCCAACAGATATTAATTAGGTCTCATGACTTAACAGCTTGTAGTGGAGAGAGCATGTAGTTTGAGGCCCAACAGACCTGCCATCAAACCCTTCTGTTCTCTGACTCTGTGTCCCTCTGACTCTATGACACACTGTGTTCTGACTCTGTGACCCCTCGTGCTCTGACCTTGTGACCCCCTGTGATCTGGCTCTGGGGTCCCCTGTGATCTAGCTCTGGGACCCCCCAGTGGGACTAGGCTCAAAGCCCATGAGGTGTGAAGGACTCCAAAAGATGGCATCCAACAGAGGAGTGGAAAACAGAGGGCCCCAACTCTATGTGTGAGTACAGCATGGGGAGTGCAGGGACGAAGGGGCATGGCCATAGCCTGGAGGTGTAGAGAGGGCAAGTCTGGGGTCTAGCAGATGTGAGATATTCAGATGTGTTCTAAGAGTAATGGAACCCATTGACAGATGTTTGCAGGCTTTGGCCATGGTGGGCTACTGTGTGGTTGCTGGAATAGAGGAGGGTGGGGTGTGGGGCGTAGAGGGAGGTAGGAGGTGGACTTTCAGGGGATGAGGGAAGGCCTTATCAAAACAGACTCCTTGGAAATATATACAAGTTAGAATATGTAAGAATTAACAGCACTTGGTGACTGATGTGACGTAAGGGTGAAGGGAATGCACGGAGCAAATAAAGGAGAAGCTCTGGGTGTCAGGTGTGAGGAATTCGCCAAACAGCGGTCCCAGGTCACATCTGCTAAGATAAGAAACGTGGGACGGGGCGCCAGGGTGGCTCAGTGGGTTGAGTGTGCAACTCTTGGTTTCGGCTCAGGTCATGATCTCACGGTTCATGGGTTCGAGCCCCGCATCAGGCTCCGTGCTGACGGCGCAGAGCCTGCTTGGGATTCTCTCTCTCTCTTCCTCTCCCTGTGCCCCTCCCCTGCTCACACTGTCTCTGTCTCTCTCAAAACAAACAAACAAACAAACAAACAAAAGAAACATGGGACAGGTAAGCATTTGGGGAGAAGCAGGCAGATGGATTTTATTGTGTGGAGTTCGTGGCATTGAGGTCCTGAAGCCTCCAAACGATGGGTGCGGTTACACAGAACTGTCATAATTCGGAAGAAAGTGCTGAATCTTAAGGGACAGAAATGTGTGGCTGAAAAACCGAGAAAAGAATGGGAGATCCTACTAACAGTCTAAGGTAGACATTCTTAGTGCCTCTGCTGTTTCCTGCATGCATGGACGACTCCTTTTTCTCATCCCGCCTCCTTAAGGTGGCATCCGCGTAAACCACCCTTAGCCCCTGACATTTGCTTGTATCTGGAAACGGTGTGCACCACCTCGAGGCTGAGGCGTCCAAGGGCTGGTGCCCTATGCTCCGTGCTGCTTTCTCTTACTGCAGCCATCAGGACAGGATGGTGGGGACAGAAGAGCAAATTCTGCAGGAAACTTGGCTGCACCTGCAACAGACATTTTGCGCCCGAGAAATCAGTTCTTGTGGTGTTAGACCATTAGGGTTTGGGGCCGTGCATTATTGTGTCACAGCCTAGCCTTGCCTGACTGTATAGCTCCTTTGCGACCATTGGCGTCGGCCCTGCAGACCCCAGGGACTTCAGACATAAACACTGAGCCTCCTTGAGCTGTTAAGCGAAGGCGGTGGCCTTGGCATGAGTGCGGTTTTTGGCGGAAACCGGTGTAATAACAGGTGCTTCCGATGTGAGCAGGCGGGACAAGTGCATGTCGCTAGTTTAAGGTGACTACAATACACTGAGCACAGAGAAAGACCCCTGGGGGGTTTCCCAGAGCCTGTTGCTTTCCACAGAGGGGGCTGTTGTCAAGCAGGATTATGTCTAGAAACTGTTCTTAGGCAGCCAAATATTTGATGCGTCAGGATCCTGGAGGCATTGAATCTATCCACCAGCAGGAGGAAGAGTGACTTTTGAGTAAGAGAATGTCTTCAAAGGAAGGGATACTCCCATGAGAACATCTTAGGTAGATAATTAGTATGTGCTATATATAGCTTTGAATACTGTGATTTGAATTATGTTTTTAGAGCACATGTTAGCATTTAAAACATCTCTTTTTAAAGTTTCGTTTGCCTCAAGTGTACTTCATCATCAGATCTCATCCTGGTGATTTTGCCCTTGATTTCTTTTTGTATTCCTAAATTGATGAACTCCTTTATGCAGAAACTATGGTGACCTCTGAAGCCTTTCTTTTAAAAGCTAAGAAAAACTGAGCTCTAAGCAAACAGCTTTGCCTTTCTTTCCCTTAGACCCTATTCTATGCTCCTTCTTACAGGGGCACATCTGGCTGGAGCCCTGTCTGGCAGTGAGTTTTGTCTCTGGGTTCTCAGGTAAATTATAGGTGGATTCCAAGGGCCCCAAAGAACCATTTCAAGTATCTACATTGTATTATGGGGATTAAGACTTCTTTAAAGTTCCTGTTTCTCTTCTGTCATCTGGGGCCAGTTCTATTAGCCATCAATCTAGGAGCTTAGATAAGAACCAGCCTTTGGAGATTGTTCCCCTGTCCTGCCCGGGCACATTTTCAGCTCCAGATCAGATGCCTCCTTAGTCTAGGTCATTCCCCTGAAATGTGTCCATTGAAGTGTTCCTTCCTTTCTCCTTTCTTCTTTCTCTCCCTCCTTCCTTCCACAAATATGTTTCCGAGTGGCTGTCACATACCTGTCACTATTATACACAGGAGAAGTTTGGCGGTGAGGAAATTGGATTAATTGCCATTATAGTTCATATATTCTAGTGAGGGAACCCAGGATAAGCCCATGAAGACGTTAAAGCAGAGTAAAGTCAGTTGGTCATGGAAGGTTACTTGTGAGGAGGTGACGTTGAGCCAGAACCTGGATGCTGTGAAGGACAGAACCATGCAAAGATGTGAGGAAAATCAGATTTATCTTCCTCTACAAGAGCAAAGAAACTAGGAAGGTGGAAGGAAGAACACGTTGTTGATTCATTTTAGTCTTCTAGAAAAGATTCTATCCCCTCTAACCATTGCAGGGTTTAGAATCAAAGGAACAAGGAGTAAAAATAAGGATGTGTCCTTGATGCTTCTGTTCCTGAGGTTGTCATAGCAAAGGAAGATGTGGAATGGGAAGTCAGTGACCACCATCCATTATCCATTTGTGGGAAGGAACCTAATGATCTAGCCACACGCTTACCCAGGGGCAATGGAGCCCATTTTATTTATTTGTTTATTTTGAGAGAGAGAGAGAGGAAGAGCAGGGGAAGGGCAGAGAGAGGGGGAGAGAAATCATCCCAAGCAGGCGCCTTGATTAGCCCAGAGCCCGAGATCAGGACCTGAGCCGAAACTGAGAGTTGGATGCTTAGCCCACTAAGCCACCCAGGCACTTCTGGAGCCAATTTTAAGTGTAGTATTTACCTTCAATCTAGCTGATAAGGGCAAGGCCTGGTTAATTTGATATGATTTCAGTGATAAGTAATGTAATTTGCCCCAAAATTTATTTATTTGTTTATTTTTAATGTTCATTTATTTTTGAGACAAGGAGACAGAGTGCGAGCAGGGGAGGGACAGAGAGAGAAGGAGACACAATCCGAAGCAGGCTCCAGGCTCTGAGCTGTCAGCACAGAGCCCATCATGGGGCTCGAACTCATGAACCATGAGATCATGACCTGTGCCGAAGTCAGACGCTTAACTGACTGAGCCACCCAGGCGCCCCTGCCCCCAAATTTATTATTTATTTTATTTTTACATATATATAAATATATATATTTATTTAATTTTTTAAAAAATTTACATCCAAATTAGTTAGCATATACTGCAACAATGATTTCAGGAGCAGATTCCTTAATGCCCCTTCCCCATTTAGCCCACCCCCCTCCCACAACCCCTCCAGTAACCCTCTGTTTGTCCTCCATATTTAAGAGTCTCCTATGTTTTGTCCCCCTCCCTGGTTTTATATTATTTTTGCTTTCCCTTCCCTTATGTTCATCTGTTTTGTCTCTTAAAGTCCTCATATGAGTGAAGTCATATGATATTTGTCTTTCTCTAATTTTGCTACCTGTCCCCAAATTTATTAAATAAAATAATAATCTTTAGAAAAGTGTAAAATTAGTGATTTGGTATTGTCTCTATTCTAGAAAATTCTAGTTAATTTTCAAATTTTGTCCCTTTATGAAAAATGTTTCAGAGCAGCAGGTGTGCATTTACATAACATACGCATTTACATAACATATGCAAACAAGGTTGGCCAACAACCACAACAAAACACCTTAACAGAAATGCAATAAGGTTAAAACGTATTATAGGAAAGGGTTAAGTTATAAGTTGTACAAACAGGTTAGACCAGAAAGGAATAAATCCATCCAGGTGTCAGTGAGTACAGGAAAATGATACCTTAATTCGGAGCTTAGAATATTTTATGGAGAACTTTGGATACAGGGAGTTTAGGTAAAAATAAGACATAATCAAAAGGAAGAAAGTCTCTTTTTTAGAATCTAGTGTTGAGAGTATGCCATAGAGCTAAGAATGAAGACCTACCAATAATAATAATAATAATAATAATAATAATGATAATAATAGCGAGTGACTCATGGGCATAGGGGTAGATTCACATTTTAATATAATTCAACAGATATTTGATAGGTGAATACTAAGTTCTGGAGACTTTTCTCCCTCCATCAGTATATGTGTATCTTTATATAGGGCATATATATTTAATTTATAACTCATTTAATCTTTACAGTGATCCAAGAGGGTTAGCACATTATCGCCACCATTTGAAGATGAAGAAGCTGAGTTAGAAGGAAGCTAATTGATCGAAAAGAAATTAGCTTTATCCTGAGAGCAAGGGTCAATAACTGTGAAAGGGAAGAGACATTAAATCAGAAGTCTCTTATGCAAGCATTACTAGAAGGAAATAAAAGATTACATATATAATGTGTGTGGTCCTAAGAGTCCAAAGAAATGAGATACTCACTGTGGTCTAGGAAAATCAGAAAAGCTTCATGGGAGAGGTGGAAGGCAGGCTTGCTCTCCAAGGTAGAGTGGGATTTATCAGATCGGGGGAGGGGCTGTCCCAGCTGCAGTGTTCCTGGGTACAGGTGCTCCCAGAGCACTCCAAGGATCACGGTTGTAACTCAGGCCCAATGGATGGTGTATCTGGAATGAGAAGACGCACGCTAGATCTCAAGCAAACTAGCATCATGAGTTTGAGTATTTTGAGTATAGTGGGGGTTGGAGGATAAGCATAACTGCCACCATACCCAGTGCAAATTGTGTGTGTTTGCATATAATGATATTTGTTAATATAATTGTTATTTATAACAGTTGTTCTGTGAGTGTACCACAAGACGAGCAAACATTTCTAATAAATTTTAACTCGGTAAACACGCTATGTCTTGCAATACCAGTGGTGTGTGATGCCCAATGTCACGTGATCACAACTGAGCCAATGGTTCTTGAAATTGGCTTTGATATTCAAGTGCTCTGGATGACAAGCGTGTTTCCGGGACGAATTATGCTCACAAACCAAGGTTTTACTGTATTTTCTATAGGGAAACATTCACACTAAAATGAAATGTGCATGTGTATGTATATTTCTCCATATGTTGATTTAGGTATAGTCAGAAGGCATGATTCATCCTGATGTAATCAAGAGAAGGGAAATTTCAGGAGAAGAAAGAATTTTGGAGAGACACATAAGCTTCCTGAAACTTGGTATCTGGGAAAGATTCCCCCTCGACACACAAGAGGCTGCGTTTGCTTCTTGAGCCAATGATAGTTTTGTTTTCTTTTTTTGCTTGTTTATATCTTCGGTCTTTTTACAGTGAGCATCGTGATGGGTGAAATAATAGGGAAAGAGGTTTTCGTAAGTAGTACGTTGCACGATGCCACATGGCATCGTGGTTGAGCTCCGGTGGCTGCGGAGGAGGGGGCGCATGTCAGCCTGATAGGGCAGCCGCCCCTGGGCTTGCAAAGGAGTCTGACCCAGCCCTTGTGGGTCCCTTTCGGCGAGGAGAGGATCAGTTCTGCCAGCCAGGCTGGGGTGCGTTTTCCTCCCCAGGTGATGGCACAGCTGCCCTTGCTGTGACGATCTGATAACCTCCCTTCTCTTCAAGTGCAGAGGAGCGGGGGGCATGTGCAGGATCAGATAGGAGAAAATGGATTCTGACGAGGCATTTGCAGGTTTTCAAAAGGCAGGTCTTCCTTCTGGCCTGATGTTTCATCGGGATTTATAATCTTCCCATTATGAGAAAATCAAAAGAGGTCATTTGGTGAGGTTTTATCTTCGTCTTCCTGTGGGTAGCCCTGATGAAACATTTATGAGTTTTCTGACAATATCAGACCGGGCTTTCTTTGCAGCTCTTTCTTTCCAAGCTGGGCCCTTCAGAGGTGCCGGCTTATCCCAGTTGATGGTGAGTGTGCCCGGTGCTGTCTCTTGAGGTTAACTCCTTAATGGTGATGGCTCCTCTTTTTGCAACTCTCCAGACAACTGCCACTGGAAGCTTCTGGAACAACTAGTGTTAAATTAGCAGAACAGCATGGCTCAATTTGGGATGGGGATCCTATGGCAATTGCCTATTTTGAAATTATTCTAAATCTGAAATAGTAAGCAAGCATGGCGATCTGAACTGAGTTCTGAATTAAATTCTGTTTCTTCCTAGTGGCAGGCCATGGGTCGGGGTCAGTGGGGGGGGGGTGGTCAGTTCTCCTGGTCTCAGTTTCTGCATTTGTACACTCAAAGTAAAGTGAATGCTCTCTAGCCCGTGCCACAATATGGAAATAAAATGTTAGCAAGGATTTTACCCGTACTTAACAGCTACTGAAATGTGAAAAAAAGGTATTGATATTAGTAACTTAATTTTCCGAACATCAATTATTTATTGCACATCCGACCTCTTGCATCTGAAGTGCTCTGATTACAAAGACGGATATCGTAACAAACAGCTGAGATCTCAGATGGGAAATAAAAGTGTCGGGAGTTAACGCTGAACATGAGTCCGGGGTATAAATGTCAATAGAAAACTATCACCAAATTAGTGACACCAGGAAGAAAACAATTCAGAAACTAATTGAACATCTACTATGTGCCAAGAAATGAAAACTTTAGTTCATGTATTTCATACAATGCCTCAGTCCAGTGGATCTTGTTATTTCCACCTCATAGGTGAAAAAAAGGCTCATGCTTAGAAAGATTGAACAACGGGCCTGAAATACCACAACTTGTAGGAGTAGGAACAATTTAAATAAGGTGCATCCAACTCCAAACCTACTCTTTCCCCCCATCCCCCCCCAACCATGCTTTCTCTGTATCAGTTGTTTGCATCTCCTCGGATGCTCGTCTTTTAGGTATGTTTTCCTCTATGAATTTTACACTTTTTGTTAAAAGGAGAGAGAGAGATGTCTTTCTTTTTCTCCCTTTCATCTCATCTCTGTCACAGAGAAGGCACACAATTAATGTTTGCTTAAAAACAAAACCAAACAGGGGTGCCTGGGTGGCTCAGGCTCTTGATGTCCGTGCAGGTCGCGATCTCGTGGTTGATCTGCACTGAGCATGGGGACTGGTTAGGATCCTCTCTCCTCTCTCTCTGTCCCTCTTGCCCGCTCGCACTCTCTCTCTCAAAATAAATAAATAAACATTTTTTTAATTAAAAAAAAAACAAAAACAAACAAAAAGTGGTATCTTTAACAGCATTTCCCCATACTTACTCAAAGAGGAAAAGACATATAAAATTGTCCAGTATTTCATACGAAATGTTTATATAGTTCTGAGAGAGTTTTCACAAAGTCAACTCAGCACAGTGCTGTCTTCAGCCTGTTATGTACAAGGCTGGCATTATATACTGCATTTCCCGTACAAGAAACAGCAATGACGTGCCTTTCAAGGATACAGAACTTACTAAGGGAAATATATTTGTGAAATAATGTATGTATGTTTAGCCTTTAATTCATGCCAAGAACTGTGAGAAGGAACACGCACATATTCACATCTTCATCGTTACAGCAACCAAATGGGGTGATGCTATTGTTTTAGTATTTTACTGACGAGAAAACTGAGGACCAGTGTCTTAGACAGCTAATCCCCTAAAGGTTTTAATGTTAGAAGCCAAGCAACCTGCCTTCAGACTGGAACAGGAAAAGGACATTAGGGAAAACTAAGGAAATCCTAGTAAAATATAGACTTTAGTTAGTAACAGTGTACTGATGAGGGCTCATTAGTTTGACAAATGTACCCGTATGACGTTAACTGCAGAGGAAACTGATTATGAAGCGAAAGAGGACTTTCTGTTATCTTTGAAATGTGTTCTGTAAATCTAACACTCTTGTTAAATAAAAAAGTTTGCTTAAATAAAAAGGGGGAACAGAATAATGAGAAGAATAACTTACGTAATATAACTTATGTGGTAAATGCTATTTGTACCTCTAATATATTTAGTATACAGATGCATAGAAAACAGCCCCCAAGTATACATACCTCAGAGACTTTAAGTCTTAAGGAAGGAATGCATGGATTCCTATAGCGTTTACATTTTTTTTACAATAAGAATATTTTCTTGCATGTCACATTTTTTTCAGCTATTGAAAGTAAAGTAATATAAAAAGGTCATATTCAGAGATGTGCGGGGAGGAGTAAGGGAATGTTCCAAACAGAACATTGTAAGCAAGAAGGTCAAAGCTTGTAATGTAACTTCTCTCCTGTCTCCTCTCGGGAAGCAGAGAGGTACAATGGAAAATACATAAATGTACAAATTACTCATATTCTACCAATGGATTCCCATCCAGCTTCTACCCCCATCAGCTTTTACCATAAGTCCAGGTGGCCTCACATCGCGTCTACTTATATCAGGGATGCACCTGTTCTGCTGAAATGCTGGCGGGTGGGGGGGGGGGCATGAAATCAGGAAGCGTCGGTTACCTTGGCCAATGGCAAGCAAGCAGTCTTGGATATGGAGCAAACGGAAAAGCCTGTTCTGACAGTTGCCTTTTCCAGAGTCTTCAATTATATCTGAGATGCTGCTGTAAAAAAATAAAACAACAACAACAACAAAAAAAAAACTAGCATTCAAGCAATAACAAGTCATTGCGATTCTCTCTTTGGGATTGGGGATTCATGAATTATGCATGTCTATGCAGATTTTTCACCTGTGACAGGTGTAGTATGGGCAATTTCCCTAACATATTAAGAAAACCAGCCATAATACCAGTAATGGATATAAATGAGATGTTCTCATCAGGTTATTTAACTATTTCACGCCACTGTGTGGCAGGCGGACGCAGGGCGTGGAACTCTGTCCTTAGCGGGACCCCTAGAGAAAGCAGCACTTCCTGCTGGGTTCTTGGTGGAAAGATGGACAGGTTGTGGCTTGTTTCCTGCCTTACTTATTCATTCTTTTCCGCTGAACAGTACCACCTGAGTCGTGGAACATCCCATCTGAAAAACCAGCTGGTAAGCTCTGCAGAGCATTTCCCTGAGAGATGAGACAGATGTCAAAAAGGGGAGAAAAAATTATGTGTACCTGGTACTCCCTCTGGATGCAGCTGCAAGGTGTTATAGCTTGAAATGTTTGGCTTTCAGGCATCTGGGTATCATAATTCTCCCCTCCAAGGCCCCTCATTCTCTGTAATCACTTTGACCTGGCAAAGTCCCAAGTGCATTAGAACTAAGGAAATTACATACTGCTTTTGGTACCCCAGGTGAACCACGCATGCTAAAGAGTAAGAAGACACTTTCGTAGTGAATCACGTCCAGCTCAGTGGGAGCCCTGGACGGGGAGACTCGGGTCTTGCCGTGATTCTGGAATGGACTAGCAGCCCTGGTTCTCAGGAAGCAGCTTGAATTTTTCGGGTCCTTCTTGTCTTTTCTAAATGTCAAGCAATAGGACTTAATGATGCTAAGATACATTCCAGGAATACAATACCCTACCTTGAGTCTTTGCTTTGACCCTCTAGTCTGGAAAGGTAGACTTTCCAGGGATACACATGCATCCCTGAGACTGGGAAGGAATTTGAGATGGAATGTGTTTAAGCATTGGGTCTATTTCACTCGGTTGTTTCACTTCCTTTCAAATAACAACGTTCTGTAATCTACAGGGGTACTAACAAGGCTTCATTGCCGTGGTCTGTATTGTTTCTTCCCACTCAGGATTATTCGCCTAGCATTTTGTGTGCAAACCTGGGGGAGTGGCCAGTGTCCTCGCCATTTCCACAAATAATCCACACGCAGGAGGGACCACAGCACATGCTGCTGTGCAGCTTCTCTCCTACGCAGTCTCCCCCTCTCTCCTTACTCTGTTTTCATTGTGCATTGCTTTCACACTCCCCAAACCCCAAGGGTGTGCCATTTGACCACCTAGCTGCACAGTGTGGTTTGTGCCTCCCACCCCAGCTCAGGCTCAGACTGCCCCTGCTATGGGGAAATAAGCCTTCCTTCTGCCTTCCTGGCCCTCTGTAATTGTGACCCAAAACAGCAAGGACAAAACAAACAACAGCAACAGAGGTCCTCTGTCTTGGTGTAGTAGGGACGTACAGATGGTCAGATAAGGTGGCCAGTTATTTCCCCTGCTTACATTAAAAAGCAAAGTGAGAGGTGCCTGTGTGGCTCAATCGGTTAAGTGTCCGACTTCGGCTCAGGTCATGATCTCACAGTTTGTGGGTTCGAGCACCACATCATGCTCTGTGCTGACAGCTCAGAGCCTGGCGCCTGCTTTGGCTTCTGTGTCTCCCTCTCTTCTCTCTCCCTCCCCCACTTGCCCTCTGTCTCTCCCTCTCTCTCTGCCCCTCCCCTGTTTGCAGTCTGTCTCTCTATGTCTCAAAAATAAGTAAACATTAAAATATTAAAAAGCAAAGTGAGTTGGAGAGACTTTTTTAAACAAATCACAATGGGGGCACCTGGGTGGCTCAGTCGGTTAAGCGTCCGACTTCGGCTCAGGTCATGATCTCACAGTCTGTGAGTTCAAGCCCCATGTTGGGCTCTGTGCTGACAGCTCAGAGCCTGGAGCCTGCTTCGGATTCTGTGTCTCCCTCTCTCTCTGCTTCTCCCCTGCTCATGCTCTGTCTCTCTCTGTCTCAAAAATAAACAAAAACATTAAAAAATTTTTAAACAAATCACAATGTGAAGGGTACCAGAATTGCCTCCAGCATTCAGGGTTTAGGAAAAAAGCAAAAACAAAACAAAAGCCTTATTTTTCTTGAAAGGCTCATGAAGGTGAACTGCAGATGATGGTGATAGTTGGGTTGAACCTTTGAGGGACAAAACAGACCAAGGTTCTTAGCTACTGTATCAGTGCACATTTCACACTGATTTTTCATTGTTAACGTCTCTGTCAGAATCCCCAACTGGTTTTTGTACATCTTAAGGGCAAGGATCGTGTTAAGTGTCTACCAAAACATATTTGTTGAATGAGTGAAAATCTTTGCCTGAGATCCATCAATTTTTTTCAGCAATTTTTACAGGTGATCAGAGCCCCCGAGGCCTCTGGTTAGGGTAACAGGCAGACACCTCACTTTCCTAGGTGAGAAAACGAATGGTGAGAGGGACTGTGTAACTTGCTCAGGGTCGTGCAGCTGACACGTGGCAGACATACGTTTCGTTATCGCTGCCCGCTCGACAGCCATCCCTTCTTTCACAGACAAGCATCACAGCTGCCTGTGCACGACTCTGAGACATATACTAACGTGGCCGTGGGGAAGGATTCAAACTGAAAATTAACAAACTGCATTAAGCAACGTGGCCAGTGAGCACGCATGAAATGCTATTTAATAAGACACACGCCAGCCATCCTGCTTGTGATGAACTGCAGTTTTTCTAAATCCCCTTGAGACAGTATTTTCAGGAGGTCCAGGAAACTGCCCAGCACAGCTGAAAGGATACCAGAGATTGTCCTCACAAACCTGCCTGAATTCCTGGCATGGCCCTTAACTACTCCTGTTACCTGGGCAAGTCACATGACCTCTCCCTTGACAAACTCCTCACCTTTGATTGAAGGAAAGAGATAATTGGCATTTGATGAGTCAGGTACAGAGAAGACGAGCTTACAGGTCAGCCTCAGGTGAGATAATGAAATAAAACGTGTATAGTGTTTTTATGCGTCAGGTGCCATTCCCAGGGCTTTATGCATGTTAACACATGTAATCCTCTTAACTCCATAAACGGATAACAGAATCCCCATCTTTCTCCTGCGGAACTTTGAGGATCATAGAGAAGTGATTGGCTCTACTTTAAAAGGCTGGTAAGTGGCAAAGCCCAGATCTGATCGCACAGCAGATAGAGCTGACTCTGAAACACACAAACAGGAAAACATCCTGAGGCTTTCAACTGTATTCCTACTCTCTGAAATTGGATGAAAGGAATAGACAAGGTCATTGCTGGAGTCTGCCATGTCCTGTGAGAGAGCTCCTTTGGATGGAGGTAAATCTCTGAGCTCTGTTGTAACTCATGGGGAGAGGGTAAGGCACGGTGCGCCTTGGGACATCTCGATGTCTCTCCTGTAGGAATTTCATTAAGCCTTGTGTCTTTTTAAAAAAAATTTTTTTTCCAACGTTTATTTATTTTTGGGACAGAGAGAGACAGAGCATGAACGGGGGAGGGGCAGAGAGAGAGGGAGACACAGAATCGGAAACAGGCTCACGGACCGCGAGATTGTGACCTGGCTGAAGTCGGACGCTTAACCGACTGCGCCACCCAGGCGCCCCAAGCCTTGTGTCTTTAATTGCCCCAGTAGAACATGCCCCGCACCCGGTAGGTGCTGAGGCAGGGAGAGCAGGTGTAGATGGCAGCTAAGAACATGGACTCTGGCTGCATCCAGTCCCATCCTTCTCTTGCTACGTATACGATCACGCAAGCCAACTAACTTCCCTCCAGCTCAGCTTCCTCATCTTCAAATGGTGGTGATAATGTACCGACCCTTTTAACTCATTGTAAAGATTCATTTTTTTAAAAAGAGAAAAAAAATACATATATACACGCACAGCAGTCCTGCAGGTATCTGAGTACATCTCCTGTGTCTCCCCTGTGCCTTCTCTTTTCCAAGTTGAATATCCCCAGATCCATCAGGTGGCGCTCTTTCTAGATTGTTCAGCATACTGGTGGATCTCCTCTGGAGTGGTCCCGATAGCCAATGGCTCTCTTAACGTTTAGCAATCAGAGTTGAGAAATTTTTTTTTTTTTTAATGTTTATTTTTGAGGGAGAGAGACACACAGAGTAAGAGTGGGGGAGGGGCAGAGAGAGGGAGACAGAGAATCTGAAGCAGGCTCCAGGCTCTGAGCTGTCAGCACAGAGCCCGATGCAGGGCTCAAACCCATGAGCAGTGAGATCATGACCTGAGCCGGAGTTGGAGGATTAACTGACCACACAGGTGCTCAGTGGTCACCTTGCATTTTCTCAGAGTGTAGGTACCGCCGGTGGACTTTGACCCCGTGGATTGGAAAGAAGCAATATTGGTCTTATTCCTTACACAGAAGGTAGGGTGAATCTAGGAAAAGGAGGCATGGAAAATGGGATTTGAGACTTTCCACTCACCAGACCAGCTAATGGGTGATCTAGTCTAGCTCCGGGGGTGGGTGGGCTTATTGAGGGTGGGACCAAAACCCTAGTGAGTGATCCTGGGTTGTGCTGAGTTTACCCTCTCCATGCAAAATTCTAGGCCCTGGGTTGGGTAAATAGCTGGTAGGGAAGGATTCCCTGACCTGGGAGTGGGGACCAAACGAGGCGGATGACCTCAGTTTCCAGACTGGGAAACGGAGCAGATGGTAAAATAATGAATCAGTCTAAAGGAGTAGAAAGACTATTTTGAGTGATAAGAAAGAATTTTTGAGACTATCGAGACTGAGGTTTCTAATATCCATCCCAGTTAGGACTGTCAGGTAAAATACAGGGCGTCTCATAAAATTTGAATTTGAGATGAATTTGATGAATGTATTTGGGTATTTCCCAAATATTGAATGGGAGATAGATAGATAGATAGATAGATAGATAGAGAAAGAAAGAAAGAAAGAAAGAAAGAAAGAAAGAAAGAAAAGAAAAGAAAAGAAAAGAAAAGAGGCATTGTTTACATGAAATCCAATTGTAACTGGGTAGCATATATTTTTATCTGCCACATGTGGCAACCTTAATTTCAGTGCAAGGACACAATGTATTAGACATCATGGATCTGGGCTCACAAGAATGGTTAAACATCAAGTAACTGTCTTTTCTATAAAATTGAGAGTTAAAGGGATGGAATCAGATGGACAGGAATGCGGATAATATACCTTAAGGCATGTTAACATTTAAAGCTTTGGCTACTCTACAAGTAACCTAGAAACGAGACAGATGGACAGATATACCTAAGTGGGTTTTCTGGCTTCGAATTCTCAAAAGAAATTCCTGAGATGAGGATTTGTGACAAGTGATTTATTTGGAAGGTGATCCTGGAAACATCAGTAGGAGAGTAGGGAAGTGATAGCAGGTAGACAGAAAGCCAATGCAGGTGCTAATCAGCAGGGTCTCCTTATGGAGTGTTGGATCCCTGTGGAGGAGATGGAAAAATGTCTCCAAACCCTAGTGTCCATCCATACATGCGTGGATAAGGAAGGTACATAGTACACACACACACACACACACACATATACACCACACTGGAATATTACTTAGCCATAAAAAAGTATGAAATCTTGCCATTTGCAACAACACGGATGGATCTTGTGGTATAATGCTGAGTGAAAGAAGCGAGACAAAGACAAATACCATATGATTTCACTCATCGGTGGAATTTAAGAAACAAAACAAATGAACAAACAAAAAGAGACAAACAAGCCAAACCAAAAAACCAAACCAAACAAAAATCAAATAAAACCTCAAAACCCAGGCTCTTAATACAGAGAAGGAACTGGTGACTGCCAGAGGGGAGGTGGGGGGGGGGTGGGTGAAATAGGTACAGGGGATTAAGAGTACACTTATCCTGATGAGCACTGGGAAAGGTATGGAAGTGCTGAAGAATTATATTGTACACCTGCAACTAATATAACACTGTATGTTAATTATTCTTCATTAAAAATAATTTAAGCCTCCAACGCATCACAGCTTGTTAGGACTGGCTGAGGGCTGTCCCAGAAGCTGCCCCTCTGGCACTTTCAGGTCACTGGTACCCAGTGAGAGAAAGCCCTAGGTGGAAGGTGATAGGTGCTTACATTAGGATGCCCTCAGAGGTCCAGACTTCTATCTGCTGAAGAGACATCAGTTGGGCATTCTCAGAAGCTGCCACAATATGTCTGTCAATCGATATATCGAAATAGAGCTAGAACCTACTCTGAACCTACATATTCAGACGGTGTCTGAACGGATTCCAGTTGGTTGCCATCTTGGTTCATGTTTGTACTATTTTCCATCTGACCGCACTGACCACATGGGACACCCCGCACTTGTAAGCCTCCATATGTCCCTTTGTACTCATCATCTCCAAATTCTTTCCACGGTTAGTCTCGGGACCAGCAGCCACCATGCATGGCGCTGCCCACGGCACATCTGCATGCCAAGGCCAGTTCATTCTCTCCCTGCTTTCCAGTGCTGCTGTTGCATATCTGATCAAACACCCAGGAGTCCGATGGCCTCAGTCCAATGGCTTTAGTTGTTAGTGGGTCTTTCACAACAACTGTACCATAGGGAAGTCACACTCAGGGTGAAGTGGTCAACATGAGCTCACGGGAGAGACCAAAAAGGAGACTATTTTAAAATTCCAATAAGAAGTTCAAAAAATAGAAATATTAGTGATCCATCAAGAAATGGATATAATGAGAACCCTTGGGTTAATTTCTGCCACTGCACTTTTTGCGACTTAAGTAGTAATCGCATCCCTGTAATTCAGTTCTCAGAGAAAGTCTGTAATAGACTATTTATGAACGGAGCCGAGTCGTACCCAAAGGCAGCTGTGAAACCCCACAGTGTCTGTGAAGAGTTACCTTTCACAGATGTATGTGGGGCTTCAGTGGGTCACCCAGTCTATCATTAGAGTGACCAAGATAGTTTTATAGAGGTGATATTTTTAATTTGAAAGGGAAATTTTACTCCCTGTAAGAAACAGCTAACTGTTCAGCTAAATAAAATTAAATAAAATTGATTCCTTTTTTTAAACTTCTCTGCCTTTTATTCTGTGGCTGCTACCAACAAGGAGGGGATTTTGTGCTAGTTTCTGGTTGCAAAGGGCTTTGACCATGCACAATAACTGTTGGTAAACAACATGTTCCTAGAGCAAGGCCCGAACGGGGAGAATACTCTATTACGGAGCGGTGCCTGTGACCCAAACACCGCAGTATAAGTCAGCAAATGCCACCTGGGTCTCAGTTCTAAGAGCCTTGTGAGGAAATGTGTGTTGCTAGTGCGTCTGGCTTTTCGAACCTGAAGCAGTCCTCTCTAAGGACCCAGTCCAATTCTTGTCCCCTATATCTTCTAGTCTAGGGTTATCAGATCCAGCAAATATAAATACAGGACACGTCCCAAATCGGGATTTCAGATTAACAAGAATATACACACACTGATATCATAATACAGTAACAAGAATACACGCACTCATACACAGACTTATGTAGTAGCCTACATAATAATATGTGTATATGTATATGCATATTACATATATGCATGCATACACACATAGTTTTTTCTTGTTTGTTTTAGTATAGTATGCTCCATGAGGCATTGGGGATGCTAAAAAAGAAACTGTTGTTTATTTGGAATTCAAATTTTCCTGGTGTTTTATATTTTACCTCACAATCGTATTCTCGCTCCTGCTTGCCTTGGCTGGGATCGCCTGCTCAGGCCAGGTGCCCTCACCACAGTCTTGGCCTGAACACCACCACATTGGGTGAACACAGAATACCGCTTCAGTGTTATGCTAAGTGGCCGTTGTTGAGGACGTTGGTCCTTTTTTCTTCCCGTATTCAGGGGTCGGACCCCAATCCCACCACCGTGTTGACCTCAATCCAGAATATTCTGAAATATTGGAAGACTCTGAAGGAATGGACAGGTCCAATGAGCCTCACAGATCCCTCCTTCATGCCCTAGCTCACACATACAATCAGAGTGGAGGGACTAGGCCCCAGCATAGTATTAATTCTATTACCTTTTACTCTGTTTCCAGGTATTATTGATACACCGCTCCCATACCTCTTCTGCTGAGGGTGCTCTCTGATCTCTGTGTAGGACTTTCTTTATCCTCCCTTCTTGTGTGTCCTTTTATTACTACCATTTGCCTTGAACATAAGGGGGAGTCTTAGTTATCGCCATGGTGCTCAGAGTCATTGCCCTTGCCAGAAAGAATGAAAAGAATCTCTGGTCCATTGCCCTTTGGATGTTAAGACTTTTTACTGGGGGATGTTGTCTCCAATTATTACCCGAAATCTTCGTGTGTAGGAGACTTTGCATTTCTGCAAATGACTGCAAAGGACTTACATAACTGACAGTCAGCAAATGCCCCAGATCAAAGTTAGGAACGGAGGAATGGTGGGATTCTCCTTATTTACTATGTGTTTTGTAGAAAAAAGTGTAAAATGTAAGTAGAATTTTTTTTTTTTCTGTTATCCAGGTGTTTTGAGGCCTGGAGGACCGCTTGCCCACTGCCCCCTTTCTTTAGTTGAATGATTGGAAATATCCAAAGGATTGGCTGACAGTTTTACCTCATATTATGAATTCACATGATATTGGTTAAGTGTAACTTGGAAATTGTAGCAAAATTCAAGGTGCAGTATCAGGCTTCATACACCTGAGATTAAGATTCTGTGTCAAAGATGGACAGGTTGGTCACCAAGTCATTTCCCTAAATCCCAGGCACAGAGCTCAACTACATTTCCCAGCATCCTTTGCAGTCAGGAAAGGGCATGTGATGGGGCATGTGATAGGCATGTCCAGAGGCAGTAGGGACGCATTTCCAGGTCTGTCCAATATTGCCCTCCTACATTGACCTCTGCTGTCTTTCCCCATCCACAAGATGTACGGATAGGACTCTGAGAATCGGAGGAGCCACAAGACAGAGAAGACTGAGTCTCTGCTAAAGGAGAGTTCCAGGACAATCTCTTGACCTGGAATACCCACATTGGACTACACTATGAGCACGAAATAAACTTTTTTTGAATAAAGGCTTTAATTTTTTCAGAGCAGCTAGCTTTTCAAACAGATGGAAGACATTTATTCATTCATTCAGTAAGCCAGTAAGTAGTTCCTTAGATATATTCTGAGTGCCCACCAAGTGTCAGAGACTCTGTAAGTCATCTACATTGGTAAATGAAACACACATAATTATTGCCATGATGGAGCTTGCCAGGTTCATCAAGGAAAAATTAAGAAGGCATGTACCTTATGATAAATGCTATGAAGGAAACAAGTGGGGAGATTGTTCCTTTGCTAAAAACCTGCCTGTATATGGTGGTCATGGCTGAATTCTTAGAGGAAGTGATGTGTCGGCTGAGATATGGTGGATGAGAAGGGCTAGTCATACAGAGAGTCAGCAAGGAGGATCTGAGGTGTCTGGAACGCCAGCATGCATTGAAAGGGTGAAGACATCAGTGGTGAAGGAAGCTGAATCATAGTGAGAGAGCCAGAGAATGAGTGATTGGAAAAGTGGGCAGTGCATGGGATACGTGGACCATATGGGTCACCTAAGGATTTGGAATTTAAGTGCAAACGTGTTTGTTTATTCCCTGAAGGAATTTAAACAGAAGATTGGCATAAAAGGAGTGATATTTAAAATATCATTTAAGCTGCTGTGCCTAGAATTGATACAAGGGAATGAAGTGAAAGCAGGGGTGTGGAGGGAAGGAGTGGAGTATTTCAGTACTGATGGTAAGAAGTGATGGTGGCTTAGACTGAGGGAGATGGCAGGAAAGGCAGAGGTAATTGGGAAAATCCAAGACATGTTTGGGAGGAAGAATCAGCAGACTGAAGTCAAGTTTATACATGGGGGTAGAAAATAGAGGGGGGGGGTAAAAAATGCTTTCCAGTTTTACAACTTGATCACATGGGCCAACATGGATATAAGAGAGAAAGGACAGGGATCAAGTGAAGAGTAGGCTTGAAGATGAGATTGTCTTAAAATTTTTTTATACGTTTATTTATTTTTGATAGAGACAGAGCACAAGTGGGGGAGGGGAAGAGACAGAAGGAGACACAGAATCCGAAGCAGGCTCCAGGCTCCGAGCTATCAGCACAGAGCCCGACGCAGGGCTCAGACTCACAAACCGCGAGATCATGACCTGAGCCAAAGTCGGATGCTTAACTGACTGAGCCACCCAGGTGCCCCAAAGGTAAGATTGTCTTAAGAGATCAGTTTTGGACTTGTTAAGTGTAAGATGCTAGGGAGACATATGTAAATACCATAAATGTCCATCAAAGACTGAATGGATAAAGAAAATGTGGTATGTACATACAATGGAATATTAGTCAACCTTAAAAAATAAAGAAATCCTGCCATTTGTGACAACATGGATGAACCTGAAGGACGTTATGCTAAGCAAAATAAGCCACGCACAGAAGGACAAATACTATGCGACATCACTTATATGAGGGATTTAAAATAGCCAAATTCATGGAAGCAGAGAGTAGAATGATAGTTGCCAGGGACTGGGGGTGGGCAGGTAGGGGAAACAGGCAGATAGTAGTCAGAGGGTACAAAGTTTCAGTTATACGAGATGAATAAGTGCTTGAGATCTATTGAAAACACAGTGCCTGTGATTAAGTATACCTTGTATACTTAAAACTCTACAGGGGCACCTGGGTGGCTCAGTCGGTTAAGCATCTGACTTCAGCTCAGGTCATGATCTCATGGTCCCTGAGTTCGAGCCCCAGGTCAGGCTCTGTGCTGACAGCTTAGAGCCTGGAGTCTGCTTTAGATTCGGTGTCTCCCTCTCTCTCTGCCCCTCCCCCACTCTCATCTCTGTCTCTGTCTCTCTCTCAAAAGCAAATGAATATTAAAAAAATTTTTTTAGTGTACTAAGAGCGTAGATCTCGCATTAAATGGCCTTATCACACACAAACAAAATAATTGTAATCAATAAAGTGGGAAGAAACTTCTAGAAGAGGTGGATATGTTTACGGCATAGATGGTGGTGATGGCTTCGTGGATCTGTAGTTATTTCCAAAGTTATCATATATATTAAATATGTATAGAATAGTTTCTTGTATGTCAATCATGCCTCGATAAAATCTTTTTTAAAATTAATAAAAATACATCTTTATATATCCTGATAAACAAATGTACCCAAGAAGGTTTGCGGCACGTTAGTGCATTCCACATTGCTCACTTCTGTTCTCCAGTTCTAGTACATTAAAAATGTTAGTAGCATCTAGGGGAATACACTTCCTGAGCACTAATTGTGCTGTTAAGGGAAAAGTGAGTAGATCTGCTTTAAGGTTGAATTATTGGAATTAAAGAATTCATTAAAATCTCTACATAAGCCCTACTGGGAGAAAACACACACTCTCTCTGCAGTTAGCTCTGTTCAAATCATTTGCTGGAGATACCGAAGAGCATTACCTAGTTTATGATTTCTGTTGTAAACATCACCCTCGAGTGAAATAAATGGCTTCTTTAGCTCCCTTCCCTCTTTTTCTTTTTTTCCCTCCTGAATGTATCTCTATTTATCTGTCTTTCCCTCTTTGGAAGCTAGCAACAAACCATAATTTATTTCCTTTGTGGTTAACCTACAGGTACTTTCCATACCAAGCTATGAAAACCATAGGTTCGTTTATTTAACAAATATCTGATGCACATACCCTGTGCCACCCAACTTCATGTGTCAGAAGTGGGAGGTACCTGGAAGCCACCAGAAAGAACACACTCAAAGCAGGGGTGTGAGTTCAAATGCCATTTTAGGGGGAAGGGGATTGAGGAAGGAACTCGGTGGACCTCAGGCATTTTGCTGGAGTGTCTGAGTAAATAATGCCCCCAGGGACAGAGTGGGAAACATTGAGGCAGAGGACGCTTTGGCTGTTGGGGACACACTGAATTTGAGTTTGCTAGGAAACGGCGAGAGGAATATATCTGTTAGGTGGTTGTGTCCTTGGGTCTGGAGTCTGATGGAGATAGTCTTCCACTGTGTATATCCAGTTAGCAGCCCTGAGGCAACATCCTTTTGTTCACCGTTACTTAGACACAGAATAGAAAGTGGGGGCAGAGAGGATCCAATGTGTGCTAAGCACCTAACTTTGTATAGTATCTCATGGTAACCTTTCCAGGAGCTTGGGACAATGCATGCTATGAACTTTATTCAACAGAAGGAGACTGGGTGGCTCAGTTGGTTAAGTGTCTGACTCTTAATTTCGGCTCAGGTCGTGATCTCATGGTTCTTGAGATCGAGCCCACATCGGGTTCTGTGCTGACAGCACGTAGCCTGCTAATGATTCTTTCTCTCCTTCTCTCTTTGCCCCTCCCCTGCTCATGCTTGCTCTCTCTCTCTCAAAATAAATAAATAAAAACTTAAAAAAAAAAGAAGGAAACTGAAGTTCAGGAAATAAAGGGTTGGCTTCTTCCAGGACTCACCCCAAAGCTCGTGTTTTCAACTGCACTAAGCAGGGACCTTGGTGTCTTTCCACTGACAGCTGGTGCCTGAGGCTCTGGTAACACTTTCCTCTTCAGTTGCATTGTGAATATCTGAGAGGTGGTTGACTTTGCCTTGCATATAAAAGAGGCTCCAGTGCTTGCTAAATGGATAGATGAATGAGAAATCAGTGTAAAAAGATAGTGCAATGTAAAATCACCCTGTCTAGTTACGGAGACCTATAAAGTGTGGACGTGAGTATTTCGCGCTCTCCCAACCACTGAAAGCCTCCTGCAGACCAATAGCAAGGATAGGGCACCAATATTTAAAATGGCCTTCTAGACGCTTCTCAGTCTGGCCCAGGGTCTCTTTCCAGATTGTCTTCTGACCACAGTTCTTGTTTATTCCCACCTTTGCCCTCACTGAGTGGCTTTTGTTAATTATCTTCCCTGGAATATTCTTCCCCTGATCACTTAAGATCTAATTCATTCCCATTCCACTTTGTATGCCTAGTATGTGACTTCTCCATCCTCAGTACTTCCCCAACTGAGCAACCTTCAAAAAAAAAAAAAAAAATTGCATCACTCCATATAGAAGCATCTGAAAGAAAAATGCAACTAACAGTCACTTTTCCTATACTTTTATTCATGTTAAGCAGAGTTAACTCTGGTACACCAAAGCATGTTTCCTCTCTCGGAGAGCATCTGTAAAGTGCTTTTCAATATGGAAAAAAAAAAAAAAATGGCATGCTTAGGAGAACTACAAGAATTTGCTCTAGTGTAAAGTGTGTGTGTGTGTGTGTGTGTGTGTGTGTGTGTGTGTGTGTGTGTGTGTGTGTGTGTTTGAGTATTCTTTGGGGCCTGAATCTGGGATGGACAGTGGAAATAAATAAGAATGAATTATGAGTGTCCAAATCTTTAATGGATTTAGGTAATACCCTAAGGTGATTAGATTCTGAAGGAACAGATAAATCAAAGAATGTTAATGCCTGGGATGTATCTTGTGACCTCTTTGGAAAGGCAGTGTTCCATTTGGGTTATATTCATCTGGGTTTGAATCCGTCCTTCTCAGTTATAGCCGTGTGACTCTGGATATTTTATTTAATCCATCAGTCTCTATAAAATAAAATAAAAATGACCCTCTGCTGGTGGTGCTTTGAGGATTCATAATATAGGAACATAGTAGGTTCTTGATTCATTTTGATTTTACATTTAGCACAATATTTTAGCGACTGTGATGTTTGATTTTATGTGTCCACTTGAGGAAGGCACAGACTATCCAGGCTTTGATCAAAGTTTATTCTGCGTGTGTCTTGAGGGTGTTTCTAGGCGAAATTAACATTTGAATCAAGAGACTGAGTGAGCAGAAGGTCCTTCCTAACGTGGTGGGCCTCATCCAATCAGTTAGAGACCTGATTTTGACAAAAAGGCTGAGCAAGAGAGAACTCTCCCTCTCTGAGCAAGGGGCAGTGATCTTTTTCTCCTTTGGACTCAGATTCAGACTTGAAGTCATACCATTGGCTTTTCCTGCTTCTCAGGCCTTTAGACTCTTGCTGGAACTATAGTGTGGGCTCTCTTGGGTCTCCACTTGTAGACTGCAGATATTGGGACTTCTCAGACTCCTTAATCACATGAGGCAATCCCTTATTATATATCTCTTGAGAAAGAGTGAGTTGGAGGGAGATGAGAGAGGTAAGGCTTTAAGGAAGAATTTTCTTACATAAATATGTCATGAAACAAAATAGTGAGGAGACTTTAGCAACTATAGGATTTCTCTGGAACTTGTGGAAAATGGAGCAGGTGTAGCAAGTCCCTCATAGATCTGGCTGTTGCCTGAGCCAAAGCACTAAATGCCAGAGATGAGGGCACAGCCTTGCAAGTAAATTAGAAATTAAACTAAATCTCGAATAATACAGTATCTGTGGACATATAGGTCTATATGAATAATGTATATACATACTTATAACTATCGATTTTTAAGTTTATTTACTTATTTTGAGAGAAAGAGAGAGCATGCCTGTGGGAGAGGAACAGAGACAGAGGGAGAGAAAAAGAATCCCACGCAGGCTCCACATTGTCAGCACAGAGCCCGATGCAGGGCTTGACCTTAGGAACCATGAGATCATGACCTGAGCTGCAATCAAGAGTCAGACGCTTAACCAACTGAGCCACCCAGGTGCCTCTCTATCTATACCTATCTAATCTGTATCTATCTTTCTATGAATATATTTATCGATGTATGTATGCATCTATCTATAGAGAGATAACCTGCATCTATATGCATGTCTGTCTGTCTATCTATCTATCTATCTATCTATCTATCTATCTATCTATCTTGTATTGATTCTGTTTCTCTGGGGAACCCTGACTAATACATCCATACAAGAAATAGCCCTATGTCTTAGCTTGGGTTCTCCTGGGACAGTGTGCATGCAAACACACACAATATGGGTAGTTTATTTTAGAAAACAATTCCGTGGGATAAAAATGGGTGGTTCTGGAAAAAAATGAAACAAGACTGCAAGAAAAGCCAAGCCAAGGGTGAAGAATTCAGCTGGTTACCCGTTACAGCTGCCCATACTCAATTTTGCTTGGACTCTGTAAGGAACTACTTAGAACATGCTTCCAAAAGACCTACGTGAAGGATGGTGGAATAGGCCGTTGAATCCCATCCCCCCATTGGTCAATGCCCTTCTAGTTCGCACCATGGTGACTGGGTCAGGAAAGAGGGCCAGGAGGCAGAGAGACAGGATATAAGAGGTTCCCACCACACTTCATTAGGGTCATGAAAGTTCTGTCCGAAGCAGTATGATTTAATGAAATAAGAATAATGGAATAAGCACCACCGTTAGAATGAAAAGACTTACAGAAGGATCACAATTTGGGAAAATAGAAGAGAAAGCATGAAAAATGGGAAGGTTTTTTTTTTTTTTTTTTTTTAAATTAGGACACAGAGTGACCTGATTTGATACTATTTTCTGGCCATAGGCTTTGTTGTAATTTCCCCTTTCTGCTGGAGGATCCTGTTTTTTCCTTTTGTCTTTGGTCTAGAGGGTGGCTTTTCTATCATGACACGTAGTTCTCCATGTGTGAGAGGCTGCGAGGTGTATGAGCGAACTGCCTTGTCCTTGCACCAGGGAGAAGCGTCAGGAGTAAGGACACACAAGATTTTGGTTCACTCTGCTGCTTGCTAGCTCCGTGATCTTGGTCTACACTTGACCTCTCTGAGCCTCTTTTGTGAAAGGGATGACTTTTATGGACTCTGCCCTACTGGAGTAAAAAATAAATCTTGTCCTATGGTCACGAAAGTGAAGAGAAACCGAACACTCTACCCATGCCCCCCTTCATGCTTGACGTGACATTCTATCCTCTTATCCAGATCCTAATCCTTTGCACAAATGAGTCTGGCAAGACACCTCCGAACTCCTTAATGCAGCCCCTTTCAAGAGGCAAAACATTTTCACACATTAAAACAGGAGACACAAATGAGTCATTCTCTCCCTGGTGACCAGACTATTTATTCGGTAAACATTTTCTCCCTAGAAGCCCTTTCCAGAGTCCCTGCTGTGCATTGTCATTCAACATCTTATTACGTGAAGTCTGCATAGCCATGACTTTGGACTAATGGGGTTGCAGCCAATCTATTCTGAGGATGGATTCATTAGATGCTAATTGCACAGAGTGTCCAAGTTAATTCCCACCTCTTCCATTTGTATATTCCTGGGCCCTAGACAGTAATAGCTAAAAACCCATTTATCTCCATGGCAACAGAAGAAGCCATAAAGAACCAATAGAGCTTGACCATGCTAGGGAGAGAGAATCCGAAGGTAAGAAGTAATTGCATTTTAGGGGCGCCTGGGTGGCGCAGTCGGTTAAGCGTCCGACTTCAGCCAGGTCACGATCTCGCGGTCCGTGAGTTCGAGCCCCGCGTCGGGCTCTGGGCTGATGGCTCAGAGCCTGGAGCCTGTTTCCGATTCTGTGTCTCCCTCTCTCTCTGCCCCTCCCCCGTTCATGCTCTGTCTCTCTCTGTCCCAAAAAAAATAAAATAAACATTGAAAAAAAAATTTAAAAAAAAAAGAAGTAATTGCATTTTAAATAGGGTGAGTGCTGGGGTGCCTCGCTGGTTCAATGGGAGGAACAGTACAAATCTTGATCTCAGGGTAGTGAGTTCGAGCCCCATGTTGGGTGTAGAGATAATAAATAAGTAAATAAAGAAATAAATATTTAAAAAAATAAACAGGGTGAGTGCCAGGTTTCAGAATAGGGCGTCGTGCTCAGATGAGATCTGCAAGGACACCGACGTTCCCCGTAGGATTTGGTAGCCACTCCAAGGAGACCCAGGTAGAGGGCTTGGCAGATAATAGGCCAGGCAGGCAGAGCAAATGGCAGGGTAGTAACTTACATCAGAACCAGTTGCTGAAATGCAGGAGGCTTGAGAAAAGGGAGTAAGTAGTGGTCGGGGTAGCTGCGCACTCATTCAGTCGGGACATCCTAGATATTTCTGGTCTTCACCGAGTGTAACAATCCGCATCCTAGTAAGACACACATGCACACGGGGCTCCAGTTCCCAGGAAGCGTGGATGCTTTCGGAGCATAAAAGCCATGAACAAGCTGTCAAGAAGATACACAAAATAATTACAAACTTCAGGAAGTGTTGACAAGCCTTGGGAACAAGTTGGACGCTCAACAGAAAAGAGCAGAAGAAGGCATCTGAATTTGAGTGGTTGGAGAAAAGCTCTCAGAGGGAGGATGGTCCAGTGCTCAAGAGCTAAGAGCCAGGAAGCATTGCAGCCCACGATTTGAGAACGTGTCCTCAGAGGCAAGAACACCTGTGCTGGCTTGGGAAGCACTGTTCTCAGCGTCTCCCAGAGTTATGTCCACCTCCGCCCTGTCTCCCTTTGTCTGAGGATGCGTATTCCTGAGCTTGAGGACAAAATCAAATCATCTGTAAATGAGAAATGATTTTTGTTTACTGCTCCTTGACAGGGGAGGTCAGGAAATTTGTTTTCACAACCTTCCTGGTGAAAGAGGGCAATACCCCATCGCACAGCCTCCTCAAATGGTCAGTCCTGACAAAGTCTGCTCACGCCCAGGTTTCCCTGCCTAAAGCACAAAGCAGGAGGGCGACAGGATCCCGGATGAATCTCTTTGGAAAGTCATAGCTGCTACAGGTGTCCTGGGGCACTGGTGCCTGGCAGAGGCCACTGCTGGCCTTGCCTCTGCCAGCTGAGATGCCAGGGCCGTCTCCTGAAGGTGGAACCCTGGGTTGTCACCCCAGCGAGGGGTTAATGTTTATTCACTGAGAGAGAGAGAGTGCAAGTGGTGGTGGTAGGGGGTAGGTAGGCAGAGAGGGGCGGGCACAGAATCCCAAGCAGGCTCCAGGCTCCAAGCTGTCAGCACAGAGCCCCCTGCAGGGCTGGAACCCAGGAACTGCTGGATCCTGACCCGAGCTGAAGTCCAGGCTCAACCTGCTTCACCGACTGAGCCACCCAGACGCCACTCAGCCTTCCCCAAATAAGAAACCAGTCCTCACTCCAGCTGCAATTATTGTCACTATCTGCTTAACAAACAAACAAACAAACCAAGGTGCCTTGGGTGGCTCATTTCCTTAAGCGTCTGACATCAGCTCAGATCTCCGGGTTTGTGGGTTCAAGCCCCTCCTCGGGCTCTGTGCTGACAGTTCAGAGCCTGGAGCCTGCTTTGAATTCTGTGTCTCCCTCTCTCACTGCCCATCCCCTACTCATGCTCTGTTGCTGTCTCTGTCTCTCTCTCTCTCTCTGTCAAAAAAAATGTGTATATATATATATATATATATATATATATATATGTACATACACATATATATACACACACATATAGATAGATGTATATATAGATTTTAAATATATTTTAAATATAAATATATATATATTTAAAATATATATACTTGTAATCTATCTAAAATCTATATGTTTTATATATATATATATATATTTACATATACATAGAAAGAAAGAAAGAAAGAAAGACCTCTGCATTGTTTACCTTTACCTTCTTGGAAGATTCTGCGAGTGGGCAATAGTGAAGTGGGTGGTTTTCCAGGGTTTGCAAGGAAGCTGGTTCCAAGTTCCTAGCTGCCTACACTGCCGCCTGAGTGACTAAATCCAGGAACAGGGACTCCCCTCCCTCCACCTTCCAGACCACACAGGTGTCTCATGTGCAGATTCTCACGGCGGCCACAGCGGGCAGAGGGTTCGCGAAAACCACATGTGATTCAGAGAAGACCCTGCAGGTAGCCGTGGGGACACCGAGCTCACACAAGAGAGCACGGTGTTCACACAGATGTTTTGTAAGATGGAAAACTGAAAACCATCTCAAGTTTTCACAGATGTGGATCGAACAAATCATTTTGGGTGTAAAGAATATGGTCATTAAATCGATAGTAGAGATGTAGGGTGCGTGTGTGTATGAGTGTGCGAGTGAGAATGTGTGTGTGTGTGTGTGTCCCAGTTACATTGTTATCCTAGCTAAGACGCAGGGCCTTTGACAAGAATGTGTGTGCCGATTCTAAAGAATTTAGAGAAGCTTCAGTAGGGAGGCTGAGAAATGAGACAGGAAAGGGAGAGGAAGGTAATTAAAAGATGCTACTGAGTAGGTTACGGCTCCTCTCAAAGCTCCGGAATCTCAGGAAGACAGTGCAGAATGTGCATCAGAACCGAGCTACCCATGGACCCCTTTTATTCACCGTCAGCTGTGGGCACTCGGGTGGCGGAGAGTCACCCCCCAGCACTCTGCCCCACCTTGCATAGGTTCGCTGCAAACCTGTGATCAGTCAGTAAATATTTGTTATTTGAGGCCACGAGATGTATGTAAAGGGAATGTCACAGCAGAAACCCGACTGACTCATACAGCAGGCAGTGGATTAGTTTGATTCTTCAGACTTCCAAAAACAAAGCTCCTTCTTTGGCATAAATAGACAGGGCCAGAACTTGAAATAATTAGGTGAAGATGATGATGATGATGATGCTTATTATTTTGAGAGAGAGAGAGAACGTGCATGCAAGCAGGGTCAGGCAGAGGTAGAGGGAGAGAGAGGGGGGGAGAGAGAGAGGGGGAGGGGGAGAGAGAGAGAGAGGGAGGGGGAGAGAGAGAGAGAGGGGGAGGGAATCTTAAGCCGGCTCCATGCCCAGTGAGGAGGCTGATGTGGGGCTCGAACTCATGACAATGAGATCATGACCTGAGCCAGATGCTCAGCTGACGGACCCACCCAGGTGCCCCTAATTAAGTGAAGATTATTAACTTGATAAAATATTGGCTTACAAAGTAATGTGATAACTCTTCCAAGAATTTGGCCATTTTCATTTTAGATGTTAATTTCCCTTGACTTCTGTGTCATTTTAGTAAAAAAGAAAAACAACAACAACAGATGTTTATCTCTTGTGTTCAAATTATTTTCTAATTAGAGCTATACTTGCTGGTAGAGTTTAAGTATATCTGCAATCCATGTCTGTGGCCAAAGGGTGGTTGGGCTTCCCACCATTCATTGAAAGGGCAGGGGCTGGCAAGTTCAAGGAGAATATTGAGAAGGTAGGAAACTCCTGAGAGCCTTAAACAATAGGCAATACAATGGGATATTCTCTGTACAGCAATCTGGGAAACCTATCTAATTGTCCAGGATTTTCCACTAATTAGGTTTGCGATTTGAGGGAATTCATACTCATTTTCTGGTTTTAATATTTTCCAATTGCGTAACCGAATGAGTAGAATAGTGTTGGATTCACCGCCAAGGTTACTGGTGACAAGGGCACAGCCAACTGAAGAGATAGGAGAGAGGAATGAAGGACAGAAGTGCCGAAACCTTCCCTCTTGATTCAACCAGATTGAAACCCATTTTTTATATATTTTTTTCCTGTGGAGACTACAGATAATTTGTCAGTGAGATTTCCATGCAAAAAACGTACTTAAAATCCATTAGCCTAAGCGATTTTAAACATCCTTTCTTCCCTAATATAGTCACAGACTCCACAAAAGATATGGTAAAGATGATGAGTACGAAGGTAAAAATTACTTGTTTGCTCCTTCGTTTTAATTTAAGTTTAAATTTCATTTTGAACAAATGGGAGATCTTCATCCTTAAAACAGCCCTTGTCTTTCGTTCCATCTTTTGCTTTAGGTTTGTGGCAACCCTTCCTCCAGTTATGTCAATGGCATGCTCTGGATATGATGGAGATGTATTCTTGTTTTAGAAAAGTCTGTAAGCAATTACACTCTACAATTTATGCCATACCTTAAATGCTAATAACCGTGATTCATTGTAGAAACAGCTGTTATAATCGAACCATTAAAATTCCATAACAAACTACTATTCACAACCATTAAACTGAAACAGTGCATGTTTTGAAGATTTTTTTTTTTTTTAATTTTTTTTTAACGTTTATTTATTTTTGAGACACAGAGAGACAGAGCATGAACAGGGGAGGGGCAGAGAGAGAGGGAGACACAGAATCCGAAACAGGCTCCAGGCTCTGAGCTGTCAGCACAGAGCCCGACGCAGGGCTCGAACTCACGGACCGCGAGATCGTGACCTGGCTGAAGTCGGACGCTTAACCGACTGCGCCACCCAGGCGCCCCGAAGATTTTTTTTTTAATAGGAAGAATTGTTCTGTTAGCTCTTGGCTTTGTCGAAAGAGATCAAGTCTCTTGGCCACAGGTTCCAACAGAGACCAGTTTCTGCAAGGTTGTAGCTTAATCAAACATTTGTTAATGAAAATTAATGACAGGGGTATAGCTCTGTTAATGCAAAGGTTCTTATTGAAGACGTAGAAAATGTACACAAACACATACTATTATTTAAAATACATTGACAATAGACAATTAAGCCAAGAAGTTTAATCAACAGATAGAAGGGTCCAGACTCTCCAACAGAAAAAGAAATTACGTGTGCATGGAGCAAATGTGGGTCAACCAGTAGACCAGATGTATCTCCCCTCCATTACCGATTTTCCCCTATATTACCGATTTTCTGTTTAACCTTGGAAGAACTTTTAATGTTTCTGGGTCATAGTTTTCTCATCTATATACTGAAGTGGTTACACTACATGTTCTATGAGATGTTTCTATATCTAAAAGCATTAGCATGCAATGAGATAGCCATGATACTAATTTAAAAATGGTATTTACTTCAAACTCAACATTGAATCACATCTCACCATGTCCATGTTGTGTCACAAATCCCTTTAACGTCTCCTTAACTTTCAGCATCAAGACTAAATCCCTTACTTGACACGTGTACCTTCCCGTACAGCAGAGGGGTTTTGAGAAAGGGGATATTTGTGTTTGGATATAGATCTTTTTAAGAGCCACAAGTCTAATGAATAGGTTCCATATATTCCGTAATCTTCCGTTCTATCATCTGAATACTGGCGAAAATCATGCCCTGTCTGAAGACTTTTTGTGAGGAATAAAGTAGATAATATAAAAGAATTCTCATGCTGTAGGTGCTCAATAAATAATAGCTGCTGATTATATAATTACAAGGTTGATAGTATAAGAAACCTTAGTTAATAGTGTAAAAATAGTATAAAAATCTCACATATAATAATCATTGTCATCATTGAAGTTACTGTTTAGCAAAACTATTTAACAGACACTTTAGCATTGTCTGAAGTTGATAAAAAAAACAGACTCAAATGTCTTAGATATGATGAAAAGTTTGGTAGCACTGGTGATGGCAAAGGGCAGGAACAGAGCTAGGGACAAGTTGATCAAGGGGCTCGCTGCCACTTGTAATAATTGATCCATGTCTCATCCTTGTATCATCCTCTCATTGGCTTTGTCTTCTCCTACTGCTTTTGCCATTTGGTAGGGCCTTGGCCACTGCTAGTGTCCAGGCTCAAGCCTTTAAGCTCTATAGCCACAAAGAAATGAAACTTCTTGTGCCTAGGTACAATTGGGATCATTCTGGAGAAGAACTCAGGTGATCCATCTGGGGGTCATATATCCATCACAATCACTATGGTCAAGGAGTAGAAACACTGATAAGCCACACTGGAGGCCCCTGCTCACCTTCTCCCTTCAACCTAGTGCTGTGGCCAGAGAAGCAGAGAATCCCTTATATTTTAGGGATTGAGGATGCTGGTTTGTGTTTTTATCCTCAGAAACGAAGTGACTGTAGATGCTGGAGAGGATGTGGAGAAACGGGACCCTCTTGCACTGTTGGCGGGAATGTAAACTGATACAGCTGCTCTGGAAAACAGTGTGGAGGTTCTTCAAAAAATTAAAAATAGATCTTCCCTATGACCCAGCAATAGCACTGCTGGGAATTTACCCAAGGGACACAGGAGTGCTGATGCATAGGGGCACTTGTACCCCCAATGTTTATAGCAGCACGTTTTCAACAATAGTCAAATTATGGAAAGAACCTAAATGTCCATCAACTGATGAATGGGTAAAGAAATTGTGGCTTATACACACACTGGAATACTATTGGCAATGAGAAAGAGTGAAATATGGCCTTTTGTAGCAACGTGGATGGAACTGGAGAGTGTTATGCTAAGTGAAATGAGTCAGGCAGAGAAAGACAGATACCATATGTTTTCACTCATATGTGGATCCTGAGAAACTTAACAGAAGACCAGGGGGGAGGCGAAGGGGAAAAAAAAGTTACAGAGAGGGAAGGAGGCAAACCATAAGAGACTTTGAAAAACTGAGAACAAACTGAGGGTTGATGGGGGGTGGAAGGGAGGGGAAAATGGGTGATGGTCATTGAGGAGGGCACCTGTTGGGATGAGCACTGGGCGTTGTATGGAAACCAATTCAATAAATTTCATATTAAAAAAAAAAGAAATGAAGTTGGCATGTGTCAAGCCATTGAGTGAGTGGCCATGAGCCCACAAGTGTTTCTCTGTGTCTACCAAGCCAACACTGAGCAACCTATATCAAAGTAGCTCGAAACCTGCTCCACCCAGGTGTATTTTGCTGCATCACCCCATCCCTAAGACCCTCTGTGACTCAGCAAGACTAGATTGTGATTTCCTTTAGCCCTTGGCAGATAGCGCTGATGGATTGGGAAGAGAGGCTGAGCATCTCAGTGGAGAGCATGGCACTCTGGGCTCAATGATTGCAGTCCGAGGCTGGTTCCTCTCTCATCACAGGACCTCGGGGTCATTTCATCTGACTGACTGTTAAGTTTACACATCTACAGAAAGGGAAGTCTCCAACTTGGGGTCACTCCAATTCTATTTTCTCTAAATTTACCTACATATCTGTGGTCTGAATCAGCTTTTCACTAGCATGGATTTTTCTGATATCATCCTTTTTCTAACCGAGATATCTATTTTCTCTCTTTTAAAAAATTAAGTGCATTTCCTCTTTAAAAAAAAAATGAGCCCAATATCTGAGCTACCATGAAGCCATAACCAATTACTATTATTTCCTGGGAAAGACTTTGGATTTTCTCTCTAAACTCCTGGATTTTATATGGGATAAATGCACATGCTTCTTTTTCAGATTTTATTAATTCATTCCTTGTGGCCTTGCTGCTTTTCCTCTTTCTGTCCTACCATCTCTTAAAATGGTCTTTAAAATGTTCAGTTTTCCAGCAATTATCCTGCTTTTCACTACCCTCATTGAATTCAGAATTCACAAACCCATGTACACAGCATTGTTAGATGTCTTGTCTTTCTACTCTAAATGGATACCTAGAAATGTAAACCTAGAAGGTATATTCCATATCTATACTTTTATAAGATATTTTTTATCAGACAGAGTTCTTTAAAGTATTAGAAGTTGGGCCATGTTTCTTTTTTTATAGATACCCTGATTCTACATTTGTGCCCAGAGATTATGAAATAAGGGGGGTGGGGGAGAGAGGGAGAGAATGAGAGAGAGAGAGGGAGAGAGAGAAATTGTAACACAAAGATACTGATTTTCTGTTTACTTTTTCTTTCACCAAATTTTAAACTTCTGGAAGCAGAGACTGTGCCTAATTTATTCATGATTATTTCTCCAGAGCCCAGCAGAGCCAGGCACGTAGGAGATACTCAACAAATAAATATTAGAAGAGAGAAAACATAGTGCCACTCTTTTGCAGATGCTGAGTTACAATTATAATGTTTTCTGGGGCGCTTGGGTGGCTCCTTCAGTCAAGCGTCTGACTTCGGCTCAGGTCATGAGCTCATGGTTTGTGGGTTCAAGTCCCACAACGGGCTCTGCAGACAGCTCAGAGCCTGGAGCCTGCTTCGGACTCTGTGTCTCCCTCTCTGCCTGTCCCCCACCTCTCTCTCCCTCAAAAATAAATAAACATTAAATAAACAAAAAATAAAGAAAGAATAAATCAAATACAGTGCTTTCCTATAGTCTAATGTTTACCATTTACTAGGTGATATTTTCAATATTGCTCATCATTGTGAAGATAAGAAAAGATACATCTTGACTTCTAGGAGCTTAAAATCCACTTAAAATCCACAGAGATTAGAGGTTTTAATCACAATTATTTATAATATATTTTACTAGGTGCCAAGTGTCCCTCTTCCCTGCCTATGGTGGCTTCACAGTCCCCATCCTCCCCACCTGCTGTTCATTGTCTTCCTCATTTGCAAATGGTAATAAAAATGCTTGCCTTGTGGGAGGTTCGTAGCAGGACTCAGTAAGACCACAGGTAGAGCAGGGTTTGAATACAGCGGATGTGCACTGAATAGTATCACCGTAACTCTTCTAGAGCAGTATGGCAGACCATTTTTTAAAAAATTTTTTAATGTGTTGTTTTTTTTTTTTTTTTTTTTTGAGGGAGAGACAGAGACAGAGCATTAGGGGGAGGGGCAGAGAGAAGGAGACACACACAATCTGAAGCAAGCTCCAGGCTCGGAGCTGTAGCACAGAGCCCGAGGCAGGCCTCAAACTCAGAAACTGTGAGATCATGACCTGAGCTGAAGTTGGACGCTTAAGGGACTGAGCCACCCAGGCGCCCCAGGACGATTTTAAATCAAAGTCTACAAAATCGCTTTGTTTCTTGTTGTGGAAACTGCTTCCATATTTAAAACCTACCAAATTCAAATTGTAACAACTTTTTTTTTCTTTTTGTATTTCAACCAAAATGATTTAGAATAATAGGCACAAATACATTCAAATCAAACTATTTCTATTCTCCTTATAAAATTGGGAAATACTTTAATAAGGCATGAAGGATAAACTGAACCATAACAGAGTGGAGAATTAATTTGCTAGTCACCATGTCAATTTTACTAACATGCGTAGTTGAAGGAGGATAGGAAACGCCTTGCAGAGACAGACATGTGTACTGTAAAAATCTCTCATTGAATTACAATGAACACTATAAAATGTGGCAGGCTGAAAAGTTTGGAATAATAAAATATGATAGCAGAAACGACTTCCTTGGTATTGCAGACAGAGTGTGAAGTAGCCAGTGAGAGAAAAAGGAAATCCTATTTTATGGGTACTTCTCAAAGTGTACCTGTCTTAACCGCGTCTTCTATCACATGAGCCAATCCTGTTTTTAGATCACTTGCTGAGTTACTGTTTTGAGTGTCTCCTAAAATGGAAACTTTCAAGGTATAGCAGGAAAAGGGACACTAACATAAAAAATTCAAGAATAAATTGTAGTACTTCAGATAAATCCCAGGTCTCAACTGCTTATATGAATTACCTCTGTACTTTTCTCAAATGATCACTATTTGCATCAGGCAGGAACAAGGCGATTGGAGGGAGTAACTCTTAACAGGGCTAGTATTTCTGATCTTGACAAATATCTACATTCATCAGAAAATACACATTGTTTATAAATAATTCATGGTATGTGATGGATAAAAACATTGCTATGAGCCTCTGCTTCTTCCAATGTGTATCTATTGCTCTCTTTTATTTCTCCCAAGATCATGTAAACTGAATTAAAGGTTTTCAAGGCTATTTGAATCCATACCACCTGAAAGTCTTGACTTGGGACTTGCAACGTCTTGACTTTTCTCAAAGACAATTGGGTACTTTATTGAGATCTTCTGGTATGGTTGGGGATCATGTGGATGGAAACAACACAAGTATGATGGACTGAGGTCATGCTTCGGTGCCCACGCTGGGCTGAATTCCATCACCTGCCCTTATAACACCTCTTCCTCATGATCAGAATGACCCTTTGGCTTGCTTTGTAGTGTGATAGTCATTCATTGGTTAGACAGGATACATTCCTGAGGTATAAGCATTGTGATGCTGTGGAGAATAAACGATTTCTCAAAAGACTGATAAATCTTCCCCATGTGCAATGAGATGATCTCTCTTAATATATCAGGGGATGGTTCATTTCCTGAGGCACGTAAGACAGTAACCCTCAAGCAGGACTCCATACCTCAGTGAGTTATGTTGACCGTCTGGCCATTACCTAGGAGACTAAGCAGTATGTGCATAGAAGGAGGTCGACTCCAGGTGGGGTATTGTATCAGGATGCGTTTTCTCCTGTGCATCCAATATTAACACCCATGCTTCTCCCATTCTTTCTCCTCTATTCAATAATCACTGCCCTTTCTCTACCGATATTGGAGCAGTTTTTAATTAAAAGTGATGGAAAGAATACAAACTCATAACCTAAGTAAAATTGTTCTTTTCAGATGCAATATTTATCCATCATCCATTATGTGTCCATTTCAATAGATTTTTAGGTGGCTTTCTAAATGAGTAAATGCAGCTTGTTGCTTTTGGTTTTACAATTTCAAAAGGGCACAATACAAAATTAAGGTTTACAGATGCTTTAACATCTTTCTAAGTGTCCCAGAGGGTGGCCTTGCTGTCAGTGGCTACGAGCCACTTTGGCTTTATCAAGCTTGCAATGGGTATAACTGAAGGAGTGTATTGTGAGTTGCATTTGCCAAAATATACCATTCCCTGAATTGGGTCTGTCTCTCCCTCTTCATCTTCCTCCGCCCTCTGTTGTTCTTCCCACTTCTCCTCTCTTTCTGGCTCTCCGCCCCTTCCTTTTCCTCCTCCTCTCCCTTCCCCTCTCTTCCTCTCTCTCTCCCTCTCCCCCATGACCTTGATAATACAAGCATCAGTGAAGAAGAGTTTTAGGCTTTTTTTTAAACCTCTTTTTATTTTTATCATGATATGGATTTTTTTACATTTATTTCTTTATTTTGAGAAAGAGAGAGAGAGCACGAGCAGGGGAGGGGCAGAGAGAGAGAATCTCAAGCCGGCTCCATACTGTCAGCCTTGAGCCAGATGCAGGGCTTGAACTCACGAACCACGAGATCATGACTTTAGCTGAAACCAGGAGTCAGACACTTAACAGACTGAGCCACCCAGGCACCCCATGATATGGATCTTTCAAGCATTTATTCTCTTGCTTTGTAAAATAAATGATAATCCAGACTCTACTTTCTTATGTCCAAGGGATCTTGCTTCTAATTAAAGTAGCCAGTTTAATCTTAGGACAGCTCCAAGAATGAATTTTTCAAATGTCTCATTTGATTTCAACCCATCTCAGATCCTAGTATATAGAGGAGATACAGATATAGACTTGCTCCATAGTTTACAGAAATAATAAACATTAAAAAGCAATAGCACATAATTAGTTGATGAATCTTTAATCTTTCCAATTGAAAACCAAAGAGTCTACCATTTCTTCTTTTACATGTAAGCATTTTTCTGTCCTTAATGGTTAAATAAATACCAGAGTCCATTACTCCGATCAATTGCCCAATCTGTTATTTCTTTTGTCTTGCTTATAAAGTAAGGACAAGCAATGATTATTTCAAATTCGGCTTCTCTTTGCATGTTTTCTTGACAGCTATAAAAATCTGTCTTTTGAAGTGTGGTGCTAGCTGGGTAGGAATGCATAATTTAGGTTGCATAATTTGATAATAAAAATAAAATCTCCATTTGTTGATGAATTGTCATTGTTACTGTGATCCAGTCTCCAGCCATGACTGGACGTTTTGGGACTGAATGATCCACATGGGCTTTTCTCTTATGTAAATCCGGCAAAGAAAAATGCCTTTTTAAAATTTCTAAAATATTCCTGTAGTCTTTCAGGTTTCTACATTCTCAGTGCTAAGGGTCTTAATACTAGTGGAGTAGATCGTACAAATTTTACATAGCTTATACTGAACTATGCAAGCTTTCCCCTTTGCACTGAGCAGAAAGTGGACATACCATCCTGCAATGTTGGTTGCCACCTTCGCAAACGCATTTTACTGCCCTCACTGTGGTGATTCGCTCCCCAGATTCAGCCTTGCCCAGCTCCTGAGTTAATCCCAATGGAGTCTGGTAGAGAATACGGATACTCAGGGGCACCGGCATGGTAGTGGCTTTAAGATTCCTGTATGAACGGGGTGAAAAGCAGTACCTTTGTGTACGTGACAGAGCTGGCATTAAGGACGTAGAGAGACTTGTGCTAACACCATGTTTGAATAAGCTCTGGTGTCTTTACTAATATTGCCAGTTAGAGATAGATAAAAGTACCATATAGTTGTATGATAATTTGATATCATTCTTATGTAATACCAAGAACCCGTTGATTTGGGGTAAGAACACTAAGGGTTGCAGTGTCAGAGGGCAGAGAGGGTGATGTAAAGCATCACGAGCCACCACTTGCTTCTGTTGCTGCCAGCAACTGGTCTAGAATGGACTGTGCTCTGTCATCAGGGATCCTGGGTACATGTTAATCATAATGCTTCCTCTGTCACCACATGGCTGTCTAAGTCTGTCATGGAAGCATGTCACTTAGATCTCTATTTAAGAAAGAACTTGCAATTTCTTCTTCCATCCAAGAAGAAATAGATTTATCAGCCTGCCAAAAACAAACATGAAAATATATAGAACTTTGCCTTTTAAAATATTGGACATCAGATAACGAAGGGCAATAATCCCTTAAGAATAAGAAACACGTGAAGTAAGCCCTATGGTTGTCCCAGTTTATTGCCAGGAGTGTTTCCAGATCACAAAACAGGTGGGGGAACCCAGAAAGAACTTGGTTGTCTTCGTGTTTGAGGAGATAGGGGAGAGTATCAGAGAGGTGAGAGCTAAACAGAGGTGAGGGAGTTCTAGATACTTGGGGAAGATATCTTTAGAATCTTCATCTGAGCACTGATAACACAGGTATGTGAATCATCTGTCAGAGGACAGTGAAAGAACCATTGAAGGTATTAGAGGGGACAAATCTTAGGCTCAAACATTCCTGGATAGAGTTACTAGTGTCAGCATAGATTGGAACAACTCATAATTTATGGGATCTCAGGTAGAAGACTTTGAAAAGTTTTGTCTAGGTAATGGCCCAAAATTAGCTTTAGACTCAATGACATTCTTGTCCTGCCTAATGAAGCTTAAGAGCAAGTACCAGAAATATTTTCAATAAATTAGCTAAGATCTAGAACAAAGTTCAAGGATATTTTTAAGTGTGCAAAAATAGCCAACATACAATAAGGCACAATTCACAATGTCTAGCATCCAATGAAAAGATACAGTTTATGCAAAGAAGCAGGAAAACATGAGGCTCAGTGAATGGAAATATTGGTCCATTGAAACCAACCCAGAAATGACACAGATGATAGGATTAGTAGACCAGGACACTGCGACTGTCATCACAACATGTAGAACATGATCTGGTATGTTCAGAAGGTAGACTCAACTATGAATGCCAAGCAGAGACATGAAAAATATATTGAATGCCTAAATCAAATGTACTACAGATGAAAATACAATATCTAAGTTGAAAACTACATTGGATGGGATTAATAGATTGGACATTACAGATATTGCAAGAGTAAAACAGTTATCCAGAAATCATGCACCCGTGTATTTGGCCAAATGAGTTGAAAGTATGTGCCCACACAGAAATCTGCACCCAAAACTTACAGCAGCTTTACTCATAATTGTCAAAACTTTGGAAACAACTAAGGTGTCCTTCAGTAGGTAAAAGAATAAACTGTGGTTCATCTAGACAATGGAATATTATTCTGCTCTAGAGAGAAGTGTGCTATGAAGCCATGAAAGAGTATGGAGGAATGTTAAATACACAATATTAGGTGAGGGAAATCAATCTCAAAAGGCTGCCTACTGTATGATTCCAACTATATAAAGGCAAAACTATGGAGACAGTAAAAATCAGTGGTTGCCATGAGTTAAGGGGGAGGGTGGGATGAATAGATGGAACCACAGTATTTCCAGATCAGTGAAACTATTCTGTGATGTTATAATGGTGGATGCCTGACATTAGCATTTGGAAAAACCCATAGATTTGCACAACACACAGAGTGTACCCTAATGTAAACTATGGATAATAATGTATTGGTTGTCAGTTAATTATAACAAATGTATTACATCAAGACAAGATGTTAATAATAGGAGAAATTACAGGGGCAGAGGAGAAAGTGTTATGGGACTTTCTGGACGTTCTGCTCAATTTTTCTGTAAACCTGAACCGTCCCAATTAAATAAAGTCTATTACTTTTTTAACAGTCATCGAAAATCTTTAAAAATATGGATCACAGTCGTTTCAACTGCTTCTCATAGGACCGGAGTCTCTTGATAAAGATGATGATTTGCCATTAATATACAGTTCATCAAAAACAATATTAATGGAAAACAGACAAGGGGGAAAGTTATGAGAGTCAACTTTCCAGTCTTCTGCTGATCTGACCTGCTTCAGCAGGAAATGTACACACTGGGTTGTTTTGAACAATGGGTGCGTGCCATAACTCTCAGAGTTAATAATCCACGCCAATTGTCTCTCCCATCTGAGCTTCTGAAACCGTGGGATGGCACACAATAAAGATTTTATCTGTTAGTAAAAATATTGGTGAAGAGTTATTTAGTGTGGTTACCTAAACACCACTCATCTGCCTTAACAGATATTTGAGTTAGGAGAATGATTGACATGTGCTTGTGGAAATAGAGAGTGCTATCAAAGGTTTGCTTTGGAAGAAAGGACCAGGAGGAGCTTGACCCGGACAGACTTGAGCTGAAAACATATCTAAAGGCAGAGTCAAAGTTGAAAATGGTCTTGACGACTCCCTTCAGACATGATGTATTCCATTTTACAGATGGAGAGACTGTGGGCCAAAAAATTGTCATTTCCCAGGTCTCACACAATGGTAAGTAGTGGAGCCATAAATGAAGATTGTAGGGATCCCAAGCCTTGATTTCCGCTGGGCCACTTCTCCCTGTTCTCACTGCCATTACTGGCAGAGCTTGGTGGAAAACGCACATTCTCTGATTCTCAGCTAAGTGTTTGTTTTGTTTTCCATCCTCCATGTATTTCTGGGATTTTAATCTATTGATCACCAGTTTTCTGTCAAACAAAGGAAGCCCATGACTTCCCACGGGCTCTGCGGCTTATAGTGTTGAATTGCCACCATATTGGACATCTTCTTCCTAAACGCAGAGTAGGAGTGCAATAGATATAGTTACTGAAATGATGACCCTAAGTTACCATTGAGAAGAGCTAATTGTCTTTAAAAAATTATTTCCCACAATCCCCTTCATGGATAATAAACAGTAACAGCAGGAACTAATGATGCGTTCTTCTTGTGAGATCTTCTTGAAGCTTATTGGCACCTCTAAGCCTGCCGCAAATTTAAGCTGCTGCTGGGACTTTGCGCTGTGTTCCATCTTCTGATAGAATACCAGTACCTTTGGCTTTTTTAAAATCTGAAGGCAAGTAATAGGCACATCTGATTTTTTTCCCTTTTGGATGTAAACATTTTTTTCAAATATAAAGCACGCTTTTCTCTAAATACAGACTTTTCCACGGTATCAAGACATATATCCTATTATATCCAGTGTATAAACCTGCATGATGGACTTGAATTTTTATTTATGATTAATTTTATGATTAATTTACTGAAGTAATGATCTGAGCTAACCTTGCCAAAACAGGAAAAAAAAAAAAAAAAAAAAAAAAAAAAGCCCTGATGGCCAGGAAACATATGGCTTCTCAAAGTTTCAGATGAGTCCAATTAAGACCCATAACCATCAAAAACATCAAGTGGTGTTTAATGAAGATTTCAGCAATTAAAGGTAGCTTTGAGGTTCCTGAGATGCCCATTTCTATTAAATATGACGTAACAGACTCAAAGGGGTCAGATGATTTACCACTGATCATAGTTATCAAAAGGAGTATTAGAGCCTAAAATTTATTGATCCTGGTTTCCAACTCTGTATTTTAAGCACAGCAAAGGAGGAAGCAGGAGAAGTAAAGTCAACTTAGTAGAGAAAGAATCCTTTTAATAAGTGATGCTGGGACCGTTGGATAGCCATATCTTAGAAATGAGCTTGGATCCGTACCTCATACTATATTAAAAATTATTTAGGGGCGCCTGGGTGGCGCAGTCGGTTAAGCGTCCGACTTCAGCCAGGTCACGATCTCACGGTCCGTGAGTTCGAGCCCCGCGTCGGGCTCTGGGCTGATGGCTCAGAGCCTGGAGCCTGTTTCCGATTCTGTGTCTCCCTCTCTCTCTGCCCCTCCCCCGTTCATGCTCTGTCTCTCTCTGTCCCAAAAATAAATAAACGTTGAAAAAAAAAAAAATTTAAAAAAAAAAAAAAATTATTTAAAAACAGATTGTAGACCCAAATGTAGTATCCAAAATTACCAATATCCTGGAAGAAAAATTAGAGAAAATATTTGTGACCTTGTCTTAAGTAAAGCTTTCTTAGATATGCTCCCAACAGCATGATTCATGAAATTAAAAAAAAAAAAATTGAACTCAATCAAAATGTAAAATTTCTATTTTTCAAAACCATTGTTACCTGGAAAGTCACATCCTGGGAGAAAATATTAACAAAGGATATATCTAATAATGGATGTGTATGCAGAATTTACAGTGGATACTAAAGTTCAGTAATAAGGAAACAAGCAATCCAATAAAAATTTGAACAGACACTTGCTGAAAGAAGATACAGTGATAAATAAATACATGGAAATATGCTTAACATCATTAGTCATTAGGGAAATGTGGCTTAAATCCACAATCAATAGCATCGCACACTCATTAAAATGTGTAAAATTAAACAAGACCAAACATACCAAGTGTTGAAAAGTACAGGGAGCATTCAACTCTCACTTTCAGCTGGTAGAAATTTTAAATGTTACAACCATTTTGCAGAAATTTGTTTCAAGAAATGTTAACATACACCTACTCTATAAGCCATATTCAACTCTTAGATATTTATCCAAGATTAAGTATGTATACATTAAAGAGAAGATCTGGACACAAATGTTCATAACATCTTTAGCCCAAAATGGATGTAACCCAAAGTCCATAAATAGGTGAATATATAAACAAATCGTAGTATGTCCACACAATGGAATACTGCTTAGCAACAATAAGGTTATATCTCAAAATAATGGTGCTGAGTAGAAGCTGGGTAACAGTTCATAAATACTTGTATGATCTCATTTATATAAATGCCTAGAAAATGCAAACTATAGTGACAGGAAGCCGATTGCTGGTTGCCTGCAGGTGGGGTGGCAGTGAGGGAAGATGGAGGGATGACAAAGGGCCACAAGGAAGCTTTTGAATGATCGTTATATTCACTATCTTGTTATGGTGATTGATTTGTGAGTACACACACATGCCAAAACATCATATTATGTATTTTGACACTTGAAATGTATTGTAGGTCAATAGATATATCCATCTAAAACTGTTAATAATCTAAATTATGTGTGAAGCAGAAATTCTACCATTTATGGGATATATATATATATATATATATATATATATATATATATATGTAGCAAGGAAAGGATGCTTGTTTTTTTTAAGTTTATTTATTTTGAGAGACAGAGAGTGTGCATGTGTGAGCAGGGAAGGGGCAGAGAGAGAGAGGGGAAGAGAAAATCCCAAGCAAGCTCTGTGCTGTCAGCACGAAGCCTGATGTGGGGCTTGATCCCAAGGACCATGAGATCATGACCAGAGTGGAAATCAAGAATCAGACATTTAACTGATTGAGCCACCCAGGAGCCCCAAGGAAAGGATGCATTTCAAAAACATGGGATGCAGGAGCACCTGGGTGGCTCAGTCAGTTAAGTGTCTGATTCTTGACTTCAGTTCCAGTCATGATCTCACCGCTTGTGAGTTCCAGCCCCGTGTCCAGCTCTGTGCTGACAGCTCAGAGCCTGGAATCTGCTTCCGATTCTGTGTCTCCCTCGTTCTCTCTGCCCCTCTCCCGATCACGCTCTGTCTCTGTCTGTCAAAAATAAATAAATGTTTTAAAAAATTTGTTCAGGGGCGCCTGGGTGGCGCAGTCGGTTAAGCGTCCGACTTCAGCCAGGTCACGATCTCACGGTCCGTGAGTTCGAGCCCCGTGTCAGGCTCTGGGCTGATGGCTCAGAGCCTGGAGCCTGTTTCCGATTCTGTGTCTCCCTCTCTCTCTGCCCCTCCCCCGTTCATGCTCTGTCTCTGTCTGTCCCATAAATAAATAAAAACGTTGAAAAAAAAATAAAAAATAAAAAATTTGTTTACATAAAAACATAGGATGTAGCTAAATTGAAAACTTGAGGCAAATGTGTGGCGTTAAATGCTTATTTTAGCAAAGAGGTTAGGCTTAAGTAGTATTAATGAGTAGCCATTCAAATTTTAAAAAGTTCAGAAAGTAATAATTCAAAAAACCCCAAAATAGGAAAATGAAATAATAAAGAACAGAAATTAGTGACATGTAAACCCAAATTGTGAAAGAGAAAAGAACAAAATCAAAATATGTATTTTTAAAAAGAGATAAAAGAAATACATCTCTGTTAAGAGTGATCAAGGACAAGAGAATAGAATACAAGTAAACATAATATGAGATATGAAGCCTCATGTTGGTGCAGATCAGCAGTAATTGAAAAAGTAAAGAAACATTGTGATCAATGTCCTGCCAATAAATTTGAAAATCTCAGTGAACTTGACAATTAGAAATTGTAGCTAAGCAAGTAGTGTCCCAAACTTCTAAGAAACTTCTATACCATACTATACTATACACTACTGTAGATAGCTCTAGATGAATCGCTCACTCACTTAGAACATGCAAACGAAAGTCTTGGCATGGCAATGAGTTTACAGGTAGTTTCTGTTAAATATTCTATGATATAAAAAGAACTTGAAAAAAATAAGGAGACACTCTCCATTTGCATTATGAAGCTTAGCATTACCTTTATGCCAAAAATAGAGACATATTTTTCTTAAGTCTCATCAGCATCTGTATTTTCATGGTCTTTCACTTAGTGCGTGATCTATCTGGAACCAGGAAGAATATGTCAACTTCTTTTTCCAAGTTTGGTCCCTTCAAACATATGAGTGACATACTTTATCTGCCCCAATTTTTCCTTCTCAAAGCTAAATAAGACTGTTAAAATATTTATGTCAAACCAGAAATATGAATTGTAATCTATACATAGAAGTAAACAAGTAATGTTCTCATCTAGTAGAGTCTTTCTCTTAAACAAAAGTCCTTAAGAAGTCAAGAATGGGAGATTAAATGGTGCAGTAGAGAATTCTAGCTCATACAGAATATAAGGGAAACTACTTCTCTCTCTCTCACTCTTCAACACAAATTCTTCCCCTAAAGCCTTCTTCTCTGCCTCTCTGCCCATCAGGTTTGGCTTTCAGAAGTTTCTGCCTCAACTTACTACTGACATCATCATGTCCAATTATAATGGATCTCATAAACAGGGTTCATGTCCTAGAAAGTAAAAGATGGCAACCAAACAGTCATCTCTTCTCATTGGATTCTTGGCTAATCTCTTAACCCATCATCTTGGAACACAATGTCAGGTGCTCTTATTATCAGTACGCTTATTATCAGATATGTGATCATTGGGTGTCAATCTGTCTTTAGTTTTGGTCCAGTGTCTAGATTTCCCAGAGTGATTATTTTCCTCATAAATCCACACATGTGCTCCTCTCTGCTATTCCAGGTAGGGATATAGAGATGTCTATGCTTATAAATAGTTGTCCACTCAATATATGAAATAATAGTACTGTGTATCTTTCAGGAAATTCAAGTCCTTTCTTCTTTAGCAGACATAGAGTTGAAAGAAGAGCCAGAATGCATATATGTCAACAATGACGAAGCTTATTTTTATTTTTTTCAGTGTACCAATGGAAGTTGCCAAATTATACTTTTCTTAAGATTATTATGTATCCATATGTCTTATATTCTCATTGTAGGTATTTCTATATACTTGTAAACCCCAGAATCCCATAATTAGCCGGATTAGATATGTGTAAGAAATCCAGTAATGGCTAAGGAAGACGCATGTGTTCATAGTAATGAACATCTATAAATGACTACATTTCTGCCACCACCGGGTACTACATGCTTAAGAGATTTATTCTCTATTCCAATCCCGTTAGAATTGTCATTTCTACAAACACTTCTGTTCATCAGAGAGGATGTTGTCTAGTTGAATTCCCTCTAGGCACCTCTCTAATGATCAATAGCTTTGTTATCCAACAGATGTAAGAGGTGGTTAATGGCTCCCTTGCGTGTGGCGTCATGTAGGATTCATTTATTGCCACGTGGATCCAGGAATTTCTTATTCCTGCTAATCCCAAGAGTCTGGAACACCTGTCTCTTACCATCTCCTGACTTTTAATGTCTTTTTGTTCAATTTATTACTATGAGTAGCCTGGTTCTCTGGGAAAGGTAAGTGCATGTATATATGCATACATCCATTAACTAAAATTTATTTATCAACCCTAGTGGGTGGTATGATACGCTCTCTACCCAAAAAACAGAGCATCCGTTACACAGTTGCTTTGAGTAAAAATCTATCTCATTCTATTTTTCGTTCTTTTATTTATGTGTTCAGATTATTTTAATTATGTATTTACCCTGAGGCGGGCCCTGTGCTCACTCTAGAAACTGACAATACTGAACCCTGTCCTCATGGAACTCAGCATCTTGAGTTATGTGTGGGTAATTATCTGTCCTTACGATTGGCACTTTGAGCCCATAGGCTTCATGAAAAATTTCATTTCCTAGCAAGCTTGCAAATAATGTTTTTAAACATTGCCTGTTGCGCTTTATTTATGGGGACTATTATTATGGAAACCTGCTATGTATCCCCATTTTACAGCCAATTATCTGTTGCCTGTCTGTTTCATGTGTCTTAAAGCAGACCTTGAGACAAGGACTTGGAAGCAGGTAGTTTTTTGGGGAGATGGAGGTACAGGATGGGGAAGTGAAATAGGGAAAAAGAAAAACCATTGATGACTGGGTTTACCACGCTGCACAACTGGAACTCAAGTCACAGGGGCTTCTTTGAGAAATGTTAGCACTTTCCTACCAAAATCTGGGGAGGCTGAGGTCATTTATCACTGACTTCTGCCTCTCAGTTGTTAAACATTGATCATGGCCGAGTCGGCTTCGCTGTGCTTTCGGGTTGAGCTTGTGGAGCAGAGAAAAGTTGTGTGGCTAGAGCAAGCCCTCAATTAAAGAAGCCAGGAAGGGAGACAGGCAGCTTGCTGGTGATTATCTACCGCTGCAAGTGAGCTCAAAGGGGGTCGAGAGATTATGGACTGGAACAAGCATTTCTGCTCTATTATCTATGGATTCTTATGTTACGTGAATCTGGTTATCTCTGTGGGTAGAAGTTACTGACTGTACAAGGGGAGAGGTGGGGATGTGAGGTTTACCAGTTGACCCAGAAACTTGTGTGTAATCAAAGACTAGTAATGATTTTGGTCTATACTCTTTCTATGTGATAGTGATTGCTCTGTTTTGTTACCAATGCTGCTCCTCCTCCCCTTAATAAACTACTACTATCTAAATGATTACACCCGTAATAAGCTTATTTTCCCTTCTACCAACAATATCCCTATTGCGATCTCAGCTCAACTATGGGAGACACAGCCTCACAGTGTTTATAACCTGGATGGTAACGGGAGAGAATCGGGGAGATAGAATTTGGAGTTGCAGAAAGGGAAATAATAGGATTGATTCCACTATGAAAACAAGAAAAAAAATCCAAATATTAGTGAAGCCCCTCCATCCATCTGAGATGCTAATGGCCATTCCCCTCAAATGCACACACATTAACCCAAAATTCCTGCTAGACATATGGACCCTGCAAAGACTCACAATGCCCGTCTGAGAAACCAACTGTCTCTCCACCTCCATTAGATCAATGATCCGGAGAGGCAAAGGTCTCTGGTTTTGACACTTGATTGATAAGAATAATATGCTCGGTATTTCCAACTGTGCAGATATGTTGATATTTGACTTTTTCAGAACAGAAATACAAAAGGATTTTTCTTTTCTTAAAGGGAAAACCAACCAGCTGTTTTCTGATCTGTTAAAAGAAATTACAGTATTTCCCATTACCGCCGGATACTTTATGGGTCTGGGTTATTTATTGACCCATGAAATCTCAGTTTGGATGCAGCATCTGGCTGCTCAATGAAGTCTTACATTTTACACAATTTTCCACCTGGACTCACCAGAAAATACAAACCTAAACTTGATGTAAATGCCAACTACTCCTATATGTCATATTAATTTATTTCCAAACTTTTATGAAACCATTAGGCTACCGAGATCTTCAAGGTCAGGGTCCCACCCTGCCCCCAGCCCCACCATATCCTCAGACCAATATGGCTCCCAGCACAACTTGGAACTCTAAATGAGGGCAGGGGGTTAGGAGCAGGAAAGCTGGAGGAGGGAGGGCTGTGCAGGAAAGGCACTGGCTTCCCTACATCCGGCCAGGTACCCCCCAGTTCTCATTGTTGATGTCACTCACACCCATCTCAGTGTGCAGTGCTACCTGGATCCTTCTAGATTCTCCATTGCCAGGAGCTCTAAAGGGGCCATGGGTGGTCTGGCCACAGGTTCAGAATCTGCTTACTTGCCTGACCACAATGAACACACATGATTCCTTTGATTAACATTTAAATTTGTAAAATACATATTTTGTGTGAATAAATTTTAATTGCATGGACTACATGCTGTATTTAAGAAAATTCATGCAGCCTCTAGGTGCCAGCGGATTTTACCTACGTCTTCTCACTCTCCCCCATAAGCCCCATAGTAAATCCTGTTACATATTTTTTTATTCCCTTTTTGCAGCTGAAGAAATTGAGGGTCACAGTGTTGACATCATTCAACGATAAGCAAGTGGAAAAACTAGAATTTTAATCCTTTCCTTTCGACATAATTCCACAGCCACCCAGTCAAAATATATTCTTCCAAAATTCTCTTGGAGTAATGACCCTAGTTCCCCATCTTGGGAAAAAGTTTTGAAAAATAGAACAAATTATTTCGGCACCATTTTAAATTAAGCTTTTTTAAAAATTTGGAGATAATTATAAATGTACACGGAATTGTCAAACAAAATAGTATGGAGAGATTCCATGTAGACTTTACCCAGTTTTACCCAATGGCAACATCTTACAAAAGTATAGTACTGTGTCACAGCCAGTATATGGACATTGATATGGTCAAGGTACAGAACATTTCCATCCCCACAGGGGATTCCCTTTTACAGCCATGTCCCCTTTCCTCACACCCCCACCCTATCCTTAACCCATAGGAAACCCTAGTCTCTTCCCCATCTCTATAATTTTATCATTTCAACAATGTCATATAAATGGAATTGTACAGCGTGTAACATTTGGAATTTTTTGCTGCTCAAATTTGCCTGGAGATTCATCCAAACTGTTGTACATATCAGTAATTTCTTTTTGTTACTAAGTAGTGTCCGATGGTGTGTATGTACCGGTTTGTTTATCCTTTCGCCCTGAAGGACATCTGGGTTGTCTCAAATTGGGACTATTACAAATAAATTCACTGTGAACATTTATGTACAGATTTCTTGCATAAACGTAGGTTTCCATTTCTCTTTGTAAATGTACAGGAATGGAATGGCTGAGTCATTTGGCAAGTAATTGCATGTTTGTGTGTTGTGAGAAACTGGCAAACTGCTTTTCAGAGTATCTTTACCATTTTACCTCCCCGCTAAGGATGGTATTAGTGATCTACTTTTGTCCACATCCTTAGGACTGTCTTGTGTTGTCATTATTTCTATTTTAGCCATTCTGCTAGGTTTACAGTAATATCTCATTGTGTTTTTAATTTGAATCTCCCTAGTGTCTAAGGATGTCAAACTTGTCTTCATGTGTTTATTTGCCATCCGTAAATCCTCTTCGGTAATATCTCATTTTATGTAGTCTGTTTATTTTCCAATTGGATTGTTTGGTTTTTTTACTGTGGCATTTTCAGAGTTCTCTATTTGTGCAAACAGCTAGTAGGATATGTAGTTTGTAAGTATTTTCTACCAGCCTGTAAGGTTTCACTTCATCTGCCTGACAGAGTCTCTTGCAGAGTGCTGGTTTTTACGTATGACAAAAAGTATATTTATACTAATATTTATTTTATTAATATTGTATACTACGGATCATGAGTTTGGTACAGTCTAAGAATTTTTTGCCTGGGCCTATATTTTTAAGATTTTCCTCTATTTGATGTTTCCTCTTAAACATTTCTAGTTTTATATTTTACATTGAAGTTGGTGATATATTTTGAATTAATGTTTAAGATGTTAAGTTTAGGTCAAGGCCATTCCCCGCCCCCTTCCCCTGTTGCTTCAGCACTATTTGGCAAACATATTATTTATTCTTTCCCTTGTGAATTGCTTTCACACTTCTGAAAAAAAATCCGTTCTACCTATGTGTATGAATCTGTTTCTGGGTTTCTCTTCTGTACCCTTGATCTATGTGCCTATCTCTCCTGCCAAAACCATGCTACCTTGATTATTGGCTATGTAATAAGTCTTGAAACATGGTAGATTGTTTTCCCCCATTATTTTCTTCTTTTTCCAAATTGTTGTAGCTATTCTAGTTTATTTGCCTTTCCATATCAATTTTAGAATGATTTTATTTATATCTATAGGTAATCATCCTTGGATTTCAATAGCAATTGTGTTAAACCCTTGTATCAATCTGGGGAAAATTGAAATATTTACTATGTTGTGTCTTCTAATCCATTTCTTTAGATCATCGTTGATTTCTTTAACCAGCACTGTGTAGTTTTTATATACAAGTCTTGAAAATGTGTTATTAGATTTACACCTAAGTCTTTCATTGTTTAGTGATTTAAAATGTATTGTATTTTAATTTTTGTGTCCAGATGTTCATCGCTAGTAGGTACAAATACATTGATTTTTGGATGTTGATCCTATATCCTGTTATCTTACAGAATTCACTTTTTACATCCAGAAGTTGTTTTCTATGTTGTTTGCTATTTTCTCTGTAAACAATCATGTCATCTGCAAACAGGGACAGTTTTATTGCTTTTTTCCCTGATTCCTCTGGATTTGATTTCCCTTTCTTATCTCATTATACTGGCTAGATATCTTAGTATTATGTTGAGTAGGAGTAGAGCAGAGGGAGTAAACATCTTGGTGTTGCTCATTACCTTAGAGAGAAAACATAAATTCTTTCCTTTCATGTTTAAATGTCATAATATCTGTAGCTTCTTTGTAGATGTTCTTTTTAAATTATTTTTATAAAATTCTTAAATTTAGTTTTTAGAGAGAGAGAGTGGGTGTGAGCAGGGAAAAGAGACAGAGGGAGAGAGAGAGAATCTTAAGCCTGGGATCATGACCTGAGCCAAAATCAAGAGTTGGATGCTCAACAGACTGAACCACCCGTGCAACCCAGTTCTTTGTAGATTTTTTTTTTAATCAAGTTGAGGAAATTCCCCACTACTCCTAAGTTTTCTAGGAGTTATTACCATGAATAGGTGTTGAATCTTGCCAAATGCTTTTTCTTATCAATTGATGTAGCCATGTGATTTTTTTTTTATTATTATTGATTTTCAGATATTAAAACAGTATTACCTCATGGACTTAACCCCAGTGGCCACTTTGTATAATCCTTTCTGTATGTTGATTAGTCCTACGTACAAATATTTTGTGAAAGATTCTTACATCTGTATTCATAAGCAATATTGATTTATAAGGGTTTTTTGGGGTTTTTTGTACTTTATTTGTTTTTGGTGTCAGGAAAATACTAGCTTCATAAAAGAAATTAATTAGCGCTCTCTTTTCTTCTATTTTCTAAAAAAACGCTTTAAAAAATTATTTATTTATAGGGTGACTGGATGACTCAGTCAATTAAGCATCTGACTTTGGCTCAGGTCATGATCTCACAGTTTGTGAATTCGAGCTCCGTGTCAGGCTCTGCACTGACCCTGCAGAACCTACTTGGGATCCTCTCTCTCTCTCTCTCCCTCCCTCTCTCCCTCCCTCCCTCCCTCCCTTCATCCCTCCCCCTCCTCTGCTCACACTCCGTCTGTCTCAAAATAAATAAATGAACTTAAAAAACTAAAAAAAAAAAATGTTTATTTATTTTTTTGAGAGAGAGAGAGAGAGAGAGAGAGAGAGAGAGAGCAAGGGAGGGGTAGAGAGAGGGAGAGAAAGAATCCCAAGCAGGTTCCGTGCTCTCAGTGCAGAGCTGGATGCAGGGCTCCATCTTACAAACCATGAGATCATGACCTGAGCTGAAACCAAGAGTTGGACTGTTAACCAGCTGAGCCACCCAGGCACCGTGACACAGTTTTTGTTGAATGGGTGCTGATTCTTCATGAAACATTTGGTAGAATTCTCCAGTTGTCAGGATTTCACTTTCTTGGAAATGTTTAAATTACAAATTCAGTTACCATAATAATCATTGGGCTATTTAAATTTGGTATTTCATGTTGGATGAATGTGATGGCTTGTGCTTTCCAAGAACTCATCTGTACTAGTAAGTTTTTAAGTTTGTGTGCACTACAATAATTTTGATGTCTGCGGAATCTGTAATAGTATATACCCTGTTCTGTTTCTGATACTGGTAATTTGCATTTGATCTCTTGTTTTCTATGTTAGTCTCCAAGTCTGATGCCAATTTGTCAACTTCCTTGATCTTTTCAAAGACCCAGGTTTTATTTCATTGATTTTATCTGTGGTTTTTCTGTTGTCAGTTTCATTAAACTATCTGCTTTATTATTTCCTTTCTTGTAGCACTTTTGTGTTCATATTGTTTTACATTTTCTAGGATTTTGATGTGTGAGTTTAGGTTATTAATTTCAGATTTTTCTTATTTTCTATTGTAAGTATTTAGTGCTATAAATTTCCTTCTTAGCACTGCTTTAACTGCATTCCACAACCATTTGATATTTTGTATTTCCATTTTCACTTAGTTCAATATATATTTAAAATTTCCCTTCAGCCATCTTTCTGGGCCCATTAATTTTGGGGGAGTCTATTTAGTTTCCAGTTTTTTTTTTAATATTTCATGTTATCTGTCTGTTGACTTTCAGTTTGATTCCTTTGTGGGTCAGAGAACACATTCTGCATGATTTAAGTGTTTGAAAATTTGTTGAGATTTATTTTATGGTCCACAATGTTATTTACCTTGACATATGTTTCATGAACACTTAAAAGTATGTGTATCTGCTGTTGTTGAATGGATCGCTTTATAAATGTGAATTGCATTATGTTGGTTGGTTATATTTTGGGTTCTTCCGTATCCTTGCCTATTTTCTGTCTAATTGTACTGTCATTGTTAAAATAATTGTCTCTAGCGGTGATTATGGGTTTGCCCATTTCTCCTTTCACTTCTAAATCTTTTTGTTTCATCTGTTTTGTAGCTCTGTGTTTGGTATACACATATTGATGATTGATCTGTCTTCTTGGTCTACTAGCCCTTTTATTACCATACAATGTCCCACTCTGTCTCTGATAATTGTATTTGCTCTGAAGTATACTTTATCTGCAATTAGTATAGATAGTCTTGCTTCTATAGCATCCATGTTGATTAATGTTGACATGTTATATGTACTTCTGCCCTTTTACTTCCAACCTACAGTAAACATTATATATTTAGCGAGATTCTTCCAAATAATGTATATTTGAATCAGGTTTTTTTTAAATCCACTCCCCCAATTTCTGTCTTCTAACTAGAGTACTTAGACATTTTATTCATGTACATATTTATATGTTAGGGCTTATGTTTGCCCTTATATTTAAAATTTGGTTGTTGGTTTGTCTACTGTTTATTTTATCTGGAGTTCTTTTTTGTGTGTCATCCTTTGGGTTATTTGTACATTTTGGGGATCCCATTTTGACTTTATCTATAGTGTTTTTAAGTTTATCCCTTTGCAGAGCATTTTTAGTGGCATATATCACAGCATACTGGTTTGACATTTACTGGTTCTGGTGAAATTTAGAAAACTTACCTCCATTTTTGTTCCTTTACTCTCCTTTGTTTATAAAATGATCATCTTAAATATTTTCTTTATATGTATTTATAACTCCTTCAGACAATACTATAATGTTCCACATTCTTAAATACAACTTAGAGGAAAGCTCTCAGTTTTTCCCCATTGAGGAAGATATCAGCTGTGGGTCTTTCATATATGGCCTCTATGATGTTGAGGTAAATTCCCTCTATCCATACTTTCTTGAGGATTTTTATCAAGAATGGATGCTGTATTTTGTCAAATGCTTTTTCTGCATCTATTGACAGGACTACATGGTTCTTATCTTTTTTTTTAATGTTTAGTTATTTATTTTTGAGAGAAAGAGAGAACGAGCCTGTGAGCAGGAGAGGGACAGAGAGAGAAGGAGACAGAGAAAATGAAGCAGGCTCTGCACTCTCAAAACTGAGCCCAATGTGGGGCTCGAACTCATGAACCATGAGATCATGACCTGGGCCAAAGTAGGATGCTTAAGCAACTAAGCCACCCAGGCACCCCTTTATCTTTTCTTTTACTAATGTTGTGCATCATGTTGATTGATTTGCAAATGTTGAACCATCCTTGCAGCCCAGGAATAAATCCCACTTGATCCTGTTGAATGATTCTTTTAATGTACTGTTGGATTAGATTTGCTTGTATTTTGTTGAGAATTTTTGCACCCGTGTTCATCAGAGATATTGGCCTACAGTTCTCTTTTTCAGTGAAGTCTTTGGTTTTGGAACCAGAGTAATGCTGGCCTTGTAGAATGAGTTTGGAAATTTTGTTTTGTTTTTCCCATTTCTATTTTTTGGAATAGTTTGAGAAGAATAGGTATTTTTTTTTTTAATTTTTTTTTCAACGTTTATTTATTTTTTTGGGACAGAGAGAGACAGAGCATGAACGGGGGAGGGGCAGAGAGAGAGGGAGACACAGAATGGGAAACAGGCTCCAGGCTCTGAGCCATCAGCCCAGAGCCTGACGCGGGGCTCGAACTCACGGACCGCGAGATCGTGACCTGGCTGAAGTCGGACGCTTAACCGACTGCGCCACCCAGGCGCCCCGAGAAGAATAGGTATTAACTCTTCTTTAATGTTTGGTCGAATTCCCCTGTGAAGCCATCTGGCCCTGGACTTTTGTTTGTTGGGAGATTTTTGATTAATGATTCAATTTCTTTGCTGGTTATCAGTCTGTTCAAGTTTTCTATATCGTTCTGTTTCAGTTTGGTAGTCTGTATGTTTCTAGGAATTTATCCATTTCTTCCAATCCTTAATGTTTATGGCAGCATTATTAACAGTAGTCAGATTATGAAAAGAGCTCAAATATCCATCACCTGATGAATGGATTAAGAAGATATGTTATGTATGTGTGTATGTACATATGCATGTATGTATATATATAATGGAATATTACTCAGCCATCAAACAGAATGAAATTTTGCCATTTGCAATGATGTGGATGGAGCTAGAGTGTATTACACTAAGTGAAATAAGTCATTCAAAGACAGACAAATACCATATGATTTCACTCATATATGGAATTTAAGAAACAACATAGATAAGTATAGGGGAAAGAAAAAAAAAAGGAGAAGCAAGCCATAAAATAGACTCTTAACAATAAGGAACAAACTGAGGGTTTCTGGAGGGGAGGTGGGCAGGGGGATGGGTTAAATGAGTGATGGGCATTGAGGAAGGCACTTGTTGTAATGAGCACTCACTGCTGTATGTACGTGATAAATCACTCAATTCTACACCTGAAACTAATATTACACTGTATGTTAACTAACTGGGATTTCAAAAACTTGAAAAAAATACAACTTAGGAAACAAGAGGGAAAGAAAAGTATTTTATCTACACATTTGTTTCCTGGGTTTTTTTCTCATAGATTATCTCATTTGATTCTCTCAAATAGCTAAGAAATTGTTATCATTTCCTTTCATTTTATAAGGTGACTCTTTGTCCTAGCTCGCTAGCTCCTAAATGGCACATCAGAGCTTGAATTCCAAATCTAGGCCTAAGAGACTGCCTTTCTGAAGGGTTATTGCAGTGATTTAGATATGGTTCTTATGGAATAGTCAGCCTGAGTTTGAATCTCAATTCCATGATGCATGAGTTTTGTGAATTAGTACAGTTAAATTTTCTGTTCCTTGTTTTTTCATCAGTACAGGCTGCTAATAATAGAATCTCTCTTGTAGAGTTGTTATAAGAGTTACACCTCTCAGGGTATAATATCTGGGACATAGCAAGTTGGTTATTATTATAGATAGCCCAACTTTATATATAAGGACTTTATAAATAGGAGTTGAGTTGGCATGCCAGTGTGACAGCAGAGAGACTAGCTTGATAGGAGTGGCAGGTATGGCTGGAGAATTGCGTCTAGTGATATATTTGGATAGGTAAAGCTGAGCCACAGTAGATTACTTTAGCTTCAGATGGGAAGACAAAATGGGCTAGCTGCAGTGTCTAAATTGCGATGCTGTGATAAAAGATGTGTTTTTAAAAGACTAATCATGCCAGAGTGTGGGAAGAAAATGTATTGGACACAGAGAACTCTCTCTGACTTTCTAAGCCAATCAAAGTCTTCAAAGTTGACACTCATATCTCCTTGATTCATCTTTCATAAGAGCTCCTGTATAAATCAGTTTTTATAAAATCGTGCTAAATCTTCAAATAGCGTATCTGGGTTTAAGGATTCTTTGTTCATTGCAAATAGTCCCAGCAATAAGATTAATTTTCAACAACTCAGTATGTATGGTTGTAATGTGTTCCCCAGAAATACAATTTCATATCATACCACTGGAGGGGAACAGATTGAACTCAATTATTTCATTCTCTCCATTATTACTGAAATATTGAAGCACAACAAAGACACCTTTTCTCCCCTAATTGTTTGTTCTCTAGCTGCCGGCATATTGTTGATCCTCAAAATTTTCAAATATTGATGCTGAAGTAACAGTATGTATTTCTGCACCACAGGCAAGTGTCAGAAATAAAGGAATTGTAAAGGAAGGCACACGATAAATCAAGAAATCTCCTACCACTACAATTCCTTACCAGGAACAAACTCTGGTCAAGAAAAGAGAAATAGAAATGGTTGACTTTTTGAAAGGAGCTCGGTAGGTTCGATATGGGTCCATCTATCATTGCTGGCAAGCAAGGCCTTGTGGGTGGCTGCAAGAGACTGGTGAATATAGACTGCTTCCTTGCCTGTGCAGAAAGTCTGAGATCAGCAGAACCTTCCCCGTAATACATTTTACATTGCCTAAGTAGAAACTGCTGTAAATAGAAGAGAAAAAGAAAAAAACTACCCGTGTATGCTCTCAGATCAATTACTTCCAATGGTCTGCATTTCATAGTGCCACACAACTGAGGGATACATATAAACGTGAATAAAGAAAACAAGGAAAGGAAGAATCAAAGAGAGATAGAAAAAATGAATCAGGCACAACAAACTTTATTACTCTGTGCTAATTTCCTCTAGATTCTCAGGTGTTGTGAAGCTATTTGCATGGACTAATGCTTCATTTATACTTTATTAAATCAATGCTTGTGGACTTTATAAATAATACCTTATACGTGTCTAGTATCCTATAAAGTTTCTATATCCATGATCTCATTTAAAACAGTCAGCAATGCTGAAATAACTACCACGACTGGTTGAATATAGATACGGGAACTGAGCTCAAAGCAATTATCTGTCTAAAATAAAATACCAGCATCCCAAGCCATCAGCTGAGAGGTGATAGGTGAAATCACAAGAGTATCTCTAGCTTTTCAGTGAAGAGTAGGCACTACAAAGGAAAGAAAAGAAGAAAAATGAATGAAGGTCAGAACCATGAAAAAAAAAAAAACCTACATCTAAAGAACTGGCATCAGCAAAGGAGAAGAAGAGGATATTCTCAGTGATATTGTGAGAAAGGGCAAGAACACCCAGAGTTTATAGAGGAGAGGGGGAGCTAAACTTGTTTTCGTTGCATTTTTGAAATACGATTTTCTCATTAAGTAAATGAATATAATCTTAAACTAATGGTTTCCCCCAAATTTCTCATAATCAGATCACCTGAGGAGCTTTTTAAAGGGTGTGGTTACAAGACCAGACATATATTTCTTTTTTCACAACTCCCCAGGATTTTGATGCACAACCATCAATAATGTTTTATTATTGTATTTTATCTTTGCGTAAATACATTTCAGAGTGGCAATAAAATAACACCATCCATTCCTTGGTCAACACAGTCGGCCCAGAACACAAAGAACTACATCAAAATCTAGCAAGAAGAAGAATGAATTGCCTCATCTAGCCATGACACCACAGATGGGGGAAAAATATCTGAAAAGTGCAGAACAAAATAGATCTAGTCAATGAAAATAAATGTTTTTTAACTGCATAAATAGTGATTCCAACACAGCCATCAGGGCCTAATGGATGGGGAATCGAGGCATCAGACTGAATTATGTAAAATGGGAGTAATGAGTAATGATCTATTTTTTTTTACAAGTTTATTAGCCGAGGCTTCTCCGTTATCACTGAATTTCTTAAGACAACAAATGACAGCCTGGATTCCTGTCTAGGATTCATTCGTTTGCTAACTGGACAGTGCAATATTTTCCATCATAGGGAGTAGGCTGCATGAGGTAGGATTGGGCAGGGCAGAATCTGGCATGGTTTTCCATCTGTAGCAGAAAAGCCAGGATTGTCTAGGAAAATGAGGTCAAAAAGAGGTGATCATTAGGCAGTGCTTTGCCATCTGCAACGTTTGATTAATCTGTAATTGTACCGTTCAATCAAGCCACTCTCCTGATCTTGCAATGCACCATTTTTCGCTTTATCGAGGATAGCTCCATGTAGCTTCGCCTGCACTACAGGAAACCCAATGTTCACAGGCAAATGAATGGTCCTCCCCCAACAAATACATATCTTGTCTTCCCATCCTACAGAGTAGGGTCTGTAGAGTTGGAAATGTGTGGCATATCATCTACTGCTTCTTTCTTAACTTGGACCAACCCTATTCTCCTTTCTCTTAGGTGGCTCTTCATCCTTTCTTCCATTGTCATTCTTGCTGCAACTGACTTTTCTCTGGGTCTCATGCATTGCTGTTGGCTTAAATTATAAACCTTTTCTCCCAGGTCCTTGTATTTAATTCTTCTCCAGCCAAGATATTCACTGCCCTAAAGATAAAATTTAGAAATGAAAATCAGATCCCATCTCTTATGGTTTAAATTAAAAAAAAATTTTTTTTTAATGTTTATTCATTTTTGAGAGACAGAGTGTGAGTGGGGAGGGGCAGAGAGAGCAGGCTCCAGGCTTCGAGCTGTCAGCGCAGAGCCCCATGTGGGGCTGGAACGCACAAACCATGAGACCATAACCTGAGCTAAAGTCAGACACTTAATGGACTGAGCCACCCAGGCACTCCCCATCTTCCTATGGTTTAAAATTGCTTGGTAGCTGGTGCCGCGATTGAGACTCAAGTCCTTTGACCTCAGAGCTCCTCTGGGCTACACTGGCCTTCCTTTTTTTTTTTTTTTTAAATTTTTTTTCAACGTTTTTATTTATTTTTGGGACAGAGAGAGACAGAGCATGAACGGGGGAGGGGCAGAGAGAGAGGGAGACACAGAATCGGAAACAGGCTCCAGGCTCTGAGCCATCAGCCCAGAGCCTGACGCGGGGCTCGAACTCACGGACCGCGAGATCGTGACCTGGCTGAAGTCGGACGCTTAACCGACTGCGCCACCCAGGCGCCCCTACACTGGCCTTCCTTTCTGTGCTCGGAGGCACAAAAAGTTCAGTACAATGGTTCAGAACTCAAGTTCTCCAGTCAGAGGGGTGTGAATTCTTATCTTGGATCAGCCATTTAAGACTTTGCTTAAATTTGGTGTCCCAAGTTTATTTATCTCTGATGTGAGCGTGATGGAAACTAATAATAGGACATATTCAGAAGGTTCCATCTACTACTGGTTGATATATGTAAGGACTTAGAACTGTTCTTGGTCAGTGATAATTGCTCAAAGATTATAAGCTTTATTATTGCTTTTCAACTATTCCCCTATGTTCATCTTCATGTTCTTGAGCATCCCCTTCTTTTCTCATATTTGTATGGATTTACATACATCTTCTCCCTTGCCCAGAAGCCTACCTTATTCTCCATTTCAACCTCAGCTTAATGACACTTTGCAGAAAAGCCTTCTCTGGTTTATTAACTTTACCCTCACCCCACCCCCAAGCATCTATTTAAGTACCTCCTCTCTGAGTCGTGTTGCTATAATCCTATATGTAGCTTTATAATAAGAGTTACTAGAATGATGTGTTTACTTACCTGCCCCTGTCCAAAGTGCATTCCTGAGCACAATCTCATCTCAGTACCCTCCCTGCTTCTGTATGGTATGCACTCAGTGTGTTTGTGAAATAAATACATGAGTGAAAAGGGAAGTGTGAAAATGCCCTGGTGAAGAGCACACAAGAGAATGAGGCTGGGGATGCTTTACCCCATCAAAGGGAGTCCTGAGATCCAGGGAGGAATGGCAGGCATTTGTACTCTCTCCTCTAGCTGAGGGGTCCACGGTCCCATACGGCTGATGAAGGCTCCATGAGACTTCATCTAGTGAGGGAGAGTCTCTTCCTAGATGTATAATTGCACCAGCACTGAGGGACCATGGGATGGAAAGACGAACATGAAAAGGAGGAGCTGGTAAAGCACATGACGATGTGGAAGTAGGAGGCCAAAGGGAGTGGATCCCCTGAACTTGAGAGCAAAGCCAGAGCTCAACATGCCAGGAAGTCCAAGGTTTTGAATAATTCTTTCTGGAAGGGGAGAGTATTTCCTATGTGATAAAATGTCTGAATGAGGTCTGCTCACCAGCCACCCCCTGCATGTGGGCTGCAGCCTAAATGCAAGCTCAAATGCCAGCATTTCAGTCCACGGAGACAGAGGGCAAGTATAATGGTCTCCTTAAGTCTGGCTGTGCCTTTGGTTGTGTGTTTGAACCTGTGGTCTTTTCACTACCCACACATGGGCTAGCATAGATCCATTCACATTCTAATAACGAGGGCCTAAGTGCTACTTGCAAACGTCCCTCCCATCCCTTTTCTTGTTATTTCAGCTGGGATTTGCTTTTTGGTGGCTTTGTGATGTGCCACTTGACCAGGCTGATCTCCATTTCTTAGAATCCTGTATCGCGTGTGTTTGCACTTAGGATGGACTACAAGGGGGGAATTCTCAGGATACTGGGAGGACAGATGGGAAGTGGTAACCCTTTTTAAAGCTCACATGTTGGGGCGCCTGGGTGGCGCAGTCGGTTAAGCGTCCGACTTCAGCCAGGTCACGATCTCGCGGTCCGTGAGTTCGAGCCCCACGTCAGGCTCTGGGCTGATGGCTCAGAGCCTGGAGCCTGCTTCCGATTCTGTGTCTCCCTCTCTCTCTGCCCCTCCCCTGTTCATGCTCTGTCTCTCTCTGTCCCAAAAATGAATAAACGTTGAAAAAAAAAATTAAAAAAAAAAAAAAGCTCACATGTGTCATTGCTGACCTATGACTGACCTCATTAGTATGAAGCCACAACTTCTTCTTCTGTCTTTCCCTTCAGCTCCTCTGACTCTTGAGTCCGAAGGGTGCGTGTGGAGGTCCACAATGAAGGGCACCAGAGTCTGCAGGGTTACATGTAGCACCCAGCTCAGAGGCAAAAAAAAAAAAAAAAAAAACCCAACACGGCTTTCAGGCCATTCTCAGGGGTTTCCACCTCATGCCTGTAGATTCAGCCTGCCCTCACTCTCCCCATTTTATATCTTTTTTTCCTGACGACCTGCCCCGCGGATGTCAAGCTCTAACATCATCTGCAGGGACAGCCTTACAGACACTTCCTGCCAACTCCCGTAGCTGCGCAAGTCCAAATCCTTTTAACACATCTAATTCTATCTCTCTTATTATTCTCTCACCCTGTATGTGTGTGTGTATACATGCACATGTACATGCACACACATATATAAGGTGTGCACATATATGTATATAGAGACATATACATATATGTCACACACACGTATATGAGGTGATTTTGCTTCTCTACTTGAACTCTGATTTGACTCTCCTCTTCTATTTGCTTCCTTAAGCCATATCTTCTACACAAAATTAAAAAGTCTTAACATCCTATTAACTAGTTGGTCACACTTCAGTAATCACCAGCTGCCCTCAGTGCTCATTCCCTCCTGCAGATTCCCATGTGCCTTCCATCAAGTGTAATAATGGAAACAACAAGAACAGAAACAACCACAAAAATAAGAAATCTTATTTTGCTAAGTTCACAGGTACTAATGGGTGAGGGTTTTTTGTTTTAAGAATAATAAGCATTTGGGAGGTCAATAACTTATAAGAAAGCCCACCTGTTTTGTGTTATTTCTATTAACTAGAAATTCCCCTCCTTGTAATGGCAAAAGAGTTGTGTTCTGATAGCTTGCATCTAATGATTCTGCTGCTTCTTTCTGGAACACCAAAGAATAAATCTAAAGCATTTTGTTGTGTATTAATCTTTCAGAAATCCCAAAGCATTCATTGAGTTCTCGTAAATCATGTGTCCTCCAGATCCTTCAACCTTTCTGAATCCTTATCGAGTGCTGTAGAGCAGTCCCAAGACTTTCCTCTCAACAAGACAAATTGTGTTCCTGCTTATAGGATGTGTAGCCTGAAACAATCTAAGGTTCTTTTTGGACTCCTCACTTAGAGAACAGAATCTTGGCACCTGGTCGTATCATAATGCATTATTGTAAAGCCTTGAGGCATATATTCAAAGTGAAGTACTCAGTATCTCTGACGTTGCAATAGTTTGTGGTGTACTTTGAAATTAAGTTAGGAATGTGACACGATCATGTAGACTCCCAGACTGGTCATAAAGAAGCGAGACGGTTTAGTTGGAGAAGCACTAGGTTGATTTGTGGCAACCTTGTTGAGTTGCTTAGTTGTGATTATAAATTGTAAACACCTTAAAACTTAATGAAGGAGTGGCTGACGATAGAAAATCAATAATGCATGAAAACATCCCTGTGATTTACTGGTATTTAAGCCATCCAACATTGTAGGGTTCAAAGCTTGCTTGAACACCCCCTTCAAGGGCCAAGACGTGAGCTCATATAGGACGCCATTGTGGAAGAGGGCGTTAACTAAATTCACATTTATGGTTTAATAATGAACAGGACGCTTGGTCCCCACAGGAGGGGAGTTAATAGAGACAGGCTGGCTGATTTGTAGTGTAGCTTTTGAATTGCACCAGCATTCTCCCTCTTTAAGTAGGGCCTTTGTTTACAGGGAATTAGAAGTTGTGCAAACACCTTGGCCTTTGTCCTCACCTTCATGAGACAACAAGGTCTCACATGTCACCTTCCTGATCACGCGATTTACAGGGACTAGAAGAATGGCTGGTGTCCCCTCTGCGGAATGGTGGCTGACACATGGCCTTAGAGGGAAAGAACAAAATTCCCTCTAAGGTAGGGGACACAAGGAGATTTATAAAATGACTAAGGACATAATAGAGTAGCAAGAGGGATGGGGGTATCATGAGATTGAAAAACATGCTGTAGGAAGACCTTTTATGGGATAAAGAAACAGATCAGAATGATTCTTTCAGACCACCGATACACAATTGCTCGAGCCTTTAGGCCTCTACTCCATTTCTGACCTCTTTCTCCCTATTTCTGTTTCTAAAACATCTCCTGTCGTACTTCCCGCTTAGCATTCAGGGCCCATCCCTTTACCTTCCTTTGCACATACTCTACACCTCCTCTCTTTATGGCTGCTCGTGGTTTCACCTGCTGGTGCAGCTTCACCCTGTGCGATGCACTTCCTCTGTGGGATCCATGGCCACGTTCAGACTCCAGAGTTACACGGCAGGAAGCCACACTGTCTGCTCACTGTGCTGCTGTGAACCATGGTTTCAAATGCGATGAAGCCCTGACCACATCTCCACAGCTCCTGAAGAGAGTCCTGGGCAGCATTTTCTCTCTTGCCCACAATGGATGTTGGTTTTTGGTTTTTTTTATATTCCCACCATCCCTCAGACCTCTCACCTCTCTGCTCCGTCCCGGTTCTCAGCTGATGCCTTCAGCTCCAATTCACAGAGGAAACAAAACTCCAGTTCTATGACCACACAAGTTCTTACTGAGATTTGCTTTTGTGCTTGGGACTCTGGTTTAACTTCCTGAGACCAAGAATAAGAATGTTTGGGCGGCACCTGGGTGGCTTAGTCCATTAATCGTCCAACTTTGGCTCAGGTCATGATCTCCCCGTTCATGGGTTTGAGCCCCGTGTCCACCTTTGTGCTGACAGCTCAGATCTTGGAGCCCGCTTCCAATTCTCTGTCTCCCTCTCTCTCTGCCCCTGCCCCCACTCATGCTCTGTCTCTCTCTTTCTCCAAAATAAATAAACATTTAAAAATGTTTGGGATACATGCTTATGTGTCTACTCCTGCTTTTGGAATGAGCGAGGCCACCTCCTCACGTTGCTTTTATTCTTCCCTCGAGTTTCAGATCTCATCACATTCTACCTTTCCAGTGGCCTCACGTTGCCTCTCCCTCCCCTCATACACAGGGATTTCACTTTCAGCGGTGACATTTCTTCAGCATCAAGCAGTACTGTGTGCACAGGTGCCTACTATCTAACACCCAACTCAACAGAGGCTCCTCCCCCAACACCATCTGCTTCTGTCTTGCTGTTGCATAGCCACGCTTCTTGAGAGAATCTTCTAAACCCTTCTTGATGTCAACTTTCTTGGGTTGTCTCTGCAGCCACATGGATGTTTAATAAAATATGGAAGGCTATCAGAAATGATTTGTAATGAAGCACAATACAGAGTCATATATGTGTAATGTGATCACAACCATATACTAATGTGGAAGCAATAAAACCTGGAAGAAAATGTACCAGTGTTCAATAGTAACAGGCATCAGAAAAGGGAACCTTGCCTGGGCATTTTCTCAGACTTTCTTTCTGTCCATGGAAGTATCTGTAGGGAAAGGAGATGTGCCTACCTGGAGCCCTCATGCCCCCCAACATACACATTCCAAGGTCTTCATTACCAGAGACCCTAGAAGTCCCTGCCTTTTAATTTTATTTTATTTTTAATGTTTATTTATTTTTGAGAGAGACAGAGATGGAGCGTGAGTAGGGGAGGGGCAGAGAGAGAGGGGGACACAGAATCCGAAGCAGGCTCCAGGCTCTGAGCTGTCAGCACAGAGCCCGGCCTGGGGCTCAAACTCACGGACTATGAGATCATGACCTGAGCTGAAGTTGGACGTCCAACCGACTGAGCCACTCAAGTGCCCCAAGAAGTCCCTGCTTAAATGGTTCTGGTATCCTGCCCCTTCAAAGGTAAATCATACCTTGAAGAGTTGACCTGGACGAAGCTGATTTGGAGTCTACAAAAAGGAGTCAGATTTCCTGGTGAGATTACACAGAATGGGCCCATGCTTGTGTGAAATCCCTGTGGAATGGGCCAGAGCTGGGTTCTGAGACAGAGGCGGGCCACTCTGGTATGTTACGGTGAGAAATTCCTGGGACCCCAAGATTTCAAAATCTAAACCTGAACTTTTGGGTACTTATTTAACTATTTCTGTCAGGGTAGGAGTCAAAAAATATATTTCATTTCCAGTTTGTTACTTGCATTTATTACTCTTAGATGTTTAGATACAAGGCAAACGGGCTTCTATTTGTATTTTCGGCACCAGTACACATGCTGTGAACAGTCCAAGATGGTTCCAGTCATTTAATCTCTATGAAAGCAAGATTCTTTCTCTTTCTCTCCCTCCCTCCTGCCTCCCTGCCTTCCTTCCTTCCATGTCTAAATCCATTTTCTGAATCTCCAGATATTCTTGTTATTACATTTATGGTTAGACAACAGCAAAATAAATTTAAAAAATATCATGCAGTAGTCAACAGATAAGATACAAAATGTATTTTAAGATAGGCATGCCAATGAGAGATTCCATAAATATTTGGCTCCAGGAAATGTAGACAAAACAGACTGGAAAATAAATAAAAAAAAAACAATGGCTAGACCACAGGTGGTAAGTGTCGCTACCGAGAAAGAGTAGCTCTGCCATGCATGGTGATTTTCCACTTTAAGCCCAAAATACAAATCTCACAGCAACAGAGGACACGGAAAAAATGAATTAAATCAACATATACAAAAATATTGCTGTGAAGCCCGATTAGAAAGCTTTTTCAAAGTTCCTTCTCAAATAAATGTGATTGACGGGGAAGCGTTCACAATAGTAATGAGCATAAGTAAGTAACAAGACCCCCAATTTTCGAGGTCAGGGATCTATTAATTCAGGGACGATGCTAAGGGAATAGAAAATATAATAGCTTCAATTTACTTATCCCAACACCACATTTTATCACATCTCATCTTTTCTCTTTCGGCCAAATGGATTTCTCCAATAAAAGCGTTCTAAGAAATTCACACAGGCATGAAGTTAGACATGAAAGGGTTTTCCATTTTCTTAGAATTGCTGTCTTGCTCCTGATTAAGGCAGGGAAGATGCAGGCTGAAACAAATGAGGTGACATTTAGGGGATGGTCCATGAGGTAGCACAGAGGAAGGCCAGTGAATGGATGGGCCAGATCACCGTCCATTGACCAAGAGCTTAGCAAGTTCTGCTGGAAGAATGTTAGTGGATAATGTTGCATTTAAGCAATCTGGTTTCCTTGTCTTCAAGTACAGAGATAGCTTCGGTTTCCAAATGTTGAAGTTTTGTATATTTAGGTCCTAGTAAAACTTCACTGTTTTTTTTTTTCCTCTCGTTGTTTGTTTCTTTTTCCCTTAGCCCAGATGCTTTCTTGCCCGATGTATCTTTCTAAAACCCTGCTATGATCTATCCCTTTCCTGGTTAATATTTTCTCCGTTTCCCGGTTCTTGTAATTCTTTACTTCTTAACCCAGTTGACAGATCTCTTCACCATTAGACACTGGACTAATAATCCCTAGCCCTTCTTTTCAGGTTTAAACACAGTAAAACTTAATGCAGCTTCCATAACTAATTAGGGAATTCTCGAAGCTTGTATATTTCTGTCAACAGGCTCTGCCTAGGATGCACCCCACGCTCCCTCCTCCTGGAACAACTGCTTCTGTCCCTTCACACAGGCTCCCTTCACACAATACCTCCTCCATGGACCTCCTGGCTCCCACTTCTGCTCAGGTACCGTTAGCCCTTTTGATGGTGTACTGTTGAAAGGTCCTCTTCAATTCCGTTTAGAAATGTCCCATCTTCACCTTACCAAATGTTCTCCATAACAGAAACAATTTGGGTTGAAATGACCTTTCTGTGCTTTGGCAGGCTCTTGGTAAGACACAGTCATCAGCATCCTGTACGTCAACGGTAAATCTCAGAACTGGGAGGCACGGACAGTTTCACAAGAAACTGAGTATTTCATAGCATTGGATCATTGTCTGAGTGTACGGGGGGCAGTGGAGGTGCTGGTGCATTGGAGAAGCTGGGTTTGTTTTGTGCTGGGTTGATGAACATCCACCTGTACCAGAATCACCTAGCCCATTCTAGTCTGCCTGAAGTTTAGAATGTAAGTTCCATGAGGGAAGGGGCATATAGGGGCATGTCCATAGTGCCTTGCACACTTGTGTGGGACACTCTCTACGAGATACAGTCTGCGAGGCGGATGCAGATGAGCACTTTCCCTCTTTGTGTGCTCATTTAAAGGGATAATGAATGTATATGGTTAAGAATCCAGAACAACATGAGGAAAGCACAGGCAGAGGATATATTCTCTGCAGCAGGACGTTTCTCTCCCAACCCATGCAGGTTCCCATTTCTGTTGGTTCCTTTTGTGTTCTTACAGTGTCATGTAATGACAACTCAAGAAAATGTATGTTTCCCCTGCCCCCACTTTCATACTGAAGGTAATAGCAGTTTGTATACACTCTCCTGGCCCTTGCTGCTTCCACTGAATGTGTCTTAGAATACTTTGTATAATAGCACTCGGTTGGAGAACAGTCTTGCTTTTGTTGCGTGTCTTTGTGTGGTATCATTTGTTTTTAACAGATGCATAGTAAGAATTGAGTGGGTATTTATTTAACCAGTCCTCTGTAGAGGGGCATTTGGGTGGATGGGCCACGTTTTGCAATTATCAGCAACTATGCAAGGAGTACACCTGTACGTGCGTGTGCATGAGCAGGTATATTTCTGGGGTAAGACCAAGCAAGGAGATCTTGGGGTCAAATGTAAGTACACGTAAAATGTTGATAGATACTGCAAACCTGCCCTCTATGGGGTTAAGCCATTTTGCACTCTCACCAGCTATGAAAGGGAGGGCTGATTTCTTTTTTTTTTTTTTTTTAATTTTTTCAATATATGAAGTTTATTGTCAAATTGGTTTCCATACAACACCCAGTGCTCATCCCAAAAGGTGCCCTCCTCAATACCCATCACCCACCCTCCCCTCCCTCCCACCTTCCATCAACCCTCAGTTTGTTCTCAGTTTAATTTTTTTTTAACGTTTATTTATTTTTGAGGCAGGGAGAGACAGAGCATGAACGGGGGAGGGTCAGAGAGAGAGGAAGACACAGAATCTGAAACAGGCTCCAGGCTCTGAGCTGTCAGCACAGAGCCCGACGCGGGGTTCGAACTCATGGACCGCGAGATCATGACCTGAGCCGAAGTTGGATGCTTAACCGACTGAGTCACCCAGGCGCCCCAAAGGGAGGGCTGATTTCTTTACAGTGTTGACACCAAAGAGTATTTTCAAAGTTGGATGTTCACAGATGTGATCAACGAGAAAAGGTTTCTCACCGTAGGTAAAGATGAACCTGCTTACATGTGTTTACTCCCTCACAATTTTTAATTTGTGTGTGTGTGTGTGTATACATATTTGTGTTTCTTAGTCTGTACTAGGTTGGTATTCTTTCTTACTGTTTGCTAACTCTCAGAAATCAAGAACGATTATTATCTCAGTTGAACCTCAGTTTCAAACTTAGTTGAAAATATTTTTTGTCAGTTTCTCTTTTGCCTTTTGATACTGCTTATGACGAACTTTCCTCACTTTGCTTTTAACATTTTTTATATCGATGGACTTAAGCTTATCAATTTTTTTAAGTAGGCTTCACACCCAGTATGGAGCCAGACATGGGACTTGAACTCACGACCCCAAGATCAAGACCTTAGCTGAGATTTAGAGTTGGACACTGAACCGACTTAGCCATCCAGACGCCCCTAGCTTATCAATTTCTAATAGCTTTTATATTTTAATTCGGTGTAAAAAAGCCTTCCTTACTCCAGTTGTATAAAGTATTTCATCATGTTTTATTCCAGCAGTTGTATGATTTCATATTTGTTTCATATTCTGATCCATTTGAAGTTTTACTACGTGTATCCCAGGAAGTTTTGTCAAAGTGACTGGTTGTCCAAATTAAATCATCAAAAGTTCTATCCTTTCCACTTCAATTTGAGAAGTCCAACTTATCATATACTGAAACTTTAGATTTATTTATCTATTTATTTATATTTTTAAGATATTTTATTTATTTTTGAGAGAGAGAGAGAGACAGAGACAGAGACAGAGCACAAGTGGGGGAGGGGCAGAGAGAGAGGGAGACACAGAATCCAAAGCAGGCCCAGGCTCTGAGCTGTCAGCACAGAGCCTGATGTGAGGCTCAAACTCACAAACCGTGAGATCATGACCTGAGCCAAAGTCAGATGCTTAACTGACTGAACCACCCAGGCGCCCCTCCACTTTTCTGAACAACAAAATCTGAAATTTGTTAATGTGCATGTGACCATGGCTTTTATGTTTGCTTTCTTTTTGACTTACAGCTAATGCATTTCTTTGTGGTCAATTCATTGATCAGTGATCCAAACTGATGGCCAATTACAAAATTGAGGATGCCTCATGAAAATGCCACCAGGAAGTTTTAGGAAAAATTTTGTCTCTCTGACAAATAATTCACTTTCTGGTCTCTTGGGTGGAATCCTGGACTTTCTCCTCCAGACATCAAAGAGTGGTAGGACGGAGACCCCACAGCCCCGGGACTCTGCTTCACCTGCAGGGGATGCCTTGCAGCTTCCCGAGGAGGTTTTATCCTTAGAACTGCTTTAAGGTGATGACTCCAGTAAAAAGGATTTAAGTTTAATCTCTTTTCTGTCCTCTCTTAGGTGAGTTGTCCAAGGCAAATGTTATCACTCCCACTGAAATTGAGTTTATTCCTCTGTGAAAAGAAGACAATTCACACCTTTTATCCCACACTCTTACCGTGAAGATAAAAAGCAGTCCGTGGGACAGTGCTTGGAGACCCACAGCTCTGTACAGATCCAGATCTTCAAATATACAGCGAGGGCCAACAGAGCAAGAATTCCATTATTCCTCATTTCTCTTTCTCTGTAGTGTCCATCCCACGCCACATTTTATTCTTTTCCAATCTACCTTCTGATTGTCATCAGGTTGTCCTGTAAATGCAAATATGATCCTATCATTCCCTCATTTCAAACGTTTTATTCTATCTTCAGTGCCTGCACAACAGAATCTAAGCTTGTTCACAACACCAGCATCAGAGTCATTTCCCAAATCCAGGTTTCCTCTGTATCAGCGTTAAGCACGCCTCCTTGGTCATGTGATGCGCTCCTTCTCTGTGCTTTTGCAAATTCTGCTTCTTCTCTTTCGAACCCCTATCCTTTCTGGGGGTTGTACCAGTGCTTACTAATAACTAGCACCCCTTCTTTTTGTGACCCCCCCAGACCAAACTACAGTCCCTAGCCTTCTGTTTCTGCATATGCCACAAGAGGGAGTTTGGGGCAATTAGGGGCATCCCTTGCCCCTAAAACCACTGGTCCACAGGCAGGATCCGGTGGAGCAGACACAGGACTCCTAGGGGAAGTCAACAGCTGGAGTTCCTAGGATCCCAGCTTCTGGCGGGAAGCTGGAGCACAGTTTCCACCCGAGCTGTGGTCCAGTGGGCCATCGAACGTGAAGTGGGCAAGAAACAAACCTTTACTGTGCTAAGCCTCTGAGACTCTACAGTATGTGTTAGAAGACCTAGGATTACTTACCCGAATAGGCGTCCACACCTGCTTCCTTCACAGCAGATGTCTGTAAGGCACAGTCCACGCAGCACCTCTTCTAGGAAGCTTTCCAGGATGCTTCCAGACTTAGACCCCACTTTGGCTGTCGCATCCCTTACATTCACCATAGCAATTGATCCCTTTCTTATAACAGTCTTTCTAAAAAGGGTCTTTTCAAATATTCTGTAGGTCCTGTGAGGGCAGAAATTGTATCTTTGTACTTTTATACCCTCAGTGACATTGAGAAGAAAGCAAAAGCCTTTCCATTCGTGTTGTGTGGATAAATGAAGGAGTGAAATGAATCTAAGGCATTTTTTTAAGTTTATAAATATAAAAGAAGTATTTGAAGAGGGTACCCATCAAAAGTTGGGAACAATAGGGGCGCCTGGGTGGCTCAGTCGGTTGAGCGTCCAACTTCGGCTCAGGTCATGATCTCACAGTTCGTGGGTTCGAGTCCCGTGGCGGGCTCTGTGCCGACAGCTCGGAGCCTGAAGCCTGCTTCTGATTCTGTGTCTCCCTCTCTCTCTGCCCCTCCTCTGCTCACGCTCTGTCTCTCTCTGTCTCTCAAAATAAATAAATGTAAAAAAAAAAGTTGGGAACAATGGTATATTTTTAAATCTATTCCTTAAGTCACAGGGTATGTCGTTAATCTTTTCTTGAGGAACCAGCCTGGTTGCCTTAATATAGATAATTTCAGCTTTAAACCTTGCTTTAACAACATTACTTTTCCAGTGCTTTAGTCAGATATAAAATCCCCTTGCCATGTACTAGGTTTATAACTCAATTGTATCTAATACATTGAGGAAAACCACAGAATTCGATTACTTTTGATCACTTTTAGAAAAGATAAACAGCTCCCAGAATAGCTATTTGGAAGCCTCAGTGTTCTTTGCATTGGCCTTTTGTTTATGCAAGCAAATTTTAATTTCAAAATTGTTGCTGTTTGTGACAGTGATGGGGTTTATTAAATGGTCTCGGCTCTTAGAAGCACACAAAGGAAGAGGCTGTTTTGATAGATGTCTCAACTGTTGTAGAAAGACACATAGAACCAGATGGACTCAGGGCATTATGTAGCACTTACTGTTGTGTAATTATACTTAAGTACGAGAAAGGGGGATCAATTACTTTCTTAAGTTTTCTTATGTCTACCTTTAAACATACAGAATTAGATTAAAAGAGGGGGGAGGACAAATGAGGGAGGCTTGCTACAATGAGATGTCAAGGTTTAAGGAAATAAAATAAATCGTTTGAAATGTATTTCCCCCTGCATTTTTTACCCTGAATACCAAATAGCACATTCTTGCGGAAGGCTGGAGACGGAAACGACTTAGGGAAAAGAAGCAATCCAACAACAGGTCCTCTCCAGTAGAATTCGGGTGACTCAAAATCCTTTGCACAAGCGTGTCACTGTAATGATTTCTTAAGGGGAAAAAAGATACATTAATGTAAGCCTGTGCCACACAAGGACTTGGGCCAAATTTGTTTTGCTCCTCTACAAAAGCGGAATTGAAGTTCCTCTTTTCTTTCATAGACTCATGTGAGTGCCATAAATTAGTGTATGGCTTTTTAACAGGTAAAAGTTACCTTGCAGGTAGCAATGGACCTACACTGTACCAGCCTCAAGGTTGACTGTACATGTGAGTGAGATTTAGTATTAAATGGAAAATGATGTCAATGCATTAATATTTGGGACACATGTCAAGCTGGTCTGTCTGTTCACTGTTAGTCAATAAGTGTTTATGGCATCTTGGGGTTTTCAGGTAACTTTATATAAATATATATATGACTATGATCATGATTCAGTATTATAACTAACCTATTAACTAAATGTTATCCATATTTCCCAAAAAAGAAACTGTGACATATCTAAAGAAATTTTCCAATGTCATATGACCAGTCACAATCTCAACTGGGTTTCAAAATCATTTTTCTTCAGACATTGCACTTTTTCTCTCTGACAGTTGCATAGGATTTTTTTAAACAAAGAGCCAAACAGGAGACCATTTTAGTGCAAATGTTTGTTGTTCTAAACTCCTCAGAATATCTGAATCACTTTGGCTGCTTTCCTTGGCCAAGTCTATGTATAATAACTTAATTTTTCCTAGACTGTTGAGTACCTTACTCAAGGCCTGTCAAGCACTGCAAACTGTAATTCTGATTTTATGGGTAGTTCTTATAGCAAATCCCTAGGAGTTTTCCATTTAGAATCAATCAATAGCATTAGTTTGTGGTTTAGTTCTTTCTCCTGTGTGTTTTAAGTATGTGAGAAACCTTACAAGTGCATGTCCGAATTGGCCAATATGGTGTCTCCTTTAGTTGCATCACAAAGGAGAATGTAGACAAATACACTGCTTCAGGGATCGCTGGCAATGGCTCTGGTATATGAGCTGAGCTCTGGACAGAGAAGCATGGATGTTGAAGCCACAGCAAGGGGAAGAGGCGGGTTGGGGGGGACAGTGAGGAACTGGAGGAAAAGGGAAAAAGAGGAGAGGGGCTAGTCTTCAAATCCCAAGTGACTGCAACTTTGTGATGTTTGTCATGAGGCTGCCTTAAGCAGATTCTGCTTTGCCTGGGCTGGGACACGCAGAAGGCAGAAGTCCCTTTTGCAGTCCCCCTGCAACGTCAAGCACCCTCAACGCGGCTCCGTCCTGACTCCACCTCAGCGTAAGGAATGTCTGGAAAAGTGAGAGCCAGCTTAGGAACATCTTCTTGCATTAGTGTCATGAAATTTCTAAAGATCATGATTCCAACCTAAAAAATCAAAAAGTAGTGTAAAAAATAAATTATAAAAGACCACTTCCCCAGACTGGACTCTAGAATCTTCAAACGCTGGGGGCGCCTGGGTGGCTCAGTTGGTTAGGTGTCTGACTTTGGCTCAGGTCATGATCCTGTGGTTCATGAGTTTGAACCCTGGGTCGATGCTGTGCTGCAACTCAGGCTGGAGCCTGCTTTGGATTTTCTCTCTCTCTCTCAAAAATAAACATTAAAAAAATATATTTTTTTTAAATCTTCAAACTCTATCCAACCTGAAGTCTGTGTAGACAGGCTTGTCCTTCCCTTATAATCATTATAATTCTCTCATCCTTGAGGGACTCAGTGAAAGGCCTGGTAGACATCTCTCAATTCTCCATGAAGGTCGTGTGTGTCCCAGGCATATTTAGGAATATATGTAATTTTGTGTGAATTTGTACGTAGAAGTATGTCTGAGCAGATTATTGTTTCTGTTTTTGGATAGAAATGCCTCCCTACATCATGTATCTAGAAGAATTTGTGTGTGAGGAACCCTTTTTCCTGGAGTAGTATTTTTATAGCGTTCTGATTCCATCCCTTTTCCAGAAACAATATGGCATCACCACCTAGGTTGAATCACAACAAGGCGGAGGTAATATTATCAAGAAATATTAGACCCATCTGCTCCCAAATGGCATCCCCTATAGTTTGGGAGAATTTCCTTCCATGATCCCCCTTAGGGTTTGGGGTTATAAACCCCTTTGGTCATATTAAGTGAAAGATCTTTGCGCTAATAGTTTAAGTGCCAAGACTTAAATAGACCTTGCTTACCAAAAGGTGAAAAGGGGGTTAAGGTAAGTGGATGAGTAGGTTAGGACCCATTTAATGCAGGAAGAGTTCTCCACTGCCAAGCCTTTGTGAGAAGTTCCCCTCATCTTGAGTCCACAGTGATTCAGGGACTGTCCAGCTGGCCCCCTTCTTACACTAGCTGGATCCCCTCCAGGCCCTTCCCATTGTATTGTGAAAGTGACCTTCAAAGATGCAGATTTACTTATTGTGCTTCTCTGAAAGTCTCTCAATCATTTTTAAGAAGAAAATTCGGCTCCTTATCTCAACACAAAAAGGACTTGGATCCAATTCAGAGCACTTCACTTTAGAAAGGAGTTTGACAAACAAAAGTGCATCCAGGGGACAGCGATAAGGTTGATGGAGAATCTGGAAATCCTGACAGGATCCATGTCACAAAGAACTGAGTGTCTGTAAATGGGATGAGCGAACTGTTACAGTAATAAGGTTTCAGCACGGGGAGAGGGAGTTTACTAGAACCAGCTGAGTAGAGGATATGGGATACTGGTGGCCACTCGGACCCAGGGAGAAGCGAGTCCAAGGATACACTAGCTGTGGATTCAGAAGAAAATTTCATCATCTGTTTGCATTTCGGTTTGTACATCACTAAAATGGGGTAGCAGCCGTCTCTGCCTTGCAGGGTTGTCTTGGCAATCACATGCAATGAAGCAGCTGGCACAATTCTTGGGCCATTAGCAAGCAATTGATAAAATCTGGTTATGATGACTTCTAATCCCATTATTTTCAACAAGACCCTTTCAAAAAGGAAATTAACTGCCTTGTGAAATAGTGAGTTGCTTGTTGTGAGTAAACTAAACTTCTCTGGGTTTTCTGGTGTTCCTGTAAAAAGCCCTCATCTCCTGAGACAGGGACTTTATGTGATGAAAAGATAGCATTTGCTTTTACTGCCCCTACCAGCATTCCCCCCCCCCCCCCCCCCCCCCCACCGTGAGGGTTAACTCAATAGCCAGTTCCCTGCTTTACTGCTGGGATCACCAAGGGTTACCTAGTTACAGTCCTGCCTGGGTGGCTGGTTAAGCCCTGAAGTGTCAGAAAGACTGATTTTATGGGTAGTTCTTATAAGAAATCCCTAGGAGTTTTCCATTCAGAATCAATCAATAGCGTTAATTTGTGGTTTAGTCCTTTCTCCTGTTTAAAGTTTGTGAGGAACCTTGCAAATGCATGTCTGAATTGACCAGTATGATATCTCCCCAGCTTAGATCCAAGAGACTTCTGTAGGTCTTAAAAGACAGAGACCCCCTGGTTTACCCAGCTCTTGGAAAAAACAGATTCATATTCTGAAACATTAAGGTAGTGTGGGAGCCCAGCTTTCCTTCCACTGGAACAGCAGGGTTTCATTATTGCTTCTGTCTTTTCTGGAGAAGGGCAGCTGTCTCTCTCCTTCATATAAAGGGGGAAATCCGTTGTTCTTCACCTCTCCCTGAGGAGTGTCCAGCCACTCTTGTAGAAGACATTTCCAGTGGGCTTTCACCCCTCCATCTCAGGTATAAGGTTTGGGACAAGGGGGCCAATGTGCTTATTATTTTATTGTAAGGTGATTGCTAAGAAATCTATCTGTGATTCAGAAACCTCATATGTACATGCAGGATAAAGTTAGTAAAGAGTATTTTAAAAGCTTGCATATGTTACCATTGAAGAAAAAGATCAGTCATTACTAATCATGGGGATGTAGAAAAGACTCATTCACTTCGCAGAAGCATAGATTTAGCACGGCCGTGTGTGCTGTGTTCATTTTCTACATACGTCATCTTCTGGAGGGGAGGGACAATGTGTTCTGGTGCAGTGAGGTTATTAGTTAATGTCATCATGTGGCAAAACATATCTGACTGGAAGAGGATTATAAAAAATAGTATGTGGCTCTGATGCTTGGTCTGGACATCACATTTTTATCAACGTGAGCTATGGTTCTTTTAACATTTTGGAAACCACATCATACCTACTGGCCATTCTAATTATGTGACTGTCTCTGTGGAGTAAGTGGAACAGGAATTGGGCCAGTGACAGAGTTTGGAAATAACGTACTAGAAAAGCTGGTTTTCTGTATCCTGTACAGTGTATGAAAAGTCATTTCCATCTCAAGGCCTTTCACCTTGCTGGTTTTTCCATTTAGGAAGGTTTTTTTTTTTGTTTTTTTTTTTTTTTCCTCTGTTATTTGAGTGGTCTTTTCATTACTCACATCTTATTTTCACATTGTTTACTCTGGAAGGCTTTTCTTTTGGTCCCAACTAAAACATGGCTAGTACTCTATTTTATCACATTCGGAGAGTACTAATCAGATTCTAAATTTCTATGTATGTACGCATGTAAGTATGTATTTATCTATCCATCTATCATTTGCTGTCTTCTACTAGACTTCAGGCAGTTTGACATCAGACTCTGTCTTTTCTTTTCTACTAGTTTATGCCCAGAACAAGAAAGAACAGTGCCTGGGGAAGAAGAGGTACCTAATAGCTATTTGAGGATGAATGTACGAGTTTTTCTTCTTGTGAACAAGCCCCCAACTTGTATGAGTTTTGAAACTTCCATGTGTCATTATGCTGTGATTAAGTAAGAATCTCTCTACTTTCCTGCCCAAGGAAGATATTTAATGGGGTCATGAGGAATCTGCCATTTCCTGTTTTCTGATTGAATCCTGGTTGGAAGGTGACCCTTCCTTCTAAAATAACTTTGAAAGCTACACTTCATAATCCCCAGTGTAAGAGAATACTATTTAAAGTAAGCTTTACTCTTGCCTGTACCAGTGTTGGACCATATCTATCTCTCCTTCCCTCCCATTAAAACTGAAAATGTAGTCTTGTTTCTACCTATGGATGACCCTCGCTTTGTTGTGTGGTTTTCATGTCCTCCTATCTCCGTGGCTTTGCTTCTGGAATTATCTCTTCTCTCTTGAATAATTCATCTCTTTGTTCCCTTTGGATCAGCGTGCACACATGGAAACATTATATACTGTCTGTTAGCCCACAGGAGTTGTTTTGCGTTCTCTCCTTCCACCTCCTTTGTGCAAAGACTCCCAGGGAAGCCATGTTTCCACTTACCCTTCGCACACTCCCTGTTTGTACCCAACCAGATTTTCTTACTTTTCTGTTAAACCATCCTTACTAGGAACACCAATGAACTGTGTTTTGCAAAGCCTAGTCACAATTTGAAGTTTTCATTTTAATTAAGTTCTAGAAAGACTTCTATACAAATAATCACCATTTCTCCATAAAACACTGTCTTCCTTGGCCTGGGACGCTCTCAATATTTTCTTCTAACTCCCTGGTGATTTCTTCTCAGTCACATTAGCTAATCATCTTTTTGACCCAAGCTGTAAATATATTTCAACTTAGGACTTTAAACCCAGCCAGATTAAAAATATAGCATAAACCAAAAAAAGGTAAAGGCAGGAGAACAGAAGATTCAAGGCAATGAGTAGAGAAACAAAATAAATTAAGTCTCAGAATGATATTGCCAAAAAAAAAAAAAAAATCCCTTAATTGTAATGGTAAAGCAGATACCAAGACCAACCATTCTAGTCAGGTTGGTTGGAAGATTCTGGAAATTATGTATTCAGCGGCAGGGGGTGGGGCATTAAATCTAAATTATTTGACAGTTCAGACAGATAAGAAATAGTTCAGAGAGATGTTTTATAAAATTTTAGAAGGCATAGAAAGACTTAGATGTCAAATAAATCAAGGTAAAAAAGAAAAGTAATTATTATCTTTAGAGATAATGCAAAAGTTGTGCAAGAAGAGGAATTTAGCAATAGTATACCACTGGACTTGGCAGAGGATATTTTCATAGCCAGAATACTGAAATCAGCAAGTATGTATTTAAGGCCATTGAAATATGTTTATATTGGGGTATTGGGGGTGTGCAAGAAGTCGTGCAAATGATCTAAGGCTCTGAAGAGATAGGTAGATAGGTAGTAGATAAACTGAAGCAGAAATCAAAGGCCAGTGTAAGGAAAATGATACTAACAATGGAGGTGGACTTAGCCTCTGGGAGCTGGAGTGAGAGCAAAGAGGCATCATTTCTTGAATCTGTTGTGTTCTCAGCCCTTATCACCAATGGCATTCTTATTGTCACATTTAATAGTTTGGCAATAAATAAATGCTAAAGTGAACAAATCCAAATATATCTCATCCCAAGCGATCCAGTGATTTTCCTTCCTACTGAACCCCTCATTTGTTTCCTCTTTGTTCCAAGTACTGTGGACACCTTCCAGGAAAAAGGTCCAGTCAACCTCTGGGCTGTCAAAAGGGCAATAGCAGAGACAGGTTCCTGATCTCGGCGTATTATCCCATGACATTTGTTACCCGAGTTGTGTTCCCAGATCCTGGAGGACCAGGGTTTGGAATCCAGGAGCAGGAATCTCTTGAAGTTCTTCCATTTGGTTCTTGACACATGTGCATTCTTCCCAGGGAAGGCCATGGCCAGGGACTCTTCTTGTGAATATGGTCCTGGCATACTCTGCTTTAAAGTACCTGGGAATGGCCTCAAAGAACAGGCTTCCAGAGCCTACAGGTCTCACTCTTCCCCCTTTCTTGAAAAATTCACATTGCCTACAGGAGCAGTAATTGACTGCATTTTTAAACTCCAGATACTACCACACTAATAATTTATTAAATTATTCAGTAAGTGAATTAGTGAATAAAGTAACCAAGTAATAATGCCTGACTGAAATTATTTCCCCACAACAGGAGTGAAACGTGACTTGATACTTAGTTTAGATGGATTCCGAACTGATGATGCAGCACATCCTTCCCCAATCACTTCTTGATGCCAGAGGTCTGACAAGGCAGAAAGTAGATGGTCCATCCAGATGCCAAATTATGCCTGAGAAGGGTGGAGGCTTTTGCTTAATTTAGTTTCTAAGTGAGGCTGCCCTCCAAAATGTCATCAGTGTGAATAAAATCTAATAGGTCAAACACTGAAGTATCAAACTCATAGACGCAACAAGGTAATCCATACCTCTATCACCCTGTGCATTTTTGCAGTGTCCGTCTCCATGGTCCTTGATAAGAAATTATAGATCCTTCCCTCTGAGGGAGGGAGCTTATGAACTATTGTTTTGTCAAGTTGAGGTGTTCGGTTTGAAGGGAAATTTGGGAAGTGAGTGTTTTAGTTTTTGTTTCATTCAACCAAGCTAAAAACATGAAGTTCATCAGGCAGTGGGGATAAAGGAGATGGCGCAGGCCATGGAATCATAAGGTCCAACTTCCCACACCATGTTCTTTGTTACTTCGTTAAGTTTCTCTTCCTAAATCTCTAAAAAGACTGGGGTCATCTTTGGCTCAAAGACTGATTGAGAAGGTTACTGAGGTGATAATCCAATCACTGGATTATCAGTTCAGTAACTATTTTTATGTGCCAGGCACTGGACCGCATACTGAATTTACCTGGTGCTCATAGGAGAGGATGGGGACTCAATACTTGTCACGAGCCTGAAGTATAACATGGATTAGCTTGTCAGCATTAGTTTGGAGAGGAGTATGGGTCAGGAACAAGAAATGAATGCTTCTAGGCACAGAGAGACTTTTTCCAGGGATATCATGTTAGAAGAGAATTATTACTTTATTTCCGTACTTTGTGATTCAGAATCCCCATAGATCGAAAGGAAGTGGTTCTGATTTATGGGAGTCAAGTGGAAGGAGGAGAGAGAGACAGAGAGAGAGAAGAAAAGGAGCTGAGCTGGGAGGATGAAGCCAGGACTCTAAATTTAATCTTTGTTCATTTATAAATCAATCTGGAAAGGAAGTCATAGCAATAATAGAAAAAGTAAGGGACCCCATGAGATGTTGTGAATAGCAATTTTCAGTCCTGTCCTTGCCTTGACTAAATATGGCAAAGAGCCGGCTGTCTTCCCAGGACCGACTGAATGCATCCACTCAAGTTGACCCACTGTCTCCCACCCCACTGGGTACCAGATCTTCATGCAGAAATGCCCTGGAGCTTCCATTCACTCTCAAAATTTCTCCACCCTGGGCCTCTGCTTTTTCATCCCATGTGTCCCCTGGACATGGAGGAATGGCCATCAGGTGGCTGCCCTAATAATGGAGTTGCATTTCAAATTGACCTTCCAAGCCTTATCCATATAAATGACTCTTGGAAGCAATCTCGGCCATTAGTGAAGGAAAGCCAGGGGCGATATGGTTTATCCAGCTGAGCATTCCCCAAAGGTGAAGTTACACAGATTGGTCAGTAGTTTGCTGAGCCGGTGTGTAATTATAGTTAATTTCTGTGAACCTTAAAGTTTGCCAAATACTGTGTGTATAATTTCATGTATTTTTCCCAAGGGTCCTGGGGTGAAGGTTGCTGTAGAACAGTGAGTAGTCAGTGTTGTTCAAGCTTGGGCACCGTGATCAGAATATCTGGGACCCAGCTCCAGTTCCTCTGTGATCCAGTTCTGGAACCTCTCTCACGTCAGCTTGAATATCCTCTTATGTAAAACAGAGTTACCCACAAGAACCTCACAGCATGACCAGAGAAATTAAATACAGTAATGCACAAAAGTACTCAGCATATTGCCTGGCACATGGTACATGTTCAACAATGAAAACGATTTTTATTTATTGTTCCTCAGGTTTTCACAGGTATTGATTGCCCTTAGGCCAAGCAAGAGGGGGTCTCTGCTCTGTGCCTATGCTTCAGAGGCTCCCATACTTCACAATCTCCAGAAGTAATAAACATATTATAAGAACACATGGGTCCTTCTACCAGTGAGGAGCTGGCACTCCACACTAACACCTGCTACATAACCCACAGCCCTAGATATCTGTTCCTGTAACTGTCATGATTCGGGCCCCACGGAAACATGACTTCAAACCTCTTGCCTCCAAAGACTGCATCCAGTTGCCGTGGAGATCTGTGGGTGGTGTCAGGGCAACAACCACGGGCATGAGTATCAGGGAGGAGTAAGCAGCAGGGGCACTTGGGCAAGACAAAAAAGTCAGATGGCTACAGTACTGGATGCAAGAGATTCTTACAGGTGAAGTCACTACTTCCCAGAAGTGAAACCCACCTGGTTTCTTCTTCTGTTCCTGTTTTTATCTTATCTTATCTTATCTTATCTTATCTTATCTTATCTTATCTTGAGAGAGAGTGAGCGCGGGGGAGGGACAGAGAGAAGGAGAAATAGAATCCCACAGGCTCCACACTGTCAGCAGTGTCCAACGCAGAGCTCAATCCCAGGAACCACGAGATCATGACACCAGCTGAAATCAAGAGTCTGCCACTCAACCGGAGCCCATTCTGTTCCTGTTTTTATGTGTGGTTCTAGAAGATTCGTCAGCTGCCACAGGCAGGAGAAGACAACTTTGTAACATTCAAGCAAGTGAATGTTATAAAACGAGACATTGACGTGTGTAGGCGTGACAGACATAAATTGTGGCATTGATTCTCTTCTTTGCCGAGCAATGAACCTCATTAATGGCTTTTTAACAAAACATTAACTGACTTGTCAGTACCTTTATGAAAAACTCAACTTTGATCATTTTTATTTAAAATATTATGTTTGTTCTTTTTCTTCTTTCCCTTTACTTCCCCCAATCCTAGCTATTCGCTGGGGACCAGCATGGAGGGGACCCCTGGGAGAGGTAGAAGGGGGAGAAGTGGCCCAAAACCAACTGAGGCAGTGTGAAGAAGGTGCCACCGGGGGCCCCATCTTGGGGCTGAATGTCCAAGTCCCAAGTGGGATGGAGAGGGTGTTCACGAGGCGGGACTTCCCGAAGCGGAGTCTTGTTTCCTGATCAAGGAAAGCAGGGCATCTACACAGCGGAGCTGTTTAACATGGGGTGCTGAAATTGGTGAGGTGTGGAGTCTGGAGGCCAGTGGAGTGTGTGGTCTGGCACAGAGTGTCAGAGAGAGTGGGCTGAGGAGAGCATCCCCATGAAGGTGAGGGATACCATGGAATGTAGCCCCCAGTCAGGGTGGAAAGAACTTTCACCTGGGAACTCTGTCCAGTACCTGATACCAGAGCACAAGTGGGAAGAGAAGGACATTCAGTTGGAGATATAGCCCCAAAAGGGCACCATTAACATGAGGTGCTGAAGACAACAGGAGTCAGAGTTTCCACTGACCAAACTAGGGCAATTGAACCATCAAAATAAGTAATAACAATAGCAGATAATAAATAACCCACTGCATAGAATAGGAAGCTATAGGCCCATACTGACACCAATAAGTAAACGAATACAATTGCAAGTTCGATGAAGAAAAGAGTTTGAACACAGTATTAATGAACCTTCCCACAAAATATTTAGTAACTGAAAAGGAGAAATGCATCACTGTGCAGTGGGGACGCCTGCCAGACATGGTGCTAACTAAGTGAGTGGTGTGGAGAGCTTCTGTCACTGAAGTGCTCAACACCGTGGGCGCCATGATGGGAGGCAGGGAACACTACCGGCTTCACATCAGTGATGTCCCCACCAACAGGTACATAAACTGAATCTGGGTGGGAGCAAACCACAAACACCGCAACATCCTCCTTAATCACCGACCTAGTATCTTCAAAAGTGTCAGTCATAAAAGTCAAAGAAAGACTGAGAAACTATTTCAGATTGGAGGAAGGTTTACTTACGTGACAAGTAAATACAATGTGTGATTCATAGCTAGAAACATTTATTTTATTTTTTAATATTTATTTTTGAGAGAGACAGAGACAGAGACAGAGACAGAGCACAAGGGGAGGCGGGGTGCAGAGAGAGAGGGAGACATGGGCTCTGAAGCAGGCTTCAGGCTCTGAGCTGTAAGCACAGAGCCTGACACGGGACTTGAACTCGTGAACCGCGAGATCATGACATAAGCTGAAGTCAGATGCTTAATTGACTGAGCCCCCCAAGCACCCTGAAACATTTACTTTAAATGGGATTCTTGGGAGGATTGGCAAAATGGAAACAGGGTCTGAGGAATTGGTGTGTCAATGAGATGATATAATGGGTCAATGTTAACTTTCTGATTTTGATTGTTGCATTGTGGGTATGCAGGAAAACATCCTCTTTTGTAGGAAATGCACCCTAAGGAATGAGGAGGCATTAGGTTTAAGAAAATGAATATTATTTTTACTTTACTTGCAGTTGTAAATTTGAAATGGCTTTGACACTTACAAATACATTAAAGATATAGCATTTTATTTTAATGTGCTATAATTTGTATTTTTCATTGTAATATTGCAATGTAGACAGTCTTGAATATTTTAAAAATATTTTATGAAAACTTAATTAAAATTTACATTTTGAATTCTTTTATTTATTTATTTATTTATTTATTTATTTATTTATTTTTTAATTTTTTTTTTCAACGTTTATTTATTTTTGGGACAGAGAGAGACAGAGCATGAACGGGGGAGGGGCAGAGAGAGAGGGAGACACAGAATCGGAAACAGGCCCCAGGCTCCGAGCCATCAGCCCAGAGCCGTCGCGGGGCTTGAACTCACGGACCGCGAGATCGTGACCTGGCTGAAGCCGGATGCCCAACCGACTGCGCCACCCAGGCACCCCATTGAATTCTTCTATTTAACTTAATCTCAATGCAACTATGTTCAAATTTATACACTTTCAATGGAATTACACATTTCTTGATACATAATTAATAATGAGGACCAGTTTGGATCCTGACAAAAAATAGAAAAATAAAAGTGTTCTGAGAAAAAAAAAAAAAAAAAAAAAAAAAAAAAAAAAAAAAAAAAATATATATATATATATATATATATATATATATATATATATATATATAATGCTTATGAAAAAAATAAAAAGAGAAATCTCATTACATTTTTAGGAAATTTAGAACAATGAAAATGAGCCGACTTACTATTAAGTATGAGCCACATAAAATCTACCTACAGGATATTACAGATTCTTAATGAAGATTTAATTACTGATTAAACCCATGAGACTGTAAAAGAGAATTGTTCCTATCATAAGTCTGGCTTTCCCATTATAAGATGAAGAAAATTTTACTTGGATTGAACAAGAAAAATAAAACAAATTGAACTTTACTATTTGAATGGATGATGGGCCTGGAAAACATTCTTCGAACAGTGTGCGGAACCTTCTAGAAAAACATGATCTAACTCTGATTTAAATAACTGATAGAGATTTTCCATTTGATGACCATGCCAAAAAGTCTAGTGTTTACTTTATAAAAGAAACAACCTTTTTTTTCCCAAATGTATGAAGTGAGTGGCTTTTATTCACTAAGTTTAAAGAAAACGTATTTTTGTTACTGCTTTTATACATGTTTCACAGAAATGTTCAAGGTTGACTTTCATTAATCAGGCATTGTGACTGGATATTCTGAGGTATTTGTATGAAATAAAGTAACCATATGATGGCTAGAATAGAAAAACAAAAGACAAATAAATAGCAAACAATAATATTATTCAACCAAGACAAGTAAACACTGACACAGAACATCGAATAATTCAAAGAAAAATAGTCTCTAGTGAAGCATAATGAGACTTTGCATGGCACTGACAGCCTGATATTTATGAAAAACACTGTGAATATCTAGGTTCAGTGGAATTGATTTTGAAATCCATTATCAATGGCCACACCTATAAGATGGAGGCCAGGGAGAGAAGGAAGAAAGGAAGGAGGAAGGAAGGAAGGAGAAGGAAGGAAGGAAGGAAGGAAGGAAGGAAGGAAGGAAGAAGAAGGAAGGAGGAAGGATGGAAGGAAGGAGATGGAAGGAAGGAGAAGGAAGGAAGGAGGAAGGAAGGAAGGAGAAGGAAGGAAAGAGAAGGAAGGAAGGAAGGAAGGAAGGAAGGGAGGGAGGGAGGAGGTGGGGAGGGAGGGAGGAAGGAAGGAAGGAAGGAAGGAAGGAAGGAAGGAAGGAAGAAGAAGGAAGGAGGAAGGATGGAAGGAAGGAGATGGAAGGAAGGAGAAGGAAGGAAGGAGGAAGGAAGGAAGGAGAAGGAAGGAAAGAGAAGGAAGGAAGGAAGGAAGGAAGGAAGGAAGGAAGGAAGGAAGGAAGGGAGGGAGGGAGGGAGGAGGTGGGGAGGGAGGGAGGAAGGAAGGAAGGAAGGAAGGAAGGAAGGAAGGAAGGGAGGGAAGGAGGGAGGGAGGGAGGGAGAAAGGAAGGGAGGAAGGAAGGTAGGTCAGTCATCAAAGACCTGGATTCTTTCTTCTCCTGTGCTGGAGAGTTTCCCCTGAACTCTGCATCCTCAGAAAAGGGGACTCACTCAGTTCTCTGCTCCTAAGGGTCACATAAGGACCCCAACACATTATCCTCCTGTCTAACTTTATGAGATCCATTCATTTTTAAGCTTTACAGACGTATACTCCACAGGGTGGCACTGTTTGTTGAGTGATTGTCTGAAGGAATCCTTTGGCTACTGAATTCTGTCAAATTTGTGTAACAAAACTTCTTATTCTTTCCTATTCCTTTAATTTTGGATTATTTTCTGCCTCCTTCCCCTCCCCGCCTCTATTCCTTCTCTATACCTCCTTTCTTTCCCTTCCTCCTATTTCTCTCACTTCCCCGCCCCCAAGGGCATAATAATAAAATGAGGCAATGTGTCAAAAGGATCTTACATAATGGGTCCTGATTGCTTTGCCCCACAGGCTGCCTGCCCATTAGGTGTGATTCAGGAACTGCAAGACCACTGGAGGAAAGCAGTTCCTGCCAGAATATTCTACAGTTGAGCTGAACCACAGGCAAACAACCAGAACCAGAAGTCCGCAATGCTCATTTGCATAGTAAAGAGCTATGTTGGGGTGAGTGAAAAAACGCATCTATTAGAGAAAGTTGTCAAGGGACCTCCAGTTAAGCAGACCCTGGCCCAGTGATGACCAAGCAGGGTGAGGGGGTTAAATGCCCTATGGGGCCCTTTTGATGTCCGGAGCTAGATTACTTTCTGTCAGCTCAGTGTACCCCCCAATGTCCTGGGAGCCCTCATCATGGGAGGACATTCAGCTCATCAGGGAAGGGAGCAGAGACTGGCATTTCTAACTATGGTACCAGAACAGGCACCTTCCACAATCAGATTGTTGGGCTCTTTGAATAAGACGAATTTTTGATATAAAGGCCAGCTGTGCAAAAGTTCAGCATGGAGGAAGGAGCCTGATATGTGTTCTTTATGCAAGGAGGGAAAGAAGAAAGAAGGAAAGAAAGAAAGAAAGAAAGGAAGGAAGGAAGGAAGGAAGGAAGGAAGGGAAAAAGAAAAAGAGAAAGAAAAAAGAAAGAAAGAAAGAAAGAAAGAAAGAAAGAAAGAAAGAGAGAAAAAGAAAGAGAAAAAGAGAAAAAGAAAGAGGAAAAGAAAAAGAGAAAGAAAGAAAGAAAGAAAGAAAGAAAGAAAAACATCTTTTAAAAATAGTCTTCTATGACTATAGGTTTCATGCATGCCATTGGAGCCATTTGAAAGGATGATGTCATCAGATGAATTATGCAAACCCCGCCCCCCTGCAAAATGTGTTAAAATCATATCCTCTGGTACCTGTGAATGTGACTTTATTTGGAAATCAGGTCTTTGCTGATGTAATCAAGTCAGGAAAGCTCATACTGGATTGTGGGGGTGAAGCTAATATAAGGACTGGTGTTCTTTTTTTTAATGTTTATTTATTTTGAGAAAGAGAGAGAGCATGAGTGAGTGGGGAAGGGCAGAGAGAGAGAGAGAGAGAGAGAGAGAGAATCCCAAGCAGGCTCAGCCCTGTCAGTGCAGAGCCTGATGTGGTGCTCTACCCCATGAACTGTGAGGTCATAACCTGAGCCAAAATCAAGAGCCAGAGTCTCAACTGACTGAGCTACCCATGTGCCCCAAGAACTGGTTTTCTTTTTTTTTTTTTTTTAATTTAAATAGTTTTCTTTTTTTTTTTTTTTTTTTTTTTTTTTGCATTTATTTATTTTTGAGAAACAGAGTGAGACAAAGCGTGAGCAGGGGAGGGGCAGAGAGAGAAGGAGACACAGAATCCGAAGCAGGCTCCAGGCTCTGAGCTGTCAGCACAGAGCCCTACCCGGGGCTCGAACTCACAAACTGTGAGATCATGACCTGAGCCGAAGGTGGACTGTCAACCAACTGAGCCACCCAGGTGCCCCAGGACTGGCTTTCTTCTAAGAGGGAAGCGTGGACATACAGGGAGACAGAGGCAGAGACTGGACTGAAGACTGAAGCACCCACAGACCAAGGAACAGCAACAGCTGCCCGGAAACCCCCAGAAAAAATTCTCGCTCAAAGCCTCCAGTAGAACCCAACATGGCTGACACCCTCATGGCGGACTTCTGGCCTCCAGAGACATGAGAGAATAAAATGGCTTCATCAAAGGCCACTGGTTTGTGGTTCTTTGTGACGGCAGCCCTAGGAAACGAATACGGCTGGGTAGGTTTGTACATTCAACTTAATTCAGTGAATGTTTTGGAGGCTGTACAGTTTCATAAAATTATGAGCCTATTCACACGAACACCAGAAGGAGCCTTCCTTTTTACATGACACCTTCACTTGATGCTCCATTTGAATCAGAGTTCTGAAGAGATTATATTGACTTAACATCCACATTTTGCAGGTGTTTGCTGGGCACTTACGCTGTGTCAGACCCTTACTGTGAGCCAGGGAGACAGCTATGAAAATCTCATCCTCACAAAAGTTAGAGTCTGGCCAGGTTGTAAGAAAGATCCGTCAAGTATGAATAATGCTATGTTCAGGGGAAATGAGTGGAGGTGGGAGACATGGGAATAAATGGCAGGACTTGTATTCGAGGACAGACTCCATGATAAACTCCCTTCGACAGCCCAGTGTGACTTCTCGGATCCAGGCCAGAACCCAGTGACATCCAGCTTTATGCAGATTCTGATGCTCCAGGGAGGATGTCTGAGTAATGGGTCCCCCCGAGGCACAGATTTCTGCCCATGTGCCACATTCCCAAGGAGAGCGAGCTACTTTAGCTGTAGTCCCACTGTCTTGCTGGTTACAGAGCCTCAGTGAAAGACTGGAGCCCTGGCCTAGATCCCAGGCTGTTGACTGGGGCCATAGTGCACTTGGGGTAGATTTCCTGGTTTTCTATCTGCCTGGACAGCATGGGAAGGCAGCTCTTAGGTGCTTCCTGCTGTGCTCTGCTTAGCTAGACCTCCTGGTGCACATCATACATAATCCCCATTGTGTGTGTGTGTGTGTGTGTGAGAGAGAGAGAGAGAGAGAGAGAGAGAAGGAAGGGGAGAGGGAGAGGGAGAGAGAGAGTTGAGATTGTTGCCTTTTGAGGCTGTGTGCCTACTGTGCCCAGCTAACAGCTCCGTCCATTTACCATCTATCTTGGCCTCTGCCTCTGTCCTACATAGAACAGTGTCTTGATTGATCAACCATCTTGTTTCTAACCACAGCATAAAAGATAATAGGTCTAAACCTCAACTCTTGGTTCCCTTAGCCCCCCAATTGATTTCTACCCTAGCACTCTCCAACTCAGGAAATGGACCTTTCCATTTGATTACTCAAGTAGGAGATACTCAAATTATCCTCAATTTCCCCCATCTCCTACATTTAACCCTCTAAAACATATTGCTAATTTAATTTCAAGTTCACCCTCTTCTTTACAACTTACATACCAAAGTCCTCATACAAACTATCCTATTGTTTCTCCTGGACATTCATCACATCCCCTGCTTGCCTAACTCTGATATTTTACAACATGGCAGTCGAGGATGTTCCTAAAAACAAATCAAATTAATTCCACTGTATAAAACACTCCACTGACTCCATGCTACTCTCCATGTTATCTTAAGCAAGTTATTCCATGCCTCTGCACCTCAGTTTATGTACCTGTAAAATGGATGCTATGGTACTATTCCTCCCATTGGATACTTGTGACAAATAAGTTAACAAACATAAGTGCTTCAGGCACAAAGTAAAGGCTCAATAAATCTTATCATCATTATTATCATCAACACTATTGTCAATATTACTGTTATATTCAGAATAAAATTCAAGCCTAGAATCGTGGACCTCCATGACCTGGCCCTACCTGTTTCTGCCCTGGCATCTCATGCACCCTGTGGCAAAATCCAGCCATCAACACTTCTTTAATCTTGTTTCTACCTCAGGACCTTTGCACATGACATTCCTTCTATCTGTTCACTTCTCCCAATTATTGTCATGGCTGACACTATTGCCTTCCTCACAAACATCTCCAAACCTTCCCACTGTACTTGGCCTTAGTTCTGTTTTCTTCATAGAAAATGAATGGATAGATTCATAGATTTATAATTATAGTTGTTTATTTGTTTACCTCTTTGCTATTGGTCATGATGCTTCTTATCATGCCCATGAGGTCAGAGATCATGTTTATCTTGTCCATCTTATGTCTCTAGTACCTAACTTAACTCCCAATGGTTATGCAATACTGGATATTTATGAAACTCCTCAATCTACCTTCCCAACAAATTCCCACTTAACTTCCCACAGGCAGTACTGTTTTCTTCAACCATGTGTTTTTTTCTCTCCAGCTTCTGAATTTGGCCTTCTTACTTGCTCCGTGTTGTTTCTTCTGCAGAGAGATCTTTTCCCTTCTGTATCTGATAAAATCCTGCCTATTTGTCCATGCCTCCTCCCATCCTGTGAACCCCAAGGTCAATCAATCCCCAGGCACATTGCCCCCACAATATCCTGTCCCCATCCTGCCATTTATCCTACATCAATATTTCCCATTTACAGATCTGTCTTTCTCTTTCTCGTTAATCTCTGAGACAAACATGAGTTATTGTGTAGAATGTATAAAAAGATTGCTTAAAGAGGTTTTGTTAGGATTATACCACCTTTGGGAAAAAGAGAGAGTGGGGGCCACTTTATTCTCAAAATCTCAAAATCAACTTTATTCTCAAAATCTCAAAAGCGCCTCTAACAGTGTCTGACACAGAAGATCTACAATAAATATTTGGTGAGTGAATAAATGAGTGCATAAATATTGAAAATCTTTACTTATGGAATGTATGTCAGTCAGAGTCCTGGCAAGAAATAGATGTCACTCTCCATCAAGTTAATTGAGGGAAATTTAATAAAAGGGCTCTTGACAAAGGTGTGGGCAAGGTTAGAGAAAACCAACACGGTTTGGTAAAACCCTGTGGGAGTGTACCATCAGGATCTCTTACCACTCCTAAACCCGAAAAGGCCAGGAGAAAGTCACAAGAACCTGTTAGAGAGGGATGCCTTACAAGAGCTTTGCCTAAGACAGGGCACAACCCAAATGATAGCTCCTGAAGGAGAGAATAAGTATCCGGTCTTCCCTTTGCTGACACCCACGTTTTGCTTTGCTGTTTCTGAATGTGCGTGGCCAGAGAGCCCGTGGATGCGTTCCTAAAGCCACTCAGGAAACAGGCTGGAGGGTCGATCTGGAAGGGCGGTGGGGGATGGGGGGCAGAACGCCAGGGAATAACACAGTAACACCGTGAAACACAAAACACCGTTTCTTCGTCTCTACATGTAGTATCGACCCCGGATCAGTAACAACAAACAGCAGCCAGTGGCTATTATTACTCCCATTTTAGAGATGAGGCAACTGAGACACAGAAAACTGCAGCAACTTGGTCAGTCTTTCAGTCAGTAGATTGCGGAGAGTCCAGACATCACACAGATAAATCTCAGTGCCCATCAGTAGGTGGTTTCTGCTTGTTTTTGAATGGTGGTGGTTTGTTTTTCAGTGTTGATTCAGCAAGAGAGGAGGGTTGAAACAATTTGCAGTTGACCCAGTTTCTAGGCCCGCGTTTCTGACAAATTAGTTGCGAACAGTCAATCGGGGTGGGTTAGTGTCCAGGGTCATAAGACAGCAGAGCGGAATCAAATATACATTAACATACAACTATCAAAACCAGGAAATTTAATAATTTAATATTGGCATAATACTACTGTCTCATCTATGATCCAGATTAAATGCTCATCAATTATCAGGGCACCTGGGTGGCTCAGTCTGTTATTGATTTCGACTCAGGTCACGATCTCCCAGTTTGTGGGATCGAACCCCACATCAGTCTCTGCACTGATAGCACAGAGCCTGCTTGGGATTCTCTCTCTCCCTCTCTTTCTGTCCCTCCCCAACTCACACATGCTCTCTCTCTCTCTCAAAATAAATAAATGAACATTTAAAAACATAAAATAAAACCAGAAAATCTAATATTGACACAATGCTAGTATCAAATTTAATTTTTATCAGTTGTCCCAATAATGTCCTTTGTAGCTGAGTTTTCTGGTCTGGGATCCAATCCAGGACCACATGGTGGATGTAGGTGTTAATTTCACTTCTCTTCTTTAGTCTCAAACTGTTTGTGTCCTTCACTTTTCCTTTCTTGACCTTGATTTGTGTGTGTGTGTGTGTGTGTGTGTGGCAGTACATGGCAATGACTTTGTAGAATGCCGCTCATTTTTAGTTTATGTACTATTTCTGTATGACAGATTTGGGTCACATAGTTTTAAACAGAATACAATGGACCAGGAGCTTTATGCCTCCCTTTCCAGAGGCATATTGCACAGATGTTTCTCAACGCTGGTGGCATAGTGTTAGTCCATTAGTTGAGGTGATGCTTTGCAGCTTACTCCAATGTGAAGATACTATTTTCCCTTAATGATTACTGACTTCTCTGCAGAGAGCTTTTGAGTGAATGCCTCATTGGTTAGCAACCCCACCTCTTCATTGGGCAGTCCCCTTGTGGGATTGAAGACCATAGCGGTTTTTAAGTTGTGTATTCAATGCTTATAGAAATAAGAATGGAGGGGCTCCTGGGTGGCTCAGTCAGTTAAGCATCTGACTTTGGTTCAGGTCATGATCTCATGGCTCGTGGGTTTGAGCCCCTCATCAGGCTCTGTGCTGATAGGTCAGAGCCTAGAGTCTGCTTTGGATTCTGTGTGTGTGTGTGTGTGTGTGTGTGTGTGTGTGTGTGTGTCTCTTTCTTTCTGACCCTTTCTCACTTGTGTGCTCCTTGCTCCTTTCTCTTTCTCTCTCTCTCTCTCAAAAATAAATAAACTTAGAGGCACCTGGGTGTCTCAGTTGGTTAAGCAGCCGACTTCGGCTCAGGTCATGATCTCGTGGTCCGTGAGTTTGAGCCCCGCGTCGGGCTCTGTGCTGACAGCTCAGAGCCTGGAGCCGGTTTCGGATTCTGTGTCTCCCTCTCTCTGCCCCTCCCCTGTTCATGCTCTGTCTCTCTCTGTCTCAAAAATAAATAAATGTTAACAAAATTTAAAAAATAAATAAACTTAAAAAATAAAAGAGGAATGGAAACAGGAGAAGATATAAGGAGAGAAGTCGATGGACAATATCACAGTACGTGGAGATAGTCAACTCTGTGATGGCCACACGGAGGTGGGCACCTGTTCACCTGGGGGCAGTGGTTCATGGCACAGTGTGTTCAAACAGTCTGACATTCTTTCTCAATAGAGAGACCACTCAGGTGTAGACATATAGACACCGACAGCCTGTCGTGCTTGTCTGCTTGGCCCATATTTCAAAGACTTGAAGCCTGTTGTACACTTAGTGTCTGCCTTTGGCATTGTCCTCTGCTGTCATACTTCCCAGTCATGAGCAGGCTCCAGTTCTGTGCCCCTGGGATGACAGTACCTCTCCTCTGCTGAGAGTTTATGAGCCTATACAAGGAAATCTTCAGAAACATGGACTTTTGAGGCTTGTAGGAAGACTAAGACAACAGGGACAGAAGTTATTTTGTTGGTAGGGAGAGAGGTCCTCACCAGGTCCCTGCCTGCCGTGTCACTCATTATGCAGGCACTTTCTCAAACACCAGATCACAAAAGTCCCAATGACTGATAAGCCATATTTAGAAATACAAGAGACCGTCATCCAGATATCTCAAGGAAAAGAGAGAATGCAAGCTTTCAGCCTATGTGTAGAAGAAGAAGGATTCACTTTTAAAATTTATCCTGCCATAACTGAGATGTACTATGTCACCATTCCTGTGAATCTATGCATCTTTGAACAATAGTTGTTGGAGAAAACAATCCAGGTGCCAGTATTATTTTTCTGTCCTTCCGTCTGTCCTCTTCAGAAACACAGTATTATTTAGAAAAATCTTAGAACAGGCCATGCTATTTACAAAGTAAGCACTCCTCTGAGACCTTCGCAGGCTTCCATCATGCAGATAGGCTCCTCCAGCTGGGGAACCGAGGCCACAGAACAGACCCTGAGGCTCTTCCTGAAGCATCGTGTATGGTAGATGGTAAAGTGTTGAAGATATTTTAAGACATTACAACAAATGGATATATAAATAATTATAATGCAGAAGTGAAATGGCTTTTTAAGATTAAAGTTATTTCTACACAATACAACACAGAAGGTCTTACCATATGCAGCTTCAGGACCCCTGAGAAGCCCACAGCCCAGGAGCCTGTGTGAACACCCCTTAAGTGTCAGAGAAACACCAGGAAAGCACTTTATGGATTCCTTCACATATTCTTAAAAACGATGTTACAGCTTCATCTTCCAGGCTTTCTCCAATTTTTGTTTTCTCCCTTCTTTGCTTCCCTCCTTCCATCCTTTATTTATACCGAGTGTTTATTGAGCATGTACTTGGTGCCAGGCAGAGTGCTGAGTTTAGTGGATACAGCAATGAATGCAGCTGGCATTCCCTGCTCTCACAGAGCATTTGATCTAGTGGACAGGGAGAGAGCCAATCAACAAATAAGCCAAACACAAACACTGTGTATTTAAAGTCGTAGCTATGTTTGAACAGTGGTATATGCAAGATGAAAAATGTTAACATGTCATGAAAAAGAAAGCCCTGGAAGGTGGTTGGGGGCTGGGGTAGAGCCTTCAGGGAGAGACTCTGAGGATGTGGAATAGAACAAGGGTTTAAAGGTGAGGAGCCCCTTCAGGAAATCCTGGGGGAAGGCCCGTCCTGCCAGCTGGCTTGAGGAGTGACAAGCCAGGGATGAATCAGGGGCAGGTGGGGGAGGACCAGTGAGGCTGGAGAGAATGCGGCATGGGGAGGGGGTGGAGGACGAGTCGGGGAGGGAGCGGGGACATCAGGAAGAGTCTGGAAGACCGCCATAAAGACACAGACAGCATTAGTAAAATGAGAAGAATGGTTTATTTAAAGATTTTTTTTAACGTTTATTTCTGAGAGAGATAGAGAGAGAGTGTGCAAGCCAGGGAGGGGCTGGGGGGGGCGCAGTGCAGAGGATCCATAGCAGGCTCTGTGCGGACAGCTGAGAGCCTGATGTGGGGCTCGAACCCACAAACCGTTAGATGATGACCTGAGTTGAAGTCGGATACTTAACCGACTGCTCCACCCAGGAGCCCCAAGAATGGGTTATTTAGTACATATTTTATCACAATATAATGTGTTATGATTCAGTTCAGAAACGTTAAGTGAATTTCTCAAACTCACGGTACGACTTCCAGTCAATTCCGAACTTGCGCCCCTGGATGTTGCTGCCCCTCAGGAGGCTGAATGACTTGGTCAAAACCGCGGGTACATTAATGGAAAAAGCATCCTTAAGTTTGGGCTTTTGGGCTATGAGTCCTTTCTGTTTGCACCTCTATACATCCTTGGGGAAAAAAGGTCATCTATTGTCCCAGCCAGTTAAGTGAGGACTGTTTTTCTCTCGAAGAAGAGCATGAGAAAGATTGCCAGACGCGCTTCAAAAAGAAAGGCCAAAAAGATTGAAGGCTCGTGAAATCTAGGAATAACCATTCTGCTGGGAATAAAAAAAAATCGCTTGTTGCTAGGGATTGGCTGGATGATGGCCCCAGGGACTCAAGTCCAGGGGGGACGCTCTTGGACACTCCCTGACGGTGGGCGTGACCATATCCTGGGGAGGTGCAGAGCAGACCGGTCGACCTACCGGTGTTGCTTTATTTCTGCACTTTTAAACATCCCTGGGACGGGCAGAGTCCTGCTCTTCTCCACAGGCTCCCAAGGTCCGCTATGGCACTGATGAAAGGGTTTGCACTTATGGAGAGTTAGAAGATTCCAGAATACTAGCCCTTGAATGTCCAGCCTCTTTTTATACAGAGGATGAGACAGGTATAAAGAGATGAAGAGACTTGCCCAGAGCAACCACCAGAACTTTTCAGAATGGAAGTCCAGAGCCCTTTCAAGCTGTCTCATTGCAAAAAAAAGGACAGTATTCCTAAGTATCATTGAAAAGTATCCTAATATATATATGTGTGTGTGTGTGTGTGTGTGTGTGTGTATATATATATATATAATATATATGTGTATTATATATGTATATATATGTTATATATGTATACATATACATACATATATGTATATATACATATATATTACACATATATATACATATGTGTATATATGTATATATACATACATATATATACATATACATATATATGTATATACATATATGTATATATACATATATATTACACATATATATACATATGTATATATATGTATATATACATACATATATATACATATACATATATATGTATATATACATATATACACATATATATACATATATATACACACATATATATACACACATATACTTATATATACACATATATATACACATATATATACACATATATAATATATATACACATATATACACATATATAATATACATACACATATATACACATATATATACACATATATACATATATATACACATATATACATATATATATGTGTGTGTATATATTCACACATTTCTATAAAATGTGTATATATATATGTGTGTGTGTATACACACATATATAAAATCCAGGATGTATAGTATTTACTAGTACAGAAAATGACACTCTCTTTGTAAAATATGAGAATATGAGCACAGCCCTCCTCTGATAAAGAAGTGACAGAAAGACAGTGCCAAGGTCACTATCAGTAGTTACTCCTGTTCTCTAAGTATGGAGAAAATTTTGTTTCCTTCTTTGTACTTTTCTGATTTTCCCTAAATTTCTGAAAATTATGTGAAATATTTGTGGGAAGAAAACAAAACCAAATAAAATTGGTAAACAGTTTTTGTTAAAAACAAAACCAGCTAATGGAGAATTGATGTTGCCTTTTCATATCAGCCCATCTTTTATTTTTTCATACAGCAAAGTAAAAACACAGAAGTTTCATATCATCACTTATTATTTGCAAAATGGAATGCCACACAGTACAAAGCTATTCTGCCAGGAGCGTCTTCCATTATGCACGAACATTTTGAATGAAAGCACTTTTAAATCATCATTTTCCCCCCAAACAGCTGCTTTATATTCTCTATTTTTTTTTTCAAATTCTGGGAGATAAATAGCTCTAATTTTTTTTCTGAATTTGTGTTATATTGTGTAGGTATACAATTGATGGCCAGCAGTACGTCTATTAATTCTCAACAACCATTGAGAGGCATTGAATGATCGTGGATGTCTAACAAGGTCCTGGAACAAAGTAGGTGCTCAGTAAATATTCTTGAAAGAGAGAAAGAATGGGAGGGAGGGAAGAAGGGGGGAAGGACGAAGGAAGTAGCTGGATAATAGGAGGTACAATGAGAAATTTTGAGAAGGAACCACAGAACCACCCAACAAACAAAAAGCAAAACCGGTAAATCTCAGTTGTGCTTCATGAGACCCGAGTTTGAATCCTAGCTCCGGCACAAAACCAACAACATGATAATGGGAACAACATTTAGTTTTATGAGTCCGTTTCCTCCTGGATAAAGTGCAGGTAATATAAACAATAAATTTGTAGATGCACTATGGTTATTACTTAAGATAAACCAGGAAAATGCTGTTTTTGTAAATTATGTTGTGTGACTATTATAAAGGTCATTAATCAAAATCCTATTGTTGGTATTATCCTAGCCTAATGCCTGGCATATTATAGACATTTACTCAATAACCATAAGCCTAGTAAATGACTGACTGAGTGAATAAAAGTTAGACAAATGAAATGCCTGGCTGAAGTTGTAAAAAGAGAGACATTAAAATCAAAATCTCCTGGCTAGAGGTTCAATGTGATCCCCTCTGTGTTTGAAGTCTATGATCCACTTTTATACCTGGATTCTCTTCCTATCTAGGTGTTCTTCTTATGCAAATCTTTAGTAGAGTCTGAAATTCAGATTCAAATATACAGTTTTGGTGTTTAATGCAGTCTTGATTAATTGCAGTTCTTACTAATTTCAAGTTGGAAAAATCAAGGGATGTTATTCAATTAGGTTTGTTTTTCTATAGATAATAGTCTATCCACAGTATAAGGTAATGCTAGAAATCTGGTATTTTGTTAATGCAGATATCAACCGTTATTCACACAGTGGGTTTCCCTGCAATCTATTGGCCTTATGCCAAATTTGTTTATTTCTTAATTTTCTGTATGTGTGGACTAGTTTTTATGGGCTATAACCATGAAAACTGTATTCGAAAGATCATTGATCCATAGTTCAAGTACAGTGTTAGGGCTTGGGGAAACAAAAGTGAGAAGAATGATATTTAACAGATTTCTATCCACCGAGAGAATTGTCATGCAGATCAACAGGTTATAAAGTGTTGTAAATGCAGTTACAGAAAATAGTAAGGAGAAGTGTACATTAGGCGCCATGCCTGAAGATTTCCAGGGAGGGTTTCTCGCCTTTGATGGAGAGGTGGACCAAAAAAGGATTTCTGGGGTAGTGTTTTCCAAGTTCAGCCTTGCAGGATATATAGGGGGAATATGGTCAAATAACGATGGAGAAATCATTCTAGATGTGAAGTCAAACTTGAACCCAAGCTCAGAGATATGGAACTGCTGAAAATCCAGTGGTTTGCCATGGCAGGAAGATTAAGTGGGAGACTTAAGTGGTCTTTCCAAATGAGGAAAATTCCTGTGTTCCATGAAGAGAAGATTGGATTTCCCTCTCAGGCAGAGAGAAATTCTTTGGAATTTCTGAGGGATTTTAAGCTGGGTGTTGGACCATGTTATATGTTTGCAGATATGATGGACATAGCAAAATCTCTAGTTTCATAGTTTTTTCCAATCATATGTGAAGCATTTATTTCCCCCAATTTCAAGAAGTATGAAAGTTTTAGATGTCAGCTAAGGTTTGAATCCTTTCTAAATGAACCCACTGATAATTCGTCCACAGTACATAATTGTCATAAGGGAGGATCGGTGCAGTCAGGCGCAGAGAATGAAAAGTCGATTCCTGACTCTCAGGCTTCTAATTCTGGACTTTGGGCTTCCAATGATCTAGTTCACTGGCATAGACAATGGGCTTATAAAAATCTTTTATTTCCTGGCACATTTCCTTTTCTTTTTTTTTTTCCTTCTCCTGGTGAAAGGAGAAAAAAAAAAAAAACTCACTGATGCTAAAACAGCAGCTGAAAATGTTTAGAACACAAGAGATGTAGATGTAGTATCAGGGATCTCCCCCTGTCTCCCTGTACCCCAACGATGAAGTGATGGAAAGAAAACAGATGGGGGGACTCAAATGTCAATCAAATTTGTCTCTTGCTCTTGAGTAAGATGAAAATACATGACAATTTCCATATGGAAGCCTCCCCCCCCCCACCATTGTGGCAACTAAAGAACAGGATTGGTAGTGATTTCTTTTTTTAATTTTTTTTTTCAACGTTTATTTATTTTGGGGACAGAGAGAGACAGAGCGTGAGCGGGGGAGGGGCAGAGAGAGAGGGAGACACAGAATCGGAAACAGGCTCCAGGCTCTGAGCCATCAGCCCAGAGCCCGACGCGGGGCTCGAACTCCCGGACCGTGAGATCGTGACCTGGCTGAGGTCGGACGCTTAACCGACTGCGCCACCCAGGCGCCCCGTGGTAGTGATTTCTATCTATTGTGGCATGAATAGTCAGGGAAGACTGGACACAGTCCAGGCATTCTTCGCAGCCTCACAAGGGGAGAGGAGAGTACCTGAATATTCCTTATGCTCACAGTCAGGGAGAGAGCATTGTTGAGCTAAAATTAGTTGAGAGATAGAGCTAACTGACAGGATGGAAAAAATATCAATTATCGGGATGAATATGTGTGTAAGAGGTGGCAGAGAAAACCATTCCTCCAGAAGTGATGTCGTCACTTCTCGGTGGGTGGGACCACATGGACACTTCTGGTCACCGATGTACATAAATCCTCCTTCAAACATTAGAATCAACCACAGGGATCAGGAAGAGGCTATAAGATGACAAAAATTATACTTTATTGAATTAAATCTATGTGGAACTGCCTAGGTTGAGTTCTCTGCTATCATGTGCAAATAGGCTCAAGATAAAAATGCAGGAAGACAAATAAACTTCCAGAAAGACAAGAAAAGTCCAACATCAGGATGACATTCAATAAAGGTAGAAGTGTTTCTAAATCTACTTGGACCAGTTGCAAAACCACATTCTCCAGCGAGATTTTGTTTGTAATAAAGTTGATATTTTTATCTCTATCTACTTTTAAATTTTTATTTAAATGAAAATAAATAAAAAATATTTAAATATTTATAAATAAAAAAATTAAAAAAATTAAAAAATTATTTAAATAAAATTTAAGAAATTTATTTTTATTTTATTTTGAACTTCCTTGGGAAATAGGATACTGTCAGTTGCTTTTTCCAGGTCCTAGATCTAGTGATGGTAATGGAAATTCACAAATAACCCAACGGGAAGTGGGGCTTTAGTGTTTTGATGGGCAAATAAACAGCAAATGCAGACCACCACAGAAGAAGTCAGGGTAGTCTGGGTGGGAGAAGAGTGTCTGTAGGAAGAAAATGGTACTTACTCTTGGAAGATGAAGAGATGAGGCAGTCAACATGGAGAGAGCATTCTAGGGAAAGGATCCATGTGAAAAAAGGCAGGGAGGCTTCACACAGCCTCTATTTTTGAGACTCAGAGCCAGGTCTATTTCTATGACCAGAGTGTATAGCGTTCAAGTGGGGGGGGGCACTCCAAGGGAGATCATAAACAACCTGTAAACTATACTCAGTGAAGGGGCGCCTGGGTGGCGCAGTCGGTTAAGCGTCCGACTTCAGCCAGGTCACGATCTCGCGGTCCGTGAGTTCGAGCCCCGCGTCAGGCTCTGGGCTGATGGCTCAGAGCCTGGAGCCTGTTTCCGATTCTGTGTCTCCCTCTCTCTCTGCCCCTCCCCCGTTCATGCTCTGTCTCTGTCCCAAAAATAAATAAACGTTGAAAAAAAAAATTAAAAAAAAAAAAAAAAACTATACTCAGTGGGTATATAGGTTAAAAGCTACCAATTTTGAGGGCAAATGCCGGGTGATTTTCATACTACAGTAAAACCTTGGTTTGCAAGCGTAATTCCTTCAGGAATCTTGCTCATCATCCAAAGCACTTATATATCAAAGCCAATTTACCCATAAGAAATAATGGAAACTCAGATGGTCCATGCCACAACCCAAAAACATTCAAATAAAAATGATTACAATACCATTAGGTAATACACTTACCTTTGAAAACCTTCATGGCTGGTGTGGGGGAAACATGAGAGAAGAGGGTTATTATGTAGAGAGATTTTCACTATCACGAATGGAATCACTGGTACCTATTGGCTCAATGGAATCTTTTTCTTTTTGTGCAACTTTAACAAGGAATGTATCCAATGACACTTGCTTTTGCCTCCTTTTGAAAATTTCATGGAAATGTGACATTGCATTGATGATCACCCACAATCCTGCAGTAAGAGAGAGAGAGAGAGAGGGAGAGAGACAAAACGATTGGCTCAATTGTGATCAAGGGACATTCTGCATCACGTACCACTCATACTGCAAGACATGGCTCGTTTATCAGTTGAATTTTATTAGAAATGTTTGTTTGTCTTACAGAACACTCACAGAACAAGTTACTCACAGTCCAAAGTTTTCCCGAAGTTCTAAAGGCTTGGCTAGAGAAATACTCAAACTGTAGAGACAGAATATGATCTGTAGAGATAGCTCATGGTCATTTAGTTTTAGATGGATCATAAGTGACTTTAAAAAAACTTGTCTCAGTCCTAGCAAGATAGCCTTATAAATCAATAATGAGAATTAACATTAAATGGACTCTCCAAATTATCTAAATGAAGGCTTCTTGCCTTCAGGCATAACTGATAGGTTTCTATGCAGACCTAACTGGAAAATGATCACAGACTGTCCGTCAACACTGAGTAGCTAAGAGGACACATTTCAGAACATATTGCAATAGGGAAGGGTAAGTCTCACATATGGGTCAATTTGGTTGAGAATATACAAGGAGAAATTATTTAAAATACGTATTTTCATCCTGGAAAAGAGTGTTGTGGGAAAATGTCTGTTTCAGACATGGCGTATAGACCAGCTTGCATGGCTGCCTCCTCTGTAAATGTTTCCCAAGTTATTACCCAACCCTGCACCCAGGCTGTGCTTTACTCACTGAGCTCATGCAGTCCCGCCACCTCTCTAGCCACAGGGCTGGGACAATCCTCCCACATTTTTAATGACATTATCAAAGGTACCTGGCTCTCATGAAATTTTTTCATGCATAATAATGGAAAGTTTTAGTGTTGTATGGTTTATCAAATGCACAATTTTTAAAAAGTAGAATGTCACATTCTTTTCCTATTTTTTATGGAAACCCAGAACCACGTCAATCAAGCCTCTGGCTCATAACACAGCATTGGTTCAAGCATAGCCCTGTTTGCCGTTGTTCAATCTTCAGACTTCCCTCCATTCCTAAGATGATATAATTGTATATTGTTATTTATTATGGAAATGTATGTAATGCATACATGTATGATTTAAATTTTTTTTAAGTTTATTTTGTGAGAAAGAGAGAGTGAGAGTGCACAAGGTGGGGGGAGGGACAGAGAGAAGGAGAGACAGAATCCCAAACAGGCTTTGCACTGTCAGCTCAGAGCCCAGTGTGGGGTTCGAATTCACAAACCATGAGATCATGACCTGAGCTGAGATCAAGAGTGGGACACTTAACCAAATGTACCACCCAGGTCCCCTGTGATTTTTATAAGTAAGAAAATGAACACACCTTTATTTTCCATCCAAACCAAGTTCTAGAAGATAGCCAATAACTTTGGTCTCTCTTTAAGTTCTAACCTCATCTCATATCCTATCTCCCCTTTGGTGTACATGAGGTTGTCAATTCAATTTAAGTTAATGTTCATTTATTTGGCACTTATGTTGGGCCATCCACTTGTGATGTATTAATCTCACACGTTTATAGAGAACCTACTATATGCTGGCTGGTGGCAGATCAGGCTTGGCTGTGACTTTTATCTGACTTATAGTCCGGTAATGACAAAACACTACTAAATGCTAACCTACTCTAACTCAATGCTAAACTACCATAGAAACACTTGTGGTTCCTGTCCTAGCGCTGCATACAGTCCAGACACATCAAAATTCTGGTTAAACTCGTGCCTGTTATTTTCAACACATCTCTTCCCGTGTTTGTTTGTTTTCTTATTCAAAGCACAAGATTTACGTTGACAAGGCCAAGTGAGCAAGTTATCTGGGATCTGAACATGCTTGCATTCTGATTCCACACTGTTGAGATTTTCAAACTGGGGCAAATCAATTCATTTCTCCAATGCCTGTTTATGTTTTCCTTTTTGGTTCTGTTTGAAATAATTCCTGCTTGCCAGCTTTGGAACAATGAATAGTTTTGTAAGTTATACTTAAGTAGTCGTGAAAGTCTCTTAGAAAACATAAAATGAACATGAGTATCATTTAATATTATATATAGCATGCAGTTTTGTGCGGACTCTTGTCTCGTCCACTGATCATCTCATGAAATTGTGACCTGCGTTCCCAACAGGTGTCCCCACATCTTTCTACCTTTTGTTTGCTGCTGGAATGTCCTTTTTTTCCCCAAGTCCAGAAATCACATTCATCCTAAGCTTGTTTTCCAGACTCTGAAGCACTCAGATCTTGATTATACACAAGACATAACAAAAAGCCTCCTTCTCTATGAAACCTACCTTCCTTTTTCCCCATCCCCATCATGAGTCAAACTGAGACACTAATGAGCTCCGTTAAGTCACCTACAGTCTATTCCGGGGAGGAGCACGCATAATGGAAGACAGAAGTGGCCCTGACTTTGTGACTTTAGGACATAGTTGTTAGGAGACTGTGTGGACATTGGGTGGGGGGAGCAATATTCAATCAAAACACAGGTCTGAGATTCTAGCTGAAATCCAGTCCTGTCCAGGTAAGATCTGATTGGACAAAGATGATTAGGCAGAGACCCAATGTGTATTTGCTCTAACACCGGGGCTTGAACAGTAGGATCATAAATATTGTTGTGAATGTCCACTGGTAGACCATGAGATCCTATGCCAAAAGACCCCCAAATACATGCCTTATCTGTGCCCCTTAGAGAAAACAACACACAGTTCCAGTAACTAATATCTGAATGTGCTTATGGCCAATTTTGTCACAACTTTTCAAAAGTAGTTTTAAAAGTGACTAATATTTGATATTTTTAAACTAAAATTAGTGCATAACTAGAATTTCCTGAAGACTCCAATTTCACATTCTAACAAAAAACTGTGGTTGCCATGCAACACTTTGTCTGCAATATTGCAAACTTCCCACTGTGCATACGTAATCAGAGATAATTGGGATTCTCATAATTTTGTTCTGAAGTATGTCATCTGTACTGTCTCGGGTTGGTTGAGAATTTTGATTGCTGCTATTTTGGTCGTCATTAATATATATGATGGATGGATTACAGTTTGGTTTAATTTTGCTGATCATTCTGTTCTCGTATAATTACTGTGTTTTTAAGGCTCTGACTCCTATTTGTTCTTTTCTATATCTTTGCCATCAATGAGTTACTTCTCTTTTTTTCTACATCAAAATTGGGAAAGAGGACAAGAGATGGTCATCGTCATATAAGGGATTCTACTGCCCCTACTTGGCCTATTAAGATCCTGCCAGGCCCAGGTACCCTGTTTTCAGGGCTGCTGACTGCTTCCAAGGAGGGCATGTGAAGCCCCTACGTGTGGAACCAGCAAGAAAGGTTGCTGTGAACTCTGGGGAGGAAAGAGCCTCTCTACATCTGATTTGTAACACTCAACATCAAGAGACCATAAGGCAGATCATGGACATGTTGGTCACCACATGGAACCTGCTGGTGATCGTAGCCAGGCCAAAATAAGTTTAAAAAAAAGTCAGACAGAAAGAAATTCAAAAGAACCTTTGGGCACTGTGTCTACTTATGAGCAGAGAAAACCCTACATATCCACTCATCATGGTGTTTTTTGTTTGTTTTTCATTTGTACGTTAGTTGAATTTCTGCTACTTGCAAGCGAAAGTCTTTTTAAAAAAATTTTTTTAACGTTTATTTATTTTTGAGAGACAGAGCACAAACACTGGAGGGGCAGAGAGAGAGAGGGAGACACAGAATAAGAAGCAGGATCTCTGCTGAAAGCTCAGAGCCCCATGTGGAGTTCGAACTCACAAACTGTGAGATCGTGACTTGAGCCAAAGTCAGATGCTTTACCTACTGAGCCACCCAGGTGCCCCCAAAACAAAAGTCATTAATAAACGTGGTCTGTCTGCTTCCACAGCCAAGTTCTTCCTACCAGGGCAGAAATTCCACTGACTATCCTCCCTGGCCCCACGGAACAGAATGTAGTGACAGACAGAGAGGTAGAGAAGGTGGTGAATTATGAACAACTCTACTTTGGATTAGCCTACCTCCTCTCCCTCCTCATTGCCTTTGGGATGCTTTTTCTCACACCAGTATGACATTCTACTGTTTGTTGGAGACAATTGACAAAATTCTAACTTGGTTCCGGAGATGACGGGAGCAGGTCCCTTGAGGGTGATGGTTCTTACAGACGTGAGTCCCTGCAGAGGCAGGTGGGCAAAGGAAGAGCAGCGGAGATGGGAAGAGAAGCAGAAGCCATGGACCAGACAGTGAGTCCTCTGGGTGTCTGCGTCATGTCTGAAGGTAGCTTCGGAACCTCTGCCCTCTGGGCAACAAGAGACAAGACTCCTTTCTTCCTATCCCAGTCTGAATTGGTTGCAGATCATTTGTGTCCAAAAGGGAGCAGATGATACGAAGCAGTGCAGAGGATGCCTCCCCATGACATGCTGCTTTGGCATGTTGACTCTTTTGAATTAAAGTTATTTAAGAAACAGCCAGTGCAAGAGGGACACTGACCTCCTCTGTCCTCCTGAAAGCAGGAAATAACTCTCCCATGGGAAAGATCCCCTCCCCGTACCAGGGGCGAAGTTAACCTCACCCCCAGAGAGAGGGAGATGATGCTGCTGTGAGAGCTGTGGAAACAAACTTGGTTACCTCCTCACTAGTTCGCTACCCCAAGCCAAACCCCTCCGTCTTGTCCTTTTGTTACAAATCCATTGTCTGTCTTAGAGGTGTACAAGCTATCTGCTTTGTTCACTTCTTTCAGTCTCGTATTTTTTTATGGGCTCCCATATGTATGAAATTAAAGTTGCTTTTCTCCTAGTCATCTGTCTTCTATCAACTTAATTATTAGACCAACCAAAGAACCTGGAAGGACAGAAGGGAACAGTTTCCTCCCCTACAGTTAGCACGGCAGAGACAACTAAAGCTGTTTTCATGGGAAACACATCCTTTCTTCAAAACTTCTAGCTGCTCTGTTATTCCACAGAACTTGGACCCACTTCTATGATTCTCCCCAAACATTTGCCTCCGATTCAGGGGCCATTTCACCTGCTTGCCTGGCAGGATGTGCACCAGCCCTTAAAGCAGCAGCAGGCTGTTGAGGGTAGAGTATGCATTCCCCCACTAGGAGGGACCAGACAATCCGGCATCTTCGGCCCAAGAACACGTCACTTGGAGAAACAATTTGGTTATGGTTATCTCTTAAAACTTTATATTTTTAGCTCAGAATCATTCACTGTTAAAAAAAAAAAAGAGGATGAGCACAGAATGATCTCTGTACTCAAGGTATTTAAAAAAAAAAAAATGATCCCGCTTGCTCAGGAAACACTTATACAGATTGCGAGTGTTCTGTGGCAATCCCAGAACATCATGGGCTCCCTCAGCAAGAAGCCACCTGCGCAGTCATCCTTTCTGACCTCCACACCTGACGCTTCATGCAGGAATTTCTCTACCATGTTCCCAAAATATGTCTGCCCTGCCTTTGGGTGGTTGACACAAAATATGTCCTTGTTTCAGAAGGTAGTGCATTCACTTGTGAGACTTCCCAGATGCACGGATAACTTGCCTTTCTTCAGCTTACACTCACTGGTCTGGACTCTTCTGGGAACACAGAGAACCAGTCTGCATGCTTCTCCTCTTGAACATCCCCATGTAGCAGAAACGCTTTCCATGCTCGACGCCCCCCACCGTCTGCCTACATGCTCCCATGGTCTTATTTTGTCCAATTTGAACATTTCCTTTCATTATTCATTTTATCGGTGGCTCTCATATAAACACAACCAGTGAACAGTAAAATCCCCAGGGTTTTATAAACATATAAATGCACATACATCCTCCCAGACTTGATAAATCGGGTTCTTTCTCTGCTGCTTTACCTGTGTTAAAAAAAAAATCCCTTGTGATTCTGATGAGTACCTTAGTTAGAATGAGTTACTGATTTGTATAACATCCATTACAGACATTGATATGCTTGTCTCTCTGACCCTATTTATTTGGGTTGATGTGTCTGTTGATTATTGGTGCCCAGACAAGGAGATTTCTCTCTCTCCTTATCTATAATAGTGACTGTATCTAAAAGCTGTTGTGAAAAGTAAACACTTAGAACAGCACCTGGCATATGGGAAGCATTCAATTAACACATCCTCTTACTCTCCAGCACTGAATGATCATTGGGAATTCTCCCTGAAAAGAGAGTGCGTTGAATGCACCTTCACCCTGGTGTTTCCACTGATTGTCCAAGGGACCACATGTAAGAGCTCTGTTCCTTCTTTGGATGCCAAATTTTCCACTATTTGAGGAAAGAAATCAGCCCCCTATTTCCCAAGACATTGCTGTTGCTTCTAAACGGAAATCAATCCGTGTAAACAAGAAGGGTGGAAACAAACACTTATCGAGCTCCTGCTGTGTGTCAGACACCGTACTGTTTTTAAAATCTTTTTAATGTATTTATTTTCTCATTTCGTTCTCAAAACAACCAAAGAAAATAACTGCTACAACAACCCAGAAGAAAAATGAGCCAAAGAGAAGTGAATCTGAAGGATATTATTCCAGGTTCTGTCTGCCTCTAGCGCCCCCACTCTTTTCTTCCATAGCGACAGCAATCAACAGGCAAGAAGCATCCCCAAGGGCAGTGTCCCATTCATCACAGGCACACGTGCAAAGCACCAGCTTGTGCGAAGCCATTTAAAAACTCATTTCAACCGAGGAGAAGCCTAATGGGTTTGGAAGAGGTCAATTCAGGCGAACAGATGAGCCAAGCATTGCCTGTGATATTTTAAGATGATAATTAATCACCCTTAATATCGCAACCATCTAAATATTGCAGGCATTTGCTCTCAATCCTTACCTAATTCTGATGGCTTCTCATCAGGAGATTCATTTTGAAAATGACCATTTCCTTAATGTAGTGGAAATACATTTCAACTTTCTGTCTGTGTCAAACCTAGCCCCAATGAATTTGAGATTTAACTTAGTAAATCGCTGAATGGGGCAACAGAGATGAAGGGGTTGAATAAAATGGTTCCTTCATACTCCCCTTCTTTCTGCTTCAATTCTTAGAATTAGTCATGAGATCTGTACACATGTAAAAAATTAAATGTGGAAATTTCCTCCAGGCCAAAAAACAAGGTGCTCGAAGCAAGGTATACAAGGAATTGGCCAGTGGCTTGAACAACTCCCCTTGTCCTAACAGATTCCACGGAGGTCATACAGGCAGCTCTGAGAGGTAGGAACATGTGCTTACAGTTGAGTCTGTCCACAGAGCAGTGCCTTTCCCCAGATCCTCTCTTTTTCAAACCCTACCAGTCCTTCCATCTTCCGCTCAGATGCCACCTCCTTCAAGAAGCCGGCTCAGATACTCAACCTGATGTGGTCTCATGGCCTTCTGGAAACACACACAGGACACTTTGCTCTGACCGTGGTTGTCTGGGTTGTGTTCTCTCCTCACTAGGTCTGCTCATGAGCATCACTGTTGTTCTTCTTGTTATGTCGTCCTGGAGATAAAATGCGTGTGTTATTCCCCTTGGTCCCCTGAGTCCAGAAAGGTAAGGTTACTCTCTCAGTGATAGTAGAATTGACCTCTCTCCATCTGCCTTTCAACGTTTTTTATTTATTTTTGGGACAGAGAGAGACAGAGCATAAACGGGGGAGGGGCAGAGAGAGAGGGAGACACAGAATTGGAAACAGGCTCCAGGCCCTGAGCCATCAGTCCAGAGCCTGATGCGGGGCTCGAACTCACGGACCGCGAGATCGTGACCTGGCTGAAGTCGGACGCTTAACCGATTGCGCCACACAGGCGCCCCTCTCCATCTGCCTTTCAAAGCCAGCCTGCAGATTGTTACGTGTTCAGTCCTCCTACAACTCAACCCCAAAAGCCGCCTCACAAAACCCAATAAACACAACAACAACTAAACATGTGCGATCAAAAGTTGTTACTAGATGTCCAGGATGACAGAACCAGGTGCCAATCCGGGGGCCAACAAACTTCTTCCATAAAGGGCCAGATAGTAAATATTTGGGGCGCTGTGAGCCTTATGGTGTCTGTTACAAGGGCTCAGTTCTGCTGCCATAATATGACAGGGGCCATAGGCCACCTTTAAAAAATGGGTGTGGCTGGGTTCCCATAATACTTTATTCACAAAAGCAGGGAGTGGGCAGAATTTCATCTGCGGGCGGTAGTTTTAAAACACCTGCTTTTTATTTACTCCACTGATGTTAAGCATTTGGGGACATTTTTTAATTTTTTTTTTAATTTTTTTTAACATTTATTTACTATTGAAAGACAGAGAGAGACAGAGCATGAGCAGGGGAGGGGCTGAGAGAGACGGGGAGACACAGAATGTGAAGCAGGCTCCAGGCCCCAAGCTGTCAGCACAGAGCCTGACGTGGGGCTCGAACTCACAAACTGAAATCATGACCTGAGCCGAAGTCGGACACTCAACCGACTGAGCCACCCAGGTGGGGGCCGTTTTTTAAAGTTTATTTATTTATTTTGGGGAAGAGAGAGAGAGCACACGAACAGGGGAGGGGCAGAGAGAGAGGGAGAGAGAATCTCAAGCAGGCTCCAAACTGTCAGCACAGAGCCCCATGTGGGGCAGGAAATCATGAATCAGGAGATCATGACCCAAGTTGAAACCAAAAGTCGGACGCCTAACCAACTGAGCCACCCAGGCACCCCTATAAAACTCTTAAATGTCCTTCTTCACATTCACATAATAAACATGCAATGAAGCATCCATTTCAAGTTGCCTGTCTCTAAACTGGTGTTTCCCCAGTTCCTTCTGCCTGTGCAGCCATCACCTTCCTGTTTAAATGAAAAGAAGGCCACCTCTGAGAAGTCTTTCCTGATTCTCTTCAATCAAATTAAGCTTTTTGTTGTTGTTGTTCTTTCTCTGGTAGTGTCTCATTCTGACTTCTCCCAATTCTTAGCATGTTGTTATATGGATGTTTATTCCGCTGCCCCCCACCCCGGTCTCAGCCTTCACACAGGATGTCCATGCCTGCATCTGGTAGACATGTAATCTTTCTTGAATTCAAATTTAATTTAATTATTCCTCCTGTAAGCTTAGCTGAAGATTCCCTGCTGTCCCTTTTGCAAAGCCGTGTGTGTGTGCACTGCTATCTGGAGGAAAGAGAGCATCAAACAGATACGGGTTGACTCTGGCCACTGGGCAGCCTTGGGAAAGTTTTTGAACCTCATATTTCTTCATGATGTTCCACATAAACAAGCATACCCAGTGCCGAGCATATTGTAGGCATGCAATAATGTGTGCTCTATGAACCAGTAAATGTTGCTTGTATTATAAGACTGCCGGGCATATTACATGGAACCATTTATAGAAAGCACTAGGCCTCCAGGGCAGCACATAATACGTGCGAAAGAATCGGTTGTTGTTATAAATCATGTGAACGTCCTACCTGCAGTGAGTTTTGCTGTCCTCTAAATAGCAGATCACTTCGTACTTTGCTGCTAATCACTTTCTATTTTGCATCACAGTGTTTGAACTCATAACTTCATGATCCCTCCATGACTTAAAGCACTTGCAGGGAGACTTTTCATGTTGGCATCCCCCAGCACAACCCCAGGCACAGATGGAGGACTCAGTAAATGTATTTTGTGGAAATCAAGCAGCCAGTGAGTCTGTGGTCATTTAAATCCACCAGTCAAGAGACTATTAGGACTCCTTACTTGAGAGATTGGAGAGGGAGCTTTCCAGGGTCTGAATGGAGCCTCAGAGTCCAAGTGGGTGATGTAATATGTGTGGTATGTCTGGGTGTGCATGCGTTGGGGATGGAAACTCTGGAACTGGACAGTTAGGTGAAATGGACAGGCACCTGCGAACCACGCAGATCACAGGGGATTTATTTATTTTTTAATTTCACCTGTAGCATCACACCTGGACTTTGGTGTGTGAAGAGTAGTGTTAGGTTGTTCAATCAGGTAATTCTTGAAATACTAAGTAGTGCACAGAAGACTTGGCAAATCAGATCTTTGGAATAGGGCTTTCCGCAACTAGACCCAAGCCCAACACTGATCAGTGATTTATCAAATTAGTTGGACGATATTGGATTAACCAATACTGATTCAGCTGCATTACTCACAAGCTGTTTGACTATATAAACACTGGTTAACCACTCTAACCTGAAGATTTCTGAAATGGGTCAAATATTACCTATTTTATCCAGTTGTTGGAGCTGAAGACAAAGGAAGAAACAAACACCAAACTGTTTGTAAAACCATGGCAGGGTCTAGCCGACACATGTATAATCTTGCTATTTCTTCCTAACACTGCCTCACTACCTGTTGGCACTCAGTTTAGCCTTCCAAAATTCTGAGGTTTGCAGGTGGTTGTCACAAAAGGCTGATAATCCTGTAAGATAGTTTATAATCATATTGTGTATCAAAGACAAATGTCATTATCGGAAGTTTTCGTGGTCCCAGTGCCGGGGGCCAGAGGTCAAAGATCGCATGGGCTGGTCTAACATAACTCCAGACGCCAATGCCTGGTAAGGAGGAAGAGGCCCAGAGAAATTATAAGGAATGTTATTTCCGTGCTGGGCATGATGCCAGGCATGTAAGTGTTTGTGTGTGGATTTTTCTTTTAATGGAAAAGGAGAAGAATGGAGGAAATGGATAATTGAATCCCCCAGTACACAAGAGAAAATACAGGAGCACAAGAATGAGTCTGGCCATGCGGTTTTGTTGTAGAGGGAACATCAGTTTAGGGGTGAAGAGACTTTGATTAGAGACTTGAGGCTTGGCTAAGGCGAACCTCAGTGATTTTTAACTAGAGAAATACATCAGTAACACCTGCCACAGAGATCGATCGAGGTGAACCAAAACAAAGTTTGACAAGGTGCTTTGTAAAGCACGGTTTGCAAATCAGTCGCAAACCTCCCCAAATTGTAGGTTTTGTTCGCAAGTAACAAACGAAAGAGTCCATTTCTACGACAGTGTTGTCTCGATCCTTTACCTCTTTCAGCTAACACACCGAGCTTGTCAGGAAGGAGACTCTGGATGAGGCTGAGGAGGGACAGCTTGTCACCAAACTTGGGAGTCTGTGTGGAGCTGGCCACTCCTGAGTGTGGACACTGGGTTTATCCAACTCTGTCCTCTCAGTGTCGGTCATGGTGCCAAGCACATAAGTTGTTTTGCTATTTTTTAAAAAAATTTTTTTTAACGTTTATTTTACTTTTGAGACAGAGACAGAGCATGAACAGGGGAGGGTCAGAGAGAGAGGGAGACACAGAATCGGAAGCAGGCTCCAGGCTCTGAGCCATCAGCCCAGAGCCTGACGCGGGGCTCGAACTCACAGACCGTGAGATCGTGACTTGGGCTGAAGTCGGACGCTTAACCGACTGAGCCACCCAGGCGCCCCTGTTTTGCTATTTTTTAATGAATAAGGAAAGAATGGAGAAAATGAATAATTGAATGCTCCTGCACGAAAGAGAAAATACAGAAGTAGAGGCATGAGTTTGGCCATGGGAAAAGCACTCCGTGTCTCTAACCAGACACCCTCAGCCCTTCACCGCGTGCTTTGTTCCTGAGGCCTGAGGAAGGAAAGGGCTTCAGCCCATCGCAGCCAGTGGCTACAGGCAGTTAGTGTCTCAGCAAGAGCTGCTTCCACACCCCAAGTCCCCTTCTTGGCCTTCTCTTTTCAGAAATGGCATGAGCCACGCCCAGTCAGTCAAAGTCCTCTCCTCACTGGTTCCATTTCCAGGTAGTAGCCTCAAGCACCAGCTCTGAGAGCTGCACTGAAATGAGCTGAATCTAATGAGGTCGACAGGGAAAGAGAAGAGAATAGGCAGGTCTTGGAATTAAATACAGTGAGAAGTCAGTTCCTGGCAGGAGTGATGTGCACCAACAGTTAATAGGTACGTGCCTTTCCCCGCAGACAGAGGGCAGCAGAGAGCCTTGCTAAAGACAAAACCTCCCTCAAATGGCCTTGGGAAGTCCCCAGGGAAAATGGATTCCAGGCTGGAACCTGAGATAGGGAAGAGAGGATGGTTATCTGCCTCTTCCCCCTCCCCCCTTCACTTGTCAGCCCCTCTTCTTTCGCCTTGATTCTCCTGCCCTGTCCCTGCACTGTCCTGTACACTAACAACCACACCCAGCCCCAGCCCACCGGCGTGGACCTGTAACTGGTTTCTCTCTCTTCTTTCGACATCTCTTCTCCCCAGGGCATTCTGTCTCTGAGCCCAAATGGTTCCTTCTCCCAAACTCCAGACATCTCTACGAGAGACCCGGGTGAAGACGAGGGTACCAAGTTCAGGAACCTAACAGTAGCAGAGCCAAAAACAGAAGCCAGTGGAGCTTTGGCAGAAGAGGGCTACCATGAAGTCAAAAGCAGAGGGATGGAGAATAAGATAAAGCGATGAAATGCAGAACAGGGAAGCAGGAGTGGTTCGGAATGAAGACCACAGGTGTCGACTGCTCTTCCAAAAAGTTCTCTTCTGTGTCATGCATGCAGATTTTGTGATTTTGTAATTTTTCTGTTAATGCCCCCATCAGTGTCTGCTGCTTGGTAGATAATGAGCTTCATGAAGCTGGGCCATTATTAATGGTCGCTTCTGAACGTATACAAGGATTGGTACATAAGATGTTTGAAACAAACATATATATCATCAAACAATCACAGACAGTCATATAGCTTGAAAAATATCCCAACTCCATATTTTAGGGGCTCTGTATGGCACTTTGTACGAAAAATCCATTTGTCAAAAACACAGCAGTATTCTAGAGGAACATTCAGTTAGCCTTAGTTATTGCCAGCAACAGAACCCTCAGAAGCCAGGGTGGACCCAGAACTTCTTGCCAAAACTTGCCTCCGATGCCAATCCAAAAGGTTGGACTGTACCGAACAGAGAAGCGCTTCCAGATCCATATCCCCTTTCCACGCCAAGGAGGGAATGGCTCTAGAGTATTTCAGTCAGTTCATATATCATGAATGCTATTAGTTATACCAAGACTCTATTTCTAGAATCTCTCATGCTATTTATAAAATCTACAATTTCACCAATGACAAGTTAGGTCTACTTCTATTATGCTAATTGGCAGAACATCTGGTGTTGACCAGAGTTAAAGTGAACTAGTTGGCCATTTGTGGAGTGTGTTTTTCTGATTAAGACAAGTAATAGCTTCTACAGTGTAAACTATCACGCACGTAATATCTGAACACCCGTGCCGAAGGATTCTAAAGAAGATCACTGAAACCCTGACACCTCTTATCCCATCCTCCCTTGGGGCATTTGGAACTTTCTCTGGGTGCTTTTTCTTCTGTGCAGCTGACGAAAGAAATCTCCTTTTGGTGGTCACAGTTCTAATCCTTAAAGATTTTTTTAATGCAGAGGTTCTATCTAGACCTACTGCCTAAGACGAGAAATAACAACATAGACGTTTAGAAGTATAGTGCTCAATTTTCTTTTCTAGGGGAGTGATGGAGGAAAAAAGATGCTAAAGGTTCTGGACCCAATTCCAGTGTGTGTGTGGGGGGGGGAATGGGGGGGTTCCTACAATTCTGGTCCATGCTGATTCTCTCTGCCTGGAGATGGCATCAGATCCCAGGGTTAAGGACTTGGTCCTACAAGACTGCTCCACCCTCTTCAGATGCCAATCGAAAGTGGAGGTCATCATGTGTGCTTCTGACCAACCGGCTTTAGATCCGGGATTCCAGTGAGCCTTTCTTGAGTTTGATTTGCTGGAGGGGCTTACAGAGAAACATTTTACTTCCTAGATATTTATTATAAAAGGATATAATTCAGGAACAGCCAGGTAGAAGAGACATACAGGGCAGGGCATGGGGAATGGCCTCTGTCCTGGCAGACATGTATGAAAGTGGTTGGTGCTTTGAAGTCCAAGATAATTGCTTGGTTTGATGAAAAAAAAGATGGAACTTACAGGCGACGCTTGTTGGTGGGCACAGCGATGTGGACAAGGAGGGCCAAGGAAAGCGAAATGCACTAGGAATGACCAAGCTTTCTGGGGGAGGTGTGTGTAAACTCCCCTCCATTTGTATTAAGTTGAGTTCTTATGGAAATGTCAACTTTTAGGAAAATAAAAGCGGGAGATACCTTGTTTACAATAGCGGGGGAGCCCCCAAACTGTGCTTGGTTGCCCCCACCCTCAATTCCTTACTTATGCCCCAGGGATCCCCGTGGAGTTGCCAGAGCACCCACAGCTCTTGAGAATCTAATGTAACACCTTCAAGAGAGTCAGTTGCATCAACAAGACAGTGCAGTTCCTTGAAAACAAGAGGAGCCTGTGTCACTGCCGGAAGTCCTCGCAGGTCCGATGATTGCCTTTCCAACGAGGACAGAGAGCCGCAATACTGATCATACCCAGCTCTGCTAGCAATGTTGGAGCACTTCCTGTATGCTCCCTAATGGCAAAACCCTCACACGCGTGATTTCATGTAATCCTTACCATGGAATTAAAAGGAAGGCTTTGTGAACATTTCCAGCATAGAGACAGGAAAGCAGATTCAGGAAGGATTAGTAACTTGTTGGAATTTCTGCAGCTTCTTTTTATTAAAAAAATCTTCTAATGTTTGTTTATTTTTGAGAGAGACTGAACGTGAGCAGGGGAGGGGCAGGGAGATAGGGAGGGAGATGCAGAACTCGAAGTGAGCTCCAGGATCTGCGCTGGCAGCACAGAGCCCGACATGGGGCTCGAACTCACGCACCATGAGATCATGACCCAAGCCAGAAGTTGGATGCTTAACCGACTGAGCCACCCAAGCACCCGTAGAATTTCTGCAGCTTGACAGGGCTGTACTGGTGCTGGGGCCTGGTCTGCCTGAGAGCACGGTTTGCCCAGAGCCCCGAGCATGGCCAGTCTGGGTCTCTAGTGCAGGACTTTACCTCTTAGCTCCTCCCCAGCCCCCACCCCCAGTCCCTGAGGTGTTGCTCAGAAAGGCGGCCTGCCCTAGGGCAGACAGCGAGGCTGGCAAGGCAGAGACTCTTCGCCTTTGCTGTGTGACCCTGGGAAATGTACGCGAGCTCTCTGAATTTCCATGTTTCATCTCTTACTCAGGATAACACAGCCCCTCACCCCCCACCGACTGTTGGGAGCGTTTTCATGGGCTGGCTCCTTCTAAATTCTCGGCTCTTGCATCCTATCTCAGCAGATGAGGGGCCCCAGCCTCCGCCCCTCAGCCTGGGCGCCTCTCCCCAGGCTCAGCCCCTTAAAATGTGCTCCGCAAGCAGCTCATTTGGAGGCCGCCACCTCAAATCAGATAATACGCTGCGTAACACGGTCTCCACCGCCACCTGTGCCTCCCGGAAATCACATTCCGTTCAATTAAGTTAAATGGACTCAAGTAGAGTCACATGGCTCCTCCATTTGCCTGATTTGGACAGAAAGAAAGGAGGGTGGGAGCGGCTTGTGCGTCCTGGCCTGCCGGGGTCCTGATGTGAGGCCGCAAACAGGATGCTATTTCAGAGAGGAGACGCACCGCCCTCCGGCCGCCTGCATTTCCAGGGCCCCGAGCCCCTTCAAAGGTACCAGCCCTGACGATGAACTCTGGGAAAACCAAGGTAATGAAAGCAGCCACCCACGTGACACTGTGGGGCCACAGCGGTCTGCAGGGAGGTCACTGAGAAAGTGATCTCTCAGCAGGCGGGTCCCCCTGGGACATCCTCCTGACGCATCCAGGATGGTCTGTATTTTCAGTGTCTTGTCTCACTTTTTATTCTCAGCAAACATGGATTATGTTCTTTTTTGGTGCATGGGACTCAGCTGCTCCGTGGAGGCATAATCTGCTCCCCGGGGCCCCCTCCAGCATTTACGCTGGACGCTTCTCTGAATATCAGTATTCTGTCTTGTAAAACGGGCACAGCAGTTGTAAGTCTTCCCCTTGGAGTAGGTAGGGGAAGGTCAAATTACCCAGTGTATGTTGAACTACTTTGCAAATTGGGAAGCACACACGTGTTCTTTTTTTCTTCTAAAATATGAGGTTTGCGTCAATAAAGAGTGTACTGGGGTCCCATTGCTGCTGTGACAAATTGTCACAAGCGTAGTGGCTTAAAACAACACAGACTTATTGTCTTACAATTCTGGAGGTCAAGAGTTCAAAATCGGTCACATTGGACTATCACCAAATGTTGCATCGGGCTATAATCACCTGCTTTTCTCTCTGGAGGGGCTGAGGAATAATCTGTTCTCTTGCAGTTGCCAGCTTTTAGGGGCCACCTGCACCCCTTGGCTTCTAGCCCTATTCTTCCGTCTTCAAAACCAGCAACAGCCAAGTCCCTGCTCTCTCTGCTTCTCTGCTGTCTGCTTCCCTCTTCCACTTATAAGGGTGCTTGGCATTACATTTGGCCCACCCAGAAAAATCTCAAAGTCAGCTGATTGATTGGCAACCATAACCCATCTGCCATCTTTGCTGTGTAAACGAAGGAGGACGTGGCCATCTTTAGAGGGGTTATTATTCTACCCACCAACAAGGGGTTGCTGAGCTGGGGTGGATACAAGCAGTCATAAACAGGCAGAACAGCTCCTATTATTAAGAAGCCTACACTCAATTGTGGTTTGAATCCTGGTTCACTATTTCCTCACTGTGTGACCTTGGGCAGGGAACTTAACCTCTCTGGGCCTCAGGTGCCTCGTCTGTTCAGTGTGGGTAATGACAATAGTGCCTATTTCTTAGGGTTGCGTCTGAGTTTAAATAAGTTAACACATGGTAAGTGCTGAGCCCTGAGGACGGTAGGCCCCTAACAGATAACCAGTAGCCATCATTAGCGTGATAGAGTATCTGTTGACTGAACGAATGTAGAAGGAAACAATAGGAATCTTCCCTGAGACAGGCTGACAGGTCACGTCAACAAATTTCAAACCACATTCTACTGGGGAACACGACACGGAGTCTGTAGACAGGATTAGAAAAGGATTCTTGGAGAGGAGGAAGTTTATGTGGTGCTTATACACTGTTTGTATACCCCGTGTCCACACCACTAAGGAAGTGACGAGCGATATGTCAAGGAATCTGCATCATCATCCATCTGACCAATAAGAACCCTGAAGTACAGAGAAGTTAAGAATGTCTGAAGTCGTATAGCTGATAGCAAATTCAAGCTTGCCTTGTCAGAATCAAAAGCCTGGGTCACCCAAGAATTCCCCTTGAGAAATTAAATATGGTCACTGTGATAGTTAATTTTATAGGTTGACGTGGCTAGGCTATGGTGCCTAGATGTGTGGTCAAACGCAAGTCTAGACGTTGCGGTGAAGGTACTTTTTAGATGCAATTAACCTTTAAATCAATAGATTTGAGTCTACCCTCTAAAGCGGGTTCCCTTCTCTAATGACCTTCGTCCAATCCCCTACAGCCTCTGGAGAAGAGGCTCAAGTTGCCTGAAGGGAAATAGGGTTCGGAATTCTCAAGTTTGCAACATAGACACCCTGCCTGAGTTTCCAGCCTGCTGCCCTGTGACATCTGGGCTCGAGACCGCAATGTCACCCCTTCCCTGGGTCTCCAGCCTGCCCTGTGGATTGCAGACTCATCAGTCCCATATTGTTGTCTTGGTCAGTCCCACCCACCCCTTCTTCCCTCTCTCTGGAGAACCCTGGGCAGAACGGTCACCATCTTCTACATTTAAATGTACCGAGCCAGGGCCGGTATGGCTCAAATCAGCGTCAACAAGTGAAGGAGAGCCTGGGGGATTAGCATGGTTTGGTGCGAAGTGAATTGGGCTGTAGTGGGAATACTGGCTGCTAACTCCACCTTGTAGTTAACATCCTGCGCCCCTGGGCTCACCACTCAACCTCTGCAGGCCCTGCCCCTGCAACCCAGGTACCCTCCCTAGCTTTAGAAAGCAATTGACCTGATTCTCCAGAGTCAAGTCAGTTTCCTCTGGCAAGAAACTGTGTATGAGCTCAGACTGCTTTGGGGTATGTAGTTATCCTTGATGTGACCTTTAGAAAGTTCCCAAACCCAGAGAACAAAATTGTCCGTGGATACTGAATTTGGGGGCAGAAAGGATATCAGTGAGTCATCATCCCCATCCTCTTAGTTACGCATACGAGCGACCGGGACCCACAGGGCAAGTGACCAGACCACAGTCACCAGGAGTGTGGCGGGAGTCAGAGCAGGTTCCGCCCCCCATTTCCAGTGCGGGCCCTTAGGAGTTCAGCTGTGATAAACGATGCCACGTCTCCCACCTGACAAGAGCAGCGGCATTTTATGTCAGGGCCGTTCCCATCCTTGAGACGGGAAATTTTCCAGAAAGGGCGATCGGGGGCCTTTTTAACAGAAGCAGGACATTCACAGGAAATGCCAAGTGCTGACTAGTCTCCGCACAGAACCCTGAGCAGAAGCTTCCAAATGTCAGTAGCTCAGGGAAAGACAATATCCAGCTGTATAAATTCAAGACCCACCTCCCCAAATAGTAATTATTCAAAAGTATCTCTTAGTGAAAACAGGAGGAAAGGTTGGTTTCCTTTCTTTGTTCGAATTCCTCTTTGCCACAGATGCTTGCTGTGTCAGTCCAGAGCTGGCTCCTTCAGAGGCTGGTTGTTCTGTGCCCTGTAGCATCCAGCCACTGGCCATGTGAAGCCACTGTTGGTCTGCGGGCTCCAGTAGAGATTTCTAGGGGCCGATGCTGGTTCCTTGTTTCAGGAACTATTCTAGGATACACCCAGTTTTTGGAGTTGACGAGAAGATACAGTCTCCCTCGGTCAGGCTGCTGAGAATCTGAGATGCCGATGGATGCTCCATGGCCGGAGAGAGTCACGTGTGGCATTAGGCTGAGTCTGAGCCCCACTTCTTTCGTTAGCTGCATATCCTGAGTAGAAGTTTCTCCTTACTTCTCGAGCCATCCGTGATCGGGGGTCACCTCTGCTGGCAAGAGTTTTGTACATACATGTAGACTGCCTGGGGCGTGTTAAGCATCCATCAAGTGTTTCTTAGGCGTGAAACTAGCATTTCTCTGTGTTCTCTGTTTTGAAGTCCTCGTGAGAGAGAGAACAAGGTCCTGAGACATGTCCTGCTGGCTGACCAGGTTGGGTTGTCTGAACCTTATTGCGTTGCCTCACTGGGGGAGCGTTTTGAGCATTAAGATCCACAAAATGGTAGGATCTAGGTAGTCAAATGACTAAGATCCACTGACAGTATATTTCATATTACTTTGGAACACTGACATGTATCAGGCATGCCAGGGTGTATGTGATGCGCATTTAGTTATTGGTTAGTTTAATATTCAGTGTATGTAGTGACCATCTGCTATGGTTTTCTTTTCTTTCCTTCCTTCCTCTCTTCCTTCCATGCTTCCTTTCTTTCTTCCCTCCTGCCTTCCCTCCTCCCTGCCTTCCCTCCCTCCCTCCTTCCTTCCTTCCTTCTTTTTTCTTTTCTCTTTTTTTTTCTTTTTGGTACTGTGCTAAACAGTTTTGTAACACAGACTGAGACTCCTGCTGTCCCCAGGAATGCTCAGGCAGATGTGAGCAACTTGCCTGTTAGAGCACCATAGTTTGGGACTAAAACCACGGCTACGAAATGATCCTTCACACACACAACCTTGAACCTTAGTTGTTGTAAGATGAAATGAGAAGGCTGATTTCTATTTTTTAAAAATGCTTTGAAGGAAACGTTTTTAAATGTCTGCTTTTTCGAGGAAATTATTATCTGATTTGGGAACTTTGCTATAACTCCTCCAAAAATAGGCTGGGGTAAAATATTGGAAGTATTTTTTTCCATTTCAAAATCAAATAATTTAAAAAAATAAATAATTAAAATGAATTTATACTAATGCGATCATTAAATCTCCAAGATGTGTCTCATTTGTTAGAACTCAGATAACCATGTATGATGCCGCTTAACAAAGTGTTGGAGTTTCATTCATTAGCTGCATGACTTTGGAAAACATAGTCTTTCCTTTTTTTTTTTTTTTTAATGTTTATTTATTTATTTGAGAGAGAGAGAGTGCGAGCAGGGGAGAGACAGAGAGAGAGGGAGAGAGAGAATCCCAAGCAGGTTGTGTACCGTCAGCACAGAGCCCCACGCAGGACTGTGAGATCATGACCTGAGCCGAAATTAAGAGTTGGACGCTCAACCCACCCAGCCATCCAGGCACCCCAGAGATTTAATCTTTCTGAGGAAGTTTCTTTAGCTGCCAGATGAGAATTGTTCACACCTCCCGGGAGACTCTGTGAAAGCTTAAATAAGGCTTCGCCTGTGAACGTGCCTGGTGCTGTGCTCGGAGCGCCGTATGCCAGCCTGATAATCACCTGCACCTTCCTGCTGTGCATCTCTGGGGTGCAGCAAAACAACTTTTTCCTAGATCCCAAAACCCCCTTTCACATCTGAAAGTGATTTTCGGTTGGAGCAAGGCTGGGGACAATCAGAGGGTAGGTCTGGTGCATAATGCAAATAGCCAAAGAATGAATTCTTTTTTTTAAAGTTTCTTTCTTTTGAGAGGGGGGAGGAGGAACAGAGAGGGAGGGAGACACAGAATCTGAAGCAGGCTCCAGGCTCTGAGCTGTCAGCACAGAGCCTGACACAGGGCTTGAACCCATGAACCGTAAAATCATGACCTAAGCCAAAGCCAGATGCTTAACCAACCGAGCCACCTAGGTGCCCCCATAGGGTGGCTTTTTAGGATTAACTGAGAGTAAAGCATTTAGCACTGTGTCTGGGCCAGGGTAAACTGTTCACCAAACCTTGACATTTGTGATGTTGATATTCACAGGGTGGAACACAGAATTTGAAAAAGTAGTGGTTGTTCATTAAATACGAGTTCAGAGGATATATAAAGAACAGTGAATAGCCATTTCCAGGAGCAGGAAGCATTAAACACAAGGCTCACTCTGCTTTCAGTCTTTCTATGACGACAGTGCCGCTCTGATATTCCTAAGTTGTGTGGAGGTGTTGTGATAGCATATGGTCCTTGGATAAATGACCCAACCTTTGGAGAGAAAAACCTGATGATCTCTTCTCCCTGCTATGGGTCAGATGTTTTTTTTCCTCCCACGCATATTTCAGTACTTGAAAGGATTTGTGTCCCTCTGCCCAACAAGGACCATGCCTATCTTGATCAACTCGTAGCAGCCAGACTTGCCATAGTCTAAAAAGACAAACTTGTGGTCCTGGAGGCCTGCCCTGACCCACTAGTCAGAGTGACTTCTGTTTTCATTCATTCACTTACTAAATAGCTACTGTCACCCCACCCTATGCCAGGCTCTGTGTCAGGGATAGAGGAGAGACTGTGAGCAAGCCAGCCAGAGTCCTTGCTTTCATGGAATTTTTGGCGTATTGGAAGGGTTAGCTTTTAATAATCTCATGAAGGAATGTAAAATCTCACCTGTACAAAGTGCTGCTAAAGAGGTAACATCAGGGTGTGGATATGTGACAGGGACAAATGGCCATGTCCAGGATGTTGGAGGTGGGGGTGCCTAATGAAAGGTGATGGTTGAGCTGAGGTTTGAAACAAAAGGACCGACAGGTAAAGATGTGAGTGTGTGGGTGTGTACACACGCATGTATGTGTGTGTAGAGTAGGTGTATGAAGACATGTGCTGAGAATATCAAATGTGTTTTAAGAGCTTTCTGCAAAGGGAGGAAATCCTGTCTAAAAGGAAGCATGGAGTGTCGGGGGTAGTAAAGTAAGGAGAGGGAGACAAAATCATGGAGACCAGGTGCCCAAGTCCTTTCGACCATCATTGTGATGAGTGTGCATATCCACACACCCCTAGAACAATGCTGTCCAGTGGAACTTTCTTCGATGGCATAAAGTTCTACATTTGCATTGTCCAGTTTGTTCGCTGCTGATCCCATGTGGCTAAGGTGACCTAAGGATTGCATTTCAAATTTCATTTAATTGTAATTAATTCGACTCTACGTAGACACATGTGGCTAGTGACCTCCTGTTGTATTTCTCAGATCCACAGCGTGCCCCACAGACATCCTAGATCCTAAGACTCTCATCACTGATCACTCCCCAGTCTGTTTTATTATGCAAAGTGTCCAAAATGGGGCCACTCATATGGAAGACACTGATTTGATATTTATTAGGAAGAAGAAGATGAGGAAAGAGAATAAAAAAGCAATTTGTAAGGTTAATAATAACCTTCATCCCGAGTTTTCTGAAGAGTTTACACTGTGTATAATACTGGTGCTTAGCTCACTGAGGTACAGTTCCAAATGCTAACGCTGCTGTTACCATTACTAGTATAGGTTAAGTGCTTGCTGAGGGTTTTTACCCACCAGTCTTTGCTTTAAGAAGTCTATCATGTATTAACCCATTACCTCTGCAATGGCACAATCAGGTAGATGTTTTTATCTTGGTTTCTCAAGTATCTAAAGTGGAGGTGTAGCCCTCCATGGTCTGTCGCTGCCAGCTGTCCATTCTGTGTCAGCTGCAACAAGTTCAGGACAAAAATATTCCTGCTTTCTGGGGTCACTGATTCTATGTTTGAGTGTCACCGACAGCTGCCTAATTTGTGGCAAAATATGCCTTCTTCTGATTCCATCCATTGTCCAGGCTCTTGCCCTCAGAGCAACGGGACAAGGTAAACTTGAATGGAAAAGGCGCCCCATGGCTTGCACAGGCAAAAGACCACACTTTCAGGACAGAGGCTGGATTTCCATAGATTTGTTGACATAAGGCGCACCTGGGTGGCTCAGTTGGTTAAGCATCCGACTCACAATTCCGGCTCAGGTCATGATGTCATGGTTTGTGAGATCAAGTCCCATGTTGCGCTGACAACATAGAGCCTGCCTGGGATCCTCTCTTTCCCTCTCTCTCTGCCCCCTCCCCTGCTCACACTCTCTCTTTCAAAATAATTTTTGAAAATAATAAGAAAAAAAATTGAAAAAAAAGGAATTGTTAACTCAAGCTTCATTGTGGCCATGGTGAGAGGCCTTCTGGAGGTTTCCAAGGGGTCCCCTGCCTCTAAATACTGCACTAAACCCACAGGAGGCAGCGAGCACATAGGTGTCCTCAAACCAGGAAGAGAACAGCAAGCACCTCATCGAGGTCCCCAGTTGTTCCGATCCTTCACATGCTGCCTTCTCCGAGCTTGCCCTTTCCATCCCCACTCTGGGCAGGCCCCACCACCGCCCTGGCAGGGTTCCTCTGACTATTTCTTCATCTGCACTTCTTCCTTTGACTACTTAGTTCAGCCCTGTACCTCTAGCACCTGGAATAGCAGCACTCAGAGCAAGTTCTACAGATTTGTTGAAATGAGTAAAGAGCGACAGTACCATTTTGTCATAAACAAGTATACGTCTGTCTCCCACCCAAGAGTGAGAACACCGTCATTCAGGACGGTGGTGAATGGCCGGCAGATGATAGGTGTGGATGGGGTGGTGGGGGGTGGAATGTGGCCCTGCATTTACTGAGAGCGGGCTGAGCATGATGTTAGAAAGTCTTCATTGATCTTCCCACAAACCTAGGGGGAGATATTTTAAACACAAGACCACTGCGACGTAGAGAATTTATATAGTTTGTCCAACTTAGTCACTGCTCTGTGGTATAGACCTAGTAATAGGAAAATCTAGTTCTTAAAAACTCTGTCTTGCCTCAGCTCCACCTGTATCCCCAAACCCACCCAAGTGTTATCCCTGTTTCTTTCTTTTTTTATTTTATTTTATTTTTAATTTTTTAAAATTTACATCCAAATTAGTTAGCATATAGTGCAACTATGATTTCAGGAGTAGATTCCTTAGTGCCCCTTACCCATTTAGCCCATCCCCCCTCCCAACCCCTTCAGTAACCGTCAGTTTGTTCTCCATATTTATGAGTCTCCTGTTTTGTCCCCCTCCCTGTGTTTATATTAATTTTGTTTCTCTTCCCTTCTGTTCATCTGTTTTGTCTCTTAAAGTCCTCATATGAGTGAAGTCATATGATTTTTGTCTTTCTCTGACTGACTAATTTCACTGAGCGTAATACCTTCCAGTTCCATCCACGTAGTTGCAAATGGCAAGATTTCATTCTTTTTGATTGCCGAGTAATACTCCATTGTGTATACACACACACACACACACACACACACACACACACACACACACACCACATCTTCTTTATCCATTCATCCATCGATGGGCATCTGGGCTCTTTCCCTACTTTGGCTATTGTGGATAGTGCTTCTATAAACATGGGAGTGCATGTGTCCCTTCGAAATAGCACACCTGTATCCCTTGGTTAAATACCTAATAGTGCAATTGCTGGGTCGTAGGGTAGCTCTATTTTTAGTTTTTTGAGGAACCTCCATACTGTTTTCCAGAGTGGCTGCACCAGCTTGCATTGCCACCTGTTTCTTTCTAATGTAAACTTGTTTCTAGTTACTTTTCAGTGTTTTCAGGTTGGGGAAATATGTGATTTTCCTTGCTCCTGTAGCTGAACATTTCAATTACTTACCTGTTTCATCACTTAAACAAAGGGATTTATTTGCTCCTGAAAATCTACAAGGTAAGAGTAATGACAACTGGTTCATAGGAGGATTGAGACCTTAGCGTGTCCAGTTAGAACAGTGCCTAGCACACAGTGAGGCTCAGAAGGAAGGAGGGAGGGAGGGAAGGAAGAATAATGCATTGTAGTTGAGAGAGGACAGATTTTGGTATAGGAAGATTTGGTTTCACACACTGTGTGAGCTTGGAAGTGACTTCGCTTTCTGGGCTCCCTTTTCTGCATCTGGAGAGGGCAACACTCATTTGCAAGAGTTGTTTTGGAAATAATCTAAAATCATGGATGGCAACAGCTCTACCAAGAGAAGGTACATTTCAAGGGTTCGTGTGTTCCTCTTCAATCTGTATATTGTCATATGAAGAGGTTCTCCTTGGGCTAAGCATTAGGTAATATCCACAAGGGGGTGTAGAATCTCTGATTCCTAAAATAACGCCCAGCACATAAAACAGGTTCGCAAAACATGAGCATTTATTGGATTAATGGCGATTCACATGACTGAAATTGTATTTTCTATAAAGTTGCACGTCTCTCATTTTAACGTAAGAGCATTTTTATACAGCATTGAACATTCTTTGACACACTATGTAAATAGGTGCATCACGCTGAACCTTTGGACCTGCTCTGATTTATGCAATTGATTCATAATGTAGAAGAATTTAAATATCTTCAATATTTTTTCAATTACTAGTAATACTGTCTTAAATATCATCATAAATAAGTACAGAGGGATAATTGTTCAGAACCTTAGGAGACCACAAAAATCATATTTGACCATTTCTTTCAGAATGACTCCTTAATATCGATGCATCTCAGTTTGTTTTGAGGCTGTTGATGTATATTGTAAAAGTGCCTCTAGAAGGATTCAATATTTTTCACTTCTACCCCCAGCGTATGAGAGTAGTCATTTCAACCTCTGCTCATTACCAATATGTATTTTCATTTTCGCTAGTTTGCCATTGACACACGGTACCAAACTGTTATGTTAATAAGCATTTCAGTAAGGTGAAGCTATTTATTTTCATTAAAATTATTCAGTGGTGTCGAGATGCTTTGTGAAGAAACAAGTCTGTGTTGGCGCCCAGAGCTTATGTCTGCCTCCAGAAGAAAGACTAACACAACTGGAAAATAAAACAATCAATCCTCTGGCTTGTGGTCATGGAGACAAAGTGGCAGAGGAATGGCCATGAGGAACAGAAAACATTACTTATTGCACATAACACAGATAAACCCAATTAATCATCCCTGTTTTATTTTTTTTTTATTTTTTTTTCAACGTTTATTTATTTTTGGGACAGAGAGAGACAGAGCATGAACAGGCGAGGGGCAGAGAGAGAGGGAGACACAGAATCGGAAACAGGCTCCAGGCTCTGAGCCATCAGCCCAGAGCCCGACGCGGGGCTCGAACTCACGGACCGCGAGATCGTGACCTGGCTGAAGTCGGACGCTTAACCGACTGCTCCACCCAGGCGCCCCTAATCATCCCTGTTTTAAAAAAATACAGATTTTCTTAGATATCTTTGACGTATAGTCAATATTAAGTAAATATTTGTTGAGTTAATTGAATAAATACACCTAGGTACTTTGACAAGTAAGATTCGTCTTATTCATCTTCAGGTGAAATTGAGGCATATATCTGACAGTGGATGCATTGATGAGAATTATTTGGGATTCTAAGTCTTAGATGGTACCGTTCAACAAACAGAGCACCTTGCTAAGAGGGGTGTGGTTAAGAATGCCTGAAAAAAAAAAAAAACTGCATGGAAGGTGGGCCTCAAAGCATGGGGGTGTTTTACTAGGTAGCAAAGAGTTTTTAGCAACTGGACTCATAAATGTCTGCTCAGTTTTTGCATACCCAGCAGAAGTCATGCATCCCTCATGCATTGCCCGGCCAACTAACCACACTGAGAAGTGTGGCTTTAACTAATACGGCTACACATCGGGATTTATGAAGCCCCTGTTTGGTGGCATTGCACAGAATGCTTAAGCACACAATTTCCCAGATCCATTTTTGCATTTTGAATTCTGTTGTATTCCTACTGCTATTTTGTCAATAAAGTTTCTCCAGTGAAGGCGCTTTTATTTTCCCCAGGTCACTACTCTGTAACATTAAATAAAATCCGTGCCAGAATTAATCTTCATGGAGCTTAATCTTGGCCGTTTGTGCTTTTAATTATTACACTTGCCATTTTACTCTGCTGAGCCTACATGGTGGAAGAAATGGGAAAAAATTGACGAACAGTAAAATGAAGCATAAATACATAGTCATAGGCATGTATTTTGCGCAAGCTCACACACACAAGTGCACAAAAGACTCACATTATAAGTAATCCATACATCCAAATTATTGAGGGTGCAAACCTAAGTGTGATTGAGAAAAATATGACAATCCTAACCCTTTCCAGACTCCTTCTGTCAGCACCTGGATCGGTTCTACATAGTTACGTTTAATTTGTCTCATGCCATTTATGTGTCCTAAATATCCCTATTAGAAATACACCCTTTTCCCTCCCTGGCACCACATCCTTTTTCTAGGAGCCCCCTTAGATAACTCACCCCTCCAAGTCCTGGAATGAGATGTCAGCATTCTCCAGGACTCTTCCCCATGTCACTGGATGGATATCAGTGACCTGAACCAGGGGGATGTAATTCAGTGACTGGGCTGGAAAATTTTGATGTTTCCTCAGAAATTTGGAATTGGGATATTAAAACAGGTTGAATGAATCATAGGCTCCAGACTAGATAAAAAGACACATGCAATTCAGGGCTGCCGTCTAAATTGGGGTTGTCAAGATGGAATGCGTGCAAAAGAAAAAGGAATATATATATACTATATATAGTATATATATGAGAGATGCAAAATTAAGAGAACACAAGTATATTGGTTTTCTATTGCTTCTGGAACAAATTACCACACATTAAGTGGCTTCACAGAGCACAGCATCATTATCTCACAGTTCACTCAGAAGTCGGACACGGGTCTCACTAGGCTAAAATCAAGGTGTTGGAAGGGCTGTGTTCCTTTCGGGGAGCTCTGGGGAACATTCATGTTCAAGCTCATCCAGGGGGTTGGCAGAATTCAGGTCCATGGGAATGTAGGACTGAAGTCCCTCTTTACTTGCTGCCTACTAGCTGGATGGAGAGGTCCCAGCTTCTAAAGGTCACCCACCTTCTCTGGCTGGTGGCCTTTTTCCTCCATCCTCAGAGGCAGCAATGGTGATTCAAGCCCTTGTTGCTGCAAATCTCCCCTCCCTGCTGCCTGCTTTCTCATACCACTGTACCTCTCTTACTCATCACCCCCAAATTCTCTGCCTTTGAGGTTTCCTGTAAGGAGATTGAGCCCACCTGATGACCCAGGGCAATCTCCTGGGCCCTGCCCTCAATTACATCTGCAGAATTCCTTCCCAGCAGGACCTAAATTGGTGTCTGATTGAGTAACAGGGGTGTAGGATGCTGGGGGACACATGTAGAATACTGCTGCCACAGTGAAAGAAAGAGAGAGAAGAGAGAGAGAAAGAGAGGCAGAGACAGGGAGCCAGATGCTTGAAGGAACAGATTGCCTCCTGGTAAATTTAAACCCCTGGTTCAAATCATTTCTGAGATTTTGAAGCATCTCCTTCCCTGGGTTTCTGTGAGATGTCCCTAAATCCTTAAAATGCACCCTGTTTGCTTACCCTGGCTTAAAAGCATTCTGTTAACCGCCCCCCCCCCACCAAAAAAAAGCAATGCGCTCCATCCAAGACTTTTTGTCACAATTAAAATTTCCCATCATTAAATAACAATATAGTATTTAAGAAAGTGTGCCCTGGGTTCATTCTGCATGGATTCAGACCAGGCTTGCCTATATTCTAGAAGGTTAATTGCTCAGAGTCTCAGTTTTCTTAGCTGCACAAATGAGATTAGGTAGAAGTTAAGTCATAGGCTTCTGGTAAGGATTAAGCAGAGAATGTGGACAAACATCTCTGCTAGCAATAGATAGTAAAAGCACATGTGACAAAATGAGCCAATCAGACTTCTAAGTTCATTTTTAAAGTTCCTTCCCCCTTGGTTAGTAAGAGATAGAGTAGGCAAGATTAGTTTCCCCAAATTCTCCAAATATGCACCCAAAACACTCATGTCATCTTCCTTTTTTTCTTTGTCCTGTCAAAGCCGCTCAAAGTCCACAGCCAGATTTCATCCTTCTCTCCCAGTGGGATTAACCAGGCCTGGGTCTACTAAGAAAAATAGGGCTTGTCTTATTATGTTTTGTGCCAGTCTCAGTCTATTGGTAACCAATATTGTGGCTAGAACATTCCTTTTGGTTTGTATTGGGATTGTAAAACACCTTCAGCAATAACCACCAGGAAATAAAAAAAAAAACCAACAAAAAACAACTTTGTTACTTACAAGTCCTAGAAATTTCATAGCATACCTGGAGCCACACAGTGAGGTTATAGAGACAAAGAGAAAGAGAGGGCCTAAAGTTCTGCACAAGTAGACGGTGGGGGGCTAGGGTTTTACAGGCTTAGTCTCTATTGGTGAATTTAAAATATGAGTATAGGAATTTAAAGTGTGAGAAGAGAAACATACAAGCAGTACAAAGGCTCAATTATCTAAATCAACTAAGATCTCTAAAACAGAGGATCCTGGGTGGGGAAGGGAGGGTTGGTTCTTTATCTAGTCTCGTGGCTAGCAATATTTTTATTGGAGATGGCCATTTATACAGTGGATAAGGTCTTTGAGCGGGTGCCATCTTGGAAATGGGTGTCTTGGCAACCAAAGCTTAAGACAGGTACTTGCTTATGAAAGCAAAAGCCAACCAACCATTAGGGCTTGTATTGCATTTTATAATGTTATTAACATGATGAGTGATACATTTATTTTAAAGGAAATGGAAAATTATGAGTTTTGAGCACTAGGGTCACAAGATTGTTCTTGTTGTTGTTGTTGTTCTAAAACACTCACCTGTTTAGTGTAAAGAATGACTTGGAGACTCCATATTGGACAGGAGCCTGGAGACCAGCTGGACAGGCGGGGAGCATGGAACAAATGGCTGGAGGTCTATATGCTGGTTGGGGGGAAGTCAAAAGAAGTTCCTTTCTGATGGAGGCTATTTGGCCTGGGAAAGCTGTGGAAGATTATCAGGTGAAAATAAACATTCTAGGAAGCTGGTGGCCGGGGTGTAACCAGATTGCCAAGTTTGATAGTGGTCCTTGTGGGATCAGGTGGGATGACTAGGCAATCATAGAAGGGTTTCCACAGATAGCATGGGATTTGCTATGACAGAATCATATGCATCAGTCTCCTAGGGTTGTAAGGAGGAAATTGATGATGGTATTCAGAAAACTAAATGCAGTAATTTTAATAATAGTCATTCATAGTTAACATTGATTGAGGGCCTGCTTAGTGTTGGTACTGGGTAAATTAAAAAAAAATTTTTTTCATGTTTATTTAGTTTTGAGAGACAGAGAGAGAGCATGAGTGGGGGAGGGACAGAGAGAGAGGGAGACACATCCAAAGCAGGCTCTAGGCTCTGAGCCCGACGTGGGGCTCAAACCCATGAACTGTGAGATCATGGTCTGAGCTGAAGTGTGATGCTCAACCAACTGAGCCACCCAGGCACCCCTAAATTCTTTTTTTTAGTATAAGTAATACCACAAAGCAAGAAGTAATGTCAGTAGTCATCTTTCTAAACAGGTAAACAGAGAAACAGGGAGGTTAATGGAGCAGCCTCAATTCACATCACTGTATATGGGGATCCAGAATTTGAACACAGGCCATCTGAGATCACAACCTGAAATCTTAGAGTCTGTCTGGGAAAGGGCCTGATGGAGAGATACAGGCACAGAGGAGGGACCTCTGCTAAGAGTAATTGCTCTAGCTTTTCATTTGCTTTTATTTTTTGGTGGGAAGTGGGAACCAGGAGGAAGTAAGAGAGTGGTCAGAAAAATCTTTGCAATGTCAGATTGGTATGTTTTATGAATATTTCTTCTTGGCAGCATACATGGCCTCCATCTGAAAATGTTTTGGTTCCCGCAAAAAAAACCTCTCCGCTCCTTTCCACACAGCTGTTTCGGTGAGCCTGGAGATCTGATGGACTGTGCGCGGAACACTTTCTCATTGCCTGGGGTCTCATACCAGGCTCATTAAATTAAGACTTCCAAAAGAGAGAGCATATCAAATTTACATCAATAGATAAATCGAGATCGTACGTACAGTTTACAGGGGTTAGGAAAGCTGGTCCAGAAGCTTGTTATATGTGTGTTCTTGTAACTAGAGCTAATAAAATTGACATAAATCAGGAGTAATGGGTGTTCTCTAGTGAGTACTTGTGAAGATGAAATTAATGCTTAAACAATATTTATAGTCATTTATAAGAGGCGTTGAAGATGAAAAACACTGTATATTTTAAGTTTTATTGTTATGCAAATTAGGAAGCTCAGTCTCTTAGGAAGTCTTCAAGGTAAGTCAAAAATGAAGAGCTGGCAAAGTTATTATTTTAAAGTTCTTCAAATTGGATCAATGATATGATTGTCTTTATGGTGTTTTTTCATGATTTTATGTGTTTTCATCAAATATTTAAACTTAAGGAAATGCAAATAAAATATTTCTTTTACTGTCCTTTTTTTCTTCTTCATATACATACATGTAAAAGAATATATAGAGATATCAATGATATGGGTAAATCAAGGATTTTTCGTTGACATAAATATCTCCTTGTATATTTGATTCTTGTATATTTCATGTATCTATATATATCAGGCTAACTATTCAATTCCTACTTCCCATTTGTTTTGTCTACCTCCCAGTTAATCTGTCACATTCATTTCGCAAATCACTTTTCCAGGAAGTTTTCTTGGACTCTTGTGAGTTGTGAAGATTAAACTTATTTTTACCTTAATATCCACACTTGTATTCAAAATGTTTGTGTACATGGTAAAACCCCCAGTATGCTGCCCCGGGCACAGCCCCCAGCAGTGTCTCATACACCACAGATGCCTGTAGCTCTCGTGCCGTTAGTGCAGTGCTGAAATTAACCGTGATACAGCGGTCAAAGAAGGGAGCTCACAAATGTCAAAATTGTAATTAAAATCCCAGTCTTCTGTCTTTAAATTCTCTAGCATGAAGCAAAAATGTCAACTTTATTACTCAGTGTACTTTATTAATTAGCTAGCAAATATTTATGTAATTTCCGCCGTGGATCTGGTTAATGTCCTTTGTGGGGAGAGTACGAAACAAGGTCACTAAGTTGCTCCTCTTCCTGGAGCTTACGTTCTCAACTCAGCTAAGTTTATTTCGTATATTAACGGGCAAGAAAGCATATTATGGATTTGAGAGTGATTTTCAAAGTTGAAGAAAGAAACACAGGGGCAGCCGCTCCAAATTTACTTCCTACTCTGTAAATTTGTTCTGTCAACTTCAGGCACAACCTATTCTATCCAACTATCTAAGAGTGATGCTTTTTAAGGCTCCAACCAGTTTTGTCCTTTGTATAATTAGGAACTTGTGTGTATTAAATATGGATTCCTTATGGCTTTTCAGGACCTACCTTTATGTTCCATGGCACATACTTTTTTTCCAAAAGAATATTAGTTAATGAATATCCTTTTGGGGTTAGATTCTCTCGTTCGTTTACAGACAATCCCTGACATAATGACGGTTCAACTTAGATTTTTCTACTTCACGAAGGTGCCTAAGTGATCTGCATTCAGTAGAATCCATACTTGAAATTTGGAATGTGGATCTTTTCCCAGGCTTAGGATACAAGGTGTGGTACTCTCCCAATCCTCTCTGGTGACACCAAATGGTGGCAGCTCCCAGTCAGCTAGAGATCCCAAGGGTCAACAGTCGACACACTGACACCATTCTGCACCCACAGAGCCATTCTGTCACTTTAGCACAGTATTCGATGAATTACATGAGATAGTCAACATTTTATTGTAAAATACGCTTTGTGTTAGATGATCTTGCCCAACTTTAGGCTCAGGTAAGTGTTCTAAGCACATTTAAGCTAGGCCAGGCTAAGGTCTGATGTTCAGTAGGTTAGGTGTACATGCATTTTTGACTTAGGATATTTCCAATTTACCACGGGTTTGTTGGGACAAAACATCATCATAAGTCAAGGAAGATCTGTATTATTCTTCCAAGATCTTGCACCTGTAAATTAATCTTTCTAAGTTATTGGTTTTTATTCTTTAATTATAGCATACTACTACCAAAATCCTTAAGCTCTTACTACCAGATTAGCAGAAGATAAAAAATGATACTACATGGATTCAGCCTTATATTTTACACAGCACTTTCACTTTCTTTATCTCATTTTATGGCACTTTTTTTTAGTGTTTATTTGTTTTTGAGAGAGAGAGAGAGACAGAGTACATGTGGGGGAGGAGCAGAGAGAGAGGGAGACACAGAATCCGAAGAAGCTCCAGGCTCTGAGCTGTCAGCACAAAGCCAGACACGTGGCTCAAACTCACAAACCGTGAGATCATGACCTGAGCCAAATTAAGACCTTAACTGACTGAACCACCCAGGCATTGATGGCACTTCTTTAAACTTACATTTTCCTGAGTTTTAATTTAGATGCTTTTCAAAATTCTTTGAATACAATTAAAATCCTTTAAAGCCAATATGTTCAAGAAAAGGCTAACGTATACGATATAAACATAAAACATAAATCAGTAAAGAAAACATAGACACAAAATTAATTCTACCAGATAGATAGATAATTTACCCATTAGATTTGCACCCAATTAGAATGCTACTTGGGAAGATAGTTAAAACTTACCAATAATCAAAGGAAGTAAAATTTATAGCAATGGACATTTCAAAGCCTAAAACTAACCTAGTTAAAAAAATGTGACTGTGCTATTAATGAGTGTAATAAAATGTCAAATAAGTGTGCTGAATAAAGGAAAGAATGAATGACTCCAGAAAAACCGCCGACAGGATTTTAACACTTGATGAAAGAAGTCTGGTAAGATGACATGAAATAGGAAATAAAGTATAAGAAACAAGTATAATCGTGGAAGTATGCACCCCTTTTATCTTTGTTTCTTCCCGCTTAACCTAAGGGAATATTATAGATGCGGGAAATGGTGGTGTGTATTAATATGCTGGAGGGGAAGCAAAATTTTACTTCTGCCCTCTCAGGCTTTTTCTGCTGGCCTCGAAAATTAACCGGAAATAAGACAGGGCAACAGGAGAACAGGAGAACAACACACACGTTTCTAGAAGTTGTACGTGGCACAGAGCCCTCATAAGGAAAAAAGGAAGACCCAAAGACATGGTGAAGCCTCTGGACTCAAGTTGCACAAAGAGAGGCGATTGTGGAAAATCTACTAACCTCTGTGGGGAGGCTGCAGGGAGAGAAGAATTACTTTAGCAAGGTCTGTTTGTATCGAATTCTCTTGGTCTCAACTTCTCATCCTAGGTGATAGGAAGGTGGCCTTCCTACTGCTGTGGGAAGGGCATCATTCAGGAGAAGTTTCATCTCCTGTTTCCAGGAAGAACAGGGAGATTGGAATGTTCTTTTCACAACTGCTGTTTGTCAAAAAAACCCATATGCAAAAGTGGCATATTGTGGGATGGCATGTCCTGCCACCTTCAATACTTACCAGAGCATTACCTGTAGGTGGCAAACAGGAAACGGTACGAAATCACAGTGTTAGGTGCATTGTTATGATATAATATACTATAAAACATTACAAAATCATAATAGTCACAAAAGATGATAAGAGAATAATATAAACAGCTCTGTTCCCACAAATTTGATAAATTAGAAGAAATGGACTACTACCTCAAGAGACTTGAACTACCCAAACTTGTACAAAGAGAAAAACAATCTAAATTCGCCCGTACTTATTAAATTGAAAAAAAAAAATTTTAAGTCATCTGAAAAAGAACACATCCAATCCAGATAGTCTCACTGATGAATCCTAGCAAATATTTACTGAAGAAATTATACCTGTTCTCAATAATCTATTCCAGAAAAGAAGGAACACTTCTTTTTAAATTTTTTTAATGTTTATTTATTTTTGAGAGAGAGAGGGAGGGAGAGACAGAGCACAAGTGGGGGAGGGGCAGAGAGAGGGGGAGAATCTGAAGTGGGCTCCAAGGCTCTGAGCTGTCAGCACAGAGCCCGACACGGGGCTCAAACTCCGGAACGACAAGATCATGACCTGAGCCGAATTCAGATGCTTCACTGACTGAGCCACCCAGGTGCCCCATAAAGGAACACTTCTTTGTCTTTTTTTATTTTTTTAAATCTTCATTTATTTTTGAAAGAGAGAGAGACAGAGCGCAAGCAGAGGAGGAACAGAGAGAGAGGGAGACACAGAATTGGAAGCAGGCTCCAGGCTCTGAGCTGTCAACACAGAGCAGGACGTGAGGCTCAAACTCACAAACTGTGAGATCATGACCTGAGCCAAAGTCAGATGCTTAACCGACTGAGCCACCCAGGCACCAAGGAACCCTTCTTGATTCATTTAATGTGACTGTGATTATCTGAATACCAAGTACTACAACCACATGAAGACTTTACAAGGGAAAGAAACTATAATCACATCTCTCATGTACATAAGCAAACAAAAATCCTCAACAAAATATTAGCAATATCAATCCAACAAAGTTTTAGGACTCACACCACTGTACAATTCACACTGTACAAATTCACAGTATTGCAGACAATGTAGTATTGGTGAAGGAATGGATGCCTAGACCAGTGGACTGAAATATCGAACTCAGAAGTATACCCACTGAATTTTCGTGATGATACAGCCCCAAAATAGCCCACCAAAATTTAACAAAGGCACCAGGACAAACTCAATGGACAAAGAATAGCAAAGATGCTGCAACAATTGGACATCCATCTACAAACAGAAGAAAAAAGAATAGACCAAGACCTTGCACCTTATATAAGAATTAACTGAATGCATCACAGACTGAAATATAAAATGAATATATGCAGTGTGCGAACTTGGATCTAGAGAAAGTCATGACCTTGTAGACAGAACTACAGAAACAATGATGCTTAACTAGGGTTAATAGTTAATTATTCAGTGTACTTGTTTTATTTCTTTCCACATGTGTGCATCTTGCAGATTTTCTGTAACGAGTTTCTTATTTTTATAAGGGGGGAATTATGCTAGACCTTCAAAAGTATAGAGTAAAATTCATTAATTGCAACAGGCATGAAGATCGTTGGAACAGCTGGGTTGCTGCTGCCTGAGGGCGACAGAGGATCACCTTCCCCTCAGCCTCGAGCTGCTGTGATCCTCTCCTCCTTCTCTTTTAGGGCTTTTTGCCAAGAAATGGAGGCCGGAGGCCAGTGAAAGCGGTGCTGTACCGAACTGCTCATCCTTCTTTCGTAAAAGCCACGATCCAATAGGGGGAAAAATAGAATCCACTTTTTTTTGTACTCTGGAAATGAATCAAAGGCTTGCAGCCCCCCTCCCCCGCCAAGGAACCTCTATTTCACAACATCAAAAAGGCTGGTTCTTAGGAAGAACAGGGAGTCTGTGGCACCTTCACAGGCTTCAGCTCAATCTTCCAGGAGGGAGCCCAGGACAGCCCACGTTCCCTGGGCATAGGGAGGACAAAGGGGGTCCCTCACAAAGAATTGCAATTCATCTTTGGTTCTGACAGCTCTGGTGGCTCCTTGTTAGACTGGCTCCCAAGGACTGGTTGGTCTAATTTGAGTAACGTGAAATTAGCCTGGGGCTAAAGGTCCTGGGGAGTGGGGAGCTTTTGTGAAAGACACAAGCATCACCCTGGCTACCATTGCCTGGGGGCCAAATCAGCACTGGTGCAGCAACCTAACCAAGGCAGGAGAGGTAAGGCTAGTGAATTAAGCATCCTTAAGGGCTTTGAAAAACTACCAAAGCCAAGCTCTTGCTCAGGAAAGACCTCAGAAGACCCGAGACTGTCACCTCCTGATGGCCTTGAGGCTCCGTGAAAGCTGCACTAGAAGGCTGAGCTGTTGGGGGAGGTCATGGAGAGGCTTCAGGGTGACTGGATAGGTGGCCCCCAGCAATGGGAAGCTCCCCCCTTATCCTTGGAGCATGCACTCTGACCTCATCCTGTTCCCACGGTGGGAGCCATTTCTAAGGGCGCAGCCCTGAGAGGCTCCTGGCAGTGATCTCGCCTCCTAAGGCCTCTCTGGAAATTCTGAAGATCCCACGGGCAGGTGGGAGACTCCTGGTCCTTAGGCCAAGACAAGCCTCTGGAGTAAGTCCCCCTGCTTCTTCAGTGTGCCCTCCCCACCCCCCTACCCCCTCTGCCTTCTGGAGTGCCTGCCTCTGCCTTCCTCTCTCCCTGGCCTCCCAGCACCAGCCCCTTGGGATTTCCCTGAAAGCTACCAAGGATGTCAGGGCCAACAATGGGGCAGTCAGCCAGGCGGCTCGGGCCTGGGCCCTGGGACAGGGGCATCCTGGGGACCCCGGCTTGGTCACCAGCTCTGTGCGCAGAGTAGTGGCCCGTGTGTCTGACGCTCAGGGACCAGGGACACTCCACGGAAGCGGGGATGTAGGGCAGGCAGTGGGGATGGAGGTGGGGGTGGGGCTGCCCTTGGGTGAAGCCAGGAGGGTGCAGGCTGCCTGAATTAAGGCCTGACACTATCCAGAGTCTGATGGGGATGCTAAGGGGTAGAATCTCTGGGAAAGCAAGAGAGAAGAAGGGTATACTCCGGATGGGGAACAAAGCCAGGGGAGCACCTACGCCATTGGACCTCTAATAGAAAGGACAGCAAAAGCAGAGCAATGGCAACCCCAGCCAACAGGACTCCCGCCCCCCCCCCCCCCATTCTGGAAATGTTGATTGTGAGAGAATATGCACCTGCGGAGGTAATTGATTTAGCTGCCAAGTTCAGGCCGGGAAACCAGGCATGGTTGGCACAGAGATGGGAAAGGGGTGCTGACGTTTCCCTGACTGGGCAGGAGGCAGAGAAAATGAGCAAGGTCACCAGACACCTTGCCCTCTGGCAGTGTATGCGTGCAGCTCAGAGGTTCATGAATCTACCCTTTTATAGAGTGAATTATTCTAGCCTGCAGGGAGGCTGGAGCCAATGTGGGGGGCCTGTCTGGACTCATGGGACCCTGGAAATCCATAGAGGAGGCACAACAGATACTGAGTGAGTTGGGATTAAGACAGGCCATCTATACCCCTGTCTTTGAGGGCCCTGGTCAGGCCAGATTCACTTGAGGAATAAAAGCTAAGATGCTCCAGTCTGCCTCTAGTACCTGATATGGGATGTGGAAATTCATGCTGGTTCCAGCTGTGGGGCAAGACATTTATGATGTTGGGCAATCCATTGCTGGTCTGGGGAAACTGACAAATCCCAGGTATGGACTGTGGGAAAGACCTGAGGGGGTGGGGGAGGAGATTTTCAAAATCCAAAAGGCTATCCCGATCTGCTATAAATTGTGCAGTAAAAGTCACCTGGAAGCAAATGCGGTTTGACCTCACTGCTGCAGGGACCCCACCTGGAAAGATAGAATGGCAGCCCAGTGTTGTGTTTGTTGGTTGGCCTGTGGAAGGCCTTCAAATCTGAACAACGGTGGTTTCAACCTGCCCCACCTGTGCCTACCAGCCCTGAGGCACCTGCTCCAGCAGGGGCCAGCAGGGGACCTAAGAGATACTCCCCAGATACTCCCCTGTTCTGGATTCATGCCTTCCACTCCCTGGTAGAGGATGCAGGCCAAGACTGCCTCCAGGAAAGGGCCTCTGGAGGCCATCAGAGGCCTCATGTTGAGCTCACTGTTCACTGGTCCCCACAAATAAACAAAGGGTGACTGCTCTGGTGGATATTGGTGCTGAATGTCCTCTAATCCATGGTAACCCTCAGATGTTTTCTGGACCCCTTAGTGCCTTTGATGGTTATGGGGGGTTGACAGCTATGGTCCTTTTGACAATGCCCCCCACCCCCCATTGAGAATAGGATAATATTATCTCTCCAATACCAGACAGTGTACCTGGCAATGATATCCTATAAGGTCAGACTTTGCAAACCTCCATCAGTGAATTCTGCCTCCCGTTAGACAAATCAGACCAATGTTGAAAGGGAAAGCCAACTGGTAACCAGTAAGTCTTCCACTCCCACCAAGGGTGGTGACTACCTGGGGGACATAAGGAAATGAGAGGAACTATCTGAGAACTTCACCCAGTGGGTACTGCACACCCTGTCACAGCCTGGTGTGAAGAGAAGAAAAACAGCCTAAAAGATGTGTGCGACACCATCAAGTACCAACACACAGTTCCCGAAGAAGAGAGAGAGAAGGAGATGGAAAAAAATATTTGAAGGAACAATAGCTGAAAATGTCCCAAATTAGATGAAAACATTAGCCTCCTACTTATACAATAAGCTGAACAAATTGCAAGTAGGATAAATTTAAAGAAGCCCACACCAAAGCACAGCATAATTAAATTGCTGATTGTGAAGACAAAGACCCTTGAAAGCAGCAAGAAAGAAGCAACTCATAAAGAACGAGGAATCATCAAGAATAACAAACAATTTCTCATCAGAAACCATGGAGGCCAGAAGGCAGTTGGACAACTTACTCAAACTGCCGAAAGAAAAATAGCTGACAACCAAAGAATTCTATATCACGCAAAGCTATCTTCAAAATGGGAGAAATTAAGACATTCTCAGATAAAGAGTGACATTTTGTTGCTATCTGATCTGCTCTGTAACAAATGCTCAAGGGAGTTTTGCAGACTGGAAAGAAAGGACACTAAGTTGTAACTCAAACTCACATGAAAACGAACAGTGGGAAATAAAACTAGACAGGCAAATATTTAAACAAAAGTACAAATTTATTTTTTAAAAATTATCTCAATACTTCAGGATTTCAACTCTCATGCTCATTTTATTTCCGATTCATTACAGGTTCCGAATATTATGGATCCTCGTGTTAATCCTAATTAGAGCCCTCCTATGAATCCTGTGTTCCAGGTAATTTTAATGATCCATTTCCTTTATAAATTTTTGACAGTCTTGTTTCTCATTGTTCATTACTTTGCTGTAGCTAGGGTGAATCTAACGGGCTCATTTGGAAAGTATTACTGCATCGTTAGCTCAAGGATAATGCTGAGGTCCTTGTATACTTTTCAATTTTATCTGCATATTTAGGAATATCGCCAGTGATCCTATGTGTGGATGTGATGCTAAAAAGTGGATTTGAAAATAAATATTAAAAGGGAAAAAATAAATATTTTAGGTGATTTTTAAATTAAAGTATAATTGACATACAATATCCTATTGGTTTCAGGTGTATATCAGAATGCTGTGATATTTTTGCATGGTACAAAATGATCCCCATGATAAGTCTGCTTACCTTCTGTCACCATATAAAGTTATTACAGTTTTATTGACTATATGCCTTATACTTTATATTATATCACCATGAGTTATTTATTTTATTACTGGGGGTTTGCATCTCTTTAGTCCCCTTCACCTGTTTCATCTGCCCCCTCAACTCATTTATAACCCTCTGGTAACTAACAGTTTGTTTTCTGTATCTATAAGTCTGTTTCTGTTTTGTTTTCTTTGTACATTTGTTTGTTTGCTGTTAGATTCCACACGTAAGTGAAATCATACAGTATTTGTCTTTCTCTGTCTAACTGATTTCACGTACTATACTAACTTCTAGGCCCATCCATGTTTTTGCAAATGGCAAGATTTAATTATTATTATGGCTGATAATATTCCATTCATACATCTTCTTTATTGATTCATGTAGCGGTGGACACTTAGGTCGCTTCCATATTTTGGCTATTGTAAAAAAAAATGCTGCAGTGAACATAGGAGTGCACCTATGTCTTTGAATCGGTGTATTCATTTTCTTTGGACAAATGCCTAGAAGTGAAATGGTTGTATTGTATAGTAGTTCTATTTTTAATTTTTTGAGGAACCTTCATGCTGGCTGCACCAGTTTGCATTCACACCAACAGTGCACAGAAGTACCTTTTCTCCACATTCCCACCAACACTTGTTGTTTCTTGTATTTTTGGTTGTAGCCATTCTGACAGGTGTGAGGTGACATCTCATTGTGGTTTTGATTCGCATTTCCCTGTTGATGAGTGATGTCCAGCATCTTTTCTTGTGGCTGTGGGCCATCTCCATTTCTTCTTTTGAAAAATATCCATTTATGTCATCTGCAAATATCTTCTATTCAGCAAGTTGTACTTTTGTTGTATTGATTGTTTACTGTGCAAAGCTTTTTATTTTGATGTAGTTCAATTGTTTATATTTTTGTTTTCTTTGCCTGAGGAAACATATCTAGAAAAATGTTGCTACAGATGATAGAGAGATACAGAGAAATTACTGCTTGAGCTCTCTTCCAGGATTTTTACGGTTTCAGGTCTCACATGTAAGCCCTTAATCCATTTGAGTGTATTTCTGCATATGGTGTGAGAAAGTGTTCTAATTTCATTCTTTTGCGCGTAACTGTCCAGTTTTCCCAATATCATTTCTGCAGGTCTGCTTTGGCACGAGACACGGATCCAAGGCCTGGCTGTGGGGGTGTGTCCTCAGGAGAACATGAGGGCATGTTGTTAGTCAGTTAGGTGGTGAATGTTGGCACTGAGCTGGTTCCTGAAGGTGTCCATGTATATAGTCTGGGGAGAGGGGAGTGGAAATGCTGCCTGTCAGCCCTTTTACTCTTAGAGAATTCTCCCAAAGATCCCTGACCCTCTAGCACAAGCTCTCAGATTGCTGAATGAATCTCCTTTCCATATACCTCAGGTGTTTTTCAAGCTGTTGTTTCTCTGCTGTGTCTCAGCAGGGCTGTTTTGTGTGTGTGTGTGTGTGTGTGTGTGTGTGTGTGTGTGTGTGCGCGCGCGCTTCTCTTTAAAGGTGGGCTTCAGTTTTCTTTTTTTTTTAATATGAAATTTATTGTCAGATTGGTTTCTATACAACACCCAGTGCTCATCCCAACAGGTGCCCTCCTCAATGCCCATCACCCATTTTCCCCTCCCTCCCACCCTCCATAAACCCTCAGTTTATTCTTAGTATTTAAGAGTCTCTTATGGTTTGCCTTCCTCCCTCTCTAACTTTTTTTTCCCTTCCCCTCCCCCATGGTCTTCTGTTAAGTTTCTCAGGATCCACATAAGAGTGAAAACATATGGTATCTGTCTTTCTCTGTCTGACTTATTTCACTTAGCATCACACTCTCCAGTTCCATCCACGTTGCTACAAAAGGCCATATTTCATTCTTTCTCATTGCCACGTAGTATTCCATTGTGTATGTAAACCACAATTTCTTTATCCATTCATCAGATGAATGGGCTTCAGTTTTCTATCACCCCCCCAGCTCTCCCAGAAGTGAGTCCCCCTATTTTTAAAGTTCCAGGTGGTAAGCCTCAATGATTGTGAGAACTTGTGAAATTAGACTCCTCTGGTTTTCTAACCCAAATGTTATAGGGATTTGTCTTCCCCACACAGGTCCCTTCATGCCTGGGGTACCTGGTGTAGGGTATGTTTCTCTCATCTCTCTGCACCTGTGGCATCCCTCTACCCACAGACAGTCCCACTAGTCGGTTTAGCTCCCAACTGCATCTCTGACCTCCCTTCACTCTTTGATGTGGATTCTTCTCTACATTTAGCTCTGGAGAGTTTGTCCTTCTAACCCTTGGGTCACTTTTTGGGTTATTGACACTAACGTGAGTGTTACCTATTGTATCTGTGGGATGAGGAGAACTCAAGGTGTACTCTGCTCTCTTCCCTGGAGATCTTCTCTACCTTTTTTTTTTATTGGTTTGTCAATATCCTTTTTTTTAATTTTATTTTTTATTTTTTAAAATTTACATCCAAATTAGCATCTAGTGCAACAATGATTTCAGTAGTAGATTCCTTAGTGCCCCCTACCCATTTAGCCCCTCCCCCTTCCCACAACCCCTCCAGGAACCCTCTGTTTGTTCTCCATATTTAAGAGTCTCTTCTGTCTTGTCCCCCTCCCTGTTTTTATATTATTTTTGTTTCCCTTCCCTCATGCCCATCTGTTTTGTCTCTTAAAGTCCTCATATGAGTGAAGTCATGATTTTGTCTTTCTCTGACTAATTTCACTTAGCATAATACCCTCCAGTTCCATCCACGTAGTTGCAAATGGCAAGATTTCATTCTTTTTGATGGCCAAGTAATACTCCATTGTATATATATACCACATTTTCTTTATCCAATCATCCATCAATGGACATTTGGGCTCTTTCCATACGTTGGCTATTGTTGATAGTGCTGCTATAAATATGGGGGTGCATGTGTCCCTTCGAAACAGCACACCTGTATCCTGTGGATAAATGCTAGTAGTGCAATTGCTGGGTCATAGGGCAGCTCTATTTTTAGTTTTTTGAGGAACCTCCATCCTGTTTTCCAGAGTGGCTGCACCAGCTTGCATTGCCACCAACAATGCAAAAGAGATCCTATTTCTCCGCATCCTCGCCAACATCTGTTGTTGCCTGAGTTGTTAATGTTAGCCATTCTGACAGGTGTGAGGTGGTATCTCCTGGTGGTTTTGGCTTGTATTTCCCTGATGAGGAGTGATGTTGAGCATGTTTTCATGTGTCGGTTGGTCATCTGGATGTCTTTTTTGGAGAAGTGTCTATTCATGTCTTTTGCCCATTTCTTCACTGGATTATTTGTTTTTTGGGTGTTGAGTTTGATAAGTTCTTTATAGATTTTGGATACTAACCCTTTATCTTATATGTCATTTGCAAATATCTTTTCCCATTCAGTCAGTTGCCTTTTAGTTTTGCTGATTGTTTCCTTCTCTGTGCAGAAGCTTTTTATCATGATGTCCCAATACTTCATTTTTGTTTTCATTTCCCTTGCCTCCAGAGATGTGTTGAGTAAGAAGTTGCTGTGGCCAAGATCAAAGAGGTTTTTGCCTGCTTTCTCCTCGAGGATTTTGATGGCTTCCTGTCTTACATTGAGGTCTTTCATCCATTTTCAGTTTATTTTTGTGTATGGTGTAAGAAAGTGGTCCAGGTTCATTCTTCTGCATGTCACTGTCCGGTTTTCCCAGCACCACTTGCTGAAGTGACTGTCTTTATTCCATTGGATATTCTTCCCTGCTTTATCAGAGATTAGTTGGCCATATGTTTGTGAGTCCATTTCTGGGTTCTCTATTCTGTTCCATTGATCTGAGTGTCTGTTGATTTATATATTGATTTGTTGAATTATATATTTGGGTGCTCTCACATTTGGCACATAAATGTTTACAATTGTTAGGTCTTCTTGGTAGATAGACCCCTTGATTATGATATAATGCCCTTCTGCATCTCTTGGTACAGTCTTTATTTTAAAGTCTAGATTGTCTGATATAAGTATGGCTACTCCGGCTTCTTTTGTTGACCATTAGCATGATAGATGGTTCTCCATCCCCTTATTTTCAGTCTGAAGGTGTCTTTAGGTCTGAAGTTGGTCTCTTGTAAACGGCATATAGATGGATCTTGTTATCTTATCCATTCTGTAACCCTATGTCTTTTGATTGGAGCATTGAGTCCATTGACGTTTAGAGTGAGTACTGAAAGATATGAATTTATTGCCATTATGATGCTTGTAGAGTTGGAGTTTCTGGTGGTGTTCTCTGGTCCTTTCTAATCTTTGTTGCTTTTGGTGTTTATACATATATATATATATTTTTTTTTTCTTCATCTTTTCTCCCCTCAGAGAGTCCCCCTTAAAATTTCTTGCAGGGCTGGTTTAGTAGTCACAAACTCCTTTAATTTTTGTTTCTCTAGAAAACTTTTTATCTCTCCTTCTATTTTGAATGACAGCCTTGCTGGATGAAGAATTCTTGGCTGCACATTTTTCTGATTCAGCACACTGAATATATCCTGCCACTCCTTTCTGGCCTGCCAAGTTTTTGTGGGTAGGTCTGCTGCAAACCTGATCTGTCTTCTCTTGTAGGTTAGGGACTTTTTTTCCCTTGCTGCTTTCCTGATTCTCTCCTTGCCTGAGTATTTTGTGAATTTCACTATGATATGCCTTGTTGATGGTCGGTTTTTGTTGAATCTAATGGGGTCCTCTGTGCTTCCTGGATTTTGATGTCTGTGTCTTTCCCCAGGTTAAGAAAGTTTTCCCCTATGATTTGCTCACATAACCCTTCTACCCCTATTTCTCTCTCTTCCTCTTCTGGGACCCCCATGATTCTGATGTTGTGCCTTTTAATGAGTCACTGATTTCTCTGATTCTTAAATCATGCTCTTTTGCCTTAATCTCCCTCTTGTTTTCTGCTTCATTATTCTCTATAAGTTTGTCCTCCGTATCGCTGATTCTCTGTTCTGCCTCATCCATCCTTGCCACTGCTGCATCCATCCATGATTACAGTTCAGTTATAGCATTTTTTATTTCATTCTGGCTATTTTTTCCTTCTTTTATCTCTGCAGAAAGGGATTCTAATCTATTTTTGACTCCAGCTAGTATTCTTATTACCGTGATTCTAAATTCTGGTTCAGACATCTTGCTTGTATCTGTGTTGGTTAAATCCCTGGCTGTCGTTTCTTTGTGCTCTTTCTTTTGGGGTGAATTCCTTCAGTTTGTCATTTTGAAGGGAGAAAAGGAATTAATGAGGTAGAAAAAATAAATTAAAAAAATTAAAATTAAAAATTAAAAACACAGAGACACAAAAATCAAATAGATGATGCTAGGTCCTAGGTGTATTTTGGTCTGGGTGTTGAAAGTGGTTTGACAGATTAGAGAAAAAAAGGGGGGGGAGGAAGAAAAAAAAGAAAAGAAAGAAAAAGAAAAAATAAATTGTTTGAGAATTTGAAAAAATGAATACACTGAAGTAGACTAAAATGAGATTATGGGGGTAAAATAGAACTTGAAAAAATATACACAAGACTAAAGACTATAGTAGAAAAAAATTAAAGAAAAATATTTTTAATAAAAATTAAAAATAAATATGATTTTTTTCATTTTCTGTATTCAAGAAAAAAGAAAAGAAACAAAAAAGAGAAAAAAGACTTTAAAAAAAGAAAAAAAAAGAAAATAAAGGAAATTGTTTGAAAATTTGAAAAAGTGAATACACTGTAGTAGACTAAAATAAAATGATGGAAGTAAAATAGAATTTGAAAAAAATTACATAAAAGCAAAAAAAATATTTAAAAAATTAAATACAAATATTTTTAATATAAATTGAAAGCAAAAGTGAAGTTTTTCTCTTTCTGCATTCAAGAAAAAGAAAAAAAACGAAAAAGAGAAAAAAGAAAAAGAAAAAAAAGGAAATTGTTTGAAAATTTGAAAAGGTGAATACACTGAAGTAGACTAAAATAAAATGATGGGAGTAAAATAGAATTAAAAAAATTTACACAAAATAAAAAATATAGTAATAAAAATTAAATAAAAATATTTTTAATAAAAATTGAAAATAAAAATGATTTTTTTCTGTTTCTGTATTCAAGAAAAAGAATAGTGTAAAAGAGAAAAAAAAAGAAAAAAAAAGAAAATTGAATAGATAGACCTGCTAACAGATTGAAATAGGACTGAAATTACTTTGTTTTCCCCTAGAGGTCAGTCCATGTAGCTCTTTATAGTCCATAAAGTAAGCAGGCGGTAAGACTTGTGTTCCTGAAGAGCAAGGTTGGCCCGGTTGGGCGGGTCTCAGTGTATCAGCTCTGCTCTCCACTAGATGGCGCTGCTAGACTCCTGGGGTGGATGGATTGTTGCAGTGCTGGTAGGTGTGTATGTGCATTCGTGGGAGCGGTGAAAATGGCGCCACCCAGCTACCCAGTCTGTTCTACCTTATCAGCAATTGCGCACCCGTCCTCTGTCTTCAGCTCTCGTCCACTCCCCACTTTTTCACTGTCTGTGACCAGGCCCCAGGTAGTACCTCTCTCCCAAGTTTTGTCTCAGATGCGGCTGTTTTCCCCGGCCCCTCACTTCCAAAGGACTGTAGCTTGGACCCAGTCTGCCCCTCTGCAGGAGGGTCTCACCCAGCAATGGCTGAATGAGCAATGGCCGAATATCGGCTGCACCCAGGTACGCCCGCTGGACCCTGCTGCTGCCGGTGCCCCGAGACTGCGGCCAGGTACCACCCGCCCCACAAAAAGTTCGCGACATAGTGTAGCAGCAGCTTTTCAGGGATTATGGAAAATCACAACACACATCTGGCACCAGGCTTCACCCTTAATGACCTTGTTCCAGCACCAGCGAATGTGACCGCCTTCCAGGGTCTGCTGGGACCAGGTGGTGTCAACAGTCTCTACCAAATGTCCTTCCAGCAGTGGAGCCACTCTTCCCCGTGTGGCCCAAGAACCTCCCAGACCCCACTCTGCTCCTGGGGATTTGCCCTTCCCACGAGAGCACCACCAGGTATCGAGCTGCAGAGTTGAAGCCTTTGCGCTCCCCTTGTTTACAGTCTTAATGGAATTTAAACCCTCTCCTTTCTCCTTTCTCCCTTTTTAGTTTAGTCCCTGCGGTGGTTTCCAATTTTCCACTGTCTCTCCAGCTGCTTTTGGGGAGGGGTGCTTTTCCCGTATTCTCCCCCACTTCCCAGTCTCCATCCTCTCTCCACCTGCAAAAGCGGTTCCCTACCTCTTGCGGCTTTTTGCTTCCCAAGTTCAGCTCTCTGCTCTGTGTACCTGCTGAATTCTGTGGTTCAGGTTGTGCAGATTGTTGTGTTAATCCTCCAATCAGTTTTCTAGGTGTGTAGGATGGTTTAGTGTTGGTCTGGCTGTATTTCGTGGACGTGAGACACACAAAAAACTTCCATGCTGTTCTGCCATCTTGGCTCCTCTCTATCCATTTTTAAAATCAGGTTGCTTGTTGTTTTGAGATTAAGTTGTGTATGTTCTTTATATATGTTGGATATTAAACCCTTACCAGATGTATGATTTGCAAATATTTTTTCCCATCAGTAGGTTTCCTTTTTCTTTTTTTTTTTTTTTTGATAGTTTCCTTCACTGTGAGCAAGGTTTTTTTTTTTTTTTTTAATTTTTTAATCTTTATTTATTTTTGAGAGAGAGACAGCATGTGAGCAGGGGAGGAGCAGAGAGAGAGGGAGACACAGAATCTGAAGCAGACTCCAGGCTCTGAGCTGTCAGCACAGAGCCTGACTTGGTGCTCAAACTCAAGAACTGTGAGATCATGACCTGAGCCGAAGTCAGGCACTCAACTGACTGAGCCACCCAGGCGCCCCACTGTGAAAAAGATTTTTAATTTAATATTATCCAGTATGTTTATTTGAGGGTTTTTTTTTCCTGCCTTTACCTGAGGAGTATGGTCCAAAAAAATCGAAGAGTGATGTCAAAGAGGTTACTATCTGTGTTTTCTTCTAGGAGTTTTATGGTTTCAGGTCTTACATTCAAGTCTTTATTTTGGATTTATTGTTGTATAAGGTGTAAAATAATGATTTAGTTTCATTCTTTTGCCTGTTTTGGGTGAATTTTCAGTGCGTCATTGGGAACTTCTCCTAATCCCTGCCACCCTGGCACACAAAACGTGCAGGCTAATAATTGGGAAATCTCCATTTACAGTAGGATATTGACAGGCTGGATTACAGGCTGAGAAAGGTTAATAGAGTGGAGTGTGTTTGGAAACTATCTCTCAAGAGGAACAGAGGAGACTGATAACATTAATCTTAGAAAAGAAGAGATTAAAATAGTGCTTTTCAAAAATGCTTTTAAATTACTAGAAGACTTTGATTTTGTGACAATTAAAATCCTAAATCACAAAACTGATAAAAAGGAGAGCTTCTGTGGTTGAAGTGAGGTCAAAACCCTGAGGTTAGTTCCTGGAGCTTAACTCAGCTTCTTTATCTTGGGATCCTTCCTGGGGTTATAGAAAAGCGCTTTTTGAAAACAATAGTCTTAGGTGCTAAACTATGTGATACTTCAAATTTCATCATAAGGAATAAATAAAAATAAATTCTACTGACCTAAAAGAGAGCTTCAAGACTATTTTTTAAATGGATAACTGTCTTATAGTAGAATGCATGGCATAGTGTGTGATAATTATTTTAATAATAATACTTAGTTCTCTCAGTTATTGGATGATTACCATAGTTACGAATAAGGACTTAGACACCAGAATTCTAACTCTCCCATTTACTAACTGTTTTACCTTGGGCAAATAACTTAAACTATCTATGATTAAGTTTCCTTATCTGTGAAATGGGCAAATAATTTGCCTTTCTCATAAGTTTTATGTCAGATGTTTAAATAATTTAATATCTGTGATGCATTTACAATGGTGCCTGGCACTTAGGCACTACTAATTATGGAGTGTGTGTGTATATATATACATACACACACACACACACACACACACACACACATACACACACATACACACATACTACTAATTATGAGATATGTGTATATATACACATACTACTAATTGTGGGATATATGTGTGTGTGTGTGTGTGTGTGTGTGTGTGTGTGTGTATATATATATAAATATATATATATAACAAGTCAATGCACAAGTAAATAAATCTATGAGCAAATATTTACAGAAGTTGTGTAAAAGTTAATTATTTATAAAATTAAAACCACAGAGGTTTAATGACAAAGGAGAGTTTAAAACAACCCTGTTATAGCTAAGGAAGTAAAGTCTAACATTGTATGTGATAATGAATTTGTGATTTTTTTTTTTAATTCTTTTTTTTCAACGTTTTTATTTTATTTTTGGGACAGAGAGAGACAGAGCATGAACGGGGGAGGGGCAGAGAGAGAGGGAGACACAGAATCGGAAACAGGCTCCAGGCTCTGGGCCATCAGACAGAGCCCGACGCGGGGCTCGAACTCACGGACCGCGAGATCGTGACCTGGCTGAAGTCGGACGCTTAACCGACTGCGCCACCCAGGTGCCCCATGTGATATTTTTTTTTATCAATGCACTGATATTCATCTCAGTCACTTGAGGACAAATAGATAGGTATTTTCTCTTGCATGATTCTTAGATTTAATCCCTTGTGAATGTATTTTGTTCAAATGAACATCCAGTGTCAGAGCCCAGATATATGTGGATTACTTCTAGTATACAAACTTCAAAGGAAACCTGTTGTGGTGAGTTATTTTTTTTTTTAATGTTTTTGTTTATTTTTGAAGGAGAGAGAGAGACAGAGCATGAGCAGGCGAGGAGCAGAGAGAGAGGGAGACACAGAATTAGAAGCAGGCTACAGGCTCTAGGCTGTCAGCACAGAGCCCGTTGCAGGGCTCGAACCCACAAACTGTGAGATCATGACCTGAGCCAAAGCCGGATGCTCAACCGACTGGGCCACCCAGGCACCCCTGTGAATTCTGAATACTGACACTAGATCTAATATGAGGTTGTATGACAACAAATGTGCAAGTGTCTGAGTAGAAAGGAATAAAATACCAAAATTATGGAGGATGCAGAATAAACCAGAAGATGCTCTCAGCTGGGTCCATGCTAGCAGTCAGATAAATCACTTAAGTTACAGCAACAATCCGGTGCGATTAGTGAAATAGGAAGTGAGTTTAGGGTTGAAACATCCAGTGTAGCTTTAGTGACTCTCCCCTTGTCTTCCTCCTCCTGATGGGAATGGAAGCAGGGTGTGGCTGAACACAGCAAGCTGGGGACCTAGGCAGACATTTTCCCGGGGAGCCTCTTTGACCTGAATCTCACACTAACAATGACAAGGAGTTTGAAGTAGAATTGAAATGATTCATTATTATTCCATAAATCCCCCTTAGACATTGCAACTGGGACGTCAATCCAGTAGAAAGATTCCAGTATTATCAAGGGTGTTCTTTCTATGTTAGAGATCATTTTGAAGAGTTTCTCTAAGTAAATAAAGTTTCTCTGTCATAGGATTTCCTTGCCTACATCTTCTTCTCACATAAAATATTGATACAAAAGAGAGCAAAAATGCTAGGTATTGTATTTTCTGAGTAATAGGTTTCTGCCAAATGGCTTCAGAGGAGGAATCTCCAATTTGCAGAGCTTCCTTGAGAGAATTGCCACTCTCCCCCATCTGGGGTGAAAAAGCAGAAAGTCCTTGTGCTAGGCTTCTAAGATGCCCCTGCTTTTGAGTGTTAGGGCAAACCAGCCCATCTGGCTTTCACAGTAGTGTTGCTAAGTGCCGCCATTCAAACAGATGGATTCTTGGATTAATAAATGGGAAGGACCAGCTGATGTGTTGGCTATGCTTATCAAATATAAGGTGTAAAGAGTTGGAAGTAAGTGTTTAACGAGCTTTCTGACCCAATTAGTATCACCTTCAAGGACATAAAAGCTATCAACTGGTTTAAAAGAAATAGAGAAGGACTTCCATTCTGTATCAAAAAAGATCAGCAGACTTTGAAGGAGTAAGACAATTATTCCGACTTCTTTTTAAGATGCTATGGTAAGAATAAACACGGGGCGTTGACTAGTGAAAACAAGACAAAAGACACTGTGTCTATAAAGGAGAATGTACCCAGGAGAATGGAAAAAGAGAGCATGTTTTCCATTGATTTATTGTTTGGTTGAATGATCAGTTCATACATTCATTCACTCAGCAAATGATTATTGAGTATGTAGCTCTGGGATTTTCCTTAGTGCCTTTTTCTTTTTTTTTTTTTTTTTTTTATTCATATATGAAATTTATTGTCAAATTGGTTTCCATACAACACCCAGTGCTCATCCCAAAACGTGCCCTCCTCAGTACCCATCACCCACCCTCTCCTCCCTCCCTCCCCCCTTCAACCCTTAGTTTGTTCTCAGTTCTCAACAGTCTCTTATGCTTTGGCTCTCTCCCACTCTAACCTCTTTTTTTTTTTTTTTTTTGTTCCCCTCCCCCATGGGTTTCTCTTAAGTTTCTCAGGATCCACATAAGAGTGAAACCATATGGTATCTGTCTTTCTCTGTATGGCTTATTTCACTTAGCATCACACTCTCCAGTTCCATCCACGTTGCTACAAAAGGCCATATTTCATTTTTTCTCATTGCCACGTAGTACTCCATTGTGTATATAAACCACAATTTCTTTATCCATTCATCAGTTGGTGGACATTTAGGCTCTTTCCATAATTTGGCTATTGTTGAGAGTGCTGCTATGAACATTGGGGTACAAGTGCCCCTATGCATCGGTCCTCCTGTGTCCCTTGGATAAATTCCTAGCAGTGCTATTGCTGGGTCATAGGGTAGGTCTATTTTTAATTTTCTGAGGAACCTCCACACTGCTTTCCAGAGCGGCTGCTTAGTGCCTTTTTCTACACTCATCTCCTGGCATTGATACTTGTGTCTCCTTTGCTCTAACTAAACTGAATCAATTACAGCTCCTAGGAATCACTGTGCCGTGCTGTCTCCCACGTAGGTAAGTACGTGTCAGTTTGGAATACTCCCTTTCCTACCAAGGACTGTCCTGATCGTTTTCAAAAGACCTTATTCAAATTTTACATCTGTGGCATCACCTAAGACTGCTTAAGGTAGTCGGTGTACCTTTTGCTATGTCCCTACCGTCTACAACTGGGCAAATGCCACGATTTTGGAGAACAGAAGAGGAAAGTCATGTGAGCCACCCATGTGCCAACCAAATCCCTACATACATTTGAAGAGAGGAAGAGAGAGAAATCCATGGTGTAAAAACTAACTCTGGAGGGAAAAAAATGAGGGAAGAGAAAGTAACTTTGAAACTCCAGGTGGTGTCCTCCATGATTTGTCATAAAGAGAACAGGAATGCCTAACAGTACAAGTGAACCCTTGGAGAAAAGGAGAGGCTGAGCTAAGACGAATGTGCTAGGGTCTGGCGGGAGTGGGGTGCGGGGCAGAAGGTAGAGCTGAGTGTGAAGCATTTGAGCTAATAAAGCTGCTAACTACCTACCTGCATCACAGGCAGGTGATTCACGGCCACTCTGCCTTTCAAGGCCATTAATGCCCCGTTTAGAATATCCAGGAGATGGATTACTGTACTAACTACTTTGCACACTGGATTTACAAGGAGGATTTAGTGGAATATTTCCTCCTCCTATAAATCACACTATGAATATTGATTGTGGTGCCCTCTACTTATCTAAAAGTTTTATGTGAATTATAAAGGAAAAAAAAAAAAGCCGTGACTGTTTCAGTGGAAGGATTTCAAGGGGAAGGATCTTGTCGAGAAAACAAATCTGTGGATGTGTTCTAAAATATGCCAGGCCAGTGTTATACAGTGAGGGATGAGTATATAACACAGTGCAGCCGATTGGGACCAATTTATTAGATGCTATACAAGTGCTAAACTGCCTTAAATCAATAGTTTGCAAGGCAGCAGAAGGTTGGGTGTAATAAGTCATCATCTTAATGAAATATAGATTATTCCAAAACTATTAAACAAGCAGTTGGTGTCAGGAAAATTGTTCACTTTTTCAGAGCTAAACAAAACCATCTATTTTAGAGGAGGGAAATCGATAGACATCTGTGGCTTGGCATGGAGCGTGAATATATAAATAAATGTATAGCTAAAAGTATTCATTGACACCTCTTTGGATTCTACTATCGTCATCATTACTTAATTTCTAAACAAATAATTTTACACGAATTGTACTGAAGCAGAGAATAAAAGCAAATGCTTCTCTCTTCCCTAATCTTCACTTTCCTTTCCCTGTTCTTTCTCCGCTGCCTCTTTGCTGCCATTCGTAGAGCACCTGTTATGTGATCATAGATAATGTCCTGGGTGATTTGTGCGAGTTAATTTAGTTAGTGTTTAAAGTAGTGCTGAGAAATAGGTAGTGCTACTTTGTGCCACGGTCCAGGTAATAGGTGTCCAGAGTAATTATATTACTGCCCAATGTTGAACATTTAGTCGTGTAGAATTGGGCATGCGATGCAGACATTTGAATGGACTCTGTTTCAGGGGTGCCTGGGTGGCTCAGTCGGTTAAGCGTCCGACTTCGGCTCAGGTCATGATCTTGTGGTTGTGAGTTTGAGCCCCATGTCAGGCTCTGTGCTGACAGCTCAGAGCCTGGAGCCTGCTTCCAATTCTGTGTTTCCCTCTCTCTCTGCCTCTCCCTTGTTCATGCTCTGTCTCTTAATAATAAATAAACTTAAAAATTTTTTTGAATGGACTCTGTTTTAAATTTGGAGATCTCAAAAAGTCTTTCAAATGAGTCTCTCCATGTGGACACCAAAGTGCTTCACACTACCCAAGTTCCTGTTTGCAGACATGCACCTACTGTAGGTGGCTGCAGGGGTGAATCCCATCCCAGAGCCCATCACCTTCCAAACAGGCATGTCCCAATATGACACCTGTCATCAAAGTAACCATGGGTCAAGGTCAATGATACAGATTCCCCAGGTTTTGCTGAAATTACAAGTGAGATTTCTAAGAGGAAGCCTGGAGACTTTTCTTTCTTTCCATGAGGATTTCAAGGTTGGGAAACATTCAGATAACATATATCTTAAGCTCCTTGCTGAGGTTCTTGGGTTCTGAAATCTGCCATAAAAGCCTCATATGATCTAATAAAGGAACAAGGAAAACACTGCAGTGTTTTTTCTGTTAATGTGATCTTTCTTTCCTTTCCATTTTATCTTCTTGGTCTCTCTCTCTCTCTCTCTACCACGTTCCATTTGTGCCATCAGTATATCCCTGACCCTCACCTTTTAGTCATAGTATAGATATTTCTTTTTTAAAGTTTATTTATTTTGAGGGAGGGAGGGAGGGAGAGAAAGAGAGAGAGAGAGAGAGAGAGAGAGAGAATGAGAGAGAGAATCCCAAGCAGGCTCCCTGTTCAGGGTGGAGCCCAATGCAGGGCTTGATCTCATCTACTGTGAGATCATGACCTGAGCCAAAGTCAGAAGTCAGACACTTGACTGACTGAGCCACCCGGATGTCCCAGTATAGATATTTCTAGTAGGCTTTCATACATTCATTTACTTATGCATTCAACAAATATTTACTGAATGGCTATGTGTGAAAGCCATGGTGCTATTTAATGATCCTGATGACATTATGAGATAGACTTTAAGATGATGGCATAGGAATGTTCCTTTACTTAAATTAAGTGGAAGATCCAGAACTTGATTTAAGTTCTTATGATTGGGAGTTTGCATCTTTCCAAGGGATTTCCATCTCTGTCAGCTCACCTGAACTTTTAATAACTCCAATATTCCCCTCCTAGGACAGATTTCACTTATTCATTTACTTAAAAAAAAACTTTTTAAGATGTCTTTTCATACATGGTGCCAGGGATAAAATGTTACGTTTAAAGGAAACATAAACACTAGCTTTCTAAAGCTTGGAGTGCTGGGTAAAGCAGTAACCAAATATATGATGACTCTTGATGATGAATGTTAAAAAGAAAGATACAGATTTCTAAGAGAGAACATAAGGTGAGCCAGAACCTTGTTGGGTTAGCACAATTTCCCTAAAGAAGTGATATTTGAGGTGATTCCTAAAGCCTGAAAACCTGGACAAAGTGAGGAGCTCACCAAGTGCTCAGTGCAGCAGCAGCAACAGCTTGTGCAAAAGCCCTGAGGCAGCAGGATGCTTTGCATCGTAAAGGAAATGAAAGAGCCTCTGTGGCTGTGCAGAAAGACCCAAAGGTGAAAGTCATTAAACATACACAACAGAGGCAGAAAGTGCGAGCTATACTGAGTTTTCAGGTTGTGTGAGCATTTTGGTGTTTATTCTTAAAGAAAGGGATATGCAGGAAAGATATTGAACGGAAGAGAGATTCAACTAGCCAAGTTGAAGGACAGGAGGCTTGCTCTCCGCCCCAAGACACCTCCTCCTCTAGGGTGGAATGTGACCTCTTGTGACCTTCAGAGTCCTGTCTGTTTGACTTCACACCCACACCCACATACTCACTGCTCACCTCCACTGGTATCTCATTCACGGGTGTCATTTCTGGGAAAAGTTCAAGGAAAGAAGAAGCTTCATGCATTGTCCTGTGAATTGTACGCCCAGTCTTGTGGGACCTACCCGGATATAAGCAGGTGGCTGTCGTCCAACACGGTCACTGGAAACCTACGACTTTTGTAGGAGAGTGATTTCTTTTGGTCCCTATATAAACTAACCAAAGATGGAGTCACGTCAGGCTCATACTGAGAAGAGGTAGGAGGGAAATCGGAAAAGCAGGTGGAGAGGGGATTTAAAGAGCACCATGGCAGATGTGTGCACAGGTAACACAACCTACATCGGAGGACCTGGCGGTGGAGGTGAGGCTGTGTTGAGCGGGATGGCTGCAAATTCACCCAAAATGACTGTTCAAAACAAGAATGGAGAGATTTAGTTGGCCTTCAAACAGAGCTTCCTCCGATCAAATGGCACAATCGGGAGAAAATCGTACTGCAATTGGAGGTAATGCATGTAATCTGTAAATGCTGGGAATCATGGCTGCTCCCAGCAGCCTACGATGGATTGCATAATAATCTTGTACAAATCCACACCACATGTTATAAAGTAGGAACTCCAAACACATTCATCTTTCCTGGCAAACCGATGCTCAATTTTTTATTAAGTAATGGGTGGTAAAAATGCAATTTGCTTCTGTTTTTACTCTGAATACCAGAATGCTCTGAAATAATGTTTTTTAGTCATTTTCCATGTTCTGGAGTTTTTGAATAATTGATTTCTTCACCCCAGCTACCATTATTTAAACAATAGAGGTTAGCCTTCCTATTCTTTTTTGTTTCCTTCAAAAATTCATGCAATTTTTTTTTCAACGTTTATTTATTTTTGGGACAGAGAGAGACAGAGCATGAACGGGGGAGGGGCAGAGAGAGAGGGAGACACAGAATCGGAAACAGGCTCCAGGCTCTGAGCCATCAGCCCAGAGCCTGACGCGGGGCTCGAACTCACGCACCGCGAGATCGTGACCTGGCTGAAGTCGGACGCTTAACTGACTGCGCCACCCAGGCGCCCCGATGCGATTTTTTAATGTGTGCCAGTCCCGGTTATATCCTACGTGATGGTGTAATGTACATGAAAAGCAATGAATGAGCTTCTGTTTTTCATTATCCATCAATGCATTTGTCCACGTGTATGTTGCAGAGAATTTGTTGGAAATAAAGAGCACGTATTTAATGATCTAACCCGAGCCAATCCATGATGACTTGTTTTGAAAATGGGCTTTAACGTTTCAGGAAAGAGTATTCTGACGTGGGCACTTTTTAGCTGTGTGACCTCACGCAAGCCGCTTGCCTGGTGTGCTTTCAGTCTGTTTTTGCAAATGGGGGGACAGTAGTAATTCTTACAACACTGGGGGAATGCGCTATGTGATGATGCCCACTAGGCTGTCCGCAAGAGAGACTCCTTTTCCCCTTTAATAATTTCACCCAAACTCAAGTATTTAATGATTCTAACACAGATAGAAGCTGGCAAGACTCAAATTTCATTCCTACCAAGTGGCCCCGGTGATCATGGAGGAATAAAATGCTGATGACATCTCCTCTGATTTCTCAAGGCTGCTCAATTCAGCTGGAAATAGCAAAGCGCCAGGGTTCTTCACAGACTCTTTCAGCTGGCAGTCCTTTCTGGAAACACCTCCCAGCCCAGCCTCTGTATGGCAGTTTCATGCTTCCAGCCCTGGGCCCAGCTGGAACTCCAAAGCGTTGGGAAAGGAAGAATACATTCATTAGCATTTAACACTCAGCGAACATCATAATTTTGAAAACTCCCTGCCTCAAAGAACTGACACCCTGGACAATTAATGTAGGAAGACAGTTTGGCACTTAGGAAAAAAATAAATCTTTCCAGGCCCAGTTGGTTTAGAAAATGAAGGAAGCGGGGATTCGAGGAGGCCCTTTCCTTCTTTTCTGGGCAACTGTTTGTATATAATCCTTAGCATCCTGAGCACTGTTCTAAGAGCATCGTCCGAATTTCTATCAGCGGAAAAGTGCTCCACGGCCCCCACGTTGCTACAAGGAAGGTAGCGGAATCAAATGCCAAGAGGCGGGTTCCAGATAATGAGTCTGTGTCCTGTCTTTGTGCACAGCATTCCTTCTATCTGGAATATTTTTCCCATTTGTCCTTCACATCCCCGCTCATCTGTCCCCTCTTCTAAGAACTTGCCCAGACCCCTTCTCCACGTGCAGACGGGTGATTCCTCACTCAGGGTCACTTGACATCTACCCTCACCCTCTGTGGAGCCCAGTGCTCCGTGGTGCATGAGTGTTTATCATTGAAGTTTAATCCTCACGAGAGAGAATTAATGCGCTATTCTTCCCAGGGTGCAGGTGTTGAAACCCAAGGACTTGGGTTATTTGCCTGAAGTTTATACAGCCAGCAGGTGCCTGGACCTGAACTTGAATCCAGATACACCTGGCCCCACTTTGGGGCCTCTATCCTACCCTACCTCACCATCTTTTGTCAGAACCCCTTTCCCAATCCTGAAGGGGTGTGTAGATTGCTCACACCTGTTGCACCCTGGTATTTTGAGGCAACAGTGGGTGACATAAGAGCCCTCTAGATGTAGATCGTTTGGTTTGCAGAAGGACAGGCCGGCATCCAGTTTCGGGTTCCGTCTCATGGCTTGGTCGCTTTGGCTAATGCAGTTAAACTTTAAGCTGCAGTTTCCTTGGGTGGCAAAAGAAAAACACAGCACCTCACGCCCATGAATTTTTGCGTCACAGTTTTGTGAGACGCATTGAGCTATTGATGTAAAGTGAATCACACAGTGCCTTTTCTTTATTTTTATTTTTAACATATTTTTAAAAGTTTATTTTTGAGAGAGAGAGAGCAGGGGAGGGGCAGAGGGAGAGAGAGAGAGAGAGAGAGAGAGAGAGAGAGTCCCAAGCAGGCTCTGCAGTGTCAGCCCAGAGCCTGACACAGGGCTTGAACCTACAAACTGTGAGATCATGACCTGAGCCAAAATCAAGAGTCGGATGCTTAACCCACTTAGCCACCTAGGTGTCCCATAAAGTGCCTTTTCTACAGTGCCAATACATGATCACTAGAAAGATAATAGTAGTCTTATCATCATCATCTTAATCAGATTTCAAAACAGGAAAGGAAAGTGAATTTAAAAACAATCTGAGTCCACTAGAATGGTCTGGGCACGTGTACACTCCTCTTTTAAATGTCCTTCTCCATAACCTTCATGTTAATGTATGCACTCATTCAACAAATATTTATAAGGCAGCTGCTATATGGTGGGTGCAATCCTAGTGCTGGGCTTGTCATGCTTCACATTTTGGGTTAACTCACTTCTGCAGGGAAGCAGCTCCTGCCCACATGATCTAAAATACCTGAGGGACGTCTCTCTTTCCCTCCTTGTTTGCTTCCTTCATATGTGCTTGTATTGATTTTGTTTTTCCATTTACTTGCTCTGTGTTTGTCTTCTGCATGGAGAACAGAAACTGGGACTTAGCACAGTGTTCAGCTCATTGGAGTTGTCCAGTCATTATTAAGGCATGAATGGCATGGGCTAGAAAAGAGAAATCTAAAAGCTGTCAAGTAGAAGAAACCAGATCAATGAACCCAAATTAGAAGTGTACATGATATGATATGTATATGTGTATCTGAAGAGAGAGAGAGAAGAACATTACATAGACAAAGGCAGGAAGAGCAGGTAAAGAGCAAATGAAGTAGAGAACAAAATATATCACGAAATGCTGCCCTATATCTAATACCCGAGGGGATAAGCAAAATAGAGTAAAATCCAGTGAAGTTATTTAGATACAAAATTAGACAAGGAAAGGATTGTGAATTAATAGGTGACTAAGGGATAGAAACAAAACAGTATGGAGTAGAATAATCCTGGTTATATAAAAGATTGCACTCCATCATGCCCCCACACCTACATATTGTTTACATTCATTGAAAGGTACTTGGCATGATGGCTCCACTGCTGATGGTTACTTTTTTTGTTGTTGTTTATTTATTTTTTAAAGACAGAGAGAGAGAGAGAGAGAGAGAGAGAGAGAGAGAGACAGTGCATCAGCCGGGGAGGGGCCGAGAGAGGGATACACAGAATCTGAAGCAGACTCCAGGCTCTGAGCTGTCAGCACAGAGCCCAATGCAGGGCTCGAACTCATGAACCATGAGATCATGACCTGAGCTGAAGTCAGAAGCTTAACCCACTGTGCCACCTAGTCACCCCTACTGATGGTTACTTTTAAGTAGTGAGGCTTGTGGTGAATTTTTTTTTTTGCCTTCATTCTTTTGTGTGCATTTACATTTTTTAATAATCACGTATCATTTTTGTGAAATAAGAAATTTATTTTTCTTCAAAATGAAAATAGACAATGACTAGATTCTAACAGTGATTCCTTTTTAGAGATACAGGTAAGGATTATTGTCATGTTATTCTCTATAATTTTATGTATATTTTTCAATTGAAATTGAAACTTTTTTCAATTGAAAAACATAGAGCACATGCTGAATTATCTGAGAGAATCATACAAATCAGTTCCTGTGGTCCTCTGGTGGCATTTATATGCCAGCTCTGTGGGGCAATTGAGGAAATGTGTAGGTCAAGTTTGAAGAATTGGAGCAAAGGTAATACACCTTGTGTATTGATGCATTCTTGAATTTATGACAGCATTATGAATGTATTGGTTTATGTGTCTGTTCTGCTAGACTATGAGGCCCTCAGGACGGGACACTTGTCTTATTTCTTCACTTCCTGCCGAGTCTGACACATTATTCATGCTTAGTAACAGTTTCTTGAAAGAAAGTGCATTGACTTAGCTCTAACCGGCTGTGACGGCTTAGCCATGCCATGTAACTTCCCTTTGTCCCTCTTGATAGGAACATCTTCTATTATTTTCCCCATCAGCAGTATAATGTGGCCTGTCCTGCTCTAAGAATCATGTTTTCAGATGACAGAAATCCTTAGATACTTGACTCAGGTAAGACACTTGGGCTTCCTCCCAATAGAAGCAGGGCTTCAGAATCTCATCATATGCTCCGTTTAATTACTTGCCAATTCACGGCGTTGAGTTTCTCATGGTGCTAATGGAGCCCCCGAGAAAGCTGAGAGAGTGGCATAAAATGTCCTCGTATTTTAATGGGGTTGGGGGTGGTAAGTGTTAGATATAATTTAATCTATGGGAACTAATAGCTTTTGAAATAATGATGCCTCTTGACTATCGATTTGAAAGCTACTCAGAGTAATTGAACACTTATTCCAACTCAGAGAAGTGTTGCTTATTTTTGCGTTCTTGATTTAAGACTGGAGTGATCGGTTCACACTTTAAGACACCAGTGGGCGGCACACAATTATGGCCTAATTCGGTTATCACTTAAAAAAAAATTAAATACGTGTAAGCTTCAAACAATGAACATGCATCTTGCTATAGGTATATGTGTTTATATTAAAATTATATGTCTTAATGTATTACCATATGTATTCATATATATATATATATATATATATATATATATAGCACATTTTAATTTTTAAACATGAGAAAAATATAAGTGAAAGTTGTAATATTTTCTTCTGGCATCCAGCAGACCAATTTGAGCATCTATAGAATGACAGCACTCCACTGAGGGGACAATTTACTAATCAATGGCTTGAAACATACTGTGTGGGGTAAATCCTGACTCTTTCATCAATTGGTTCTGAGACACAGGGGGGATTTTGTCCTCTCTGTAGTTCATTTTTCCATCATAAAATGGTCCTCTCTCTGCCACTTCTGTCTAGTATGGAAGGTTGCCTCTGTTCAGCTTTTTAAATATTTCCTTGTGGGGACTATCTGTCTCCCCCACAAAATTGCTCCTAGAGCTCAGTACTTTGCTTTCAACCCCACCTGGGGCTCCAGGAAGTTCCAAGAAGGTCAAAGGAAGACAGTAGTATTTATTTCGTTTGCTTTGTCTTGTTTCCTTTTATTCAAAAAAAATATTTATTGAGTTCTTCCTATGTACAGATGACTGGCTTATGGGAAGTACTCGACAAATATTAGTTGCTATATTATGTATGACAGCATCTTGAGTGGAAGGTAACATCCTACAGACACCCGTCTTTTGAGTGTGTTTTATGTGTATCCCATTGTACTCTTCATTCTGTCATCATCGTAGGATTATTTCCTGCAAGTGCTCTAAAATAGACACCATTCTGCTCAAATACCCATCTTCAGATTATTTACATATGCATTATACTTACCTTGTCCTACATTTTTCAGTTGTTGATTAACAAGTGTCCTAAATTGTGGTCTGGTTTATTCTCCTGGTATTGACTTGCTTTTCGTTTTCTCTCTGTAACATGACCTCCAGATTATCCTGGTGGTAGGATTCCTGCACACAAGTGCTAGAGGGACTCACATGTTCTAATGCAGCAAAACACCCATGCAAATGGTTGCCAAAAGGTACACTGGTGGAAAATCACACAGCGAAAGAATAGGTTCTGAGGCTCTGTTCAAAGATCAGACAAAAGATACACAGAAGTTCTATGAATCCTAGAACCTTAACATATTAAGATTCAAGGTGTGGTGCTTGGAAAACCCACCTCCAAATTCTCTGACAATCCTCCCATTAAAGGTGAAAGGTGATTCCTTTCCCTGTGAATATGGGCCAGCCTTTGTAACTCTTTATAATGAATCGAGTGAGTGGAAGCAACGTATCGTGTGACTTCCAAGGATAGATTAGAAAGGGGATACATCTTCCTGTGTCTCCCTCTCTTTCTCCCTCTCTCTTGCAATGTGGCTTGGAGCTCCAAACTGCCATGTTAAAAGGCCACCTACTCTGAAACCACCATGCTGGAGAGCCCACATGAGGAGCCAGACTGGAGGATCTCATCTCTTCTAGCCTCCAGCCCCAGCTGTAGCCTGCCCCTGCCGATCCCAGTTTCACTTGTGCTTTCATGAGAAAAATGATTATTGTTATCGTTTTATGTGAGCAAATATCAGGGTGGTCCGTTGTGCCAATAAACAGAACACAAGGATAGCTCAGGGAAACAGGGCGATATACGCTGAAAAGCACAAAGAACTTTCCAGTCCCATAATGATGCTTTGTCCCCAAATCCGCTTGGCTCCATCTGTCTTCTGGGTTTTGGGCACTTGCTCGTTGGAGAGCCCAAAGGTTCTGTCCTGTCATCTTCCAGCAATGCTGTCCTCAGTGTCCATCCCAGGGAAGATTGGGCTTCAGGAGGGACTCCGTTGTGTTGAGAAGAGCCACCTGCGTCAGCTCCAGTGGCTGGTGTGATCCGACAGGGTCTATAGAATCTCTGGCTTCTCCCGGCAGCATATTGTTCAGCCAGAAGAGAGTCTTGGTTATCATAGGATTTAATAGATACGGGAATTCAGAAGGACGGATGTGACCTATACTAGCTAACATTGTTTTTGCTGCTCTGCGTCTATCGGTTTATCTTCTGGTGACCTTGACTTAATTTCCTTTACTGTTGTACTGCTTGGAACATGGGGTTTATTAAATATGGGCTGTTGTCTGATCTATGAATTTTAGATGTGAAGAAAAACACTAGAGATGGCTTAGGTGACAAGTGAGGGACAAACCCGGGATCCATAAAATCTCCTTCTGAGGCTTCTGGGTAAATTTTTGTGTTAGAAAATCTCATAAGCTACACGACGACTCTAAATGTTAGCATACACATTTTTTTCTTGATATGTGCTTACTGCTTTGTCATGGGGGATGGGGTCATTACATGGGAATGGCTGATCCTGGGGGCGTGTACTGTGACACGTTCTATTGGAAGAAAGTAGTAATTTTGTATTTTTACACTCCTTTATCAGAATCCTCCCCTTGTAACTGGTCTTGTTCCAGTGAAGCAACAGAGGGGTGCCATTAATAACACTTTTTTTTGAAATATTTATGTGTGTCCAGTCATTCAAATTAGTTTTTACGTTTCATAAAAGTTCAAAAAAAGCCATAGCAGATAGAGGGAGAGAGGGATTCCAGGATCTTATGGATGTTGTTCACTAGCAGTGTGGCATACCCAAAGTATCTTTGGGTGAATCTAGAAAGAGAAATATGTCTTTAAAACAATCAAAAGGATAGCTTTTGGTGATGTGGCTAAATGGAAAAGAATTCACGTACATGAGAGTTTTACTTAATGTACATCCATGACAGTTTACTCGAGTTCCAATTGAAGTTTGGGTCTAAAACCTACCTAATAATGAATCATCATTTGGGCTTCGACTCGGAGGAATCTCAATATGTCTGAATCCTCTAGGGAGCTGAGTTGGGCCAAAAGGGCTGACGTAGGCATCCTTGGGTCTCCGGCCACTGCATTATACAGAAGCACCACACCATCATCATGATAGGCAGCTATCGACTTCATGGCCCTCTCCTCAAATGTAAACCATTGTACATGAACCCAAGGAAGTCGCTCAGACCAGAAAATGGTGATACAGTGAGAGGGAGAAGATCAGGGGTCACTTAATGACTGCCCTTACTGTCATTGGAACTCCAAACAGAAATTTGTTGGAAGAAAAGAACCAGCACACAAATACCGAACAACTAGCAAGCAAAACGCCTAGTGATATCAGCGCCTCTGAGCTTCCTGCCCACTGGAGATCAGAGGCCCAGAGCCACACAGGTGGCTGTGCCCAGACTGGTTCTGTCCGATTAGCAGTGAGAGAGAGGGTAGAGCATTCAGGGAATGAGTGAAACCGACAGACGGCTGGGTGACTTGATTGGAGCTCAGGGGCAGTATTCTTTATGTAATAATATTCTGGTCTGTTAAATTTAATAAATCTCTTTTTGATATAGTGCCAGGCACTTGCCATGGTGAGAGAGTCAATCCACGGCCTCAAAGGAAGAGTTTTTCTTTGAAGAGGGCTCTCAAATGGCCAAGAACCCGACACTCATGACTCCCAGTAAATGGTTCATCAGAGGCTTGTCCTGTCCCAGCTGTTTTATTCTTTCCCAAAGCCTTCAAGTCCCCTTCCTTCTAAGTGCCACTCAGGGAACGTTCTGTGTTTGGGAAAGCAAAGGAGTGTATATCCTCACTCCAAAGCCTTTCGATATTTCCATTTATTTATAACAGATTTATTGCACATCTACCATTTGCCGGACACCGTGGGACTCTGGAGACTTACTAATTTAAAAGGGAGTGGAACGCTCTGTCCCAGAGCTGTGCGTGGTCCAGTCAAAAAGGTAATACATGAAGTTAGAAAAAACGTGATAGAATTCTCAATTATGAAATAATGCATTATGAAATTATTGTGTTATCGATTATCAAGCAGTTTAACTTTTCTATGTTAACGACCTTCAATTTCATTAATCATCCCTACCTGAGTATTCTGAATATATATGTTATATATCTAATATGTGTGTTAGATAAAAGAACAATTCTGTGTGCAAGCACCAGGACAGATGTTGGGTATTGGTAACAGGTATAAAACACCCACTCCTGCTTTTAAGAAGATGTAGTGTGGTCATTAATAGTTATGATGGATATAAGAATGTTTCTCGGTGAGACTTCATAACTCACATAACATAATATGAACCCAGTTCACATTAAGGGCGGAGAGGGAAGGCTTCTTGGAGTGGGGACATGGTAACTTAGTGCTAGGCGCACAAATTCATTAACAGTAGCAGTCGGGAAGTTAAGAAGTTATGGGAAATAGTGCCTGTCGTAGCCCCTCTTCTCCCTGTGCTGGAACCAGACAGACCATACTAAACACATTTACATGCAACTTAAAATAAAAACAAAACCAAAAAATGTGGGCCAGCTCAGGTCCAGGAGCCACGGGGCGGGACTTGGCTTAGAGTTTGTCAGATGGAGAAAGAGGCCCGGAGGCCTGTGGCAGAAAGGCTCGGAGGGAAGGCCTGGGGGCGAGGAAGCTGGCAGGGCTCAGGACAGCCTGCCCCATGTGTCCCCTGGAAAGTGATGGAGATGGGGCGGGTCTTTACCCACACAAGCTCTCCAGGGAGATTAGCCCCTTTGCTGGCACATGTGGGCTCAGAAACACTTCTCTGATATGACGAGGTTGGGCCTTTTCCCCACGTGCTATACCATGACTAGCCTCTATGACTTGACTTTCCCTTTAGCTTAAAAGCTGGCCAAGTGGCTCCTTGATTTCTTACCTACTAGTTTTTCTCAGAAACTTGATTTTTTGCTGGGTTGAAGGGAACATCAAAGACAGGTGTTGGGGTTGGGGTTCAATTTATTCAATACACTGTTCAATCCCTGCTGGTGGTCTAGAATCCTCATCTGTGAACTTGAAAGTGAACGCAGACACATCTGGTTTATAGGTGCCTACATCCCGAGGGAGACAGGGTCCTCAGATGAACCCCTGCCTCCTCTAAAGGGGGGACGCTGCCACGTAGGACATGGGTACTTAAGGGAGGCGACACCTGCCCCCTCTCCAAACTGTCCTTTGCATCAACATTTGAATTCTCCAAGGCTCAGCTAAACTTCGCTACTCTGTGAGCATCACAAAACCTATGTTCCAGCACCTTCTCACCAGTGACGACTTCCTCAGGAGCCTTAAGCTAGTCCCTTGGCCCAGGCTGACCTAGAGGAAGAGCCACATCGGCTGGGAGCAGTGGCTGTCGTGTTGTCCACCAAAGACTGCACCTTGGCACTCTTTCCATTTGGCTAGGATACTTCCTACCTTCAGGAAATGACCTATTCCCCCCTAACAAGCCCAGATCTTGCCTCCTGGGCCAATGCGTGTTCCCGCCTACTTCCCATGAACTGTTTTGTCTGAAGGAAACCCAGGCGCTTTGTGGTTCGAGTTTTCTTAGCCATCCTCTCTTCCAGCCCCATCTTTGCCTTTATTTGTGGTTCTCTGCTGGCTCTCAGGGTGGCTGTGCCTGGAAAAACTAGGGATGGTGGCAGGTCCAGCCTCAGGCTCCTAAGCCAGATTAGGAGTTTCCGATAGCACGTGGAAAAGACAAACTCAGATGAATACTTGTTTTTTCTTCCTGGTTTCAGCCTTTGACACCCAAATCTCTCCGAAGATTATACCCTGGCGAGCCAGGCATGACCACAAACGAACTTCCAGGATTCATTCTGTTCACTGATTGAAAGCCTAGAAAAGACGACTATTCAGCCAATTTCGCTGTATGTTGCACCTGATAAAATGATGAGAGTGTGTGTCCCCTACCTGTCACTGGGTGCCCTGTCGTTTTTCAAGGATGTGACACAGAGAAGACAGGCTGGACACACTCTTTAGCATGCTGTCTGTAATGACCACGACAAATGGGTGGCCTGATAGAACAGTGAGATTCCTTACTTTGCACCTGCTAAGCTCATGCCTGCTTTATTATTTGGGTGGGGAAATAAGGCCTGGGAAACAACAGAAGAAGGAGCTATTGCAATAAGAATAAACTGTCTGTAAGTCTGTTAAAAGAAAGAGAGAAAGAGAGAAAGAAAGAGAAGGAAGGAAGGAAGGAAGGAAGGAAGGAAGGAAGGAAGGAAGGAAGGAAGGAAAGAAAGAGAAAGAAAGAAAGAAAGAAAGAAAGAAAGAAAGAAAGAAAGAAAGAAAGAAAGAAAAGAAAGAAAGAAAAGTCCTCAGTCCCATGTTCCGTGGAGAAATGGGGTGGGAGCAAACTCGGGTGTACTCACTATTTGTGTGCTGGGGCTGTCTCTCAGGGTCAGAGATGGATAGTGACAAGTTGGGTTGGCATGCAGGCACGTTGTGCACTGGGCAGAAAAGATACAGGAGAGGTGGAGGTAAGACCTACATGAGAAGCTTCCCATGGTTGTTGGGAAAGTGAGTCTGAACATCCTTTTTAAGGTGACAGAGCTGAGGAAGCATATTAGGAAGGAGGTATGCTTGAGGCTTCTATTTCCCTCCTAAGCTGTACTGTGAAAGATTTAACACGGTAACGGAGGGATGGTCTGAGCATTGAGGAGTAAGATATTAAATATATCCCTTGTCCTGGATTCTTACCCCAAAATACATTCATCATTGACATAACTGTACGTTGGCACTAAGAAGGGACTGTGTCCCTGCCTCCTGGCTCAGAAATCCCTGCTGCTCTTTCCTGCCCCCTGGAGCTGCCTCCGGTTGCCTCGGTAGCAGGGAGCATATATAGAAGAGGGTGACAGGTGTGCCTCCGGCAGGAACTGACCTCAGAATAGCCTCAGGCTTACTCCTATCTGGACTCGGAGACAGATTAGTTAGTATCCAGTGGGGAAAGAGGATGAGGCTCTTAGCAGTCAGGAAGATTAAGGCCAGTTACTAGTAAAAGGCCACAGAAAAACTTTCCTTACTTGGAGTTATTTAAACTTTTCTAATCTCCCACAAGGATATCAATTTTTTTGTTGTGGTTATTTTGGAATTTGTTACAGACCTGTCGGAAGAATGGAAGGCATTTCCTGGCACCTGGGCTGACTTTCCATCTCTCCCTTCCCTACTGATAATGGTAGCTGCCATGATGGGGCCATACCTTGCGTATAGATTGCCTGTAATTCTCATAAAACCTTGCAAAGTACTACTGTCATAGAAGTGAAGAGACTGCCAGGTTAAATTCAGTGATAAGCATGTAAATGTTTACAAGTGGTCATTGATTATTGAATCTATACCATTAATAAAATATTGTGCTAGTAGCTTTACATGCATTTTTAGTTTCTTCTTCACAGTTAAACTACAAAGTAGCTTCAATTCCATTTTACAGGTGTCAAACAGAAATCCATAAAGGTAGAGTAACTAAGGTTTTGTACCTATTAGCAATTAGGTCCAGGATAAAACACATGTTCATCTGGCTGTAAAACCCATTTTCTGACCATCAAGGCAATGCCATATTTCGAAAACATTCTACATAACTCCTCTCATTGTTCAATAAATATGATACTTCAGGCTTCTAATAACCGACAGAGTCCATGTTAGTATATAAATGCTCTAGAGAAAGAGAGTACATTTGCTTAAATGCAACATGATATATAAATGAATATCTTAGATATTATTGGTAAAAATTTTTTTAAAAAATGTTAATTTATTTATTTTGAGAGAGAAAGAGAGAGCCTGAGTTGGGGAGGGGCAGAAAGAGAGGGAGATAGAATCCCAAGCAGGCTGTCTGCTGTCAGCACAGAGTCTGACTCAGGGCTCCATCTCACAACTGTGAGATCACGACCTGAGCTGAAATCAAAAGTCGGATGTTTAACTGACTGAGCCACCCAGGCGCCCCTATTGTTAAAAATAATTTAATCATAATAAAATGAGAATAATTCCTAATACTTTGTAGGTAGGTTTGTTTGTTGTGAATGCAAACGTGTATTAACACGTAAAATACATACATATATTCATGTTAACTGGAATCCCCATAGGACACATGGAAAACAGTGACTGATGAAGGGGTCTTTCCAAGAGTATGGGCAAGATTAAAGCCACCTAGCAGGAATGATGAAGCTTTCTTGGGCTGGGCACAAGGAGTCTAGGATTCCTGGGCTTGAAGGTTCAAGGGGAGGGAGTGGTCACCCAACTTGGAGAGAACATTAGCTGTATGACAAAGCCCCCTGATGCAGCTGAGACCTTAAGCAGGGAGAGTGTAGGTGTTTACAACCTAGAGAAAGAACCGGAAACATGAATATGGGGACCTCTATCTCCTGCTACACTCAGGTTTCCTTTGGGGTTTCCCATTGTTCTCACATGCTGGCCCCTGCCAGAGATCACTATGTAAGTAAAGATCCTCAGGGCCTAGGGAAGGGTGGAGGGGGGTAGAAGCTGGATCTGGAGAGACTAACAGACCATATCCCACACAATATCTATTTTCATGGTTTGTGGTTATAGCAGAGTAAAGTTTAGATATTATCCTTGCTATACAACTCAGGAATCAGAATATATCTGCCTCAATCTGTTACTAGTTGTAAACAACAGAAACTAACCTCAGCTGTCTGTTTCAGAAGTGATTTTCCCAGGACAGACCCTGAGTAAAGAATATGGGTGTAGGCGGTTTTTTTTTTTTTTTTTTTTTTTTTTGTCAAAGAGTTCCCAGGGAGGGTTGTCAGATGAAATACAGGACACCCAGTTAAGTTTGAATTTGAGACATGCAACAAACACGTTTTTGGTATGACTATGTCTCGAATATCCTATCAGGCATAACTATACTAAAGACAAAGCAGAGCAAACTGTTTTTCTAAGACCAGGAGAAAACAGCAAGGGGATGGTTGAAGCATGGAAGGATATGAGAAGGAGCCCAACAAGGCTGCGTGTCCCAGGTCTCCGACTCAGCTCAATCCCAAAGGGAGCTCCAGAGTGCGAATTACACCTCAGTGCCCATCCCTCATCCAGGCAAAGGGGCTGGGCTCCTGCTCTCATACATCGCATCAGTCAGGCAGTGAGGGTGGGCTCTTTGGTGGGTGGGAGCTGTGGGGCAGGGCAGTGGGGGATGTAAAGTTCCACTTGCAGGTACTTCTGGATCTTCCTAACACGTGGCAATGCAGCTCCAGTGTCTAAGGCATTCTTCAGAAAGTCATACATGCGATCAGTTAATGTGGGTCACACAGAAACGAAGGGGTGAATGAACAGATCTGGTAAGAGGGATAAGAAGGGAAATGGCCATGGCCATACTGTGTCCACTACAAGACCTTAAGCAAAATAGAAATTTATTAAAATGCTCCAGGGAATTCACAATAATGGGCTGGAAACTGGAGGCCACAACCAGTTGTCTCTAGAGGCTATACTCTTGGAATGGCGGCCATCCCTTCGGATTGGCCTGGGCTAGATGCCTCTACCACCATGGCTCTTGATTCACAGAGACAGGAAAAGGGTCTCAATGGCCACTCGAAGCTGCAGTCTTCCCTCCCTCCCTCTGGACAGCTGCCTTCAACTAGAGCATCTGGGGTGCCTGTGGCTCAGTCTGTTAAGCATCCGGCTCTTGGTTTTTGGCTCAGATCATGATCTTAAGGTTTGTGAGTTTGAGCCCCGCATTGGGCTGTGTGTTGGTGCAGACCCAGCTTGGGATTCTCTCTCTCTCCCTTTCTCTCTGCCCTTCCCCTTCTCTCTCTCCCTCTCAAAATAAGTAAATAAACTTCAAATAGAGCGTCTGGTGCTAATACAAAGTGATGGTGAGGTGTAGGCCACCGAGCAATGGCAAACACCGGAAACCCAGCCACACACACATGCAGCATGTGGCCATCATTTTTCCTCACTAGGACAAAAATTGGAGAAAGGAATAAATAATTTAGTTAATGATTTTTTTCATCAGATTTTCATTTGAGTACCTACCACCTGTTTGCAGAATTATCTAATTCTATCTTTGTGACTGTTGTCCGCAGAGCGTTTCAGATGAAAATCCTCACATGCTTCTGTTTAGTGTTCTCCAGAGTCTTCTCACATTTGGAGCACCTGATGTGCTCTACATGCCCTTGTGACCTAGTGCATGGCCTTGTCACCTAGAGCATCCTGTTACCTCCCTCACCCTTATTCTTAGGATGTCCTCGCTTGTTTGGCTATAGATGTTCTTAACTTTTTACTCTCACTGGAACATATTAAGACCATTCCCATCTCACTCCTTGATATTTTCTCTGCCTGAAACATTCTTCCCCAGAATAGCCACATGATTATTATTCTATTGCTTCATTTAAGTATCTGTTCATCTTTCATCTCCAGAGAAGTGTCCTTCCCTAAACTCACATCATACAGACTTTACAAAAGCAACTTCTATCCCATCATCTCTATCTCCTTATCCTTTATTTTTGTTCACAATTGGTATCATTCAGGCTATATTTATTTACTTGGTCTTTCTCTCATTCTCTCCATCCCGTGTGTGTGTGTGTGTGTGTGTGTGTGTGTGTGTGTGTATACATATATATATATATATATATATATATATATATATAGAGAGAGAGAGAGAGAGAGAGAGAGAGAGGTGGGCGGCGGGGGTGGGGGGGTGGAGGTGGACCATTTCCAAAAGGACAAGGGCTTAGCTTGTTTATTTCTGAGTTTTAGGCCCTAAAACAGAGTATGGCACATAGGAGATGTTTGAAGTATTAGTTGAAATAAGGAAGAGAAGGAAGGAAGGAAGGAAGGAAGGAAGGAAGGGAAGGAAGGAAATCTGAGATTAACAGATGCAAAAAGTGGTAATAAGAGATCAAGAACCTTGTCCACATCTTCCTGCTAGTTTTCCAAATGATCTCCTCACCTCCTTGCTAATTGAGAAATGAGTGTGTCTTCAGACAAGGCTTCGGTCCTCAAAAAAGAAAGCGTCTCCTTACCTTATAGCCAAGCATATGTGGGCACAACCATATTATGATTATTGTTCTCTAGAAACACATACTCTAGATTTCTGGGGGTCACACCATCCAGCCAGTCCCACCCTCACCCACCTTTTTGTAAATGTGATCTTGAACGAGTCTCTAGTTTGGGCTCATGGTCTTTCTCCCCCCTTTAAGGCCCCGGCTTTCCATTAGTAGCAGCTTCTTGCCTCAGTAACAGTGTCAGCAGATTCTCAAACTTAAGAAGCAATGGACTGATGGTGCTTTAATAGAGCAAGAAATAGAAAACTTAATTAAGGAGAGTGCAGATACCACATCTGATTTACTAAGCAGCCTGGGCCCTGTATGTGTGATCCCGACTACCAATAAAGTGTGTTATGAGCCATATAATATTGGCATCAAAGAGCAGAAGTCTGAAAATTTGGGGAGCAGGTAAAACATTATATACTTTTAAAGTATTATTATAATTCCTAGAATATGAAATGGGCTATGAAAACCATAATTCAGAAAGGGTTCGTTACATTGGGATGTGATATTAAAGAAAGAACTTGGATGTGTATTGTATGCACTGAGGTATATTGTTCTAATTAGTTTTCCTGTGAATTTAGGTTGCTGAAAGACTTGAGAATAAATTAAAAGTTGAGTGATGCATCACTCCCCCTCCTGACCAGTGGTTTGCAACTGTGATCATACTCATGGGAGGCCAGGCACTTGTTCTAGAAATTAGGGCTGCTCACAGTAGTATACGGTGGGGTTGCTCTTTTCCATTTCTGTTGACCCCAGACATAGTAACATGACCTGATTTGATCAATAACAATGAACAGAATTTCTGTGAGTCACTCCAGTGAAGCTCTGCAAATCAGTGGGTAATTTATTTCCTTACCTTCACCTTGTTTGCTACTCACATATTTTGAGATGTAGCCTCCATCTGCTTGGGTCACAGTGACTATAGTAAGACAAAGCACCTGCTGAGCATGGGTGTAACTAAATAACTTTGCTTTCTTTCTTTTTTTTTAAGTTTATTTATTTATCTTCGAAGGGATGGGGAGGGACAGAGAGAGAGAGAGGGAGATAGAATCCCAAGCAGGCTCCGTGCCATCAGTGCAGAGCCTGACAGAGGGCTCAAACTTAAGAAATGTGATACCATGACCTGAGCCAAAATTAAGAGTCAGATGCTTAAGCAACTGAGCCATGCAGGTGCCCCAATAATTTTGTTTTCTTAAGTCACTAGATTGTGGAGAGGGGTTATGGTAGCATAAACCTGCTTACTCTGAGTAGTACAGAGATTGGCGGCCATTATGATTTTATTGTAGATCGCACGTGAGTTCTAGTGTAGAACAATGGGGTGGTAAGTATGGCTATTATACTCATGATTGGGAGAGAAGAATCATACCCAAATAAGCAAGCACAGGAAAGAAAATGCTGTAAAATAAAGAAAGCTTTGAGGCATGGGGTAAAATCCAGGAATCAGCAGTTATCTATGAGAATATGGAAGGCAACGAAACCAAATATCTAGTTTGGCAAGTTCCTGGAATTGCTTGCAAAATTCTTTTGGATTGGAGAAGGCGCTAATCTATTATCTACATTAGTTAATCTTACATTAGGTACAAAATAAAAGAAAAAATAATTATAAAAACTGTAATACTTGAATGCCTATTGAGTGTTTTCTGTATTTTTTTTAATGTTTATTTATTTTGAGAGAGAGAGAGAGAGAAAGTGCAAGTGGGGAAGGGGAAGAGAGGAGGTAAGAGAGAGAACCTCAAGCAGGCCCCATGCTGACAGCAGAGAGCCTGACGCAGGCTCGAACTCAGAAACTGTGAGATCATGACTTGAGCCGAAATCGAGAGTCAGATGCCTAGCCAATTGAGCCACCCAGGAGCCTCTAGTGTTTTCTGTATTTCTAGTCCACAGGAGACCACAAGCGCTAAGTGAAGTGGTGTGAATTTTTAATTGCCACTGGTCATACTGGAACCATGTAGTGTGGTAATACTGTAGAGCCACATGGAACAGGACTCAGGAGACATGATCCCACAGGAGAAGAGTAACACTGAATACAGGTGCACGGAGGCAGTGTGGGTAAAGATACTGTAAGTTCATTATTAAGATGTCAGTCTTGTACAGACAGCTGTGATGGCGTGGTTCAGAAAATGGCACCATGATGGTGGTCAAAAGGATGACTTCGTGTCAGGAACAGATTCCTGAGCCCGTGCTACAAACCTATGACAGTCACTTCCTGCATCGATGATCTTGGGGAAGCTGTTCAAATTCTCTGTGCTTCAGTGTTTTCATCTTTCAAACTAGAGGAATTCCCACCTGGAATATAGCATTTCCCAGTAGATGTTAACTGTATTTACTAAAATAAACTGTCTTACGGCCACGCGTGGCAGTAGGAACAGAAAGGGCCTTGGAGCCCGATCCATTTGTGGGAAGCACCGACGAGATGGGGTCTGTGCAGGCAAGAGGAGGGGGAGGATCCAGACACTTGGGCGTTACTGTTTTTACAGATGGGGAGGTTTCTGGTACTAAACCTACCGCCCGCAGCTCAGTGTCAGCACATCCCTGGATGGTCAGACCTTCGGGCTCGTCTCAAAGTGATCCTCAGTGATTTGGGGAATACCCAGAGGTCATGGTTTCCTCGAACAAGGTTGACACACTGTACCCACTTCGCCTCTCCTGCCCATTTCATCCTGTTGTCCACTGGCATGTTGTTTAGATAAGACTCAGGCTTCAAGGACATCAGGACAGTTCTGTGGTCGGGGCCATAGAACCAGCTCACAAAGCTCTCAAGCTATGGGGTTTAGAAGGCCTTTGCCACTTCCTGTTCCTTTTGAAAGAGTCCTATTTCACAATGGTCACTATTTCCTGTATTCTTTAGTTCTAAACAAATTAAAAAGAAGGGATGCCTGGGTGGCTCAGTCGGTTGAGCGTCCGACTTCGGCTCAGGTCATGATCTTGCGGTTCGTGAGGTCGAGCCCTGTGTCAGTCTCTGTCTGTGCTGACAGCTCGGAGTCTGGAGCCTGCTTCCAATTCTGTGTCTCCCTCTCTCTCTGCCCCTCCCCCATTCATGCTCTGTCTCTCTCTGTCTCAAAAATAAAGAAAACATTTAAAAAAATTAAAAAAAGAAGATCGGCATTCAATTTTGAGATACTATTAAATTCGTTAAAAGCTTTAAGTAGAACCTGATCTGAAATCTGCACTCATGAAGCAGAAACCTCACACCTCCCAACTCATATGCTGTGTCACATTTTCAGTGTTAAACACAAATAAAAACCACACGTGGTCACCAAAGAGGACAGAGCTGTGCCCTACCACAATTTTCTTTGTCTTTGCAATCTCTGTGCTCTCACTATTCCCCTTGAATCTGCCATTGTAAGGTGGAAACACGCAGCAGCTGTCACAGGGAACAGGGAACAGGGACACAGACGGCACCCAAGGCACACTCAGATGACTGCGAACCCTCTCCAGCTTATTCTTGAGGCAAATCTGTGTCATTGAGCCCACGTGTGTGTCAGAGTCTGATTCAATAACTGAGAATCCGAAGGCCTGACCTTTATATAGAATGCAATGCTTAGCTGAAGATAGGTAGTAAGAACGTGCTAATTTGAAGCAAATCATCTTTGTGTGTGTGAACGTGTGTGATGTGTCGTGCTGCATGTACTTGGGACTCAACAGTAAGTGCAGCAGTTCTGCATAACTCGAACCAAAAAAGGTTGGTTGGTTGGTTGGTTGGTTTCAGGGGAGAGGATCTCATCACGGATGTTGTTAAGAATTTCTGTTCATGGTGATTCTGAGACAGACTGACATTTGGTCAGCCTCATTATTGTTTTTGGTTTCTGCAATTTCCAAGACAGTGAACCTCCTCGTGACCCACCTTCAGGACAGACCACCCCACTTCCCTGCCTTCAGTGCTGGCCCTTCTCGAGTTTCCCTTTCTCAAGGTCATGGCCCCCATCGGGTCTTGCTGTTGCTGGATGGAGAATGCTGTTCTGTTTTCAATGTCTCATTTGATCCCTAAGACCTGATAAAATGGGAGAGATGCCCAGAAACTCGGAAAATCTCCCTTGAATATTGGCAATAGCTCCCACCTTCCACCGTGCGGCTGTGTTAGCCAGGTCACTGGAAGTGGCAAAAGTCAGAGGCCACAGTATCCCACACTCCTTCTGTCCTATTTCTGGATCCTTGTGCCTCTGAAATCTCCCTGGCATGCAGTTACAGACACACGTCTCCACGCACGGGAGTGGAAATCCGTGCTGATTTACGTGTGTGGAGTGTGTTGGGTAGGGGGATAAGTAGGAGGTAGAGAGAGGCTTCCAAAACAGCAGAAGCAGAAAACAAACACGTGTTGTGTCATGAGTCTCTATGACATCACCACTATCGTGCCAAACCCCCTGTGTGCATAAAGCAGAGAGAAATCTATGCAATGCGTATGTGTTTGCATATCTAGGCATATGTATACATCCACACATGCATGCAGGAAGACCTACTTGTCTGCTTTCTCTCCAAACATCTGATTATATAGAAAAGAATAAGAAAAAATTACCTGGAAAACAATGAGCTTACTCATGGCTTTGTTGTCACATATGTATACTGGCAGCTGCCAGAACTGTGATAAGAAGGTGACTTTGCTACCAAGATAGAGGTGACGTCCTCCTCATTCTTCACCCCATGCCTACCTTCTCTGGTTGTTATTCAGCTTCAAAACCCCCAAACTCTGAGGCATAATTGACTTCAGTTTTAGAGTTTTCAAAGAAAAGCCTTCTGGACAAAATTTTTCATTAATTTATTTTTAGCCAGAGAGAAACAGGTGATAACCTTTAAAAATAAGTAAATGGAACTGCTGGAAAACACACACACACACACACACACACACACACACACACACGGGAAATGAATTAGTTATTTTCCTTTTTTACTGTTTTCCTGAAACTTTAGCTTTGTTTTCTGTGATTTTTTTTTTTTGTCTTTTTAAACATCCTGGAAAGACATTGTACCATAAAATGAGAGAAGGGAACGGAGTCTCTCATTAAACTTGGCACCTGAGATAAAGTCTCGGAGGGGCTCAGGAGACAAAAAGGACTAAGACATGCTATAAAAGCCTAATAGTTTGAACCATAGTTCAAAATGTATCTTAGTGGAGACATTTTAATTAAATTCCTTAATATAACATTATTGAGCTCTAATATGTGCTGTGCCTCTTAAAAAGGCAGACACGGTCCCCATCCTTAAGAGATCTCTTTGTCTGCGCAAGGGGTAGGAAGGGATGAATCTGTGGGTGGTTGGAGGGCATTTACATAATTATGTCTCTTAATTTTCACTATATTCCCGTGAGATTAATGTCTATGCCCTTGCTTTGTAGTTGGGAAACTGACGTTTGGGAATGTGAGGGAAGCAGGTCTGAAGCACACAGCTACTTGGTACTTCAGGTTGGATTCAATGAGCTATAAAAAGATACATGTAAATTGCCGTGAACTTTCAGAAGAAGGGCAGGTAATGCTTTCCTGTTGTAGGGGAGGCAAGATTAGAAACACTCCATGGAAGAGTTGGTTATCTAGAACTCAAACAATATAAAGGGGTTTGCTCAGGGAGCTGGGGAGGGGGTGTTTTGAATGGAGAAAACAGCATGAGGAGAACAGGGGAGGAAGAAGCATGGCGTCTGTGGAAGGAGGTGACCCGAGCATGGAGTGGGCTGGGTAGGGAATGTTATGTACAAGAGGACAATAAGACAAGAGAATGGAGAGGTTGGTCTGCTAGGATCATGCAGGGAAAATATTGTGATTTTAGGCAACAACGAACCACTGGAGTCTATGAGCTCAATGGTAGCGTGGTCAGTATTGGCTTGGGATCTCAGTCCGTCACAATGCATTAAGTGCTCTGAGGTGAGACGTCCCTTAAACAGCTCCGTGGGAAATATAACAGGGATGGAACATTCTGGAAACAGAAGACATGGGTTGCATTCTATCTCCAGGAAAAAATAACTGGTGTTTGTTGAGCACTCACCACATTCGTGCTTTAACAATCCTTCCAAACCCTTTGAAAATCCCATGAAAATATAGTAAGTCTGGGAAACGTCTTCTTCCTTTCTGTTGAGGACAAAAACAGAGTAACTTGCCGAACACACAGAATTGGCTTTGCCAAAGGAAGAATGGAGGGTGACACAGAGCTTCAGCTGGAGAGGCTGGGTGTGGCACTTTTTAGTGCCTGAGCTTAACCCTCCTTCCTGAATGGGGAGATGACATTGACCAGCCCCTAGATGCAGTACAGACCTTGAAATGGGGTGACCACTCGGTAAAGCATGCAGGCCAAGATAACGTGACAGTCCTACCATGTAACTGTTGAGCTTATGTTTGCCGAGAAATGCATCACTGACCTCCACAGAGGCATAGATAGATGAAACTAAACCAAGCCCTGTTTTATCAAACCACTGAGATTTTAATACACTGGTAATCAGGGGCGCCTGGGTGGCTCAGTCGGTTGAGCGTCCGACTTCGCTCAGGTCACGATCTCGCGGTCCGTGAGTTCGAGCCCCGCCTCAGGCTCTGTGCCGACAGCTCAGAGCCTGGAGCCTGCTTCGGATTCTGTGTCTCCCTCTCTCTCTGGCCCTCCCCCCATTCATGCTCTGTCTCTCTCTGTCTCAAAAATAAATAAATGTTAAAAAAAATTAAAAAAAAAATACTGGTAATCAGCTTCATTATAAGCATGAGGATGGCCTGTTGGGAATGATGGAGACCTCACATCTGTAAAGTAAAATTGCATCCTGGTTAGAAGCCTGAATTCTGGGGTCCAGCAGAGAGAACTCTTCTTGTCGGCCCTACGTTTGAACACTGACAACTATTATGAGTCACTGCTATGTGTCAGGAGCTTTAAATGCTAAACGTACTATTTGCAAGTGCAGGTTGTTAGATATTTTTGTTAAAAAGGGGTAAAAGGTTAAATACGTTTCCTGAGGAAATGAAGATAGTGGTGGGGACACCAGGTTTCGACATCAAATCAGGGGTGTGTGTGAACATTTCGTTTCTGGCGTTTGCAGGTGAACTGTTAAGGTAATTATTAAAATTTAAATCTCATTTCAAAAGAAGGGGAATAACACAGTTTTTAAGCAAGGACACAATCTCTTTATGCAACTGTTGCCATGGAGTAAAAGAGTAAAATCTAGAAAGTGCTCTTAAAAAAAAAAATCACGCTGATTTTGTTTGCTAACTTATTTCCGGATAACTTCTACTTTCAGGTATTTCAGTTTATAAATTAAGTTCCCAATAAATATTAGCACGATTCTTCATTCCTCAGTCGCATAGCAAGATAACACATACGTACCGTGGAGGAGCCCGGTTTAGTGGTAGAATATATTTCTCTTATCTCATGACTTTGTGCCTGGGCGCTGGTTCACTTGGCCGATGCTTGGTGCAGACACAAAGCAGGCAGAAGCTTCGAATGTGCCTACGTGGTCACATCTGCCTTTTTAGCCTGTCATTACCATGAAAAGATCATGTCACGTTTCGCCTGTAGTTTTATATGAACAAGAGAAATGGGCAGACCTGGACCCCGTTTACACAGCCTGGAGACATACTCAACCCAGTCTAGCCAAACACCAGCTGACTCACCAACGCTACAGGCAGAAATCTATGTCTTACCTTCACCAGCTACTGGTTCTGGTTGTGGTTGGTGCTCAGCGCATTGTGGAAACCGCTGGCCAGAACAATAAGCCGTACTCTTCTGGGGTCATCCCTATGGCGGAGATGACATCTGTGCACTTCCTTCTCCCCAAAATAGAACTTCTGTGTCTTCCTATCAATGCTACCTCTTTCTTTTACCAATATTCGCCCAGTGCCTGAAACGTGTCACAGATTGTATTAGGTACGGTGGGCACAAGGATGAATTAGAAATAGTTTATTTGATTTTCTGGACTCTCGCCATACAGCAAACCTTTATGTCAGCAGATCTGTACTTAGCAAGGTTTTCCTCTTCTCTGCGTTTGCTACCAACTCGACTCACCGTGAAGACCCAACCGTGGTATTTTTTAAAACTTAGCCTTGAAGAAACCGATTATACTGTCCTGACTCCTCAGACTGCTTCAATCATAACTTGAGAGAGGACAAGGACACAGGTCCTGGGGGAGAACCTTGGACCCACCAGAGCAACATACCGATGTCGCTGACTGAGAACTACTAATACCCAGTAAATGAGAACACGGAGCCAGCACGCGTCCAGCTCTGAACGCAGAGAGCACGGTTGCGATTCGTTGGTGCGTGAACACATACATTGGAATGCAGATGAACTGAAAAATCGGGCTGATGCTTACATCTCAACTTACCACTTAGTTAAATTGAAGCAACACAAAATATATCTTCTGGAGGAAACTGTTGAATCAGCATCTCTGGGCTTCCACTTCTGAGTTGACACGTTTAAGCTGCTACCTGGTACCTACCACCAACTCTGCTCTCCAGTAGCAGAGGGCGTTCATATTCCATACCCCTGACGCTTTGCTCTATGCTCAGCAAAAAACCCAGCAAGTAATTAAGCAGCCAGATTAAGGCATTCACCTCATTGTGTTTTATTTTGTCTGGTTTAGACATCCACCTCTTTCCTTGACTGGGGGAAGGAGATGATGGATAGATAGATAGATAGACAGAGACAGACAGACATGCTGATTACATCTATAGATTTATCTATAGATCTATATACACATATATGTTTCTTTTGTATATAAAAGAATAATGATGCTCTGTTTATGATTGTTTCACTGCCAGGTAGCATTGTGCCTGCTTTGTGGAAGCTTGAGACAGATGGCTTTAAAATAAACGTAGGAGTGCAAAATATCTAAAGAGGCTTGAGAGATGGATAAGATTTGGGGGGAAAACACATTGCTTTCCAAAAGAAGTTTTTATTTTAACTTCTTTTGAAGTTGATTTTCTCTCCAGAGCATTGCGTGATGAGTAAAACTAATGGGGAATGAGTAAGTAAGTAAGAAAGTAAATAAATAAAAAGTGTTTTCAAACACAATTAGGAAGTAAGACATTAATACTAAAATAAACTGGAACTAATATAAGTTATGCTTCTCCTCTTCCCATTATGCCCTCAAACTAGAAACCAAATTACACTGTACTCTTTAATCTCTGGCATTGTCCAAATTGAGGGAAGCAATTTTGAAAGGCTCATGCATAATTTATTAAAGGTTCCCTATGTAGTGTACTTGCCCTAATTCAATAACATCACACTATTATAATTTGACTTTTAATATATTATGGTTATTTATTAAATTTTTAATTAGTCTCAGAATTGCTTTTAGCAGACTCTAAAATCCATTTTAATAACAGAACTGGACAAAATGAACTATTTTAAATCTCTTGTGTCTTTCTGAAAAATCTTTGGAAATTGTACTCTGTACAGGAGTTGTGTGAGTATACACACACACACACACACACACACACACGCTCCTAAATGGCCATGGTTAAAGGTACAAGGGAGGCTGGATGTCTTCTTTGGAAAAATGTCTACTCATGTCTTCTGCCCATTTCTTCACCAGATTATTTGTTTTTTGGGTGTTGAGTTTAGTAAGTTCTTTATAGATTGTGAATACTAACCCTTTATCCAATATGTAATGTCCACAGCAGAGGCAAACTGATACCAGATGGGTGGAAAGTTCTCGTTAAGGTTCCATTCCAGGACCAATCGTGTACTTCCTATGAAATGTTCAGGCCTGCTTGGAACACATGGATATTTTCAGGGAAAAATTATTTTCTTTACCTTCCTTCCCCATAATTAAGTTTCAATTGCACAGCAGGAAGCAAGACTAAGCCAGAGCTTTGTTTCATAAACATATAATATCAACAAATAGGATGAGTCAAAAGCATATCATTATAATAGACATTAGAAGTCCTGCTTTATGAATTCAACATTGTCCTTCCCCAGTTATGTATCAATGGTGTCAATGTATAAACTGCAATGTGTTTGTGAGGAGTCAAGGTGTGAGCACCTGGCACATAGCAGGAAGCTGGTACCAATTTCCTGAATGACTCTGAAAAGTTTACTATGCTAGTGGCTTAGGAAATTTTTTAAAATGTCATTTGCAGATATCTTCTCCCATTCCATCAGTTGCCTTTTAGTTTTATTTATGGATAAGATATTAGCAAATTAAATATTGGATAAAGGGTTAGTATCCAAAATCTATAAAGAACTTACTAAACTCAACACTCCAAAAACAAATAATCTGGTGAAGAAATGGGCAGAAGACATGAATAGACACTTTTCCAAAGAAGGCATCCAGATGGCTAACAGACACATGAAAAGACACTGAACATCATTCATCATCAGGGAAATACAAATCAAAACCACAGTGAGATACAACCTCACACCAGTCAGAGTGGCTAAAATTAACAACTCAGGAAACAACAGATATTGGTGAGGATGCAGAGGAAGGGGAACCCTCTTGCACTGTTGGTGGGAATGCAAACTGATATAGCTGCTCTAGAAAACTGTGGAGGTTCCTCAAAAAATTAAAAATAGAACTACCCTACAACCAAGCAATAGCACTACCAGGGATTTATCCAAAGGATACAGGAGTGCTGATTCATAGGGGCACATGTACCCCAATGTTTTTAGCAGTGCTTTCAACAATAGCCAAATTCTAGAAAGAGCCCAAATGTCCATCAACTAATGAATGGATAAAAAAGATGTGGTTTACATATACAATGGAATACTACTTGGCAATAAGAGAGAATGAAATCCTGACATTTGCAACAATGTGATGGAACTGGAGGGTATTATGCTAAATGAAATAAGTCAGTCAGAGAAAGATAAATATCATATGTTTTCACTCATATGTGGTACTTGAGAAACTTAACAGAAGACCATGGGGGAAGGGAAGGGGAAAAATAGCTCAAACAGAGAGGGAGGAAAACCATAAGAGACTCTTAAATACAGAGAACAAACTGAAGGTTGATGGGGAGAGCGGAGGAAAGGGGAAAATGGGTGATGGGCATTGAGGAGGGCACTTGTTGGGATGAGCGCTGGGTCTTGTATGTAAGTGATGATTCACAGGAATCTACCCCCAAAACCAAGAGCATACTGTATACACTGTATGTTAGCTAACTTGACAATAAATTACATTTTAAAAAATGTATGATATTGTTTTGGGCACCTGGATAGCTCAGTTGGTTAAGCATCCAACTCTTGATTTCGGCTCAGGTCATGATATCATGGTTCATGGGATTGAGCCTGCTTGGACTTCCCTCTCTCCCTCTCTCACTGCCCCTCTCCCATTCTCTCTCTCTCCCCCAAAATAAATAAATAAACATTAAAAATATATTACATGTTTCATCTCAAAAAATCTTTTCCTTTAACTCTTCAAAAACACAGTATCATTGCACCTCTGTTTATAAAATGAAATTCGAACTCTTTTTCAGTGTAATCAGGGTTCCGTTTTCTCTCCAGCCACCTTATACCCACCCAGTTAATTTTGTGACCATGTGGACAAACTCTTCCACTGCCTTTCATGCTTCTTGAATTATTCTCAGGATTTCCTGCCTAGCAAATCAGGAAAACAAATTTTTGTGGTGCTGAACTGAAATTTGAACCACTGTTCAATCCCAAATTGACCCCAAAACTATAGATGCACAGAAGACATACAGACCAACCATATCACAGGCTTAGAGAACTGAACTAGCATCAGAACTGAACACTACACAAACAGATTGTTCCCTGTTCTACATATGTATGAATAAGCTCCACACCTGCCAAACAAAGTTTGGGACTGAGCTGAGATTCCAACTACTGCCGACAGAGGATAAGACAGCATCTGTGTTCTGAGCCTGTCTGGGTTAAATGCCTGTTAATGCAAAAACAACATTTTCCATGAGATTACAACAGAACCCAGTATCCATGCAACACAACATGAAATTCAAATGTCCACGTTAAATTCAAATTTGCTTAATGTACAAAAAAAGAAGAAATAACCAGTTTTCAAATGAAAAAGAAATTGATAGGTGCTCACTCCCTTGAATTCAGGTATTGGAATTATCAAAAATGAACAAACAAATACGACTTTAAGCCAGTTATCATAACCATGCTTCATGTGGTAAAAAGATACACACTCAAATTCAATGAAAAAAAGAGAAGTTCTCAGCTCGGAAACCAAAAGAACCAAGTGAAAATATTGAACTAAAAAAGAATCTGAAACACAGTTTGCTCATAGGATGGAGATAATAGAGAAACAAGTCAGTGAACTTGAAGATGGACCAATAGGCATTATCCATTCAGAGAAAAATATAGGAAAAAATAACAGGATGTAGGGACCTAATGGGAAATTTTCAAAGTGTCTGAACATATATGTCACTGGTATAATTGAAATAGAAGACAAATATATTAGTATTGTAAAAACTTTGAAAAAAAATTATAGCTGAAAAATTTCCAAATTTGCTGAAAGATTTAAATTTATACTTAAAAAAAGCTCAGTAAACCTCAAGCACAATACCCTCAAAGTTAACCATGTTTTGACACGTATTAAACAAACGTTTTAAACCATTAACTGTAAGGACAATCTTGAAAGCAGCTGGAACAAATGACCTATAACATGAAGGAGACACTCAGCCATTGAATGTGAATTTCTCATCAGAAAACATGGAGGCCAAAAGATGGTGAAAAAAATTCATACTACAATTACTCAAAGAAAACAATGCCACACAGGAGTTCTGTATCAAGCAAAAACATTCTTTAGATTGAAAGTAAAAAAAAAAAAAGAGAGAGAGAGAGAGAAACTGAGAGATTCTCAGGTTCTCAGATAAAAGAAAATTAAAGAATGTGTCACCTACAGACATTTTCAAAAAGAAATTGTAAAAGGAGTTCTTCAAGCTGAAGAAAAAGAAACAAGGGTAACATGAGTCTTTAGGAATGAAGGAAGAACAAACGAAATGGTAAACATCTGGGGAAATGTGGAAAACCACACGTCCCATCTTACTAAAGCATATATAGCACATATTTATGTGAAGGGGGTAAAAACTACCTATATCACTTCAAGTTTCAACACTTTATTTTAATATTATCTCTAAGTACATTGTGGAAGATTAAATATGCATAGCATATAATCCCTGGAGCAACCAGTAAAAAAATATAGAAACAACCAAAATGCCAACAGAAATATTAAAATGAAATACTAAAAATGATTCAAATAATACAATACAAGGAAGACAATGGTGAAAAAAAGAACAAAAAATCAGAGAGGGCAAAGTGAAAACAAATAATAAAATGACATACTAAAATCCAACCATATCAGCATTTACACAGTATGTTAATTCTCTAAGTAGTCTAAATAAAAGGCAGAGATAGACAGTGGAAAACAGAAAACAAGATTCTCTTTTAAGCTGCCTACAGTTTAGAGATATTTTGACTGCAAAGACACAGATAGATTGTAAGAAAATGTATAGCAAAAGATATATCATGAGCAGTAATCATAAAAGTATAGAGTGGCTGGCTATTTTAGTATCAGATAACATAGACGCTGAGAAAGTATCTTACTGAGATAAAGAAGGATACATCATGATGACAAAAGGGACAATTAATCAGGAATTTTTAACCATTATAATTATCCATGCAGCTAATAAAAAAAAAGTCTCAAAATAAAGCAAGTTTGACAGAATGAAAGGGAGGAATAGAGGATCCCACAATTTTTTGTAGTTGACAGTAATATTCTCAGGGATGGATATAACAACAACAAAAAATCAGTAGTGACATATAGAATCTGAGGAACACTATCCACTGCTTTAGTCTAATTGAAATCTATGGATCACTAAATCCAACCAATGTAGAAAGCACACCCTTCTAATGTACACATGGTACATTTGTCAAGATGTTGCCGTGATGGACCATGAAACAACAATTTTTTTTAATCATACAAAATATACTCTCTGATCACAATGGAGTTAATTTAGAAATCAGTAACAAAGATATCTAGAAAATTCTCAAATATCTGGAAAGTAAGCAGCACACTTCTAAATAAAATCACAAGAGATATTGAAAAACACTACAAACTAAAGGACAATACAACTAAAATGAAGGAAACTTAAAGCTTTAAAATGCTTGTATTAGAAAATAATGATATAAAATAAATTTCCTAGGGATCCATGCTACGAAAAAGAAGTAAACCTGGGGTCCTGGGTGGCTCAGTCGGTTAAGCATCCGACTTTGGCTCAGGTCATGATCTCACAGTTCGTGAGTTCGAGCCCTGGGCCGGACTCTGCGCTGACAGCTTGGGGCCTGGAGTCTGCTTCGGATTCTGTGTCTCCCTCTCTCTCTGTCCCTTCCCCACTTGGGTTCTGTCTCTCAAAACTAAATAAACATTTAAAAAAAATTTTTTTAAGACATAAATGTGAAGTAGAAGGCAAAAAATAATAGAATAAATCAATGACGTAGAGAACAGACAAACAGGAAATAAATAGTCAATGGTTCCTTGGAAATATCAAGAAAATTATGAAATTAAGCTGATCACAGAAAGGAAGAACACAGATCATCAATAACAAGAGTCAGAAAGAGGCAATTACTACAAGTCTTATGAATAGTAAAAGGGTAATAAGACAATACATCAACAATTTTTATAACAGTACATTTGACAACTTAGATCACATGGACAAGATTCTCGAAAAATTATAACTTACCAAAATTGACATAAGAAGAATTGACATAAGACATTTGCCGTCTTACTGAAGAAGCTGAATTTATTAGCAAAACCTTTCCAAAATGACAACTCTAGACCAATTTGATTTTCTGGTAAATACGATCAAATAATCAACGATAGATAATAGAGAAATGCAAAATTTATATATATGTATAATTATACTAGATACATTTTAAGGTGTTTTATAAATCTAAAGATCTTTAATATTCCCCAAATTAAAAATTTTTATAATATATCTCTGTAAAAATTCATGGATTATATAACTATAATCTATAAACTATATAGATCTGTAAACTATAAAGTGTACAAATGTATAAATCTTATATCTTTGTAAAAATTCATGGATTATATAACTATAATCTATAAACTATATAGATCTGTAAACTATAAAGTGTAAAGGTATACCGTTTTCTTTCATTTTTTGACTATACCCAATCCCCTTCTTCACCAACCCCCTTTTTAAGACTTATCTCTATATTCTGTCCAATAATTCCCATACACTCCTATGACACGTGCTTCTAAGTGAGATCATAGTAAAATCCTTCAATCTTTCATAAATCTTGTATTTGTGAACACCTGGACTTGATTATTTCTGATAATGATAAGTGTACTGAAAATTACTGATTTACACTAATCAATTGGTATAATCCTTGATTATCGCCATCCAAAGCCTATCTATCCCTTAAGACCTAATTCAGATGAGAATCAAGCTTATATGTGAACGTACAAATAAATCAGTAGCCTAAAATCCTATTCAATCCGGACCTTAAATCATAATTTGCCAGGGTTTCCTGGTACTCCTAGCCTACCACGCAGTGGCCAGGTTAGATGTGCATCTTTTGTCGAAAATACCAGACATCTGGAAATAATTTATTTAAATAAAACCAGCAATTATGCATTATGTATTTTTCCATCCCTGTATCTGTATTGATGTCCTTCCTTCTAGCTGATGAGCACTTTTTCTTAAAAAAAACAAACAAGGGGCGCCTGGGTGGCGCAGTCGGTTAAGCGTCCGACTTCGGCCAGGTCACGATCTCGCGGTCCGTGGGTTCGAGCCCCGCGTCGGGCTCTGGGCTGATGGCTCGGAGCCTGGAGCCTGTTTCCGATGCTGTGTCTCCCTCTCTCTCTGCCCCTCCCCCGTTCATGCTCTGTTTCTCTCTGTCCCAAAAATAAATAAAAAACGTTGGAAAAAAAAATTTAAAAAAAAAAAAAACAAAAACAAAATTCAGATTCCAGTTTTGTTTTGTTTTAATTTTTGTTTCCTGGGGTTCTGTTGTATCTGGAAGTCACTTGGTGCTTTTCTGGTATATGGCAGAGAAAAAGCAAATGTGAAATGAATTTGAAATTTAAAACAAGGGCCCCCTTTATAGAAAAATACCTGTATTTCAGGTAAGCAGGGATGATTTGAGAGCTGGTATCCTCTGGACATTTCAGTATGTTTCTTGGAAATTAAGCCCTCACTCTATCCCTTAATACACTCCTCTAAACCAGATTTTCATAGTGTATTTGCAAAGCACCTTTAATGTCAAATGAGTTCCTGTACTCAACTTCATTATCATAAAAATGCCAGTTCTTCTGTAGTGAGGAAATCCAATTACTTATGACTAAGGTGTTTGGATGAAAATGACAAAACCAACAACTGTTAGTGGAAAAAAGGCCAGTGTTTTCTAGAATCTCACTGGGGTTCTGGTAAGGCTCTATGAATATGGAAACGGAACCAAAACAGGAGGCTTTGCAAAGCTTAGATCACATTCAGTTCTTTCTTCAATTCAATTTTGTTGGCTTTCAAGAACAGCATCAGAGGGAGATTAGTCCTCATTATATTTTCTTTTTGATTAATTTGTCAGATTTGAACGAATGAGGGAGATTAACACAGGCCAAGATGAAGGGTCTGTGACAGAAGTGAACAGGTTCCTACCGTGTTTAGTAGAGGGATTGTCGTGAACAGAGCACAGGGTTCTGACATTGGAAGGACAGGTATTGAATTGTGGCTTGACCACGAGGTCGGTCCCACGGGCAGCCTACCCAGATGCTTCAACCCGCATATGTCACCAGTAAAACGAGGGAACAAGTGGCCACTTCAGGGTGGCACGGTTAGGGCAAAATAGTTGAATTTGTTGCTATATGCAAAATCACAACACAGGGTAGCTGTACATTGTAGAAGTTCAAAGGCAGTTTTTGTCATTAAAGAGTACCTAATGTTTTATAAAGAGAGAGTGCTTTAGGGTAAGGCAGATCTAGGTTAAGACCCTGGATCTGCCTTTGCTACCTCTTTAATCTGGGGGAACATATTCAATTATTCTGCACCTCTGTTTTCTGGCCTGAAACACAGACAGGATAAGTCTCAGTTCTAGGTTGTCATGAGTTACGTGAGACTGAATGAAATGTGTGGTGCAAGGTCAACCCCAAGACTTTAACTCACTCCCTTTCCCCTAATGCTCTTCCTCATTTCTTCATATGCGGGGAACGAACGGAGGGTGATGCTGACAGTAAAAGGTAAGTGCCAAAATAACCAGGAAGCTTTTCTTTTCAAGATAGATACGATTTCTGTGTGGACACCAGCCCACTTTCCTGAGAGGGATCCTTATCGAAGTGCCCCTTTCCCAGCTAAGACAAAATAACACCAACACCACCGGCCTTCCTATGTCCTCATAACTCAAGGAACCAACTCATTGCTCCCCTAATCTGACTCTCTCGTATTGAAATCATCCCCAGTGAACCCCCAACCTTATTGTCTTCATCTGGTAGAGAATGTTGCAAGAATGTGGTCCGGGAGAAATATAGACCTTCCTAAGAAGATGGTGGAGTTTTTTATTTGTGAAAGTCTCGGGGGGAGATATGTCCCCTGAACTCTGTCCCTGCAGCTGGATCTGGGGAAAAGAAGTATCTGCTTTCCAGAGCTTTCCAAAACTAGCTTTCCAGCTAAATGACTTTAAGATTCTGACAGCCTATAATTTTATGGCTTTAGGGTTCTGACTCTGTGATCATAAAGATTAAAATGTGTAAAGTCTGTTCATCTAAAATGTAACATGCTGGAGGTCTACGATTTCAGCTCTTATTTGAATATTCCCATAACATATGTAGATTCTACACAGTGCGCCTGACTGGTCAGAGACCTCTCTGGCTTTCCTAGCCAGTCTCTTTCTCTTCCCAAAGAACCTAAAGATAATAAATAGAAAGGTAACCTTTCTCTTTCTCGAACCTAAGAATAATAAATCCCTGACACTTTCATGTGGCATCTACTGAATGAGTTGAACACCTGCACACCGTGTCTTTTGAAAAAGCTTCTGCTGGTTAGGGGCAGCTGGGTGGCTCCGTCGGCTGTGTGTCCAACTTGGGCTCAGGTCACGATCTCATGGTCCGTGGGTTTGAGCCCCACATCAGGCTTTGCACTGACAGCACGGAGCTTCTTCAGATTCTCTGTCTCCCTCTCTCTCTACCCTCCCCCCCCCCCCGCCATCTCTCTCAAAAATAAATAAAAACAAAAAATCATGCTAGTTATTTATCCCTTTGTCAAATTCAATTTTGATATGTAACACTGCATAGGGAATAAGTGGCCGACACAGATGTAACTGGATATTTAACGTGATGCAAAGGCAACACTTCGTTCAACAATATCGACTTCCATGCCCTCATTTTAAAAATCACAAATCTAGGATACCCTCCTCCTGGAAGCCTGCCTGGATTAACCAGAGACAATTTCCAGACACATGAAATCTCAATTAAAATGTTTCCTTTAAAAAAGCCATGATATTGTAACTCTTCAAATGTCTTGAATACATGCTCTACTTTTTAATTGGTTTGTTCAGAGCACACGTTCCAAGATGGCGGGATCACAGCTGGCGCACAAGTGTGCAAAGTTGCATGTGCTCAGGGCTACTTACAGGACAGACTGTGTACAACTTGACGAAGTGACCACTAGGTGGGGGTGTTGCCCTGTTTTCTAGGGCAAGGGCGGTGTCCATGCTCCCCAGCTCCACCATTGTTAGTGCAAAATCTATAAAGCCTTTCCAAACAGGTGCATTAGTTTTTGTCTAAGCAGGAGAATCGATCAGTAATTTCCACTCTGATAAGGATGGCATATTTCTACAAAGGATTTTGAATGTGGAAGTACCTGACTTGGCTCCATGAAGTTTAGGGGTTTTCCCTAGGGAAATACATTTTTCCTCCCCCAAATCAGTAGTTTATTTTGACATGAAATTTTAATCTATCTTGTAAAAGGTGGCATGTGACACCGATGTCTTGGCCTTTAGATTGTCATTAATTTTTGCTATCATTGTCAATGGTACTTGATTGGTCTGGTTTGCGGTCTGGCTCTGTGAAAAGAGGAGTTTGGTTTGTCTAAGGTGGCATCTTCATCTAAGGCCATGCACCTGTTAGGTGCAATCTGAGGACCTCCAGTCTCCAGGCTCTGCCACTGCCACATCTTTGCCAGGGATGTACTAGGGATTGTGAGATGTGAGGTGTGTGGAAACCTTCCGAGATGTGAGGTGTGAGGGCCAAGGTATGATGGGTTTGTCTAGGTGTGATCCACCACAGGTAAGGCGATGCATGATGTTTATTTGAGCAGCATGGTCCAACACCACCATAATGCAAGCCACGTATGTAATTTAAGCTTTTCTAATAGTTGTATTTTTTAAAAAGTGAAAGAGAAAGGTCAATTAAATTTAACCATGCATTCATGTAATCCAGTGTATCCAATATGTTGTCATTTCAACATGCAATCAACACAAAACTTTTATTAATGGGATAGCTTACCTTCTTTTTCCTTGTGCTAAGTCTTAGACATGAGTGTGTATTTTATACTTTTAGCACATCTCGATCCGGATACTAACCATGCTTTCACAGGGAGTACATGATCTGTATTTAGATTTCAAATTCCTTGTGTGTGCAAAAGTAGGTCCACCTAGCCAAGTAGTTGCAAACGTACGTGTTTTCCAGTAACTGAGGGTCAGATTCTTCACATTCTAAATAGTTACAATTAAATAAAACAAACAAAAAAAAAATCAGTTCTTCCAATGCACATGCCATGTATCTAGTGTTCAATAACCACCAGAGGCTAAAATGAAAGTAGCATGTTACACTGAAAATAATCTCTGTAGATCTTGATATGAGAAAAGGAGACAGTCATTCTATAACCCTCTGGGAATTTCCGGAGCTGAGAACAACTATGCTATCAGCGTAACTCTCGGCATAACTCCTCTCCCCAGCATGATGGGACATCTTTTGAAAGCAGGACGCTGCATTTATGACTGTTTTGTTCATACTGCATCTAGTACAGTATTTGTCACACTTCAAGAATTTGATACATACTTGTCAATTGAAATTGAATAATGCAGCTCTTTGCAGATATCACGTAACCCATGACAATTGATGAAATTCATTAATTATTGGGGCGCCTGGGTGGCGCAGTTGGTTAAGCGTCCGACTTCAGCCAGGTCACGATCTCGGGGTTCGGGAGTTCGAGCCCCGCGTCAGGCTCTGGGTTGATGGCTCAGAGCCTGGAGCCTGTTTCCGATTCTGTGTCTCCCTCTCTCTCTGCCCCTCCCCCGTTCATGCTCTGTCTCTCTCTGTTCCAAAAATAAATAAACGTTGAAAAAAAAATTTTTTTTTTTAAATTCATTAATTATTATGAATATGTTCCTAGCATTCATCAAATATGACTGGTAGTTGATTGGTATTGAGCTAAAGCCTCCTTATGGGCCTGATAATCCCAACTCAAATGGAGTTCACGGAGATGACCAGAGTCGGTCTATTTGACTGAGAGACATAAATAAATAAATAAATAAATAAATAAATAAATAAACAAATAAAAATAAAAAAGGAAGAAAGAAACTTGCCTTTTATTACATTAATATTCTGTCCCTGACAATTATCGAACTTTACGAATCTCAACCTCATTACATTTGGATGGGAGCCAACTGTCTTTAGGAAAGAGCACTAAAAATTAATGATAGTGAATTGCTGGGAAAAAAGTGGTAGAAAGAAGCATATGGTTAATGATGACATATTATTGCAGAAAATGCAGGGGTTCATACAACGGCTAGGACACAGGGGATGCTGCTAACTCAAGGGGACAGAGTGGGGACCAGGCATGTCCTCCCAAAGCTGCTTTGTGACCCTGCTCTACCTACGGATCAAATGGGATAGGGCACCATCACTTCCTGGATGCTGAGATTCAGCACATAATGGGGCTTTGTCACAAACCACAAATGGAGACACTTGCAGGGAGAGGTGTCTTGCTCTGTGTCCTTTAAACTGAATCTCGTTGTGTGTGAGTTTAGCACAAACAGATGGGGCACTTGAACACCCATATGCCCAGCTCACCATCCTGGGCGTGGAGATGGCTGCATTCTGAAATTTCTTGCCCTGGAATAATGAAATAGTTCGTCCTGTGGTCAGGAAATAATAGAGTCTGAATGAAAGACCTTCACTCTTTTCAAACATAGATGTGGTGCCCATCCCAATGTTTACCAAAGGAATGCCCTCTCAGCGGGCTGTATTTGGATGCTTTGTTTTCTGGAGTGGATGAAGGGCACTGTAGGTTTAGAGGAAAGAAGAGAGAAATGGAGTTTAGGACAAGCATCTGGAACTTAAAACAAAACAAAACACACAAAAAAACAAAACCCACACCCACTTTGCCTTGTCCATCTTGAATTCCCCATAAATATTAAGAGGGTGACTTGCTCATGATCCTTTAACTATTAATACAACTTAAATTCTTTGATTCAAATCAAAGAAGACATTGGTGGGGACAAAATGGTTATTAACATTCAAGTAGGATTAGGAAATAGACTGCAGAGCAGCCTTGATCTTGCCCAAACCCACAGTCCATCCTGTCTGCAAGCTCCTGAAAGCAGGTGCATAAAGCAGAAAGAATGACCAACATAGCAGAGTATTGATTCTTAGCAAGCTTGGCAACCAACCTCTGAAGCACAGGTTTGAGGCTCAAAGCTTACCAGGCTTTTTAAAAGAATCTTTTTCAAGCCAGGTCTCCATCAGCTCAACTCAGGATAAGTGAGTGGAAGAAAAAACACGTGCACACACACACAGAATGAATTACGTGTCAAATGGAAAGTCTATGACTTATTGGATATGTGACGTTGGGTTCATTTGATTCATTTTTATAATGGAGGGAACCATAATATCAACTTTATCATTCTCATTAAGGGTTGAATGTGTCTCAGTCTCCCAGCACTTGAAATACAGCAAATTATGACTACATGTTTGTTGATGGAGTAGAGGAAGCCTCACTACTTTATGTCACTGTCTGAAACTGCCTAAAACATTTATTTTAATGTTAAAAAATGATCAGGGCACCTGGATGGCTCGGTCGGTTGAGCATCTGACTTCGGCTCAGGTCGTGATCTCACTGCTCGTGGGTTCAAGCCCTGTATCGGGCTCTGTGCTGGTGGCTCAGAGCCTGGAGCCTGCTTCGGATTCTGTCTCCATTTCTCTGCCCCTCCCCTGCTCACTCTCTGTCTCTGTCTCTCTCTCAAATATAAAATAAAATGTTAAAAAAAAATTTAAATTCTGGGGCATCTGGGCAGCTCAGTTGGTTAAGCATCTGACTCTTGATTTCAGCTCAGGTCATGGTCTCACGGTTTGTGAGTTTGAGCCCCGCGTGAGGTTCTGTGCTGACAGTGAGGAGCCTGCTTGAGATTTTGTCTCCCTCTCTCTCTGCCCCTCTCCTGCTCATTCATTCACGTGCCCTTTCCCTCTCTCAAAATAAATGAACATATAACAAATAAATAAAATTTAAAAATTGAGATAATAGTAGATTTCCCCTATGTTTGTAACAAGCAATCCAGAGAGATCCTGGACACCTGTCATCCCAGTGTCCCCAACTGTCACATCTGTGTCATGACTTTAAGAATCTGTGTGTCCTCTACTCTCTCTTGTGTGGGGGTTTCTGAAGATAGTAGCAGCTCAAGATCAGTGAAGTTGGACCCAAAGTGGCATGAACCAGGATTTGCAGCAAAGGTTCTTGGCTTTGGCATCTCCACGATTGCCCCTTCCCAAGCGAGCAATGAGACTTCTGACAAGGAAAAGGACAAGTGTGTTCTTCAGATTCTCTTGTTTCTGTGCCACCTGTATGCTCTGACTGCACTGCTTCAGCTGTCTCGGCAGGGGTGGGGCGGGGGGAGCGTATAGCCAGGACTCGGTTGACCTGGAGCCCAGCTGGGGGCTGGAGAAGAGTGTGGTGTTCTGCTCTGAGGAGCCTGACCAAGTGTCACTCAGCCAGCAGTGTCGAAAGGAGTGTAATTCTCTGTCCCAGAGGAGAGTCCAGCTCCACAGTCACAGCTGGAAAGCTGGCTCACCAGGTCCCCCGGGACTGTACCCAGGGAAAGGGGATGGTCAAGTTCTCCTGGGCTCACAGCCTGCCCCGCTAGGGCTCCTCCCGGGATGAGGCAGCATGGGAGCACAGTGCTCCAATTAGTAAGTGATAAACGCATCGTGGTTCTGGTTCGAGTGGTCATTTCAAGCAGGATACCAGTTCTAGTGGATTGAATGGGCAACTAACTGAACTCTCAAAAACACCATCCTGTGGCTTCAGTTCTCTGTCTGAGCCCCCCTCACTCCCCAGGCCCGGACCCTTTCCCCCAACATTCTCAGGAAATAGAAGCCTTCAGTAAAGACTGCGTCTACTCCTGACTCTTTCCTACAGATGCGTATCTCCTGGTAGATGAGGGTTATATTCCCTTCAGCCCCATCCGACTCTTTGTTGGGGGGGGGGGGGCTGTGCACCGGTCTCTCCTCACTAGATGCCAATAACATAACTCTGACAACCAAGAGTGACTCCTGACTTGGTCCCAAGTCCCCTGGTGGTGGGGGTGAAATCTCCCCTTGTTTGAGAAGTACTGAGGTAGACTTCTGTCCTTCATTACCATCCTCTCTTGTCTTCTCAAACTACTTGCTTTATTACATATTTATTCTTTGTTTTCCTGCTCTCAAAGTCCTTCCATCCACCGCCTCCTTTCATGGTGTATATAAAGCCATACCTGTTACTCCTACTTGAAAACAAATAAATAGCAAAACTAAACTAAAGAAACCAAAGCCACACAACCTTGACTTTGTGATCCTCCTGGCTACCAGACTGCCGCTCTTTGATCCTTCCACCTCCAAGAATGAGCTACGCTTCATGCACATGTGTATGCAATGTGTCCTGTCTAATTTGGTTTATGATGCCACAGTTCTTGAAACTGTTTTGCCGAAGTTTCTGATGGCCTCACACTTGCTAAATCCCATGGAAGCTTCTAATTTCTCACATTTTGCATTCTTTGCAAATCACACAACTTTTGACCAATTCTCTACCCACACAGATCTTATACAATTCCCTATTCCTTTAACTTCCAAGTTAATATAGTTTCTGGTGTTGCATTTTGTGCCAGCCTGGTGTATAATTCATCAGATCCTGCACATGTGTCTAAATTGTCCCTCATCATTGTTTGAAGTGATTTCTTCATATGACAGCCTCTCAGGCTGTTCAGTGGCTCCTGGTTCACGAGCACAGTGTCCGACATAAAGTCTTTAAGTGAAATGATGGCTGGTAATTGGACCATTCAGCCATTTTCCCTGTGTCAATGACACCCTTTCTGTCATCTTCGCTGGCTACTCTTCACCTTTACGCCTACAACCTGGAAACATAGGTATTTTCCTACCATCCAAACATCTTCCTGTTCACCTAACATCCTCCCAAGGTGAGCACAACGACTTCTGTAGCTTTATAACCTTGAAATTATCTCAAGACCATCTCTAGTCAAGACATCTGTCCTCCACTCCATGCTCATTTTCAGCATGCTCTCTAGACAGGTATCACCAAGCTATTACCCAGACCACTAAGCAAAGAATGTACAAAACAGAGCTAGTCAACATTCCAAACTCTCAGTCCCTAACTCATGGAAGAAGAAAAATAAAGGGGAAAAAAAGAGAAGAAATATTACAAAAGAGGAGAGGAAAAAGGAAAAAAAACCCCATAATTTTTCCATATGTTTCTTTCCTGTATCCCTTATCTGGAATCAACTTGACAAAACTAGGAAACAGTGTCTGTCTTACTGCCCCCTCTGTAAAATCCTTGTAAATGTAGTCACCAGAACTTTAACTCCTACCTTCTATATCTCTTTTTGAATTAGCCCCCTCCCCCCTTTCTTTCATTCCTGTTGCTATGGTCCGAATTCAAACATGTTTCATCTGTGTCTCAGTTCCTGTTGTGATGTTGCCTCCGTTCTAGAACACGAGTGAGCACATCAATTCCTGTGCTACTTACTTTCCTGCAAGACAAATGCAGTAAGCCCGGGCCATGCAGTTCAGCATCTCGCTCTGTTCCCGAGCCGTTCCGTGTCTGTATCCTCACCCTCTCTCCTGCTGCACCCCAGACCGCTTGCTGAGCTACGGTGGGATCTGCTCCCCACATCACCAGGCCTTTGCTCCATTCCCTTCCCACATCTCAAAGCTCGAGGGCTTTACTCTAACTGTAAAAACACACTGAAGAATTGCATTTCATTGGAAAGCCTTTCTTGTGACCCTGACTCTTCCTCTGAGCTTCCAGAAAGCTCAGTGTGTCATTGTCATTTACACATATGGTACCCCCTACCACATCAGCAGCTCTTTATGAAGAGAGACCATATGGGGCGCCTGGGTGGTTCAGTTGGTTGAGTGTCTGACTCTTGGTTTTGGCTCAGGTTGTGATGACACAGTTGTGAGATGATCAGTTCGCCTTTCTTTTTGAAGTAGGTAATACTATTTCTATTCTTACTGGAATTTTTAATAAAAGGTAACATTTAAATTAATGTAATTAAATTCACAACTTATAAGAGTCCTGTGTCTTGCTAGTCTTATAAAAACAGAAAGTGTCATCTGCTAAAATCGAAATTTCCATCTGAGTGGTTCATTCTATGAGACTTAGTGTGCGCACTTTGTGGACAGGCTTGTGGACCCATGCTCGACTTGGTTGACTTCACGTGACCTTTCTACATTTGCAAACTCCTCACACTGGGGCCTGATGCCATGTACCTCATCAATGGATGTTGCCATGAAAGATGAGAAAGAAATGCTTGTTATTGCTGTAAGTATCATTTCCACTCTAAATATTTGAGTTAATGGAATTTTATAGCTCACCTCTCTCATTGCAATACAGACTTTAATTTCTACAAATTGACTTCTAGTTCAAGGCTTAATCTACTAACTTTATTACAAGGGCAAGCATTAACTCTTTCTTTTCCAAGTGGTTACATGTTTACATGTGCCTTATCACAGAATACATTTTACTTAGCTAGGAGTTTTTGTTTCCATTTTCTAGACAAAATTATTGAGCCTGCTTATTTGTTCAGATGGCAAATAGAGGATTTGAATTTAGCTCTTTCATCTCTAAAAATATAGCTCAGTTCTGTGTATCCAAAGCTTCATTACAAGTCTACAAATGCGAGCAACGGGGGGGAAACTGTGTCAACATTTCAGCCTGTTTCTGAGATGGGGTTAGAGAGAAGGAAGAAATAAAAAGCAATGTCTTCTTTGAAGCAGACGCCCCCTCAGATTAATTTCTAATAGAAGCTGCTTACCACGCAAAATGTCTGCAATGCTCACGTCTCTCACCAGCTTCATGCTCCATTTAAGATATTATTGAAAGAAACAGACAGTGACAAGTATGACATTGGGACGCTCTGGGAGCAATTTATATGGCCAAAAGATGTGGTCAGCTTTCTTCATCTGGTGTGACTTTTGACTTCCTTTTCCATCAAGATAAGATGATATACCTTCAGTGCATCAAGATTTAGGGAACTCAGGTTTTATACCTGCCTGTTCAGTAGGGCGGTCGCTGGTCCTAGGTGACGATTCATAATGAAATTCAAATGAGTGAAAATGAAATAAAATTAAAAATCCTCTTCCTCATTTGTACTAGCCACATTTTAGTGGCTTAATCACTAAATGCTCTACGTGAACATTTCCATCACCACTGAAAGTTCTGTTGGATAGTGTTATTCTGGACTCAGTACCATTTGCTACTATCTGTAGAATCCAGGTATGGTATTCAATGTCACATTTATAAAATCTCTTATTTAGCCTCCAAAAAAATACCTGGGAAAAAACTCTCACTAGATTTGGACATCTTGGGACTCCAAATCTCATTTTATTTATGTTTTTGTTTTCGGAGATCTGTACAGGCATGATGTACAATAGCTGTCCTATATAAGCTTGCCGAAAGAATAAACAAATGTGTGAATATATTTGTTTTTCCTTTAGTGCTAGGATTTGTGATATTTCTCCAGTCATTCCTATTCATTTTCTAGGAAATATATTCAACTGCTAAGAAAAGTGACCAAAAATGTATTGGGTATCCAACGCTTCACCATGCATTAGGCTCATACATTTATTATTTAATTTTATTTCCTACAATAAGCCCGCTGAAGAAGAGATTACAATACTGAGATATTCGCCCAGACATAATTGCAGAAACGGCCACCCCAGGATGCCCACTCGAGTCTGTCAGAAGGCAAACTCATGTTGCCCTGTCACCCCAGTCTTCTTCTGCAGGACAGCACCAAGTCTGGGCAAGACTAGGAACAATATGCTCTTGTTTAGGATATACTGGCTCATTTGCAGTGTTTAATATGTATATACTGCTTCCAATTCTGGAAATAAAGCCCTTCCTTGACTTTCGGGATACCACATCCTCCCCCGTTCTTCAAATCTTCCAGTCGCCCCTTTCAAGTCCTCTCGCATATCTGAGGGTGTTGGCCCTAGACGTGGAGAGAAGCTTAATTCTTTGTATTCTTGGAGCTTGGCAAAACTGTAAGGTACATAGGGGGCCCTTTAAAATATTGGTTAATGGGCATTAAAGGAGGGCACTCATTGTGATGAGCACTGGGTGTTATAGGTAAGTGATGAATCATTAAATTCTACTCCTGAAACCATCATGACACTGTATGTTAACTAACGTGGGTTTGTTTGTTTATTTATTTATTCATTAACGTTTATTTATTTTTGAGAGACAGAGAAAGACAGAGCATGAGCAGGGGAGGGGCAAAGAGAGGGGTGGGGGGAGACACAGAATCTGAAACAGGCTCCAGGCTCTGAGCTGTCAGCTCAAACCCATGAACCGCGAGATCATGACCTGAGCCGAAGTTGGACGCTTAACGCACTGAGTCACCCAGGCGCCCCTAACTAACTTGATTTACATAAAACTAAAAAAATAAAATAAAATATTGGTTGAACATGCAAAAATATGAATGGAATAGTAGACAAGAAACACAGATGTACCAAACTAGAGATTTAAGGTTATCTTTTTTTTTTTTTTAATTTTTTTTTTTTCAACGTTTATTTCTTTTTGGGACAGAGAGAGACAGAGCATGAACGGGGGAGGGGCAGAGAGAGAGGGAGACACAGAATCGGAAACAGGCTCCAGGCTCTGAGCCATCAGCCCAGAGCCTGACGCGGGGCTCGAACTCCCGGACCGCGAGATCGTGACCTGGCTGAAGTCGGACGCTTAACCGACTGCGCCACCCAGGCGCCCCAAGATTTAAGGTTATCTTAAATACAACCTGTCAACCTGGTGCAGTCATATTCTCAATAGCAATCCCTTCATTATTTGAGACTTCCAGTGATGGGGAAAAACTAACTTGTCCTCAATCAGCTGTTGCTTTTGGAGGAATATTCCCTGTGATGAGCACAAGTCTCTCCCTCCAAACGTTTGCTCACTCTGCCTCCTCTGCTCCCTAGGGTCTCACTGAATGAGCCTGTCACCTCTTCCAGCTGGTAGCTTTTCCGACATTTGAAAGCACAAAGGTCACTTAACTACCTAAAATAGACATGGGACCACAGGTCTCAGGCTCCAGGTCACTGGAATACTACAAAGTGAAGCTAGAAATTCCTGGATGCCACCATACTGGCCTTGTTCACATTCTTTAAACTTTTGATGAGCTGCAGCCTACAAGCCCCGTTCATCTGAACACACGCTCTCCCTCAGAGTAAATTCACAGAAACACTAGATGTGAAAATACAAAAGACCCCACACACATTATTTCACTCCCCCCACAACTCCTTCTCGTGTCCACATGGACAGAGAAGTCCAAGATAGTAAAGTGCCTCATTCAAAGTTGCATTACCGGTGAGTAAGAGGGAGCCAGAACTGTTCTGTTTTGTTTTCCTGTTGGTGGAATGCTATCTTCCTGAGTAAGCTTTTTAATACAATTTATCTTTTTTTTTTTTTTTTTGAAGGTATTCTACCTCAAGGAAATGAGGAACCCTGGTGGCCAACAGAAGAGTTTGAGAAATGGCGATAATAAATGATCCCGTTCGGTCCAGCAGGTCACGCAGTGACCTGCTACTTTGCCCGTTAGCCAAAGCTCGCAACCTTGTAGAGCAGAAGGAAAGAGTAGTGGGCTGTATTTGAAATATTCTAGGTTGTCATCTTATTTTTGTCAAAAACTCTGTCAGTTTTCATAACTGGCAAGTGTGGTAATTAACGATCTCTACCCCATAATCGCTTAGCCCCATGACTCTCTGTTTAATATCCGTCACCTCCAGTAGTGTGCACCTTCACACAGGGGTGAGCATGTCCATCGAATTCAGCCCCATATCCAGGGGAACTTGTTCATGTGAACCAACTATTGGCTTTGCTGAGACAGTGGAGGGCAAGTGCAGTGCAGTATCTCAAAGCCAAATGCCCAGACTTAGGCTTTAAGGCCAGAATAAAATTCCCACTTGCCATGTCTCGGCTACTGATAACAGAGCATTTCGAATATTCCAGTGCTGTACAAAGCCCAAATTGCGCCTCTACTGGTGGAAACTGACTTTGTTCCTTGCCATCACTCTCTTCATGCGGTAATGATCTCCTGCTCTATTTTTGCCTTTGTCATTCTAGGACCCATAGACTCTCTGAGGAAGAATTAACTGTTAGGGTGCCTGGGTGGCTCAGTCAGTTAAGCATGCGACTTTGGCTCAGGTCATGATCTCGTGGTTTGTGAGTTCGAGCCCCGTGTCGGGCTCTGTGCTGACAGCTCGGAGCCTGGAGCCTGCTTCGGATTCTGTGTCTCCCTCTCTCTCTGCCCCTCCCCTGCTCATGCTCCATCCGTCAAAAATAAATGTTAAAAAAATTTAAAAAGATTAAAAAAAGAATTAACAGTCATTGGATGACCTGTGGCACACTGTTTTAGAAATGGATTGCATTTTTATCTTCTTCCATTGAATTACATACTTCTGTCTTCTTTCACTTTTGGCTGGACTACTGTCCAAAGTGACCAAGCCTTGGCCAAGAGGCCAGATTCTGGCATTGATACTTGGACTGTGTCCCTTAGGGAATTCCCTTAGCCCTTCAAAGAGGTAAATATAAATTAATCTAAATTAGGTTCAGGAGAAGTTCTAGACTGTTCATCATCTATTTTTTCCTGGTTTCTTCTAGCTGCCATGTATCATGGACACCATAGGCTGCCATCTTAGCTCACGGTGTCCATTCATTTCACTTGAAAGAGTTCTGCATGTCACCACCTAGACTTGAGGTAGGATCAGGTAGGCCTAGAGATGGTTACATTTCCCCAAGTTCCCCAGGGCTTACTAATCAGTGCCTTTGCTTTCACTGTCATACATTGGGATCCATTTTCTACCTTGTACCCAGCACAATCTGTTAACAATATAAATCAGATTATGTCTTTCCTCTGTTGACATATCCTTCAATGAATTCTCACTGCACTCATTGTCAAGTGCAGAGGCTTCCCCATGATGAATGAGGGCCTGTTTAAATTACACCTGCCTTCTCTCCAACTTCATCCCCATCTTGTTCTTGCTGCGGCCCCTCCTGGGTTGCTGATCTCACAGCTCATTGTATTTCTGGTGCCTTCGTGGCCTTCTGCTCTTAGCGTTAGTATTTATCTAACATAGATCTCCTAATTATCATGCATCAGGGCCTTATGTTTGTTTTATAGTTTTCATTCCAAGTTGCATCTACTGAATTCACTTGTTTATTAGTTACTTGTGTTCTGTCCTCTGCTCTGCTGGTATGGAAACTCCAGGTAGGCACCATGGCTGTTTAGCTGTTTCCCATTATTGCCTCAGCACCTCATGTGGGGCCTGCACCCAGAAGGCCACAGATAAATGCTGATTTAAGATTTACTTGGGGCAATATCATCAAAAGCCTTTTTATTAAGTGTTCATTTTTGAGAGAGTGCGACAGAGCACTAGTGGGGGGGGGGGGGGGCAGAGAGAGAAGAAGACACAGAATCTGAAGCAGGCTCCAGGCTCTGAGCTGTCAGCAGAGCCCAACGCAGGGTTCAAACCCACTACCATGAGATCATGACCTGAGCTGAAGCCGGATGCTTAGCTGACTGAGCCACGCAGGTGCCCCATTAGAAGCCTTTTTATACTATTAGGAGCCATGTCTGTTACTTACTGGATGCCTTCACATCCAATAATAAGTGTTTTCTAGTAGATAATCAAAGTATCTTTGATATAAATAAATCTGCATGAGATCGTTGACGTCATTAAGATGATTTCACCACCAGAGGAACCAAGAATGACTAAATCTATCTCTACCAGTCACTTATTTTTCCCCAGAGGTCTCCAAAAGAGATGTACATACAAGCTACAATGGAAAAGGAAAAGATGTAATAATTGCATATCTCCTGGCTGGATCCGTACAATCCTAGGGCAACATTCGGTGATTGAGGCTGATATAATAATTGCATGTCTCCTGGCTGTATCCATCCAATCCTAGGGCAACATTTGGTCATCGAGGCTGATGTAATAATTGCATGTCTCCTGGCTGCATCCATCCAATCCTAGGGCAACATTCAGTGATCGAGGCTGTGGCACCCCGTCTGGAAGGCAGTTGCTGCTCTGTTTTACTCATCTAAGCTTTAAAAAATGTACCACAGAGAGGGACAGATGAATAAGAGAAAGGACGAGGACCAAAAGACAGGGAGAGATAGAGACGGCCCCCTTGCTGCTTTCACATGTCATGGGAGAAGAGAGAAACCACGTCCAACTCGGGATCTTTAAGTAACACTGACCCCATTTGCAACACAACACGGTGCAGGTGACACAGAGTCCTTTTTGCTGTGGTAAAGGGAAGCCAAAGTGAGAAGCATCAGGAACATCTCCTCCCTGAATGGTCCCTGCGTCATGGACTGATACCCACTGTTCTCAGTTGATAAAGACGTTAGAGACTGCCGGCATGGTGGATGGGACATCTGGATGGGATGGGTGAGGAGGGCCTCCCTGGTAATATGGCATTTGAACGGATGCCTCTGTGAAGTTAGGGAGGAAACTGTGTGCAATGCAGGAGGAAAGAGACCTCCAGCCAGAAGGGCAGCCAGAGCAAAGGCCCTGAGGTCGAGTGTCCTTGGTGTGTTCTAGAAGAGTCAGGGAAGTCAGTATGGCCAGGGCAGAGGAAAAGAGGCAGGAGGAGGCCAACTGACGAAACCGTAGATCATACAAGAATTTAAAAACTGGGTGCGCTTTGAATTTTCTTTTGACAGAGATAAGAAACCACAGGTCGTGTTGAGCAGAAGAATAATTGACTTTAACCTCCAATTGTGATTTAAATATGGAAGGACATGCGGCTGGGAATGTGGAAGAGTAGACTGAGTTCACTGGTCAGTATGGGTAGGGCCAGCACCGGAGTGCAGGTCTTCTGGAATTGCAAACAGCACTATTTCAATAGCCACATCCCAGGGAATCCCGTAGTGTAGGTAGAGACAGAACCTTGGACGTGCTACGAGAGAAGAGGACGTCAAGCCTGGCAAGACCCAGGAGCCACTGATCACAGGCGATCTTAGGATGTCATGTTTGTGACTTTTGGGTTTTTCTTTTCTGTAATTTTGTATTTTTTTACCCTATCGCTCAGAAGATGAATAGATATAAGGAGTCTCCTTATTTCGGGGGGAGAATGGTAAAGAAACACTTAACAGCTGCCTCTATTTTCTGACTTTTTTCAAGCCTGAAATGTACCCATTTTACACCCCCCTCCCCCGCCCTGTTGTATGACTTCTTTCCTGGACCGCACAGGAGACAGGAAAGGGCCAAGTCAGGGCCCTCTACTTTGTCAACCAGGGTTGCAGGACCACTAGCGTGTCCCAAATATTTGTCTTTGTTGTGAGTAGCTATTTCGTGGCTTCAGTAGCTGAAGATTTTATTTTATTTTACAGTCTCAAGAATACAAAATAAATAAGGAGACTAAAAGCAACCACGTCAGATACATCTTTCAAGGATTCTGCCAAGATCTGTCAACCTGCGTCTCTAAATAACCAGTGACAAATGTTGTGTTGACATATTTCTCCATTTCCCAGTGAATAATTAACAGCAAATGTCAGGGAAGGCTGGTGAAATAATTTCAAACAAATAAAAACCTACTTCCAACTCATTTCAAGCATCCATAACCCTCTCCGCTATAGACACACTTAGGAAACAAAGCAAACTGTTTCCAAAATTATCAGAAAAGCGGGTGCCTTCTAGGCATGGCAGAATTCTTTCTTCCTTATCATGTCAAAGTGGAAATACGTGGAGAGCTAAAAGTGTGGAAAGTAACTTGGAGACACTTAACGAAGGGAGTCTGTTATTTCTGTGGTGGTGGCAGTGTGGTGTGAAATGAGCAGAACCTCTCATGTCAAATAAATGCAAGTTCAAATCTTGGCACCAACATATTTTCACACCGTGACCTTGAGCTCTTGAATTCTTGTCTTAGTTTTTTCATTCATTAAACAGGAGCAATAACTTCTAGTTTGCCTGGCTGTTGGAAGTTTGAGATAATATGCTTACTTTATGAGGGTCGCACGAAGTTTTGCTGACACTGGCACTTGGGACATGGTCCATGAGTGAATGATCGATTAGTGGATACGCTTTGCACCTCCCAGAATACCTTGCACACAGTAGATACCCACACATTGTGCCCCCTCCACTTCCTTTCCCATTGAACACCTCTTTGATAACTAGCATTGTGTAAATCAACTCCGTGTTGTGGGGACAGCTGTGGAATATTGAGGTGGGGACTAGTTGATGAAATTTTATAGGTTTCTTCAGCTATCAAATTGAAATTTTAGAATCCACCACAAAGGATGTTTTGTTTATTCAATAAAAATTATACTTAGAATACTATATGTTATGTATATTAGCTGGCTAAGACTAGGCACTAAATAAGTATAAGTAAAATTTGAATCATCTGAGATATTTTTTTTGCCTGATAGCCAAGTTTAGAGTTTGTTCTTCATAATATTTAATTTTTTTTAAATTTTATTTTAGAGAGAATGCAAACAGGGGAGAGGGGCAGAGGGAGAGAGAGAGAATCTTAAGCAGGCTCCATGCTCAGTGTGGGGCCTAACACGGGACTCGATCCCACAACCCTGGGATCATGACCTGAGCTGAAATCAAGAGTCGGGTGCTTAACCAACTGATCCACCCAGGGACCCCATGTTCTTCCTAATATTTAAAAGGAAAAGTTCACTGACTACAGCTAAGCACCTTTCATAGCAGAAACACTGGAAAAATATATTTCACTTTGGTAGAGATTGATGAATTAATTTGGATCTACTCTTTAATTGTACGGTTTATACAAACTTTGTATCAGAAGAGAATTAGCAATGAAGACTTAAATGGAGACATTGTGCTTATTTCCTGATGCATGTTCCATACTGATCTATGAGTATTCCTTGCCTTCTAAGGTTAAGAAAATCCTATTGTTAATTAAAAAGATGATTTTAAGTTTTATTTCCGGAGCTGCCTTCCTGATGAAAGTACAATGGTTCTTGCAGCTAGACAAAATACCATATATTTTCTGGAGCAGTACTTATCAGTATGTTTGTTTATAATTTTTTTTGTCTGTGAATTTTCTAAAGTGGCTGAGCCATAAACAGACTAGAGAGGATTTATCCATTTTTACTTGGTAGTATGACAATATCCTCTTAAAGTATTTTTATTTTGCATTTACAGTTTTGTATGTTTCTTTACATCCCTCTAAGAGGAAAGTGGCTACAGATGTACCCTTTACAACAGAAGTCAGCGCACTGTGGCTCACTGGTTAAAAATGAACCACCACCTGTGTTCACATGGCCCTCAAAGGTAAGAATGGTTCTTGGCTTTAAAATTATTTAACTATAAAACTCTAAAAACATTCAGATTTCAGCGTCCATAAATAAAGTTTTGTGGGAACACAGCCAAGCTCATTTATTTACACTTTGTCTACACTGCTTTGATGCTACAGTAGCAAAGTTGCATAGTCGTGACAGAAATTAGATGGCCCAAAAAGCCCCAAATATTGGCTATCTTGCCCTTTAACAGTGTATTAAAAGGTTTCCATATATTCAAACATAAGCTTTGAACCAATAGGATAGCAGAGGCCCAGAGAATTTGTCCTTTGTGTGAAGGCATATCACTAATGAAAGATGTAGCTGGCCTTGGAAAGGCGATCTTCTTGTCAAGGATTTGGTGAATAAAGATGTGAAGAGGTGATAATATTATTATATTAAAGAGGCTTTATAAATTGCATGCGGGATTTATGAAAATTCAGACTTGCTAACTATGAATTTTTCTGTGAATGTCTAGGAACTGCTGTGCTTTGCAAAAGAATTCCTTCCCAATTCAAATCAAATTTGTTTTCTTTTTTTTTTTTTTTTTTTTTTTGCGGATTAAACATTTATGAGTTACATTTATTGGATCTTGAATAGAATTTTCATTTGCTGATACAAATACTTTGCTGGCCAGGGGCTCTGTCTGATTGATGCATGGTTCTCTTTCCTCTCCATCCAAATCTCAGGCTTACTATTTCTACCCCTTCTTTGTTGGCATGCCGGAAGTTTGATCTTCTAAAAAAAAAAAAAGTGGGGACACAAAGGATACAAGAATGGTTTGATTCAAAAAGCTGATGAAGTTTACAAAACTCTGACCTAAAATAGGACGGCCAGGTGGATTTTAATCAAGCAACTCAGACTTTCTTTTTTATTAGAAATCCAATTTTTTTCTGATAGAATTCAACTCTGAGACTGGGGGTATTTTTCTTAGTGATTTCTCCAGCAAAAACAGGGAAAATAGGTCTTCTGCTCTCTCTCTCTCTCTTTTGTCTTGTTCATTTATTTAGTTTGAGAGAGAGAGAGAGAGAGAGAGAGAGAGAGCTTTTAAAGGGCAGAGGGAGGGAGAGAGAGAGCACCTCAAACAGGCTTCATGCCGTCAGTGTGGAGCCCAACACAGGGCCCTAACCCACGAACAGTGAGATCATGACCCAAGCCAAAGTCAGTTGCCTAACTGACTGAGCCACCCAGGTGCCCCCGCTCTCTCTCTTTCTGATGCAACGGCTCACTAAAAACAGCATGTCCCAAAATTTAGTTGATTTGTGCCACTCTTTCCAGTAGGCAAGATGAGACCAGCTGTGAACATGAAAAGGGGCTAATTATGGGCAAAGCGACCAAGTCTGTGGGTCTGGCGCAGGCAGACAGTCTTGCTTCTCTTTGGTCGATGATGAAGTCTGATTCACAGACCTCATTGGAGGAAGCGATAGCCCGTCCAAGCAAAAGGTGGCAGAGCTTCGGAAGCAGAGGCTATCACAGATAAACCATATTGGCTAAAAGCATGGATTTGGGATTCAGACAAGTCTGAGTGGAAGATACCTTTGTCACTCAAATGTTATAGCCATGAGAATATATTCTTTTTAACTTTCTGAATTCCTTACCTAAAAATGATGGTGATGATGATGATGATAGTGTCCTTACTTCTCTCTTCTTAAGTTGTTAGGTTGATGAAATGAAATACCATACATAAAGTACTTACGTAACTGGTTGTTTGAGGTTGTCATACCTCTAATGGGTGTGACCTGCTGAGTGAGGGCTCTGGCAGCAGAAGTGGCTGGGTCAAAATGGTTACAAGGCTTATAATATCCTCTGCATTCTACATGGGCAGGTCAGTTTAAGTTAACGCAGGACCCAACCAGCCCACTAGGATTATAGGTCTTGGGATAACCGACCGCCAAAGCAGGGATCCTAGGAAGCACTGACGGAGTCCCAGTCATGCAGACTGGGATGCAGGATGGAACTTTTGATCCAGTGAAGAATTAGAGTTCCTTCTGTGACTCAAAGGAGAGACGAAATCATGTAATCAAGGACAGATCTGGGGTGTATAGGAGGAAACTGCTGCTCTGGGGCATATGCACACCTAAAATTTCACCATGAGCCCATGCGGTCCGAGACAGGCAGACCAACACCAGGTCTTACATTAATACACTACAAGGATTAGTTTGAAAGGCTCATACAGCAGGGAAGGCTGAGTCTTAATGGATGAAAACTTACATTCCCAGTAGCTTTATTGTACTCTGGCCATCCGAGGCCCGTTGCACAACCAGTGACCAAATAGTCTAGAGAAATGCTGTATTGTGCACAGTAGCATCAATGCACTGCCCTCCTGGGAAATCATAAACAGAGATTTGGGTCATGCATGCCCTGAATTTGGATAAAGGGACAACATCACTCAGATTTTGCCATTATCAGCTGATATTATTCATTGAGATGGATATTTTTTTCCCTTTGTGTCTCTGTAAGACAGAAAAACAAGAACACAGTCTAGAGAATCATAATCCTGGCTGACCTCACAATCAATACCTATACGCATGTGGCAGATCTATCTTTTGGAGATGAGAAATAATAAAAAACTTAAAATTAAAATTCCATTTGCTCAGTGCTGTCTGGTTCTGGCTGTCACTTTGTTTCATTGGTCCAGAGATTTATCAAGTCGTAATTTGGTGGCATAACTTCTGTCACCCATCCTGCACAACCCTCCTCTGGGGAGACTGCAAAGCCTTCCAAACTAGGTCCCCATGCACCTATAGAATCACAGGGCTAGAAAGTAGCTGTAAAACCCACTGTGTCTAAAACCTTTCATTTTGAAGATGTGAAAACCCAGGGAAGTCCTGATATCTGTCTATCAGATGCGAATTTCCAAGTGCTCTGAACTAAAATAAAAGGAGAGAGGGAGACAGATATGGCCCTGGGGTTAGGACACCCAGCCACATGCTGGTTTCTGAGTGTTCTCAAAGCTCCTGCCTGATTTTCTCCACAAATGAGGGAGAGAAACACAGATGTTGGTCAAGGCCAGGCTTCTGGACAACGGAGCTTCTGACAAAGCTAGAAGAAGCTTAAAGTTGCTTGCATCTTGGGGCACCTGGGTGGCTCAGTTGGTTAAGCGTCCAACTCTTGATTTAGGCTCAGGTCATGATCTTGATGTTCGTGAGACTGAGCTCCGTGTCAGGCTCTGGACAGAAAGCACAGAGCCTACTTGGGATTCTGTCTCCACCCCCCACCCCCGCTCTGCCCCCCATCTTAAAATAAATAAACATTAAGAAAATATTAAAATCACTTGCATTTTTATGACAGATTGTATAAAATAATGGTGTTGCCTCCTCTTTTCCAAAAGAGTGATGTGGTAAGAAGGCTGGAGCCTCCTTCTCATTGGGAGATATGGCTTCTTCACCATTATAAGTCAGGCAGGAACTGGTGGGCGTAGGGAGAAGGGAACGGAAGTAAAGGTTTGCCCTTTTTCTAGTTCAGGCCAAATAAATCCCTATAGTTCATATGACCCCAGTTGATTCAGACTTGATATTGAACACTGGGTTGGAAGTTACTTATTTTAAAGTGATTTTGTCTGGTCTAGCCTTCTCTATGCCCACATCTCTGTAAGTCAGGCTGGTGGCTGTGCTCATGTTAAGTAGGTGGCACAGCACCGTCAACAAATCCCTTGCTCCCAAAGTTCTCCCTCAACCTTCCCTGACCTTTGCTGACCTCCCCATATACCAGACACCCTAATCTCATCCCTGTCTCCTCCCCCTGCCAGATACTAGATCCCCACCACCACCACCCCGCCTTAATGAATATTTGCATCTTCTCATCTGATTTATCATTTGGAGGGTAACAATTGTGATATTGTTATTCATAGTAGGAAATATGTATTTGGTCTTTGTCCCAGTTACTGGCACAGAGCCCCTAAAACCCTTGGAATTTCCTAAGTGTGGATGGCAGTAAGGATGTCTACTGTTATGTTAATGAAGTGACTTTTGGAAGGCACCTAAGGGTGGGGGCTGGATCCCTTGGAGTCAGTCACATATCTTTTAGTATCCTTTGTAATCAGTAATCTAGTGACCAAATGGGTTCCCTGAGTTCTGTTTGTCATTCTAGCAAATTAATACAACCCAAAGAGGGAGTCCTAGGAACCCCCAAATTGTAGCCAGTTGGTCAGAAGCACAGGAAGCAAACTGGGCTTGAGATTGGCATCTGAAGTGGGGGCAGTCTTACAGGTCTCAGCCGTGAACTTGTGGAATCTGGTGCAGTCTCCAGGTAGACAGTGTCAGAATTGAGCTGAGTTGTAGTACACCCAGCGGGTGTCAGAGAATTGCCTGGTGGTGTGGGGAATCTCCCACTCCAACACACACACACACACACACACACACACACGCACACATTGGGGATTAGATCCAGAATTTTTCACACATGAAAACTAAACTCTGCCAAAGATCCACATTATTAATATGATGACAATTCTACATCATTTTGCATAGACCCATATTGCTTTCTTGAGACTGTGTCCCGTATTGGACTAATAACACTCCATGGCTCTCCACTGTCAGGAAGTTTTAACATGACGATAAATGAAGAGGTCTAAATAACAAAATATAAGAAACCCTCAAGTGATAAATTCCATCTTGTACATTTCCCCAAAATGAACAAGCAAGCGATCAAACAAAATCCCTAGAGGCCAAAAAGAAAGAAACACATCCAGCCTTTTAACGGCTTCTGCCCTGTCACAGACATAGAGAGATATGCCCAGCACTCATGCTGAGAGATATGCCTTGGATGCCCAGCACTCCTGCTGAGAGATATGCCTTGGATGCCCAGCACTCCTGCTGAGAGATATGCCTTGGATGCCCAGCACTCCTGCTGAGAGATATGCCTTGGATGCCCAGCACTCCTGCTCTCAGCTCTGTGCTCTGCTCAGACAGTTTCTCTGAGATTGACATTGATGCCTTCATTCTAATATCTCTGAGTCTTTTTACGAAGGAAAAAAACGATAATAAACTTCTATGCCCATTTACATGTGATTGCAATGCCACCCCCTAATTTTTCTTCCCTCTACTTTCCTTGTTTTTGAAAATATCTTGCAAGGGATCCAGGAACACATATCTTAAGCCTAGGAAAACCAAACCAATGTTTTGAGAATTTGGTCTCCTGTGACAATATGAATGAAACAAAGAAGAAGCAAAGAAGCAACAGGTGCTTAGCTGTCCAGAGGTAGGTTGGGGAAGTACCTATTTTTAAGCTTGGATGAAGGAAAGGAAATAATCTCGGAAGAGAAAGAAGTAAAAGACTCACTTGTGTGCATCCCCTTTTCAATCACTGAAGCCCCAGTTACTCTAAATGTGACCCAGTAAGACCCTTTAGTCTCCCAGGACCACACTTGTATTTGTTTCTCATGGGAAATACCAAATGAAGATGCGAAGAGGAGTTTGTATCTTCTTAGAGACCTTTCCCTGCTGTGAACAAAAACCCAGGCGTTATGCTATAGAAGTCACAAGACCAAGCCCCTTTTGGATATCCTTCAATAAAAGAAAGGAAAAGAAATTTTTCAGCTCACAATCTTTAAGCAGTCAAATAAATATAATGTCTGTGTTTCGGAATCTTGGATGTTTCTTCATGCTTGAAGACACCATTTCATTCTTTCCTGGCTTCCATTTTCCTCGCTGTTTGTTGCAAGGTCAGACATCAGCATTATTGCTACTCTAATAAAGATAATGTGTTTTTCCTCCAGCCGATTTAATGATTTTGCTCATTATCTTTAATTTGAGCAGTTTGGGATGTGCCTTGATGGGGTTTTTCTTTGTGTTTTTGAGCACAGAGTTTATTAAGCTTCTTGAATTTGTGGGTTATTTTTCATCACGTTTGAACATCCCCGGACATTATTTCTTCAGCGTTTCCTTCTACCCATGTTCCACATGAACATGAGAACTATGTCCCATCCATCTCTTAAATTCTGCTATGTTCTCCTTTTTAAATTTTTGTTTTCCTTTTTGTGTTTCGGTTTGGATCGTTTCAGCTGATCTTTCTTTGTCTTTTCATCTAATGAGCTTTTTATTGTTGGTTTCATAGTTTTATGGTCTAGGGTATTTATTTGAATTTTCTTTTAAAATCTTATTTTTTCTGTTATTGTCTCACTTTAAATAGTTGTCTTAAAGTCCATTTGTGCCACTCGGTTGCCAAAAAGTGGATCTGCCTTATTTTTTGTTTTTCCCTGGTCATCAGTTATATTTTTTTTACTTCCACACAAATATAAATGTAAGTTTTCCCTGGCATTATATACACAAGAAATATATGGGGGCAGAGTTAATGTTATTCGCCTACAGTCACGCTTTGCCCTCCTCTCAGATAGGCCAGGGGCTGGACAGGAACCGAGCTGGGTCAAGATTGAATCTCAGTGTTTGGTAGTCTCAAGTGTGTCTTTTAAACCATCTCCTTCTTCAAGTGCCATTACTGTGGGCTTTTGTTTGAGAGCTTTGTCTGCCTCTGTCCTCAGTCCTGATAACTTTGCAGTTCAGTGGCTTAGAAGTGACGTTCTTATTCCTCTGCCCCACGCACCTTCAAATTCTGACAAAGTTCTCCACTGCAGGGTCTGCCTGTGCTTACGGGAGGTCCCGCCTTCTGGAGGCTTATTCTTCTCCTAGGTCATCTGTGATCTCACACCTTGTTCCCAGCCCAGCCTCCAGCCTGCTGGCGGTGCAGAACTTTCTGGGGGGGGGGGGCATCAGCTCTCCCTGGTCACGGAAGCAAGTGCAGCAAGTGTGGCCCTCAGGACCCCCACCAGCTGACCTTTCCCATGTAGAATCCCCTGGCTCTGTAAGCCCACAGTCAGAGTCTGCATGTGCCCCCAAGAAAGAAAAAAGTAGGCGGTCTTTGCTCACCTAGGAGAGCTCCTTCTTACTCTGGAATTATAGTTCATATAGTTCTGTCTCCACAAGTATCCGATAATTGTAAACATGTGGATTTAATAATTTATCTATGTCTGGTTGTTGCAGTGAGAGTGATGGCCAGCCACGGTTAGTCTACCCAGTCAGAAATGGAAGGGTGAAAACCTGGATTTGAATCCCAACTCATGCACTTGCCAGCATCGAGTGCCATTCTGGACGAGACACTTGTCTCTGACTGTCAGTCTTTTCCTGTAGAAAGTGGGGTTGAGATTGCATTAAATGTGTGACCTCCGTCTAGAAGGCACACTATAATGTTTTATATTTCCAACCTACAACTTTTCATCTTTCTCCCACAAAATTTTTGACCTTTTATTATTCATTCAACAGTGACATGTTTTTAGGTTTGTTTTCTTTTTTGTCACAAATTCTATTTGTGTCACCTGCTACATTGTGGTGAAAGATTGTGAGCTTCTGGGCATGATAATCATAGTGCGTAAAATATGAAACCCACACTGATGAGCAATGTTCTGGAGCCCAGGCCTCAAAAACCAACAGAGACTTGACTCATGCAAATGGAACAGCAGCTCATAGATCATCCAAGGGGAAGTCAAGGTCACAACAAACCACAGAAATCATCGTGTGTCATTCCCAAACAACTCAACCCTGGTAAATTGAGAATATAGCACATACTAAGGGGTTGGCGCTCCATTTGAAGGGGAGACAGATGAAGAAGACAGAGGAAGAGAGGCAAACAGTGAGAGAGGGTAAGAACCAAATGAGCAGGAGAGAACAGGATGCAGGGTGCAAACATCAGATATTGAGGGATGCAAGGACATCCAAGGAAAGAGGCATGGACAGTCCAGGTCCAAACACTAGCAGTGAGGGAGAGAAACTGACAAAAGATAGAGAAGGAAGGGCACTAAGTGAAAAGAGAGGCATATAGCAGAGCAGGCAGCAATACATAAGGAGAGCAGGAGGGCGGCACTCGGAGAGATGTGTGGGGAGAGAACAGGACTAACCAAATATAAAGAGCTTTAGCAGGAGAAAGAGAACAGGAAACAGAGGACACATTCTTGGTGGGCTAAGACTGCCAGGAAGAGACAGAATCTAAGCCAAATGCAGAGGCAGAGAGAATGGAGATCCCGCCCAAGAAAAGGGGGATGAGAGAAAGTATAGGGAAAACCAGGAAAATGTGATTAAACATAACATTTAATTCAATTAACTGCAACGAGCTAGACATCTTGCAAACTTGGGCTCACGTCATTCGCCGAAAGAGCATGCAATGCATCTACTGTTTTCTCTCCATTTATTAAGGTTGAAACTACTGCCCAAAGCCACATAGTTGGTGGTTAAGCTGGAAATCCATCCCGGGTCTGTATGTCTCTAAAGATCATGTCTTTTCCACTCTGTCAAGCACAGTGATAGGAGTGTGCAGAGTGGGTAGGGGATGGTTGTTAGAAGGGATGAAGGATGGAGACAGGGGGCCTCTGATAGAGGGCTGTGGACCCAAGGCTCTGTTTGTCAAGACCGCAAGTTGTCTTGCTCGAGAACAAATTAAATTTGCCAAGTTGATTGACCCAGTGTGGGAATGTCTCCAAAGCAAATCATGGTCTCCTAGTGTTGCATCACTCTGATTTAGGGAGGTGGGCACCTAACTTATTCAAGCAAGTTTGAGATACAGTCCCTGTTTTCCAGTGGTAGCTTGATGTCAGGTTGAATCAGCAGCCTTTTGAGAAGGTTGCCCTGGGCTCCCCAGGCTGCCTCCTAGAGAAGGCCAAGCTCTTTGTCCCAGGGACGTGCATTAATCAAGAAAAAACAAGGGACACATTACAAGACAGGATTGGAGCACGTGCAGGTTAAGTGCATGTCACAAACATGGATAGAGGAAATCAGAGTCACATTGTGATCCAAGGGGCTCTGAAAATTGCCGAATGCAGAGTGGCTGTGTTGGAAAGGGATCCCAGAAGCGGCGGGACGGATGGAAACAATCAAATGCAAACAGTCCTGTCCTTCCCGATCTCATTGCCGTAGCTCTAATTCTGGTCATCGCTGTCATTCTGCAGTTACCAGCTAGTGACGGCCTTGTCCCCAGCACAGTCCTCCTCTGTTTTATCACTCACGTGTCTTCTGGATGCATCCTCTTAAAGGCCACCCGGCCATCCCATTCTGCAGCTCATGAGACATTTGCTGCTTACTTGCTAGCTTGACTGTGAAGACTTTTCACAATTTGCTTTGGAGAAAAAAAAAATCTACCCTTATCTCCTGCATCTTCCTTTAACGTATTTTAAGCTCGTATTATGTTTTCATTTTCACCGGTCCATGAACATGTCTTAGGATAGTTAACTTCAAGGGTGAGACGGGTTTGCTGCAGCATAGAGTTGTTTGGCACTGGCTTTAAAAATGAACTTGACCACAGGTAAGGGCTCAGGATAATAAGCTGTCACCTGCTAATATGAAGTCACTAACTCTCTAGGAGCAAGAAAGGCCAGGCATCTCCAGGGCTTCCTCTGCGCGGGCACAGGTACACCTGGTCCCAACTTCACCCACATGCGCATGTGGTGCATAATGATTGCTCTCAGGGCTGGAGCTGCAATGTGAAAAGAACCTAAAGTACATTCCAAGGCCTTGACTGTTGATAATCAGGCGTCATTTTCTGGCATGCACAACACACGCAATTAGAAAACAGAAAGAATATCAGACCACCTTCTAGATTTATCTCTGCTTCTCAGTGCTTGTGCATCCTTGCTAAAGTCACTTCCATTCTCGAGGACTCAGTCATTAAATCTAGGAAAAATAAAAACTTAAGCTAGAATAATTCATCCAAATGTCTTTAACAGTGATCTGGAGGTGATTTTTCTAGTGTAGAATAAAGCCTTATGTTGAGAGTTACGAGAGACCCCAAAATATAAGTCACTTCGTCACTAACTTGTTGGAATGCTATTGGAGAAGTCAGTTATGTCCTTTCTCTAGGACTCAGCTCAGCTGGACTGCAGTCAGGTGCAAAGTGGGAGCCTGGGGCCCCCAGTCCTCTAAATATATGTGTCTTATTTAGTCTTTTTTTTCTTTAACTTCTTTTTTAACATTTATTTATTTATTCTTGAGAGAGAGAGAGCATGAGCAGGTGAGAGGCAGAGAAAGAGGGAGACACAGAATCCGAAGCAGGCACCAGTCTCCAAGCTGTCAGCACAGAGCCCGACGTGGGGCTCAAACCCATGAACTGTGAGATCATGACCTTAGCCCAAGTCAGACGCTTAACAGACAGAGCCACCTAGGCACCCTATTTAGTTTGGAAGATATCTGTGTTTTATTTAGTCCTGTCTCCATATGTGTGTGTCAACGTACTTGTGTGTGTATGGGGGGGGGGGGCATTCAAATACCAAATATTGTTAAGGTAAACTATTTGTAAATATTTATAGAAGTTCTTTTTAAGAGGCAGCATCCTGACCAGAGGCCCTGGCAATAGCGGGCCTGCCTTCCTTCCTGGATCATCTTACCTGTTTGCTTTTGACCTGGTTTGTGTTTTCCTGGCTCACCTGTCCCCCGTGTGGCATTATCCCTCACTTTATATCATCTACCTAGCCCCTGAAGCTTCTGAATTTCCGGATGCTGAGATCATTTCTAGGATCCTTTCAACTTTAACATTGTATGATTCTAGGCATGAGACATGACCTCTACTCTCAAGAATGAGTTTTCAGTCAATCGAGAAAATGATTGGGCATACGAAGCACCTAATCACGGGTGGTGTTTTCATGATTATCTGCCAAATTATTTTTTTTTCCTCTCCTGTGTATTTTTTAATGAAGGATGCCTGCATCAGCTCGCCGTGACATTAGCTCCATTATTCATGTGAGTGTGACACGTAAAACTGGCTCTACAGAATCCTTACAAGGGATTTCTTTATCACAGCCAGAGCGAAAGAGGTCTGCTAATTGTTAATGCTAATAAAAGGAGCTGCTATTACTCGGCTTTTAAAATATAATTACATGACAGGAATTCTCTGCTTCATTTTCTTCACACAGCCCATGTAATCGCCATGTAACAAAATTAGAGATGGATGAGGCTTCATTGAAAACGCAGACATAGCCGTTTAGGAAATGGGAAGTGTCCGAGATTAAAAAAAAAAAAAATCATTGCCACCTTTTTAGTGGATCTAGGACAAAATTAAAGCAAAACCAGAAGGACCTATCCATCTATCTATCTATTTATTCTTATTTATTTATTGAGAGAGAGAGTGTGTGAACAGGAAAGAGGGGCAGAGAGAGAGAGAGAGAGAGAGAGAGAGAGAGAGTATCTTAAGCAGGCTCCATACTTAGCATACCTGATGTGGGGCTCAGTCCCATGACCCTGGGACCATGACCTGAACTGAAATCAAGAGTTGGGTGCTCAACCCACTGAGCCACCCAGGGGCCCCCAGACGGATTGTTTAAAAGTGTAGGGCATGTTTCTTAAATTACACATATGAGTGCAATCATGATATTTATCTTTCTCTGAATGAATGATGAACATAGGGGAAGGGAAAGAAAAATAAGATAAAAACAGAGAGGGAGGCAAACCATAAGAGACTTAAATACAGAGAACAAACTGAGGGCTGCTGGAGGGGAGGTGGGTGGGGGGATGGGCTAAATGGGTGATGGGCATTAAGGAGAGCAGTTGTTGGGATAAGCACTGGGTATCATATATAAGTTATGAATCACTAAATTCTCCTGAAATCATTACCAAGTATATGTTAACTAATTTGGATTTTTTAAAAAATTAGAAAAATTATGAAGTGCAGGTCCGATCAGGTAACTCCACCGTTGGAGCCCTGCACAAGTTTCCCATCCAGTACATTGTCACCATGCCCTATATGACCTTTGCAACCTCCCATGATGCCTCTTGTCTCACGTTCTAAATGCCTTCTTCATCTCACATTGCCCCAGTCACACTGGCTTCATTTTACGTTTCCTGGAAGCTTCCAGGCATGCTTTTAGTGTAGGGTTTCCACATTCTGTTCCCTCTGCCTGACACCCTCCTCTTCTAGATATATGCAATGACCACTTCCTCCTCTCCATCAATTCTGAGCTCAGGAGGCACCTGCTCTGTGGGTCTTTTCCAGACCTTCCCAGGACACTAAAACACTGCCCTGCAGTTGTCTCTACTACTTTCTGGCACTACAAGCCCCAGGTGAATTCAAGTTCCTCCTACAATCCTTAGTTTACTCCTGGCTTAATCTTGTCCCCTTCTGATTCCATCCCCAACTAGCCCAGGCTCTCACTCACCAACCTGAATCACAGTGACCTTTCACACCTGTATCCCTGAACCATTCAAGCAGAAATTTCCATTCTGGGTCTAGTAAGCTTTGTCTGGGGTCTTATTTTCTGTGCTAAAGTTATTTGGTTAGTATGGTTGACATCTGTAGAGTAGTTAAGTGTTCAGTATGGCAATATGGCAGTGTTTGGTAATCAGATGGATATAAGCTTTTTTTTGTTTTGTTTTTGTATAGTGAATCATTTATTGTAAGTACATAAGTACATGGTTTCAGTGGCAACAATAAAATCACATGAAGGGGAGACAGTATCAGATCAGACAAATAGATGCTTTTTTTAATCATCACAAAATCTGTGGCCATGAGGGCCATCACATGGAAATCCAAAGTTGCTCAGAAGCCAAATCTTAAGAGGACAGATCCTCCTAGTAATCCATATGGAGTAGTTCCATAATTCCTGGAATCTGTAGAACCTTGTAGATTGTAACCTTCTAACCAAACATGACTTGTTGGCCTGTCATCATGGCTTTTAAATAAATCTGATGGACTGTTGGTGAGGATTTTGTTTCCTTCCAAACCAAATAGTCTTACAAATAACACTAGAGCTTTTTGCAATCACAGTGTCACCTCTTTGGACACCAGGAAAATGTTGATTAAGATTTTCTGCAAAGACAATATCTTAATTTTGTATGGAAGGCTCCACTGATGGTCCAGTACATAACAGTACCACCAGTGTATTCGGAGGCATAATGATCTGTACAGCCATATCAAATAGTATGGCCACGTTGGCAGAGTTTCTTCCCCCCCAGTACACCATGAAGCAAAGTTCCGTCTAGATACTTTCATCATTGACCATAGATCCGTTCTAACAATACTTTCAAATTTGAGGATAGTTGTGAGACTTCCAGAAAACAAACAAAACAAAAATATCTAAAGCATGTATCAAAGCCTGTGTGGGTGCTCTACAATTTCAAGATAATTCTGGCCCCAAAGAACCCAGAAGACCCTAAGTACATAAGCTTTTTTTTAAATTATTTTTAATCTTTTATTTTTGAGAGAGAGAGAGAGAGAAAGAGAGAGAGACCAGGGGAGGGGCACAGAGAGAGGGAAACACAGAATCCAAAGCAGGCTCCAGGCTCTGAGCTGTCAGCACAGAGCCTGACGTGGGGTTCAAACTCAGGAACAGTGAGGTTATGACCTGAGTTGAAGTTGGATGCCCAACCGACTGAGCCACCCAGGCACCCCAGTACATAAGCTTTTTAACTTAATGAATATTTCCTATATTTGTCTCTGCAGTGATCTGTATGTATTTTGCCTCTGTCCACTGGAGAGCTGCTATATTATACTCTCATTGCATTGGATTCTGGAGAGTCTGTCATTGAGAAAACCCCATCTCACCCCTGTTCATTGACCCAGGATAGGCAGAGGAAGACAGGAGGAGGTGGAAGAGGAGGAAGATTACAAAATGCCCTTTAGTTCTGGAACCAGGAGACACATTATTACTCTGCCCCTGTCTATCCAAAGTATGGAGTCTTGAGGCCAATGAATTGCTCTCTTTTCTTTCATGAGATGTAGTTGGCATTATGTCACTTGTTACTAAATAGTACTGAATGATGCAGTAACGTGAGATTATTTTTCCTCACAGTTTAGGATAATAACAATACCTACCTCAAGGATTATTGTTAGGCTGAAAATTTAAAACAATCTCATGAAAATATTGATGAAATATAAAATCCTAGATATCTGTTACATGGAATTGTCATTTTTGTTAATTAGGGCTTGGGGCAGACTGACTTATTAGATGTATAGATCTCATGTTGATTTAAAAAAAATAAGGCATCTGGTTAAACTTTTCCTGTATTATTTACCAAATAAAAGGACTGTGGAAAGGGAGGAAGGCTGACCAGTCATCTTCTTTGTCCTTTCCCCTAGAATCCTGATGCTCATGAACCAAATTGTATGCCATCTGGTTTCTGAAATAAGGAAAATAAGTTGCTCTGTTCAAGATGGCATATCCCTAAAATCGTGGCTCTTAGCTCTGAGATACTTGAGTGTCATGTTATCTATGGAACTAATTAAAATAAATACATTCCTAATGATATTCTCTTTGAGTTGGTCTTGGGTGAGTGGCCCACATCTGTATTTTTACTCTCTATAGAAGTTTCTGGTTTATTTAGCAAGTATTTATGAGTATTTTACTACATGTCTGATGCTATAATGATGAGTAAGACAAAGTTCTGCCCCTACGGAGCACAGGACACCCTGGGTGTCTGGGTAGAGCAGAGAACTATTCTAAACATTTCCATTGGCAAATTCTTCTCCATGATTCACTGCTTAATTGGATATGTGTCACTTTAAATCCAATCCATGGCTCAGACCCCTGGGTTATATTCAGCTTAGCTAGCTGAATTTCTTAGCTAGATGTCTTTATTTAGTCCTATTATATTTGTTATGCATGAGATCTTTTAGGAAACTGAAAATTCTGTCATTAAGAATTTGAGATAATAGACATTTTAGATTATTGTACTAATGGTCAGCAAAATATACCCCCAAGTTAAACAAAAGGCTTTAGCCCTCTTGTGGGCATTATTTACAGTAAGACTGGAAGCTTGGGTGTTTTAATAGTTTATACTTTCCAACAAAGAGACTCTGTCTGCATGCTACAAGATGAGAGACCAGCAAATCAATATCTGTGATGAAAGAGCAGATATCTTTTCTCTGACAGGCCATGTTGGGTTGGCATTTCACCTTTGAGGGTGACTCACTAAAAGCAGTGAATTGGGAGGGGACACACAACAGGTCAACCAGATGAGACAAATCAACCCTAGAACCCACAAAGTGGAAGCTACAAAGGCCATAATCTTCCTGGAGAAAAAAAAATAATACCATTCTCATTTATTTTTGCAAAGAAGTTAAAGCCCTTGGCTTAGCCACTCTTTTTGTTTTATCGACCTCCCATTGAACACTCACCTTTGTGCCCATGAGAGGTGGTGGGATGATGGGGGCTGATCTGAGGAGTCAGGACATCCAAGTGTTAGTCCTGACTCACAACTTACTCACCGTGTCCCTGAAATATTCATGTTTCCAGTTTTCTCTCTGTAGAGAAAGAGGGTTTATGAGACACTCTCCAGTTCTAACCTGATTCCATCTGCTTTGTTTGCGAACTCATCATTGTCTTATCCATCAATTATTAATAGAAAATATTTTGAATCAATACTACTATAAATAAAAATCTTTCAATTCTCTTCTCTACGCCACAGGTGGAATTGAGTGATATTTCTAACCACCCCCTCAGGAAAGTTTCCTATTTAGTTGTTTCTGGCAAGGCATGAATTATTAATATCCCAGCGATGTTTACATTTAAGAGTTCAGATTCCACCTTTTGTTAGCTATATAACTGAGGCCTGGAGTTCTGGTTTCAAGGATTTTCAGTGAGGGTGTTGCATTTTATCTGTTGTGGGTTTAATGAGTATTAAATAGTGAATATATGCAAAACCAATCATCTCTAGTAACTTTTTTTTAAAGATTTTTAATGTTTATTTATTTTTGAGAGACAGAGATGTGGCATGAGTAGGGGAGGGACAGAGAGAGAGGGAGACACAGAATCCGAAGCAGGCTCCAGGCTCTGAGCCATCAGCACAGAGCCCAATGCGGGGCTCAAACTCACAGACCACGAGATCATGACCTGAGCCAAAGTCAGATGCTCAGCTGACTGAGCCACCCAGGCGCCCCAAGTAGTAACTTTTATCTTTCCCATTTTCCCTCTTCAAATTCCACAAAAGAGTCTTTTAGATGTCAGAAATGATATCACACTGGAAGAATGGTTTGGGGACTTAACCAGTATTGTTTGTATCAATCAATTATTTCATGTCAGTTGCCTGAATATGCCTTGTGTTTTTGGGATCCTGGTTGTTTCTTATACCATGCTGGGTGACTTCAGAATAAAATATTCTCTAAATGTAAAGGATTTTACTGCTTTTAACATGATTTAGGCTTCTCCCTCCTCTTTAAAATGTGGCTTCTTTTAACCGCCGTCAGCAGAGAAGCAATAAACAGATCATTAGCACTGATGATGTCATAATGGATAATGGAAAAGCATTAATTTTCATAATATCATCATTAATTATAGCTAACATTGAAATGCAGCAGGGCTGACTTTGTCTTATTAAATGAAGCAAAGGCTTTGAAATATTAATTAGTAAAATCAATCTCAATAAAATAGGTGATAGCAAAATTTATTGTTTAAAAACGTTTAAGCATACAAAGTAAAGAAAGTTTTGTAGTTTAAGAAGACACCATTAATATAATTTAGTGCTTCTATTTTACATCACATTATGCCATGAAAATCACTAGAGAATTCCAGGAATGTCTTTTAATTTTCCTCAATCTCAGTTTCCATCATCAAACCGAGAATGATATGGCCTACCTCCTATGTTAGTGTCTGGATTACATGAGATCATTAATGGGAAAACATTTATAAATAAATACCTTACACCTGTGAAGCATCACTTACTAGTCCTATAGGCAAGATGGGCTTGGCTGGAAGGGGGTACACCCCTCACTTTGCATTTCCAAAACAGTAATCATAGTTACAGCAAAGATCACAAATATTCACGGAGCCCCTGGGTGGCTCAGTCGGTTAAGTGCTGACTTTGGCTCAGGTCGTGAACTCATGGTTTGTGAATTTGAACCCCGCATGGGGCTCTGCACTGACAGCTCGGAGCCTGGCGCCTGCTTCCGATTCTGTGTCTCCCTCTCTCTCTGCTCACCTCTGTCTCTCTTGCTCTCTCAAAAAAATAAAACAAATTACAAATCACAAATAGTCAACTCTTATTAAATAATCCTGTGTTCTGGGCACTTTGTTAAACACTTTAGATAGATTATTTTATGTAATCCTTATAATACATATTTTTGAGGAAGCTATCTTAATGCTCACTTCACCAAAGAGAATATGAAGATCGAGGAGGCTAAGTTCCTTGCTCAAGGTCATAAAGGTCATGAGTGATGACACCAGATCTTGTTCACTGCAGAGGCCACCTCCTTAAACACAGGCTGTTCTGTCTCAGAGACTATCTAGGCAACTTCCCTTGATCAGTGTGCATCGCCATGCCTCTGGTTGACCAGTTGGCCTTCTGTAATTATTTTATTTAGGTCAGCATGTGAGAGAGGAATCATTGAAGAAACTGCGATCAGAGAAAGAATCCTAAGGGGAGGTACTTGAGCTGACCTGACACGGTGTAACAAGGAATTGGTGAAAAGATTACATTCATATGGTCTCCAACTGAGTGAATGTCCATTTGGCTATCATCGCTATGCTCACCCGAAAATCCAAAGTTCAGGGAGATGTAGGTTTGTTTTCAAGCAATTTATGGCATTTTATCTGGTCCTAAGTAATACATTTGATCCTTATTTTTTTTTAAGAAACTGAGTTTGAAAAACAAATAAACATAAAGATAGCGTGTGCTCCTGTGCTCCCGTAATACTGTGTCCATACACCGTTTATGACCATTCCTAATTTACATGTCAATTCATTTGTTTTCATGTTCTACTCTTGACTCTACAGTTCTCAGGAACTGTGAGCACCACTCATTTTAGGGGTTAGCATACCATGGGGATTAAGACTCTGTCCCCACCCTCAAAAAAGGTAGTGGTGTGGCTAAAGGTAAATTACTTTACCTTTTAAAACATCGCTTTTATCACATTAAGATGGGGCTAATAATAAAGTAAAATTATAGGTTTCTTGGGATGGCTAAATGAGATGGCATATGGTACATGGCTTACAGAAGGAACCCAAAATATGGAGACTATTACTGTCTGTATATCTGTAGAACACCAACCGACAACTAGCCTGAAACACAAAACTATTAATTTTAAATTAATTGATCAATTGGTACCAGGTTGATGAGTCCAGAGTTATCCATAAATAAAACCACTTCCCATGAAATAGTAGACTTCTTTTCATTCATGAGGAACACATTAGAAGCACACAGGACAGGTGTGTTATAAGACAACAGCCTGTGAAAATACAGATTCAATCCTGCCCAGACCTTCATGTCTGGGAGTCTATGAGCTGCAAATTAAATTCAGTATCATCTAAGATTCTTTCAAAGATGTGATTCTATATGTCTATGAATTAATAAAACAGTATAATACTGATATAATTTACACTTGGAGATCAAATTAGCAAGAAGTTTATTTATACACTATGGTATATACATGTAGAAATTTATGTGTTCATGTCCACTGCTTAAAGAATTGGGTTAGGAGCTATTTCTCAATCTCTCACTTTGCCAAGAAGATGGTTGCAGAATGAATATTGTTTGCTTAATTATTGATGCTGTGTTGATTTTTTTTTCTCATAGCCCAAGCAACAACAACAAAATCCATCCAGAAATATAAGCAATAAAGTCACAGATAAAATTTATGGTTTAATTCGAGGAAAAAAAAAACATATTTAGCTAGATCTGGCTAATCTCTCAAATTTAATCTCCAAATTTCTTTCAAATGGCAGTTATAAGGAATGGAGTGCCATTTTAGCAAAACAGTAGAAATATTGATGGTATTAAGGCATGCTTTATTTAGGACTTACTATGTGTTAAGTGTAGACCAGACATTTTTAGACATCCTATCACAATCCATCCAATGTATTCCTCCAGGCTGGCTGGATTATGCCTACTTTACAGGTGGAAAATGACAGAGAATGGAGCTCTTTAAATTTTCTATCTTGTTTTTGAAAAAGTGACAAAGTGGAGGTTGGTCAGACCCCAGTGCATTTTCTCTTTCCATTGTTACTTGTGGTTTATGTCATGATCCTTTCCATATATTATTCTCTTTGTGTTCCCCTTACTCTCTCCTGCAAGTGTCTGTTGTGACAAGATTGGTGTGTGTGCCAAGGTGTGACCCCATGAGATGTCAATGGGCTTTATACAAGTAAAAATAGAAATAACAAACTTGTTATGCTGTTCACATAATAACACATAATAGGGGAAGTCAGCTCAGAAGTCAGAAAGAGGGTCAGAATGCTAACGAAATGGAACCATAGGGTTCGAGTTCTCTAATCTATGGTGGAGACTGTGAGCCCTCTACTAAAATCCATCCTGTCTTTCTTCATCATATAACACCATGGCAAGTCTGGTGAACTTTGTTCCATATCCTTCCTCGCAGTTTTGTGTAGCTATAGGTTCCTAATATCTATTCAGCAGAATATGAGAAGAGATTGTATGTGCTGGTTTGGGACTAAGGCTTTTAACATGAGGGTGCATCCTCCAAAGTCTCTTTCCACCCTCCATTGGCTGGACACAGTGAGCAAGGTTGGAGGGGAGGTTATTAGCAATACACAATGGAAACAAATGAAATTCCTGAAGGGCTCTTGCTAATGTGAGTACCAGGTCTAGGCTATATGACAGAAGGAAAAGTTAATCGGTGTGTCTTTTCTTCTTTTTTCATCTTCTGTGCTCTGATCCTTTTGTGATCATGGTGACCCTTCTTATTCCTTTTTGGGTTGTGCTTTGTCCATGATTTTCCATTGATGTAAATGGTATGAATCACATAATATTGAATAGCATTCTATAATTTCAAGTGATATACACTAGCTCTGTGATTTAAGTGATATCACTGTTGGCGAAATGCTCAGCCCCAAACATATCCACATCTGAATCTCAGTGTTTTATGAATATGTCATGTTACATGAGAAGGGGAAATTACAGTCAGATGCAGTTAATTGCTCATCAGCTGATCTTGGGATGGGGGGATTATCCTGGGTTACTGTGTGGACCCAATGTAACCCCAAGGGTCCTTATGAAGGGTCCTAAGGAGAGAAGGCAGGAAAGACAGAGTCAGGGTCACAGAGATTCTTGAAGTAGCTACACTTCCTGCTTTGAAGATGGAGAGAGGGGCCACATGCCAGGGAATACAGGAAGCTTCCAGAAATGGAAAAAGATACAGAGAAAATATTCTTTCCTACGGGCTGCAGAAGGAACATAACCCTGGGGACATCTTGAGGTTAGCCCAGGGACACCTCTTTCAGGTTCTGCTCACCAGAAGTGGAAGATAAGTTTGTGTTGTTTAAAGCCCTCATTTTGTAGGAATTTGTTACAACAATAAGGGACCATACACTCACTCAGCTAAAGTAGAAGTTATCTGGTCAATATCCAAGATATTTATCCCTATCTTTCATGGCACCTAGAATATTACATGGCCCGAACTTGACCCTCATTCCAAAAGCAACCAAAAGGTGTAATGTGCAGCCTGGTCCTCAGAAGTTGTCCTAGGAAACCAAGGCAGATCTGTTTTCTTAGGCAAACTTTAACCAGCTACAAAAGCACAGCTTGTGCCAAATGATGTAGAAAAACTGACTTGTCATAGCTTCTCTGGGTAGCATGCATGTGCAACCCAAATTAAAGAGGAGCCCCTGAAGTGAACCTTGTCATATGCAATCAACATTTATCCAAGGATTCTGGCCAAAGGTATTGATAAATACCTGTGGACAGGTCTGGGACAATTTAGGAAAGAAGTGTCTATTGAGAAGAGAGGAAATCAGCTATAGGGCTCATCATGGTCATTTTTATTAATACATTAGCTGAGGTCACAAATGATGCCAAACAAGAAAGGGATGCAAATATGAATCGGGGTAAATGCAAAATAGAGGGTGTCAGAGCGAGACATAGATTTGTGGAAGCGTCCATTGCTTTTTTACAGATACCATTAAAAGGGACGCATTCCCGCGCACTCCACTTTTTAGCTCTTGTGTTCTTTTCTCCCTGAAAATACTGTAGAAGTGGCTTACATTTTATTATTGTTATTAATATTACATGGAACAGTTATTGCAGTACTAATAAAAAGGAATATTTTGTGCTTATAATCTCTCTTTCTAGGAGAAGAATAAGCCTCTCTTGAAAGTCCAGAGTAAAGCATTTGCATCTTCGTTTTATGAGTATAATTAGCACATTTGTTGGTGCTGTCATCAATGATAATCAACATCATAATAACCCCTTATGTTTATATAGCCATATACAATTTACCAAACGTTTCCCCATCCTTTATAATGTTATAGCCACCATCTCTCTGGATTTTGTTAATGGTTCCTAGGGGAAGGCAGGACAGACAGGGATGCCTCCACATTTTTTTTTTAAGAGAGGGAAACAAAGGTTCAGAGAGGGACCCAGTTGGGTCTTGGGTTAGGTCCCTAGTCTCCTAACTTTTGAGTTAGACAAAGCCACATGAAGGTCATTTCCCTCAAAAACACCTCATTCTCAATGCTGTTCTATGTGTTGTTTAATGCAACTACACATAAAGCAACTTCACTGCTTTCCTTTCCTACTATTTCATGAAGAGATAAGACGATGGTATAACTTGAAAGACAGCCCAACGTCAGCCACGTTACTTAAACCAAAAATGTGTGTAATTCCTTTGTGTGATTCCCTCCTACGAAAACTGTCTGCACACTGACAGAGGCTTTCTAGAGACATAGCTGATGTCTCTAGACATAGCTAGTGTCATTTATTTATTTTTAATTGTCTAAAGTTTATTTATTTTGAGAGAGAGAGAGAAAGACAGAGTGTGAGCAGGGGAGGGGAAGAGAAAGAGGGAGACACAGAATCTGAAGCAGGCTCCAGGCTCTGAGCTGTCAGCACAGAGCCCAATGCGGGACTCGAACTCATGAACCCTGAGCTCATGACCTGAGCTGAAGTTGGACGCTTAACCGACTAAGCCACCCAGGTGTCCCCAGTGTCATTTAAATAACTAGAGATTTGAGATCCCTTCCAGGCTCTAGGAGTCACTAGCTTATATTGTGTAGACTATTTTGTAAGCAGAAATTATTAGGAAGAGCAAGGAATCAGATGGGCATGGTTAGGGACCCTACTTTTGCCTTTACTTGTCAAATTGAATGTATACAATTTCCTTGAACAGACAGTATTGATAAAAAAAAAAAAAGGAGTCAAAGAAACCACTTTACTATCTGGTTGTGAAGGGCTACATTCAGTAAGTCAGTTCAGCACACAGCAAAGTTTAATTAAATATGACTATTATAGGATTATTGTTATTATTATTTTTTGTCCCTCAAAGAACAATCCAATTATCTCAAATGATAATGTGTAGTTAAGTGTGCCGAGACAAATGGCTATCGGTCTCCCCACTGTAGCTTTCCTCATCCTCTGACCCTATATCTGTATCATCTTGGAAATGTCTGGAGCTGCTGTGCCACTTTGGGAGCACCATCACCAAAGTGGGACAGCCAGCACTGACTGAATTTCTCTTAGGTCCGCTTTCACCATGACTTTGTCTCTTTGCTGTGTTTTCACATCTCAGGACAGAATAGAGCAGGTGTCCCACACTAGAGAGGTCACCTCGGGTTAATACATGGACCAGGTAGGGCAGTGTAGTTCTAAGAACAGGCATGATTGATAGTTCAAAAAGAAGAAGGAGAAGGAGAAGCTTATACATCTAGTCTGGGCTCACAAACATGAAGCCTGAATTCTCCCAACAAAGAGCAAGGGATGAGCTTGCATTCAAAGAGAAACAGTAAGTAAATTGAGATCTGAAGCACAGGGGTGGAAGTGTCCCTGAAACATGTGTCTAATTCCATCATGGATCACACTCACTTTCATTCCCACACCTGCCCTTCTCCTCCTCCTGAGTGGGGAGTTGTGATTTTTGTCTTGTTTGTGTTGAATTCTGCTCTACTTCGTGTCTGACACTTTTTAGTTATTCGTTATATACTTGTACTTGTTGGGTTTGACTAGAACCGAGAACCAGAATGGTAGGGAAAGTGAGAGAAAGAGACGTTAAGAAAAGGAGAGGCTTGGCTGACATCCTGAAGCAGTACCATCACATCATGTGAGTGGTAAATGTCGGCCACGGTTCCATTTGCCTTCCTGTATTTATATATTAGTTGTATGTGTTTTGTTAAGATAGCTGTGATACTGTGTTTTATAAGAAATGTGTATTTGGTCTTTGGCCCCTTTCCTGGAAGGAGGCTCCTAGAACCCTTGGCATTTCCTGTGATGAGAACAGACAGGTGTCTTCTGTCATGTTCATGAGGTGGCTTTTGGAAAGCCCCTAAGGATGGGGGCTGGTGGTCAAGGGAACCAACCATGTCTTTAGAGGGTGGGAACTTTCAGTCTTACCCCTTGATGTCTGGGGAAAGGAGAGGGGCTGGAGGTTGACTCAATCACCAATGGCCAATCAGTTCATCAATCATGCCTAGGTAATGAAGCCTCCATAAAAACCCACAAGGACAGGATCTGAAAATCTTCCAGGTTGGTGAACCAGAAAGTTTCTCCATGCCACTGTTCTTGGGACCAAACTCCACCAGGCCCTTAACAAAGAGCTTTCATCTTCTACATCTGGCTGTTGATTCTGTCCTGTAACATCCCTTGTGATAAACTGGTATTCTAGTGACTAAATTGGTTCCGGAGTTCTATGAGCCGCTGTAGCAAATTAATTAAACATTAGGAGGGGGTTGTAGGAACCTTGAACTTTGAGCCAACTGGTCATAGCAGTTGACAAGCTGGGCTTGTGACTGGAATCTGAAGTGGGGACAGTCTTGAGGGACTGAGCCCTTGACCTGTGAGCCCTTATGCCAACTCTGGGTAGATAGCATCAGGATTGAGTTGAATTGCACAACATCTAGCTGGTTTGGGAGTACTGTTCGGGGTTTGGGGAAAAAAATCCCATACATCAGGATTGCTAGTGGAATATTAACAGCTATCATTTATTAAACTCCCATGTCAGATACCTTACCAGAATTATTTCATGTAATGTCTCTTATATCAAGGAAGGTGCGATTATCTCTGTGTTTTCAGGTGAGAAGAGTGAGGGTCACAGTGTGTCAGTAACTGTCCCAAAGTCACACAGCAGGTGCCAGTAGTCTAATTCCATTGCCCCTGCACTTTCCTTGGTAATGTGAGTGGGTTGTAATCCAGATGTAATGGGTTATCTGGTACCTACTTCTGGATCTAGCTTATAGAAAGAAATAGGGACAGTAAGTGCAATCAGATGCTCGGAGGAGACTTCTCAGGGTCTACTTCATTGTCCAGCTCCAGTACCCACTTGATTTTTCTAATAACAATGAAGACTGTGGAAAGAAAGAAAGAAAGAAAGAAAGAAAGAAAGAAAGAAAGAAAAAGAAAGCAAGCAGAATAAGGAGAGGAATCCACAGTGTGAACACAGCCAGGAGTTCACCTCACTACTTATAAACCTTAATTAAACCTAATTTGTAAATCTTAATTGAACCACATGTACAGGCATTAATGAAGCCGTATAATAACACTGCTCTCCCAATAAGACAACACACTAATACTAAATACTTATATTCCTGGAAAATGTACTCACGTGGGCCTCATCAAAGCATAATGGGGAAGTAGATAAACAATTAATCTCATTAATTGCAATCAAAGGACAAAAGTACGAACCAGTTGCCTAGAGGAATCGACTTTGCCAGATTTCCTCACAAACAGATATGGTGCTAATGAAGTGACAGTGTGAACTGAGTGCACAGCTGAGGAACCGAAAGAAAACAAAACAAAACTCTTGGAATGTCAAGAGAAGGACATTCAAACTGGGGAAAACCAAGGTCCTCTCGTGCAAAAGTCAACCCTTGCAAGATTCCTCTTGGGTTCACCCGTTCGTTTCTTCAACAGATGTACACTCAACACCCACCCTGGTGGTCCTTTTGTAATACCTGTGTGTACCATATCGTAGTCTATATACCTTAAACTTGCACAGCGTAATATGTCAGTTGTGTCTCAGTGAGACACCTGCCCCCTATGCTGCCCGCGTGTTCTTGAAAGTGAGGACTTAAACATAAAGGAGACATGGTTCTTGATAAGGAGATGTGTAACATGAGAGACTGAGGTACTATTTTGGGTCACACACTTTCACAAGTGTCCCATTCAATGTCTTTAAGAGTCAGGTTTTGCTATATATATATAATATATAATATATATAATGTTATAATTAGTATATATTATATATTACTATATTTTATATAATTAATTATAAATATATAATATAAATATAATTAATTATTATATATACATATATATTATATGTAAACAGACTTGTGTGCAGAGATTGGGCTCTTACTTCTTCTTCTCAGCTTCAGAAGCTGTACTCTAGGAAATCACCACTCAGTCTTGATTAGATCTCCTAACTGTCATGCTGACACCCCCAGATATCTGCTTTTACTCTAGGCACCTCATGGACATTCTTCATCGTCAGTGGCTTCTGTGGCTACCTCCCCGCGCATCCTTCTGGTCTACCCAGTACCTTTATTCCAGCGGTGGTCCCATGATCCTGAAATGGGAGCCTAACTTTCCCCATTCAGGGTCCACGATGATTTGGACCTTTCCTGATCTTCACACTGTTACTCCAGAACAAGTCTACTGGTGCTAGCTTTACAAGTGTGTCCCTGTCCCTGTCTCTGTCATTCTGTCTGGCTTGAATGCCTTTCCGTCACGTTAGGGCAATCTCAACCGATCCCTCAATATTGGGTTAAGGTGTCACCTCCGTGAATCCTTCCTTTTGTCAGTGAAAAAAGGCAAAATCTCCCAGGTTTGTGTTTGGTCCATTTCTCTACTCATGGAGTACAGCTACTTGTTTACATGCTGTGCTTTTACCAAATGGTAGATTTCTAAACTGGCACCCCCGGCGTAAGGCAAAGGGACATATTTCCATTGAATGTATAAATAAAATAGAAAAGGTCTGACACCAAACTGCATGCAGTTGATACTCCCAGTGCCCTCACTCCCCAAATAGGAAACAGGAAGAGGCCAGTTCTTCCTGACTATAAACAGAAGAGCATGAGGAAGTTATTACTCAGACCATAAGCCTGTGGTTTGCAACCACCTGTAGCGAATATGGGTCTCCTTGTTCCAAAACCAGGGAGGAGCTCTGTTTGCCCACTATGTCTGTATAGCCTTCAGATGGCAAAGTGCCCACTTCTGCTCTTTATGCTCCAATGCACCCAAGTTCTCAGGGCTTGATATCAATCTTGTTTTTGTCCATCAAAGGGCATCCAAATCCTTTGAAGTGATGTTCCATTATTGAGCCTTGAAGATCTTCAATCTATTCTCCCAAGAGTTCCTTGAAGGATCTCATCACGCACACACACACACACACACACACACACACACAATGATATTTGATGGTATTACTTTGCTGCTGAAATAATTTAGTGTCTCCAGGGTGAAGGCCTAAATCGTCTGATTGTCCTGAAAGTCTTCCATGATCCAGCTCCTGCTTATCTCCAAGGCTCCTTTTACTCCAACCTCTCTGTCAACATTACACATTTTTTAAAAAAAAGCTTTTTTTAAAGAGAGAGAAAGAGCATATGACTGGGTGGAGGGGTAAAGGGAAGGAGAGAGAGAGAGAGAGAGAGAGAGAGAATCTCAAGCAGGCTCTATGCTCAGTGCAGAGCCTGACATAGGGCTTGAGCCCAGGACCCTGGGATCATGACCTGAGCTAAAATCAAGAGTTGAACGCTCAACCGACTGAGCCATCAGGTGCCCCAACATTACACATCTAATCATGACTTATTACTCTGTGTTCTCTAACCCATGCTATCTCTAATTTTAGCCTTTGAAAAGAATTAACACTTCTTTTAGAGTGGTTTGAGGTTTGTAGAAAACTTGAGCAGAATACAGAGAGCCCCTTATACTCTTCTTCACATGGCCCCAACCCTCACAGTTCCCCCTATTATTAAGATTTGGCGGTAGAGTGCTATGTTACAACTGATGAACAAGTATTCATACACCATGAATAACAGACGTCCATAGTTTACATTAAGGTTCGCTCTTTGTTTTGCAGTGCTATGACTTTTAGCTTTTTTGAGTGCTGCTCCCTCTGAATAGAAGGCACTGTCATCTGTTCTTTGGTTCACTCACCTCTCAGGTTTCAATTTATAGGCCACCTTCTCTGGGAAGTCCTCCTTGGCGCTTATGCTGTTGCAGGTCACATTATTGGAGAGTAAGTGGATAAGTAAAGGTTTAAGCTTATTTTAATTCATTAGTTATTAATTAATTAATTTCACATTTATTTATTTTTGAGAGACAGAAAGAGAGCATGAGCTGGGGAGGAGCAGACAGAGAGGGAGACACAGAATCCGAGGCAGGCTCCAGGCTCCGAGCTGTCAGCACAGAGCCCCACGTGGGGCTCGAACCCACGAACCGCGAGATCATGACCTGAGCCGAAGTCGGACGCTTTAACCGACTGAGCCACCCAGGTGCCCTTCCCTCAGCTTATTTTAAACAGGCACACATTCTGTGTGCTCCAGACATGCTCTCGGATTACCTTTATTTTGGGATTTATGTCGCTATATTTTAATACTGTGCTTCTTAGCTGTGATTTTCTTAAATGTGAATGCTATGTCTCACCTATTCTACTAATGTTCATTGCCTGCCAGAGACACTGGCAAACAGTATATAATAAATATTTTTTTGTTGTTGGTTGATTGGATAAACAAGTCCATCTTCCGTTTTCTCCCAGGACGTGTTTGGACTCCTTAAACAGTGGAATTAATATTTGACTTCTGGGATTCATAGCCATAGTTCCTCAGAAAGAGACAGAGCTGAGATCCCCAGCTAAAATGTCTACAGAATGAGTCATGCCTCATCTATCTACTACCTGGATCCAGGAACACTAATCACTGTATCAAGTAGAGCAACTCACAACAGATTTTGGCTTGGAGGACATCTCCTTTACAAAAAAGAACATTATTTTTGCTTTGCTTTACTGGATTGCCGTGAGATGAATATCAAAAGAATAAGTGTTGGAGGTAGTTTATACTAAATAATCCAACGAATGAAACGTTTGGAAAAGTCTTACATATTCCCTTCCAACTCTGCCTTAGAAGGGGGTAGGAACCATCTTGCGTGAGGGTTACTCTGTTCTTCCTTCTACGTACCCTTGACCTATGACACATGGTGTGACGGGAAATGATAAGAGATGCCAATCATATATTTTCTCTAGGACTTTAAAATATACTTTACATCAGATGTAATTTTCAGTGATCTGATAGCGTAAAATTAAAGATGACCTTTGATTATTACACTTACTCTTGAGCTGTGAAGCATTCTTATCTCAAAACTGTATAATATTGAAGGCACGTTAGATTTAAAAATACTCATTCATTTTCCAGGGGTGCATTGCCTTTGTGCTACATTTGATTAACTACTGCGTCTTAAAAAATAAATACAGATGATTCGAATAAAGAATAGAGGAGGCAAAAGTGAAAATACACCATGGGTTTGAGCTGGCACGGTGACAAGGCAAAGCTGTGCGCACATCCAGCTGAGTCAGGGGACCAGGCACAGAGCGCAGGGTGAAGAAGCCCACAGGCAGTGAGAAAGAGCAAAGCACTGGGCATCAAGCAAAAAGAATTGTGTCTCCAAGATAGCATCCAACATGGAATTATCTTATATGTGAATGAACCAACAGAGCTAAGCTCCTTCAATAAGCCACCCTGAATAATGTTTCCCGTGTATCAACACCTACTTTGGGCCAGTAACTTAAGTCATTACATCCATTATTTCTTTAATTTTATCTCCTCCATTTAGAGGGAAGGAAATGATCACTCAGAAATGCTCATCATCCTTCTGAAGTTATACATTAAGTCAAAGATTCAGAACTGTAGTCACTTAGGTCTGATTTTAGTCTGTGTTCTTACCCATAGGTTTGAGGGCCTCTGATGGTAATATTTTCTACGATAGATTGCTGGTTCCAAGTATTCATAGGTTTTTCGGGCTGTACAGCCTCTGATTGCAGCTACTCAACTCTCCATGAAAGCTGCCACAGACTCTATGTAAAGTAGTGAGGTGGGCCATGTTCCAATAAAACTTTATTTGCAAGAACAGACAACAGGCTGGATTTTGCCTATGCAACATAAGGTGGAAATATTTCAAGACAGCGTTTCTCAAACTATTTCTGGCACAGCCCAGAGCTACCATAGGATATTACTTATATGCATCTGTATTATTTATTATTAAGAGAACCAAGGTTCTCAGAAAATACTTCAGTCCTTCTAGACTTTGATGTGCATTGATTTTTTATTTACTATTTTATTTGATTAAAAGAAAAAAAATGCTCTGGCCCTGAACCATCAAAATGATGTGTCATGATGCACATTTTGAAAAAAGATGTTATGAAGATTAAAACAAAAACCTGAATCATAGAAGCTTCTTGTAGCAGATTCTGAATTACATGAATGGAAAATAATAAAAGGAGCAGAACCTTGTATCTGGACGTGTCATTGGAATTCCTAAGATAATCGCTTAGTCAATGGACAATAGAATAAGTTCCAAAAGAACACTCATCTCTTTACAAAGCAAAATACCACATCCATCATCCAAAGAAACTTATCTCCTGCAGTGAGATTTTAGACTTCAGTTTTTCCATGCAGGTAGTTCTGAGTAAGGAACCTTCTTAGAATCTACAACTCTGACTCTTTCATTCAAAATATATTTGGGGAGGACACCTGGGTGGCTCAGTCAGTTGAGCATCCAACTCCTGATTTTGGCTCAGGTCACGTCTCAGGGTTGTGGGATTGAGCCCCATGCCAAGCATGGAGTCGACCTGAGATTCTTTCTCTCTCTCCCTCTGTCCCTCCCACCCCCCCCTGCTGTCTCTCTCTCTCTCTCTCTCTTTCTCTCTCTCTCTCTAAAACACATACAATTTTTAGAAATGTGTATTTGTGGAGTCTCCTGTATGTTTCAGGAGTATTCTGGAAGGTTAAGTGACAAGAACAGCAAAAGTCACCTTTGTGGGAGAGGTGGAGTAATGGACATGGGCACCACATTGTGGGATGCAGAGTGCATCATAAAAGCAAAGAGGCATCTAAAAATCAGGATAAATCTCTCTGTATGCAGGAACATGTCTTTTATGAGGCTTTTTCAAAAATTGGAAGGTCAGAAAAACAGATAATAATATTATTTTTGGCTTCATTTGCAGGAGTCCTCTAAGCACAAAACAACGGACTAAGTGGTTCACCATAGCTATGTCTTTCCCTGAGCCAATGAAAAACCCAGAGTTAAATGTAATACACTCGCTTAGAAATTTAATCATCCCAGGCATCAGGTCCATCTGTCTCTCTCCACCTTAATATTTATTTATGCATCTATTTATTTGATCACATACGTGTAGCTGTTTTTTTAACTTTTTATTGTAATTAGTATATGTATACAATTATAACTCACACACATATGTATGTATGTATGTATGTATGTGTAATGCTGGCTTCACAAATTTATTATGTTTCTCTGTATTTTTTCTGTGTTCTAAATCTAACTGTATCATGGAACCTGCCCATTACAAACCTGTTTTTCTCTGAGAGGGTGTTTGGGGTCTAAGGTCCGATTAGGGCATGGTTGTCAGAGGAAAATTGGCGGTGACCAAGGCTGAAGACTGCAGGCTGGCAGCAGCTGCTCATTAATCTCACTGCACTCAGCTCTGATCTTCAGAACCTTCACGGGAAAGCACTTAATATGCAACCTTCTTATTTCCTTCTCGGTTCATTAATTTGAACCGTAATCTTATCCATTCCAGCGTTGAGTTTTTACCGTGCACGGTCCAGATGAGCTGTTCAGCCAATAAATCCAATACAGTCATTTCCCAAAGTGGAGAGATTTCTCCTACGGAACACACAGTCTCGCAGTTAAGATGTGCCTGGTGCTCTCAAAGTCAGGGACTGATAGAAGTGTGGACCTTGTTTCTAGTTTTCCTAAGGAATTTTGAATCAAGTGAAGAAAAGCTGGTCGGGGTTATCTCACTTCTCACAGGAGATCTGGGTTTGGAGGAATCATACTCATCCCTCACCCCACCTTGTTATATTTAAAAACAACGCTATATTGCTTCTGACGAGTGCTTTTCCATGTGGAAGGCAGTCACATGACCATCATCTCATTTGGGCATCAAAATAATACGTTGGTCAGACATAGCGGATAAGGGGTTAGTGTCCAAAATCTATAAAAAACTTACCAACTCAACACCCAAAATACAAATAACCCAGTGAAGAAATGGGCAGAAGACATGAATAGACACTTTTCCAAAGAAGACATCCAGATGGTCAACAGACACATGAAAAGATGCTTAACATCACTCGTCATCAGGAAAATACAAATCAAAACCACAGTGAGATACCATTTCAGACCAGTCAGAGTGGCTAAAATTAACAACTCAGGAAACAACAGATGCTTGTGAAGATGTGGAGAAATGGGAACCCTCTTTCACTGTTGGTGGGAATGCAAATTGGTGCAGCCGCTCTGGAAAACAGTGTGGAGGTTCCTCCAAAAATTAAAAATAGAACTACCCTACAACCAAGCAATAGGACTACTAGGGATTTATCTAAAAGATACAGGAGTGGTTATTCATAGGGACACATGGACCCCAATGTTTTTAGCAGTGCTTTCAACAATAGCCAAATTATGGAAAGAGCCCAAATGTCCATCAAGTGATGACTCCATAAAGAAGATGTGGTTTATATATACAATGGAATACTACTTGGCAATGAGAAAGAATGAAATCCTGCCATTTGAAACAACATGGATGGAACTGGAGCGTATTAGGCTAAGTGAAATAAGTCAGTCAGAGAAAAGGCAGATATCATATGTTTTCACTCATAAGTGGAACATGAGAAACTTAACAGAAGACCATAGGGAAGGGAAGGGGAAAAAAAATAGTTACAGAGAGGGAGGGAGGCAAACCATAAGAGACTCTTAAATACAGAGAACAAACTGAGGGTTGATGTGGGGATGGGAGAGAAGAGAAAATGGGTGATGGGCATTGAGGAGGGCACTTGTTGGGATGAACACCGGGTGTTGTATGTAAGCAATGAATCATGGGAATCTACCCCCAAAACCAAGAGCACACTGTATACACTGTATGTTAGCCAACTTGACAATAAATTATATTTAAAAAAAATAATACATTGGTCAATATCAGTCTAAATTTCCTTTCATGGGTTGAGATCAGGAGATATTTTATTGGATTTGCCAAAGACTACACCATTCTTCACTATCTGATGTTTCTGTTATTTGTGAAGCCTGACAAAGTAATCACATTTCAGAGTCTAATTAATTATATTTCAGAATTTTTGCCTAAGTTCATTGTAAAAAGTGAATCAGATTCTAATTAGTTTCATCCTTAAAATAACTGGGGGAAACAATTAATAACAATAATAGCTACCCTTCATTGAGTGTCTACTATAACCCCCAAGCTATAAAGTGTCTCTATTTTACAGATAAGTAAAATGAAGTCACTCATAAAAGAATGAGTATCAGGGGCACCTGGGTGGCTTAGTCAATTAAGCACCAGACTTTGGCTCAGGTCATGATCTTGCCGTTTGTGAGTTTGAGCCCCACGCCGCTCTCTGTGCTGACAGCTCAGAGCCTGGAGCCTGCTTCGGATTCTGTGTCTCCCACTTTCTCTCTGCTCCTCCCCCACTCACGCTCTTTCTTTCTCTCAAAAATAAGTATACATTAAAAATAACTAAGGAATGAGTATTAGAGCCCATTTCTGCTGGCCTCCAAAGTCAATGTCTCCTCCCTGGGGCTTCCTTTTCAGTGTTTCATGTGACAGACATCACCGATACCCTTTCCTGGGACAATGGTGTGTGAGCACAGGCAAGAACTATTGACACGTTTCCTCTTGCAGAGCCTTCCTCTAGTGTGACAAGCAGGAAATTAACAAGAAAAGAAGTACACACACAACGGTATGAATTGTGATGATTGCTCTCCGGCACATGTAGTGATGCAGAGTAATGTGCACAGAGGAGGGCCTTCCCTGCATGCTGTTGTCAGAGGCCTGTCTGAGGCTGAACTTCGCCTCAAAAATGGGCCAGAGTCTGTCCTGTGGAGAGCATGAAATGAGGATTTCAGGCAGAAATGTGGATGCTTTGAAACAAGCAAGAAAATAGCAGTCTGGAAGGACTGCAAAAGGGGATAGTAACGCTCCAGTGTAGACGAACGTAGCCTGCAGGTAATAGGAATGCCACGAAATGTGTTCTCAACTGAAGAGAAACTCATCGGAGGTTTTTATGAAAATAAATGACATACAATGCAGGGCTGCAAATCTTATTTGGAATTATATTTTTGTTTAGGGATTCCAAGATTATTAATATAATGAAAGATACATGTCTTGCTTCACTTAATAGATTCTGTGGATTAGAAAAGATTTGTCCGTGCCCTTGGACAGGTGATGGCCTTGGGGAGATTCATGGCTAGGTAGAAGGAACTCCCCACCCCCCCCCCCACCCCGCCACTATCTGTATGGAGAAAGACAACATTATTCAGGAAAGTTGTAACATGAAGGTGGGGAGGGAGACAGTATAGCAGGACTACATATACTTTAAGGGCATTTCTGCAAAGAAAGCCATAGTTCATTTTTCCTAATTCCAGTATAGAGTTTAGAAACTCAGAGGATGCCATTGGGTTAGACCTTTTAGAACGTAAAAGGTAATGGATGTGTGTGTGTGTTTGCTTATTCAATTTTTTTAAAAAGACTATTAAAAAGGTTAGTTTTCCCAAATACAAGTTTACGAATCTTCTGCAGTTCACTTTTCTAGCCCAAAGCCCGACTGCAAACTCCCTGATGTCTGGACTATACAGCGATAGGGTTATGTCCAGGTAAAATCAAGAAGACTTGACCCAGGGATCGCTCGGAGGACTTGATTTACTTAGTATTTGCAGGAGCGTGTTTCATAGCAGGTAACTCCATCCCTCAATGACAGCCGCTCTTCCTTTCTTAGGGAAGAGGATGGATCCATTCAGCAGTCGCTCTACCAAGTGAAGTTAGCTGTGGAAGTTGGTTAATTGTCCCCCACCCCCTCCACAGGACATAACAACTATGAGCCAGCCTGTGGTTGTCACCATGACTCTGGGGATAATACCGGATAATACGGTTTACTCTATTTCAATTATATGATCAAGTTCTGTTCCAGTACAGTAGATAGTCCAAGAGATAAGACCATCATCATCACGACCCCTTCCCCTGCCAGCATCTCCTGCTCTGAGTTGCTGAGGTTTGAGCCGATCAGGGTGAAGTCTGGAGTAGGACAGAGTATTGCCTTCTATACGTCCTATGAAATGAAAACCCTGAGGCCAAAGAAAGCAATCCTGGAGATCACGTTTGGATATTTGATGAAAGCATCTGATCTTTGAAAATAAACTGCCAAAGCAAAGAAGCTGGGCAGAAAGAAAAATCTGGAAGGATCTGGCAACTCAAAAGCCAAGAACTCAAGCCCAGAAAGAGGCTGACAAATGGCATGAGGAGATGAACCCTCTTGTATGCGCATGCGATCTGGGGTAAGGCAGAGCAGGTGCAAGGCTGTCCTCTGCCTCTCAAAGATCTTGTTGTGTCCCTTTAATGGGAATTATGCTCTCTAAACCTCACTTCCAGTCCAATTTGGGAACTGGTGTTTACCTAACTGTGGGATCACTTTTTAAAACCATTTGTGGGTTTTCTTATTTAAACTTCGTGACAAACCTATGAAGTAGACAGCACTTTATTTCTATCTACATATAATAAATTTGAAAACAGAGATCTTAAGTTTCTTGCTCAAGGCCATAGAGTCACCATGTGGTGGATTCAATTCCCAAACTTGAACATCTGATCCCTGAGCCCAGCTTCTCAACATCCTTTTGGAGGAATTTGTGGAGAATGGCAAATAGTAAGTGATAACAATAGTCACTGGTATTAAAAATGTTGTTTTCCATCCTTAGGATTACAGTTGGGTATTTTTTTAATGCCTTCCATTTTTCTTCATCATATTCATGTTCTCCATTATACATGAGCATATGGGGAATATTTATAATAGCTGCTTCCTGAAAATCCTATCATCTCTGCTGTCCAGGTTACATTTTCCTAATTCATTTACTGTCTAGTGACTTTTAATTGGATGCAGACATTGCCCATTTATGTTGTGAAGCATTTTGATGCATTGCATTAAAGAGTGTTGGACTTTGACTACCAGGAAGTTGAGTTATTTGTGGACACATTTGGTCGGTTGAGTTCTGCTTTTAGGCTGTTTCAAGACAGGTGAAGATCCACCCTTGTTCTAGAGTGATTTAAGCCACATTCATGAGGTCATTCTGGGGTCTCTGTGGAAAGTCCCATATATTCAACAAGGTCTTTGTAGTCCAGCTGGAGGGAATGCCAATCATTTCCAATCTGTGTAAACAATAGGAATTGTCTACTCTTATAGATCCCTGTGTTCTATGTAAATTGTATAATCATATGCTCAATAATTGATTATTCTTGGAAATCATTCTTGTTTAGCTTTATGGGGTATCTCCACATATGCACACACCTGGTGTTCACCAGAGATCTAAAGGGGTTGTTGTTGAATGCACAGATTTGAGTTGTCCTGGCCTCCTCAAACTTTTGTCTGTCTCCTCAACTCAGCAAGATGGCTGGAGTTTATGTGCCAAGGTTCTTGCATTACCTCGTAGGGTAGAAAACTTGGGTGATGGTTGGGTTCTCCTTGATTGTTTCCTTTCTAAGGGATTGCATTCCTCTGCTGCGGTTGTCCAGTATGTGGCTGTATTTGTTCCTCACAGTGTCTTGTCCTGTTTTCTGGTTGTGTTTGATAGGAGTATAATCCTGGACTGTCTTACTCCCTCATGGACAGAAGCAAAAATCCACTAACATTATGAACTTATTATGAGACAGTACCTGTAATGTCTCCCTAGAGGCTAAGCCCCCTGGGTCGGGGCAGGGAGTATACAGTCCAGGTACTTACCCAGTCTGGAAAGGTCCAGGTAGGCAAGGAAGTCTTCTTGGAAGAGGTAGGGCGTGGGCTGGGTCCCAAAAGTCAGATGAGTTTTCAAATATTAACACTCTTTTAGTTTAATTAGCATGCTAAGTTAAAAGAGAGCATAAATGAGTGATTGAAATGGCTTGACTTAATGAAGCCTTAATAATAACCTTAATTCAGTTTATTTGGCATCTATCACTCACAGATGAACAGCTAATGCCTTTTCTAATAAAACCGTCATAATAAAAGGAGCCATAAAATATATTATTTTTATTATTTTAATCACATACTTCCTAAGTGAAGATACTGAATCCATTAGAATAGCCCTACAAAATGCTTTCATTCCCCTACCCCCCCCTTTTTTTTAATTTCAAAATTGAATTTACTTGATGTTATACCGGGAACATTTGATGGTATTTTCTTACTCTGCTGATAATTAAGTGAGAACAGATTCCAATGACAACTCCACAGGTTATGTTCTGGAGACTGACTCTTCTTACAGGCACATAAAACTGACCGAGTGCCCTGGGTTTTGATCCCCCCACCAAACTCCTTTCTTGGGGAGCACTCAGATTCTACTGCCTTCATCCGTGAGACCAGCAGATCAGAAAATTGGGAACCTGTGCCTCTGAGTGGTTACAGATGACCCTTCTCTCAATCCTGCTTCCGGCAGCTAGGACAGAGCAGCATTTTCTTCTTCCTTTTTTTAAATTTTAATTCTTAATTTATTTTTGAGAGAGCATGAGAGGGGGAGGGACAGAGACAGAGAGAGGGAGACGGAGGATCTGAAGCGGGTTCTGTGCTGACAGCAGAGAGCCCAGTGCAGGGCTCTACATCACCAACAGCGAGATTGTGACCTGAGCTGAAGTGGGATGCTTCACAGACTAAGCCACCCAGCTGCCCCGACATAGCAGCATTTTCAAAAAGAAATGCTAAGAGTGAACAAAACACAGTATTATCACAGGAAATATAAACGAAATTAACCTCTTCGGTTTCCCAAATAGCTTTCAGTGTCCTTTTACAATTTCCTCTTGAGTCTTTAACTAAACTCTCTATTTTCCATTACTGAGGTTACGTGAAGTGAGTTGCCTAATGTCACATGGTGAGTGAATGGCAGATCTGGATTTTAGTCTCACTTGATTCGCACACACCCTCACACACACACGCTCTGCCCAATGTCCAAGCAGTAACCACGCTTCTCCGGCCAGCGTGCCTCCGATTTGCCTCTGACTACTAGGAGGAACGTGGCTATTTCTTCCCTAACTTATTCCACAAATACTGATTGAGGGCTAACAGGGGTTATTACGCATGAGGCTACCTACCTCGAGGAGCACAGGAAAAAAAAGAAAAAAAGCTCTTCACTGCAAATTCTCACAAACTAGCATGAAATCCAGAAAAGGAAATCATTCTTTGCCATAGTGTGAGAGGTGTTTTAGTAAAAACAAGGGTCAGATACGATGGGAGGCGAAAGGAGTGAGAGTTAACCCAGTCCAACTTACGGATGCAGTAGAAGCAATAGGCCTTCTCTGTGGAAGTGATTCTGAAGCCATACCTTAAATAAACAGAGCCTTCCAGATGTGTGGGAATGGGAAGGTTCTCAGAATGAGACTGGCCCTTCACAGAGGACAGAGGGATACCGCTGGTGGGAAATGGTGGTTTATGTTAGTGGAGATCAGTTATTAGATCAGAGTTCTGATGAAGGTGGGCAGTGAGACAGAGACTGAGCTTGGGAGAGGACTGGGCTGATTTGTGCCTCACTCTTTGCATTAAGTATTTGTTCCAACTGAGGTGCTTTCCACCTTCTTCTACAATCTGTCCACCTGTCGAGCTTCATGTTTCCAGAATGATGTGAATTCGAAAGCGCTCACTCCTTTGCAGGTCAGAGGGGCCTCTGGTTTTGTCCTTAACCCAGTATGACAATTGCCGGGCACCTGTCCACCAGACAGTCCCTCCGGCACTATTTAGGAAAGGGAAGGTGCAGTCCAATTTAACTCCTATTCCCAGACCTACAGTTGTCCCAGCGCTGAGCATAGGTGGGCACTCAGTGGATGCCTGTTCAGTGCATCAGTAGCTGACTTTTCTGCATGCAAGGAGAAAAGTATGGTGATGCATTTACATTCTTCCTTAGAATTATCCATTCAATTTACAGGTTATTAAAGTACTGTTTCGTGCCTCACCCTCTCACCCTGTCTTTCCCTCCAGCAAGTATTCTTAGGGCATTTTTTTTTCTTAGTGAATTTGTTTTAACCAAATCCAATTTTTTTCTATTATCTGCCTGGGCTTCTCACCCCTCAAAGTCCATTTGTATTACGTCTCTATTCACTCTGTCGCTCACTACATCTTCCAATTTAGTATAATTTGTGAATTTCATTAACATGCTATTTACTCTCACTTTGAGATCTCATGTAGTCTACCTCCTTTCGTGTAGCTTATCACCAAGAGTAAAGTCAATGCCCTACTAAATTAAATGTGCCAATGGTATTTAATTTGGAAGGGTTGTGAATACAAAGCGAGAAAAATAATAGAGGATTGAATAGAATTTTGAGGGGGGAGAAAAGCTCCGAGATGCTTCTAAAGAGTTATTCCTCATGGACAAATATGCTGGAGGAAAATAGATAAAACATATGCACAGTGAAGGTGTGAAATAATTGGAAAACAGTCATTGAGAGGAAAATAGTAGAAATGTTAATAGATAATGCGGAACTCACGTTAACAAAACAGTAATAACGTAATACTGGAACACTAGAGTGTTGGAGCTGAAAGCCCCTCAGGGGATTATTATGTGTTTCCTTCTCTTTTTAGGGACGGGAAAAATAATCCCTCAGAGACTTGGTGAAGGGCTCACCCCAAATAGTTGCAGATCAAACCCTAGAAGCCAGGTTGTTTCCTAATTAGCTGTTCTTTCCTCTGATGCACCAGCCTTTACATATGAAAGCCCTTGTGGCTAATAAATGATTGTCACTTAAATCATCTTGATTTGTGTGATATACTTGTAAAATTGGGGAGAGCAGTTATTTTCCTTATTTGACACATCAGGAAAAAAACTGTGAGGCTCAGAGAGGCAGCGACCGGTGGAGGAACAGACTTCTGGTTCATGGCAAGGGCAGATCAGAAGCTCCTTTTTTCCTAATTACAAAATTGGTATTCTTGCAAATGTACCATGCTAACCTTGACATAAAATGAACATCAAGTTACATTTGAAAGGAACAGGAGAGAACTCGCCAGCTCATCTTCAGTCTAAAAGCTAAAGAAACATGGTAGAGGTTGAAATGACAGAAAAATGAATTTGAGAAATTTGGCCATGATGTGCAGCCTGGAGGGTGAACAGAACCTCCCCTTGAATTCAGACAACCCTGTGCTGTTGTCTGGCTTTGATGTTTCTGGCCCACGTTGACCGTGTGATTGAGACGGTAAGCCTAAAGCCATTCCCATCCGAGCCATATAAATGTGTCATTTGCCCATCCGAGCTGTATAAATGTGTCACTTGGGTAGGTCTGCTTGTGAGGATTGTACTTGGCCGAGGCCATAAAGTAGCATTGGCCTATTTCCTGGTGTTCATCTGTGTGGCAAAACGGATGCCGGGAAGCCATGGCCTGCCTTCTAGGGCTTGGCTTCTCACATTTCTATGTAAGCATCAGATTCTGGGAACCAGAACATCAGGTCAATACCATTGACACATAGATCTGAATTTCTAGAATAGCTACCGAAATAGCTGACAGAGGAGAAGATTCCCAAAGTGAGGTGGAGAAAAATAAAGATGGGGTGTGTCAGCATCGATCAAAAATGGGTATTGTTTTCAAAACATTCTTCACTTTAGGCTGGACGTCAGCACTATTCGATTTTTCACAGCACTTTATAAAAATGTGCATTCGATGCAAATCCAAAACACTCGTGTTTAGAAGAAATACGTGCACTCTTCTTAAAGAGGTGATGGCAACTAAAGCAGAAAGCATGTGTTTTCATAAAAAGTGTCTCGATATCCAGAAGTGAATATTCAGAAGTGGACTTGAAACCTGCCCCCCACCCCATATATATTGCTAATCATACAATGACTAAGTATTTATATAAGAGTTCAGGTAGAACTATTTGAAGAAACCAGCATTTGATTTACGGTGGGAGAGTACATGAAGATTCTTGTCCAATTTCCTGCTGTTCTTATTAGCCCTGCTACTTCGAGCTGGTGACTTAATTTTTCTGAATCCATTTTATCAGCTTTAAAGGAAAGGAGTAACATTTGCCTTAATCCAACAGAAGATGGTTGTAATAATCAGTATTATTTGAGAACGTGAAAGTAGAGTATAAATCTACTAGAGTTTCTCAAAGTGCCCAAAGCCAGGGATGTGCTACACTTCAGTTGGATTAAAGTGAGAGTAACTATCTCAGAGACCCGATATTTTGGATGGGAAACAGAGGTAGGGATTTCCAGGCAGTGCTTATTCTCGAAGTGAGGTTTCTGATAAAGTTCTGGTTCCCCTGGGTTTTTCAACCAGCTTCAAACCAATTACCACAAGGGACATGTCATAAGAAGATGGCCAAAGACATGTTCATTTCAGGATTTCAAATAATCCAAATTCTCCAAAGGGAAAACTGGAGTAAAAATGTGGACTCAAAGTAGAAGAATTTCAGGTGTAGCATTTGTAAGAAGACTAGTATCTCTGGCACATGGGTACATTGGGGGCTGTCTGCACATGGCAAAGCCCTGGCCGGCCCTTGTGGAACATGAGATGAGCTCTAATGTTTATCTCTTGGTCATGCTGGCCAATCTGATCATGGAATTCCTATCGGATCAGCTGGGGAAGGTACAGGCTATGGATTTACCTTGAGAGGAAGTACAAAGGTAATTTTGGAAAGATGAGCTAATGACCAAAGTGAACAAATCAAATGACTATCACAGAACAGTACAATTAGGAGATTAAATGGTCAAGAGCACAGTACCCACAGAGAAGCCTGGTTTGTGGTGGTTAGTTCAGCAGGGACTGTGGGTGAGGGAGTTCATGCCCAGGCCATGCCCCTTTGTGGGTTCTGGCTGTTTGGTGTGGAAGACAGAATGATGCCCTTCCCCAAAGATACCCACATCCTAATCCTGAACCTGTGAACATGACCATACCTTACAGTACAAAGAGATTGTGCAGATGTGATTAAATTGGCAATCTTGAGATGGTGGGATTATTCTGGATTAGGTCCAAAGTAATCACAAGAGTCCTTTAAGAGGAGGCAGAGGCATCAGCGAGAAAACTTTGTGGCAATGGAAACAGACGTTGGACTGATGTGGCCAGGAGCCAAGGAATGTGGGAAACTTCTAGAAGCTGGACACATCAAAGAACAGATTCTTCCCCAGAGCTTCCAGACGGAATGTACTCCTGCCAACAGCCTGATTTTAGTCCTACACGACATGTTTCAAGCTTCTGATCTCCCAAACTGGAAAGGAACAATTAAACGTATGTTGTCTCAAGCTGTTAAGTTGGTGATAGATTGTTAAGGAGCAATATGAGAGCAATAGAGGCAGATCAGCCCAGTTTTAGGATTTGGAAGGTCTTTCAGTTGGTTCTTACCAGATTTGAGGAGAGGTAGGAGGAGCTTATGGGGAGAGAGGAGTGTAGGCTCATGGAAGAATATCTTTTAATGAGGCCACTTGGAAGGATATTTTGGCAGCCTGACTCTATATTTATAAAATCTTAAATCCCTCCTTCTTTGAATATTCCTATTCATCATCGCTATCCACTTCCTCAGGGGTTTTGGCCCAGTTCACAATTTTCTTTTCTGTTCTTGAAGGCTTTTTGCACCCATGGGAGTGAATGTCATAGTTGTGTCTGTACTTTCACAATCTAACTTCTGTGCTTTGATAATAGGAGCAGGGCCAGGTGTCTGACCCAAGATTGTCTTGAGAATCTCTTCTCCCTAGAATCTGGAATCTTCCTCTCTAGAATCTGGGACCCTGATGTGTTGACACTTTCCACCTGCGAGTTCATGAAGAATACAGTAGAACCTCGGATGGAGAGTAACTTGTTCTGTGAGTGTTCCTCAAGATGAGCACACATTTCTGGTAAATTTTAACTTGATAAACGAGCGATGACCTACAATATGAGTCTTATGTGACACCAAACATCACATGATCACAACTGAACTAATGGTTCTTCCCTCTCTCTCTCTGTGGGATTGTGGGTGATCGTCTCCCACGCTCAGATGCTCGGTCTCAGGCTGTGGTGTTTGATAGAAATCAGTGACTTTTCAGAATGTTGGAAGGTGCCCATAACTGGCACTAGTGTGTTTTTTGTCACTTCAAGGCACCTATGCGTTTCCATCCAAGAGTGAGCTTAGGAATGCTCTGCTTCATTCTAGGTCAGGTGCCTGCAGATATAGACCCTTTCCTCTGCTGCCTTATTGCCAGTTACATTAAATACAGTATATGACCAGAGTTTATTAACACGGTACCATAATCAACATCCATGTGAGTGGATACAATGGCCCCCATGCAGAAACAGGTTAAAAAGAAAGGTGGTAAGGAGATGATTATGGCAGATGTGGAGAAGGAAATCATCGAGAAGTACGAATAAGGTAAGCAAGTGGTCGAAATTGCAAGATTTTATAAGTCTATGTCTGCATCTTGTCTGCAGAGGAGAGAAAAAGCAGTGGAATCCCTCACCTCAAATGAGATTAGAGAGGTGTATCAAATGTGGGAAACAGAGCAAAATTTTGTAGAAAAGCACCACCCGAATAAAGCTATAGCAGTGTGAGGGATGAATCTGTTTAACGATAACGCAGTGTCACATTTCCGCAAAATTCTCAAAAGGAGGCAAAAGCAAGTGTCTTTGGATAGGCTCCTTGTTAAAGCTGCATGAAAAGAAAAAGATTCCATTGAGCCAATAGACGGCAGTGATTCGGTTAGTGATAGTGAAAGTCATTCTACACAATCACCCTCCTCTCTCTTGTCTCCCTCACACCAGCCACAAAGGTTGCCAAAGGGAAGTGCAGTTAATCTGTTTACTTTTCTTTATATTTTGTATTTTCTTTATTATTTTGTATTATATTACAGCATTGTAATCATTTTTATATGAATATTTTTGGCTTGTTAGAACGAGTCCTCTGAATTTCCATTATTTCTTATGGGGAAATTTGCTTTGATATACAAGTGCTTTGGATTACAAGCATGTTTCCAGAACGAATTATGCTCACAAACCAAGGTTTTACTGCATTTAAAAACTAAAGGTCTCTGTTGGTGCCCAGATTGCAAAACACATGCTCTCATAGGCTGCTAGTGCAACTGTCCATCGGAACAAAATTTCTGGAGAAAAGCTTTGCAACACAGCGAGTGTCTTAATAAAGGAAATGCCTTTAGTCCCATAATTTCTTCTCTGTGATTTAATACAGAAGAAACACACGGGGATGTTCACTAGGTTTGCAAGCAATAATATTCATTGTAGCATTATTTATAAGGGTAACAATATAGAAATAACCAAAATGCCTAATAAAAAGTGACTAGTATTTTATATGAGGATACTTCCATAAGATAATATAAGCCATTATAATTGTGATTTTGCAATAAGTATTCTTTATGATATTTGAAAAGTCTCACAACATAAGTCAAAAACCAGGATATAAAATTATATTTACTATGAGACCCTGATTGAAGAAAACAATGCATATGTATGACTAGAAAAAAAGTTCACCGTGATTATCTAGTGGAATGTATGTTAATTTTCATTTTGTTTTTTATTTTTTTTTATATTCTTCCATACTTTGCAAATTAGCTGCAATTAAGATTTACACCAGTCAGAAACCAGGACAGGATTCTCTCCCTCAGACTCCATTTCCAATCAATTTAACTCCAACATTGCTTTAAAAATTTTTTTTAAATGTGTATTTCTTTTTGAGAGAAAGAGACAGAGTGAAAGTGGGGGAGGGGAAGAGAGAGAGGGCGACACAGAATCCGAAGCAGGCTCCAGGCTCTAGGCTGTCAGCACAGAGCCTGATGTGGGATTCGAACCTATGAACCTTGAGATCATGACCTGAGCTGATATCAGATGCTTAACTGACTGAGCCACTCAGGTGCCCCCCAACATTGCTTTTTAATTAATTGATTTCTCCCTGTATTCATTGCTAGCCCTCAAACACAAGCTTCTGTCACCTTCTTCTACATTGCCTGAGCCCCCAAAGTGGTCTATTGCCAACCACTTATAAGCCTTTTCAGTTCATTATATAGACTTTGGCCAAAATAATAATAGTAAAACATACATTGCATCATGCATATCCTCATTTCAAAAACCTCTAGGGGCACCTGGGTGGCTTAGTCAGTTAAGCGTCTGACTTCAGCCAGGTCATGATCCCGCGCTTCGTGGGTTCGAGCCCCGTGTTGGGCTCTGTGCTGACAGCTTGGAGTCTGGAGCCTGCTTTGGATTCCGCGTCTCTCTGTCTCTCTCTGCCCCTCCCCTGCTTGCACTGTGTCTCTCTGTCTCCAATAAATAAATAAATATTAAAAAAAATTTTTTTTAAGAAAAAAAACCAAACCTCTAACAGCTTCCCCTCAAATGTGGAATAATAACAAATGTTAGCCCTGCTTCTCAGACCCACACGATCTCACTCCTGCCTCCTTTCCATTCATCTCTGACCACTCCCTGCAGAGTCTTCAGTCAATATGGCCATGATCCTTAGAGCCACAGGTTGTCTGACTTCTCATGTCCATCCTGGCACTGGGACATTGGCTGTAAATCACATCTTCAAAGAAGTCTTCCTGTGCCTTCTGGATTATTCTGGTTTCCCCACTTAACATGCTTGCATGATACTGCGTAATTATCCCTCATAACAATTTTCACAATTCTCCAAAATAACATCGTGTAATGGTTTTGGTAAATCTGCGTTCACTTGCTGATTTCCTAAATTCTTGTTTCCCCCTGCAAGGCAAACCCTCTCTTCCTACCTCCTTTGGATGGGTAACTCATTCCATACCTGGCCTGGCTTCTTGATCACCCACTTTGGCCCTGCAAGTGCATCCCACAGATAAATGATATGCAAACCCACATCTTGCCCTCCCCTGCATCCTACACCCAGATTGGGCCAGCAGACCCGGGTCCTATTTCCTACAAAGGTGATCATTTTTATAGGTTTACTGGGTTTATTTCTTCAATCATATTCTTTTATAAGTGAGATGGATGGCTCACTTATAGACAATGTGCTTCTGGCTTGAGCATGTCTAAGAATGCTATTTCCAGTCATTGCTCTTTGGATTTTATGAAATTTCATATCACCCTGTGGTTTATTTGTATATAACCCTGTCTTTCTTGCAGAGCTGTAACTCTTTACAGATAGATACTAAGTCTCTTTCTCTATAGAAACATTGTAACACTTAGTAGGTACATATGCATAGTAAGTACTCCATGCATGGTTACCAGAAGAAATTGGGGGTCCCAACTGCAGAAGTTATCTTGGGCATGTCTTGGGTTATGCCAATATCAGATGTATGTCACTGATATACATTGCTTAACTGTTGTGCTTGGCATTCTGTATGCTAGGACAGGCAGAGGGTTTTCAGTGCCTCCTTTGACAATCTGACATTAAGCTTACAAATTCAGTTTCTCCGTAATATCTCTGCAAAAGCCTGGAAAATGATATTTCCTTTCTGCACTGGGAGAAATATTGATGGGAGTTAAATGACCAGCCTTGCAAAACATGTATTTAAGGGTTAGAAGAATGAGGACAATAAAAGCCAAACTAAATTTTAGTCTACCTAATTTAAGTATCTCTAATTCAACAGCATGACCATTTCATCTTAATGGTGCTATCTAGTATAGTATTGTCGTTCTCTTGCCAAAAATTGATTAGATGAGCTCTTTGTAAAAATTATGATGACTGGGAAAATATGGGCAAGTTTAATTTCATCAGTTCAGAAAATATGATCTCCTTTCCTAATGGAGTGGAACATAAAAAGAGGAGATAGAGGGCTAAGTTCGTTGCAGTAATGAGGGAGCTGGCCAAGAAACTGGAGTTATGGTTCCTTGAGATACATTTCCATGAAGTCTGGGCAAAGGAAGCCTCCTTTTACTGAGCTGATAGAAGAGATACAGTTTATTAAGGGGTGAGGACAAAATAGACAAAGAGCATTTTGACTGAAGCTTTGACATTTTTCTATTAATCGTGCACTTAGTGTTGTCATGAGAGACTCGATATCTGAGTACTAATCTGAACCAGAGTTTTCTGTTCCCATTCCCAATGAGTGAATAGACCAAAGATTCCTTTGGAATCTAAAAGGGACTAACATCCTTAGTTTACTGAATTTATAAACTATTTCATTGAGATCCGTTAGATAGCCTAAAGAATCTGAAAGACTACTTGAAATAGTGGAAAACCAGATTGGAAAATATTAAACTTTCCTATTAAATATTAATTTCCCCCATAACAAATATCTATAAAGGTAATTGTTATTTACACAAATAAATATCAAAAAGGTAGAACGATAAACACAAAGCCGTGGTAAGATTTTGGAGAATAATTTCATTTTCTTGATGAGATCTGATAAAATTTAATAAGGTGAAGGGTGCCAGAGTGACTCGGTCAGTTAAGTGTCTGACTCTTGATTTCGGCTCAGGTCATGATCCCATGGTTCGTGGGAACGAGTTCCACATTGGGCTCTGCACTAATAACGTGAAGCCTGCTTGGGATTCTCTCTCTCCCTTTCTCTCTTCCCCTCCCCTACTCTCTCTCTCTCTCTCTCTTTCTCTTTCTGTCTCAAAATAAATAAATAAACATTAAAAATTTTTTTTTTTTTTTGAAGAAGCTACAATAGTTTATTTTGTTTGTTCTAAGGTTATGGTTCATAATTCACCTCAGGGCATTTTAGATGATGTTGCCATGGTACTTGATGAAAAAGCAGAAGTTTTTATAGTCAAAATGTGGAGATTGTTTTTTTTTTTTTATATGAAATTTATTGTCAAATTGGTTTCCATACAACACCCAGTGCTCATCCCAAAAGGTGCCCTCCTCAGTACCCATCACCCACCCTCTCCTCCCTCCCACCCCCCATCAACCCTTAGTTTGTTCTCAGTTCTCAACAGTCTCTTATGCTTTGGCTCTCTCCCACTCTAACCTCTTTTTTTTTTTTTGTTCCCCTCCCCCATGGGTTTCTTTTAAGTTTCTCAGGATCCACATAAGAGTGAAACCATATGGTATCTGTCTTTCTCTGTATGGCTTATTTCACTTAGCATCACACTCTCCAGTTCCATCCACGTTGCTACAAAAGGCCATATTTCATTTTTTTCTCATTGCCACGTAGTACTCCATTGTGTATATAAACCACAATTTCTTTATCCATTCATCAGTTGATGGACATTTAGGCTCTTTCCATAATTTGGCTATTGTTGAGAGTGCTGCTATGAACATTGGGGTACAAGTGCCCCTATGCATCAGTACTCCTGTGTCCCTTGGATAAATTCCTAGCAGTGCTATTGCTGGGTCATAGGGTAGGTCTATTTTTAATTTTCTGAGGAACCTCCACACTGCTTTCCAGAGCGGCTGCACCAATTTGCATTCCCACCAACAGTGCAAGAGGGTTCCCGTTTCTCCACATCCTCTCCAGCATCTATAGTCTCCTGATTTGTTCATTTTGGCCACTCTGACTGGCGTGAGGTGATATCTGAGTGTGGTTTTGATTTGTATTTCCCTGATAAGGAGCGACGCTGAACATCTTTTCATGTGCCTGTTGGCCATCCGGATGTCTTCTTTAGAGAAGTGTCTATTCATGTTTTCTGCCCATTTCTTCACTGGGTTATTTGCTTTTCGGGTGTGGAGTTTGGTGAGCTCTTTATAGATTTTGGAGACTAGCCCTTTGTCCGATATGTCATTTGCAAATATCTTTTCCCATTCCGTTGGTTGCCTTTTAGTTTTGTTGGTTGTTTCCTTTGCTGTGCAGAAGCTTTTTATCTTCATAAGGTCCCAGTAATTAATTCACTTTTGCTTTTAATTCCCTTGCCTTTGGGGATGTGTCGAGTAAGAGATTGCTACGGCTGAGGTCAGAGAGGTCTTTTCCTGCTTTCTCCTCTAAGGTTTTGATGGTTTCCTGTCTCACATTCAGGTCCTTTATCCATTTTGAGTTTATTTTTGTGAATGGTGTGAGAAAGTGGTCTAGTTTCAACCTTCTGCATGTTGCTGTCCAGTTCTCCCAGCACCATTTGTTAAAGAGACTGTCTTTTTTCCATTGGATGTTCTTTCCTGCTTTGTCAAAGATGAGGTGGCCATACGTTTGTGGGTCTAGTTCTGGGGTTTCTATTCTATTCCATTGGTCTATGTGTCTGTTTTTGTGCCAATACCATGCTGTCTTGATGATGACAGCTTTGTAGTAGAGGCTAAAGTCTGGGATTGTGATGCCTCCTGCTTTGGTCTTCTTCTTCAAAATTACTTTGGCTATTCGGGGTCTTTTGTGGTTCCATATGAATTTTAGGATTGCTTGTTCTAGTTTCGAGAAGAATGCTGGTGCAATTTTGATTGGGATTGCATTGAATGTGTAGATAGCTTTGGGTAGTATTGACATTTTGATAATATTTATTCTTCCAATCCATGAGCAGGGAATGTCTTTCCATTTCTTTAAATCTTCTTCAATTACCTTCATAAACTTCTATAGTTTTCAGCATACAGATCCTTTACATCTTTGGTTAGATTTATTCCTAGGTATTTTATGCTTCTTGGTGCAATTGTGAATGGGATCAGTTTCTTTATTTGTCTTTCTGTTGCTTCATTGTTAGTGTATAAGAATGCAACTAATTTCTGTACATTGATTTTGTATCCTGCAACTTTGCTGAATTCATGTATCAGTTCTAGCAGACTTTTGGTGGAGTCTATTGGATTTTCCATGTATAATATCATGTCATCTGCAAAGAGCGAAAGCTTGACTTCATCTTTGCCAATTTTGATGCCTTTGATTTCCTTTTGCTGTCTGATTGCTGATGCTAGAACTTCCAGCACTATGTTAAACAACAGCGGTGAGAGTGGGCATCCCTGTCGTGTTCCTGATCTCAGGGAAAAAGCTCTCAGTTTTTCCCCGTTGAGGATGATGTTAGCTGTGGGCTTTTCATAAATGGCTTTTATGATCTTTAAGTATGTTCCTTCTATCCCGACTTTCTCAAGGGTTTTTATTAAGAAAGGGTGCTGGATTCTGTCAAAGGCCTTTTCTGCATCGATTGACAGGATCATATGGTTCTTCTCTTTTTGTTTGTTAATGTCATGTATCACGTTGATTGATTTGCGAATGTTGAACCAGCCCTGCATCCCAGGAATGAATCCCACTTGATCATGGTGAATAATTCTTTTTATATGCCATTGAATTCGACTTGCTAGTATCTTATTGAGAATTTTTGCATCCATATTCATCAGGGATATTGGCCTGTAGTTCTCTTTTTTTACTGGGTCTCTGTCTGGTTTAGGAATCAAAGTAATACTGGCTTCATAGAATGAGTCTGGAAGTTTTCCTTCCCTTTCTATTTCTTGGAATAGCTTGAGAAGGATAGGTATTATCTCTGCTTTAAACGTCTGGTAGAACTCCCCTGGGAAGCCATCTGGTCCTGGACTCTTATTTGTTGAGAGATTTTTGATAACCGATTCAATTTCTTCGCTGGTTATGGGTCTGTTCAAGCTTTCTATTTCCTCCTGATTGAGTTTTGGAAGAGTGTGGGTGTTCAGGAATTTGTCCATTTCTTCCAGGTTGTCCAATTTGTTGGCATATAATTTTTCATAGTATTCCCTGATAATTGTTTGTATCTCTGAGGGATTGGTTGTAATAATTCCATTTTCATTCATGATTTTATCTATTTGGGTCATCTCCCTTTTCTTTTTGAGAAGCCTGGCTAGAGGTTTGTCAATTTTGTTTATTTTTTCAAAAAACCAACTCTTGGTTTCGTTGATCTGCTCTACAGTTTTTTTAGATTCTATATTGTTTATTTCTGCTCTGATCTTTATTATTTCTCTTCTTCTGCTGGGTTTAGGCTGCCTTTGCTGTTCTGCTTCTATTTCCTTTAGGTGTGCTGTTAGATTTTGTATTTGGGATTTTTCTTGTTTCTTGAGATAGGCCTGGATTGCAATGTATTTTCCTCTCAGGACTGCCTTTGCTGCGTCCCAAAGCGTTTGGATTGTTGTATTTTCATTTTCGTTTGTTTCCATATATTTTTTAATTTCTTCTCTAATTGCCTGGTTGACCCACTCATTCGTTAGTAGGGTGTTCTTTAACCTCCATGCTTTTGGAGGTTTTCCAGACTTTTTTCTGTGGTTGATTTCAAGCTTCATAGCATTGTGGTCTGAAAGTATGCATGGTATGATTTCAATTCTTGTAAACTTATGAAGGGATGTTTTGTGACCCAGTATATGATCTATCTTGGAGAATGTTCCATGTGCACTCGAGAAGAAAGTATATTCTGTTGCTTTGGGATGCAGAGTTCTGAATATATCTGTCAAGTCCATCTGATCCAATGTCTCATTCAGGGCCCTTGTTTCTTTATTGACCGTGTGTCTAGATGATCTATCCATTTCTGTAAGTGGGGTGTTAAAGTCCCCTGCAATTACCACATTCTTATCAATAAGGTTGCTTATGTTTATGAGTAATTGTTTTATATATTTGGGCGCTCCGGTATTCGGCGCATAGACATTTATAATTGTTAGCTCTTCCTGATGGATAGACCCTGTCACTATTATATAATGTCCTTCTTCATCTCTTGTTACAGCCTTTAATTTAAAGTCTAGTTTGTCTGATATAAGGATGGCTACTCCAGCTTTCTTTTGGCTTCCAGTAGCATGATAAATAGATCTCCATCCCCTCACTCTCAATCTAAAGGTGTCCTCAGGTCTAAAATGAGTCTCTTGTAGACAGCAAATAGATGGGTCTTGTTTTTTTATCCATTCTGATACCCTATGTCTTTTGGTTGGCGCATTTAATCCATTTACATTCAGTGTTATTATAGAAAGGTATGGGTTTAGAGTCATTGTGATGTCTGTATGTTTTATGCTTGTAGTGATGTCTCTGGTACTTTGTCTCACAGGGTCCCCCTTAGGATCTCTTGTAGGGCTGGTTTAGTGGTGACAAATTCCTTCAGTTTTTGTTTGTTTGGGAAGACCTTTATCTCTCCTTCTATTCTAAATGACAGACTTGCTGGATAAAGGATTCTCGGCTGCATATTTTTTCTGTCTAGCACACTGAAAATCTCGTGCCAATTCTTTCTGGCCTGCCAAGTTTCAAAAGAGAGATCAGTCACGAGTCTTATAGGTCTCCCTTTATATGTGAGGGCACGTTTACCCCTTGCTGCTTTCAGAATTTTCTCTTTATCCTTGTATTTTGCCAGTTTCACTATGATATGTCGTGCAGAAGATCGATTCAAGTTACGTCTGAAGGGAGTTCTCTGTGCCTCTTGGATTTCAATGCCTTTTTCCTTCCCCAGTTCAGGGAAGTTCTCAGCTATTATTTCTTCAAGTACCCCTTCAGCACCTTTCCCTCTCTCTTCCTCCTCTGGGATACCAATTATGCGTATATTATTTCTTTTTAGTGTATCACTTAGTTCTCTAATTTTCCCCTCATACTCCTGGATTTTTTTATCTCTCTTTTTCTCAGCTTCCTCTTTTTCCATAACTTTATCTTCTAGTTCACCTATTCTCTCCTCTGCCTCTTCAATCCGAGCCGTGGTGGTTTCCATTTTGTTATGCATTTCGTTTAAAGCGTTTTTCAGCTCCTCGTGACTGTTCCTTAGTCCCTTGATCTCTGTAGCAAGAGATTCTCTGCTGTCCGCTATACTGTTTTCAAGCCCAGCGATTAATTTTATGACTATTATTCTAAATTCACTTTCTGTTATATTATTTAAATCCTTTTTGATCAGCTCATTAGCTGTTGTTATTTCCTGGAGATTCTTCTGAGGGGAATTCTTCCGCTTGGTCATTTTGGATAGTCCCTGGCGTGGTGAGGACCTGCAGGGCACTTCCCCTGTGCTGTGGTGTATAAGTGGAGTTGGTGGGCGGAGCCGCAGTCAGACCTGATGTCTGCCCCCAGCCCACCGCTGTGTCCACAGTCAGACTGGTGCGTGCCTTCTCTTCCCCTCTCCTAGGGGCGGGATTCACTGTGGGGTGGGGTGGCCTGTCTGGGCTACTTGCACACTGCTAGGCTTGTGATGCTGGGGATCTGGCGTCTTAGCTGGGGTGGGTAGGCAAGGTGCACAGGGGCAGGAGGGGCAGGCTTAGCTTGCTTCTCCTTAGGTGATCCTCTTCAGGAGGGGCCCTGTGGCAGCAGGAGGGAGTCAGATCCGCTGCCGGAGGTTTGGCTCCGCAGAAGCGCAGAGTTGGGTGTTTGCGCGGAGCGAGCAAGTTCCCTGGCAGGAACTGGTTCTCTTTGGGATTTTGGCTGGGGGATGGGCGGGTGAGATGGCGCTGGCGAGCGCCTTTGTTCCCCACCAAACTGAGCTCTGTCGTCCGGGGGCTCAGCAGCTCTCCTTCCCTTTGTCCTCCAGCCTTCCCGCTTTCTGAGCAGAGCTGTTAACTTATGACCTCCCAGACGCTAAGTCGCGCTTGCTGTCGGAACACAGTCCGTCAGGCCCCTCCGCTTTTTGCAAGCCAGACTCGGGGGCTCTGCTTGGCCGGCGAGCCGCCCCTCCGCCCCGGCTCCCTCCCGCCAGTCCGTGGAGCGCGCACCGCCTCGCCGCCCTTCCTACCCTCTTCCGTGGGCCTCTCGTCTGCGCTTGGCTCCGGCGACTCCGTTCTGGTAATCCTCTGGTGGTTTTCTGGGTTATTTAGGCAGGTGTAGGTGGAATCTAAGTGATCAGCAGGACGCGTGGTGAGCCCAGCGTCCTCCTACGCCGCCATCTTCCCTCTCCTCTAAAAAATTTTTTTTTAATATTTTTTTTTCCACGTTTTTATTTATTTTTGGGACAGAGAGAGACAGAGCATGAACGGGGGAGGGGCAGAGAGAGAGGGAGACACAGAATCGGAAACAGGCTCCAGGCTCTGAGCCATCAGCCCAGAGCCTGACGCAGGGCTCGAACTCACGGACCGCGAGATCGTGACCTGGCTGAAGTCGGTAGCTTAACCGACTGCGCCACCCAGGCGCCAACATTAAAATTTTTTAAGACGTTCCATAAAATAGGGGAAATTTGTCCTGAGAATGGAAACATTGCTTGCAATTGCAGGAGCTCCAGGTTTTCAAAGAATTGGAAAATTGAAAGGGTTTAAGAATCACTGCCTTAAATCCTGGAGTAGAAAGATGTTGTCACAAAGCTCAAGTTCTAAAGTCCAGTCTTACTCAGAGACGAAATCATTTTCTTTTATTTTTAAGTAACAATAACATTGAGTATCACTTAAAATGGTCTATTATTGCATCAGTTTGAAGTAAAGTCATAATTTTGTGCACTTGTCTCTAGAGCATACTAAAAGAAAGCATTAATGTATGTCACCAACAACGGGTCTTATGTACAAGAGTTACTCAAAAATTGATTCCTGCTTTCTTATATGGTGTAGTACTTAGAACAGTATGCTTGTGGTCCAAAAGCTTTTTATGTCATACTCCTTGCTTGGTTAGTGAAGACCCAAACATTAAAGAATGCGATGCATAGAAGTAAACAGAGAAGAGAAAACAGAAATGCCATGAGGGAGAAATGGTATTTATTTTGTAATTAGTCAATAACATTTTCTGGGTATTGATGTTGCTTTATGTAGTATCATCCACATATATAGTCTGTGTGAGTTACCAAAACTTGTGGGTCCTGTATCATGTTGAGTTTCTCAAAAACCCTTCAAAGCAGGTCTGGATAACATTATAATCTCAGTTATAGAGATGAAGTATCTTGTTCTCAGAATATTAAATGACTTCCCCCAGGCTATCCAGCTAATACACGAGCTACTTTTTTTTTTCCTAGCTATTAGGACTCATTAGTTTCTGTCATCTATGCATAAAGGATAAACTTATAAAATTTTTGAACAAAAATTTAGGACAGTATCTTTGCACAGTCGGAGTAGGCAAGAATTTTTAGATGGGGTACAGGATGCAATCAACATAAAAAAAAACAAGGGTAAATTAGACGACATCAAAATTCACATCCTTGGTCCTATCAGGAGGCATCATTGGGAAAATGAATTGGCAAGTCACAGACTGAGAGACTATTTACAATACGTAATACTCAAAACAGGACTTATGCCCACGCTGTATGAAGAACTCTCACAATTTTATAATAGAAAGACAAACAACCCACTACAAATATAACATATTTGAAGAGAGTTTATGTGTCAGCAAAGCAAAGGGCCACGAGCCCACGAGAAGGTATGTATCTTCATTAGTCATCCAGGAAATGCAAATTAAAGCCACAATGAAATATCACTACGCACTCGGTAGAATGAACAAACTTAAAAAACCACACACACACTATGAAGTGTTGGTGACACTGTGGAGCGACCCATACATTGCGGGAGTGGGTGCAAAATGATATGACTTTGAATAATAGTTTGCCTTTCTTTAAAAGTTAAATGCCCACTAACCATACTATTCTACAATTCGTGGAATTGGGTGTGGTTGGTGATAGCAGCCTCATCCATACTAGCCAAAACCCGGAAGCAACACAAATGTCCAGACCACGAGGTTGCATAAATAAGGTGGGACATGCATGTATACCAAATCACCACAACGTACACTTGTACACTTTCACTATGTTGCAATTTTATATGCCAATTATACCTCAATAAAGATTAAAAAAATAAAGTGATGTTATGTCCGTATAATAGAATACTACATGTCAATAAAAGGAATGAGCTAATGATGCCCATGGCAACGTGGGTGAATCTCAAAAATATTTGCAGTAAATGGGCACTGGATACAAAAGATTGTATGATTCCATTTATATGAAAATCTAGAAGACTCAAATGCTTTCACTCCTGAGAGAAGGCAGATCAGCCTGATGCCCATGTTGGGGCAAGAATTCACCGGGGTTGGGCAGAGGCGACATCATTGAGTGATGGAAATGTTCTGCATCTCGATCATGGGTGACAGTTTCACAGGTGTATACATTTGTCACAACTCATCAAAGTGTGCACTTAAACTCTGTGCCTCTTGTTATATATAAATTAGACATCAACCAAGTTGATTAATAAAAATGTGCTGCATTGCACTGTGATACACGCTTTACCACAGAATAAAACTGTGCACTGTATTTTAGACTTTGCATTGCTTCTCTTTTGCTGTAAAACAAACAACCCTGAAATGAGTGGCTTGAAACAATATGCATTTATTACCTCACACGGTGTCTCTGGGTCCAGAATCCGGGACCAGCTTAGCCACGTGGTTTGGTATCAGGGTCTCACGAGGCTGCTGTCGGCTGGTTGGCTGGGACTATAGTCAACAGAAGGCTCTACCGGAGCAGAGGGATCCACTCGTTAGGCGGTTCAGTAACTTACCCGGAAATACTGACATTAGCTCTGGTTATTTGTGGGGACATCAGGCTCCTGCCATAGGGACCACTCCACAGGAATGCTTGAGTGTTATCACGACGTGGCAACTGTTTTTTCCGAGCAAGTGATCCAAAAGACAGAAGGTGGAAACCAGAATGTCTTCTGGGTCCTAGCCTCAGAAATCACATATAGCATTTCCACAGTAGAATCTTGGTTATACAGGTCAGCACTACCAGTGATGAGGAGGACAGGTGCCCAAAGGCACAAATACCAGGAGGTCAGAATCACGGGGACAATTGGCAACTGACTACCACAGATCCCTGTTCCACACTGTCAACAGTTCAAGCGTGTTTTCCTCTTATACATAATAAATTACGTATCATTTGTGATCGCTTATTGAATATTTGAGAGCCTTTAAGTCCCTGAACGCTATTCCGGAAAATTTCAGTGGAGTTCTCATCAGTTGGGTCATTTATTTTTAACACATATAATTTTACTGTAATTGATAGATACTAAGTCAAAAGAAGTTGGATTTATTATATAGTTGAAGTTGGGTTATAGGCAAAAAGGGGAGGACGACCAAAGATGTTAGTCCCTCTAACAAGCTCAATGATGACCGGCAGTCAGTCTGGGATTAGAGTTCCAGTTCTCTTTCCAGAAGGATGTCAAACCAGATCGTAAGGTGTATCGCTGGTATTATCTGCAATGCACTCATCAAATGCTCTGTATCATTTTCTGGCATGATTTGTTGTTCTATTTGGTCCAGTGCAGGCATTCCTCAGTGCCCATTTGTAACCTTTTTAAAGGAACAGCTTCTGTCCGACACTCTACTCTGCAGATTATTTTTCACACGTATCCCCTTCCGTTCCTACTATAACCTAGATGTTTTCTTCCCACATTGTTAACATGGAATCGAGAGTCTCTGAAAGGCTTTATTTAATTTTTTTAGTGTTTATTTTTGGGAGAGGGGACGGGAGGGGCAGAGAGAGAGGGAAACACAGAACCCAAAGCAGGCTCCAGGCTCTAAGCTGTCAGCACAGAGCCCGACACGGGGCTCAAACTCATGAACCACAAGATCATGACCTGAGCCCAAGTCCGGTGCTCAACTGACTGAGCCCCCCCCCCCCCCGGCGCCCCTGAAGGGCTTTATTTAAACTAGTAGAGATGACACATCCCCTCAAAGATAGAATCAGGACTCATCACTAGGACTTTTGTGCCAAATTCCAGAACCTGATTTTAAAGCCAGTGTCATACTTTTCATGTTCAGGTTCTCACTTTTAATACTTGGTACCTTGGTTGTTTACCAGTAGCACATAGTAGAGACTACAGATTTATTTTTAATCAGCTGTATGCATGTGAAAAGAAAGAATTAAATTAGCTGAGTTTGACATGGTTACATCCATCAGTGGTAGTTTCACTTAGTTCTTTAAATATTTCTCCAGCACTTTATGCATGCCATTTTATCTTTAAGGGTACGGCATTGAACACATCGTGGCACAAACTTCAAAAATGCAAAATTAGAAAGGACATTTATTGAATCCCATGTGCTGCCACCTAGCTTCAATGATCATGACTATTTTGCTGCTCTTATTTTACACCTCTCTCTTCTGTTGCAAAAATTATTATTCTTTCTCTTTACAAATTCACAAGATACAGTTTGTGCCCTAGCAACTTCCAAAGTTGACCTGATATTTTTGGGGTACCATTATTAATCAATAGGTTAACAATTACAGTAATACTTGAATTGCAAGGAACTTGTTCTGAGGGTGTTCTGCAAGACGAGCAAACATTCCTAATAAATTTTAATGTGATGAATGAGCGATGCCTTGCAATATGAGTAGTAGGTGACGCAAAATGTCACATCATCGTAACTGAGTCAATGGTTCTTGCAATTCGCCTCGATGCACAAGTGCTTTGGATTACAAGCATGTTTCCGGAACAAATTATGCTCGCGAATCAAGGTTTTATTGTAATTGGTTGTGATTTAATTCACTGCAGTCAATATATATATTTTTGATGCTCAACTCATCATTTTAAGGCATCGAAAGATCCTTCAAGTTAACTGTCATGTCCCTTCCGTTTGGCCACGGTGGTTTTCAATAAAAAGGCTTATATTTAGCATAAGGAAGTGTTATGTGAATACATAATTAGAATGGAGTGTGCTGTGTTTGCGCTGTGGTGTAGGAAGGAGGAGTCCCAGTAACTCCTGGATCCCAGATTCCCTTTCTGAAGGTGTCAGTAAATTAACTACGTCAGTATGCTTCCAACGAGTCTGTCAAATGGCAGAAGCATTAGTTGAGAAAATGGAAATGCGGTTTGAGGAGGCATAAGGTAATCAAGGCAACAGAAGATAAACAAAATGAAACACGCAAGAGTTGGCAATTCTCAGGACAGCCCGAACTCACTGGCGTGTCGTGACAGCAGACCACTGGAGGTGTGTAGGTATAAAATCGTGGGCTATTCAGTGTGAGCTGCACAGAAGAAATTTCCTCCAAAAGATTCCGCATGAAAAGGGCACGTGGATGAGTGATCTGACAGTGGAGAAAACGGAGAAGCTGCCTCAGGCAGGCGATCAAGGTTCACATCCAAAGTGATGAGTCATGTAATTAGTATGTATCCTAGACATTCTGTGATGAAAATGGCTATATATAAATGTATAATTAAACATATATTATAATTAAATATACACATACATAATTAAACTTGTAATTAAACATATACCATTTACCTACTCTCTTGCCCAAGCCATACACTCTAAGTATATATCTAGGAGTCATGAAAACATAGGTTTGTGGCAGCTTTATTCATAACACACCCGAGTTGGAATCAACCCCCAGACTCATTAACAGGAGATGAACAGACCGTGACATATTCGTACGCTAGAATTCTATTCCGCAAGAAGAAATGAAATGAAATACCAATACTTGCAATGACAAGGATGAATTTTTAAAAAAAGAAAGTAGAAAAGAAGCCAGGCATGAACATCTATACTGTATGATTCCACGTATGTGAAGTATAAGAACAGAGAAAGTCACACTATACTGATAGAAATAGAAACTGTGTGTGGCTTATCGGCTTTCAGATTAACTGAAAGGAGCCATGAGGGAAATTTCTGGGGTAAGTGAATGCTCTACACATCGTGCAGGATGTTAGTTCCATCAGCACATGCATTTGTTAAAACTCATCGAAATTTATGAAGACTTGAGCATTTCACTGTAAGGTTTGCCTCATTTAAAAGAAGATTAAACCTGACATTGTATTTAGTGCTAAGCCCCTCCTTATCCTTAAGACATAGTCCTGCCCTCAAGGAGTTCCATTCCACCAAAGGTGTGTCTGTGGGGGGAAACATGAGTGACTCATTGTCCAAGGGAGTAACCCTGGATTCACAGAGAAGGAAACTCTGTAATGAGCCTTGAAGTGTTAGTGGGAGTTTGGAAAAAGAATAAGAAATAGATAGATGAATAAACAGGCATATTTGGGTCAGAGGTAAAATTCCCAGGGTTGCAGACTGAGCATCTGCATTTGTGAGCTGTGGGCGGGACTGCATGCAGAAGCATAGGCAGCCCTGGAGGGTGTCGGAAAATGTCAGGACAGGAAGTAGGGCCATGTTGCCTGCAGCAGGGAGCAGCAGTGGGAAAAAAAATCAGTTGGATGGTCAGGGGGGCATTTGTGAGCCACAGTAAGGGTTGATCCTGAAGTCAATGCTCACGATCACTAGAAGGATAGGCTCCATATGTCTCACCCTGGAAGCAAATCTTGTGACAGAAAGAGACATTTGATGTCGAAAGCATGGATTCACCAAGAAGTTTATGACCACTAGGAATGTAATCCTGCCTTGTCCATCAGGAGCTTTCCCCAGAGATAATGCGCTCCTGCAGTGTCTTAAATTTCTTTGAAACCTCACCTCTTAGACCAGCCAACTTCTTCTAAGTCAGAAATGAAATACCCTTGATGTGGGGACTGTCGCCCATCATTCCTCAAACCACCATGAAGCAGGAACCTTGAATCAATCACAATACTTGGTCCCAAAGTCACCTTGGGGCTTTTGTCACAACTGCGCTCTGGGCGGCTGCTTCCAAGTGATCCAAGTAACTTTGAAAGAGATTAATGATGATGGTAAGAAAAATAAGAGTAAAATCATGACAATAAAATGAATAGCAAAAAACAATAGATAGTTTCCTTGATACATGTCTGGCATTACTCAGCCCGGATCATCTCCTTTCACACACAGGCACCTCTCAAGTTCATCTTGTCATTTTTCCTATTTTTGCATGGGACAATTGAGTCTCAGGACAATTGTGATTGCTCAAAATTATACATCCAGTAACTTAGTGGCATAGAGGTGTGAACTACTCTGTCCATATGAATGCTTTGAAAATAATAAACATTTTAATTTAGTTTTAGATTTACAGAAAAGTCATAAATATAGTTCAGAGAGTTCCTCTGATACCTCGGGCTGTTATATATACATACACATATCTATCTGTAGTCCATTTCATACCTCCCCAGTGTCATTTCCATTCAACATGAAGAACTTCCTTTATCGTTTTATGCAATATTGTTCAGTTGATGGTAAATTCTCTCAGATTTTGTTTAGTTACAAGTGTCTTTATTATTCTTTTACCTTTTGAATTATATTTTTTCTGGACATGTGATGAAGTCTAGGTGGGTTGTGTGTGTGCGTGTGTGTGTGCGCATGAGTGTGTGTGTGTGTGTGTGTGTGTGTGTGTGATAATTACTGTAAGGATGCCATTCCATTGTGAGGGTTTTTTTTTTCCTTATAAAATGTGAATTCTTTTTTTGTTTTATAATTTCTTGTAAATTATGTATCTTTTCTTTTCCTGACTGCTTTAAAATTTTTATTTTTTCAATTGTTTTCAGCAGTTTTATTTGGATATGCCTAAATATGTTTTCAGTGCTTCCATGTTGCTATGTAATTTAGATTATTCCTAGATCTTTAGGTTGAGTTTTTTTTTTAAGTTTACTTATTTTGAAAGAGAGAGGGAGAGGTGTGGGAGGGGCAAAGAGAGAGGGACAGAGAAAGAATCCCAGGCAGTTGCCACGCTGTCAGCGTAGAACCTGTTGCGGGACTCAGACTCACGACCCATGACATCATGATCTGAGTTGAAACCTAGAGTTGGATGCTTAACCAACTGAACCATCCAGGCGCCCCTGTAGATTGAGTTTTTAAGTCAAATGTTGTGTGGTTTTGGTAATTGATTTATTATCTTTCTCCTTTCCTATTATTTCTGTCTTCTCTTTCTAGAACTCCAATTATAGGCATGTTGACTTTCAGGTTATCCCACAGGTCATCTCTTTGTCCATTTTTCCTATTTGAAAATCTGTGTTGATCTGCCCTCAGATCTACTGACTCTTTCTCCTATTGCCTTCAATCTGATGCTTACACTCGGCGTTTTAAATTTCATTTTATTTATTACTATTTTTTTAAATTTCATTTTAAATACACTACTGTTCAGTTGTAAGACTTCTTTTTAGGATCTTTTTCATAGTATTTTGGGGGAGAGGGTTCACAACTTCCTCCTTGTGTTTATTCTCTCATTTAAGTCCTTCAACATATTTATGATAGTTATTATGAAGTCCTTGCCTTATGAAGTCTAGTATCTGTGTCGTCTTTGTGTTTGTGTATGCTGACTCATGGTTTCTCTTGACCAGCATCTCTGATTCCAAGCATTTCTAGGTCTTTTCCATGTTTATATTGAACACTGTGATTGACTAATTGTAGGGGCTCTAGATTATGTTGTCTCCCCTTAAAGTGCATTATGTTTTGCTCTGGCATGCTATTGAATTACTGGTGTTTGTTCTTGAATATGGTTGGGTACAATTCTTTATGTCAGTGTGGTCCTTAGTCCTAGATTGTGACTTTTACTCTAGAATGTAGTCTTTACCCGAGTGTCTGGGTGTCTCAGTTGGTTGAGTGTCCGACTTTGGCTCAGGTCGCGATCTCACAGCTTGTGAGTTGCAGCCCTGCGTCGGGCTCTGTGCTGGCAGCTCGGAGCCTGGAGCCTGCTTCACATTCTGTGTCTCCCTCTCTCTCTCTGCCCCCCTCTCCCACTCGCTCTGTCTCTCTCTCTAAAAAAGAAATAAAAACATTAAAAAAATTTAGACCGTAGTCTTTACCTCCGCAGTCTGACTTTTCGAGAATCTCAACCCTGTCACTGAGGTGCCCACTGAGAATTTGCTCGACTGCCAGGCCAGAAATCTGGTATCTCCTGGCTCTGCAAGGCCTTCGGCATCTTTGTTTAGAGCTCCGCCCTGCAGCATCCGCGCTCCATTAGACGCTTCAAAGTTCACAGGATGGAAACACGGGCCAACTCTTGGCCAAGCACCTGTGGACAAGCCCGTCCTTACCCGAGCTCTCTTCCCTCCAGTACTCAGTGCAGCATATGAAAGTTGCTTCAGGAACCTTAAACTACTGTTTCTGCTTCATCAGCTCAGTGAAACTGTCATTACTGGCTTGGGCTACACCTAATTACATTACTGTCCAGAAAGTACCCTCAGGCAAAAAGATAGGAAAACATGAGGTTCATCTAATGTGTTCCCATTTTCTTCAGAATCGTGGTAGTGGGCTACTGTCTTATTGGTCAAAGCCTGCATGTTGTGTCCACTGTTTTGTTTTTTCTAATTTTAATGTTTATTTATTTCGAGAGAGAGAGAGCATGAGCGAGGGAAGGGCAGAGAAAGAGAGGGAAACACAGAATCCGAAGCAGGCTCCTGGCTCTGAGCTGTCAACACAGAGCGTGATGCAGGGCTCAAACCCTCAAACCATGAGATCATGACCTGAGCCGAAGTTGGAAGCTTTGAGTCACCCAGGCGCCCCGGTTTCAAAGTATCCAAAGTGGCAGGAATATAGGGTGAAGTGGAGAAAGTACGTGTTAGGAAATTCATGTGTAATGTTAGAACAAATTGAAGCTCAAGACACCATCGATTTTTTACAAGTTTATTTATTTTCGAGAGAGAGAGAAAAAATACAAGTGGGGGAGGGGCACAGAGAGGGGGAGAGAATCCCAAACAGACTCCATGATGTCAGAGCACAGCCTGATGCAGGGCTCAAATTCATGAACCATGAAATCATGACCTCTCTCTCTCTCTCTCAAGATAAATAAATAAACTTTAAAGAAAAAGATTCTCTCTCCCTCTGCCCGTCCCCTGCTCATGGAGGCACTCTCTCTCTTTCAAAATAAGTATTATTTGGGGGTGCCTGCGTGGCTCAGTCGGTTGAGCGGCCGACTTCGGCTCAGGTCATGATCTCGCGGTTTGTGAGTTTGAGCCCCGCGTCGGGCTCTGTGCTGACAGCTCAGAGCCTGGAGCCTGTTTCAGATCCTGTGTCTCCCTCTGTCTCTCTGCCCGCCCCCCCCCCCCCCACACTCATGCTCTGTCTCTGTGTGTCAATAATAAATAAACATTAAAAAAAATTCAAAATAACTATTTGGGGGGAAATAAATGTAAAAATATTGATATTTAAAATATTGATATTGATATTTAAAATATTTTGTGAATATTTAAATATTTAATATTTAAAATATTTTTAAAACTACATAAACCCATTATATATATTTATTTTATAGTATATTTATATTTATACACACACATTTCTAATACATATATATCAGTGCATGCAAATAACTACATGAAATATTCATACATATTGCACATGTAAGTGTACGTGTGTGAATGCTTGCTTAATAACGGCTTAGCTCTAGAGGGAAATCTGGAGCCATGTATATATATATAAATTTATATACATCAAGAATTTCAACATAAGTGGCATACTACTAAAGATGTATTAATTAGAGCATATGGAAAAACATTACACTCTATTTTGCTATTCACTTGGGAGGAATTACCTAGCTATAATGGAGCAGCAGGAGGACCTTAGTGCTGCAGGTTATGTTACAGCAGGCAAATGCTATATGTAGAAAAATAAACGCCATTTTTATTAGTTGTTTTGGGAATCATTTGCTCTGCTCGATACCTTCCTTCTGAGGGGCCTTCATCATTGCTCATCGCGCACTGATTATGGTGAGACGCTGGTTCCTTCCAGAACACAAATGGCTTGGTAAGATGTTGAAGCTATTTTAGCCGCAGCACTCCAAAACTGTCTCGTGCTCAGGTGAGCAGATTACAGCCCTCAGATCTGCCCACCTCAGAGATGCGATGGCAGAGCTGGCCTCTGAAACCGACTCTCACATCTCTGTGTTATGCTTCAGGATCACTCCAAGATTTTCATCCTGTGCTTTTGACTGCCTGATGAACCTTACCACCTGGCTGTTCAACCAGCCCCTCAAACATGTCGTGTCTGTAGTTGAATTTGCGGTCCTTGCCTCCCTAATCCTCTGTCTTCTCCATTTTATGGCACTATCACCCCATTTGCTGGCAGGCTCTAATGTATGTAGACTTCTTTTCACAACCAATCAATAAAATTTCTAATTCCGATACCAATGTCCTGTACCCCTTAACTAATCTCTTGAATACTCTTAGGTGCTTTCACTTTCCCAGCTGCGTTCAGTCAATTTGATTGATTCAGCACCCAATCAGTTCACATGGGTGGTACTGCAGTACTGGGGAAGAGAACCAGGTCAGGAGGCACAGGTGTGAGCCTCAGTTCGGCCACTGGTGAGCTTTTTTTTTTTTTTTTTTTTAATTTTTTTTTTTTTAACGTTTATTTATTATTTTTGGGACAGAGAGAGACAGAGCATGAACGGGGGAGGGGCAGAGAGAGAGGGAGACACAGAATCGGAAACAGGCTCCAGGCTCTGAGCCATCAGCCCAGAGCCCGACGCGGGGCTCGAACTCACCGACCGCGAGTTCGTGACCTGGCTGAAGTCGGACGCTTAACCGACTGCGCCACCCAGGCGCCCCCACTGGTGAGCTTTTTACCTTGAATGGGTTGTTCCAAAGCCCTCAGTTCCCCTTTTGGCAAAGCGATGGTGGAATTAAACCACAAATGTTTCTTAATTTCTGAAAAACATATTCTGGTTTATGGACTATGAAAATACGCACTCATAGAACATAAAAAAAAGTATAGATAAACATAAGGAAAAATAGATTCCCATCATGCATTTTTTCAAAAAAAATATATGTATATATGCAGCATATATTCAATGTATGTGTTATATGTTTAACAAGTGAACGTATTATTTTTATCTTGTTTCATCTGTCTATACATAATCAAGATATATATTCAACATGTTTTATGCATACACACACACACACGAACAAATTGTATATTTTTAATCCTGCCTTATTTTTCCCTTAACATTAATCATTTGCTCATGTCTTTGGTTATATTACGATTTTAATGATTGCCCTATTTTCAGAAAATGATAAGCCTATAAAACAAAGCTTTTTCTAATCATTAAATATGTATATTATTTATAATTATTTGCCCCTGTGAATATTATGATGATGAATCTGCTTTTGCATAGATTTCTAAATGCATCTCTGAGTAGTTGATTAAGATATAGTCAAAACAAATTAAGATTTCGAGACCCCAAATCTATTCTAGATCGGTGCTAAGAGAAAATCAAGGCAGGCCACATATGTAATTTCAAATTTTCTAGTGGCCACACTTTAAAAAAGTGAAAAGCACTAGGTGAAATTAATTTTTATCTTTTATTTAACCCAATCTTACTTTTTTCTCTCCCGCTCTACACCCCTCTTTCCACATTTTCAGCACTGAATCGGAGTCCCTCAGTCTCTTCCCTAGAGACATCACCCTTACTCCCAGCCACCATCATTCTCTCTCAGAATTTTTACAGTGGTTTCCCAGGAACTTCCCCTGCCTTGATCTCACGTGACTAATAATTCTCCACTGCGCCCCCGACCCCAGACTAGACCACCAACCATATTTATAACCTCATTTCCCATTCCCTTCCCCGTCTCACACAGTGACCGTCTAATTGTTGAAGATCATTACAGCAAATATAATTTAAAACTAAATGTAGTTACAAAACACACAGGTTGAGAAACCCTATTTTGTAAATTTTATGTTTAGGTCTGTGATCCATCTGAATTAATGTTTGCGTATGAAATGGGATAGGGAATAATGTGTTTGTTTTTTTTTCAGCACTGTTTCTTAAGAAATTCTTTTTTCTTTCTCCATAAGTTCCTTTGGCCACTTTTTCACAAATTTATTAACCCAGCACATGTAGATATACTTTTAATTCCCTTCTGTCTCGTGGACTTTACAATCAAGGATTGTATGGAATTTATAGATAGATTTGGAGAAAATTGACATTTTAACAACACAGTGGCTTCTGATCCATAAATATGGTGTATCTCCTGACTTAGGTGTTACAAATCCGTCTCCTCAAAGTTTTACAGATTTCAGGCTAGAGATCTCAAAAATCATTTGTTATTTTATTCCTTAAGTATTTAACTTATTTTTGTTAGCTACATTATAGTAGGTCCATTGTCCTTATTATGTAATTTTGATGCCATTATACATGATATTTAACAATTTTTATTTTCCAGTTGTCCGTTGACAGTGGAGAATCAGATTTGTATCCTGCTACCTTTTAAAACCCACTAGTTCCTTGTAGCAATATTCTAGGCTAGATCTCTTAAGATTTCCATGTACTCAAATATGCCATCTAAAATTGAAACGAGTTTCATTCCTTTCTCTCCTATCTTCCTGCCTTTTATCTTTTTGTCCTGTATTGCTGCACTGGCCAAGACCTAGAGCTCAAATCTGAATACAACTAATGAGACTGAACATCCTTTCTTTTTCCTGATCTTGGGGGGGGGGGGGGGACATTCAAGCTTTCACCATTAAGTATGGTGCTAGCTGTGTGATTTCATAGATGCCCTTGACCAAGTTGAGGAAACTGCTTATGTTACTACTTCATTAGAAATTTTATCACGGGTTAGTTACAGATTTTGCTCAGTGTGTTTTTTCTTTTTGGATCTCCACACAAAAGAATTGATGTGTTATGGGCTTTTTTTCTTTGCAATATTTATATGTTTTGATATCATTTATGTATATGTGATATATAGGATCCTATTATAATCTAATAATCCATATACTTAATATATGTCATATATTTTATGTTTTATGTTTTATATAGATATGTATTTATATTTTTTTTACAGTTTTCAATTATAATAAATATAGGATCAATTACAATGGAATAATTTATATGCAACATCTCTCTTTTGGAGACCTAAATCTTAGAAAATACACTTTCCTGGCTTCTTTGCTAAACAGGTGTGGCTTAGATTCTTCTAACTAAAAGTACTTCAGTGAGACATGAATGGCAAAAAGGAAGGCAAATCCTTATTCTCTGGCCACATCTACAAGAGGACAGTGACAGACAGTGGGCAGTGCTTTCCTAAACAGCCTCCAGATGTGCCCCTGGGAGTCACCCATGCAGTGTCCAGGCACTAAGTCCATTGCGTCCTGCAATCAATTAATTAATTTCCTGGTGTCTTGAGGCCAGTGGAGGCTTCACTGAACTTTGCTCTCCACCCCTTCTGATTTATGTATGAAACGTCTCGCTGCTCAAAAAAAAGCTAGAGTTATGTCTGTTTTTTCTCATCGAACCCAGACTACAAAAATTATGGATAATCATTTTTCAATGACAAGTCATAGCATCTTAAGTTATAGACCTAACACACAAATCAACACGGACGTGCATGAAGGTCTACTCTTATGTTAACAACTCCTGTACAGAAATCTAAATTAGTCATGAGGATGCCAAATTGAAACTCATTAAAGCGACATGTATCAGATAGTGTATTTGCGATATCAATTATAAATCAACATTTCTAGATTTGAAATTGTTATTAATAATAAATATTGGAAGATACGTCACTGCAGGGGGCAATGTAGTTAGGAAATAGGCAGCAGAAGATTTGCAGTGTGGATGGAAGGCAGACTTTTCTATGGAATCTCAGATTGCACACTTATTAGCAATGCTAAATTTTGATAACATGGTTGATTCCATAGCTGGGATAATGTGGCCCAATACTTCTGTTGGGAAGAGAGGAAGCTTATGTTCCCTCTCTCCACACTCCACCTTGATTTTCCTCATGGAAGAAACAGTGACGTTTCACTGGGGAGATTAGAATGACCATCGTTGATGTGTGGCCAGGCTGGGTGCCCACTGAGCTGTTGGTCGTTTGTGCTTTTTCTCTTCTGTGATCACCCTGTTTGTATATTCTCTCTTTCTCTATCCGTGAAAGTCAGGCATCCATTAGGATACTTTGTCTTCTCAGAACCTGGAACAGTGATTGGCACCTAGTGTTCAATAACTGAGAAATGAAGGAAGGAATTGGGCATTTTTAAAAACTTATCAGTGCATTGAAATTCGACATCACTTTAGACCTCATATATTCCTGCCTGCTACTCCAGTTCTAGAAACACTTCTATAGAAGATATATTAAAATCACCCCAAGGTAGTAGTTAGGAAATTGGAAGAAAGTGAGGCCATTTGACTTTGCTCATTTGGTAAGAAAATGCTGCATGGAAAGTGGCCCTGTTATTTGGCACAAAATGTCTCTCGTCTCTGTCCCTAGGCATCAAGGGACTGTACCTCCCTGAGCCATTTTAGCCCGGCCACACTGCTAACACTTAATGGGAGCAGTTTTAAATACACAAGGTTGGATGTGCTGCAGTACTGGGGAAATCTGACTTCTCTGTGCCAAAGCGGGTATTTCAAAGAATCAAATATTTAATGAGTAAGTCACAGTTTCTGAAAACCTATCACAAGAGATGAAGTTAAGCCAGCCTCTGAAGAGTGATGGAGTGATAATAAAGTTACCACGTGGCTGGTTTTGCTGACCGTGTGTCTGGATTCACCCACCATTGGTTACTCTATAACCCTTGGATCTCTAGTGAGCCCTGCTTTGGGTTTAACTAAGTATAAAATAAGGAGAAATAATCCCAGACATTCACATTTTATAGAACTCAAATTCCAAAGCCTAAAGGCTTTGAAAAGATGTTTAAAAACAGAGTTGAGTTGGAAAAAATGAATCTCCTGTCTTTTTTGGCCTCTCGGCAAGGAAGATCATCCCTCAACTAATTAGCAGAAGAAATAAGCCTGCACTTTAACCCACTTACTTTTGGAATTAATCATCCCGAGTCTACCTATTTTAATTAAGTGTATTTAAGGCTCACACAAAGGGATTTAATTAGACTCAGATACAGTGTGCCAAGCTGGGAATCCCAGAAAGGGTGCATTTGCCTTAAAAAAGCAGACCATCATGGAGCAGGGTTGGCCTCATGCCCTCTGAGATGTAAGCTCTGTGTTTTCCTTAAATATGTGGAAATCTTGATTTGTTAAACCTAAAAAAATGTTCTTTTGGTTGATTTTGCCATTTAATCATTTTTAATGATTTAATGATGTAGGGGCAGAAAGAGAGGAGAGAGAGAATCTCCAGCAGGCTCTGCACTGTCAGCACAGAGCCTGATGCGGGCTCAGACTCGTGAACCATGAGATCATGACCTGAGCTGAAATCAAGAGCCAGGCACTTAACCGACTGAGCCACAGAGGCCCCCCGAAGAACACAGAATTTTTAAAGAGTAAATATGTTGTCCAAGTGTGAGATAAATTGTATAGTGACAGAGCTCAGAAGAGAACCCAGTTCTCTAGACTTCGAAACCAGCGCCCCCTTCCCTACATCACATTTCAGTGTTGCATGTGGTAAGCATTCGGTAATTCTCATCTATTGCAGATTATCTCTTCATTATTATTTGCTAATCACTTACTCTTAATGATGGTAAAGACACTATTGTAAATGGAACTTTCTTATTTTCAAAAAGCAAACCCTGCTTCACAATTGTTTAGACACAATATGTTGAAGTCAACCTTGACTCTTTGATTAGCTCCTTTTTTTTTTTTTTTTTGAACGATTCATGATAAGGAGAAGACTGTGCCACTACCTTCAATAAATATACAATGTAGTTGTGGCTCTAAGGCCAAAGCATGCCAGGAATAGAGAAGATGCAAACTTGGGAGAAACTGAAAGCCAATAATTATTAAATCTGCAGGTTACACAAGGCCAGGGGGTCAAAGTTAAATTTCTCATAAATTCAGACACTCTTCTGGGTATATATGGAAATGTAGTACATCGTAACTCAGGCAGAGCCCCTGTGAATCTCAGATTCTAGATGGGGGAATACTTGGAGAACATTGTGGAAGATGTAAAGATTCTCTGAATGCATTTATGAAGGATGCCAACACAATCAGCTTGTAGAGGGAAGGTAGACACAAGTACAAAGGAGAAGGTTTCCATGGCCTTTGCTTTTATTATAAGCTAGAGGCTTATTTTATTTTTTAAGGGCATTTATCACAATCATAATGAGTGCTTCAGCAATTCATTCATTTATTTGTCCAGTGTATTTTGAGTACCTGTTATGTGTCAGATGTTTCTCTATGTTCTGGGCACATGGATATGAACAAGCATGATCCCTGCAGGTGTATTCTAAGGCAGAAGCTAAATAATTAATGATAAATGATAGCACATAATATAATCTCAGTTAAGCAGTCAGTGCCAGGAAGAAATGTAAGACTAGATAAAGAAGACAGAGAGTGACAAGGAAGCCATTTCACACAGGGAAAAAAAATTAAAAAACCCAAAACCTAAGAATTCCTTTTGGGAGGTGCTGTCTGAACAGAGACCTTAATGTAGCCAGAGAAAGTGATAGGGAGACCTCTGGGAAAAGGAAGGCCCAGAAAGAGAGAGCATCAAATACAGAAGGCTGTGGGACTCGGCGTGGCAGGATTGCATGAATGATCACACTAACATCACGTGCAACTGTCACCTTAAGGCTTACTATGAGCCAGACACTTTTCTAAGCTTCTTTCATATATGAACTCCTTTAAAAATCCCAATAACCTAATGAAATGGGTATTTTTATTGTTTTTCTCATTCTATAGATGTCTCATTTTACATATGTTTAAACTGAGACATAGAGAGTATTAATAATTGTCTCAAGGTTAGACAGGTACAAAGTATTTGGTCAGTGAATGGAAATATAGACACATGACGGAAAACCCAAGCTGTTCAGTTCTCCAAACGGTAGGGAATGGAGAGTAAGGGTTGGAAGGAAAATTAGAGACAGAGAATCAATTGAAGGAGTCTTTGCAGTAATTCTGGCAAGAAATGATGTGGGACTGATCTAAGGAAGCAGCTGTAGGAGTTGGCAGGAGACAATGACTTTGAGCAACGTGTAGGAGGTAGAACTTATAAGAGTTGGTGGTTTAGAAGACACGAGTGATAAGGATTATGATAAAGAGTTTTTAAAAAAGATTTGGCAGATTGAGGAAATATCATTCTCTTCCTGATTCTTCTCAAACCATGAGAACCTTGAAATGCTGGACTTTTCACTAAATGTCGAAGGCCTAGAATTTTAGTTTTAGAAGGGATAATGTGAATATTGTCATTTTCTATCCTTGAAGATGTATAGATAGAGACCCAGGTAGGCAGAGGGAGTGACATGAAGTCACTTAACAGATGGGGGTGGGAATCAATGCTGAAAGCCGAGTCATCCTCTCCTAGTTCCTACGTTAGGAGGAAACCTAAGTCGTTACACATTTCAGAATACACCAGATTTTTTCTGACATCTTTCTGTTCTTTGGTGCCATCGCCTGAAGTTCATTTGAATGTCCTCATAAAACAAAGCTGGGAACATTTGTTCACTTATTCTGCCAATACTGGTGGTTATCACCAATATGGCAGGCATCATGTTAGGTCCCGGGATTGTCCTCTTTGGCTCTAAAATATTGATAAATTTCTCACCGAGTACCCACTGCTTAGCAGGTATTGTTTAAAACCCTATTTATTCTCATAGGGTGTGAGTTTTAATACTCGGATTCAAGTTCAAGTTAATTTTAAGCCAAAGTCTGTGTTTTCTGCCAGGCAGAGAATACTAGGCTGAGAACTGTCTTCAGTTTATTTTTGCAGTCATTACTTGCTCCCCTGTTTCTTCCACCTCTTCCATATCTTATGAATTATAGCTGGCATTAAGTTATTCTCTACCACACTTCCTTCTCTTTTCCTTCCAGAAAAGAGGATGTTTTTTATCCATATACCAGTGCAAATAATGACTTCTTGGAAGCAAAGTTCCTAGCAGACACTTGGGGAGTAACTAGCATCCTTCACTATAGGAGCATCATGTCTGTGAGCATCACTAAGGGAGTGACATGGACGGTGCCTTGTCAGCTGTCAGTGCTGGTTATTTACAGACAAGAGCTGGCCATCCGGCCCTCCACACAACAGAGAGAGCCTTCTCAGTACCTAAAGCTGATTTTTATGGAAATTCTAATCTTGGTGGAATCAGGGCATGCCTTCACCAAATCATCTCCCAGGCTCAAATTTATCATCATTCTTTGATAAGGTAATTTTCTTACTGTCATTGCAAGCTACCCCTGAGTAGGCTTTCTTGGGAAGAAGATGGGGGAAAGATTAAAGGCCAACATTATTTTCAGTAAAGTATATGCAAAAACCTTTAACTACCTCCATAAATGGGATCTGCGATTATTTTGCAATGGGCCTGTAATGGCGACGCTAATGCCTATTTTTATAAGATTCTGCATCAGCCTAACTATGTTCACAGTAAACTTGTCAGATGTCAACAATACGGGAGCTCTAATCTAGTTCCCAGGTTTATTAACTGCTGTGCCCTGTGGCATTTTCTCAGAATGACTGTATAACATTGAGCCAGAGGCCGCTTTTACTTCTAACATAAATACAAGAACAACCTTAATAAAACAGATGAATTACACTGCAGTATAAATTAGACTGTTCTAATGGACTCCGGCGGCGAATGCAGTGAAATAGTAACCAATGTGATTAGGTTTACTACACCAAAGACAGTGACTGTAAATCATGAAGGGCTGCCAATTTTTATTTTATTTTATTTTACTTTATTTCATTGGTTTTCCCATTCACATCTCTCACCTCTTGAGGGAGCAATTGATTTGCCCACGGACCACAGCTCAGTCTTCGGCAGTCTGGGGTCAGCTTTTTCGGGGCTATGCTCAGCATCACAATACTAATGCACAGAAAGTCCATAAAACCTGACTAGCACACGCATTCTACAAAAAATTTAAGTCCAAGCACGGTGGACCTGAACATAATTTCTTCTGGAATGGCACTGGATACGGGGTTTGAATTATCTGCGTGTAGGTGATATGTTGCCTGGATTTTAGGAGGCATCATGAAAACACATGTTTTGAAGATCCCTTTACAGCTGGTGTTGGTTTTTGTTGTTGTTGTCGTTTCTTTGGAAGAAGCAAGAACTGTAGTGAACCCTGTAGTAAAAAGGGTCTGAGACTACCAGGAACCAAAGCGCTGTCGTGCAGAAGTGGTATGTGGGCATGAGGGGTTGAGTGAGGACACCAAGGAATGTCACCCTAGAAAGGCTATTCGGTGAGAAAAAACTGATTTTTGAAAAGCAGAGAGCATGTCCAAAGTATTCAACCTAATGGGCAAAAGGGGTAATCCAAGTGTAAGATATACAAGGGCATAGATGGGGCAAGATTAACTTCAGAGGGAAAGCTGGATCTTTGTAAGAATCCCTCAGTAGGGCATTGACAAGAAAAGGAGTCAGTGATTTTTCCAAGAAAGAAAACTGTGCGCCCACCAGGGAGAGAACACATCCCACGAGAAAGCATCAGGGCCACTGGACTCCTCTCGATGCCCGGTCTTGGGGACCAGAGGGAGGGCGTGTGAAAGACCTTATCATTTGGCATACAATCGGTCTAGCCTCTAAGGTATCCACGTAGAAGGAGGGAGCTGAGAAGAGAAGAGTGTGCTGTTTCCTTAAAAGGATTCGGGCAAAGGCCATGTGTCCTCGGTAACATTTCTTTCAGAGCATAACGCACAGCAGAAGAGGACCTTGGCTTTCGGCATTAAAGCTAATAGCAGGCAGATGCCTGGAGAAATGGCTTGTTTGCGGGGGAGACGTTCATGGGAATAGCAGTTGTCTGCATGGAAATCGTTTGCATGTATACATCTTCCCCACCAGACTAAAAACTGCTCCAGAGTGGGAGCCGTGCCCGGTTCCTCTCTGCATCTTCAGACTCATCACAGTACAGAGCACAGAGCATGGGTTCCGTAAATATGCACCAAATCCTTTGCTGAAGGGAAGAGCCAGGGGAAAAAAAACCACAGGCTTGTGCAACACCCAGGGATCTGGCTTACCAGGAAAAGTTATAGCTCCATGCTAAATATATTCAGAGCAGGACAGAAGAACAGAGCATTGATTTTGGTGGTCAGGCTTCGCAAAACAAAGAATGGCCTGAAGTTTCGACAGGTGCAAGGTAACTGTGGGTGTGTCTCAAAGGGCATCTGCGGCAGACAATTCGACAAGGAGAGGAGATGTGCCGTGAGGGTCACATACTGTGGGCAATTCGCAAGGGACTATACGGGCAAGAGTTTGTGGACATCTCTGCTGGGGGCTGTGCTGCAGACCACCCAGAACATGGGGGAGGAGAGGAGAGACGGCCAGGCTCCAGAACCTATTGGAATCAGGGTAGGTAATAAGCACAGTTGTGTTCACACAAGCGAATCGGCTGGGCCACATCTGTATCATAAGCAGTGCCAGCCCTGCAAAGTAGACAGGGTCTAGAAGAATTTCCTCTTAATGTAGGTAGAGGAATTTAGCCAGAAATTAAATGGCAGATCTGTGCTTCAAAATCTGGTCACGTGACTCATTTATTTCTTAATTCCTTCAATTCTTCATTTTGTTATTATCCTTTTAGAAAACTTGATGGTACCAAGTGAGCTAGGAATCGAAGTTCTATGCCCTGCTTTCTGTTTCTGGCAACTGTTTTTAGAAGAGGTAAGAATAGGGGCGCCTGGGTAGCTCAGTCGGTTAAGCGTCCAACTTCAGCTCAGGTCACGATCTCGCGGTGCGTGAGTTCGAGCCCTGCGTCGGGCTCTCGGCTGATGGCTCAGAGCCTGGAGCCTGCTTCTGATTCTGAGTCTTCCTCTCTCTCTGCCCCTCACCCGTTCATGCTCTGTCTCTCTCTGTCTCAAAAATAAATAAACGTTAAAAAAAAATTAAAAAAAAAAAGAAGAGGTAAGAATAAATCTTGATAAAAGTTTGATCCGCTCGTTTACTTAATAAATACTTATTGAGACTCAACTTTGACTCTGGCCCTGTGCTTCATGCCAGGATCACTTCTGTGCCCAGGTTCCCTCTCGATCTACCGATAGACGCGCTTGCTCATGGATTTAGTGGAAAGAGTCGTGATGACTTTTGGATAAAAATCACAGAGACAATGCAACTCAAATCCAGTGTCAATTTCGAAGTCATTCATATGGAATAAAAATGTATAGGCCACCTTTGGGGGTGTCGATGGAGTGAAAACCCCCAAGGAACGCCAAAAGGGTATTGGGTTACTGTTCTTGGTGCGTTCTTAACCCCCTCCGCGGTTGTTTCGTGCTAAGCAGCCAGGTTGAAGGATTTCACCTTCAAGATCAAAAGACAATTGGGAAGTGAGGGAAGAGAGTTGTAGGTACCAAGGACGAAGTTGCTGACAAAGACCAAAGTTTAAATAAAACATGTTCGGTGGAGACGAATCAATACTTTATTTGTTAAGGAGAAGTAAAAGTACAAAAAGGCTTGTACAACAGAGCATAAAAAAAGTGGGAAATCAATTCTACTTAATTCAGAATGCTTGAAGAGTCACCTATGCCATTATGTATGAATAATTCAGGAACAGGAATTTATTGCAGACACATATTGTTTGGTTTGGATTTAGCACTGGCCCTCGTTTGACCTAAATCCTGTAAAGAATGATATTCAACTAATTGAAATAACATTTTTCAAGTAAGACAATTCCTCAGGGGTATTCCAATAATAGAATTTGGACAATGAAGTATCCGATAAAATTTATTTAAATGGTGCAATGTTATAGCACGTTGGCTACGATGAGTGAGGATCCCTTACTTGTCCATCGTCACAGGTTAGAAATGAATGGGAAGGTATGGAGTCCATGGACGACTGCTTTTCTTCCCACCGATGTCAATCACGCCTAAGCAATGTCCCTCATTATTTTCCAGTGCTTACAGGCTAGCCCAGGGAATGCTGTCAAAAGCAGGAAAATTAAACCTAGGAAGGATACAATGAGTCAGTGATGAAGAGAGTATCACTGCTCCCTAAATAGAGTCTAAAGGAAATACACGAGGACTAGTCCAGCAACATGGGTTTAGAGATGAGGAACGTGGCGTTTCAGAGCCACAGTGACTTAATAGAAAGTCATTCAGCCAGCCAGTGTAGGGCTTGAACCCAGACGTAGGACCCTTCCTTGTTAGACTAAGGGACTCTCTGGTGTGCTGTTAATCTCACTCTTTGTTGTTGTTACTTCTCATACAACTAATACTGCGTCTTCTGTATCACTAGCAGCTATATCACAGTGGTTTTCTATGCCATGCCACACCCTGTCCTGAGAATTTGACTGATCAAATCCTTAGAAATGAAGAAAATGAGGTCCCATGGCTAAACCGACACATGTCACTGAGTACATAACTGAGCTAAATTCGGGCGCCTTTCGGGAGTGTTTCTCAGAAGTGAATGTTTATACAAACTGCCTGTATCTTGTTACAATGCACGTTGTCATCCAGTAGGTCTGGAAGAGGACCTGAAAATATGCATTTATCACCAGTTTCTAGGTAATGGCTACTAGTGCACAGACCATAGTTTGAGTGGCGATGCTCAAGGTGGTTCTGTTTGCTATTTGGGTGGGACTAATGAGTGTTTTTGAAGAAAATACAGTAAATCTTTGAAATAGTATGATAATGAAGACACAGAAAACATAATAAAAATAATGCAAGGTAACTGTATTTGTTAGGATTCTCCAGAGAAACAGAAACAACATGACGTATGTATATACATATACAAGTGTGTATATATATATATACTATATATATATATATATATATATATATATATGTATGTATGGAGAGACAGAGAGAGACAGAGATTTATTATAGGAAATTGGCTGACACAATTATCCAGAGCAACAGGCCCCAAGATCTGCACAGTAAGTCATCAAGCTGGAGACCCAGGAGAGCCAATGGTGTAGCATCAGCTTGAAAACCAGTATACTCAAGAAAAGCCAATGTTTCAGTTTGAGTCTGAAAACAGGAAAAACCTATATAAGCTTTATATATATATTTATATATATGTATATATATATAAATTGACACCTACATTAAGGTGACAATATGCTTTAATCAGTCTACTTATTTAAATGTTAATCTAATCCTAAACAACCTCACAGAAACATCTAGAATAATGTTTGACCAAATATCTGGACACCTAATGACTCAGGCAAATTGACACATAAAATTAAACCATCAAAGTAGTAGTATTTTAATGATAATAAGTAGACTGGAGAGATCCCATGCAGTCGGCTAGAATAGAGTTCTAAAGGTCTGGTTTCTCAGTCAAAATCTGCCTATTAATTGCCTGGTGTTGAATTTTTGGCTTAAATATGGATGGGGAACTTTATTGATCTTGTGTTTTGCTGGGTCCAAAAGAAGCAGTGGAAATTCCCCCAGCATGCTCTTGGTGTGTTGATATCCCTTTCTTTGAATTTATTTGGGAAGAATGGGCCAGGAGATGACCCTTGCAGAGTTGGCCAGCCTCCCTCCCCCCTCCCAATTCCCCAGGCTGATATGTCCATTTTTCAACACCAAGTGTCACCCTGCCCTTTGCAACAAGACCACGTTGGATTGACAAAAGCTAATTCTCAATAGTTCTACTGTATTTTTTCATTCAGCCTTCTAGAGTACTAAAAATTGATTATTGACTCATCAGATGAAGAGTTTTTATCCCTGTGAATCTAGTTAAAGTGCAGGTATCGATTCCCTTCATAGAAACTAGATTGCGAGGTGGCTTTTCATAAATGACAACAAACTGAGCACGGTGCGTGGCTCTATTAAGTTTGATAGAATGGAATCACTGCATTTTTTAGGTGGCGGGGTTTGATCCTAAAATGCAAAGTGTTACGACTTGGAGACCAGCATACCTTCATCCTAATCCTAGGTCTGCTGTGTTCTAGGTGTGTGGCCCTGATGAAGTAACTTAGCCTCTTGATTTAATAAGCCTCGTCTCTGACAAGGGAATGATAAAACCAACATAGAAGGGGTATTTTAAGTGAGAAGATTAATTGCAGTATCTTCCCAGTCTCCGCACAGAGTAGGTATTCAATAAGCTGTAGCTCCCATCTTATTTACTGTCTGGTTCTAGCCCTTGCCGGGTGTCAGGGCCTTTGCTAACAAATGTGAGTATAAAGGTGGACATAGAGCTTAATATCCAGACTCCTTGCAAGCTCCATGAATCCCCGTGATGGCAGATATAATTTAAGGAGGTGTTCTAGATTCAGGCCCAGAGCGTTGACAAATCTTTGGGAGTAGACATTGCTTTGGTGCACATCACCTTGGTGAACACCCAGTTCTGAAGGCGGTCAGAAATGGATTGCACCAGGGGCGCCTGGGTGGCGCAGTCGGTTAAGCGTCCGACTTCAGCCAGGTCACGATCTCGCGGTCCGTGAGTTCGAGCCCCGCGTCGGGCTCTGGGCTGATGGCTCAGAGCCTGGAGCCTGTTTCCGATTCTGTGTCTCCCTCTCTCTCTCTGCCCCTCCCCCGTTCATGCTCTGTCTCTCTCTGTCCCAAAAATAAATAATCGTTGAAAAAAAAAAAAATTTAAAAAAAAAAGAAATGGATTGCACCAGACTTTGGCTCAGGATCATGTTTTAAGAACCTAAACAGTGTGTGTTTGGGACTTGATAATATCATGTCTTTAACAGCAGTTGGACTCCTTTTGCTGGGAACCGCGGAGGTTGTTGGAGGATCTGACTCAGCGTTTATCAACGTTTTTTTCATTATCACCTCATCTAAGGAGGCTTTTCTTTTTTTTTTTTTTTTTTTACATTTATTTTTGGGACAGAGAGAGACAGAGCATGAACGGGGGAGGGGCAGAGAGAGAGGGAGACACAGAATCGGAAACAGGCTCCAGGCTCTGAGCCATCAGCCCAGAGCCCGACGCGGGGCTCGAACTCACGGACCGCGAGATCGTGACCTGGCTGAAGTCGGACGCTTAACCGACTGCGCCACCCAGGCGCCCCTAAGGAGGCTTTTCAGACATTGTTTTCCTTACCTCCTCTCATGAAATTTTAATTATCACAAATATACCGTATCTCCTTGTCCTGTATGCTATCTGTTCCCGATCTGCTAAAGAGAGATTTGGGCCCCCACCCCAGTACCAACTTGTGTCCTCTTGGGGGCGATATTGCTCCTGTGGAGAAGATCGGATCAACACTTGTGTAGGTTCTGGCCTTACCAGGTTCTGGAGCGAAAGCCTGCTTACCGGAGCCCGGAGCAGCAGAGTTACCAACAGGACCGGGAAGGCAGCCCTTCCCTCTCGGAAACCTCTGAGCTCCGGAAAGTCATTTCGTTCGGGAATTGTTCAAAGCGAAGAGGGAAAAGACAGGGTGATGTTTCCTCCGACGAAGTGTTGCAGGCTGGAGATGTCAATCCTACGCTGTTTCAGAGGCGCGTGGCCTGTTCTCCACGAGATGTTTACATCGCTGAAATCTACACACTGTTGACAATGCAACGTCAGCTTGCGATTGGCCGTGAAGTTCCTCCGACCTGCCCTAGGCGCTGTGGAAAGGAGACACGTGATGCTGCTCTTGTGGTAGAACGGCGGGATCTGCTGCGGACTCAGGCTCACGGAAACCACCTGGGTTTAGTGAAGGCCTTTCAGGTCAAGGCGGAGTCAATAGATGACAGACAGATGCAGGTGGGATGGGGACAATGACATTCCCAGGCAAGAGGGGAGTCCTGTGGTTCAGAAGCTTTGAGGTGGCCAGGGTCCTACACCCAGCTAGCGTGGGGGAGATAGATGCAGCCGCCGGGACGATGCCGTGAGGGGAGAGGTGGAGAGGTAGGGGGGCAGGGAGAGAGCAGGGGGCTGTGGCCACGTGAGGGATGTTTGTCTTTAGCCTCAGAGCAGTGTGAAACCATCGCTGTGTCTTAAGTCAGTGTGTGGGTTTGTGACATGATTAAATTCTCTTGGCTGTATTGTGAGAACAGATGGAAATAGGGCAAGGGTAAGGAGGAGGGAGGGCTAGCAAATAGAGAAGGGAATGAGAATAGTCCAATTAGGAGAAAATTGCAGGCATCCAGATGAGAGAAGATGATTACTCAGACCAGGGTGCTTCAGTGAGAGGAGAAAAAAGAAGAAAAGATCAGAAGTATTGAGGAGGCGAACGTAATAAAATTAAGGGCTGGAGGAGGGGTGAAAAGGGACAATGCCAACGTATCTGTTTGCTCAAATGGATGGATGAAGCTGGCATCGTTCCCTTCACAGGCAAGAGGACCAGGTTTAGGATGAAAGATGTTTAGTTTGTTCTTAGATGTCTTGATTTTAGATGACATTGAGGCACTTAATGAGGATGTGTCACTAGGGAAATTAGAAAGCTGTGCTGGAAATGCTGGATGGGGATCTGGCTTGACTTGTAAGTGTGGCCTTCACCTGTGCCTCGATACTCACTGAGGTCACCCTGAGAAAGAGAGGGCCCGGTATAGAGCCCCGTGAGGCCCCAGGAAAGAATAAGCAGTGAGAGAAAGAGACCAAGGCAGGCATAGAAGCAACTTAAGATCCTGGGGGGAGAATCTGAAAATGGGGCTGTGGTGTAGGCGGGAGGAAGCACGTGTTCCAGTGAAGGAGACCGTGAGTGGGGGGCAAGCCCTGCTTAGGACCCAAGAGACATGAGGCCTGGGCACTGTGGCTGAGTACAAAGACATGACCGGCACTGGTCAGGATGGTTGTCACCAGCGCGAGTGGCAGAGCTGCTGACCGGTGTAGTGGGGTCGGGTTGGGAGGGGAGAGACATATCTGAGAACGGGAGACAACCTGGGACTGTGAGGCAGGAGAGGAGGCTTATGTAGGGTCAGTATATTTTTTGTTTGTTTTGTTTTGTGTGTGTGTGTGTGTGTGTGTGTGTGTGTGTGTGTTTAAACTGAAGAGAACGAGGGATGCCTGGGGGGCTCAGTCGGTTAAGCGTCCGACTTCGACTCAGGTCATGATCTTGTGGTCCGTGAGTTCGAGCCCCGCATCGGGCTCTGTGCTGACAGCTCAGAGTCTGGAGCTTGCCTCAGACTCTGTATCTCCCTCTCTCTCTGCCCTTTCCCTGTTCTCTCTCTCTCTCAAAAATAAAGATTTAAAAATTAAAATATACTGGAGAGAGTGAAAGCATGTTAAAACTGGTAGGGAGAGGAGGAGGTCGGAGGGAAGCACAAAATATAACTGAGAGAGAGAGGAGAACGTCAAGGGTGTTTCTGTGACACTGGACAGGAAGGGACTCCAAGGCAGAGGTGAGATCCTCAGGCCTTCCTAGTGGCAGAGGCAGCCCCTCTACCATCATGGGCTACGTACAGGGCAGTTCCGAGTACAAGAAGCAGGAGACAGAGAGGCAGGGATTGCAAGGACTTCCCCGAAATAGAAAAGATGGTCTCTACACTCTCTGAAACTATATGTCGGTCCCGGCAAAGGCGCAGCATCTGAAATCTTCCTTGGGCTCGGCCCCAGCCTGCAGGAGGTGGTCCTGTCTCCATCACTTGCCGGGACACCTCAGCGCCCAGAAACTCTACCAGGGACCATACCGGCACCACCCCACTTCCCCGGGAAACTCTGCAGCCCTTATGACCACCAAAATATCCCAATGAGCAATATGAGAATACGCAGTGGCAATTTAGGGAGAGAAAAAATGCTCCAGTGAGCATGAGTTAAGTGGCCTGTAAATGAAATTATAATTATGCCAAACTTTTATTTAATGGAGACATACACCATTATCCTCTAGCTAAATTATTTAGTGATCCATCGGCCAGAACAGGGTGTTCCATTTATTACTTATGCAACAGTTTTGAAAAGCCTTGTCCCTGTTATGGGTCTTTTCTGAGTTAACTTCCTGAGGCTACATCATGTGGTGGGAACAGTTGGCTTCAGACAGATCCGGCTTCAAAATGGCTGCAACGTCTCACTCACTGTTGTGTGATCATGGGCGGATACTTGAACTTCTTTGAAATTTAAATTTCTTTTTTTTGAAAATAATGAACATAATTCAAAGAGCTCCTATGGAGACTAAATGAAACATCATAGGTCAAGACTTTCGATTTAGGTCATGGCACATGGCGGGTGCTCCTTCGAGATGAGGCTGTCCCCGGAGGAACAGGTTCCAGAGACTGCTAAATTGCCCGAACGGCTTCTGTTCCAACTTCTTCCAGGTCCATAATTTTACCCAGGGTTGCATTACTCCCAGTTAAGAACCTCATACTCCTGCTCCTCAGTTTGGTGTATCCAGTGAGATTTGGGTGGATTATGATTTGGGGGATGCCCCAGAAGCCTCCTTGAAGAAGCCGGACCAAGAAGAGTGCAGCTCACACCCTTCTACTTTCTTCCCTCCTTCTTTTATTTTTTTCATTTATTATTTTTTAAATTTTTAATATTTATTTTTGAGAGAGAGAGAGAGAATGAGTGGGGAAGGGGCAGAGAGAGAGGGAGACACAGAATCCGAAGCAGGCTCCAGGCTCCGAGCTGTCAGCACAGAGCCTGACGTGGGGCTCGAACTCATGGACCATGAAATCATGACCTGAGCTGAAGTTGGATGCTTAACCGACTCAGCCACCCAGGTGCCCCATCTTCCTTCCTTCTTTCAATACGGAGATAATGATTGGATTCGCAGAAGTCATTTAGAAATACAAAGTCATGGAGTGCCTGGGCGGCTCAGTCAGTTAAGCATCCAACTTCGGCTCAGGTCATGATCTCATGGTTCATGGGTTCAAGCCCCATATCGGGCTCTGTGCTGACAGTTCAGAGCCTGGAGCCTGCTTCGGACTCTGTGTCTCCCTCTCTCTCTGCCCCTCCTCCACTTGCATTCTGTCTCTCTTTCAAAAATAAATAAACGTTAAAAAAATGTTTTTAAAAAGAAATACAAACTCATGTTTGAAATGGAAAAAGAATCTTAGTCCTTAAAGACTGCAAAGCTGGTTGTATCAGCCTCAGGCTTCCTAGCTCCTAACTAATGTTTATATGGGAATCATGTCCCTACAACATTGGGTTTTCTGATACAGAACTAAGAGCTTTGTTCCTTTTCCATCACTGCACAAACCAGCCTTGCTTAAGCTCACTGAATTTCTCAGTGTAAACTGAAAAAACGTATTTTCCTTCCTCTGTGCTTTTGAACTTGCTATTCCTGATGTCGGAATACGCCTTCTTACTTTCCCCACTCTCCACAAAGAGCCAAATTCTTACTTAACCTTCCAGATAAAGATCATTGATGTCAACCTCTGTGAAGACCTGCCTCACCATCCCACGCTACGGTGCACTCCCTTCTCAATGTCTATTTATAGGAGAACTTATTACAGCTCTATCTCATAGAAATAAGTTAACCTGGCCTTAGAATCTCCCAAAGCTGAAGGGGAAAAAATAGCGTGCATATGTGTATCAAGTGCTTGCTCTGTCGAGGGCCCCATGTTAAATCGCGCACGCACACGTGTACGTACATGCACATAAATGCACAGATATGTATAAATACAAAAAAATCCACATGCCTTTATGAGTACATATGTCTAAGTCTGCATAAATAAAATATGCACATGTGTTTGTGTGTGTGCATACACACACACACAATCCAATCAGGGCCTTGAACACAGCAGGTGCTTGATTACAATTTGTTGAGTAAATACACAAGTGTCTTAAGGAAAGAAAATTACGGATGAGGGTTACTATTTTTTCTCTCCTCAGTTGGAATATCTCATTCTGAGGTCTAGCTTGAGGTCTGATGGCGTGATGCAGACATAGCAATGGTTATGTGACTCAGTGTGGTTGTTGCCCGTGAAAGTGAGCCACAGAAGTTTATCGTCCTAAGAAGAAACTAGAAGGAACTGTCGTATGGAAATATCTCACCTGTCTAGCAGTAAAAAAAAAAAAAAACATTTTCACAGCTAATGAATAATTCAATTGTTGTAATCACCTTATAAAAAAACAATTTTATCTCCTTTGATAAAAAGTTGAAATGGGTTCCATGTTCAGTGATCAGAACACATCGTGGACCCAGAATCAACATTAAGTCTTACCTACTGAGTTCAGCTGACCTTCTATGACCCCATGATACAAACCAAACCATGGTAGGCAAGTGTTGGGCTAAAGAACACCAGTAGAAGAGTCATACCCACCACTCATGAAGAAATGTCTACATTCCAGAAGCCAGAAAGTCTGACATGCTTATCCTCACTGAATCCAAAAGCGGTGTTTCTTAGTTCTAAAGCCTCCCAATATCGCTCTGAGCACAAGACATGTCAAAACACAGTAACTGCTGAGTGAGTCTTGTGAAAGCCATTTGTAGCTGTGACCAAGTGGGAGGTAGCTAAACTCACACAGCGGGACAGTTCCTGCATTGTAAGTCAGGCTGCTGGTGCTCAGAAAATAGCAAGCTTTCACATGCCACGGGGGACAGCATGACGCCACGTATGTTGATGCACACGAGCATCTCATCTCATTTGCCGAGTTAGATGTGTTCAGGTTTCATCTCTTGAATATTGTAGTGGCAGTAACCCCAGCGGTGGAGAACCGTTTCGGGGCATGGTGAGCAAGACAGGAAGAGCCTAACCTCTCTTGATTTGACGGGGTGCTCATGAGGGGCAGGGGCGCTCACTTGGCTGGAAGGGAGTATTGAACAAATAGCAACCCAAGTCCACGCTATCACATGTTCCCAGCATGCCATCCCTCGGCATGCTTCCACTGACTTTCTCTCCTCCCTCTAGGTTTACCACCCCTCCCTAAATTGCACACCTGGAGTTTCGACTCCGGTGCCCACCCATTTCTGTTCTTCTGTGCCACTTAAAATCTGCCACAGGGGCACCTGGGTGGCTCAGTCGGCTGAGCGACCGACTTTGGCTCAGGTCCTGATCTCACGGTCCGTGAGTTCGAGCCCCGCGTCGGGCTCTGTGCTGACAGCTCAGAGCCTGGAACCTGCTTCAGGTTCTGTGTCTCCCTCTCTCTCAGCCCCTCCCCTGCTCATACTCTGTCTCTCTCTGTCTCTCAATAATAAATAAACATTAAAAAACTAATTTAAAAAATTAAAAAAAATCTGCCACAGTACCTTTAGCTAATTTAGCCAGGAAAACTCTTTAACAATGTGTACGCTTTGAGGCTTGATATTCCTTCCTTCTGTATTTCTAATACATTGCTTTTATTACCATTAGATAACAAATCAGAGCACGGGGTTGAAGCATGAGTTCTGAAATTACCCTGATGGGTTTTTACGATGTTTAGAGAACTTTCAGTGAAATGAGTCATATGCGCATCAGCTGATTCCCACAGAGGATAAACAGTCTCTCGGGAGATCAGATTGGATTCAGTGGTTGAATAAAGGTTGGGTGAGATGATGCTTAGGTCATAATCAAACCTGATTTTCTAAACCAATTTTCTCGGCATAAATCTCCAGGTCCTATTTTACTTTGTACAATATGATATTAATGATACAAATAGATATTAAGTTTAGCAATATTTGAAAATGCGTCCCCGTTTTTGTGCCATTCAACCAGGGAATTCAATGGCTTGGAAATTGTAAAGATTATGATTTTACAATCCTTTGCACATCCATCTGGTTTAGGTATTATCATTATTATCATTATTCTTCTTATTGTTATATCCATTTAAAAATCGCTACCAGGTTGAGGGGGGGGAGCACACTTTTTCATTTTTGTCTCCTAGCAACAAATGTGATTGGGGACATTTGCCTCAGTCCGGGAGGATGATTGGTGGAATCTCGTGCTTAACAGCATGAGGCTATTCTCCCAGTTTTTCTGCTAACAGCTGTAAACTTGACCTACATCTGCCAATGAAGCCATCATGTGATACCTTCTCATCGGTCCATGGTATCCTAAGGAAGATACAGGAAGTGTAGCCTGTGCAGACACCATTAATCCTCTCTCCAGTTACCAGGGGATGTGTTTGTAGAGTGATTCCAAAAAGCAGATCCGGGACACTATGGCAGTATTAGAGAAACCAACTGATTGACTGGACAGGATCAATCTTTACTAAAACCGAAAAATCATGCTATTATTTGACTCAGGACTACCTGGTGACCAATTTCCAAACAAGCAAAAGTATTTGGCAACGGTATCTGGTGGAGGGATAACTAAGACAGGTAACTTCCCACAGGAGAAAATTATTTAGTATTGATCAAACATTTTTAGCGTCTATCCTTCAGACACCGGGCTATTTAGTGGGCATAGAGACAAATATAATAGAAACAAAATCCCTTTTCTCATGGACTTATTGTCTAGTGGAGGGGGCAGACTGTATTCACATCAATGGAAAATATATGTAATTACAAATAGGGATACCCGTAGTGCTGTCCTTTCTCCTTTACCAGATTATACAGTACACATGGCCAGCGCCTGGATTTGAGTTTTCTGCAGACTGATCCTTTAAACAGTGCAGCAGGTGGAACATGGAAGGTGTTGATTATATATATTTTTGAGAAATGAATGCATGAATGAAAGGCTATTTCTGGATGGCACCCTCGGAACAGACCTCTCTGTGAAACCTGATAGCTACCTCTTATCATGTAAGACAGAATCCAGCATATTTTTTTTGTTTGTTTGCTTTTACTTGAGTGAACCAGATATTCAGCAAGACAATAATAGTTGTTTTGCAAAATAACTACAACTCTAGTTGTTCTAGATAAAAACAGGGCAATGCAAGCGGTAGGTGAGGGTGAGGGAAGAACACCGTCCAGAGGGAGTTCACATGAACATTCTAGGTGGGAGTTCCCTTGTCTCCCTGCAGGTACAGGTCGACTTACATCTTTGTTTTGGCAATATTTCTTAGGACTTCCATTACTCTTCATGCTTACACATCCTTCAGCTGTAAGAGAATTCCAGAATTATGGCATTTCTCTATCAGCAGATTTGCTTCTTCTTTGGATTACCCATCTCCATGGGGGAAGTCATGGCAGTTCCATTTTTACTCAATTTAATATAAAAATATAAACAAATACATATTGGTGGTATACGTTTAAGGTGGTCTTAGATTAACAAACAATGTCGTGGAATCATATTGACAAAAATGGATAAAAAAAAAGATATTATGAGTTCAGAATGGGATTATATGAGCTGCATAGAGCAGAGATTCCACTTAATGTAACCCCATGGTTCTTCATGCTTCATCCACAGGCCAAATCACAACTAAATCAGTTAAAAATTACCAATAGGGAATTAAATTTTTTTTTCTATCATTTGTTACAAATGGCCAAGTGAATTATACTTGACTTTTTTCCCCCCTTGAATTCACACAATCCCTCAGGAGTGATAGAATTTGGAAAACAAAGACTGTGGATCCCAAAGTACATACAATATATAGTAATTAGTTAGCAATTAAATGTATTTATTATATTCAAGAGTTTTTTAGATTTAAAAGGATAGATAAGATATAGACAAAAATGTATATGAGGTTTTGGGATTATTGATTTTCTAAGAGAGATTTCTTCAAGTTACAGGATTTGTGATTTAAGCAAGAAAACACCAAGAGAGAGGAAAGACGAACAGAAATGCAAAAGTGAAAGGAGGGGATGCTGAGAAAGCAGGGCAGCCCCCCATGGATGGAAAGGAGAGGGCAGATGAGAAAGACGCTGAAGGCGCCGTCCGAAGGACTGGTTGACGACTACTGTGGATCTGAGTGAATAGCACAGGTGGAGGTGTCTAGAGATTTCCTGTTTGCATGATACACACATCAGGGATCCTGTCCAGGTCTAATTTTGAGAGTTGGAGGTGCCTCTAGGACACCTATTTGTCAGTTAATTATTAATTGCAATGGATTTTCTAGGAATTAGTAGATTGGAACATGAATTACAGATTTGAAGTCTTGGGCAACCGGGCGGAATTTGAATGGCAATACAATCTATTAGAACAAATCAATGTAAGTGGGATTAAAAGAGAAGCCAGTAAGACGAGACGTCTTCAAACACTCTGTGGTTGTCAGTAAGAAGCAATACAAGTTATCAACTGAGATACAATGGAAAGAATTCAAAATACTTTGAAATTAGGAGAAAGAGCCAGGCTGAAGTCACAGGAAGGATGAAAATAGTAAGTACTGTATACCCCCAGGGGATCCAGGAGGCTACATGCTCAAAGACTTAAACATTATAAAAGTATAATACTTGATGTAGACTTGCATAGATTCCTGTATTTAAATTGCAAATATGCTTCGTTATGCAAGGTGGGCACAGCCATCTCTGCTAATGCAGTCTTCAGTGTTCCCGCCTTCCCCCCCTACCCCCGTTACACTGAGCATTGTGTATGTCAAGTGGTCTTCATGTGTTAATGCATCTAAGTGTCTACACTAGCCCGTGTTTATTATCATCCCCAGTTGAAAGATGAGAAGAACAGGGTTCACCAACTTAGGTAACACGCCCAAATTCATTCGGCGTGTGTCGGGAAGTGCCACGATGAGAATTCACGTCTGCTTGATGTCCCAATCCACCCCCTTGACTACTTACACTGACTTTCACAAGGCACCTCTGAGAGAGACAGATGGGAAGAAAGGGTGAAGACGTTGTAGAACAGAGAGAGGAGGAATTGAAGGAAATCGTTACATGTACCTTTGTTTGATTTTCTTTTGATGAAGTAGGAATCTAAATGTTGTCTATTGTCTATAGTTCTAAAACGAAACTATGAAAAGGAATAACTCATGCCATTAAAAACGCATCGTCATTATCACGTTGCCCCTCTGCACAGATGTACCGTTTGTTAAAAGCACACAGTCCAAATGGCGCTACTTTGGTAATGATTTCTACAGGTATTTTCTGAAGCAGGGCACGTGATGTCATGTAGACATCTGGGCCTGTCGACACTAATTTTCAAACAATGTGACACAGGGCTTTGAACCTTCCGCCTTTGTGAGATATCATTCCCCTAGAAGTCAATATTAGTTAATGATAAGTTATTCTCTTTGCATTTTTATTCTGGCAGTGCTACGGGCGACAAGAAGTACTCAGGCTGAAGTCCATGCATAAAACTGCTTCGGTTATTTTTTTTTCCTGAAAGCAATTGCATGTTTAATCACTGGCAATATTGCTCTCTGCCTGAGCACCGTATAGTTACTATGCTCCTCTACCTGATGGCTTTATTTAACAGTGTATCATATTAGCCGTAAAGGTAGTCAATAGGGCAGATCGATATTTATGATGTAATGTATGAGATGGGTATACACAGAAAACAGAAAATCTTTAAGCTCAGGATTGGGTCCTAGGTGCCTGGGAGGGATAGATTTCCACTAAGATGTACTTTTGATATTCGATCATGCTCTCAGGAAGCAGCACTAAACATATTTGAAACATTTAACCTGGACGGTGATGCAAATCTACGCCAATTTTCAGCTAAAAGCATCCTAGAAGACTTCGCATAATGAGATATTCGTGGTCTCAAAAGGTAGAACTTTCTCCCTAAATCACACCAGACTTTAATCTTAATTCATTTCACTCCAGAGCCCATGCTATTTTCACTTCATCCTACCATGGGCAGTGTGGGACTAGCCATCACTTAGCGTCCTGTTGAATTAAAACATTGGCTCATTTATATATTCTTTTTAGGGATGGCTTTTGGCAAAAGTGAATTAACAACATACCCAACATATACGGGTACAGTTTTCTAAAGGTAATTACCCATGGGGAAGAAAGAAAGGAAAAATAAATAAAGCTGTGCCAATAAAAGGTCACATTCATTTTTACTTTTTACTTTTTTTTTTTTTTTTTTTTTTTTGTGGGCCGTGGTCACAGCCACAGTGTCTGGAGGCCATGAATAGATTTTCCAAGACAAAACTGCCACAGGTAAAATGCTTCCCAGATCAGATAAACAGCAGCTTTCTTGACTGGCCAGTGGGCCTAAAGACTGAGCGTCATCTATGGGCAAATTAGACAAGGCGAGACTAATCCAGACATAGGGAAATGCCTGCTTATCGACAACAACCACAACAAAAAATGTATTTTGGAGGGCAGAGGTGCTTCATAGATTCTCAGTGAGCTACACAGAAAATGTGAAGTTGATAAATGTTCAATGACCTTTCCGTTATCAGCAGGTCCTTGTACCGAAGGGCCTTGGATGAGGCAGCAAAGTCCACTCTTTCTCTGCTACAATCTCTTTCCAATCAAAACAGCCATCCTTGTGGCTTATATGAAGACTGTGCGCCCCGAACTCACTAATGGATTTAGGAATAGCTTATTACTTGGCCTTATGCTTCTTCTGAACAGGTCCAAAACGAAATGGCATTTTGTTTTTTTTTTGTTTTGTTTTGTTTTGTTTTTAAATTTTTTTTTCAACATTTATTTATTTTTGGGACAGAGAGAGACAGAGCATGAACGGGGGAGGGGCAGAGAGAGAGGGAGACACAGAATCGGAAACAGGCTCCAGGCTCTGAGCCATCAGCCCAGAGCCCGACGCGGGGCTCGAACTCACGGACCGTGAGATCGTGACCTGGCTGAAGTCGGACGCTTAACCGACTGCGCCACCCAGGCGCCCCTGAAATGGCATTTTGTAATTAAGGCGGGAAAAAAAAAAAAAAAACAACCTTCATAATTTCTCAAGGCCGTATAGCTGCCCTGAATTGGCCACTTACCCCTCAACTCACGGGAGACTGTGACACCACATGCCCCCATTGCCACATCTTGTCTGAAATATCAGCCCAGAGCTCCTCCTTCCATGGAGCTCTGCTGCTGGGGTGGATGTGGGCAGAGGCAAGAATGAGTACATGCTGAGGGCCCGAGGTGTGTCAGGAACTCAGCAGACAGAAACTCTGTATCTCTATTGGCATAGAAATTGCTATGGCCATTCTCTGTATGGCCATAAGCTCTGTATTTCTATTTGGCATAGAAATTGCTATGGCCAAATGCACACGGGCCTTGAAGGTTTCCAGACCCGCTTTCAAGTTCTCATTCCAGTTGTGTGACCCGGTGCAACCCCATTCATCTCTTTCCCATTCCGGTTTTTATCTCTGAGGCAATTTTAAATGATACCTGGGTCCTAAGGCAGGTGTGGCAATGAAGCATTTATATGTAAGGTGCCAAGTTTGGTGTCTGCGTGACCGCAAGCACTTATTGGATGCTGATGGTGAGCATGCTGTATACTTAGCTCTCTCTAAAGCAGTCTCAAGGAGCCTGGGTGGCTCAGCCAGTTAAGCGTTCGACTCTTGATTTCGGCTCAGGTCCTGATCTCATGGTTCGTGAGTTCGAACTCTACATAGGGTTCTGCACTGATGGTGTGGAGCCTGCTTGGGATTCTCTCTCTCTCTCTCTCTCTCATCTCTATCTCCCTCTATCTCCCTCTGTCTCTCTCTGCCCCTCTCCTGCTCTCTCTCTCTCAAAATAAATAATAAATAAATAAATAATAAATAAATAAATAAATAAATAAATAAAGCAGTCTCTTTATCTATAAAAAGATAAGAAAAAAAAGTACCTACCACAAGGGTCCTTGTAAGAATTAAGTGACTTATGATATGCAAAACCCTTAATATAGAGTCTGGCACACAGTAAGGAATATTTAAGCATTAGCTGCTATTAATAGGTATAAATAGGTATAAAACCTGTGTCATGTAGGTATATTGTATTTAGTTTACAGAGAAGAGAAACAATTCCTAAGGATCTGAAACAATCACAGTGAATACGTAGCCAGACTCTAAACAGCCCTGCCCTCTAAACTCCTGAGGGAGAAGGGATTCAGAGAGCGAATCACAAAACCATCAGCCGGAAGGGAAGCTGAGGAGGTCCCACGTGCAGACCTGTCTTTCCAGACACTGAAAGTAGGTACAGAGAGAGGGCCTGGTGGGCCTAGTCACTCAGTACAGGCTTCCCAGCATCTTATCTACTCTGTCCTGCCTTTTCTTTGGGTAGTGCTCGTTTCTTTTCCCCACAAGCCACTGTGCACAGCCTTCTCCACAGAGACCTTGGAGCATTCTCCCAACCGCTGCCTGGGCCGCCATGTTCCCTCTCCTCTTCAGCATCTCTCTGTGGCTGTCCAGGACGGTTTCTTCAGAAAAGTATCTCTCGATGTGAATCACCGGGGCCTCTTAAAACGCAGATATCAAGGCTCTTCCCCTAAAGAGTCTGCCTAAGGGTTAAAGGTAGCATTCCTAGAAATATTATAAAATGAGCAGGGCACCTGGGTGGCTCAGTAGGTTAAACCTCTGAGCAGAAGAAACCTTGACTTCTGCTCAGATCGAGATGCCTGGGGCATGGCATTGAGCCCTGTGTCAGGTTCCATGCTGTGTGGAGCCTGCTTGAGATTCTCTCTCTCTCTCTCTCTCTCTCTCTCTCTCTCTCTCTGCCCCTCTCCCCAGCCTGTGCTATCTCTCTTTCAAAAATAAAAATTATAAAATGAGTGTCTTCACCAGGCGTACTGGGAAATGTTATTGTGAAATAAGCAGGACATCACAGTGGAGAGGCTGTACTTTACCCCCAGAATCAGCAAATACCTGACCTTATCTCACATTCCTGTGTCTTCTCCACTGCCATTATCTCTTCTCTTCATGCCTTTATTTCATTTTTTTATGTCTTTTGGAATCATCCTTAAAAAAAATATTTTAATATTTATTTATTTTTGAGACAGAGAGAGAGAAAGAGAGAGAGAGAGCTCATGTGAACAGGAGAGGGGCAGAGATGGAAGGGGATAGATGCTCTGAAACGGGCTCTGTGCTGACAGAAACAAGCCCCATGTGGACCTCGAACTCACAAACCACGAGATCATGACCTGAGCCACCTGCACACCCTAAGGCGTCATCTTTATCTCACTTGGGAATCAGAGGGCTTCCAGCTGACCCAAAGGCAAGTTCAAGTAGTTCAAGCCACCCCTTGAAAACATAGATACCATTTTGCTCTTATGCATTGCCACGTTTTCTTAAAGGTGATGTTTCCTTAGCTTTCAGAAGATTAGCAAAGAGACCAGGACCCAAAGAACCCAAAGGAGCAAAGAAGGATTTTGTGAAGCACGCTTGACATCCTTTTTCCGTGTTTCCAAAAAGGAACACATTTACTTGAAAAACATTTCCCAGTTACCTACTTAGGCAGCTGATTCTGTTGACTGAAAGATGAACAGACACAGATAATACGATGCTCTTAAGATGTTTAACTTTAACACATAGGAACGATGATGTAGGGTTTTGACCTGCTCGTCTCAGACTAGCCTTCCCAGACAAGAGAAACAGGATGACAATTTGCATGCTGGCCGCTTATCGGGTTAGGGAGACTTGGCCACAACACTCACTAGGATGTGACGAAAGTGGGGCTGGATGAAGAAAAGGTAACGTCCAGTGTGGTTGCCACAACAGAAGCCTCCGCCGGCCCCATCCAGAGGGCTCAGCAGCTAGGGTGGATCCTGGAAATAACGCCCAGGTGAGCCACATGGCACGGGTCTTTGTAGCCCACACGAATAAGTCCCTGGGTACAAGACCCCGCTCTGAGGAGGGGCTGCAGACTTGGGTGAGGCATCTCTGGTCACTAGCAACTCCAGGGGAGGAGATCCGCTGTAATTCATCAGTGGAAAATTCCCTCGGCAGCTTGGGGAACAGATGCCTTTCTCCTGTGGTGGGAGAGGCATTCTTTAAAGAGCTTTGCAGCAACCACCACAGCCCGGGAGCTATCTTTCAGCCACCCCCCACCCCTTCTGGTCTTCAAGCTCTTGCAGTCTCCTCCCCTTGAAGGTAGGCTGGCCACAGTAAGTTACTGTAATGACTAGAATACAGCTACGTCAGTGAAATGCCATTGTTGGGTGGGTATAGAAAGACGGTGCCTTCTGTCCTGAGTTCCTGCTTTTTTTATATCAAACCCACTTGCTCTGGGGGAAGAAACCGTCTCTATCCGGATGACACTCATACAGACCTGTCGGGGGGGAGGCCCACGTGGCGAGAAGCAGAAACGCTCATTGCTGCTGCCCACGAGAAACTGGGGTTTGCTAACAGCCATGTTAATCAGCTCCTGAGGTGAATTCTCAAGCCCCCACCGAATCTCCGTGTGGCTGCTGGTCCGGCTGGCAGCTTGACCACAGCCTCATGAGAAACCCTGCATCAAAATCACCCGGCTGTGAAATTTTCTGCCACAGATGGCACAGTGCTGCCGTGGGATTGAGGGGTTCTCTCTCGTGATGCACCTGTTGGAACTTGCTGGAAAACGCACGCGGCATCTCTTGCCACCAATAGATAACACAGTGTTCGCAGGGCCGCATGACGCCGGGGGCAGGGCTGCCTTGAAGTACGGCTTTGGTCTGCTGCAAAGCCTGTCACTACCCTTGGCCCTATTCCAAGCCCAGAGACTTCCTTGTCATTCAGAAAACAGGTCTGACCCGAATTCCCAAAATCCCCTGCTGCCTTGGGACTCCGTGTGGTCCACCAGGAAACAGGCATTGCACTTCCTTCTTCACGGTGTGTGTGGGGGGGGGGGGGGCAGGGGGGAGCGTTAAATGCAATAATTTGACCTCCACATTGGAGAACTGGATGCGACTGGTGTGACAGAAACTTCACTGGGTAGTAAGTCTGAGAAACTTTGTATCATTTCCCTCCCACCCCTGGAAGTGCAGGTGTCTCGCCAAGACCTACCGCCATCTTGTCACTTCTTGCTCCTTTGGCCCTATTTACGTGATGCTTTTGATATTTGGGGCAAGCATGATATCTTTCAAGATATTTAGATGACCCGGGTCCCTTCAGAGTGTGTTAGGACAGAGAATGTGAGGGTTAACACGGCCCGAGGGCAAGACCGCAAGGGTACAGTATTGTTGGCTCCATATAGATGTGAACTATATGGATTCTCCTTCATCATAGGGTTGGAAACACTTATTTTCGTGATTAGTATCTGGACGCCATGTACCTGATTTGGGTTTATGATCCAGTCAAGACGCCATATTGACACAAAAGCTACACTTGGATCCACTTCCTGTGTGAGTGTGCATTAGCCCCCTGTAATCTTGCAGGGTCGCTCTGGTTTTTTGTTTTTGCTTTTATTAAATGAGGTATGATAAACACCACAATTGTTGCACCCTTTAAGGTGGCACTAATCTCCACCATTCCTTCCCTGATGCAGTGTTTTTTTATTTTTTATTTTTTATTTATGATCTTGACCAAATAGGGGCATGTCAGAGACTGACCCTTGGTATTTCCAAGTACAATAGCTATTTATACCAGAGGCCAAAACACTTATGTCTGGTTTCTGCCACCTCTCAAGCATGTCCATTCCAGTTAAATTATATACTTAGGGACAGGGGAATGATCACTGGGTGGGTTCACGGACTTAGTATATGTTCCCTGTAAGCCCCAATGTTTCTAGCACTCTATTCATTATGTGGCCCTTATACATCCCTACCCGAACGGTGGCTGTCATACTTTGGATTTTCAGCTATTGGTGTCGACTAGGATCCTGTCTCCCTCGGTCCTCAAATGACTGGAGATTAATTTCTCCTAAGTGCCCAATTACATAAGTGGCTAGAGACCCCTTCGAGAAGTGACTGGAGAAAGCACCACCACGTACATTAGTGTCGTGTTTCAAGTACTTCCCCACGGGGACCTGGTTTCCTTATGAGTCAGTTGGCACATGTCCGGAAGCTGGGTGAAAGATTATGCCTCTTTATTAGAGTGACTGTCCTCAGTTTGCTAATGATGCATGCTTGATTTCTTTTCACTGACGTAGGTTGAGCAATACTCTTTCTGGACTTCCATCTCTTCCTGATGGAAGCTCCCTGTTCTTTATCTCAAGGTCTCGCAGTAGGTCAGGTCTTCCTCTCTGCCAAGCCAATCTTGCAACTCATTACTGTAATTGTGTCCACCTGGCTTCTGAATGGTTGAAAGCTAACACCTGGCCTCTATTATTTAGAGTCTTAACTCCTTTGTTGCCAGAGATCCAGGTCTCCACCGAGACAATGGCCACCGCTCCTGAGCTTCTCATGGATACTGGTGCCTCCTGAGAACACGTTTCTGTTGCGTTGTTAAACAACTCCCTCTGAGCATTTCTGCAGAGTACAGTTAGCTGGTGGTTTTCTGGCTTTATATGGAATATCCTTGGTAGCACACCTCTGGGTCTGTTTTTCATTTTTCTTAACGTTTATTCATTTTTTTGAGAGACAGTGAGCAGGGGAGGGGCAGAGAGAGAGAGAGGGAGACATAGAATCCAAAGAAGGCTCCAGGTTCTGAGCTGTCAGCACAGAGCCTGATGCGGGGCTCGAACTCGTGAGATCGTGACCTGAGCCGAAGTCGGACGCTTAACCGACTGAGCCACCCAGGCATCCCCTCTGTGTCTGTTTTTTATCCCTCCCCTTACAGTCTGCTTTAGTTGCTCTGAAGTTTCTACTCCACTTAGTGTGAGCCGTCACCGTATCCAATCTTCATTGACATCCTAACCATGCATTAGCATCATCTCCGGGGACGTTGCCAGGCTGCTAAAGGCTGCATGTCCTGGTAGTGCTCTTTGTCGATGAACTCATTCCCTATTGAACTTGATGTTCTGCTGCCATTAGATTCTGTACATTCAGAATCCCATGTCTTATCCATGGTCCCTGCTGCTGAAGGTATGTGTTTCCCAGGTTCTGAACCTCCTTCAGCATCAAGTCTCCTCTCTCCCTTACCAGGCCCCGTACTTAGTCAACAGATTATAGAGTCAGCTGGACCCTAGTTATTAGCTGGGCACTCTGGGGGAGAAATGGAAGTAGACCCCGAAGAGACACATGTGCCATCTTGTAAGTCAGATGTCTCTGCATTGCCTCAAAGCAAAAGGGCAGCATTAGGCTGTACCCATGCAGGGTGGTCAAGGGAATTTGAGATTCAAGGTTTTTGAGTGCTTTGATTCAAGAATTTCCATCCCTAGTCTCTGGATCCCATTACTTCCCAAGCAGGCCATGAGCTGAGCACAGCTAATTTACTGGGGCTGAGAATTCAACCTTCCTGGAGCACCACGACCCTCGTAATTACATGCTTAGCCTGACCCTCACTTTTTTCTATTCTTTAGCTAGCGGTCTCTTTATATGTTGCCAAGGAAGTCCACTGTCTCCCATACTTTTCCTAAATTGTTGATTAATTACCATTCACTTTCCATTGACCTGTTCCAGTACACCCAGAGCACAGCAAGAGCCGTTCAAATCCATGATCCTTAAAGTTTCTACTTTTGACTAAAGTCAAACAGCCTGAGAGATTGCTGATGCTAATGTTTTCTTTCCACTGGTTCCCATTTGTTATGCACCAAATGTTTGTGTTTCCCCACAAATACATATGTTAGAGCCCTGATCCCTGGTGCGACAGCACTCAGAGATAGAGCCATTAGTAGGTATTGGGATTAGATGGAGAGGGTGGGGGTGGGGCCCCATGATGGGATAGGTGCCCTGGTGAGAAGAGATGCCAGAGACCTTGTTTCCTCTCAGTCTCTCTCTCCATGAGCACACAAAGGGGTCATATGAGCACACAGGTAGAAGGTGGCTACTTGCAAGCCAGGAAGAGGGCCTTCACCATGACTTCACCATTCTGGCACTGTTATCCCAGATTTCCAGCCTCCAGAACATGAGAAAATAAATTTCTTTTTTTTTTTTTTTAAGTTTATTTGTTTTGAGGAGTTGGGGGGAGGTGCAGAGAGAGAGGGAGAGAGAGACTCCTAAGCAGGCTTTGCACAGTAAGCATCACAGGCACTACACGGGCTGGGGCTTGAACTCATGAACCACAAGATCATGACCTGAGCTGAAATCAAGAGTCAGACACTGGGGTGCTTGGGTGGCTCAGTCAGTTAAGTGACCGACTTCGGCTCAGGTCACAATCTCACGGCTTGTGGATTTGAGGCCCGTGTCAGGCTCTGTGCTGACATCTCAGAGCCTGGAGCCTGCTTCGTATTCTGTGTCTCCCTCTCTCTCTCTTCCCGTCCTCAGCTTGTGCTCTGTCTCTCTCTCTCTCAAAAATAAATAAACATTAAAAAAATTATAAAAAGAGTCAGACACTTAACCAACTGAGCCACCCAGGCACCCCAAAAATAAATTTCTGGCTTATTTAAGGCACCTAATCTATGAAATTTTGTCATGGCAGCCTGAGATAAGACACCATCCCACTTTAAAACTAGTGAGTATTAATAATGGCACCACCACAGCCTGCAAGGGACTCAACAGTGCCCCACCTACCAGGAGCAGCGAGGGCCTTTCTGCCAACCAATCAGCAATCAACCCAGCTCCAAAGTTCCAGTTCAGACCCCATTCCTTTGGTCCCTTCCAGTTCCAACTTTCCTGGGTGAGTTCTCCCAGGAACAGACTGTGAATTGTAGATATATGTGCAAGAAGTTTACTAGAGGGTTCTCAAGGAATTAACACTTTAGAAGAAGTGCGAGAAGCAGGATTGGATTAAAAGAGTCCAAGTTGAATATGAAGTAGCTGCAACAAAGATCTCAGGTGATCCCATGTGAGCTCTGGAGTGCAGATGGGACTTTGAGATGCCCTAAATTATGCCTGGAGCCTGGCCCTTGTGCCCCCATGTCAACTGGCCAGTGGCTGCAGCTTGGCCCTGTGTAAGGTGCATAAGCTTGAGCGAGGTACCCCCTTCAACAGAAGGCCAATACTTGGGAAGACACTTAGCTCTGAGACTTCGGAGGCCATTGTCCTGGCAGTTGAGGGACCTGGGGGCTCTGTCTAGACAAGGGTTGGGTTTTGAAGGTTCATCATAACATGCACGGCACCACCTATGCTACAGAGACTGGAAAGACAGGCAGGGAGTCACTGCTGTTGAAGTCTGTCCATCAAAACGCCCTGCCCACATCCTGATAGGCAGTTGGCCAGTAGAGTTTGTTTAGAGGAGACATAACCTAAGAACTGGCAAATGACTCAGCCCATGACCTTTAGAATCAGAGAGGTGGGATCTCAATGCTGAGTCTACCACTACTATGTACAGTTGAGTCTGAGTCTGCCTTACTTGTAAACCGACAATCATCATAATTACATCATCAAATGGAATTGAGGGTTGCAAATATGATACATGACAAAAGCAATGCTCAGCAAATGGCAAGTCCATTGCAAATGATGAATTATTATTATAATCTGTATTCTTACCTCTTGTAAAACTGACCCCTGGATGAGTTCAATGCCAGCAGAGTCAGGTGTAGAGATGAATATCCAGGCCAAGGCTTGGACTTAGAAGTCAGGCATCTAGTCCAGATTCTGCCACACGTGTCTTTTCATTTCCCAAGGATTATTTGCTTCTCCAATATTATTTTTCTAATATTAAAAATGAGTCTATTTACTTCCAAAATCCCTTTAGGTTCTTGGCTTTGATTTTCCATCATCTGTAAAATGAGGATAATAAAGTAAATCTCGCTGGATTATGGGGAATCAAATAAGGTCACATATGGGAACATATTTCATAAACTGTACAGGTGGTGGGACTTTATCATGAATCAGAACCACAAATAGGACCATGATACAATCCTTCAAAGTTAAGCCCCAGGCTTAGTTCAGCAGGAAATACAAGTCACACTTGCACTTAAAGACTCTCATTCTCCCTTGGTTTTTCACATCAGGGTCTCCCAAGGCTAACCATCTCTCTTATTATGAATACACCAGTCAGATTTCTCCCATGTAGAGTAGTTGATGGGGCGCTAGGGGTAGGAATAATAGGCATACCTCTTGTATAGTTTGATAGGTGGTCACAAACAAGCACATTATCTTGGCAAGCCTCTGTTTCCTCTTTGTAAAATAAGTGATTTTAAAGGCTCTTTCTAGGGGCAGGTGGGTAAGCCTCTGAGTCTTGATCTCAGTGCAGGTCATAATCTCAGGGTTCTTGAGTTTGAGCCCTGCATCTGGCTCCATGATGACAGTATAGAGCCTGCTTGGGATTCTCTTTCTCGCCTGCTCTCTCTGCCCCTCCCCTTCTCTCTCTCTCTCTCTCTCTCTCTCTCTCAAAATAAAGAAACTTAAAAAAAAATAAATGTTCTTTCCATCTTTTATTTCTTGCTAGTCTAGAGTTGGGTTGTCTTGGAGGAAGGGTGTATATATGTTTATGTGATAAAAAAAAAATAACTGTCATCAACTCTACATATCTTTCAGAAAATCTTGGACAATTCTGTTCAAACTTTGGGTTGCTGGTGAAACCATCTGCTGAATGCTATTAATGTGCCTGACAATATGCTAAGGGATTTATATGACACAATTCTCTTAATGTCCATTGCAATCCTCTTGGGGAGGTATTATTTTTTTTTCCAATTAATGGATGAATAATTCATCTTCAGAGGGATTAACCAGCTTGACTAATTTTACACAAGCTTTAAATCGCAGAGCTAGGATCTAAACCAAATATTCTAACCAGGTTCCTGATTTTCTAATTCAGCACACTAAATATATATTCACTTGACAAAGTACATTATGCAAGGTATTGTATTGGTCTACACAGATCACAAGCTCAAATGTCTTCAGGGGTCAGACAGTTGAGCCACACAAGTCAAGATGTCCAAGTAGGACTGACTGCACCTGCATCTGCAATTAGGGTCAATTGCAGATCTTCCAATTACATAAAGAAGTCAGAACACTGGATCTTGTTAAAGTGAAATTTCCAGTTTTAACATGTGGGCAGCAAACTTAAAAAAAAATAAACACGTATGTCCCCAGACAAAACACAGTCAGCAACCAACACTGTCAGTTTGCAAAGTTTGCACAGAAAAATGTCTTTACTAATTCAAACAGGGTATTGTTTTACTTTATGTGGAGCCCTGAGCAACGTACATGAAACCGTCAAATGACTTGTTCTTTTACATTTGCTCATGAGTTTAATCCTCCAGTGGATTAAATTTTGGCCAGCTCTATAGTTTATCTACTCACATCTTTTAAAAAACAAACAAACAAACAAACAAACAAAAACAAAAACAAACCCTCATAGGTCATTTTAAGGTACAAAATTCACAAATTCAGATATATGGGGGGCACCTGAGTGGCTCAGTCGCTTATGCGTGGGACTTCTTAGGGCATGATCTTGTGATTCCTGAGTCAGTGCGCTGCCTGGGCCTCAGCACCGACAGTGAAGAGCCAGTTTGGGATTCTCTCTCCCTCTCTTTCTGCTCCTGTCCCACACTCTCTCTCAAATTAATTAATTAACAAATAAATAAATATCTACCCTGGAAACCAAGAGCATACTGTATGTTAGCTAACTTGACAATAAATTATATTAAAAATAAATAAGTTTCTTTTTTAATTCAAATATGTGGGCCTGTGTAAACCCCAGTGCTCAGAATATAGTTGACAGCAGAGAACTCTCCTCTTGACCCCGCCCCCCCCCCCCCCCCCACCGCCCTGCCTCCAGGGGGAAGACTGAGGGTGTGGTTGTCATATTCACACTCCCCTGAGGCAGAACTTTGACTTTTTGTCCCCGGCTTTGGAATGGCGGTGTTGGAGCCTGTGCTAGATAGAATCACGGAGTCTCTGTCCTAATCCCCAGAAGTCCTAATCCTGTCTCTGTCCTAATCCCCAAGAAGTCTCTGTCCTAATCCCCAGAACCTATGAACAATATGTCAGGCCACAGGGCACAGGAGAGTTAAAACTGGTAATCATCTGACCTTAAAGTAGGAAGATTATCCTGAATTACCTAGGTGAGCCCAACATGATCACATGGGTCCTTAAAAATGGAAGGGGCGGGGCGCAGAGAGAAGGCAGTCTGCGGAAGACTGGATGCGGCTGGATTTTATGATGGGGACAGGGGCCAAGACAAGGGTTGTGAGTGGCCCCTTTTAGCAGAGAAACACAAGGAATCAGATTCTCCCCTAGAGCCTCCAGAAGGAACGCCGCCTTGCCAACACCTGATGTCAGTGCAGCGACCTCTGGAACCGTGACATCCCAAGTTTGCGTGGTTTTAAGCCACTGTGTTTGTGGTAAGTGTTGTAGGAGTAGATTGGTACAGATCCCTGCAGAGTGAAAGCAGGGGAATGGGGGTGACGTCAGGGGACCTGAAGGCTCCCAACTGTCCTGCACCGCAGTGGCGTTTAGAACTTGATGACACTGCGCATGCGCTGACACTAGGTTGAGCCCTTTTGGCTGTGTCGCCCCACGGATGTGCTGCCTTGAGGACGCGTCCCCACTGAGGCTGGCTGTCTTCACTCTCCCGCAGCCCTGCGCACGCAGAGCCCCACTCGGCCTCCCCTGCTTGTCCCACCTCCTTTCAAGGGCACCTCTGGAGAAAAGCTCCCCTGGATCAGGTTGCCCGCCTGGGAGAGGACTTGGGGACACCTTTTGGCCTCCTGGTTTTGGTAACAGGCTTTCTTCCTAAACCCCGCCCTTTCCGGTGCGGCTCCACTCAGCCACTCACCAGTGCCCCCGGGCAACCGGCAGGTGGAAAGCACCCAGTGGGCTCTTTAACTTGGCTTGGAAGGAAGGTGGCACCTGTCCCCATGGCGAGTGGGCCACAGTCACCCACAGCAGGGCGCTCTGCCTAGAATGACCTTCAGAATCCATGACTGGCTCTAACACCCAATTCCCAATACAATTGTCTCACTGTGGGAGGATCCTATGAGGGCATCTAGCCAGTGGCCAGGAACATCATTTGAAAAATAAAATTGCACTCGCCTACTATCTCATAATGGGGATTTTCCTCAGACAAAATGTTCATACTTAACATAATGGAATAAACCCAAGTTGGGATTTCTGCCAATAAATCAGTTAATGGAGGACAGAAAAAAGAAAGGAAGAAAAAAAAAACACCTTTCACCTGAACAATCCAGATAATTAGCATGTTTTCCATTAGTTTTTCTGTATAATTGCTTCCTTGCTGCCGTTTTCCTTGATAACATGTTTGTGATAATTGAGGACATAAAATCTTTGGCAGCATTCCCCAGCTGGGTTAGTTGCATTTTCCTCAGCCTCCCTATAACGTTTTATTTAATGTTCAATTTAAGGGAAGTCTAAACAAAAGGTTTTGAAATGACTAAATTATGAATATGCATTTAACAAAACACTCCAAGTTAAAAAATTAGAATTATGTGAAGTCTGGGTTGTTGTAGCAAGTTACACGTCTTCTTAAAATTTGGGGTACATAGGAAACACCTGGAGACCTTGTTAAAATGCAGATTCTTGGGGCACCTGGGTGGCTCAGTCGGTTAAGCGTCCGATTTCCGTTCGGGTCATGATCTCAGGGTTTGTGAGTTCCAGCTCCACGTGGGGCTCTGTGCTGACAGCTCAGAGCCTGGAGCCTGCTTCCGCTTCTGTGTCTCCTCCCTGTTTCTGTCCCTCTCCCGCTCTCACTCTGTGTCTCTCTCCCTCTCAAAAATAAATAAACAGTTAAATTTTTTTTTAAATGCAGATTCTTGGGCTTTGTGGTCCACAGAGCCTGCTTTGGGAAGTGTAGTATTTCCCTGGAGTCTTCATGAACCGTGAAATGGTGCAGGATGCTCCTGGGCTCTTTACTGGGAGATACTGATCGTAGTGGGGTGGCTGTTATTTTTGGACTTGCTTTTTATATCAAACGTTTGATCGCCTTCTTAGTGCCACATGTGTCGATAACTATTTTCCATATGTCATCTTTAAAAACTTCACAAAATGAGCCTCTGATAAATACTCTCACCACTTAGCACCTGAAGAAATCAAAGCCCAGAGAGGTTAAGGGAAATTGATCAGGAGGGCCAGGTTTAAGGGATCGACTTGGAATTGGACCCACATTTGCCACATTTGTAGATAATCGGAAGTGTTCTTGCAGTGAAGGAAACTTACAAGAGATAAAGAAGGCTAGCTCACAATTTTTTCAAGATGGGGAGAGCTTGAAAATTGTATTTTTCTGAGCTATTATGAAGGATTTGGGGGGAGGTAAGGCAAGCAGATAGATATACAGGTTCATAACTTAAACTGTATAACATGTTCTTCCCTTTCCCAAAATAACTGATTTTTTAAAAGATACAATAAAGGAGAGTCATAACTTATCATTTTTTTCTGGGTATTTTAGTTAATTTTACCTTCCAATTCTACCTAGTTTTTAAGTAGGCATAGCTCTTTGGCTGTAGAAAAGTGGTCTTCTCTTCATTTTGAAGCCACATGCAATATGCAACATAGGACACGTGGTTTATCAAGTCTCAAAAAAAGATTTGAGCAGAGACAGGCTTATCTAAAGAAAACACCTTTCAACAATGGGATTGCACACTCTTCTCCCAAGTAATCCCCCACCCTTAAAATATTAACTAACCACTTTGGGGCGCCTGGGTGGCTCAGACGGTTAAGCGTCTGACTTTGGCTCAGGTCATAATCTCCTAGTGCACGAGGTTGAGCCCCATGTTCAGGCTCTGTGCTGACAGCTTGGAGCCCAGAGCCTGCTTCAGATTCTGTGTCTCCCTCCCTCTCTCTGCCCTCTCCAGCTCACACACACACACACACACACACACTCTCTCTCTCTCTCAAAAATAAATAAACATTAAAATAACTGAAATGTATTAACCACTTACCCCAAAACATGGAAAGGGGAAATATTTTCAGGAAAGGAAGGAAAAATCACCCATCCCTAGTGCTTATTCCTTATCCTATGTCCCCTGATAAGCAAGTGCCATCCTCCCTGCCCACCCAGTCAGAGGCAGATTTTATCAGACATCTTAGTGCTTGCATCCTTGCCAACTGAGAGCCATCAATTATCAGAGGAAAGAATCAGAGATTATGTACATCATCTAGGGAACAGATGAAGCTTTCCAACACAAAAAGGAAACACATTTGGCTGGATGGTTTTGTGTAATGAGGAAATACAGGTAGAGGAGCGGGACAAGACCAAGGGTGACTTTGGACCTGGAAATCACACGCAAGCGTTAGCACAGTTGTGGACTGAGATTCTATTAGATGTAAATAAGGCCAGGAAATCCAGACTTTTGTAAATCCTGCTTCCTACCCTCATGACTTATGTCGATATCTGCTACCTTCACTCCCTCCACCAACCAGTACTGAAGAGCCCATAACTTCTGTGAGCCTCCCTTTCTCTCTATAGACTTCATTTATCAAAAACAAAAACAAAAACAAACAAAAAAAAAACATTGAAGGAACTTGGGAGGAATGAAAATAAATATTATTTATTATGAGCGGGGCACTTTTTCCAGAGATTCTTTTTGTTGTTGTTGCTTGCATCAACCAACTTTCTTTGTGACCTTAGTTCAAGGCACATTTCCCCTGCAATTGCTAGTTTCCCTTTATATGAATCAGAAGAGGAGGGGAATTTTAAATAAAGTCTCCTAATGTCCTCCACGGCATAAAATTTCTCATTTGTATTTTATTTCACTTGCTATGTTACTTTCTCACGACAATTAATGAATGCCTGTCTTCCGATTCTCACGGAGCAAATGTCGATGGCAAATCCTCTGAGCCAAAGGGCATTTCCCTTCTAAGAACAACAAAGGCACGACTGGGACTGCTCACTCACATTGTCTCCTCAGTGTTTTCTAATTTGAGCCTCTCTGGCTTTGGAAAAAGACTAACCATCATTCATTGGATGTTTTTCTTAACGCCTACGCTTTGTCTTCACCCAAGCGTGAGTAAAGGGAGCATTTAGATGGACCCAAGCATTGACTGTGATTTCCCTCTATCACATCTCTGGAACCCTGATTCTCTGTAAAGCTGCTGTAGAAGACCCCTGACCTTTCAGCTTGAACCATTTGCAAATACGCTCAGGGAAGGGCAAAACTACCTACGCATGTTTTGAGCACCCACCGCGTGCCAGGCATGGTGCTGTGTGCTGGGAATTCACCAGTGACCCAGACAGGCTCAGACTCCACCTCCATGAAGTTCTATGTGGTATGACTAATGGAGGAAAGGAGACATATGTTGAACTGAAAGACTAGGAGATGGGCACTGAAGCTCCTCACCTGCCCCAGGTCTACAACCGGATGAGCCAGGCCACTGGCCACTCCAGCACCGGATAGAGTGGATAGAGTGGATAAAGACTGTGTACTGAGTAGCTCCACAGATGAGCATAGACATGCCTTTAGAAGTTCTCCTTGCTGACTTCATGCAGTTGATCCTTGACCAACATGGGTTTGAAGTGGGTGGGTTTACTCATATCAGGATTTTTTTTTTCGATAAATGCAGTGCAGTGCTGTAAATGTGTTTTCTCTTCCTTACAACTTTCTTAATAATATTTTCTCTTCTCTAGCTTACTTTATTGTAAGAATTCAGTATATAATACATATAACATGCAAAATACGTCTTAATTGATTGTGTTACAGGTAAGTCTTCTAGTCAACAGTAGGCTATTGGTTAAGTTTTGGGGGAGTCAAAGTTATATGAGGATTTTCAAGTGCACAGTGGGGTGGTGACCCTGACCCCTGCGTTGTTCAAGGGTCAGCTGTATTCTCAAGTGACAATGAAGACAGTTGCTCTAAGAAACAGTTAAGTTCTAGAGAACACATGAAGGTAGAATTTTTTTAATTTGGAATGTTCTTGATAAATCTTCTATATGTGATAGCTCTAATTTAATTGGGATAAAAACAAATTCTGAATCAACGCTAGTTATTTTTTTCTAAATCTTGCCAATTTGGTGTGTAATGAAAAGAACTAATTTTTCAAATGTAAGATATATTTATTTTACTGGTTAAATTGAAAACTATTTTTTATTACTTTTATTATAAACTTTTGAGCCATGACCTTTTAACTGTGTCTGTGTGTGTGAGAGAGAGAGAGAGAGAAAGAGAGAGAATGAGGATTTCTTCTTTGCTTATATTATTATTGGTATATTGCTTTTCTAATTTATTAAAGCCCTTTAAAAATATCAACTCTGTGTCTTTCCTATGTGTTGGAAATATATTTTTCTTAATCTGTTGGTTTTGAATATTTTATTATGTCCTTTTATGTACAATAATTTTATAGTTTTATTTTATCAATCCTATGTGCATTTTTCTTTATGATTTTCCCCCATGGCATTATTCTTAGAGAGGCATTTCCCACCCTGTGGTTAACATTATTTATTTTCCTTATAGTGCTTTAAAAATATTATTGGTAATATTTTAAACTTGAAATCACACTAGTAGATACTTGAATTAGGTCCCAGATTTTCCCCAATAATTAACCAGGTTCCCTTGATTGTTTTTATTTGATAAACCTCTCCCATTCCTCAGATTTGACTTAATGCACTTTATCAGAGAAAACAATCAAAAAATAATAAATATGTGCACACGCACACACACTTTGAAGTGTTTCCGCACTTCTGATTTTGTCTCCGTCTCTCTATTTTGAAGCCAGTCTCCTACTCTTATTAAGGACCTCAGTGCTGTTACTATTTGTGGATGCCTTTAAACATATTTCATGTGTGTCTTCCTAAATAGTATGACTTTGAAAGATGACTTTAAAAACATGGAGTAGCTGAGGGGACCATGCCTCCTTAAGCACAGTTTGATGTCTGCTCACTAAGTTAGCAGACGGGGAATTGAAGAAGGGGATTATTTAAGAGATCTCTCCAAGTGAGAAATAACGGAAAGTGATAACTGGTGGAAGAAAGAAGCAAGATAAAGAGAAAATGAATCTGAGGTTCAATCTCTTGACTAGTTACAGTTTTGCTCAGGTTAGAGAACTGGACGCCGGGGACAGACGGGTTGGGCAGCCTTCCATTTTGACAGAACACCGAGAGCTATAGATTAACAATAGTCCATCTTTTCCTAATGCCTGTAGGCTGTCAGTTTCCCGGAATGATCATCAGTATTAAGGTCCTAATGGTTTTAATGAAGGTGTCATCCAACTGACACTTTGAAAATAAAGTGTGACCATGACTGAATTGGAGGCTTGGAATTGGAGACCTTAGAAAAATACTTCAGGAAACTTGAGAGCATTCCAATTACTTAAGGAACTCTGAGTCAGCCACAGGACTCATCCATTCATTTGCTTAGCATTAGAGAGATTTATTTGGATTGACAGTCTTCAGAGCTCCCTGCCTCCCAGGGGCACCACCTGTCCTGCTATCTGGAGAAGCGCAGAGACCAAAGCTTCCATAAATCCAGCTACAAGCACTTTTCAACCAATTAGACAAACAACATATACAGATGCCAGGACACCGGAAGTATGACATGATTTATCTGATTCAAACTGAGTGCAGCTAATTGTTCCCTACAATTCATAGTAAGTGAACAAGCTAGTGATGTGTCTGGCAAAATTTCAGGCACTTTCTGATTTTCCTGCTGCTGCCAATGTTTGTAGAGAATAGATGTTTATCAGGAGAGTTGCATTCTTGGCTCAAACATGCAAAAGTGCTACCAGACTCCTAACCCGGTTTTATGCAAAATATACCTTTAAGTAATCATGTTTCTCTAGTGTGGGGGCCACACTGAATGCTTTGGAAAGCACACACAAAGCCTCAGGTGGTTGGGTTCCAATATTAAAATCCGCCTTCATTGTTTAAACCTGAATGTCTGGCTTCTCTCCCTTCTTAGGTTTTAGAAAATGGACTCATATGTCTAGTGCACCAGGTGAGAGACGAGAGGGGTGGAAATGAGGGCCATGCCAATGGCAGAGACCAGTGAATGAAGACAGAATCACCAACCGTATGTGAATGGATTTGCCTTGGGAAGTAGAAGACGCCACCAAGAGACTGTATTATGCAGTAAGACAGTCACAGGCTCACCTCCATGGATCTGCGGGGAGCCTTGGCTCTATGAGCTCCTTGCTGTGAGACTTGGAGGGAGCTGCATAACCTCTCAGCCTCCGCGTCAGTCCCTCTGGAATCCCTCCCTAAAGGGCTCCTGTGCTAGCTGCGTGCTTCATGCATAGTGTGCACTTAACTAATATTTGTTCTGCACCTTTATACTCATTTAATTTCCCTGATTCCCATGGCAACCCAGATGTCTTATATCACCATCTCATCTCTTTGTTCTGAAACTTCAATTCAATCTTCCTCCCTTTTGCATCCTGTTGCAGATTTTTTCTGCACACCATATTTAGAATTACTATCCTAAACGATTATTCCCACCTACAATATACTTATACAGTAATTGGCGGTAGGTCATTCTTTCTTGTGAACGAAATGTCTTAGCTACTCATTGTCTGTGATGGGGAATGGTGGGTCTTTTCAGATATTAGCATAGGATTTGGGCAGATGTACCCGAGTACAGTAACTGAAGCTTAGGGCCAACGCCATTATATCCTTACCTACCGGGCCATCCCAAGAGACCATGTGCACTGAGAACGAGGCAATGCAGAGATGAGTGATTTAGGTTGGTTCTCATGAGAAAATCTTTTAACTGAGATGCATCAACCTTAATGAGCTAGATGCTTATATTTTATCCCTTTCATTCGGAGAAAGGAAAAACTACACATGCACGTTCATGCATGCCCTGGCACGGGCAAACACATTTGCATATAAATTTGTATTTACCCTGATCCCTCATATTACCTGCATCTACCTTCAATCTATGGGCAATTCTGATCTTCGCTGTGTGCAGAATACATCCCACATATGATGAGGGTCTAATTCCACGGCTCCCTCTCTATCCTCACTCATGGTCCCCACTTGGCTGCTGAAATTGTCCACTCCCTGGCCTGCCAGCTTTTGTTCTTGCCTCTCTAGAGTCTATTTCCCACACAGTGGCCAGAGTGGGATTTTAATAACCTAAGCCAAATTAATATTTCCCAACGTAAAACCCTCTAGTGGCTTCTTCTAATAGGAAGTGTAAATCTATTTTACTCATCCTGACTGGAAAGAATCTACACGTGATGGTCCTTTGCACCTTGCCAAACCTGCTTCCTACCATTTTCTCCTCCATTCAATATATACTACTGGTTTTCTTCCTTTCCTTCATTCTTTCTTTCCTTCTTTCCTTCCTTCCTTCCTTCCTTCCTTCCTTCCTTCTTCATTAGATATAATTGATATACAAATAATTGCTCAGGTTTAATATACCTCTTGATGAGTTTCTACCTATGTATTATACACTCATGGTACCATCACCACAACCAAAATACTAAACATATCCATTATATCCAAAACTTTCTTTGTGTTCACGTGTGTGTGTTTTGGTAAGAACACGTAACATGAGAACCAGCCTATTAACACATTTTTAAGTGCAAAATACTGTGTTGTTAACTATAGGTACCAAGTTGTGCAGCAGAGCTCTAGAACTTGAATTCATCTTACTTAACAGAATTGCAAAATAATTCCCCATTTTCCCTGTGCCCCCAGCTCCTGGCAACAACCATCATTCTATTCTCTGTTTCTATGACTTTGGTTATTTTAGACACTTCATATAACTGGAATCATGCAGTATTTGTCCTTCCGTCTTTTCCCTTTGTCGAAAAATCTCTGCTCTTTCTGATCTCATAGCCTGTTTCACGGGATGCCCTGTCTTTTCACAACGTTTTTCCCCAACATTCTACTAGAGCTGTATCCTAGTTACCATGTAGGTATTGCTCCTATGGTACCTCTTCGTGGAGATTTCTTGTATCAATCCACCCTCTTCTTGTATAAAGTCACTCTCTCACATGACCGTATTATATTTTGATTATGAATATTAATGCCTGTCTTAAATTATTTTTTATTTACTTACTTGCTTCTTATGATTGATTATCTTCTTACCACCAGCACCTACACTGTGTATCAGTGCTGAGAACAATGTGTATTCCAGCAAGAGACACTCACTCAACTCTTGCTTAATGATAAGTGAGTCTGAATCAGATCATACAAAGTCATGCCACCAGATCACCCCACTTTACAGATGGCCAAACAGCCTTATTCACCCCCAAGAGGGTTTGGGGCTCCCACCCCTACCACACTGTCCCTTCCTTCCGCCATGTTTTGGTTGGCTTTTATTTTTCTCCATAATACCTTCCTCATAACACAGCACACTTAGGAAATAGATAACGGCAGTACAACTTATTTATTATATGTCTGAGAGTAATTTTTAGAGCTTTAAAATGTTATGTACAAATTTTATAGAGAAATGAGAGAGGGATAACCCAACCTTATAGATTTGGGTGGATGATGGCTCCCCAGGTCCCCATATTTTGTGGTATCACGATTACAGCAGTGTTCATCAAACTTCCGCTTTCTATTCCATCCACCAGTCCCCACGTCTCGCTGTTCTTTTTTCCTGGGCTGTTTTTTTCACTAAGAATTTCCTCTTATTCTTGAAGCCAAATGTGTACACGCCACATGCTTCTCAGAATGGAGGCAGCTGTCTTCAGAATTGTTTGTCTTTGTGTCGTTACTGCATTGTTATTAAAAGTGCTCATTCATTTACTAATCCTTAAATCAGTGATTTCTTTGGGAAACTCCAAGCATATGTAAATATTTAGAAACACTTTTACATTTTTGCCACTGTTTCCATCCACCTTCTTTAGCATTGCATATAATATCACTCCATACTCGTTATAAACTGGGAATGAAGTTAGGGTTATTTAGGGAGATTGTCTTAAAAAAATCAAAGCTGGTTTTGTCTTAGTCGCATTCAGTCCTACCCAGACTGTGTGTGTGTGTGTGTGTGTGTGTGTGTGAGTTCTTTTGTTTTATGTTCTTCCTTTTGGTGATGTCTTGTGGCTCTTCAGTTTCATGGTAAAAGTTGGTGAGAGGCAATAAACTTAATTCCTTTTACATTTGATTGTTTTTGAAAACTGTGTTGAATTTCTTGGCCCACACCGAAAAGTGGATATGAACTGCACGTGCCTGTTAAAATTGAAATAGAGGATGGGAGGCAAAGGCAGGAAAAATGTGGTGATAAGACTATGGTTTCCAAAAAACTCTGAACAAGTTGGAATTTGTTAAATCCTAACCTGCATTTTTAAATTCTACACCTTCTGTTATCTAAATGTAGAGAAGCAGTCATATTTTCCTCTAACTTTTCTTCTTTTTATTGTCACCATACTCCCTACCATTGCAAATTGTCAAGAGAAGTAGAAAGAAAAAAGAGACACCCGAGGCTAATTATTCCTAAAATTACAGTTAATGATTTGGAAGCTGTTGCGATTTTATTAACTTATGCACTAAATAATGAGTGTTTTCAGTTTTTTGTTCAACTCTGAATTTTGCCGGCTCTGTCCTAGGCTCTGGCAGACTCCATGGGAAACCCAAGCACGATCCCTCATCTGAAGACAGTCGCGATTTCACGAAGGACACAGATAACAGACATGCATGCCAACCAGGACAATCTGGAACATCACAGGAGCACTAACAAATATGTAGTAGTACAAGGGAGATGTTGGTGGAGGAAGGCCCCTTGGAGGAAAGCGATGCGGAAGCTGACAATTGAAGAATGAGCGGGATTTAACTGGGGGGAGAGGTACTGCCCACAGACCCTGGTAACAAGGGACCCGTGTGCCGCTGTCCAAAGGCAATGGAAATGATGTGACACACTTCCGAAGCGAAACAGGCCATCCGATGTTAACATGGCTTGTGAGTCAGCTTCCGTGGTTGGGATTCCATTCATCCGAGGGCAGCAGGGAACCACTGAGGGTTTTCAGCCAAAGGTTACACAGGATTCTTCAGCCAGTAAGTCCCTCTGCTTCTCCAATTCTAGGCCTTGACATTTAAAGCGACAGGTCTTGAAAATATGACGCGAAAGCCGGTGAATGAAGGAGCCCACGCCTAGTCCCAGAGGGATCTTCCATATGGATTCTCAACTGGCAGAGCGGGGAAATGGCTCAACACGGACTTGTAGGCGGATGGGCTGGGAACAAGCCTTACCAGGTGTCTGTAGGTAAGTCGCTTTGACTCCACACCCCAGTGTCTCCATTTACGAAATGGGGTGTTAATAGTGCCCTTAATTCATAACGTTGTAGGACTCACAAGTCATGCTGTGATTCGCACAATCCAAGGGGTTTCATTCACATCAGAGTCTGTATGACTCAGTCGTAAGGGTAAGGTGGGGTAGTAACTGTAATGGGCTTAGAACAGAGCCTGGCGCACAGCAAGTGCTATGTAAGTGCTGGCTGTTGTTACTACCAGCATTCTGGGCCTTGATCCACTCATCGCTTCTGACCTTCCTTTTTTCCCTCTCTTGTATAAGCGAGGTCACAGCCTCAGGCCCAGCCCTCACACTCATGGAGCCGGGAGCAAGATTTCCAAGAGAGACCTCAGCCTTGTCACCACCCTGTCCTCACTGGAGCCCTGTGGGCACACCTGTTGTCAAGCTGCCTACCTGTCCAACCTGAGTCCCACCCACAGCGCTCCAATCCTCGAGAACACATACATTTTCCTACCCCTGCAGCTGGGAAGTATATACACCTCTAGGGCAGCTTGCCTTTGGGAGGAAAGGCTCTTAGAAAGTGAGTCAGATAGGCCTGGCAGGAGGTGGGAAGCTGTTAGGGATTTAAGAGGCCTGTGTCTCAAGACAGTGGTTTAAAAGAAAGAACTAGGTTCTCAGTAGGTACAGCAGTGCGTCCCAGGGCTCCATGGACTCCGTGCTCTGTGGGGTGGGACACGGCTGCTGAGGGATGGAATGGGGCACTCCAGTGTTTGGGGACCCAGAGGAGGAGCCCTGGTTCCCAGGTCTACCAGTGCCTTGAGTAGTCATCGTTAGGAATCTATCCCCCCTAATTCCCTCTAGGCCCTTGGACCCTGCCAGCCTCAAAACAGAAGACAGAGACAAATTTAAATGTTATCACTATGATAAGCAGTGAAGCAGAAGGTGTCCAATGCAGGGACCATTCCCATCACCAGAAGTCTATCCCTCTTTCCCTCAGCTAAGGCCCCTTTGGGTGCTTTTATAGCTCTATGTCACCACATACATAGAGGCAGGAAAAAGTTTGTGAAGAACAGAGTTTAGAAGGAAGATACCGTGTTTTTCATAAACCCCTTCCTGCATGGAAAACCATTCCCCAAGCTGCCCTGTAGGATCTCCATCTCAGAGGCCATGTCTATTCCAGCTCCATTTCAGCAGAGGTTGACACAGCATCTGGCTCGTGGCACAGACCCACCACCCACATCCATAACAGAATTCAACCAGGGCCAATTAGAGGCATACAGAAGGACAACCATGCCATTTTAATCTGAGCTGGAAGGAACATGGCCTCTCTTTTCCTGAGAAGCAAAATCAAAGTCTAAATCAAATTAACATGCTAAGGCTTTGGATACATCCCTCTGAAAACAGTGTGGGCTTCAGGTGTTTGGGGGTCCAGCCAAACAACAATTGGTGCAGTGATAATTAGCAAATAGTAAGGTTTTAGATGTCTGAAGAAAATCATCCCATTTTTATTTTCCCTCCAATTCACTAAGCATTTGAGATTCTTCAATTATTCAGTCCCTCTTCTATGTTCGGGGTTACGTAGAATAAAAGACAGGGAATTGGAAATTCATCAAGCAGAAAATGTAATTAAAATGTGTTTGTCACAATGGAGGTATGCACAAGTTAATAATAGAAGCAGAGAGAGAAAAAAATATTGAAGTCAGAGCCTTTGCACTATAAATAGATGGAATAACGGGGTGCCTAGGTGGCTCAGTCGATCAAGCGTCCGACTCCGGCTCGTGATCTCGCGGTTCGTGAGTTCGGGCCCCGCGTTGGACTCTGTACTGACAGCTCGGAGCCTGGAGCCCATTTTGGATTCTGTGTCTCCCTCTCTCTCTGTCTCTCCCCTACTCGCTGTCTCTCTCTCTCTCTCTCAAAAATAAAAAAATAAACAGTAAAAAAATAGATGGAATAAGAAAGAATTAATTTTCTTTCATACATTTGACATTACTTACAGAAAGACTGCTTATTTGGATTGTAAGACCATGGTCAAAGCCATGTAGCCAAAACAAGGCTTTCCCTGGTGTCAGTGTATGTCCAAAATACAAGCAACCCTGAAGAGATTCATGAAGCCCCCTCTTATTTCTCAAAACCAAGAATGAGATGAAACCATCTAAGAGATAAATTTTCTCCCATCCAATGAAAACTCCTCTCATGGCACTCAAATTTAGGATGGAAAAAGCCTTGTAATTTCAATGTAACACACCCACATAAATGACCCTTTTAGCAAAGATTGCAATGTTCTCTTTGCTACGTGCTTAGCTTCCTGTTTCCCCTTTTTCTTACTTAAAGGATGAGGTCATCGAGAGAATGTGCCTTGCTCACATGGCCTTTGCTGTTCTGTGTTCCTGCTTCAGCAAGAAGTTCAAGAAGTAATTTGCATACTGCATGCATAATCTACTTCTGGGAAACAAGTTCTTGATGTTTCCTTTAAAACTGTCTCTTTTGCCTTCTTGGTTATTCGTCCTGATGCATCAGAAACCTGAATCAGAATTATCAAAGTGACAGCCTAGAATGTAGGTACTAGGAATACACTTTGTTCTGCATTTCCCACTTACTTTTTTCCTCTTTTGCCGGTGAAACTCCAATGTGAGAGATTTGCAATTCTGGTTGTGCCTCTGCGGTTCCCTCCATTCTCTAAGGGTCTTACAGGTGTCTCAAAATACACTTGAACAAAATTCTTCATCTCTTCAAAACCTGGCAAGGGAATACCATATGGCACTTTAGGGGAAATAATCCACACACACACACACACACACACACACACACACAAAGAACAAATAAAAATTAAATTTAAAAAATAGTGTGTTCGACATCTGGTCAGTTTGATAAACACTTTTCATCCTGTAGATTTCAAAACGCAGAAAACATTTTAGAATAAAAGAATAGATACAATTGGCATTCAGTGTAAAGTCATCTTCAGATCAGTGTGCCAGCTTGTATATCTGTGAATATAAAGAATCCACTCTATCTTCAGAGTTCAGGAAGTATGAATTGGATGTAAAAATTCTGACCACTCCCAGGGCACCTGGGTGACTCAGTCGGCTAAGCACCGAACTCTTAATTTGGGTTCAGGTCATGATCTCATGGTTTGTGAGATCGAGCCCTGCCTCTGGCTCCACACTGACAGTGCAGAGCTTGGTTGGGATTCTCTCTCTCTGCTTCTCTCTCTGCCTCTCCTCCGTTCTCTCCACCCCCCCTCCATCACAATAAATAAATAAACTTAAAAAACAATTCTGACCACTCCCGTATCACATAGTGAGACAGTGAGCATCTTTTTTATCTTATATAGTTCTCCGTGTTTGTTAGTGAAAAACACTGCCTCATGGCCAAATTATCCTCATTGCCAGTCAACACTGAACGAGCACCCATGGGTGCAGAGTCCCACACGAGGTACGGACAAGCTGTTGCCACATGCAGCTGTCCTAATGCTTGTATGAGGCAAATCTTATTCCCGGAATTTCTCTGGCAAAACAAAAAGCATTTGCCCAACCAAAAGTATTCAGTATTAATTCAGAAGAATTCTACTAGTTACAACCACCTGGATTAGTCCTGGAAAGACGACTGTACAGCTTACCTTAGCATAACTAGTGCTCAGCTATTTCTAATTTTCAGATGGAGGCAGTTAAGTTTCCCAAAGCACATGTATTTCACGTTCACCATTTGATACCTGTGCACTTGGCACGGTGAGGGGATGTGAAATACGGATGCTTTGGTTCCCGCGTGTGTTCAAGACGGGCGGTGGGAGAGCGCGTAGTTCACAACGGCTGTGTTCTGCTTTGTTCTAATTATTTCAGTTGCCCTTACACATCAACTCCTTGAAGAAGTATTATTACTGTTTGTCATTGTTTTCTTTTGTTTCAGAAGTGAGGAAAATAAAGTTAGGAAGGCTAAGTCATCTGTCCAAGATTGCAAGGTGTGGGGGGACGTCTGGGTGGCTCAGTCGGTTGAGTGTCTGACTTCGGCTCAGGTCATGATCTTGCGGTTCGTGGGCTCCAGCCCCGAGTCGGGCCCTGTGCTGACAGCTCAGAGCCTGGAGCCTGCTTCAGATTCTGTGTCTCCCTCTCTCTGGCCCTCCCCCACTCGTGCTCTGTGTGTGTGTCTCTCTCTCAACAATAAATATTAAAAAATTAAATATTAATAAAAAAGATTGCAAGGTGTGGGTGTAGCCAAGATATGGAATTAGGCTGACTCCAGATCCCACAAATAAAGTAGAAGTGAAAATGTGTCTAATGCTACTCATTTTGCTCTGGTCAAGGAAAGGAAGGAATCTCTGGCACCTTCTGTATTGCAGATGCATATATTATTATTTTTTTAATATGAAATTTATTGTAAAATTGGCTTCCATACAACACCCAGTGCTCATCCCAACAGGTGTCCTCCTCAATGCCCATCACCCACTTTCCCCTCCCTCCCACCCCCCTCAACCCTCAGTTTATTCTCAGTTTTTAACAGTCTCTTATGGTTTGGCTCCCTCCCTCTCTCTCTCTTTTTTTTTTTTTTTCCCTTCCCCTCCCCCATGGTCTTCTGTTGAGTTTCTCAGGATCCACATAAAAGTGAAAACATATGGTATCTGTCTTTCTCTGACTTATTTCACTTAGCATAATACCCTCCAGTTCCATCCACATTGCCACAAATGGCCAAATTTCATTCTTTCTCATTGCCACATAGTATTCCATTGTATATATAAACCACAACTTCTTTATCCATTCATCAGTTGATGGACATTTAGGCTCTTTCCGTAATTTGGCTATTGTTGAAAGTGCTGCTATAAACTGGGGTACAAGTGCCCCTATGCATCAGCACTCCTGTATCCCTTGGGTAAATTCTAGAAATGCTATTGCTGGGTCATAGGGCAGATCTATTTTTAATTTTTTGAGGAACAGCCACACTGTTTTCCAGAGCGGCTGCACCAGTTTGCATTCCCACCAACAGTGCAAGAGGGTTCCCGTTTCTCCACATCCTCGCCAGTATCTATAGTCTCCTGATTTGTTCATTTTAGCCACTCTGACTGGCGTGAGGTGATATCTCAGTGTGGTTTTGATTTGTATTTCCCTGATGAGGAGCGACGTTGAGCATCTTTCCATGTGCCTGTTGGCCATCTGGATGTCTTCTTTAGAGAAGTGTCTATTCATGTTTTCTGCCCATTTCTTCACTGGATTATTTGTTTTTCAGGTGTGGAGTTTGGTGAGTTATTTATAGATTTTAGATACTAGCCCTTTATCTGGTATGTCATTTGCAAATATCTTTTCCCATTCCATCGGTTGCCTTTTAGTTTTGTTGATTGTTTCCTTTGCAGTGCAGAAGCTTTTTATCTTCATGAAGTCCCAATAGTTCATTTTTGCTTTTAATTCCCTTGCCTTTGGAGATGTGTGAAGAAATTGCCATGGCTGAAGTCAGAGAGGTTTCTTCCTGCTTTCTTCTCTAGGGTTTTGATGGTTTCCTGTCTCACATTCAGGTCTTTTATCCATTTTGAGTTTATTTTTGTGAATGTTATAAGAAAGTGGTCTAGTTTCATTCTTCTGCATGTGGCTGTCCAGTTCTCCCAGCACCATTTTTTTTTCCAGTGGATAGTCTTTCCTGCTTTGTCAAAGATTAGTTGGCCATACTTTTGTGGGTCCAATTCTGGAGTCTCTATTCTATTCCATTGGTCTATGTGTCTGTTTTTGTGCCAATACCATGCTGTCTTGATGATTACAGCTTTGTAGTAGAGGCTAACGTCTGGGATTGTGATGCCTCCTGCTTTGGTTTTCTTCAATACTACTTTGGCTATTCGGGGTCTTTTGTGGTTCCATATAAATTTTAGGATTGCTTGTTCTAGCTTCGAGAAGAATGCTGGTATAATTTTGACTGGGGATTGCCAGATGCATATATTATTACTAAATACATACTATGCACCATGCTAATTGTAAAGGTGGGTGCATGTCCATTACTGCCCTCAAGGAGCATTCACAGGCAAGAGACACATAAACAGATATGACCTCCAGTGAAAAAGCTGGCTAATGTTCATGGAGTCTCTTGCTCAAGCCAGGAATTTGTCCTTGGATTCCCCTGACCAGCCTCCAACCCCTCTTTTCCTCTAGTTGCTTCTCAAAAGCAGAACAGAGATCAGTCAGGAGTAGTCTTCCTGTGAATCATGCATTTGGTCTTGACTTTATTTTGCAAGCTCAGACAAATTCCTTAACCTTCTCCATCCAGTGCTCTCATGTATAAAGCAGAAATAATCACACTGACCCAGCCTCCCGGGGCCGAGGTGCAAATCAAGTTAGCTAATATTTGCAGATTGTTTTGGAACTGTTAAAGACTAGGGGTTTTTAAGACTGCACCGTGGTGCAATAAAAAGACATAAAACCAGAAAGCAGAACGAACCATTCTTTGGAGCCCTTGCATAAATGGTTTGAGCCAAAGAGATAAAAACACAATTATAATGAAGAGAGTGAAGTCTGAGCTAGGGCGGGAAATTACATCATCACTTCTGGAGTGAGTGAGAAGCCACTTTGGTGGCGTTAATCCAAAGGAAGAGAGGGACACATACAGGAGAAAGGCAGGCTCTCGAGGAGGAAGGAGCCCGCTGAGCCCAGCACTAATGACTGATTTAATGCCTCATGTATTCAGCAAACACTCTCCTGCTGCAACACAGTCCAAATCCTCATCATTTCTCTTCTGGCAATGCTGCCCAAGCTCCTTCCTAAATGTGGAATTGCCTAGCTCTCTGACTCTGTCTCTGTCTCTCTGATTCTCTGTCTTTCCCCCGTAGTCCTGTATACAGAAGCAGGAGAGCCAGAGCTAACTGGAAAAATTGGATATGTTGCTTAGGCCTCTTTATCTGGCTATTCGCGAATAAAATAATCCAAGTGTTTTGGGTATGGCATCCAAGGCACTCAAGACGGGCCAGAATCCTGCTCCACCCATGTGCTCCAGCCTTCTGTGTTCTCTGCATGCACCTCTGGCAAATGTCAGGCATGGTGTGTGTCATGGTGTGTCCGTTCCTGAATGGCCCTCTTCTCTGTCTAGCCACTTTCCACTTGGACCAGATGTGTGTCTGTCTAACGCCCCCACACTGCATCTTCAGAGGCGCCCCCATCTCCTCAACGACAGCACTGTCTTTCACACTCTCTAGTGCCCTGTGGCAGTTGTCGTACAACTTAACTCAGGAAGTTAGTTCCTCAGAGAAAAGATCATGCCTCCCTGTGTTTTGTGTTCCTACCACATGTCACTTAGCAGAGGCTTCCAGTAAATGTGTGAGAGCAGAGAAGAAGACAAGAGGAAATCGGGAGGATGGAAAGAAAGGCATTTGAATGGGATGGAAGAGAGGACAGTTTCTGACCTAATAATCTTATGATCTACTGTGGGAGAAATTTTTAAAAAAGGAAAGAGAAAAAATTTACCACTACTATTATATTATTTAATATCCCCTTGGGACTCGGGGCACCTGGGTGGCTCAGTTGGTTAAGCGTCCAACTCTTGGTTTCAGCTCTGGTCATGATCTTAAGGCTGTGGGGATTTGAGCCCCGTATCAGGCTCTGCACTGGCAACACGGAGCCTGTTTGGGATTCTCTCTCTCTCCCTCTCTCTCTCCCCCCTCCCCCGACTTGTGCTGTCCCTGTCTCTCTCAAAATAAATAAATAAAATTAAAAAAATATTCCCTCAAGCCTCTGAGAATAGTTGATTGTTAAACCCTTTTGCGTGTGAGTAAAATGAGGCTCAAAGAGTTAACTCATCCGTGCTCACACAGCTAATAAAGGACAAAGCTCATAAGCGACAAAGCCCACTGTTGTCTGCAGGCAGTCTGAGTGCTAATAGAGGTGAGAGCTCACTACCTCAGGAGGGACAATCTCCCTGAAGGCAGCAGAGGGCTTTTCCAAAGGAGACACCGCTTTATCTGGATCTCGTAAAGGAAACGTGATCTCACTATGCACAGAGAAGAGAGACCATTCTGGGCAGACAGATACACCCAAAGGCGCAGGGACAGGAGCGCGAATGGTATAATCAGACAGAGGAGGGGTAAGTAAAGAGTCCTGGGCAACTGACTTGGAACATTCAGAGTGGGAGGCAGTGAGAGATGCAGTTGGAGAGAGGATGTAGGGAAATGCTTTTGGAAGAGCCACTTTTTCCGTGCTCAGAGGTTTAGGCTGTTACAAAGGGGAGTCATAAAATCAAAGATGTTTCTGGAAGGTCAGAAAGCAAATTGCCACATTTTTACAACCCCAGGATGACGACAGAGTGTGGGGTTTGTGAAATTAGGGTAGCTGTCTGACCTAAACTTCAGAAGAAGTAAACTGACTTCAAGTGAGCATGAGAGCAGTGCGGTGATCAAATTCCCTGCAATGTCACTGTGAGCAAAATGCAGCAGAACGAGATTGCGGAGACAAGGAAAACATGTCAGATGCGGACGATCAAAACTGGAGCACACTACTTCAAAACTGGCTGAAACACATTAAGAAATGCATACAAGGCATGAATGGGAAATGTACATCAGAATTGATAAAAACCACCAAAATTAGGTGACAGAACTCACAAGAGAATTATAAACAACAGGACTGAATTTTAGAAAACAAGAGTCAATCATGTGGACAGGACGCAAATAGACATAATAAATACTACCTGACCAAATAGAGAGTGTTTTATAATGGAAAATAGAGAAGCCTAAGCTGAGAGTCCTCAAGGACGCACGCAGGGCATTCCGGGCCGCCCCAGCTCTGCCTGTTTGCCCAGAAAGAGACACCTCACGGGGCCTCCCCAGGCCTCTGGGGAACTTGCCTCCGCCCTTTGGGCTGGGGAGGCAAGGGCTCTCCTGTGGCTGGAAGGAAAGAATGAGTGGTTGCAGATCTGGGGTTCATGGGGCACGATGGGCAGCTGATGGGGGCCCTGCAGATGGAAACAGCAGTGCTGGCAGGGCCCAGCACGTGCAATGTGACAGGGGCAGTCGTGGCAAACGGCACCTGGGCGACCGCCGAGAGGAAGCATGCCAGAGGGAGGAGGCTTGCTCCCACGCCCCATCTTCCAGGCATGTCCCGGGCAAGTGACTGATTAGCTAAATAAGGGAGGACACTCAGAAGCCGGGAAACCAAAGGTGGATTCTCAGGGAACAGAAGGGGATCGTTAGGTGACTGCGATGTTTCTCTTCATCTGTGGGTGAAGCACAAGCACGCCATTCACGTTTGAAGGATATTTATTTATTTATTTATTCATTCCTTCATTCATCCATTCATCCGTTCATTTATTTAATTAAAGTTTTATTTATTTATTTATTTAGAGAGAGAGAGAAAGCAAGCAAGCAGGGGAGGGGCAGAGACAGAGGGAGAGAGAGTCCCAAGAAGGATCCATGCTGTCCACACAGAGCCCGACACAGGGCTTGAGCCCACAAACTGTGAGATCAGGACTGGAGCCAAAACCAAGAGGCAGATGCTTAGCTGACGGAGCCACCCAGGCATCCCTAGAGAGACAGATTTTAAGGAATTGGCTCGTGCAACCATGGAGACTGGCAAATCCAAAGCCTACAGGGTGGGCTGGCAGCCTGGAGAGCCAGGACTGTTTACTTATTCCTCCTCTGTCTGATTATACCACTCACCCTCCTGTCCTTGTGCCTTTGGATATGCATGTGTCTGCCTGGAATGCCTTCTCTTCTCCTCTGTGTGTAGTGAAATATATTTTGAGAGAGAGAGAGAGAGAGAGACAGAGGTGGAGGGGCAGAGAGAGAGAGAGAGAGAGAGAGAATCCCAAGCAGGCTCCCTGCTGTCAGCACAGAGCTGGATGCAGGGCTCGAACTCATGAACCATGAGATCAGGACCTAAGCTGAGGTCAAAAGTTGGACACTTAACCGACTGAGTCACCCAGGCACCCCTGTATTTATATTTTCTTTTATGACTGTGGGCTGAGTACGGCATCTTGTAGGAAAGAACTTCAGGAAAACTTACACATGGAAAAATGCCTTCCATTCTGTAGTACGTATCAGATTTTTTGAGGAAGGATGGAGAGAAGGGGCAGAGGGGAGAGGAGCAAAATGGCAGAGTAGTGCAGCAGTGGAGAAGGAGCCTCCCTGCACAAGGGGGGCGCTGTGGGCTCTGCTTCGGAGCACTGGTAACTATGTCTACACCCTCAGCTTTTCTTACCTGGAAAATGAGAACATTGAGCTAAATGATTTGTTTCAGAGTAGTTACTGCACATCTCAGAAACACAGTTAAGTCAAGCGGTGCTGGATATTTTAGGGAGATCCTCAAACCTACAGCGGGTATTGGAGACACTGATCCAGGGGTGTGTGTGTGTGTGTGTGTGTGTGTGTGTGTGTTTGCGTGTGTGATATTTCCTCCTTCGGAACCTGCATCTCAGCTGATGAGCCCATGTGTCCAGGGCAGAGGGGCCTTCTAATGGTCTCTATGCTTGTAAGCTGCTAGGATTTGCCAGAACCTTGTGGCTATTAGAAACCATCCTGTCTCCTCTTCTCCACTTTTGTGCACTCCCCAGCCGGCCTTCCAGGTTTCTTCTCCCAGGTTTCTGTTGCTTATGTCAGGGACCAGTGAGGTTTACCGCTCCTGTTCCGATTCTTCACATTCCTGAAGACATTCACGCCAGTGATTTACAAAGCTGTTACTCCAGAGCGATGTTTGCAGCAATAAAGAATTGTCTGGTAGGCGTGTTCTTTCTTTGCAGATTATTTACTGTTTCCCCAGGCGGCATTTCTCCTACAATCTCCACACTAAATCAGGTGCCCAGTCCTGCTGATTCTCCCTCCGGAACACCTCTCAGAGCTGTCTCCCCACTCAGATCTCTCTCTAAAGGTATGGTGTGGGCATCGCCTTCATTCTTTCTGTCCTGGTTGACAACTGCTAAAGACTCTAACCCCCTCTCCAAAGCTCATTTTGCAGCTCTACACTGCTTCCAGAGTGATTACATTTATTCCTAAGATGAAAATATCACGCTGCAAACTTCTTTACAATATTTCAGTGATTCCGAGCTGCCTTTAGGATACGCTCCTGCCAATATATTTTAAATTCTAGATTAATAACATTAGTAGCAAACAGAGGGTAAGAGCTAACTATGTGCCAGTGTTCTGAGTGGTTTACATACATCAACTTACATCAAAACACTAGGAGAAATTTCCATTTCCCTGGTGGGGGAACTCAGGCACAGAAGTTTCAAATAATTCTCCAGGGGACGTGCAGCCAGCAAGTGGGGAGCTATCACTCAAACTCAGGTTATGATTGCAACATCTGTGCTCTTACCTACTCAACCACTTTTTTTTTTTTTTTTTTTGAGAGACAGAGATAGCGCTGGGGAAGGGGCAGAGAAAGGACGAGACAGAGAATCTGAAGCAAGTTCTGTGCTGCTAGCACACAGCCTGATGCAGGGCTCGAACTTACGAAACCGTGAGATCATGACCTGGGCTGAAACCAAGAGTTGGTTGCTAAATGGACTGAGCCACCCAGGCACCCCTCACACTCAACCACTTTAACCTTATAAGCTGAGCTCTGCATCCTCTGCCAGTTCATGGTCCTAAACTTCAGCCATATGATGCATGGTGTTTTGGATACAGATTACCTATCTATTATCTATCTATCTATCTATCTATCATCATCATCTTCTATCATCTACCTACCTATCTATATCTATCTCTATATCTCTCTATCTTTCTATCTATCTATCTATCTATCTATCTATCATCTTTCTTTATACCTATATCTATATGTCTCCATATCTTGGGCCATGTCCCTTCTCCAGGAAGCTCTCCCCGACTTACATGCAGTCTGTACATTACCCTCACAGATGCTCTCCTAGAAATCTGTGGAGCTTCCCTGCAGCATGTATCACCTTGTGTTTTACACCCAACTTGACCATGCTGTTTAGTCCTTTCTTTTCGATTGTTGAATTGCATTTACTAACATTTTGCAGAGGACATTTACATCTATGTTCATGAGAGATACTTGTCCATAGTTTTCCTTTCTTGCAACACCTTTGTCTGTTTTTGGCTTTAGAGTGATGCTAGACTCACTGCATAAGTTAGAAAATATTCCCTTGGCTTCTATTATCTGGAAAAGTTTGTGAAGAATTGGTACAATTTATTCTTAAATGTTTGGTAAGATTCACTGAAATCATCCGGACCTGGTGTTTTCTTTTTTAGAAGGTTATCATTATAGATTCAATTTATTTAATAGATGTAGGACTATTAATATTATCTATTTCTCCTTGTGTAAGCTTTGGTAGTTTATGACTTCCAAAGAATTTGTTCACTTCATCTAAGGTACAAAATGTGTGGGCATAGGGGTGCCTGAGTGGCTCAGTCAGTTAAGCATCCAACTCTTGATTTTGGCTCAGGTCATGATCTCATGGTTTGTGAGATCAAGCCCTGCATCAGGCTCTGTACTGACAATGCAGAGCCTGCTTGGGATTCTCTCTCCCCTTCTCTCTGTTCATCTCCTACTCGCATATGCTCACTGTCTCTCAAAATAAATAAATAAACATTTTTTAAAAATTTGTGGGCACAGAGTCACTAATGGAATTTGTTACCTTTTTGATGTCTGATATTAGTAATTTGTATATTTCTTCTTTTTCTTTCTGTACCCAGCAATTTATCAAAATTGCCACCTAAGTTTTCCTACCAATTTTAGCTCCAGTGTTTTCTGCTCTGGTTAAGCAAATCTGAGTTGTGACTCTCCAGATTCACTTATCATTCTGGATTTCATGGTGGCAATTTGCCCTGAGGTCTCAGTCCCTCATGATTTTCAGTTTCTTTAAGATTCTGTTGTGGGAACAGGAGTGGTAACTCACAGGTACTTCACATATTGGATCTGGAACTGGATCTCACCTTTTATTTAGGTGTTCTGTACCCCTTTTCTGGCCTGTGAATCCTTATCATTAGTGTCTTTATCTCTTCCCCATGTATACCTAGCAGGTAGTCTGGAATTGTCCACAGCTTCAGTGCCCACACAGGTCCCCATGTATCCTTGTAGGACACTTCCTACGTGTCCACTCCTAGCCTCTGTGCACTTTGCTGCTAAAGGCTCACATATGAGATTTTACTCAGACAAGCGGCCCAGGGCTACCAAAGCTGCTTTGTGTGCATGAAGAGCCACAAGTACCTTGGAGTTTATACTTTCTTAGCCAAGCAATCACCAGTGTATGATTATAAAACATCCAGCTCTCTTGCCTCAAGTCAGGATCATCTCTGTTGTAAAACTTACAATCCAGATATCCCTGAAGGATTCATCTGGGCCTTAGCCCTCACATGGAAAATGTGCCCTAATTATCTGATTCCTTTCTGTTCTCCTTCCTCATTCCCCCACCAATACCATCCCTACTGAACTTCACTATAATACTTGCACCTGAATATTTCGCTAGGGTCTGCTTTTGGGAGACCCAACCTAAGGTAAATATGTAAGTATCACGCACAATTTTTAAATAAATGGAGATATGGGTCAGGAATTATTGTTCTGCCTGTGGATGACCAATTCTTCCAGCACCATTTGTTGAAAACACAATCCTTTCTCCAATGACTTGCCTTTGCATCTTGAGAATCAATTGATCGTATGTGTGTGGGTCTATTTCTGGGCACTTTATTATGTTCCATTGATTTATGTCTCTTTGCTTTTGCCTATAGGTGGCTGTCTAGATTACTGTAGCTTTAGACTACATCTTGAAAGCAGGTAGTTTAAGTCTTTCAACTTTGTTTTCTTCGAAATTGTTTTTGCTATTTTTGTTTTTTAGCTTTGCAAAATAAATTTGGAATTTGCTTGTTGATTTCTCCAAAAGTCTTGTTAATATTCTCTTCAGGATTGTGTTTCATCTATAGACTAAGCTATTGGAATTGATATCTTAAGAGTATAGAGTCTTCCAATTCAAGGTGGCGTGGTACATTTCTCCTTTAACGTAGCCTCCTTTCAACTCTCTCAGCACTGCTTTGTATACAAATCTTGCACATATATTAAATATATTTTTAAATGTTTTATGTTTTTGTGTATTTCTACCAGTTTTGCATTTTCATTACCAGTATCCAGAAATATAATGGATTTCTGTATATTGATTTTGTATCCTGTAATCTTAATAAACTCACTTATTAGTTCTCATATTTTAGTGCCTTACAAACCCCAAATTGGTCGTGGCATATTTTCCATTTAATCTATTTCTGAATTCCACTTTCTAATATTTTTGTAAGAATACTTTGTGTTCATATTAACAGGTCATATTGATCTGTAATTTTTATTCCTTTTGATGTCTTTGGTTTTGGTATCGTGTTGGCCTCAAGAAACGAATTCAGAAATGTTTCTTCCTCTTCTATTTTTGTGGAACAGTTTGCATAAAATGGGTAATTTATCTTCAAAAGTTAGATAGAATTTCCTAGTGAAGATTTCTGAGCCAGTAGTTTTCTTGTTTGGAAGGTATTCCATCTTTTTTTCAAAAGTGATAGCAATATTCACGTTATCGATTTTTCATTTATTGAATTTTGCTAGTTTGTGTCTTACGAGTGAGTGGTCCACTTCATCTAAGATGTAGAATGTTTGGCATGTATCATTTGTGTTTTTTCCATGTTTCTTTCTTGCATTGGTGTTAGCCTCTTTTGGCATTTCTGATATTGGCAATATGTGACTTCTGTCATTTTCTTCTTGGGTCAACCTGGTTATATATTTTTCAGTTTTATTGAGCTTTTTGGCAAATTTTATTTTTTGTTTCATTGATTTTCTATTAGTTTTGCTATTCTCCATTTCATTCCAATCTGCTCCCATCGTTATTGTTCCATTGCTTCTGCTTGTTTTGGGTTTAATTTGCTCTTCTTCTCCTTGGTTTTTTAAGGTGGAAATGGAGAGTATTGCTTTTCTTACCATTTAAAAAAATAACTTATTTTTAAAAAATATTTAAACATCTAATGCCATCAATCTTCTAAGCACTGCTTTAGCTACTTTCAACAAATTTGCTTTCTTAAGTTTTCACTTTGCTCAATTAAAACTATTTTCTCATTTCCCATGTGACTTCCTCTTTGACCTATGTGTTATTCTTAAGTATATTGTTTAATTTCAAAACTTAGGATTTTTTTCATCTCTCTTTCTGTTACTGATTTTAGTTTCAATCCTGTAGGGTCAGAGAACATGTCTTGTATGATTTCAAATGAAGGATAAGGGTGCCCACATGTAACTTTGGATTCCTCTGTTCTCCACTCTGTGAGTTCTGCGAGTCATGTTTAAGGAAGGTCTGCTTTTAGGCTCATGTACGCTGAGGATTATTTTGTCTTGTTTTGCTTATTTACCCCTTTATCATCGTGTTATTATTATGAATGTCCTTCTATATCTAGTAATAACACTTCTTCAGAAGCTTCCTTCTCCTATTAATACAGCCATTTCAGTTTTATTTCGATTAGTGTTTGCATGGTGTGCCATTTCCCATACTTTTATTTTTAAGTTGTTTTATATAAACCAACCAACAAACAAGTGAAAAAGAAAAGGTATCCTTTTCATTTGAAAGCTTAAAGTAAACAGGGCACAAACTCGGAATATCATACAATATTATTTATATTTATGTTTATAATATAAATAATATTATATGTGTTTATAATATAAATTATATATATATATGTATATATATATATACTCTCTCTTTCTCTATATATAGGGTGGCATAGCTTAGGTTCTATTCAAAATAACTCTCTGCTAGAGGGAGGCAAATCCTAGCATGGAACCACAATGTACTTTGAAGGTCCATTTATGATTTCTCCAATCTTTCAAATCCGAATAATAATAAAAGTAGCGATAATAACAGTAACCAAAATGGTGACACTCATTCTTCTTAAATGTACCATGTGCTAGCAATAAGTTCTTTACCTACTTAACGCCATTTAATTTTCTTAAGAGTCCAGTGGTAAATCCTTCTATTACCCCCATCGTATGTCTTGGGGTAGGCAACATGCTAAAGGTGCTGCCCCACCCCCAAGGATTCTGTTTTTTCTGGCTACCCAATCAAACCATAAAGTAGGTACTGCTGTGAAGAAACTTAACACTTGTAGTTAGGATTGCTTATCAGTTGACATAAGAAAGAGGGAATTTCCAGGCAGGATTAACTTAATCACAGGAGTCCCTAAAATCATGGGAGTTTCTTGGGATGCAGTAGAAGAGGAAGGTACAAAGGGAAGTCAGGAAGATTTGGAAGTCAGAAAGAGCATGAGAAGGACCAGCTGTGCATGGTTGGTTTGAAAATGGAGACGACCATGTGAGAAAGAATATGAACGATATGGAGAAGAGAGGGACGTTCAGTTACCCCCTCTAATCTCAGGAAACAGACCTCAGTGCTCCAAGCACAAAGAATTAGATTTTGCCAGTTCCCTGAAGGAGATTGAAAGTGGATTTTTCTCCCGATTGTGCAGATAAGAGCTTGACCATCCTATTGTCCCTATTATCTCATCCTTGACCCTATTATCTCACCTACAGAACTGAAATTTAACATGTGTATTGCTTTGAGCTGCCAGGTTTGTGATGATTTGCTACAAATCGATAGAAAACTAATGCACAGTTAAATAGAATCTAGAAAGATTGCCTAACTTGCCCAGTTTAGTCTGAATCAAAAACCTTTGCCTTCTACCACTATGCTAATGCAAAAATAAATAAATAAATACCTTTTTTTGGCCATAGATTTAAACTCCTTTCTCTTCTGTAAGTACCAAATTATCTTTTTTGTCATTATTACCAACCATTTATAATTCTTTGCATTCTCAGAAGCATCTAGCACCACACAAGCACATAGCTGGAGTTCAAGAAAGGAAAAGTCTCATTAAGCTGTTTGGGGTTCTTAAATCTGATGCATTTCCTATCCCCTTCAGATCTTAAGCTGAAAAAGATTTTAATGAAGCTTGCATAAATCAGAGTGGCATTATATGGTCTAATAGTTAACTAATCTTTAATTGTGCAGTACTTTGAAATTTAATGACCATTATAGAGAATTCTGTCAGGAATAAAATGAGCCAGGGAGGCTCACAATAGAAGAACAAAGGAGAAAAATGCGCATTGCTAATGCTGAAAGTGGCATTTCTGTTGCTATCTTCCTTGGGGAGATTTTGCAGTAAAATTAAAATTGGGTCTATTGTTCAACTGTTTTTGATATTTTCTTTTCCTATTGTTTGCTGACTTGAGTTGTCATGTGTTGACAGATGAAACAATAGGAACAAATCAATCAAGATTTTTCTATGTGTGAGGACAATAGGTCCAAAACACAAAGGGTAGGGAAGGAGGTGTAACCTGATTTGCTATCCTGACAAAAAGGCTTCTAAACATTAAAACAGAAAACACAAGGAAGATGTAAAACAACAGTAACAATCAATGCCAAATAGAATTAAAACATTTTACCTTGTAATATATATATATATATATATATATATATATATATATATATATATTGCTTGAAAGTTAATAGAAACATCTCAAAATTTTAACCGGATTCATCAACCATTTGTTGAGCCCCTCCCATGAACCAAGTAGCTGTGTTTCATACATTATCTAATTTCCTTTTCAGTACAGGACAAGTAAAGCAGGGTTTTTTTCTGCCAATTTACAAATGAGAAAACAAGATATTCAAAATACTCATGAAACTTTCTCAAATGCCAAAAACGTATTTGTAACATAATATGAAATGGTAGCATGAAGGCAGCTATCAATGAATGTTTTCATGCCTATCATAAAAAGTCAGAATTGAAAAAATAAACTCACTAACCCAAAAGATCTCACTAACTCTTTACATGCTGAGTAGCCATATTTACCAAACTCAAAATAGGCGTATGAGAAAGAACAGTGAGAATATTTGAACCTCAGTGACCCAGAATGAACAAGGCATGCAGGCCGTTGCATATGCATGGCTACTATAGATGGTGCAAATGAACACCTTCACAATTCAGCTTGACAAATGAAAGCAACTCATGTGGATATGGATGCTCTAATATAGAAAGTTCACTTAAAAATAAACAATATAGCCTTTAGGTTAAGAGGATGGCAATGTCCATCCTAATGAGTTGTTTCCTATATACAAAGAAATATCGTTTCAATTAGGCGCAGGGTGGTCAACATAAATCCAAATGACAGAGTCCTGTTGGCATCATGTTCTCCGGTGCCGGGACAGGGGACATGCAAAAGCTCACTCACCCCAGTGGTGCCTCCCGTTATTAGGGATCCACAGGTTAAGGCTATGAGAGACACCACACAGTAGAGCTCTGTGCTGAGTTCATACTCACCAAGCCAGAAGCTGTTGTTTACCTGATATCCTCATAGATTTGCTTTTAAGAAGAAAATGTTCTGATCAATCGAAACAAATGTTCAGGTTACTTTAGCAAAAATAGTCAACTCTTGTATAAGTTAGTTAACTGGCATCCTGACGTGCACATTCGTCTCCACTTGTGAGTCCCAGGATGTCTGATTCACTCTTGGTGAAGTGACAAAGCTGAGCTGGTGGGTGGGCTCTAGCCCTGCCAATGGCCTGGTGAGCCCGGCACACATACACAAGTCATCTGTGCCCATCCTTTCAAGAAAGCCACAATGTGCCCACTGGTGATAGATTGTTGTTCGGCAAATACCCCTCCTCTCCTTCACCAGTTGGGGTGGAGTATATATCCCTGAACCACTGACTTTGCATTTGGCCATGACTTGTCTTGGGCAATGGAATGTAAAGGGATATGATGTGGGTTAACCATGTATGTGGTTTCATGTGTCCTCTTGTGCTGCTGTAATCCTCCAAAAGAGGCACAAACTCCAGGTGGCTGCTGACTCTGCAGACTGGGCCTCAGAAGCAGAGCAAAGCTTGATCTTACCTGTACCTTGTAGACAAGTTCACCGGACCCAGATGAGATCAGCCTTGTCCCTGCTGAGCAAGGAAAGCAACATGTGATGTTGTAGGCCACTGAGATTCTGAGTATTCTGTTACACAACACAAAATTAGACAGATGATAGATAGATAGATAGATAGAAAGATAGATGGAAAGATACGATAGACAGACACATACACATTTGACTAATGTACTCTGCTATTTATTGCAATTTTTATTTTGCTTTTGTATTTTCTTTGACTTGACCTATTTCCATTTAGATTACATTTCTGCCCAGATCTGACCTCCAGAATCAATGCCATTTACCAGAGTATCTATTTTTGTCCCCTGAATTTGGTTTTTGGCCTCAGACATTTCAGTATTTAGACCCTCACTTTCACTAGTGAATGAGTGTGCCCCCAGGCTTCTTGGGTCTGCTGCATTGCTTCTGATTAGAATTCTTTCCCTTATTTTCAATTTTCTGAAACAAAAACTCAAACTTGCATCCTGGCTTGTCCTGCTCTGGCTCCCCCATGACAAGACTGGCAAAGGGGATGCTTTGGGTTCTGAGAATCCATGGATGGGCGTTTAGCAAGGTCAGGCCAACCTGTGATACCCAAGGCAGCAACCAGCCACCTCATCTTCTAGGTGCAGACTATGGTACTGCTAGGAAAGGGAGAAGCAACAGAAACTTGGGGTCTCCCGAGCCCTAACATGTTAACAGGGAAGCGTGAGGCAGGGAGTACAGCTGGGATTTACCGTGTCTCCTTAAGCCCCCAAAGTCAGCTTCCATGGCGTGACCAGCTCCACCTCTATAAAAGACTCAATTTAGGGAAAGTAGAACAAACTCTCCCCCTACCTGCCTCTATGCTCAAGCCCACAATTGCTACTCAACACATCCGCCAACAGCCATTCCGAATTTCCTCAGCCAGCACCTCAGCTGTTGGGTCGTGTAGTTAGTGGGGGGACCCTGAGTCTGGTTCTCTGAGGCTTCTGTCACCATCCCGGGGGGGCCATGGCTGCCAGAGTTGCCCATTTATGTTTGTCCTCAACAAGGACAGAATGGGAGCTACTCCTACAGGCTTCCTGGTTCCAGACATGCTCCTTTCTGTCCCCGTAGGTAAGCAACAACGCTAGAGAATCAAGGTCATCGGGGTCACTGACCCCTACCAATAGAGTAACACCAACTTTGTCTGCTGGACCTTCTGCACACCCGAAATATCAGGATGGGATTGGCACTTTTCAGTCTGGTGGTTCTCTTACACCGTGGCCCTGGAGATGCAGCCTCTTGTTGAGACGACGCCCCAAGTTCTACTAGTGAAGCCCAAGTTTCAAGGTTGGGAAGTACAAGTTCCACAAATGAGATATTGGTGGTTTGTGGAGAGGGAACAATCTACTTTGACCTCTTGGAATACAGATGCATGCATTCCAGCTCTTGAGGCAATGCAGACAATAGATGCCACATGCATACACAGCTTCAAGGAACACGCCAGCAGAAGCTAAAGGTCATATACTTCATTTGGCCACTTCACAGAGTTTGGAGCACATTATAATCATGCACATTGTTGTCTGTCTCCTTTGTAATAAAATGAGTTCCTGGGTCTGATACAGTGTTGAGTGGGATTCTATGCTGACAGATCCGATTTTCTTGAAATCCTCAGGTGGAGGTGTGAGGGACGCACAGTGAGAAGAAAAGCAAACCCAGATAAATTTCGTGGGTGGTGGTATCCATTCAGAAATGCTGCCATTCAGGGGCGCCTGCTGGGTGGCTCAGTCAGTTAAGAGTCCCACTTCAGCTCAGGTCATGACCTCACGGTTCCTGGGTTCAAGCCCCACGTCAGACTCTGGGCTGGCAGCTCAGAGCCTGGAGCCTGCTTCAGATTCTGTGTCTCCCTCTTTCTCTGCCCCTCACTCCACCTCTCTCTAAAAAAAAAAAAAAAAAAAAAGGAAAAAAAACAGCAAGTAAAAATAAAAAATGGAAAAGGAGAAAAACCTCCAAACCCGTTTGTGGAGCAGACCCCGGCTCAACCCATTCTCTTGATTGCATGGCTTTCAGACAAGGGGCTTTGCTGCACTGTCTTTGGCAACATGGCCAGCACTCTGGTTCTTTTAGCATTTTCTCCTTGACACCGTATCTTTCCACAGGACTGAGGAGAAAGTAGGCTACCTGCCACGCCCTGCTGGCGAGAAACATAAGCCCCCCGTCAGCCTCACCAAACCTTGCTCTCCAGCTCACAGGGACCTGCCTGTCCCCGGTTTGGTGTAAGGGTTGAGAAAATGGGTAAGTGTGCGTGTGGAGGCAATCTGCTGGGCATCTCCTTCTAGAGTCCCAGAAAGGGACCTTAGGCCTGGAGTTGTCATTTTCCTCGCCAGCACCTCTGCTCTCCTCCCTCTCTGGGCCTTTGCACCAATTGCCATAACCTCCTTCACAGACCTATGCTCCACAGACCTAGGCTTCACAAAGCAGTATGTATTCTTGTTGTGAATGACGCATTCTGTTCTATTCTTTTTTTTTTTTTTTTCAACGTTTATTTATTTTTGGGACAGAGAGAGACAGCATGAACGGGGGAGGGGCAGAGAGAGAGGGAGACACAGAATCGGAAACAGGCTCCAGGCTCTGAGCCATCAGCCCAGAGCCCGACGCGGGGCTCGAACTCACGGACCGCGAGATCGTGACCTGGCTGAAGTCGGACGCTTAACCGACTGCGCCACCCAGGCGCCCTGCATTCTGTTCTATTCTATTGGCTCTGTTGTGTCCTAATCAATAACTGGGGACAAACGTACCAAAAAAGAAACAAACAAACAAACAAAACACCAAAAAAACCCACAAACAAAACAAAACAAAAAAGCACACTGAAACTTATCTTAATGTCACTTAATCAATTTTATGACCCATTCTTGAGTGTAAAAAACATAACTACAGGAAATTTGAAAATCCTTTCCTCCCCTAACATGACAGTTTGATTTTGCTTTCATTTATTGTTGTTTTGTTTTTACATATCAACTAGCAAGTAAAAAAAACTCAGCTTCAAGCCTCAGAGCTTCTCCATGGCCCCTGTTCTAGGACACAGCAAGGAAACTGAGGCTTCAACCAGAGAGGTGGAAGACAGCCTAGGAGCCTGGCTTGGGAATACATTAAAATGGATGAGTTTCATATTTGCAAAACATTACCCTCATTATAGGACCTTGTATTATCTCAGTATGAACAAGCAGTAAATAAGGTAACAACTGCCAAAGGCTACAAATCCCAATCCTGGCTCCTTTCTCTCTTCCTTCCTTCCTTCCTTCCTTCCTTCCTTCCTTCCTTCCTCTCTCTCCCTCTTTCTTTCTTTCTCTTCACAGCACACTGAAAGAACTCTTCTGTTCAGGTCTCTGTATTTAGACCTAATTATGGACTGACAGTCACCAACGATATACTATATACTGTATACCATATACTATATACTATACTAGTATACTATAGAGTAGCTACACTCCTTATTCCCATCTAGAAACAAAAGCTAGGCAAAATCAAACAAACATAGGTGCAATTGTTAGAGAACAACATCTATCTCAACATGGCTTGTTTGGCTCATCCAAGGACAGAGCGAGGGCTTCCAGTGAAAGGTTGCCTCAGTGAGTGTCTTCTTCCCACACCCCCACACCGTCTCCCGTTACGTGGATATGGACGGGTGAAGTGAACAGGCCACATTAGGGAGGGGAGGTGATTAGTGGGGATGTCTGGAAGCTATTATAATTTAGGATCTCAGAACTCTTGTGAAAATATCTCTGGATCATTAGAACCGGGACATTACTCCACTGGCACACGGTGGTTCCAGTGACTAACAAAGTTTGCTACAATTCACCAGCCACATGTGCTTCTCATTTTACACTTCCATACGTCCACAGGGTACAGGCTAAACGAGGGAAAGTGGTCTGGAAGCTGGAACAATAGGTTTCAAGGGAAAAATTGAGCCAGTCCATTTGTACTCCTGGTCTGTGACACATAGCACTTGTTTCCACAATGCGAAAAGGTGCTACAGAATGAGTAAAGGAACGGATGAACACATAGGTGGACACACACCTACATCGTCAACCGAGATGGGAATTGGTACTGTAAAATCATGGAAAATCCATAGGTTGGTCTCTACTCCCAATTCCTGAGACAGGGTTCCTAAAACTCTGGGAATTCTGCGAGTAGTAGGAATGCCTTTTGTTATAGTAAGGCGATTCTTGGGATCCTGGGTTGGTGCCAACTTAGCGTCAAAATTGAATTGAATTGTAGGGTGCCCAGGTGGTGTCACAGAGAATTGCTTGGTGAGGGGAATAAACCCACGCATCAGAAGTGTTGTGTGTTATAGTGAGTGTAAAAGAAGATAGGGGAAGCTTTTTCTTTGCAGGTCTGTTAAAATAAAATTCATGAGGTACGTTTACCGTGAAGCCCCCAGAGCCTTTCAGATGCATTCTAAGTATTCAAAGAAGGGCTAAAATATGTGGATTCTTCAATATGGAGGATCATTCGTGCTTTTGATATGGATGTTGCATGGAGAACACAGTCTGGACCCCAGTGATACACACACAAGAGGATACACCAAAGCCACAATCAGATATTATAACTGCAACACTGTTTGCCTGGCTTTGCACAAAAAGATAGTCATAGCTTAGATCATCTAGTCTGAATTATTTAAAAATTTTTTTTAACGTTTATTTAATTTTGAGACAGAAAGAGAGAGAGACAGAGCATGAACGGGGGAGGGGCAGAGAGAGAGGGAGACACAAAATCGGAAGCAGGCTCCAGGCTCTGAGCCATCAGCCCAGAGCCCGACGCGGGGCTCGAACTCACGGACCGCGAGATGGTGACCTGAGCTGAAGTCCGACGCTTAACCGACTGAGCCACCCAGGCACCCCTAGTCTGAATTATTTTAAATATTAGTTTATTGAACTGTAGCAATCGCAACACGTATATGTAATGGAATTTGTCTCATTCTTTTTAAAAATTATTGAAAGTGCTCCTGTCCTTCTCTATCCCTCAAACACACTAATCACTCTCCTTTTCTTTCGCTTGCGCTTTTCTCCCCCAGTCTAGGAGTACGTCTCATTATTGAATGCTAACTCTCAAACCTGAAGATAAAAATGTTCTTTGATGAGTCTGTCCCTATGATTATTTGTAGGATAATATTTCACTTAAATATTAGCAAAATGTTGGCGATCTCTTTGCATACCAATGCACTATTCATTGATAATTCTCTACGGTTGTGTTCTTAGCGCAAGTTTTAAAGTAAATAATGCTGGCTATGAGCTGAAAAATCTGCTGTTGAAATACTTTCATTTTCTATCCACCAGCTGTCCTCTCTGAGAGGCAAGATGTAATGAATCCCAGGAAGAAGATTATAGAGTACCACCTATTCCATTAGGATATTTTATTTCTAAGCTTGAGAGCAGCCAGTTGTGAGCTTAAATATTATATCACACAGCTTTTGATTAGAATGGGGTTTTTTTGTTATTCATTTTAAACTGCAGAGGTTCAGAATGTATTTCTAATTTAATTTTTTTTTCAACTGAACAGCAGAAGTGATAGCAGCTACTGTGTATCTTCAAAGAGTTTCTGAAAAAAAGTAGTTATTAACTTTGAGGACAAAGTGTGCTCCAGTGAGCAAGCAACCAAAGAAACTCTACGCGTTGGCAAATAAAATAGCATCATTCATTTTGTTGTTAACAAAGTCCTTTTGAGTATCTGCTACGTGTAAGTCTCCGTGTAATGTGTGTAGATGTACAATGTGTTGTTCCTGCCTGACAAAGTCCTGCATGCAGCTGGTGCTTAATAATTGGAATTCTTTTCTCCAACTCTATCCCGCACTAAGATTTTGGGCCAAACAGGTCGCAGGAGCTGTCTGATTCCAGTGATAGCTGAGGTGACGCCATGCCAACAGGAAGTGGTGAGAGGGGAGACTTTGGGCCATTAGCTCCACAGGATCCCAACAGGCAGGAGAGCCTATCGGATTAAGAAGCTGGCAGCCCATTCAGAGAATAACAAGGCTCTAGCACTGCTTTGCTCTTAGTGGGAACGGGGTACTTTTCTTTTATATTGAGCACAATAGTATTTTGATTGTTGTAACTACTCAAATGGAGAACGTTTTCAAAAGCAGACCTGCATTGAATATATGCCACCATAATTATCCTTTGTTTTCTTGCCCAAGGACTGTTACTGTCACAGTACTTGGCCCGCTGTGAATTCCTGCCTGCTTGTGCTGCTCAAATCTCCTTGCCCCTTCCTTCCTTCTTCACAAAACTCCAATCCCAGATAAAATAAGCCTCTGTGTGCTTGTGCCAGAGTGGCTGAACATCGCTGGAGAAAATTGCACAGCCTAGAAGTCGGGTTTTGCTTAATTTTGTGATTTCACACTCCTAACAGACTCTGCGAGCGGCTGGGAATACATATCACCCTGCTCCTGTGGCCTTGCTCTCCTGCTGTCTGAGATGTGTATTTCATAGCTCTTTTCTCCCCGGACTTCCCAGGGTACTTCTCCCTACACTCAGCGGTTGACCTAACTCTACGTCTTGGACACGAAATGATATCACAGAAGATAACCCCTCATTTTGGGTGCAGCGGGAGGATTTCTTTAAGGCTGTTGCAGGGTTGGTGACGCTCCAGTGTTTCATGCTATTTGCTAATTTCCTTCCCTCCTGTGTTACCTTGCCTCTGTCAGGATGAACGTGCAGAGCTCTACCAAGGACACTTTGTCTATGTCGAGATGTGATCCATAATCCTTATTAATTATGGGTGCTGGCTGGGCCCATTATCCCATTTTAACCCCCACCCCCATTTTCACTTATTACATTTTTGTCTCTTAGTCTAGGGCTCAGGCAGAAGTCCGTGAGCGCTGAGAGAAGATGACACGGCAGTGTGATGCATCGAAGGGGAGACTGCGACCTTGAAAGCAGAATTTGTAGGAGCTGAACTTACACCAGGATGATTGCGAAGATCCCAAGAGGTGTCATGGAGATAAAATTTTTACCCCCTGAGTTTTGTTTCTTGAACTAGAAGTGATAAGTTTCAAAAACACAACAGAGATCATAAATTAGAAGCCATATGTACATGCTTGCCATATGTACCCTGGATGCTTCTACAGGTTATTTTAGGAAATTATCTTATTTAAACTTAAGACATTGCAATAAATATAGCCTTAACTGACGTCTGAGTTTTGTGCCTTTTGCAGGACGAATTTGAAGGAATTAAATTACGATTGTTAAATTGTTTGTGTGAAAGTTTATAAAGCAATGAGATCCCTCTTCCCTCCTAAACTCTGACTCACTGAGAATAGAAACAATTCATTCACCTACCTATTCATTCTTTTAAGAGGAAATACTTCTGAAGCCCCTACACTATTTTTTTTAATTCTAGGCTTTGATATTTGAGATATAATCAAAACAGATAAAATTTTCTTGTCTTCAAAGAGCACATTCTATGGAAGGAGATATATAATAAACTCACATCTATGTATGCTGGAAGATGCATTTGTGTGTACATATTGCAATGAATACCATGAAGAAAAATAAAGCAGGCTCAGGCGAAGATACTGACAAGTGTCAGGGGTGGGAAAGTATTCTCATCAGAGGCCTCATCAAGTAGGTCACATTTGATCAAAGACCTAAAGGAAAGGAGGGAGCAAGCCCAGAAGAGTCAAGCCCCAGGCTGTTGTAGGTGTGCAGACACTGGGGAGGAAGCAGGTTGAATGTGCTTGAGAGACAACAAGGAAGCAAGCAAGGCTGCCGGAGGGCCATTGAGAGAGGGAGCCAAGAAGGTGAGATCAAGGACAAATATAGGTTGTAGATGTCTTGGGATTTTGTAGACAACAGAGAGGTAAATAGAGATGAGAAGGTATGAGAGAATTTTTGGAAGATATGTAACATGATCTGATTTAAGATTTAACTGGATTCCTACTCTGACTGCCTTGTTGATGGCGGGGTGTGGGGGAGTGGGGGACTGGAGGTGGGGTTAGGGAGGAAACAGACCAGCTAGAAGGGAAAGGAGCCAATGCATTAAAAGGGAGAAAGAATGGGACAGAGTCAGGGTGGTGACAGTGGAGCAAGTAAGACGTGGTCAGCTAGTGGATATATTCACATTTATTTAAAAGGTAGAACCAACAGAATTCGCTGATAGATTGAATGTGGCTGGTACGAGAAGGCCAAAAAATTGAGTGGTTGTGTAATTCACTGAAGAAGAGAAGACTGGAAGGGGCAGATAGGAGTAGAGAAAGGAAGCGTTCATGTTTGGATGTTAGTTACAGATGTCTTCTGGATGATTGGAGGATGGGTCAGGTAAGCAGTGATGTTAATAAGTCTACGTATGTATGAGGCATATAAGCTAGAGATGCTTAGCTGGTAGTTGAATCGTGACTCTAAAATTGGGAGGGGGGAGCGCACCTTGTGGCTCAGTTAAGCGTCTGACTCAATTTTGGCTCAGGTCATGATTTCGGGGTTTGTGGACTTGAGTCCCGTGTCAGGCTGTGCTGACGGAATGGAGCCGGCTTGGGATTCTTTCCATCTCTCTCTGCCCTTCTCCCATTCTTGTGCTCTCATTCTATCTGTCTCTCTCTCTCTCAAAATAAAAAAATAAAATAAAACAAACATTCTAAAAAGATAAACTAAAATAAAATCAGGAGGGAAATGTGGACCATACATACAAATTTGGGAGTTTTCAGAATTATTTAAAATCACAAAAGTGAACAAGGCTAGCTATAGTTTAAAGAAATGAATGAGTGGAATCCCCTAGGTATGAGTCTACCTAAAGTATTGGGGAGTTCTGAGTCTGGGTCACACCGGCACTGGTGCAGGAAGGGACATACGAAAATGAATGTGACAATGGGAGCATGTTTTAGTTCCTCAATACGATGAGTAGAAGCTTATGACATGAGTGAAGGTTGGAGGTGGCACTGGAGGGTTTAGGGGGAGAGAGTAAACTATAAGACACTTATCTAGGAAAGTGGAAGTTTATATAGACTGAGGAAGTGATAGAAGATCAGCACTAACAGCCATCTTGAGATTAGAGATTATAGAATTGACATGAAACCACCGGTTGATTCCATTTTTCTTCAGCCACACCCAGACTTACAGGTGCTGGTGCAGAGTAGTATAAAGGCGTTTATACTTGGTACATGCAGGGGAAAGAGGGTGGCATATAGAAATTTGATTTAAAAGAATGAGACTAATGATGGACCTCAGACTCTAAGTGGAACTAAATATTAATGTAAGTTCATGGGCAGTGGGAAACACAAAAATGATGGGGTAGCATCAATGCAGTACAGGTTTCTGAGGGAGGAAAGAATTGCTGGAATTGGGTACTAATTCATATCCAATTGGATACCAATTGGGAAAGCAGGAGCTGCTGGCTAGAAGATAGAAAGTGTAGAAATCAGATTACAAAGGGTATGCAACTGGTTGGTAATGACCATTACTGGTTGGTAATGGTTGGTAGAGTACTGATTTGGATGGTCTTTATCGAAGGAGGTGTTATACACTATTCTGGAGGTTCACAACTATTAACAGAAGTACAAAACAAAAAGACAGACAACATCCAAACATGTTAAATTCATGATGCCGCATCCAATAAAAAAAATTACCAGACCTACACAGAAGCAGGGATAAGGAGCCAGACCCCGAAACGACTGTAATTAGTGGACATTGTAACAGTTGACATGAATAGATTCTGTATGTCCAAGAATCTAGAGAAACGCATGAGGAATGTTATGGAAGATATAAGAAGTGTTAATGTTGCACTTTCAGAGACAAAAACAAAATACACGATCTGAGATGAGAAATACACAAGGTTGGCTTAATAGTAGACTACACATAGCATTAAAAAGAAAAAAAAGATTATTGAATTGTAAAACAGAGCAATAGGAACTATTCAAAATGAAACACAGAGGGAAAAAAAATTTTTTTAAATAATAAACACGAGTGAAGTATGTGCATGATTCCAAGTAGCCTAATAAACAATTGGAGCCCACAAAGGAGAGAAAGTGGGCAGAAAACTATTGAAAGGAGTATAGGCTGAAAATTTTCCAGAACAGAATACAGAATAATCCCACTCATACACGGGCAATTGATTTCAACAAAAGCCAATCAATGGAGAAAAGATAGCTTTTTAAAACAAATTGTCTTGAAACAATTGACCATCCATCCACACGCAAAAAAAAAAAAAAAAAAAAAAAGAAAAGAAAAAGAACTTTAAGCTGTATCATTCACATTTGCAAAATATAACTAAAAAAATGGATGATAAATGTGAATGTAAAAACAAAAACAGACTTTTTAAAGAAAACAGAGAAAATATCACTGTGACTTTTGGTGAGGGAAAGATTTTTTAGGAAGAGTGTTGAATGCATAAATCTCTACAATGAAAGAATTATAATTTGGACTTCATCATAATTAAAAACTTATCTTCCTCAAAAGTCTTTGCTAATTAAAGAAAATTATAAGCCCAAGACTGATAGAAAATATTTGTAAGACACATATCTTGTAAACCACTTGCATCTAGAATATGTAAAGAACTCTCAAAACTCAACAAGAAAATAAAAATTCAATTTAATAAATTAGTGTAAGATCTGAAGACACTTCATAAGAAGAGCAGATAAGCACACGAAAAAAAAATGTTCACCATCATTAATCAAGGATAAACTTACAGTAAAGTTCAATGACACATCTATTAGAAAAACTGAAAGAAAGAAAAAGCAACAACAACAACAAAACCCTGCACATACATGTCCATTACTGGGGAAGATACGGAGAGAGAGGAACTCACATACATTGCTGGTAGGAATGTAAAATGGTGCCAACATTTTGAGAAATAGTTTTTTTTCATTTTCTTACAAAATTAAACAGTTATCATATGGTCTAGTGCTCCTAGCTATATGTATTTACCTTAGAAAGATGAAAACTTGAGTTCCCACAAAAATCTATCTGCAAATATCTATTGCAGCGTGCACTATGATCACCAAAGCTGGAAAACCTGAATCGATTTGGGGTTTTCAAAATGGTGACTGGATAGACAGTGATATATATCCACACAATGGAATACTACTAAGGTAACAAACAAAAATAGTTTGTTAGAAAATAACGTGGAAGAATCTCAAGTGCATAATATTAAGTGAAGGAAGCCAATATTTCCACACCCTATCATTCCTTTGTAGGATATTGTGGAAAAGGAAAAATGGCGGAGGTAGAAATGATCCGTGGTGGCAAGGTTTGCGGGTAAGTGGAAAGGTTTGACAGCATAGAGGAAGGATGGCACTTTGGGCGATGGAAATGTTCTGTGTGTTGATTGTGGTGGTGGTTACAGAACCTATTGCATTTATCAGTTTATGAACTGTACACTCACCGTGTGTAAATTTTACCTTAATAGATCTAATTAAAACATTAGAACTCTGGGCACCTGGGTGGCTGAGTTAGTTGAGCGTTTGACTCTTGAGCTTGGCTCAAGTCATGATCTCACGGTTCATGAGACTAAGCCCTGCGTCAGGCTCTCCACTGACAGGACAAGTCGTACCTGGAATTCTCCCTCTCTCTCTCCCTCTCTCTCTCTCTCTCTTCCCCCCCGCCCCCTCGTCTCTCCCCGGCTTATATGCAAGCTCTCTCTCTCTCAAAATAAATAAATAAACTTAAAAATATTAGTACTCTGGTTTATGTGGATATTACACTAACCAAGAAATATGTATATCATTAGTGATGGTTATAATGAGGCAGGTGATAAAATCCATAAGGAACAGGGATTTGGGGGGTTGTAGGCGGCTTAACCCAACAGGGTCGGTGTGGTAATATTTGATTCCATGAATTCCAAACCTAGGGACTTTTTAGGGAGGAGGCTAAATGAAAGGAGTTGACATCAAAGCTTTGCAAACAGCAATAAGGAGGGGAGCTCCTTGAGCTGCATGAAGGGTGTGGTTGGGGAAATGGTTGTCGTTTCCAGAAGATTTCAGAGGAAGCAGAGTTCTCTGTGGTGCACCAGAGTCCAGTAAGAACAAGAACAGCAACAAATTTTAAGAAATGAGTGAGAGAAAGAAAGAAAGAAAGAAAGAAGAAAGAAAGAAGAAAGAAAGGTAAGAATATATAATATATATATATTCTCATATATATGTGTGTGTGTATATATATATATATATATATATTCTCATATATATGTATATCTATGAGAATGTGCTGGTGACTAACAGGTCCAGAAGTTAGAATGGCAGTATTGAGGACACTGGTGATGATTGGAAGAAAGGTCAGATTAACAACATACAGAGCCATATGGGAACAAGAATCGAAGGGATGCAGGGGGACGTGGGCTTATTGACATTATGGTGGCAAATGACCTTCATGTCCTTGAACCCCAATAGGACCACGGCGGTCATGCCTCCGAGCATTGGTAGAAGATCAGGATAGACGTCCCCCGTGAGAATGCAGAGCTCTGGAGATCCCTCTCCCGTCGTGCTGATAATGCTGGCTATACAGAAACAGGGAGGTCTTCCCAAGGTCCCACGGAGATTTTTCACGAATATCTCCAGTGCCTAATTCTAGAATTTCTAACATCTGAAACTCGCTTAATATTTTTGAATGAATGGATGGGTAAAGGAAATGATAGGCATTAAAGAACCGTTTGTCTAATCACGTTGCTTGATATTCAGTCTTGATTTCCAGAATCCATCAGTATGTACGAGAGCAATCTTTTTAATAAAGTAAAACCGTAAATCTTCTCATTTACGTATGTTTCATTCACGTTCATTCAACTCCCTTTGAGGGCCTACTAAGTGGCTGCTGCTTGACTGGCCTCAAAAGAGTTCACAGCAAGCAAGATCACTTCTGCTGGATTTAGACAAGCTAGTTTCTTGTTCTTCTGCATCGCCTGGATTAATCCACGACAGGAGAGTGAGAGGTGCAGGCTATCCTCAAGCTAGTACCATCCCTTGATCTGGCTCCTTCGGGGGGCTTGAGCGCACCTCCCAATTTGTCTCGTTGATCGAGTGCTTTCAGAAAGAGAGGCAGTTCCAACGCAGGAGAGCCAAGGGCAGGTATCCCTCTGTCCATTACCCAGGGAGCCTGACCATCAGTTCTAGTTCCTATCATGACAACCTCAGGCCAGCTGGATGCCAGTGTTGTTCACAACACCAGGTCCATGCGCTTTCCCAATTCAGGCTGCAGCAGCTCCTTTGCTGCCAATGTCCATCTATACTCTTTGCCGTTTATTTGCTTTGCTTCTCCCGGGGTTCTTTCTCTTGCCATGATTATGTCCACCACCTTTCATGACTATGCGGCTCTTCAAAAATTAAACATTGATAAATGTTTTAAGGACAAAAAAGAGAGCTGTTTAGAGCCGACATGAAATTTTCTCTTGTTTCCTTAAAGCTTGTTTGCCAGGGAATGAAAAGCTGCAATTACTTTAACGTGATCATGGGGTTTTCACACCAATGCTGAATGCACAATGACTCTTGGCTTTGGGAATGAGCTTGAAAAGGGACACGGAGAAGCAATCAACTGGGCGTCTTGGGCAGATAAAAGGAGCCTGATTCAGAAAGGGCCAGAGGGCAGAGGAAATGGCTGAGGAATTGTCCCCTACAGAACCTCACATGCAGCTTAACATTTCCAGAGCTTCCCTCTGGTGCTTATTATCAAATAATTAATTTTCAAATGATCAGTCAGATCTGTGTGTCCTCACATTAGATTTCCACCATCTCAATCAGGAACGTGACCGAATCTGATGGGTTTTTAATCATGGTATTAGTGGCCTGGAGTGAAATTTGAAAAGTGTTTTCTGGGGATGAGAGATGACCCCCACAATGCTTTCGGCTTTGAGAAGCCTCAGGTAGATTATCTCTCCTGGAATACGCAGAGATACTAATCTCTAAAAATAACTGCATGGGGGTCCCTGGGTGGCTCAGTTGGTTAAAGCCCCTGACTCTTCATTCTGGCTCAGGTCAGGATCTTGTGGTTTGTGGGATCGATTCCTGCATGGGGCTCTGCACTGACAGCCTAGAGCCTGCTTCGGATTCTGTGTCTCCCTTTCTCTCTGCACCCCGCCCCCCGCTTGCTGCCTCTGTCTCTCTCTCTCGAAAATAAACGTTAAAAAAATAAAAATAAAAATCACTGCACGATTATTTGAAATGAAATGAAATATCATAAAAAATGCTGTTACGTAACACAAATGTTTGTCAATGGAGAGTTCCGGCTTTAAAATAGAGCAGAATATACTCTACCATTTTACTAGCTGTGTGGCTCCATATAAGCCACTAACCTTTGCTGATCAAGGGTTGCCTCTTCGGTACATTGAGTTAATAATTCTTATTTTGCAAAGTTTTTATCAGCATTTGGAAAACAGGTATTGACCTTAAAATTACAACGGCCAGTATTTTACCAGCATAGTGGGTTTATTTGGGAATAGGAGAGGAACCAGACAAGCGGGCTATGGCAAATGATAGGCAATCCCAGAGAACAATGGAGAGGAGCCTCCCTTTACAAAGAAAAAGGAGGGTGTTGGGAGGTGCTGTTTGAAAGGAAAGTCCACTGGAGGAAAGGGAGAGTTCACTCAGGGTGCTGATGGTTTCTTATTGGCTCAGTCGAGGTATTTTCTTATTGGTTCGAGCTTGTCCCAAGGAAAAATCTATCCTTCTTTTTGCTGCAGCAAAGTATAGGTTTCTTCCTGCTGGGAATTCAAGGCAATGCAAGGCACATCCTTTCAAGGTGGGTCTGCAATTCATGACAAGTGACAGGGCGTGAGCGCTCCCCCTTTTGGCAACAAAGGTAAAATGTTTGGTCAATGGATTTTTTTTTAACATTAAATATAATTTATCGTCAATTTGGTTTCCATACGACACCCAGGTCTCATCCCAACAGGTGCCCTCCTCAGTGGATTTTGGCTCCAGAACTGCTTTCCAGCGTTTCCTGATGATAACAATCGCTGAAGAATAGTCGGGGCCAACCCCTTCCTTCCCTTAGCCTGAGGCCACAATTCAGGGTAAGCTCTGAGTGTGGACACACTGGGTAAATAAGATTAGGGAAAGAATTCCAGAGAATGTGGGATTTCCGCAGGTGTGTGAAAGCTGGTAGGACTTCTGGGGTGCAGTTATAGAAAGGAATTTCTAAGTAGAGGAAACTGACAGGGCGTGTGCACAGAGCTGGAAGTCTGCAGGGAGCACTGCGAAAGGCTGGAGGGCTGGGTGGTTAGAATGTAACCTGCAAATAAGAAGAGATGGGCGGAGAGTGGAAGTACTATGCCTGGCATAAAAATCTCACAGTGATATGCCCCGATTCGAGAGACCCCCCCCCGAAAACAAACCACCAGAGTCCAGAGCCAAAGCCAAGCGGCAAGGGTCGTTTATTGCAGGTTCGAACCCGGTCCTCCGCGCACTCGTTGCCGGTGACGCAAGAGGCCCCGAGCAAGGATCTTACAGCTTCTTTTACAGACAGGCACAAACAAGTTAGGGATTTTTTTTTTGAGGTTACAGAGCTGTTATAGGTTGACATTTAATTTTGAACGCTCAGCAGAACTTGATTGGTTCCCGCCTTTATTTCAAACCATTCAGCAGAACTTGATTGGTTCCCGCCTTTATGTCAGACTACGTACGACCGGGTGCGCCCTGGCTGGTTTCGGGAACGGCGGGGGAAGGGAAAGATCTTTTCTTTGCAGTTGTGAGTACACCTGGTAATTTTTCTCTTAGCCTCTCAACGGGTCTGAAAACCAGAAAAGATACAGCCTTCACTGGGACCCCTGCACCAGCTACACCATCCTATAACTTCTTATTATGAAGTTTTTTTTAACGTTTATTTATTTTGAGAGAGAGAGAGAGCATGAGAGGGGGAGAGGCAGAGAGAGAGGGAGACACAGAATCCGAGGCAGGCTCCAGGCTCCGAGCTGTCAGCACAGAGCCCGACGCGGGGCTCGAACTCACAAACCACTGAGCCACCCAGGAGCCCCTGTCCTATAATGTCTTAAGCAAAATAGTCAGATGAGGGATAAACTCATCTTATCACATACACAGAGTCACATTTTGTCACATACATGGAGTCTCATTTCTGTTATACGCACGCATTCCACACACATTTTTTAGGAACCCCATAAGAGAAGGCAGTGCTTCTATTAGTGGGTCATGAATAGGAATGTCTGTTTTGAACTCACAAACAATATTGTCCTGAAAGTCTGACCCAGCACACATCATAATTCTAAATGGTTTGTGTTTTTCTCTAAATATACTACACTTTCCTGCTCCCTGGGGCTTCAATGTCAGCTTTCAGTAAATGGTACAAGAATCTATTTTGTTGGTGATTTAACTACAGGGATTCGTCCTTGCCTTCTTATTTAACTTCCATATTGAATTTAAATGTTTTATATTTATTTTTTTCACCAGTAATCATAAGCCTGAGGCCAGTGAATGAATCTTGAGTAAAAGAATAAATGAGCTGGACTTTTTCCAGAACCTAATTCATTTCCTGTGAGCAAGTTGGGAGCCTAGGGAATTAACTGTTTCACACCAGTAGGTTATTTTATATTGCATAGATCTGCTTGCTATTAAAATTAATTTGAGAACAAGGGCAATTATCAATACATTTTCTGTTGTTGTGGGTCACACTCCACATAAGAAATGTTTCAGAAAACATACAGTAATATGAGGTGCCTGGGTGGCTCCGTCGGTTAAGCATCTGACTTTAGCTCAGGTCATGATCTCGCGGTTGGTGAGTTCAAGCCCTGCGTGGGGTTCTGTGCTGACAGCTCAGAGCCTGGAGCCTGCTTCAGATTCTGTGTCTCCCTCTCTCTCTGCCCCTCCCCCACTCATGCTCTGCCTCTCTCTCTCAAAAATAAATAATAAAACATTTAAAAAAATGAAATTAAAAAAGAAAAAGAAAGTGTACAGTGATAGAGTGTTGGATTATACCAGAAGACGCACGGGCTTTAATTATCTCCTGACTGGCTTTCCTGCTTTTAAATTGCTCTCTGCCCCCCTCTCTCTTCAAAGAGATGTTATTTTTTTAGAGAAGTTTTAGGTTCACAGCAAAATTGAGCAGGAGATATAGAGAGTTCCCATATATCCTTTCTCTTCCCCCCTTCCCCCCCGTCACATGTATCGCCTTCCTCAATATCAACATCCGCCACCAGAAGAGTACATTTATTACAATCGGTCAACCTATATTGACACATCACGATCACCCAAGTCCCTAGTTTACCTTAGATCTCACTCTTAGTGTTGTGCATTCCGTGAGTTTGAACACATTTACAATGGCACGTATCCACCATTATAGTATCATATACAGTATTTTCACTGCCCTAAAAATCCTCTGTGTTCTGCCTGTTCATTCTTGGCCTTCAGTCAATCCCTGGCAACCATTTGATCTCTTTACTGTCTCCACAGCCCTATTTTTTCCGGATTGTCATATAGTTGGACTCATATGGTATGAATCATTTTCAGACTGGCATCCTTGGTTCGTGACTTGATAGCTTATTTCTTTTTAGCGCTGAATAATACTCCATTAAATTGGTGTTTCTTAATGACTTTAGATAGGCATATGGACATGGCATTAAACAAATACTGAATTATGCCTGAGTAAGTTCTTTCTATTTTTACATTGTATTTAATTTTTCCTGATTACACCAAAGTAGAATCTTCAGCAAATAAAACTACTACCAGCTTACCTTTGTTCATAATGAAGGAAAGTTTCATTTTAACATAATACACGTGTAAGCAAAAACAATGAGTCCATGGAAATTAACAGTATAAATATATTTAAAGGTAGCAGCTCACATCAGTTTAATGACACTAGAGATTTATATGATTACAGCAAAATTATAAAGGTCATATTATAATAAAAGTGGTTTAGGAAACTCTGCAGCCAGAATGATTGTTTATTTATTTTGAGGGAGAGAGAAAGAGAGCGCGAGCCAGGAGGGGCAGAGAGAGAGGAATAAAATCCCAAGCAGGCTCTGTGCTGTCAGCACAGAGCCTGACGAGAGGCTTACTGGATCTCACAAACTGTGAGATCACGACCTGAGCCGGAATCAAGAGTCGGGACGCTTAACTGACTACGCCACCCAGGTGCTCCCAGAATGAATTCTTAAATTCCAATTTGGATTATGCCACACTCTTCTTCAGGCCTTTCATTTCATCTTAGAACATCTGCCAGAGACTCCTCTTTCTCTAATCTTTTTCATTCCCTCTATCAGCAAGTTTTACCTCTAAAATATGTCTCAAACCCGATTCTGTCAGTTTCTACTACCAGCCCGATCCAAGTGGCCATCAGCCATGACCTAAATGTCAGCAAGAGCCTGCTACATCCACGTTGTCTACTTCCCACCCCCACCCCCTTCAGTCTGAGTAGCCAGAGAGGTCTTTCTAAATTATAGGTCGGGTCAGCTCACCTAAATTATAAGGTGATGGTAGCTCCTGAGTACGTGATGATTTTCAGCTCTACTGGAAATTCTCCAACTACTGAGAAAAAAGAATCTGGGGGTGGAGGGAAGTAAATTTATTTTCCAGTCCTAAACTAAATACTCAGGATCCTGACCACTTCTCTGGCCTCATTTCCTTCTGGCCTTCCCATTTCCAGACAACACTGGCCTTCTTTGGGACCCAGGATATGCCAAGTTCATTTCCAGCAGACCTTTCTGCCTGGAATGTGCTGCCACTCACCCACTTACCCCCCCGTTAACATCACCAATCTGCATAGTCATTCTCCGTGAGCATTCCGATCTGAGTTTCAGTGACTATCAGATGATAACACATTCTATACATCTTATTTGAATTATTCACTTAGCTCTCACTGTGAGATGATTTGTTGTATCTGATATTTATTTATTTATTCGCATTTTGAAATAATTTCAGACTTATACCATAAGACCTTTACCCATCTTCTTAAAATGTTCCATCTTTCATGAGCAACTATAATGAACAAAACCAGAAAATTGTCATTAATAAAATGAATAAATCTACCAGTCTATAAGTCAAAGTCCCTACACGGTCTCACCGATGTCATTTTCCCGGCCTCCCGACACATTGCATTCAGTTGTCATGAACTCAGCCTCCTTCAACCCGGAACAGCTCCTCGGACGTTCCTTGCCCTTCACAATTTGTCTCTTCAAAAGTACTGTCCAGTAATTATGTAGTAACTTCTCCATGTGGGTTCCTCTGATGCTTTCTGCTGACTACACTGAGGTGATGGACCTTTGGTGGAGTAGCACAGATGTGATTTTGTGTTCTTCTTGGCACATCCACAGAAGGCACATGGGGTCCTTGTGTCTCATTCCTGATGATAGTAATTTGTGATCATGCAGTTAAAGCGTTCGCTGCCAGATTTCTCCATTGCTGTTACTATTTTTCTCTTTGTAACTCAACACATTATTTGGGGGAGGTTCCTCGAGGCCATATGAATACTCTTTTACTTATCATTTGCTCCCCCTCTGATTTCAGCATCCATCATCGACTCTCATCTGCAACCATTATCAGCTGTAACATTTGCGAAATGACAATTGTCTAATTTTATTGTCCATTCTACATCTATTACGTAGAATTCAATTTCAAGAAAGAACCGTCTCCCTCATTCTCCCAATTATTTACATATTCAGTTATTTATTCATATTAGTCTGGCCCTGTGGATATTTATTTTATCCCTTTATATCATTATTTATATCGTTGCAGAAATCATCTCAGGTGTCGTCATTGGGATTTCCAAGTTGGCTGTTGTGCCCTTTCAACACAAATGACCCCATCATTGTGTATAAGCACTGCTTTAATTTCTGAAGTGACTGTGCATTCTGGGCTTATCTTATATTTTCTCTGGAATCATTTCCTCCAAGGCTTCCTGGTTTCTTTTATTGGAAATGGATCTGAAAACCAATGTATGCACACTAGTGGTTTTCATTGCTATTGAGGTGTTACACTTTTTAGCCCCTTAGAGCACATAGCTGATATACACATGGGTGTGGAATTGAGAACTGCAGGGTTTCAGAATCATCTTGGTCTGAGAAAGACTAGGGAGAGTTACTAGGAGTGCCTGCTATTGAAATGGTGTACTTTCCATCGGCCACACTTCTTCCTTGTATTATTTTCATACTTCTTTATATTATCTTCTCAGCAAGACTGCGCTTCAGCTCTTATTACCCCCAACTTAGATTTTAGGAAAAAGAGGTTAACTTCCCCAAATTCCTACAGACCTTTCTCACATCAAAGCCAGCATTCTTTCTGGACAGTCCACTGTTTTCCCTCCAGGCTAACCCCTAAACCCAGGGAACTAACTGGAAGCGAGGAGAAGTTCTTAGACCTTCTCCTCTCTACTGCCCCCATGTCCTTCCTTCCCCCAGTGAAGTGCTTCAGACCAGGAGTAGGGTATTTGGTGGGTGGCATGAAGAAACATAAAGGCTTTATTGACGACTTCTCCAAAATTATATTTGAGGAAGTTCTCACAGTTATATAAATATAAACATGTTGACAGTTATCATGGAAGCTTTTGATCTTCTCAAGGCCTTCGAGGGACCTGTGAGCAGTACACGTTGTGGCTGAGGGGTGGAGAGGGACCTGGTTGTTCAGGGCTGGCTCTGGGATTTTTTGTTTTGTTTTGTTTTCTTTAGGGGAGACATAGCTGGGCTCTGAGTGGAGTCTGAGGATCCATAAGCCCACCACGGGAAGTGATGTGCCGGACCTGTGTAACACTGATGTATGACCATAGATTCAGAATCAAGACAGTCTGAGACCATACAGTGGTGCTCTTTGCATAATGGCATTCAGAAATCCCAGCATGGAGTCAGAGGTGAGGCACATACTGGCTTTCCCTGCTACCAGCTGTGTGACCCTTGGGAATGTCACTTGAGCATCCTAATCCTCCCTTCCTTTCTCCCTCCCTCCTTCCATTATTTTCTCTCTCAACTTCTTTTCTCTTTCTTTCTTCCTCTTTCTTTCTCCTTCCTTCTTTCTTTTCTTTCTTTCTCTTTCTTTCTTTCTTTCTTTCTTTCTTTCTTTCTTTCTTTCTTCTCCTTCCTTCCTTCTTTCTTTCCCCTTCCTTCCTTCCTTCCTTCCTTCCTTCCTTCCTTCCTTCCTTCCTTCTTTTTCTTCCAACTAAAGTATATACTCCAGAGAAGTGGAAACCACAAGTGTCTTTTTAGCTGCTATGTTAGTCTAGGGCAACCATGGAGCAAATGCCATAACAGGTTTACATGTATGAGGACTTTCTTAGGGGAAATGCCTGTGCGTAGGGTAATAGGGAGATGTACCATAGAGTGACGGCAGTCTGACTCCCACTGAAGAAGACAGGAGAGAGGAGTAGGTGGGGACATCCCAGGTTTCATCAAAGTGTAAGAAAAGTTAAGCAAAGCTATCATGTACTTGAGCCAGAGTTGGCTGATGGATGGTGCCCAAGTCTCCCAGAACTAGGTCTGCATTACCAGCCACGCTGTATGCACATCACTGGTGGAGAGCAGCCGTGAGATGGGTGGCCTCTGAGAAAACAGTTTTTCCCTGGAGGGGAAATCTGCCACACAATCTGTGCAGGCCGATCTAACTGCCTTTTGTAATTTTTTAATGTTTAATTTTGAGAGAGAGAGAGATATACAGTGTGAGCGGTGGAGGGACACACACACAGAGAGAGAGAGAGAGAGAGAGAGAGGCAGAATCTGAAGCAGGCTCCAGGTTCTGAGCTGTCAGCACAGAGCCTGATGCAATGTTCAAACTCATAAACTGGGAAGATCGTGACCTGAGCCAAAGTCAGATGCTTAACCAACTGAGCCATCCAGGTGCCCTCTAACTGCCTTTTACCCAAGAGCAAGACCAATTTTTGACATCCAATCGGTGCTCAACAAATGGTTTTACGTTTTCCCCTAAGAGAGTGGGCTTGGAGAAACTAACTCAACAATAAGCAAAATCCCATCCTTCCCTCAAGCAGATTACTATCTAATGATAGACGGACACAAAAAGCATTACATTTAGAAAGCAGAGCAAAGGTTAACTTTCCCAAGGAGGGCACTAGGAATCATTAATGGCAACCAGAGAACCCCAAAACACTTGAGAAAAGTTTTTTTATGGCTTAGTTTGCTTTGGTTGGACAAGATTGGGGGAAGCTGTGTCCTAACATAATGTCTATTAGCCTTGGGTCTGTTAGTCTAAGGAGGATATGACTATGCATTTTTCAATGAATCGGCATGTTAAAAAGGGACACTTCATATATATTAAATGTGTAAAAATATATCATTGCATCTGTAGAAAGAAGTCCTTTTCCAATGGTTTTCAGATAATTTTAAGAAAATATGGTAGATGAGATCTCATCGAGTATGTTAAGTATGTTTGCCCCCATGAATGAGAAGTCAAAAGCACATATCCAAAAAGTCCAGGAGGACACAGGAGTAATAAGAACCAAAAAGAAGCACATTTGGATAGCTAAAATGAAAAGCAAAAATCTCAAAATTGGAAAAGAACCGAGGAAGGGCTTCTAATCACATTTTATCTGAGCAGAATTCCATTTTTTCAAGAGCATAATAGCAGGTGATGGAAAGCACTCATAGCAAAGAGGAGGGGAAAAATGCATCTCATTAGTCTGTTCAACGCTGCAGCGTATTCCTGGTGACTTCTTTCCCTAAGGTTATCAGATGCAGTTCAGTCCCAGATGGCCACGATTGTTCCTTCTCTTTCTGAGCACAGGTTCTGGAGGCTCCCTCTGTCCCAGAAGCCCTTTTCCCACAGAGGGCGCTGCGCATGGAGATCACCAGTGCAATCCCAGCTGCGCACCATTCTCCATGACAGGGTGGCGAACCGTCCTTCCTGACGGTTGCCATCACTACAAATTAAAGTCACACACGAGTAGACCTGACAACATTTACTCCGTCATAAAAATCACTTCACCTCATCCTACTCTCCTCGTGACCTTCTGTTGGGTGATTTAGTGGGGAGAATACCAGGGACTGACTTTAGTCTTCAGGCTGCAGGCATTATGCAGCCCTGGGGAACCGTGGGCCACGTGGATTAGTATGCTCTGGGGTCCCAGTATGTTTCCATCATGGATCAGACTAAAACTCCGAAGGAGATGCTCACAAAGAGCAATCATTCTCGGAGTTTGAAAAACCGAAGCTTAATGATTGTGTACATCATTATTCACAGAATACACGAAAGGATGCTTCTGCATGAGTCAATTTGGTTGTGTCAGTTCTTGGGGGGAAAAAAGCAGACATATTACAGGAAATGACAGTGTGCTTGTGTAAAATGAATGAAGTACAGAAGCATACGGAGCATCAAAGAGAGTAAGGTGCAAGGTGAAGGCGCCCATTTATTCAACAAATATTTCACCCTTCCTACTAAGTATTGGACACAAAGCATCTAGGTGGAAAGATGACTAAAGTGTCTGGCACACCCTCTTGGGCTTAGGTAGTGATGTTCCAGAACACAGCATCCACAAAGGAAGAAGCCCTTGCACTGCACTGAGTGAGCAAGTTACAGCTGTAGGAAGGTTTATGATACTTGTAGGAATATCACAGAATTCTTTAAGTGGCTCCTTCTTAACTACTAATGAAAACCACTTTAAAAAAAATTAAGTTTATTTATTTTTGACAGGGAGAGAGTGCAGGGGAGGGGCAGAGAAAGAGGGGTCAAAGGATCCAAAGCAGGCTCCATGCTGACAGCCCCAACGTGGGACTTGAACTCACCAACTGCGAGATCATGACCTGAGTCGAAGTAGGACACTTAACTGACTGAGCCACCCAGGCGCCCCGCAAACCACTTTTACTATGATTAGTATTAGTAACAATATATTCCTTCTAAGCTGACCTGGCATCTGCAGACTGAGTTCAGATTCAGTTTTTCGCTTGTTTCAGGCCTCACAGCAGCCTCATATGGGGCCCCCATGTCCCTGTACTTCTAGATCCTATGTCTGCCTATAGGTTTCCACTGTAAGCACCTGTCACTCCATCTGAGGGCTTTATCCACGTGTGTGTGTGTGTGTGTGAGAGAGAGAGAGAGAGAGAGAGAGAGAGAGAGAGAGAGAGAAGGAGATGCTATTTGGCCGGCTTATGGGTAGGGAGGTGGGGAAGGTCAGAAGCTCTGGCAGTTAGCATCCCCTGGAGCAGCCTTCAGTCAGTGACGGCTGGGACTGGTAGAGAAATACCCCAGCTTTTCCCCTCTCAGATGGGACAATACTGGAGTCTGTCACATATAACTTCCTGCATGTCCTGGGAGGGCTGAATGCTGATTATACCAGATGTTACCTGGCCATTAATGCACCCTCCCCTGGCTTGCTCCCTGGCTTGCCTAGCCTGCCACTCCCCCCACTGGCGTATCCTGAAAATACCCCACAAGTCAACAGCTTGCAATCACATCCCTGACTCCATACCTTCTTGGAGAAGTGAAGCCTAAGGCATCTGGTGTCCAGGGTAGACATGGAAGGCAGGCACAGGGCCGTTGAGCAACTAGTTCAAGATCACATATTTAATAGAGTCACAGTATTTATGTGAAGAGAAGAAAAACAGAGATTGTCAGAGGGCTTGGAATGAACAGAGGGCTTGGAATGAAGCATAAAAAAATATATGAAAAGATTAACAAAACTTACAAACAGATGGAGAACAATCATCATAAAAAGCAAATTCACATTATGGAAAAATATTCTCTGGTTTCATGTATGTTTAACATTTTTGTCTATAACGTCAGTAGCTTAAGGATAGCTAACCTGGATTTAAAATTCTAGTGGTGTGCATTAACTATCTACTGCTGTGTAACAAATTAACCCAATCCCGGTGGCATAAAACATGAATAACATTTATGACCTCACACAGTTCCCCTGGGTCAGGAGAAAAGTCAGAAGAGAGAGCTTCCCTTACGTACATTTTTACATGTTGTAGATTTTGACTAGGTAACTCTTTAAATATTCAAAATGTAAAAAGCAATTTCATCTTCCTTAAAAGTGAGGGATTGGGGCACCTAAGTGGCTCAGTCAAGTCAGACTCCTGAATTCAGTTCAGGTTATGATCTCACGGTTCACGAGATCAAGCCCCGCATCGGGCTCTGCGCTGACAGTTAGGAGCCTGCTTGGGATTCTCTGTCTCCCTCTCTCTCTCCCCATCTTCCTCTTGTTTTCTCTCTCTCTCTTTCAAAAATAAATAAATAAATGTTTTAAAAAAAAAAAAAGTGAGGGATTAATCAGAGCCCCTTGTCCCCGAGGCCCTGTCATGACCCAGGTTCCTTGACTGGGAAGCTGATTTTAACAGCCAACCTTTATGGCACAAAGACACTGTTCTTTTTTTTTTTTTTTTTTTGACGTTTTATTTATTTTTGAGACAGAGAGAAACAGAGCATGAACAGGGGAGGGTCAGCGAGAGGGAGACACAGAATCTGAAACAGGCTCCAGGCTCTGAGCTGTCAGCACAGAGCCCGAGGCGGGGCTTGAACTCACGGACTGCGAGATCATGACCTGAGCCGAAGTCGGCCGCTTAACCGACTGAGCCACCCAGGCGCCCCACAAAGACACGTTCTTAATGCTTCACATGAACTAAGGCACTTAATCTCCTCCTCCTCCTTGTGAGATAGGTCCCTGTTATTACTGTCCCTTCAACTGTGAGGCAGTTAAGTTTCAGAGGAATCAAGTAAGTTATGTATCCAGTGATGTAGAATCATAGAAGGAACACATGGATTTGAACCCAGATTTTTTTATTATTAAAAAAAAAATATTTTTGAAAGAGAGAGAGAGAGGGGGAGGGGCAGAGATAGAGGGAGACAGAGGATACCAAGCAGGCTCTGAGCTGACATCAGAGAGCCCAATGCGGGGCTCTAACTCACAAACTGTAAGATCATGACCTGAGCCAAAGCCCGATGCTCAACCAAATGAGCCAGCCACCCAGTTGCCCTTGAACCGAGGCCTTCTAGACCCAAAGCTTTCACCCCAACGATCACCGTCAACGGCCAAGACAAACTAGTGCTCTAGACATAAACCCTTGTTGAATCCCTGGTGGTTACGGAGCAGGACCCCCCCTCCCATGCCCCCGGTTTAAGTAACCCTTTCAGGTTGTACTCAGCTAGAGACTAACATTGCTGGATTCTCCTGGAAGTCGCCCACTCTGCTCTGGGAGAGGTGTCCTTGTTTATAGCTCTTTGGTGGGATTTTTCACGGATAGAAAGAGATATGAAGTATCTCTTCTGATATTCATTTAGGGAGAATGTGGTCCCTAAAAGGTGTTCATCTTAGGTCCTTGTCATTTCCAATTGATCCATGATGCAGGGGGTGAGCTGTGGGCTGTTCAATCAATGCCAATTGCCACTGAGTGCCCATGTGGAGGTTCAATTGTCCAGAATGTTGTACCGGCCTCAATTTGTAGCCTCGATGCCGGAGAAAATCTGAAATTCTCTTTCAGCGCTGTCACCCTTAATTATAATATTTCAGAGGCATTAGAGATAATGGAACCTGTGTCTTTCACACGAAATTGTTGAGTAGAAGACAACTCTGCTGGCTTTCTTAGGCCCCAGGCAAATAGGAGCCGGGCAGCACATTCTCAAGTGTCCACAGGACAGAGGCATGATTAAAGGGCACTGCAAACACGCTGGGGTGAAAAGCTCAGACCCCGTTTGATGGGGGAGGAAAGACAGACCCCATCCACTGCTCAGAGACTCACACACCACAATGGTAGGTAAAGAAGGGGTGCCCACATTTTTAGTGAACACTGTTTTGGGCATAGGTGCCCCTAAATTTTTGTATGGGAGTATGAAGTTTGTTTTGTTTTGCTTTGTTTTACTTTGTTTTTCTAGAAAATCAGCGCGGACTTTGCAAAATATGCTTTAGGGGAAAGTGTTAACTTTCTCTGGAAGATCATCTCTTGTGCTTCAAATGGCCTGTCCCTCCTTTCCCGCCCCAAGCCTCACTGGGTCAACTCTTGCTGTTTCTTTAAGACACATCTGGTCATTATCTCACCCAGATACCTTCCTCCCTGGAGCCCTCCCGTCTGGCTGAACCTCTTCATTGCACTGCTGAGCTTGGTGTCTTCCTCTCCCATAAGATTTCTTATTCCAATCTCCTCCTTAGGATTCAGAAAAGGAGGGGATTTCTCTGAGGGAGACTTAGGAAGAAATTGGCAGATTCCTCTAGGAGGTGAAGGAGGGGGTGAGGAGGAAAGAGATCAGATTGGTGGAGGAGAAGAAACCATGATGTTCAGTCTCTGAGCCAAATCAAAGATCCCAAAAGAAGAAACTGCAGGGGGAATGTGGTCAGAAAGGATTGATGAACACAAGAAGATCTTAAAATTTAATATAAACCCGTGTTTTCTCTATCCTTTGTTTCCTGTTGAGTGCATGTGTTGGATTCGTTTGTTTTAAGGTTCATGTTGGGTCCTTCTCAATTCCTCAGCACAATTTAGGATAGACCTGGAGGCTGTGCTTTGTGAGTTTTTGAAAAACCAGTGGAGGGCTCGGTTTGATTCCCTGTCAGTGGTGAGGAACAGACATAGCAGAGGTCAACAAAGGGCCCTGGAGGGAGGGAATCTATGGGTTGTCAGCCTGGAACATTCCTGATAATCTCTGGAAGGCTTTGAAGGCTGTGAAACACACAGAGAGAAATATTATCCACAGGTCAATGTCGATGCAAATCTCAGCTGATGATCCAGATTCTACAAGCAAGTGTGAAAAGCCTGACCTTGGGCTTTGAAATTCGTCAGACCAACACTTTATTTTGTTTGGAATCTTCTTCTTACTAAATGTTGATTTTGAATAGATTGCACAACCATTTGAAGCTCATCTGCATGTGGCACATTAAAAGCTCACTCTCGGGGCCCTTGTGATGAAGGATTGAGAGATACATGTGGCTGGCGATAACTATCAGTGATTTTTTTTTATTTGTCCAAGGTGTGGAAGAAAGAACAAAATTATTGAGAACCAAGACTCTCTCTCCACAGCCCAGTTTCCGGACTGTTCTTCTGAATGTTACTTTTGGAAGGTGTCTCAAATTGCATGTATCACTTCCAGAGTGATCCCAACCCAGTGTGGGGGGCTGTGTGTGATGTTTCCACCTAAGATGAGGTTCTGTTATCCTGAGAAGTGCTTAATTTCTCTGTGGGGAGAAACTCCATGCACAGATGATGCAACAAGGCAAAAGGGATTTGAATAAACTCCAAAATGAGTGGAAATTCTATGAACTGTCCTAGACAATGAAAGAGGAAAAAAGGGAGCATACTTAAGAAAGGAGACCCCCCCCCCAAGATGGAATTGCAATTTTCCGTAAATTTCCATGCCCAAAGCTTATGGTTTTCAAATTCTCTATGATTTCAGAGATGTGGTGACTGGCATGACTCATCCTCTTGTTTTATTAAAGAGCAGAGTTTTTTGTATTTCTCTTGAGCGTGGATCAGTTTTGAGTTTCCTGAAGAAATGGAAAGCATAGGAATTCAAATTCCATCCATTTAACTCTGTGGGGATAAAAACTACCTTTAAGGGCTGACTTGCACCCTACCCCCACACCTTGCCTCTGAAATTCATATGCTAAAGTCCTGAGCCCAGTACCTCAGCAGGTGTACTTGGAGATAAGGTCTTTACAAAAGTAATTCAATTAAAATGGGGCCTTTAGGGAAACTGGGTCTGAGATGTGGTCACCTACTAACCCAGGGGAGTAGTGGGGGGGTCCTCTTCTCTTGGGCCTCAGAAGGAACCGATCTGATGACAGCTTGATCTCAGACTCCAGGTCTCCAGAACTGGGAAAAATAAATTTCTGTTTACGCCCCCAATCTGTGGTGCTTTGGTTAGCTTCCTTATCAAACTCATACAGCCAGCAAGCATCGCAAATGCACCCTTTTCCAGCACTCAACTTCACGAAAAAGTAGGTGGAGATAAGAATGGGTAGGTATCTTGTCCTCTCTCGGAGTCTTGATTTGTTCCAACGTTCATTATATGATGCTCTTTGTCAAAGGGCAAATTTAATAAATTTGTCAATGGAGGTTTTTGGAGCAAACCTTACACTTGAATGGTGAACCTTCTGAATTGCCTCCTTGTCTGCTGAAGTGGTGTCTGTGTAGGTGCACACATATGAATATGGAATTTGTGTAGATTCACAAGGTCTTGTCAACGTGACAGCAAAAGTCCTTGGCGTAAAGCCAGCGAACTCTGATCCTTCTTAAGCATGTGATGTCCTTACTGATGGTGTTTGTGCACTGGCAAAATAAAACCCACCTCTCAACCGTGGTGAGGGTTAATGGAAATATTGTATTTGAGACATCTAATTCAGTGCCTGCCCTGGCTATGACACCAGTGGCTCTGATTTTCCGTAGGATGCTTTGCAACAGCACTGGGGTGCCTGCCAGAGTGCCGGGATTCTTATTCTTGGCATGTGTCTGTCCTGATTTGGTGTCCGCTGTCTCTTTCAAGCTCATGTTCACCACGCGTTTACCATTCCAAGCAGTAGCACAGCTACTGAATATCTCAAATGACTTCTTCACAGCACTCCCTTCAAAGAGCTTAGAAAGACTAAAGGGTTCTAGAGTCAAAGTCGTGGTATAATAAGGAAATGAAGGGATTTGCTTTATAATCTGACTCAAATGCAGTAATGTGAGTGAATTCACTTCATTCAGCAGCTTTGAAATCCAGTGATTCCACAGGCACAAAACATTCTGCGGAAGATTGTGCTGTGATTTTTTTTTTTTTAATTTTTTTTTTCAGCGTTTATTTATTTTTGGGACAGAGAGAGACAGAGCATGAACAGGGGAGGGGCAGAGAGAGAGGGAGACACAGAATCGGAAACAGGCTCCAGGCTCTGAGCCATCCGCCCAGAGCCTGACGCAGGGCTCGAACTCACGGACCGCGAGATCGTGACCTGGCTGAAGTCGGACGCTTAACCGACTGCGCCACCCAGGCGCCCCTGTGCTGTGATTTTTAACTAAAGGTTTCACATCAGAGAAAGATATTAGTTGTTAACACTGTTTAATGTTGATCAGTGAACCAGGGATTCGATTCATAAATTTTCAGCCCTAAATATAAAGATGCCTCTTGAATAGATAAGAAGAGAGACGAGCATTTAAATGCAATCCTTTCCCCATGTGCTGACTCATTAATTCTAACGGAAGACGCCTCTTTTGATTAGACAAGTCATTCTTAGACAATCCAGACAGTGTCTCCTGAAGCTTTTAGGATGCATCTGTAGGGAACAAACATGTATTACGTTTTGCACATTTCTCTGGGGTTGACAGGACAGAGTTTAAAGAAATAGCAAACTTTGATAGATGCAATCTTCATTTTGATTGTTGGTAGGCTGTTAATTTCATCTGTTTGATCATTTTCCCCGTTCAGACATCCATTCTTTCATTCATCCTTGATAAGCTATGTTCAAGTATTATACTGAGTTTTTGGTTAAAAAAAAAAAAAGCATAAATACTGCATAATCTCTGCCCTCAAAGACTTCAGGTCGAATAGGAGGGTTAGATGTGTTGAAAAATGAGAATCAGTCATGGTAGAGTCCCACAGCAGCAGCAAGTGCAAAATCAAACAATGAAAACAAAGTAAGACTGAAGAGTAAGGGTGTGGATGGAAGCATGAATCACTCCTGCCCGCGGACGGACGCTAGGGGAGGATTCACATGCACAGGGCTCTGACAGGTGGTAACGCATCATCCAAGTTTTAAAGAAAAGACGTGGCATATATACAGGTCCATTTATTTTAAAGACAATAGAAATAGGAAATACATTCGATAATAATCTAATTGGGGACAGTCTGTCTTTGAGACCGTGGGGATGACGGAGAGGAGCAGCTTGCCTTTCCTATATACAAGCGGCTTACAATTCTGGGAATCATCCATATGTATGCTGAGTGCCCCCTCTGTCATGACCAGCCCGTACCATGATATTAACTGGGCATTTTCTACAGGTCGTTATAAATGAAGCCTTTTGCTAAGCCCCTATTTTTTAATTGGTGCTCTGAAACTTTATTGTATTGCTCTTTGCCAGACTTCTTTTAAATTATTTTAGCACAATTTTAGATTTCCAGAAAATTCTCAAGATAGTACAGAAAGAGTCCATATACTCTACACAGTTTCTATTACTAACATCTTACAGTATATTTGCTGCAATTTATGAGATGATATGGGTACATTATTATTATGTAAAGTTTATCATTTATTCAGATTTTCTTAATTTTTGCCTAATGTCCATTTTCTGTTCCAGGATCCCATCCAGGATATCAAATTACATTTAGCTACGTGTCTCCTTGGACTCCTCTTGACTGTAACAGGTTTTTAGGCTTTCCTTATTTTTGATAACCTTGACAGTTTTGAGGACTACCGGTCAAGTATTTTGTAGAATGCCACTTAACTGGGATTCGTCTGATGCTTTTCTCGTAATTAGTTATGGGTTTGGGGGAGGAAGACCACAGAGATAAAATGCCATTTTCATCACATCATATTAAGAGCACATATTATCAATGTGACATATCAACTCAACCTTACTCCCATGGCTGAGGTCTTTATCAGGTTTCTCCACTGCAAAATTACCCACTTCTCTCCCTTTCATACTGTACTCTTTGAAAGGAAGTCACTACACACAGCTCACATTTTAGGACTGAGGGGCTATGCTCTACCTCCTTGCGAGTAAAGTGAATAAACAAATTATTTGTACTTCTGACGGGAGACGTGTCTGTTTTCCTCCACTTATTTATTTATTGAGTCATTTATTCACATCAGTATAGACTCAGAGATACTGATTTTATACTTTGGGTTGTAATCCAATAATTTCTTTTGGTGCTGAGTTTGGTACAGTTTTGGCCACTGGGGGGGTGGGTCTTTTGCTGAGTTCCTGTGCCCCCTTCACAGAAATTGCCACATGTACCAGTGTTAGTGTTATTTTACTTTTTTAACACTTACTTTCTGGCATGATAAATGCCCCCTCTGCATATTTTTATGCTTTTTCCATAGATGTGGAAAGTGAGGCTCCCACTGACTTCGTGATATGACAAAATATCCCAGTTATTGAGTAAGTGACCCACGTTTCAACGTGAAGCCTGTCTGGCTCCAGAATCTCCACGTTTCACCATTATAATCCCCTGCCCGTGAAAGACCGTTGGATAAGTTCTTCGACCTAACCATTTTGAAAAAGAATGGATTCCTAAGAGTCTATAATGTCATCACCCCCATAATTTTGAACGTCACACTATCTTAGGTATTTTATGTTCTTCGATGGTAGTTTACTCATTCAATACATATGTTTGGGCACCTACCGTTGCCCACATGCTCTCTTGGAAGCTGCGATAGATCAGAAGGCAAGTGCAAGTGAACACGGTCAAGGACTCCCCTGACAGTTCAAAGCCTAGGGCTGTGTGACATTAATTGGGCAATCACACCAAGATTTGAGGATTACAAATGTGTGATAACCCTTCTGGACATCAGAGGTCCAAAATCAGCTTCACTGGGCTAAAATCACAGTATGCATCTGCCAGGGCTATCATAACAAAACACTACAGACTGGGCTATTGAAACAACAGAATTTATTTTCTCCAAGGCTGAAGGCTGGAAGTTCACGATCGAGATGCCAAGAAATTCAGTTTAAAAAAAAATTCTTTTTTAACATTTATTCATTTTTGAAAGACACAGAGAGAGACAGAGTGCGAATGGGGAAGGGGCAGAGAGAGAGGGAGACACAGAATCTGAAGCAGGCTCCAGGTTCCAAGCTGTCAGCATGGAGCCCAATGCGGGGCTTGAACTCACAGACTGCAAGATCACGACCCGAGCCGAAGTCGGCCACCCAACCGAGTGAGCCACCCAGACGCCCCAAGAAATTCAGTTTTTGATGAGGTGTCTCTTCCTGGCTTATAGAAGGCCACATTTGTGCTATGTCCTCAGATGCCTTTCTTCTGTGTATACATAGGGAGAGAGAGAGAGTTCTGGTGTCCTTTTGTCTTCTTATAAGGACACCAATTCCTATCAGATCAAGGCCCGTCCAATGACTTCATTTAACCTTAATTACCTCTCTAACGGCCTCATCTCCCAATACAGTCACAGTGAGGTGACTTGGCTTCAACGTGTGAAGTTTGGGGGTACACAGTTCAGTTCATAACAGACACTTAGGTTTGGAGAACAGAACTAAACCCAGGGCCTGAATAACCAGAGACCCCAGCTACTTTAGAAATTTGCAAGGTACCAGACAAGAGTTGACTAAAAATGCCTGTCACTGGTTAGAAGAGCAGTAGGCTGGCTGTGAGTGTCTGGGGGGAAGTGTCCCCCTAGCAGGGCTCAGAGCTCGAGGATTCCATTGTAGTTCATCAAAATTCCAACCGAAACCACAACCCAAACAAATTAGGATGCTCCTATCTCCTGCAGGGCAACAGATGATGCCCAAGGCACAGTGGGCATGAAACACACACCAGGAGGGGGAGAAATAAGTACCAACAATATTTTAATTACCCTTTCTTACACTTAATGCTATAAACGTCTCCTGCTGTGATTGTGTTGGGAAGGGGTTATAACGTTTTGGTCCTCTGAAAAAAAGCCATCTGACTATGGCCCACATTCCTTAGAACAGAGCCTATGTCTTGCAGATGGCATAATCATCCTTGAAATCACTCCATCTTTTACTTTAAAGCAATTTAAGAAATCAGATCTAGCAACAGGCAAAGAGCCTCTTCAAAAGTCTTTAATAATAGTGCACCCCTGAGCAGGTGGGGTGAGTGGTAGAATGGAAAGAGATTAGCTCTGGAAACAGAAACCTTAAATGAAGTCCAGGAACCTCCTCTGACCATGACCTTCTGGGATTTGCTTAAACTCTTTGAGCCTCAGTCTCTGCATCTGTAAAATGGCAATCTCCAGTTTACAAGCTGACAAGTTTGTGCTGGCAATTCTATGAGATTCTGTCCTCCAAGCTCTTGGCAAAGCTCTCGTCATGTGTAAAGCAGAAGCCCTAAAATGTCCTTCCAAAAGAAACACTGTCTTTGAACTTAGCCAAGCTGAAGAGGAGGAAGGATTCTGAGCCCTGGGATATGACTCTCCACTGGGAGAGGTGCAGGCTTGGGGTCAGACATAGACTTCAATCCTTAGTCATTCCTTACTGGTGATGATTTGGCATTTTTCCTAATCTCACTAACCTTTAATCTGTTAACATGAGTTTTCTTTACATGACGCTACAAATATCTTCTTCTCTGGCTACTAGGAGAATTACAAATACACATTGAGCAGGACACAGTGGCTTCAAGAAACAGTAGTTTTGTTTCCTTACTTCCTCTTACGTGTGGCTTAGCCACGGAATATGAGGTCCCATGACTCTGGATGATAGAAACATTCATGTTCTTTCACTAACGTTTGGTATTCTTTGCACCAGAGCCAGGAACTCAGATTAGCCTGAGCCTACAGGTATATACAATTATGGAATCTAAGAAAGTCCAGGGTATTTCATATTTACTCCCTTTTAGCAGGACAGGGTTAGGAACCCCAGTGGGGTGGTCACAACCCTGTAGATATGTGCAGAATCTGAGTCACCGGGAAACTAAGTTACGGTGTGTTTCCAGGTGTATCAGATTCAGCATAGAACTGAGGCAACGAACTGCATTGTTTCTACGTAAATTTAGCTTTGCGTTCCCTGAGAGAATGATTACATGTGTTATTTTTCACACACCCATGGACAGGCAGCCAGAGTAAGTCCCAGCTTAAGAACAGGCCTTTGGCCAACAAGACACAGATTGCAAGGGATCCAGGGTAACCTGCACGGAGTGCGCCTGCCAGCTCTGACATATTGTCTTCCTGCGAAGGCACTTAGCTCCGATCTACCACTGATCTGGCTGTAATTAAAACCCAGCACAGTTTATAAGAGGTGTCATTTAATTTGGCTGACCACTGAGATACAAGAAAAAGATTTATTAAGATGTTTGAGAGGACTTAAATTCTGAAGACACATTTGTAGTATATTTTCTGACCACAGTAATTGTCTTGAATATAATTTTATTGCTACTATGTTATATATAAATATACACACACACACATTAGAGAGAGAGAGAGAGAGAGAGAGAGTTTATTAGCCACAAATATAGCCTCTTTGTGTCACTGGAAAATTTGGGATACCCCATAAGGATAATGGGGTATTGGGCTAATGCAAGAGCTATGGTTTTACGGGAGTCAACTCTGGGTCTCTTCATAAAGCTCCAGAGGTTCCCTCAGGTGGGCCTTGGAGGGTCTTCTGGGGACAGCCTGAAACATCCAGGAGCATGAATGAATCTGTGGGGGCTTTCAAATGAAATACAGAATGAGACAGAAAGACAGAGAGCAAAATCCATTTTGTAATAGATTTTCAAATAGCCATGCAATATCAGTATCAATTCAAATTTCAAATAAAATCACTTCCTAGTTCCAAAATTGATGTTAATTAGAGAAGAGCACCGAGACATGGCTATGTGGCTTACAGATCTTGACAAGAAAAACGAAACAGAAACCCTACCATGGAGACCAAGACTCCTGGGATGAAATGCAAAGGACAGGGGCAGAATTCCAGTTCCAGAGATGGGAGACGCATGTGATGGAGAGAAAGAGACATAGCACATTCCCGAGCGCTGGGTATGGCCATTTACATTAGGGCCAGGCTGGAGGCAAAAAAGCTGAGCAGAGAAGCCTCCTAGGAATCCTGTTGCCCTGGCCAGCCCACCAGATCCTGGGTCTTGGAGGGTGTGCGCTTCAAATCTCACCCCATATCGATTCCCTTTTATCAGGACAGGGTGAGGGACCCTGTGGGATGGTCCCAACACGGTAGACTGTCTATGCAACCTGAAACTCAGAGCGTGTTCCCACATGTGTCATATTTCTCACCAATGTTTCAATAAGTCACGCCCCGCTACTCCCCCTGTCCCTTTGCACATAATGTTATTACAACCTGGGATGCTTTTCCTCCCCTTCTCAGGATAGGCCAGGCTTGTTTCATTTTCCTTTCCAATGAATTCCTCTTCCCTAGTCTTTCTTGAACTGCCCCCTTCACAGTGACAGACAGAATGAGTGTGTGCCTGCTCTAGACCTCCCTGGCACCTTGCACCGCTGTGAGTGCTGAACCTGTCTCATTGGGTCATAGGTTCTTGTTTACTTGAGTTTTCTGACCAGTCTGAGCTGACCGAAGGCATCCAGCACAGTCACAAAGACATAACAAATCATCGAGAGAGATTTGCTTTTTTATCGGCTTATAGGGAAATCTGAAATTGTTTGCAAGTTTAAAAATTTAGTCTCCTAGCAGCATCTGCCAGCAGGAAGCAGGCCCTGTGTCACGGGCTTGTGACTGAATGCCCCAGGTTTAATCTCTGATGGGTTCATAGAAGAGATAGCAGAATGCTAAGAAAGGGAAACCACCCACTAGGCCCCGCAGAAGTGGAGCTCTGGTACGAGTAGCCAGGCTGCCTCAATCAGTTGAGCATCTGATTTCAGCTCAGGTCACGATCTCAGGGTCCATGAGTTTGAGTCCCGTGTCAGGCTTTGAGCTGACAACTCAGAGCCCGGAGCCTGCTTCAGATTCTGTGTCTCCCTCTCTCTCTGCCCCTCCCCCATTGCACTCTGTCTGTCTGCCTCTCTCTCAAAAGTAAAAACATAAAAACATTTTCTTAAAAAAAGTGGACCTCTGGTAGAAGAAACAAATAAATGCAGGAAAGATTCTCCCCAGACGCAAAGCCCTAAACCAGGGACTTGCAGTCCCACAGCCTTGGAAAAGAGAGCAAAATAAGCTGCAGGATGAAGTTCAAGTTTAATCCTGAGGAGCTGTGGGGCTCACATGGACCCTAATGAGCCATGGGATGGTACACAGTATCTTTGGGAAGGTTTGTCTGTGGGCAGAAGATAAAGCGGCCATCGCCGTGGCCAGAGCAGGGTTGAGGGGTACAGAGGGGCCCTGGGGAAAGGAGAAGACATAATCCAGAAAGGCACAGTCAAGAACAGGGTCCACAGATGAAATGCAGCACCTGCTGGGCATGGGTTTCTACACCACAAGTATTAGAATATGTTACCTTAGGTAAACCCTTATGATGATTTCATGCCCAAGAAACAGGCATCTCAGTTTTGCACCTGAGGATGCTGAGGCCTGGGATTGCTGAAGTGACTTATCCCCAAATCACACATCACCCGCACTGGCCATTTCTCTCCGTTCCCTTCCACTCCCTTGCTCTGCTCTTCTGTTTGGCGGCATTCTGATCCCTGATAACTACATTTCCAAGACTGCATTGCCTTCTCATTTCCCACTGGTTTCAATGAATGGAAGGCACTGATGGGACAGTGAAGGCTAGATGATCAGAAAATCCAGGCTACTGTCTCCTCTCTGTCTCTGTCTCTCTCTCTCAGCTTAGGTGGCACCTTGGAAGAGTCGCTGGGCCTGTGTGATTCCAGCTCCTGCCGCCCAGCCTTCCTTCTGGGTCCCACCTCCTCCAGTGGCCCCTCCTCCCAGGTTCCTGCTTCACCCATTTGCTCCACTCCAGCCTCTGGTAAAGCCAGCAGCTCCTCCCTTATCCCTCCAACCCAAGGGTGAAGACTGCATTACCCAGGTATCACCATACCTGCAACAAGCTTTCCACGTCAAATCTCCTCTAAGGAGCTAACTGGTATAGTTCTTATTCCCTGGCGATGCCTTGACAGACACATCTCTTAAGTGGACTAAGCTGGGTAAGAAAACCGAGGTGCCCTGATTCTCTGGTATGTGGCCAGTCAAATATGAAGCGGTAACAAGGTTACAACCAAGATTGCACACCATTCCGGGAAAGGGCCGTGTTTTAGGCTCGTGAGCTATGGAGTCAGGCCTGCTTAACTCTCTGTATCTGTAGTGTAATCACAGCCATCGACCATGCATGAAAAATACAGGCATAGCTCTGTTCCAATAAAACCTTATGTATAAAACAGGTAGTGAGGCAGATTTGGCCCCCAGACTTTCGTTTTTGCTGGCCCTCGAGACAAACTGAACAGGGTGTGAGGGCAAACCGCATGGGTTCCACTGGCTAGGAGAGCAGCTGCTGAAGGTTCATGTTCCTTTCGCCGGGGAGATTCTCGGAAGAACTCAGCAGGAACAGAGTTAACAGACTCTTGACTGTAAAGCTCCGGGAACCCATCTGGATGGCGGAATGCTAATCACAGACAATGAGAGAAGCTGGGGCTGAATCAGATGTTTTGCCCCATTTCCTCAAACTTGTCAGTGAGGATGGAATCTAGCATTTGCAGTAATTAGATCCTTTTTATTGAGAAGAGAGGAAAAGAGGGAGGGAGGGGAGAGAGAGAGAGAAAGAGAGAGAGGGAAGGAGAAGGAGAATGAGGGAGGGAGGGAGAGATGGAGGGAGTTAGCTAGGAATTAGGACCTTCTCTCACTGGAAAATACCAGTAGCTTTCAGGTTTCTTTGGTGAAGAATTAACGGAGTGTCCAGCTAAACGAGTAGAGAGCCACCTTTTGATTCTTGCCTGAAGGGAAACTGGTTTTTCTATGCAAGCATATCTGCAGGCTTTAAAAACAAAACGAAACCAAAACTCTCCAAAAACCAGCCTGCTATCCATTTAGGAGTGAGGAGACCCAGTTTTTGCAACCACTTTAAGTGCATGATCTGGGGAGTCCCCTCCCCTCTCTGGACTTTACTCAGAGTCTTTCAAGAGCCTGCCGCACATTCGTGTCACGTTGACCTCCTTTATAGGGTGCCCCTGACCTGTGGGTGTTCGAGTCCAATTCCCAGGGCCCGAGGGAAGCTGGCAAGGATCCTAGTCATGAAAGCTTGTGCCAGAGACCGGGGTGCTAGAAGCCGGATAAGCCAGAAGATGAATGGACCCAGAAAGGCACAAGGCCTCTTGATGCAACACCGAAGTGTGTATCCTGTTCAAGAAGGGGAAAGCCAAAGTCAGACCTAACGGACAGGCATTCCTGAAACTTCTGGAGGTGAAGTGTGACATGAGCTGAGGTACGGAGTGTCATAGACAGCGGACAGTCAGGGCCGGTGTTGGTGTGGAAGATGGCCACACCTTCACTCCCCGCTTCCTGAGGACCGGACCACACGCCTGTGTGACGGGTACCCAGAGACAGACGTGGACACACACAGAACTCTGTGCGTTATACAGGAAATAATCACAATGGGGACTTAGAAGCCCGTGCTGAGGCCCAGTCTTGGCACTTAAAAACCACTGGGATGTCTAACACAAATATCTCTACAGGTAGAGCCTGGACATTAAGTCAGGGTGGATGATTATTTGCGTACTCAAAAATATATGTATGTAGATGCCAGCCTGTGTGTGTGTGTGTGTGTGTGTGTGTGTGTGTGTGTGTGTGTGAGGAGGGAGGGGACGCTTGAGTGCAAATGCCTTCTAACGCCGCTTTCAACCTGTGAGCTCTCAATGTTTGACGCATTGATTTCTGTCTTGATTGGAAGCTAAAGTGGGCTATTTAAATAAATAGCAGGGAACAAAGCATACATTTGTCTTTTAAGGATTCATTAATCATTTCTCATGGCTTTCTAGAAGATGTCAGATAGGTATTGAATAAAAGATTTATTGTAACAGGGATCAGTTAATCTGGCTTTTTCCTTACCCAGCCACAGATGGAGACACGCTTGGGAGTCAGATCATTACACACACACACACCCACATACACACATGCACACGCACATACATAGCTACATTCACACATAAGCATATTTAAATCTAAATGTAAGTACATAGATAAGTGTACATCCATTCATCAAGTATTTACTGAGTGCTTGCCATGTATGAGGCATTGAGGCATATATATATATATATATATATATATATATATATATATATACCCACACACATTTACAGAAACTGAGATTATAAACGGCAAATTTTAAACATGAAGGAGTATAATGGACACATTCATACTGGTGGTTTGAGCGATATATAAAACACATCCCAAAACATTCTCTGACAATATAAAGCCAAACATAAGAAACATTTTTAAATTAAGTGTGAACATTTCCAAACCACACAGGATGTGCGGTCATCTACATTTTATACAATTAAAGCCACCGCGATTCGTTCTTGTTCCGTTTCCCCATCGCCTGCTGCAGCCAGCACTGGGCCCACGTGGGCGGATGCCCTCAGGAGGGTTCACAATCTGTGGGGGGGTTTTCAGGCCTTAGTACTGACCTCATGTATGCACTATAATTTACAATGTAGAAGAGAATTGATGGAAGAAACCTCAGCATGTACAATAAGATTATTCCTAAAAGTTGAGCTCAGCTTCAGCAAAGTGATTAGATCTGTGCAAAGCATCTCTTGTCAGAGTGGGACAGGTGCCCAGTCGCTCCCGGATGCCCTGGGGCCCTTGCTTGGCTCTACTCACTGCTCGCTTCTGGAATTTGAGGCCCGCAAGCTTCCCCCTTGAGCTTCTCAGAGTTGGGAACATTCCAGAAGGTAAGTCTAACGGCCACCTGAGGATCTGCACCGGGGCTGCATTACAATGGCTACAATTCCACTTTTATCCGTTTGGGTCAAGGATCTGTTTTGAAGACGCGGCTCTGCCTTTGCTAAAATGTATCTTCAAGCCCCCCACTTCCACTGAAGGTGGAGGACAGGGTGAGATGCAGATTCAGGTAGACTCCAGCTTCCCGGCTAAGGTCTCCCTGACCCCGTGGGATCCTCTCCCATTCCCATTCATGGAGCTGTCCCCGGACACAGAGGCGCAGTCATTTGTCCCAAATGAGCGAGATGGACCAGAACACAGCCCCAGTGGCCTGTACCTCTACCTCTACCTTGAGCCTCACCCACGAGGGACCCAGAACCAGGACAGAAAGAGGCAAAACACCGCCTTTGTTTTCCCCACCAGGACTTCAGGGTGCAGTGGGAGTGGACCTCGTGAAAGGAGATTTCCAGAAGGAGCAAGGAAGCCTAGCTAAGAGATGTCTTCTTAAAAATACCGGGAGGCCACATGGGAGGAGGAATTCATGCACGTCCTCGTCGCAAGAAACAATAAACTTTTAGAAACTTTTCAGCCAGCTGCAGCCCTCAGCCTGGACTTAACTGCACCCTGCCCATGGCAACCAGATGATCCTCGTTCTTGATTTCAAGAGGAGCCAAGGCAGTTTAACAAGCATCCACCCCTTGCTGGTACATCAGCCCAGTCAACCCATTAACCCAGTTTCAATCCCTGTTCCGCACGGAGGACCCGAGCCACAACTGTATCCTGACCTCTGGCCTGTATGATTCTGTTCCCTCTTCGTCTTCTTCAGACAGGAGTCAGGCTTCTCCCTGAATCTGTCTCTAATTGCCCAAACCCATGCCCGTTTGCTTACATTTTCGGTGACTTCGTTCTTGGGCCACAGCTTTTTCACACAAGCACAAAACTTGTGCGAGTGTATGCATCGTGGTGCTGGACGGTGTGATGTGGCGTTCGGAGTCAGGGGAAACTCCTGAGGCGGCTGCAGGTGGAAGTAACGGGGGGTTTGTGGAGCTGGAAGCGTGAGTGTGGGTTCTGGAACAGACACTAATCCGGCCGTCGGCACTACACGGGCGTTGAGGATTTCGTTTCAGCGTCTGCAAACGAAAGGGCCGTAGACAGAGAAATAGCACTTGCGTTAGGAGTTAGGATATATTTCATGTACATCTGTAAAATGGCCTTTTCCAGGGTCAATTACAATAAGTCGCGGGCACAGTGGCATTTCTCCGAGTGCGATCTGTGCGTATCGGATCCTTACGCCACCAGAATCACTCGATCGCTCACTGCAGCAGATGTTCTGGTACCGTCGCCTGGCCACAGAATCAGAGTCTGCACTTTTCACAGCCACAGGACCTCTGATAAAAATTCGAAAATGGAAATTCTGTCTTTCTCTTTATTACTTGAAGTCCATTAAGGGAAGATGACAAAGATTCTGACCCCACACAGCACTGATATTTGATTCTCAAGAGTCCATACGTTGTTTTGCTGCAATTGAAGGAGTCAAGTCCTTTCGGGGCCTTCTTTTTTTTTTTTTTTTTTCCCCAGGTATACAGAATATCATTTTTTTTTAATTTTTTTGAACTTTATTTTATTTTATTATTTTTTTTAAATATATGACATTTATTGTTCGGGGCCTTCTAATCGACACTGCAGGCATGGTCCAGAAATTTCTCTAGGGCTGCTGAGCAGCGTCCATTCCTTTGACCCTCCCTCCCCTTTACAGAGCTCCTCATGCACATTAGGAACTACTAGTAACATCTCCTTACTCTCCTTCAATAGCCCCATGAAGTGGTCAGGCCCTGGGTTTCGCCCGGAGTCGCCAGTTCATAGTAAAAGGAGATTTCCATGAGATGGGGGGCATGCTGGTTCCCAGTGGAGGGGACTGAAAACCAGAGCCATTGTCAGTACCCTTGAGAGCCTCTACAGGATGTGTTGGGTTCTCTTTGGCAAAGGGGAAGTTTTCAATGACATTCATATGCTTTCTGCAATCTGGCCACGTGGAGACCTGTATGCTTCTGGTCTTCCACCAGTCCTCGCTAGACCGTTGGACTTGGCTTCCAGCTCTCGGCCATGTGTCATTTACCATCACCCTCAAACACTGCCAGCCTCTGCACTGCCTCCCGCACACATTCCCAATACCTAGCCCTGTCGTTCAAAGGCTTCCGTGTTGAGGTCCTTACTCATCTTTCAAATCTGAGTTTACAATATTATTTCATATTAGGATGTCTGGATGGCTCCCTTGGCTAAGTGTCCTAATCTTGATTTCGGCTCAGGTCGTGATCTCACAGTCTGTGAGTTCGAGCCCTGCCTCTGGCTCTGTGCTGACAGCGCAGAGCCTGCTTGGGATTCTCTCTCTCTCCCTCTCACTCTGCCCGTCCCTAGCACACATGCATTTGCACACTGTCTCTCCCTCTCTCTCTCTCCCTCTCAAAATAAATAAGTAAACTTTAAAAAAAACAATATTCTTTCATATTAAGTCTCTGTCAAAGCACAGTGGGTCAATCAGTTGCTCAAAGACACCGCACTCTTTTCTACCATCGGGCCTTTGCCTAGGCTTTTCACAAGCCTGTAACGTTCTCACTGTTCATATATAGACAGGTGTATTTCATTTTATTGCTTTTTACTTTGTCGTGCTTCACAGACACTGAATTTTTTTTTTAACTAATTGAGGGCTGGTGGCAACCCTGCAGCGAGCACGTGTATAGACAGGCGCATGCCTTCTCCAGCAGCATTTGCTCATTTCCTGCCCCTGTTACATTTTGGTAATTCTCATAATATTTCAAAGTGTCTCACTAGTATCACGTTTGTTGTGGTGATCTGTGGTCAGTGATGACCACTCTGAAGCTCAGATGTTGGTTAGCAGTTTTAGCTATGAAGTATCTTTTCACGAAGTTGCGCACATTGTTTATTTTAGACATAAGTCTATTGCACACTTAATAGACTACAGCACAGTGTAAACATAACTTTTATAGGCACGGGGAAACCTGAAAGTTCATTTGACTCCCTTTATTGTGAAATTTGCTTTGCTGCAGTGGTCTGGAACCAGACCCGAGGTATCTCTGAGGTACGTTTGCAGCTGGGTTATAATCTTCTTCCGGGCATACTTTAATCTTATGCACTTGATAAGACTTCTTTCCGTTTGTGAAGCCTCAGTGGTCTCCTGTTACCTCTGTCCTTTCATCAGGGTTATTGTCTGTGCTTCTTCTTTGGTCCATGTTTCATTTTCCACTATAATATTCACCTTCATGGTTACTTATGACCTTGGCCTGGATTCCTGAGCCAGTGGCACAGTATGTCTTCCCCATTCTGTTTAACCCACCCTTTAAACTGTAGAATTAAGATTTCCTGGGGGTTGTGTTGTTACAAAGTGAATTATCATTGTGGAGGAAAAGATTATTATTTGAACACAGGTTGTTTCCAACCAAAGAGTGAAGGTTATGCCAGGGAGAGGGAGAGAGATGACAGCTGCTGGCAGAGGTTTGGGTACCAAGAAGTACTCAGGGGTGGTGGTGTGCACAGGTGGCTGTGCAGAGAACTTTCTCCAGCGAGGACCTCTGATGGGAGAACACAGCTTTTGGAACAGAGCCCGACGTGATCTCGGGCGTGTAGATACTCGGTGAGAAATGAATACCCCACTTCTCTCTATTGACCTTGAATGAATGTGAAATAAGCTACTTGGACTGCCATAGACTGAATCCATAGACATCCTAGTTTGGATGCAAAGAAATTCACTCAAATGGCTCCAATTGAAAATAGGCATCCTTGTCAAATGGGGTGGAACACGTGAGCTGAGATTGAATGGTTGTGAATCAGATGTTCCCACTGAAAATCCGATCATTCAAGTCAGGGGACACCAGCAGTGCTGCTTGTGGCAGATGGCACTCATGCTTCCTACCTGCATGCCCAGCATCTGACTAAACATTTAGCCCAAGAAGAAAGAAGCCCTATAATTTTTCCATCACTGTCTGTATAACCTGGGGATAGCCGTTCCCTTTCGTCTGGTTTGTTTTTTGTTTTGTTTTGTGTTGCTCTTATTATCTTCATCTATTAAGTAGATAAATCATTACCCACCATGGGACTGCAGGCTCATGGGACTATAAGTTCACATAAGAGCAAGGCTCTGGCCACAGTTTACAAATATTAAGATGCTACCAGGTTCACAGGTATATTATACATTTGTGGAGATGTTTTTACAGACAGTAGTATTTCCATTGCCATGGCCATCATCACAGACTGCTTCGGGGGTCGTGAGGTTCATTTAGGCAGGCAGGTAACCTTCAGCTCAGGATTAAGTCATTTGTGCAAAGAGAACTGTACCTTTTATCGGCCAGTGATGTTATTAGTTGCATTTAGCAAAATATATCTTTGTCTTGCCTAGAAGAGCATCAGACACATAGAAAGAAATAGAGAAAAAAATCCAATAATAACAACAATAAACCAATTACTTGCAGATGATCTAATGATGAAGGCAATGTTGTCTGCATTCAGGGAGCACACTTTCTGACCTGTCCTCAGTGGCCACAAGTAGGAGGGAAGAAAGAGAAGGCAGTCTCTGATGTAATCACACATGGCAGGGGGAATAGAGATGTCTAGAAGATGCTGATAGTTTGGAAAGAAAACTAAATTGAGTGTGGGAAGAATGTCAAGAGAAGTGTTATGAATCCTTCTCACACTGCTTCAGAGAGGTGGGTGGTGGGTGGTGGAAATAATCTTGCCAGAAATGAAGATAAGGAACTGATATCTTCATTTAAGCCTGTGCTCTGTAATGTACAGACAGTCCCCGACTTACAGTGGTTCAACTTAAACAATTTATCAGCTTTATGGTGGTGTGAAAGCAATCTGCATGCAGTGGAAACCGTACTTGGAATCTGGAATGTGGATCTCTTTCGGGGCTTTCTCTTCCTGAATGATTCCCTCTCAGAATCCTGGGCAGTGGCTGTGGCCACAGCTCCCGGTGAGCTAGCAATCACGAGGGCCGACAACCGACACGCTAACCATGGTCCTGCGCCCGTAAAACGATTCTGTCTGTCACTGTCAGCGCAGTGTTCAATAAATTACATGAGAAGGCCTAAACTTTAGTATAAAACAGACTTGTATTAGATGATTTTGCCCAACTGTAGACTCACGTGAGTGTTGTGAGTACATTTATGGCAGGCGTGGCCCAACTGTGATAGTTAGTCGGTCAGGTGTATTACATGCATTTTCACTTAGGATGAGTTTACTGGGACATCACCCCAAGGTAAGTGGAGGCAGATCTGTATGTATATTGGTTATTAGTTAAATATCCCAGCAGACAGATGCTGTGACAAGAAGTCCTATAGACATTCTATTATTTCTACCATCTTGGTTGCCCCTGGAGTGTCTTCTTGGGTTGAAGGTCTAGAAGAAAATGCACAGGCCTGGCCATCAGAGGCTTTGACTTAGAGTTATGGCTTTTCCTGTGTGATTTTCTTTGTGTTTCTGGGATATTATTATTATTTTTTCTTTCCATCGCTCAGTTTTCTCATCCAAAGAGTAAGAGATTGGGACAAGATAGCCTCTACTGTCCCTTGAAGTTCTCTTCTGCCATGATTCGAATAGGATATTGACTCTCTGGGGCCCCCAACAGAGAGGCTGATCCTTGTCCAGCCAATTACTACTCTCAGGGATAAGTCAATGGCAACAGTCCCTTTTGGGTACAACTATTCTCAGCAGGCCCAGAAAAATAGTTTTAGAGGCCAACGGAAAGAGTGAAATTGTAGCTCATTTCCAGGAAGGAGAGGAAGGAAAGGAATGTGGATCAGGATTCAGATCGCCCTTGAGAGATCACTAGCTTGAGTCTTTGATCCTATAAGGAGACAGCCCTAAACAAGGCAGCTCTGTGTGTGGAAAGTCCTGAGTTTGAATTCTTCTTCACCCACCAAATATGTAGTTACCACATCAGAAGCTCTGTAAATGGACATGAAATATGGGCAGATGAAATACAGCACATACATACAATGTAATATGATTCAGCCTTAAACTGGAGGATCCTAAGATCTCTGTTGCATAGTTGGAGCACAAACATGGCCATGGACAATATGTAAATGATGAGTCTGGCTGTGTTCCAAGAAAACTTTTGTTTGTGGACAGTAAAATTTAAATTTCAGATAATTTTCATGTGTTATGAAATAGTCTTCTTTTCATATGTTTTCCAACCACATTAGAAGGTAAAAACCATCCTTAGCTTTCAGGTCATACAAAAATGGGCAGTGGGTCAGATATGGTCCATGGGCCAAGGTTTACTAGTGGCTGTTGTAGAGAAAGAGTATGGATTTAGAAGCTGTTCAAAACTGGGTCCCAGTTCTGGTTGTACTTTTACACAGCTCTGTGACCCTAGCAATGGGGCTTTCCTGCCCAACATCGGATTGTTTTTCTTAGCAAATGCAGATGCTGAGCCAGTCACAGAATCAAACACAAAAAGGGACCTAGAAGTGAACACAGCCTGTTATTTTCTGATAGAAAGTGGATGTTCTTCTTTCCTTTCCCCCTTTCCTGCCTCCACAGTGATGAATAAAACTGGGGTAAGGATATTAACAGATTCAAAGTTTGCCCTAAGGATTAAATAAAATTCCTTTGAAAGCTCTAAAATAAACTGCAAAATGTAAGGGTTTTTTTTTAAATCAATATTTACTGAATATATGACTTAGTTCATAGTATGTCATGCTAAATGCAGATACTGTGCTAAGATTTTAACCTGTATAAAGTCACTGAATCCTCAGATCATCCCAGTAGTTAAGACTAATAAATCCATTTGATGGATTGGAAACTGAGATCTAAGACATCAATGGACTCTTGCCCTACGCTAAGAGTTGGTAAGTATTGTACCCAGATTTCAAAACCAGGAAATCTGACTTCAAGATTTGTCTTTAACCACTTTGCATTTTTTTATTATCTCAGATGTGGATGTGAACTCTGGGTCCACTGGGAAATGATGTACAATCTTACTATGACTATTTAATCGTTACCTTCCTCATTTCCAATGTGCAAACCAGGAGCAATTACCTACCAAACCTACTGCATAGGACCGGACCCAGAGTCAAACGTAAGCATCAAAACTTTTGCTTCCAACGTTCACTATGCAAATCCGTTGTTCAGCTAACCCGTTATTACACACTGCTCCAAGCCAGCTCAGTGGGAAGGAGAGGTAGAGTCCATAAATAAATGTAGTGTGGAAATGCAATTCCATCAGTCCCTCTTATAGCACCTGCTACTACACTTTTCTTAGTTTAGCAGAACCAACCACTGAATGTATTTAGATCAGGCAACTGATTGATAGGAACAAAAATGGTCACAGATTCGTTATTTGAAGAACTTTGAAAATGCTATGCATTCCTATTTGTGGATAAAGAACACATATACTCAAAGAGGAAGTTAGGTGAATTCACAGCTAGATAGAGCAAATGACTGAATGAGGAACAGGCAGCTAATCACATATTCAAAGCCTTTTATTTCTGAAATCACACCATTTAGCCACTTCACTTGAGGACATCTGTAAGTTAGTTCTTTTAAGCCTAGAAGCTGGTTTTTACATAAGTACTAGGATAAAGCTAAAATGGCTTCCATTCACACAACAAGCCTCCAAAAATAATTGGCTCCTTTAAGTGGACAATTTCATTCCTCCTTTTGTTTATCACAGACATCTCCAGGAGGATAAAATTGGTACTCAGCTGGCTTTGGTTCCAATGATATTTTCTTGCATATTAATGGGGAAGGATTGTTGAGGCTTAGTGACCCTGAATGAAATTGGAGTTAATGAAAAAAAAATTCAGCATCTTCTTTTTATTTCTGTACACATATTTTGTATTTCATTTACTCTATTTCAAGATATAGCTGCATAAATCCATAGCTTTATTTTGGTCATGCAAGATGACATCATAATTACAAATGAAAGGTAAATTGTACATCAAGGTACACTTTCTAAGAGAACAGAGAGAACTGACTTCACTCTAAATTATTGTGATAATGTTATCATCATCATCATCATCATTATTAGCATTATTTAAGAACCCAAATGCCTCCAACTTTTTTTAAATGTTTATTTTTGAGAGAGCACAAACTGGGGAGGGACAGAAAGAGGGGGACAGAGGATCCAAAGCGGGCTCTGTGCTGACAGCACAGCCCGATGTGGGGCTCGAACTCGTGAACTGTGAGATCATGACCTCAGAAGAAGTTGGATATTCAAGCCACTAAGCCACCCAGTTGCCCCACCTCCAGCTTCCAACTGTCCCAAGTCCAAGAAGGGCTGTTCTATAAGCAATTCAAGCTACAAATCCGATCTGGAATCCAAGAATATGCTGGTTGTTGGCAGATATATATTCATTTTTGAAAGATGAAAAAAACGATGATTTCTCTTCATCTGAGGCCTCCTGTATCATGAAGCTTTCATTGGCCATTCAGTGGTGGGTTTTCAAGCCTTAATTATAGGCACATTTGTCCCATTGTCTCCATGTGGTACAGGACAAGGAAACACAATTAGTCACATATTGTAATTAACCTTCGTGGTCTGCATGCTTTTGTAGATTTGAAGGACTAGCTGGAGACCATAAAATCCTTTGTATTACAAGGAGTGAGTCCTGGGATTCATCAACATGAATAATCAAGGTAATTTATTCTGACAAGAAAAGTGCATTGCTTTCCACAAGCACATGACCCGCATGGGGAAGAACTTAGATACGAAATATAAACTACAGATAAATGACATTTCCTTATTAATTCACGTCCTTCCTTCTCTGTGCCTTTGTTTTTCTGTCTTCCTCCTTCCCTCCCTGCCTATAATCAAGGTTTGTGGTACACACCAGAACATCAAGATGTCCTCAACTTGGTAGCTCCTGGATTTACTTTTGTAAACTACCAAAGCGATTCACTCTTGTAGTAATGAGCCACAGCGTTAAAACCATGAAGGATCTCTTCATTCAAAAGTTATTTTTTATTGTATTTTTAAGTTATTTTTAAGTTTATTTTTATTTATTTTGAGAGAAAGAGCGAGCATGTGTGAGCACAAGTAGGGGAGAGGCAGAGAGACCGAGAATCCCAGTCTCCATGCTGTCAGTGCAGAGCCCGACACAGGGCTCAAACTCACGATCTGTGAGATCATGACCTGAGCCGAAACCAACAGGCAGACACGTAACTGAGTCTGAGCCACTTAGGTGCCCCCACATAATTTTTTTTTAAGTTTTCTCTTATAACAAATTCTGTGTCAGCTGCTGAGAATCTGATTAAAACTGCATGCCTAAGAGTTAGATATAACTGTATTGTGCATTTATCCATGGAGACGGGTTAGCAGATCAGAGGTGAAGCTCTGATCTCACCAGGTCATAAACGTGTGAGTCTGGACAGACTGGATAAAACCGTGAAACCCTTAGGGGAGACTTTGTTTCTTTGGTTGTAAACATGGGCTCATCAATTCATCTCATGGGGTTTCAACTAAACCCTAACCTGATGAAGTAAAACACATAATGCTTAGTAGGAATTCAAACACCGAGTTTCCAGGGCTCATCCTTCCCTAGCCTGACTCCATCCCGGGTCTGGGAACTGAGCTGGGCTGTTACTTGCTGTCCCAGAAAGCGGGGCGCTGATCACAAAACTCCATGAGTCAGACACAAAGCAGCATATCCAAACTCATGGTTTTGAGTCAGAGGTTTTTATAAATATTTGCTGTTGAACAAAGTAATGTATGGTTGAATCATTAATATAATGAGACATCTGTGTTCCTTAAAAGCACCGCACTCTGGACAATTGTACAATTTATAGGAAAAACCTGGTAATCGGAGCACAGGACTCCAAAACTTTGTCAGTGAGTCATACAAATGACACATAACAAAAAAATAATAATAAAAGTATATTAAAAATAATATAAATAAATAAATAATAAAAGTACAGAGATCTAATAAAAATGGCAAGTTTTACACATGGTAAATGGCTGAAAACAACATAAATACTGCAACAAATGTATCCCTTTTGCCTTGAAAAAAGACCTGGAGCTTACTGATGGGTTTGGGCTTCAGAAAAACTCTGGAAGGTGAGTTGTCATGAAAGGTGCAAGGAGGGTTACCCGACACCAGATGGAAAATATTCACACCACTTTTGCGTGGGTCCCGCTCATAACCCACGTGGTGAAATGCGGTCGCTCACAGGTGTCTGAAGTGTGTATATTTTCTGTATTCCCGTGGGGCTGAGTTCAGCTGAAGTGCCCTTTGTCAATGGCATTTGATCGGTGAGGAAGTTAGTCTTTTGCTCAAATGGTTTCCTTATACAGCAACTGCATTGGAACAAATTCTGGTTTTCGTTAAGTGTCACATGTAGCTGAACTGACCATCGGTCTCATATAAAACATTAGTAATGAAGCTATCAGTTTTTGGCTACAAAAAGAACCATATTGAGGCACCTGGATGGCTCAGTCGGTTAAGCTTCTGACTCTTGAGTTCGACTCTGGTCATGATCACATGGTTTGTGAGATCGGGCCCTGCATCAGACTCTATGCTGGCAGCTCAGAACCTGCTTGGGATTTTGTCTCCCTCTCTCTCTGCTGCTCTCCTGCTTTTTGTCTGTCTCTCTCTCTCTCCGTCTCTCTAAATAAATAAATAAATAAATAAATAAATAAATAAATAAACAAACAAGCAAGCTTTTAAAAAGGGGTCAAAAATCTTAACAGATACCTCCCCTTTATCACTGTGACACTAATTTTTATATAAATATCTGCAAGTCATGTTACAGAATAAGGCTCACTGCAGAGGAGAAAAATCAAGGTTTTGTTTTTGTTACGCTGACCCTTGCTTTGTAGGTTGGGCCCAGCCCGGGTGTGGGGTTGGCTGCTGCTTTGGGAAGGCTGGGTCGGCTGTCATGAGGCTGCTAAAGACACAGCCTGTGTGACCCACCCTCTGCCCAACTCCCTTCTTTGGAGTGTGGTACATGGTGACCTTCTCTGTCCCCCTGGGGAACAGCCTAGGGCAGGACTCTGGGGAGCAGGGTTCTGGAGAGCAGAGCCCAGGGGTCCTGGGTGTTTAGAAACTGAGTGGAACCTCTCATGTGTTTTCTGCAGCTGAGAGGCTGAGCACTTTTGGGCACAAGGGTACACGGAGGTAACAGGAACAATGGGAAAAGCTGGGCTGTCAGTCAAGCAGGAAGTGTCTGCCCTTCTTTCCAGCCTAGTGACAGGTCCCTTCCCTTTTTGGGCAGCTTCCTGCTGGCCTCCACATTCCCAGGATTAAGCCTGTCCCCTCCCATCTTCTGCCCCTGCAACCGCCCCTCCCCTGCAGAGAGGCCAGAGGCCAGGATCAGGGCAGCAGTGAGGATTTAGTCAACGGGGAAAGGGAATTACTGACAGGACCAGCTCTGTAAACAGGTACAAGGTCTGGGAGGCTATGTGGCAGGGGAGATAAATATGGACAGGGAACACCTTTCCTTAAGTCCTTCCTCCTCCATCCCAGAGGACGTGGGTGGAGGAGGAGGGGGAAGAGGGAATCTTTGGCCTCTGGCTTCCTCAGCCATTGAGGAGTCAGGCCACGGCCCGGGAGCCCTCCAAGGGGGCGAAGGTGCACCTCAGGAGACCGTGAGCTAATCTCCAAGGCAGCTTAGATGCCAAGGCATCTCCAAGGCTAATCTCCAAGACAGCTTACCACATCCTCATCCACCCGCACTGTACAAGCTTTCCCTGTGTTCGCACCTTCACCCTCACGAGGGATTTTCTGCTCTCTTAATTCTAACACTGTGGTTGCGATTTTCATTTCCAGACTGTGAATCGACTGAGCATCTCTGGATTAGCTCTTTCAATTTCTTAAGTGTTTGTACAAATTCTTTGCCATTTTTGCTACTTATGTGTCATTTCTTATTATTGACTTGTGTTCTTTACATATTGTAGATCACTGGTATCTGTGCTAACCATACCTTTCTTTCCCTACTCAGTGGCTTGTCTTTTGTGACGGTTAATCCTTTCCGTCCCCTTGAAGGGATGCCAGCAGGTACTCTTTGGACTTGAACTGCAACTCTTCCCTTGGTCTTAGACTGTCAGCCTCCCCTATCAGATTCTGGGATCACTCAGCCTCCACCCTTCCACGAAGCCAATTCCTTAAAATCCAATAAATCCATTTCTCATCCTCTCCCCCTCTCTCTCCTTATTTGTTTATTCTAGGAATCAGTGTTCTAGAGTATGTGAACATTGTTTAATCACACACACACACACACACACACGCACGCACATACACACCATGTTGTTCTGTTTCTCTGGAGAACCCTCACTAATACACCTATCTAGAAGTTCTTCATTTCAGTGTGGTCAAATTTATCAATATATATTTCTATTTTTAGTGCTTTTGTGTCCCTTTTAATAACTATTTTTCTGCCTGGATGTATTGAAGGCATTTTGCTGTATAACACAGAAACTTTATAGTTTTCATTTTTAACATTTTATTTATAAGACACTTGGAAAATAATTTGGTTATGAAGTGAAGTGGACGTAAATGTTCAGCTTTTCCTCATATTGATAACCAACTTTCTAGGCAATATTTATTGAAAGCAACATTACTTATGTATTTCTCTCAAGTGATATCTTTGCCGTAAATCAAATGTCCAAATAGGACTGAGTTTCTACCTGAGTTCTGCAATTCCAATCATCTGTTGGTCTTTCATTGTACAGATTCTATAGTAGATTGATCATGGCCTTTGTATTAAGTGTTGATATCTGGGAGCACAAATCTCCCCACCATGTTCTTCTTTAAACATTATTTTCGTATTCTTAACCCTTTTTCCCTATATAAGATTTAGGAAAAATTTATTATTTTCCACACAAATATATTGGTATTTTGATGGAAAATGTATTTAAATTACAGATGTGTTTATTGAGAAAGGTGACCTTTGGTCCTCCACTTTTTAAATGTGGTATGTTTCCATTTATTTGGATATTCTTTAATTGATTTCAGAAGTACTTTGTGCCCTATGTGCTGCAATTGCACTACTAGGTATTTACTCAAATGATAGAAAAATACAGATTTGAAGGGGTACATGCACCCTGATGTTTATGTTTATAGCAGCATTATCAACAATGGCCAAACTATGGAAAGAGCCCAAATGTCCATCAACTAGTAAATGGATAAAAATGTGGCATATATATGTATATGTATGTGATGGAATATTACTCAGCCAGCAAAAAGAATGGAATATTGCCATTTGCAACAACGTGGATGAACTAGAATATATTATACTAAGCAAAATAAGTCAATCAAAGAAAGACAAATACCATATGACTATACTCATATGTGGAATTTAAGAAAGAAAAAAAGATGAACATATGGTAAAGGGGGAAAAAAAGAGACAGGGAGAGAGGGAAACAAACCATAAGAGATTCTTAAGGATAGAGAACAAATGAGGGTTGATGGAGGGAGGTGGGTGGGGGTGGTCTAAATGGGTGATGGGTAATAAGGAGGGTACTTGTGAGGAGCACTGGGTATTTTATGTAAGTAGTGAATCACTGAATTCTACTCCTGAAACCAATATTGCACTGTTTGAATTAACTAAGTAGAATTTAAATAAAAATTTGAGGGGAAAAAAGGTACTTTGTAACTTTCTGAATAGAGGCCATGAAATTTTGTTACATCTATTTCTCTGTATATATTACTCTTAATTTGATAGTGATTTTTTCAAAAAATTTCAATTTGTCACTGTTTCATACTGGTATACAGAAATATTTTGATTTTGGTATGTTTGTTCAATAATCTTGCAAAATTCACTTATGGATTCTAATAATTTATTTGGAAATCCATTTGGATTGTATATGTACATAGTTCTTTTGTCTGTAATTAATATGTCTCATTTTTTTAGTTTACAAACGTTATGTATGTATGTATGTATGTATGCATGTGTTTATGTTATAGATTTTATTTTTAAGTAATCTCTACACCCAACATGGGGCTTGAACACATGACCCTAGGATCAAGAGTTGCATGCTCTACTGACTGAGCCAGCCAGGTGCCCCAAACTTACACATTTTATGTTTTTTTTCTTGCTTTGCTGCACTTGCTAGGACTTACAGTATATATTTAGATGGAAGTTATGATAACAGGCATGCCTGTCTTAGTACAGTTTCACAAAGAAACATTTCCACTTAAAAAAAAAATTTAAATTAAATATGTTGAATAATTTTATATTAGTTGTGAGTAACACAGTGCTTCAACAAATATATACATTATAAAACATTCACCAAGGTAAGTATATAGCAATATTTATACTTTCACCATCAAGGAAGATGTTGGTTTAGTTTTCAAATTCAGAAAAATTAACTTTGCTTTTTTAATTTATTAAGATTACTCATCAAATTTGTATCTGAATTTATTCTGAATCTACTAATATAACATAATGATTGTGTCCTCCATTTGGCTGTGTGATAAAAATGATTATTGATTATTAAAGTAGCTCTGCATTCCCAGAATAAACTCAATTGTAATTGATGTAATTTAGATAGATAGTTGATGGATGATAGATAGATACATAGATAAGGAGAGGGAGAGAGAGAGGGAGAGATTTTTGCTTCTAATTACAAGGAAGATGGGCTTGTAATTTTCCTCTTAAAGTACTTCTGGGTTTTGCTGTTAGCACTAGATTGGGTTGAGATACAAGTTGAGAATTTTTCATCTCTTATTCTCTGTACAAGTTTGTGTAAAACTTCCTCCATTGTTTAAACGTACAGACGCGGTTGTAGTTACTGCTGTTTTTTCCTTTCTACCTACAGTAACTATGGAGAAAGATATGCCCAGGCTTTTCAGATCCTAACTCTGATTTTATGACCGTCAAAGCAGTGAGACAGTATGGCTGTCCTGTGATAAATGAAGTTTCGTCCAAGTCCTTCTGACAGTGGGTCCAGTGTAGTTAACGATCCAGCCAATAATCTGAAATTGCCAAAATCCCCCACCGGCTTCCTGACCTGTTGAATCAAGGCAATTATGCAAAGAAAAAAAAAAGATAAGTGGAACTACTAGGGATTTGCTCTCCTTACCAAGAAAGAACATGGAAATCAACACTACCTTCCTGAGGAAAATAGGGCTACCACTAAAGCCTTGAAAATATAGACTTGTTTATGTCTATTATGGCCATATTTAAGTCTATTTAGCCTGTACATAAGGCAGATGAATCTTGGAGTATGGCTATGGATTGTCATAAACTTATTCAGTAGTGACATCAATTACTGTGGCTAATCCAGATGTTGTGTATTTATTGGAATCAACACAGTCCCAGGCACCTAGTTAGCTACTACTTATCCTGAAAATGCATTTTCCTCTCTGCCTATTTGAAAAACTATCAAAAGGGGTCATGTTCACTGGGTAGAAAGAGCAGAACACCTTTAGCATCTTATCCAGGATTATGCCGGTTCTTTTGCTCCACTTCATAACTGTCTTTAGGAATCTTAATAACCTCAACTTTCCATGAAACATTCCACTGGCGTGCTATCTCCAATCATCATGCCAATTAGGTCTGTTGAGTAGGAACCACTAAGAAATTTGGATGCCTTGGTAAGATGAACATGATCTACAAAGAGGATAATAAACCACATAAAAATTCAGTGGCCCACATCTCACTGAAGCTCTTGGGAATCCAGATTGGGAGATATTGGCATATTCTTCCTGAAGTCAAAGAAAATTTATTGCACAATGTACTGTCTACCACTGTAACAAAAACTAGCACAATACTAAGTGGATCTCTGGACTTGGGAGGTAATATGTGGTTCATCATATCTGCTACTCTAACTCATTTTCTAAGTAACCCATAAGACTTCTAGCTTTTAATAGATTATGGCAAAAGAAAGAATCTGCATCAGGCCAGGCTTCAGTTTGAGCAACTCTTCTACTTAATCATTAGGATTCAATAGATCCAATGAAATTCAATGTATCTCTATAAAATTCCTCTTTTGATATTTGATATGCTCCAATCAGAAGATCATAGAACACACTGTGTTGTAGCACAAAGCCATACTCTCTGTCTGAACATAACTACTGTCTTTTGGGGGGAAAAAAAAGAATTTCTGACATGCTATTGTATCCTGAAGAGACTGAATTTCTGGCCAATGGCCATTAATGGCCATGTGGTCTGAGCTGCCCTTTCTTAGCTGGGTGCCATCTTGCCCATCGAGTCAGCATGCCCAGCAGAAATTCTTTATCAACTGGTATGTAAGGGATCACATTCAAACTGGCCTAGATGTCAGAAGTACGTTGCATGGTTGCATGAGCAGCTGGCTCACAATCCAACCAATGCCTATCCTATTTACATTGCTCTTTTTCCTTCAATTCATGTTTGTGACATAATGGAAACTCCTTATGACCAGTTGACTAAGAAACAAATGAATAAACACCCACACATTGGTTAGGTCTACTTCAGATGGCTGAGATAGATATGCTGGCATCCAACAAAACATCAGTGTTACAGTTTTAGAAAGTGTTTCAGGAGTGTTTCTGAAAAACTGGCATGAGGGAGCACGCTAGCCATGGGCAGAACTTTGAGCAACATAATTTTCCACTTTGTTGGACTTAAAGTTGGTCAGATGTACAGATGCTTGTTCGTTCATGAGTAGATATTAATAATTCAGTTAGATAGTTATGTCTTGGCAAGTAACAAATTAGAATTTGTATTTGATAGGACTTCTCACCAAATTCAGAAAGCTGTCAATAAGGAAATATACAAGGCGGTATGTTCTGAAATAGCAGTCAGCCTCCTTCCTAGTCATTGTTGCGTTTGCTTAATAGGAACATAACACAAATGGCCCTGAAGGCAGACTTGCTAGATATGGATTTAACAACATGGACTTCTAGGTTTGGTCTAGCAAAACAGAGTGCCTAACCCACCCATAGCATAGACCAATGGTAAGTCCCCAATATGGCAGCATCCCCTGGTACCAACTGGATAACTCTGTACTCTCTCACTGTGATGAAAGCAGCAAGTCTTGTCACTGGAAGAAGCACAAATTATTGATATGTACTTATCTTCTCTGCCTTGCTCCTTCTAGGACCACACTCTGTTGACTTACTAATAGCTGTGAGTGTTATTATTAAAATACAACAGGGGCGCCTGGGTGGCTCGGCTTAAGTGGTCGACTCTTGATTTGGGGTCAGGTCATGATGGTTTGTGAGTTTGAGCCCCACACTGTGCTGACAGTGTGGAGACTGCTTGGGATTTTGCCTCCTCCTCTCTCTTTGCCTCTCTCTCTCTTTCTCAACATAAATAAATAAACTTTAAAAAATAAAATGGCATAATAATGTTAGTCATCACAAAAAAGGTATTAATTAATGATTATCTATTATGCTTATTATATTAATTCGTTGCAAATTATTCAAGTTCAAAAATAAATAGAAAAAATGAAAATATAATTTTAAGTGAATTATGTGTATCTAAAAGTTATTGGCTCTTTTCTATGATCATGAGACTTCCTAACATCAAAAACCAACCTGATGGAACTTTGTTCAGAATTGTCTGATACATTCAAAAAATAGTAAGGCAATGATGACCAAACATCATAATGTTTAAAGAACGAAAGAAAGAATCTGGAATCTTCTTTTAGATTCTGATTGGCAGTGTCTGGAAGTATTAGTTGGACAAACTCAGAGTCTATGGCTCAGAAACTCTGTAAACCACAGAAAACACGTTTCCACCTGACCTGGTCCTTCCCTCCCACATGCACACACACAAAGGAGAGTGGTCCCTCCCAAAACCTGCAGAATGGAGAAGCTGTTCATCTAAAGGTCAGCCCTTCCTCTGTTCCACCAATCAGGCATCTTCCCACATAGTTGTGGGCCTGTTTTGAGTACTTATCAGATTTCAAGAGGTTTCTTTTTTCTTCCATTTCCGTAGTGGTTATCTTACGCCAGATTTACCTTTCATATTCATTTATAATAATTCACTTCATTAACCTATAAATATATATAACTAAGATGCTCAAAAAGTAATTACATCTTCTACATTTTAAAAATCAATAACACATTTGTAATTCTTCTTCTACTTAATTAATGCACTAAGGTTTTAACCTACACTGAAAACAACTTGTCACATGCTGAGGATCTGTTAGAACCCACAATTAGGAATAAGAGAATAGGAGTCCAGGTGTCGGGGAAGGGAATCACTATCTTTTGGGCGTCTAGTAATTTCCCTTATTTATGTGAGGTACTTCACATAGTAAATGCTCACTGAACCCTCGTCACCTCCCAAAATATGAACCGTTTTTCACATTTTGCAGATGAAGAAATGGAACCTAAGAAAAGTCGATTAATTTCAGCCAGATCACACAGTTTGTACACTACGTGCTCCAAGAACCTGTGCTATGTACTGCAGTTTGTTGATTTTATCTCCAGTATCTTGAAGAGTGCCTACAACAAGGTTCAGGAATTTTAAGAAAATGTCTCAAATGAATGCATTTCTGGAAAATAAACGCACTGTGCACAAAACCACCTGTGTCCAACATGTCTGTATTTCCACTGTACCAGAAAGACTTTTTTTTTTTTTTTTTGATGAAAATAATAGTAAGTTTGAAAGTCTGGCTCTTAGAAGAATTTTCCACTTGCTCCAAATTAAAAAAAAAATTATGACAAAGAATCTCACTCTGATTCCAGGTATGGGTATCAGAATTTCTTAGGTCAGTAGCAGGTCAGGGTGTCCAATCAACTGGACCTTACTCATGCTCCCCCCAGCGACAGGGAATCTATTTGTTGTTCTTAGAGTTTCAGTGGTGGCCACAATCAGACAGGAAGTTAAAAAGAAAAAGGAAATAGAAAAGCCAAGTTTGTACTTGGACTACTACCTTTGAGCCTACACAGAGCCACCACATTCTTTTCTGAATTCAGATCTTTAAATGAATTTCCATGTCATAAGTGCAAATCCTTGACTTAGCCTTTTTAACTTGGCCATTGGTATGGTTTAAAGTAGAGGTTGGCAAATTACCCTCACTTGTTTGTGTAAGTTCATCTTTACTGGAATACTCTCTCTTCCGTGAATGTTTTATCTGTGATTGTTTTGAGCCACAATTTCATCCTAGAGTCTTGGTACAATACACCAGGACAGACTGGTGGTGTTGGGTGGACATATTTCTAGTCAATGCCATATTTTGCTAAGAACATTCAGGGAGATGTTCTTCCTAACTGAAGAAAAACAGGCAGAAACACAGACTCCTCTGAGCCAAAGGACATGGACCTGGGATAAATTCAGTTGCAAACAACCCTCCCAACCCCGTATCAGAGAGACCAAGGGTTCAAGATTCAAACAGCAATTCTTATTGTCCAGCCTGAAGACAGCCCACAACTTCCAGAAGGACATTTGAAAGAATGAATCAATTTTTAGAAATCTATTGATAACATGCCACTCACAGACTTAATTTTTACAAGAATGTAAATAAGACCAATACCTATTTAATAAGACCCAAAAGGCACGTACACCACAGAGGGCTCCTTGGGACACGAAAGCAGCTCAGAATGCACATATGAGGAGGCAGATGGGGACAAAGCATTCTCTCACCCTCCTGGTATATTAGAATCTGTTGCTAAACCCACCTAGTTTGAATTGGAAAGTATGCTTCCCAGATACAGGTTCAGCTCCATCATTTACTAACCTAGGAAGTCACTCTACTTCCCCGAGTCTCGAGTCTCGGTTTCCAAATATATCCAACAGGAAACATAATAACACCTTCCTTATCGGGCCTGCCAGCAGATTGAATGAGAATGTTCCAAAGTGCTTAGAAAAGTAGGTTGCACATGGTAATCTCTCAATGTATGTTAACTCTTATTTTTTTATTCTTGGTAGTCCATTTTCTATAAGCACACAAAATAAAATAGACATTAAATATATATTTGGTAAATTTTAGACCACGAGCTTAGCAAGACTCAGAAATAATTCTAGCTATTATCAGAGTGATTTTATTAATAGACCCATTTAGATATTTTGCAATATATATTTTCGGGTGGTTAATGTTAGAAAAGAATTTTTTCTTTTTTTTTTTTAATTTTTTTTTTCAACGTTTATTTATTTTTGGGACAGAGAGAGACAGAGCATGAACGGGGGAGGGGCAGAGAGACAGGGAGACACAGAATCGGAAACAGGCTCCAGGCTCTGAGCCATCAGCCCAGAGCCCGACACGGGGCTCGAACTCACGGACCGCGAGATCGTGACCTGGCTGAAGTCGGATGCTTAACCGACTGTGCCACCCAGGCGCCCCGAGAATTTTTTCTTCTTGATTTACCCAGTCTCCATTGTAAGCGATCTTCCTAAACTCTCCTCACATTTTGAACCATCGAAAGCATCTATGTAGAGATGAAGGAAGTTAACACAGCCCCAGCCCCTCTGTCCTGCTTGGATGTCGTAAAATCTGTCAAATATCGTAACTGCCGTCATTTTATTTGCTCTCCTCATCCCCATGCACCTGAACAAGTCGGGGACACACAGGATTGAGTGTGACTTTGTAGATTCAAATGTTCACTTGGATGGGCGATCCCACATCTAGATGGATTGTGGGGGAAGTAGGTGAGGAGACAGCCAGCTCATTCAGTTCTCATGGCATGCTGCATCCTCCAGCCTAGACCTTTATCAGCAATAAATATGGCATGTGGATTGTTTAGTTGCTGAGCATTTTCTTTTTTTATTTCATTGCATTGCAATTTTATGATTTATTTTATTTTATTTTATTTATTTTGAGAGTGACAGAGAGAGCAAGTGGGGGAGGGGCAGAGAGAGAGAGAGGGAGAGCAAGAATCTCAAGCAGGCTCCGCACTATCAGCGAGGGCCTGATTCGGGGCTGGAACTCAGGAACTAGGAGATCATGACCTGAGCTGAAACCAAGAGTCCAATGCTTAACCAACTGAGCCACCCAGGTACCCCAGGTTGCTGAGCATTTCCTAAGTGTTACTTCTCATTTGTTTCAGAATGCGGACAGAGAAAAAGTTTGTGTTTACTGTACATGTTCAAGCACCCAAACACCCAGAAGATCCCTAAATATCTAAACAGTGGTTTGATAAACACAAAGGGCACAGCAGGACAAGCAGCACCTGTTTCAAGATGACATTAAAAAGGTGTATTTCTGTTTGTGTTGCTCTTTTTTTTTTTTTTTTTAATTAATGTTTATTTATCTCTGAGAGAAAGAGGCAGAGCACAAGTAGGGGAGGGGCAGAGAGAGAGAGGGAGACACAGAATCCGAAGCAGGCTCCAGGCTCTGAGCGGTCAGCACAGAGCCCGACGTGGGGCTCGAACCCACGAACTGTGAGATCATGGCCTGAGCTGAAGTTGGACGCTTAACCGACTGAGCCACCCAAGCATCCATGTTTGTGTTGCTCTTTATGGCAGACTGATTTCCAAACATTTTAAATCACTTTGTCAACATAGAGTTTAATATTTTTGAGCTCCAGGCTTAAAAGAAAAGGTACCCTTTGTTAGAAAAAAAAATCGTGATTGAGAAGCAGTGAGTGTCAATTTAAAATGAATTAACTGAAACTTTTCCTTCATTAGCTCCATGAGAACACAAGCAGATTATAACCTTAAAAATAAAGACAGGCTTCTTGTCTAGGTATTTTCTTAATTTCAAGTTACAGTCAGAATTCCATCCTAATAAGATGAAAGCAGCTTTCTTTTCTCCCTGATTTACCTTTGGACTTGAGAGACCTTGACAATGACCGTTTGAATGCCAGAAGGGACATGAACATCATTCTGTATTTAACCAGCATTCACGATGTCCAGCATAAAAATCCAATAAGCCTTTCTCTTTAAAAAGAAGTTATTTACAGTGAGTTTTTCCCCTCAAGGGGACACATGTACTAGTTCTATGTCAATAATTTTGTGGAGGAGATGTGGTGATTACATCATGAAAAAAAGTGGCAAAAGATGGAATTAATCGAATTGTGAGTTTAGGTTTTCTTACCCATGCTGGGGGTAAAACTGAACTTTGCTCTGAAAATTGCCAACTGCAGAATAAACATCCTTCCATAGTTTCATTTTTGTGAAGCAAAAATGGTATATATGGAATGGTTTATATGAATAAAAGGTGTATAAAATAGAGAAGAATTATTGTTTCCCTTATTAAATAGATGCAGTCCACAGAAGTAAAGAAAAGGGGAAACCAGATCTCATTAAGTCAAATTCCAAAGTATAGTTAGATATATATGTAGATGTGAGCAAAGATATAATAGTCTGGAGTTGGTTTATTCCCCTACTTATTTAAGGTTGACTAGCACACAGGAGGGTCCTTACAGGTAAAGATCTGATGATCCTGTAGCTCACAGACACCAAAGTCATCTAGTCCTTCCTGGTCAGACTCTTCAGTGGTCAATGCAACATGCCCTCCAGGTCATCTTTAGGCGCCTTCCGTGCTCTACAGGGACAGGGTACTTACAATGGATAAAGAAGGTTCATCCAGAATGGCCCCGGTGAAAAAGGGTTCATAGCATAAGGCACAGAGAGGAGGACACCAAGTACATTTGAGTGTTTCACACCCACTTTCGTGGGTCCCAATGCCTCCTCCAGCAAAAACGTCCTCCCTTCCTCAACTCCACTCTGCCATTATGATCACATGGCCACACGGCCATGGAAGGGGCCAGCTTTCCACTGGACCATTATCATTAATGTGGAAGTATTTACTCTGAAGTAAATCCTTCATTTTCCTCATCTGTTCTCTCAGACCAACAGCCTGGCCTTTGTATCTTTCCCAAATTTCATCGTCCTTTGATCATAAATAATACAAAGGAGGAAAGTTGACCAAGACAACGAAGGACTGCTTATTATCACCAGGTAACTGTTCAAGATATAAGGGAATATCTAACGTAGGAGGTCTGTGATACTGCTTAATCCGGGACCAACCGTGGCCATGTGCACACGGCGTGCCTGTAACAGTGGAGCACAGGACACAGAGGCCACTCCCAAGTGCTGCCACTCCTCAAATACTCCAACATTATTTTCTAAAATCTAAATCCAGTTGCACACCTCACATCACACAGCAAACTGGATTAGACTATCAAATTATGTTAGCGTTCTTTAGGGGTAGTCTCATTTGGAACTAGACTATTCTTAACTCCACTTTTGAGAATCCATGTTTGCATGGTCGCAATTGTTCTTCGGTTAAGCAACATTACAGGCCTGTATCATTAGATATTTCCTTATCTCTTAAATGAATTTACCACAAAGCTACAGGAATCGAAATAGTGTGGTGCCAGCATAAGGGTAGGTCATCGGTAGATCATATAGATCACCGGAATAACATTGAGTTTCCATAAATAAACACATACATCTAAGGTCATTTATGGGGACAATATTTGCAAACCTAGTATTTGATAAGGGCCTGGTTGCCCTCGACTTTCAAGTTTTCTTCCCAGTGCATTCCAATGTACAAGAACTCAAGGGCTGATGAGAGGGGAAGCCTAAATGTATTTGCTCTGAATTCAGGCCCTCTCTTCTACCCTTCCAGGCTAACGAGGGATGGGCATCCCAAGAACAAATTGCCCTTTTCATCTTTACCACCATGACCAGTTTTAGACAAGTTCTCTTGGCTGCCTCTCTCCTTTTGGCCGTTTATGGCACGAAGGAAGAAAAAAGTATATATATTAATTAATATAATTAATAATGTAATAAATTAATAATTATAATTAATAGTTGTCATAAATTAATAATATAATAAATAAATATAATATAATTAATAAATATAATATATATTTAAATATATGATATGTTTATATAATATGATAACCAGGAAACCCCAGGAGAACCCAAGTTTTTAAGGAAACATAAGCCATAGTACATAGTACAGTAAGGGCACTTGGATATGTCATCATTCCCCTTCAATATTTATAATGCTTTTATTCTTCCACTAAAGGCCTGTACTCCCAAACGCTATGGCTTTCTTACTTTGTCAGCAGTTACAAACCTTCTTCTCATCTTGTCTACATTGGCAATGTATCTTGGTGTTTCTGTATGCCCTGAACCAGAACTCAGAAAACACCATCTCATCCATGGCTGAACACTGTCATAGAACATTGAAAACTGGGATTGTCCCAGAAAGCCTGGATCATGTGGCCACTGCAGTTTGTCATAGATTCATTTTCTCATGTATCACATATCACACAATGTAGTCACCTGGTTTTGCTCTGTGATTGCCTCACGCCTGACCTCCATTAACACTTTCCATACTACTGGGTCACTACCCTCTGACAGGTGAGAGGACAGTGACTCCCCTCCCCTTAACTGTCAGCTCTACATGGAATCACCCCAAATCCTTTAGCTTCACACACTTAGCGTACAGGACTTTGGACAAAGTAGGTTAACCCAATGAGAGGAAGCATGAAAATTAAGTGAACAAATCTCATTCCATCCCTGAGATATAGAAACTCCTCAAGGGCATCCCCCTTCTCTTTTCTCTTGGGATCTGCACAGCAGTCATCCTGGGCACGGATGTGTCTTCCTGAAGCCTCTTATTACATGCTTAACTGTGAATGAGTCACATAACTTTTCTGAGACTCAGAAGCATCCTATGAATACTAGTGGTTAATAATAAGCTGTTCTGCAATTTAAAGCAAAAGATGGATATAATGCATTAACAGGTGGGAATCTCAGCAGAGAAATGGAAACTATAAAAAAGAAATGAAACGAAAATTCCCCCCCCCCAAAAAAAAAGAAAGAAAGAAAGAAAGAAATAATGAGCTGTTCTGTTCTCACAGGTTTATTTTGAGGATTATATGAGAAAATGGGCTTGGCAGAGTGTTTTCAGCCATAGAGTTACATAAATGTTAATAATAGCATCACAATGGCCATACACAGTGCTATGTAGTATAAGAGGTGCTGAGAACCCAATAATGCACAAGCCTTCCCAGTAGTGAGCGGTAGAAAGAACATGGGTGGTTGACTTTGAATGAGGCCACTATGTGCCAAGTCGTCCCAGACTCACATTATCCCTGGAGGGTAAGATCTGTGAAAACCAATGGGCCAGTTGGTCCTCTTACCTACTGCACAGCCAATGCTTTCCGCCTCATTGAGGACCCTCCAGTGACCACCTCACTGAAGGTAGTTGGAAATATCAACACAGTCATTATTGTTGTAATGAGCTTTCGTGTTTAATAGCTCCAAGCTTGAAGGATAGCTGGCTTTTCAGAGATCCATCCATACAACAGTATGGTTCACCACCCCTGAGGGAACCCAAATCCCACCGACTCTGTCACTGCCACGGCCTCAGATTGAATAGGGCCCAGTGTGTGGGGGTGTTTTTAATCAGAGTAGACAGGCTAACCAAACCACTGCCTAACAAATGGCTACCTCCTCTTAACGCTGGGAGTCCTTCAGCAAGGGCATCTGGAAGTCACTGGGCTTAGTAGTAATAAAAAATAGTAATAATCATACATAACAACAACAGTAAGAAAACACAAAGCATTTACGTGTCTCACATACGCTGCTAGGTTTTTCCACATGGATTATTTTTAATCCTCAAAGCAAAACTATGATTTCATTACGCTTTAGGGAAATATATGTCATCGTTTAAGGTTTACAGAGCGCATTCTAATAGTTTAAATCACTCTGTGTGTGTGTGTGTGTTTGTGTGTGTGTCTATGTGTGTCTGTGAAAACCCGTAAGTGTAATGGAGTGATCTATATGTCCTTTACTGAGCAAATAAGGAAATAACCCCAGAGCAGAGAGGTCGGAGTTTGTGAAATTAGTAGAGGGAGAGGTAGAATTGGAAATTTACTTTCCTCTAGCTATTTGCTGTCTTTCTTTTTTCCTTTCTTTAAAAACACTGTTCCAGGGGCACCTGGGTGGCCTAGTTGGTTAAGTGTCTGACTTCTGCTCAGGTCATGATCTCATGGTCCGTGAATTCAAGCCCCACATCGGGCTCTGTGCTGACAGCTCAGAGTCTGGAGCCTGCTTTGGATTCTGTGTCTCCCTCTCTCTCTCTGCCCCTCCCCTGCTCATGCTCTCTCTCTCTCTCTCAAAAAAGAAACATTTAAAAAACTGCTCCATATTCTGTATTTTCAAAATTTCTTATCATTTTCCTTAAAGCACAGTTTTTCCCTTTTAAATGATACATTTGGATGATAAATGCTAGATGCTACCTTCTTCAGTAGATGCTCCAAGAATTTTTTCTTATAGATGGCTGCCCTTCCATTCCAGGCCTGATCTGCAGAATTTTGTGCTCTCACATATTCTAGATTCCAAGGATGCATTCAACACTCTTTTTTTTAAAGTTTATTGATTTTGAGAGAGGGAGACAGTGCAAGTGGGTGAAAGGCAGAGAGAGAGAGGGAGAGGGAGAATCTCCAGAAGGATTCACACTGTCAGCACAGAGCCCAATGTGGGGCTCAAACCCATGAACTGTGAGATCATAACCTGAGCTCAAGTTGGACACTTAACTGACTGAGCCACCCAGGGGATGCAGTCAGCCTTCTGCACTGGACTCTCTCCACTGACTGCTGAGACCACCTGAGAGATCCAGAAACCCCCTTTTCCTTCTCAAAAAATAAATTTTTTTAAACCAAGGCATGCTTTTGTTTTGTTTGTTTCCTCAAGGACTTTACTGCTCTACATCACAGTCTAACAGAAATTAGAAACACAATAAACACAGAAAGGTGACCAGAGACCCAGACATTTGTGGATTTTTTTTTTACTCCTCCTGGGCTAGAGAGTCCTCTGCTCTGTAGATCTGAGAAAAGCGTTCACTAACGTCCCTCTTCCCATCCACCAGTGAAAGACATGCTGTTCCTTCCATACTTTAAGACATAGCTTTGCTATAATTAAGGCTGAAATGACAATTTCATGTCAGTTCAATTCAATGTAAGTTTATTCATCAAACATTCCATTTGAGGGGTGAGTCATGAAGATGCACTAGTAACTCACATTGTGTCACTTCTTCCAGGACAGACGGAGGCAGCTGTCTGTCAATAAAACTGCAATGACAGATTGCCTTAATGATCAAAACAGTGGGGGTTTTCAGGGAGCTACGGAAACAAAGTTGACCTTCGTGGCAGGTGGGCGGTCTTCATCACAGGGATCTACAGAAGGGATGCCCACCTCTCAGATATCTCTTCACCCAAGCAGGAACTCTTCATAAGCCATTCACCAAACACATACTGAAAACGGGTTTATTCTCAGGTCCTTACAAACAGATTTGTGTTAAGAGACTGGCAGGGGCATCCGGTATTACAGCAATGACACAGGTGTCCCATTACACGTCCTGGAAACATGTGTACATGAGCTCTGGTGACCTACAGGAGATAAGAAGACTTCGCAGGGATAGAGAGATGGGCTCTTGTAATTGGTGGGCTCTCTCTACTTATTCTCGTCTGAGAAATGCCTTACTAAATTCTCTCATAACCTGTAATTGAGGTAATTAATCTTTTTCTCTGCCCAGCATATGATCCCATTTGCATGTTTTAACAGCATTTTAATAATTGAAGCTTTTTCATAATTATCAGGAGTTAATCACCACATTTTAGGAAAAACATCCCATACCAGACATCATTCGGAGTTGAGAAGAGGTTGACTATATGGGAAAATAATGGCAGGAAAGAGTCCTGCTCAGCAGATCAGTAGCTAAGGAATCGCCATGTTGATGAGCACCAGTCATACGCTAATTTCCCCCCAAGGCCTGCTCTAATAATTAACACATATTGAGGTCAAAGAAGCTTAGTGCTAAAATATTTTAGTATTTGCTCGGCATTAACCTTCTTCTCCCACTTATTGCCAACAAAGGATTTTGTGTTATCATAACGCAGAATAGCCTACAGGCCACGTATCAGCATAAACGCTCCCCAACAAATTCTTCAATTTCCTAGCCATCTGTTTTAGAATAAATTTACAGACCCTCTCTCTACATTTCTTTATGAATCTCCAGTAGAAACTTCTGTACTCCTGGTTTACACATATTGGTTATCTATGATTTTCTGCAATGAAATGCCTGTGTGAATTCTAGAAAGTCAAGGGGGTCATTGGACTATCTAAAATAAAGATGGCAGGTGCCAGAAGAGATGAGGTCCCAAAGAAGAGAAACATCAAAAGTCTCACCACCAGTCTGCATTTTGAAGAAGGGAATGTGCAATAAACCTTTGAAAAGGTCACAATGTGCTTCTTTGAGGTGAACCTTCTAGTCTGGTTTCTCCTGTGAAGTCTATTGGCTACTTGAGAGTTTTAGAATATTTTAATGCAATCTGTATTTGACTGTCTTTCCAATGTCACCTCAGGACCTGAGGATGAGCACAAATGTTTGAGAAAGTCCCTTGAATCCAGTAACAATGACTATCAATTGCATGACATGTGATTCTTTACATTATCTTACAAACTATCCATCACTGATCACTCTTGATACTCACAACACAACATGTCCCAAAGCACCTACTGTTTCCATATCTGACTGGATGCCTGTGGCTTTAAACAAGTTGGTTTCACACTGGTTGTGAGTGATTGATTAATGCAAAATCCTGGATCTTCTAAACTCAGATCCTGGGTGCCTCAAACTTGATTGTGCCTTTAGCATGAATAGATTATCACACCTAAAAGACAATGAAGAATGGTAAATACTCTAACACACTTCATTACCTCTCTAAACAAGTCTGAACTAGCAGCCCTTATTTTGGGTGCCCCCTAACACCACATACTTATTCTGTCATAGCAATTAGAACATTGTCATTATCAGCTTAATTGTATATCTTCCTTAAAAGAATGTAGCATCGCTGTGGGCAGGGACGATGCCTATCTTGTCACTTTGGAGCTTATATTCTATTCTGGGCAAACACTCAAGCAGAATAAAAAAGTATAAAAGGATAAATGCTAAAGAGAAAATAAAGTGGGTAATGGAAAGACGGAGGGTTGAGGGAGGTAGAAATTTTCAGTTGGATTGTCAAGGGCAGCCTCACTGAGAATGTGACACTTTGGTCAGAGCTTGAAGGTGAGGAAGCAACCCTGAGGTACCTGAAGGATTAAGAAATGCAGGTGGAAAGCCCTTGAAGTGGGGGATGGGACCGTGTGAGCCAAGTGAACTCAGGGCACATTGAGGTGAAAGGGAGGGGGCCTTGGGATGTCCAGAGGCACATCTGCTGGCCCCATGGCGTAGCCCTTGGTTGGGGACCAAGCTCCTATTCCTGGGGGAATGGAATCCACTACAGTGTTTTGAACAGAAGAAAAATATAACCTGATGTGATGTTTAAATTTATGGGTCAACTTGACTGGGCCACATGATGCCCAGATATTTGGGTTAAACATTATTCTGCAGGTATCTGTGAGGGTGTTTCTGGGTGAGACCGGCATTTGGTTTGGTAGACTGAGTAAAGTAGATTATCCTCCTCAATATAGGTGGGTACCTTACAACCTGTTTAGAAGGCACTGAGTAGAACAATAAGATGGAGGAAGGGAGAATTTGCTTTCTTCTTGACTTCTTGAGCTGAGACATTGGTCTTCTCTTGCCCCCAGACAGGGACTTATAGCATTGGGGCCCCTGGTTCTTAGGCCTTTGGACTCAGAGTGGAACTACACCCCTAAGGTGTTTCTTGGGCCTCCAGGTCACAAATGGCAGATCAAGGGACTTCTCAGTCTTCGTAATCCCATGGGTCAATTGCTTGTAATAAATCTTGAGAGAACCCTGACTACACACTTACTGACTTAAAAGGATCTTGTTGGCTATTTCATTGCGATCAGATGGGAGCTAATTCCTCTTAAAACATGATCCTCCAGAGGAATGCCTTGAATATGATTTGGAAGGTCAGTTGACATTTTTTGAATGAATGACTCTAATTAACTACTTTAAGCTTATAAAATATTTACTGTTCCTTCTTCTTCACAAGAAAACACCTTTATTTGGAAAAAGGTCGTAAGACGTCAGGAGTAAGTAGTAGGAATCTAATGGGAGGGTGGGCTTTCCAAGTAACTTTTAAATATTGCCACATAATAACCAAATCGTCATATATATTTAATTTTATAATGAAGATATTTTGAATAAAACTTTACATAGATTATTCTTAAGATTTTCTGTGTTTACTCTTACCTATATTTTTTTACCTATGTTATAAAGAAATCACTCTAAATATTTGGATCTGAAAATAGGAATAAAAAGGTCTACCTCCCAGAACTCTTGGGAGGATTAGTTAAGATGAAGTAAGGAAAAAAGCCAGCACAAATTTTAGCCTTAGAAAGTATTCAAGGGGTGCCTGGGTGTCTCAGTCGGTTAAGTGACTGACTTTACCACACGTCATGATCTCGTGGTTTGTGGGTTCAAGCCCCACGTCAGGATCTGTGCTGACAGTTCAGACCCTGGAGCCTGCTTTGGATTCTGTGTCCCGATCTCTCTCTGCCCTGCCCCCACTCACACTCTCTGTCTCTCTTTCCTTCAAAAATGAATAAACATTAAAAAAAAAGAAAGTATTCAATAACACTTTAGTGGGTTTGTTTGTTTGTTTGTCTTAAGCAGGATTGAAACTGTATACTGGTAAAGCTGATTCTAATTCTGTGCTCAAACTGGAAGCCCCAATTTCCTATGTGTTATTAAAATATTAGATTTAAAATATCTTCAATCTTCTGTCACCTCCATCATTGGAAATTGAATAAAAGAAACTCAAGGTAAATCCAGAGCTTTAAAAAGTCTCAAAATTTCCATAAAGTAGATGAATTATAAAATGTCATTTCTTTGGGACAAGGGGGAGGGAGCCAATATAAAAGGGAGAAATAACACATTATTGGTTTTCTTTTTCAAAAACACCATGGCGGCTTTCATCCTGAACAACATATTTTTTTATTTACATTTTTGAAGCAAGTTGGATTTTTCTCTTTCCCTGAGCTGAAGTATAAACAAAGACAGAAACAAATGAACAGTGTCAATATTTTATCTATGAAAATTTCAGGTATTATATCAGGTTTTCTTATTCCTCTTTTAATTATTTAGCTAGGTGGCATTTTATGACTTTTTTCCTACCTTTTACTGTACACAGTCAATAATATCTTTCCAGATGTAGCTGAAATGCCACCTATGTGATTCACAAGACCATAGAATTACAAAGTTAGAGAGTGTCTGCAAGGTTTAGTACCCATGCAATCATTGTTTCCCCAGGTTTTGTTGTTGTTTGGAGACAGATTTATAACTGCAATGATGATTGTGTTTGTTTTGTCAGCCTTTCCATTTCTTTCTGCTACTGCTGCCCTTCCACAGGTACCCCGGGGGCACCCTTCGAGCACCTTGGAGCAGAAACAAAGCTGCAGAGAAACAGAGAGATAGATACGGATTCTTGAGTGCCGATCAAATCATATTGATCCCAATGGTTACAGAAGGTTGGAGAGGAGGACTAGGAAGAGAGAGAGCAAGGACTGGAAGAAGAAAGGAAACCTCTCCCTTCAAGGGGGAAGAAGAGATGTTAGAAGGAGGACAAGAGCCGGGACTCAGCACCCAGCTTCTTTCAAGTGTGGACCGCGATGCCTCCCATCCAAACCTAGACAATAACAGAAGCCAGAGTCCTGGGCACTTGTCAGCCCCTGGAGAGAATCTGAGGATGTGGGCATCTTTCATGGCCATGGGGGCATTAAGGAATATCTCAGCGCCCTGATTAGGATTGAATCCACTGTAGGCATGTGATGTCCTTTTACAATGGTTCAGCCACCAGTATTTTTAGTCTGTTTGGTTTTAGGTTGTTGTAACTTACTTTTTACTACGAAATAAATATGCACACAATTTAGAAACGTTCACACATATATGTATATACTTATACACACACACACACACACACACACACACACACACACACAGCTCATAAACTTTGTCCATAGGTCTGAAAATCAAATAGTGTAAGTGATCCAACTTAGTTAACCTTATTCAAATTGCTTTGGCTACTCCAGATATTTGGAATCATCATATACATGTCCAATAACACGGTCTTTTCCACAAGAAAGACCGCTGGCATTTTGATTGTGATTGAATCGAATCTAAATCTTAAGGAGAGAAAATAGGCATTTTAAACTTTTGGTTCTTCCAATTCATAAGCATTGTATGCATCTTCATTTAATATTTCATTTTTTTTCTCTCAGTAGCATTTGATAGTTGTTCAGTATACAGGTCCTACACATACATTTTTTTTAATTTGTTCCTATTACTTTTTTTTTTTAGATGCAATTGGAACTGGCAATATTTTAAAATTTAACTTTATGCTTGCTATTTATGTATAGAAGTATAATTCCTTTCTGTACACTGAACTTACCTGCCACGACCTTGTGAAATTTACATTTTACTTCTATGAGCCTCTTTATAGTTTCCATATGATTTTCTACAAATGCCATAATGTGTTGTGACCATAAAATCTATTTTACCTCCTTCTTTTAAATATTCACCTTTTATTTACTTTGCTTGCCTACTGAAATACCTATAACTTCTAATTCAGTTTTAAATAGAAGTGGTCAAAGTAGAAATCTTTGTCTTTTTTCCAGTCCCAGAGGAAAACTATTTAATGTCACTATTTTAAGAGAGAGAGAGAGAGAGAGAGAGAGAGAGAGAGAGAGAGAGAGAATGAGATTGGAGAGATAAATACTAGAAATAAAAAAATTACTACAGATCAACTAGATATCAATAAAATATCTCAGAATATAATTAGCAACTTTATGTAAGTAAATGTGAGTAAATAGGGAAAACAGGCACATTTCTAGAAAAACATACTGACACTGAAAAAAAGAATGTTTCTAAATAGTCCTATACCTTTAAAGAAATGAATCTATAATGTAAAATCTTGACACAGAGAAAACTCCAGGTACAGATGGCTTTGCCCAAAATTTTAAAATACATGTGGAAATGCAAAGGCCAATAATAACCTATTTCTATAAGATTGAAGAATGACACAATATGATGTTTTATCCTTCCCAATATGAAGACTCTTGAGAAAGTTACGGTAATTAGAACAGTGTGGTATCAGCACAGATGCCTAGAAAAAAGTAACACATGAGAGAACTGAAAATTTTCCCTACTCACCGAGTACAGGTGGCATGTGACAAAGGTGGCATTATAGAGCAGTGGAAAGGGACGGGTTTTCAATACATATTGTGGAGACAACTAGGTGCAGACACTGAAAAATATTACAATGGACCCAATCTCATAACAAATTTTAACCTGATTCTAAATCTAAACATAAAATGTAAATCTAAACGTAAAAGACAAAGTAGCATGCAACTTAGACAATATTATCATGAAAGATTTCTTAAGTAGGGAACAAAATTCTTAAACATAAGGAAAAATATTAATAAAGTAGGCTCTACTAAAACGAAGAACTTTTATTCATCTGAGTATTTTATTAAGGGCGTGAAAAGTAAGCCCACACAGTGGGAGAAGATATTTACGAATACCTATAATAAAGAAGTCGCATAATTGGAATGCACATAAAGAACGCCAACAAATCCATAAGAAATAAGACCTATACCCCAATTAAAAATGGGAAGTGGGTAAAGACACAAACCTACATTGTCAAGAGAGGATTTACAGATGTCCAATAAATACCACATGTTCAAAGAAATGTAAAGTAAAACCATAAAGATTTCCACAAAACACTCACAAAATAACTAAAATAATAGTAATAAAAAAGAATAGGAATACTAAGTGATGTGTGATTCCATTTATGTAAAGGTGAAAAAAGATGGCAACAGTACGTTTGTGGTTAAAATTCAAGATAATGGCTATCCTGAGTAGGACAGAAAGGTTAGTGGTTGGGAGAAGCATGAGACAATTTCTTAGGTGTCGGTAATGATTTATTTCTCAGCTGCATTCTAATCACCAAGCATGTTCACTTTGTGATAATGCTTTGAGCTCTATATTTGAACTCTTTTTCCATATATATATATATATATATATATATATATATATATATATGTATATAAACATATACTTCAATAAAACCTGATAAAACAAAACAAAGTAGGAATAAACAAAATGAGACATTCATAGCGTTGAAATTTAAGTCAATAAAAGAATTCCGTGAAAACATCATGATAATGTATTTGATAATCTATATGAAGCAAACATTTTTTTAAATGTTAGAAATCTGAGGGGTGCCTGGGTGGCTCAGTTGGATAAGCGTCTGACTTTGGCTCAGGTCATGATCTCACAGTTCATGGGCTCGAGCCCCACATAGGGCTCTGTGCTGACAGCTCAGAGCCTGGAGCCTGCTTCAGGTTCTGTGTTCCCTCTCTCTCTGCCCCTCTCCCGCTCACACTCTGTCTCTCTTTCTCAAAAATAAATAAGCATTAAATTTTTTTTTTTTTAAAGTTAGAAATTTGACTCAAGGAAAAACTGAAACTCTGAATTGACAATGGACTTATTAAGGAAAGGGAATTTTTGGATATAACAAAATAACACAGTTAAGAGAATGTCTTCAATCCTGATTTACTTACTTACTTGATAGATATTTACTAAGCATGTTTTACAGTCACTAATTTAACATTAATTTTTAAACTGACATTCACTGTGACTGCATTTAGCAGACAGTCTAGCAAATGATAGGCTCTAATAAGAGGATCTTGGCTTCCCCAGTCCCCTCCGACTTTCTAATTTCTCAAATCTGGAACAGTATGGCTTATCTAAGCCACGCATCTGACTGCACATTTGGCCTGGGTGTGTTGCTAATTACCCTCCCTGTCAAACAACAAAACCCTGTTGAAGAAGTGCATATGTAATGTTGTCAAAAGAATATGAGCTCAGGAAGGAGATCAGTCTGGGCTCGAATTCCAGCTCCGTCACATTTGAACACTGAGGACTTTGGCAAGTTAAGTGATAACAGCAACTGACTCTAGACCACTTCCTAAGTGCCAATAAGTCCTCTAAGATATGGTGTAAATCTACTTGTTTTATGCTTGTAGCAATTCTAGGACTTGTGAGCCATTTTTAGTGAGATTTGGGGGGTTTGGTAACTAAAGAAGCACAGGAGAGTTAAGATCTTGCCTAAAATAATACAAAATTGTAATGTTTGCCTCCTATTTTCAGAGAATATAATTGTAATCACTAAATTATACTACTTGCTGTCTAGTTTAGACAATTTAAAGCTTAGTCTTCTAAGTTTGGAATGAGAGATAATTTTACTCATCTAATAATAATACAGTTCTGTGAACAACACTTAATTTTTTTTAATGTTTTTATTTATTTTGAGGGAGACAGAGACAGCATACAAGCAGGGGAGGGGCAGAGAGAGAGGGAGACACAGAATCTGAAGCAGGCTCCAGGCTCCGAGTTGTCAGCACAGAGCCTGATGCAGGACTTGAACTCAAGAACCACGAGATCATGACCTGAGCTGAAATCATGTGCTTAACCGACTGAGCCACGCAGGTGCCCCTGTGTGGACAACATTTAAAATAACAAATACAAACATGCTTCATCTGTGCCAGATACACAGATGGGTGCACCCAACAAATTTTTGTTGAACTGAAACAATGAAATGAATGAACTGAATTTATGAATGAAAAATAAACTGAAATTAATAAAAAATAAGTCACTTACTTTCCACTTAAAGGGGAAAATATTAGGGGAATTCAAAGTGACTGAATAGACTACTTCTAGTGTGGTTTTATACCCTTCAGGCAGAAGCACAATGTTTTGGTCATTGATAGCCAACATACATTGGCCAATTTCCCTGTGACTCCCATGGTTCCAAGCAACTGTACATGCATTAAATTACCTAATTATCCTACTAGCCTAAAACTGTAGTTGTTGTTATTATTAGTATCCTCATGTTACAGATTGGGAAACTGAGGCAGACAACATTTAAGTAACTTACTTAGGCCACGTGGCTGCTAAGTAGAGGATAGGTCTGTTCATTCATGTTCTTCTGTTTAATCATCTGCTATCTCCTCATCGAGCTGTGAATTTCTGCAGGGATGGAGCTTTATTTGCTTTTTAGCAAATAGTTTGTGGGTCATTGTAAGTAGACAAAATATTGAGATCTTGGGCCTCTGCTTTAAGAAATAATCTCTAGAACTGATGGAAGAATGAACTGCCTGATACAGAGAATGGACTGTCTATTAAAGTGATCTCTTTGGGGCACCTGGCTGGCTCAGTCAGAAGAGCATGCGACTTTTGATCTCGGGGTCATGAATTTGAGCCCTATGTTGGGTGTAGAGATTACTCAAATAAAATAAAAGAGATATTTTTTTTCTGTGCTCAATTATCTGATTTTTAATTAATAGCTGAATGAGTGGACAACTGAACAAGCTAGGTACAAGCTTGGGTATGTCATATGTAGAGACATGAGCAGCATTTCAAAGGCAGAGTCAGAAGGACTCTGACGTTACAACTGTAGGCAATGAACAGAATGCCAGAACACTCTGAGATATCACCTCTGGGTTCTCAATTTTTATGCCAGTTTGGACCCTTGACAAATCAGGTACCTGAAACATGCCCTCTTTCCCAGTGCCCACAGCCCATGGTGACTGGACTTCAGAACTAGGTACACTCACTGCAAAAGCTTCCTCTAGTCTTTGTGTCTTCTGCAAATGGGGATCTAAGAAGATGATATAAGCAAAGTGACCATATCGCCCCAGGTTTTCACTGAGTGAGCCTTGTTTAGAAGACCTAGTTTTCCATTTTCCTCCTTATGCTTTAATTTCTAGAATGCTAAATTAACATAAATACCTCTTTAAATCCAATAATGTCAATTGGGTTTTTTATATCTATTTCTCCACCTTGCCTAGTAGGCATAAATAGACTGTAACATCAAACTTTAAGTTTCCAACTACATACATGTGTGTTGTGATCTCTCGTCTGAGTAGCAAAGCCACTAACTGGAGAAAGGAAAGCCAAGAATATCTCTATCTGGAAACCCAAGGCTGGCTTTTCTACCCTAAAAGATCTTTCCACTGTGTAATGATATTGAGAGATACCAGAGAGCAAGCTCAGTGGATGTTGTCAATATTACATTATGTCTGGAGGTCAGCAGATAAGTCCCTTCTCTAGCAATTACTAGTTGTATAACTCTAGGTAAGTACATTGGATATGGTCAATTGACACTCAGCATCCACTCTAGTTTTTCTTGGCCATTCTCTGTATAACAGAAGCTGGAAAGCAGAAATCAACATACCTTGGCTCAATAGTAACAAGCCTTCTGCGTGCAAATTTGGTTCTGCCAATCGTATGCACTTAAGTGATTTAGAAGAGAAGACTGAAGAGGCGACCTTCCTACTGCTGGCCGCTGGCCAGCCACATTATGGCAATGTGGCTGCCCAGAGCAGTTGTATAATGGCCGTGGCAGCTGTATCAGCACTCTCTGATCCCCCAGTCCCTGTGCTGGAGTGTGTTCAACCTGTTGTTCCACGTCCCTGACTCTTGCTCCTCTAGTCCTTCCAGGATTCCATAAGCACTTAATTCCTTGCATTAATTCACGTTCAGCTTAAAATACATAGAGTGTTTTGTTTCCTGCAGTGAGCCCAAACTGCTAGAGCCAGTCTCTCCCTGAGACCTCCGTTAATTTATCTCTTTAGTGAGACTAATGAAATGATTAAATGCAGGGACCTGGAACAAATTATTCCTTCAGTTTCATATTATTTTTGTTTAAAAGCTAGGTCGGAAGAATCAAAACCTATAGACAAATTATCCCTCAGTATGCAATCCAAATACTGTCAAATTAGAAGTGAGATGTATCATAAAAAATATTCAATTAAATACTATCTATTTTTTAATGTCTATTAAATTCCAAGCAGCGTTCCAAGCAGTGATCATGTAATAATGAGCCAGACAATTTCATTGCCTTCCAGGAGTTCACCCTTTATCAGGAGATACAGACACACAATCAGGCAATTTCAGAACAATGTCATAAGGGGTGTGGTGATGGTAGGCACAGGGCATGACCAAAGCAAAGATGAGTGGCACAGGTCCCCTTTGGGAAATGTGGTTTCATGGTGAGCTCAGAAGTGGTAGTGTCTGAGAGAGCCTTGAGTGACCAGACAAACCCAGGAATATGGTGGATGGTCTTAGTGGCTGACTACCCTACAGTTTTCTCCTTTCTTCCACACTTGTAGTTCTCAGCTCTCACCATAAAAGGATTGAAAGGCGATATGCTTGCGTTCCTAGCCTCCCTTGCAGCTACCTCACGGGCATGTGGTGCAATCCTGGCAGAGACCTGAGGAGGGTTGTGGGAAGTGTTTACCTCCTAAAAAAGAATTTCATGGAAACTATCCAAGTTATCTCTTCCCATGCTCAGATGCTGCTGTCTGAGAACACGATGCTTGGATCTGTGGCAACCATCTTTTGACAATGAGGGGAAAGAAAAAGACAGCTCCAAGAAGTGACGACATTGTCCCTGAGCTGCTGAATTTACAGGGTCCTGAAATTTCAGAAATCCCTGATGTGTGAAATAAAAATGCACTATTCAATCCAGGTTAAGTCAACTGTTCTATTTCTTGAATTAACAAACAAAAATGCACTACATAATGCCCTATGAAGGGTATGTGGGAATACATATGTGTTTTAAGATGGGGACTGATATATGTGATAGGAGACAAAGGAGATTTTCACATGAGAAGGATTAGAAATTCTCTGGGAATTGACCACAAAGAGAAAGGAATGAATGAGAAAGCTGGAAATACAAAATTTTCTGGATCGCACCCATTTATGACAGCCCTTCTAGGAAGCATGAAAGGAGAGAGAACAGATGAGAAGCCACTCTTGGATGTGCATTTGCTTAGAAAGCGCATTGGTGTTTTATAACATCTACTTGGGATGGTTTTGGGCAGAGCTGATGGAAGCCCAGTTGGTAAAGTCTTTTCAATATTAGAGGCAGGGAGTGTAATTATTAAATTCTATCTTCTGACTATAATGTAAATAGTTATTCAGAAGGGAATACGACGGGAGACCTATACTATCCGCCAGGGCTATGGTGCCCGCTTGTATGGGTGTGGCCACTGAGTACTTGAACCGTGTGTAGTCTGAATTGATGTGCTCTATGTGTAAAACATACACCAGATTTCAAAGACTTAGTAAAAAACGTAAATTGTCTCGTTAATGTCTTTATATTGACTACAAAGTAAAATAATATTTTGAACATATTGGTTCAAATAAATATACTATTTAAATTAATGTTATGTGTTACTTTTTACTTCTTGAAAAAAAGGTAGTAGTAGAAAATGTAAAATCATGTATGTGGCTTGAGTCACACTCCTATTGGACAGTGCTGCTTTAGGCAATGATGTCAGTTAAGAGACTATTACAATAATCTAGAGGAGATATGGTAGTAAAATAAACAGATCACCGAAGTGGAAAAAGAAATCGAAGGGTTGTTACAGAGTTAAGTGAATTAATTAAATGTAGAGGGTTAATCAAAACAGAATCTGAGATTAACGTTCATTTTTTCAATTGAACACTCGGTTCCCATAGTATGCTGTGTATTAAGTTTGCTAATTGTTAGGACAATGAACTCCTAAATCTAGTGAATCAATAGAGTACACACAGCATCTTTTCTCCTTGCTACATGAAGGACTTGGGTCTGTTTTCCACGTGGTGATTCTGAGCGCAGGTTCTTTCATCCTGTGGCTCCATTATCCCCAAAGGCCTCTGGATCCTCTGTGAATGGTCTCCCTTTGACCAACAGTTGGTAGAAAAGAGAAGGTGTAGTTTTTGTTGTTTTTTAATGAGCCAGGTATGGAAGCAGAGTATATCAGTGCACATTACTAGCCAGAAACTTTCTCTGTCACCAAACTTCCAGGGAGGGTGGCAATGGGAGTGGAGCTGAGGGCTCAGGAAGAGAGAAAAGTGGACTTGGGGTACAATTTGCTATTTCTTCATGCACTGACATGGGATCGCATGTGTTGTCACTACTGCAGGAACACAGGTTGAGCTTGAGGGCTTGGTGGGTGTGTGTGATGTGTTTAGGGACACAGAATTAAGTTTCAGGAGAGAGTTCTGGTTGGGCACACAGATACAGACATTGTCAGCACATGCCCAGTCATGAAAACATGGCAGTGCATTGGCCGGCTGACTGCCTCAAAAGCCATCTGAGAAATGAATGCTGAGACTTTGGACAGTGGAAGGATTCTGTGCTCCATTGGCATTGCTTTGGAGAAGAGTGACTCTGCCACTCAGAAGAGGCCACATGTCTCAGTAAGGATACAAGCATCCTCGATTTGTGGGACCACTGCTATGACTTTTTTCTAGAGGCTGTTCTGTTCTCATACGAGAAAGACAGGTCCTTGGTTTAGCCCAATAGCAGGGGTAGACATGTGAGAAAAGCTTTACCACTTTCTTGTGGGGGGCCTCAGAAGATGCACTGTGTTGTGAAAGTGACTCCTCATTTGATTCTCTGTGAATCGCGCAGATCTTTCTAGCATCAGTTGCCCCACCTTTTCCTTTAAACCTTAAGACCTCTCAAAAACGTAAGCTATACTACATGATTTCATTTCCTCACTCCCTTTCGTTCACATCTAAGCTTCTGAAATACGGCATTTGTCCCTTCTCCCTTCTGAAAATGCTCTCACTAGAGTCACAGATGACCCAGAGCTTACTGGCATGGTTGGAAGGTCAGTGAGGTGAGGGAGGGCCTCGCCTCAGGGGCAAAGTTTAAGGGGGCACACCAAATGAGTCAGTAGTCAAGATAGATAGTAGTCAAGATAGATAGGTTTTAATGCAATATTTTTTAAAAAATCAAAATTAACGGAAAAATGCATGAGGAACAAAATATCAATATTTTAAATGAACACAGGATCGGTCCTGGATATTGATAATGCCTTTCACTGTAGATCTTTCCCAGTTCAATAGTGCTCTCTTCCTTCTCACAGCGTTGTATGCTTCTCTCACCTAATTTGCTTCCCCTGTTCCTCTCCTTTCACTGGCTGCTTCCTCCTACCTTTCCCAGAGATGCACACATGGACCATCATGTTCGTGGAAAAGCTTTAACCATTTGTTACCCTACTTTCAACTATTTAGTTATGTTCAGTTATGTTAATGCTAAAATCACTATTTCTAGTTCCTTCCCCATTCCTAAAATTCAGAAGCACATATTTAACGGCCTTCTGCACATCTCAGTCCAAACATTTTCTTCCCAAGAAGGACTTAGAATTCAAAATATCAGAGATGGACTTATGTTCTCCATATCCCCAAACATGTAGCTCTTCTCATACTCTAGTTGGTGGTAAAAACTTTCCCCTTTCATTTCCCACATTTCGTCAGTCAACAAATTTGAGTATGTTGTTTCTCCATATTTCTTAAATCCACCTCCTTCTATTTTCATAAATGTTGACTTTATAAGAATATCATTATCTGTTCTCCTTGTCCCCATGCATCACCTCTTTTCCTTTCTATGTATGTAGATCTATCTATCTATCCACCTATCTGCATGTAGACACAGATATATGCGTCAGCATGTGTTTACCGTCTCTGTCGATCCAATGTGAATGCACCCATATGTGCTATGTGCTTTGGACTGAATGTGTACCCCCAACATGCATGTGTTGAAACCTAATGCCTTGGAGGTAGGACCTTTGGGAGGAAATTAGGACACGAGGGTGGAGCTCTCCCTTAAAGAAGAGACCAGAGAGTTCCCTCATACATTCCACCATGTAAGGACACAGTGAGAAGGTGCTATCTATGAACCAGAAAGTGGGCTTTCACCTGATACTGAATCTGCTGGCACTGTGATCTTGGCTTTCTAGCTTCCAGAACTTGAGAAAAGCAATTCTGTTGTTTACCAGCTACTTGGTCTCAGGGGCACCTGGTTGGCTCAGTGGGCACAGCATGTGACTCTTGATCTTAGGGTTGGGCCCCACATTGGCCATCGGGCTTACTTAAAACAACAACAACAGCACATAAATAAAGTAGGCTATCAGCTACTTGGTCTCTGGGGTTTTGTGATAGCAGCCTGAACAGATTAAGACAATATGTGCACATTCACATAGGCGAATAACCTAATGTTAATGGAGAATTGCCAAAGGCCTTAAGTGTAATTTGGAGCTGTGACGATCCGTATAGAAAGTTATCAAGGGGCGCCTGGGTGGCGCAGTCGGTTAAGCGTCCGACTTCAGCCAGGTCACGATCTCGCGGTCCGTGAGTTCGAGCCCCGCATCAGGCTCTGGGCTGATGGCTCAGAGCCTGGAGCCTGTTTCCGATTCTGTGTCTCCCTCTCTCTCTGCTCCTCCCCCGTTCATGCTCTGTCTCTCTCTGTCCCAAAAATAAATAAAAACGTTGAAAAAAAAATTTAAAAAACAATAAAAAAAAAAAAAAAGAAAGTTATCAAGGATACAGATGGAGGATCACCTGTCAAGTCAGGGGCCCCAGGGTACTAAGAAAGTGGGGAGGGAAAACTCGGTGTCTTGGTCTGAGCCAAGAGTCCAACAGTTGGAAAGGGTGGTTCGGCTTCTAACAATTACATCCTAAGTCACAGCAATACCCTACTGAGCACATGAAAAACTCTCAGTTACCCCAAGATAAAATATCTTTCTAGAACTCTGGCTCTTTAGAAATCTCTGATGCCACCCTGACTACTTGCTCTACTTTTCCAAGAAACCGAGTGCTGCTCAGGCCTGCCCTGCATGCACCCCCATCTTGCCATAAAGCAAAGGGGTGCAAGACGCTGAAAGGAAGTGCTGTGCAGACTCCCTTCCCCCCTTCTCTCCAGTTTTTGTCTTCAGACCGAACAAAGTGACCAAGAGAAAGCATCTTACCTTCTAAAGGAAAGTATGCTTATGCCTCGATCTATCATAGGTCTCCCAATAACATTGGTGTAATGTGTCTTGCCCAGGAAATAAATCATTAGTTGTGGATTCAAACTCAGAGAATCCTAGCCATTCCAGGAGGAATAGCCATATCGAGACTCTGTTCCTTGGGATTTCCAAACAAGGGACTTGGGAAAGACAGGTTTAGAAATCAGGGGTGGGAGGTGGGGGGCAAAAGTAATCTTTGCTGCAGGGGTTATCAGCTTATACGAAGTCACCAGGAGTTCGGAGAATGGTATAGCAGAGTTTTGTTTTCTTCGCTGACCTTCAGTTCATTCTGGATGTTATAGGAAAACTGCTCTGTAGGGTTATGCCCTGAACTGAGGTGTAACTTGGGCCCAATGCATGCCACGAACACATGGAAAGAGTTCGTCTTACAGCAAAGAGGAAAGTTGGGCAAAATGAGGCAAGACGTTATGAGAATGAAGAGGCAGAAGGCTGATGGACCAGTCTGTCTTTCTTGCATGAAAATAGAAGCAGTTTCTCACCAAAATACCTGCCTTGTGTGTGCATTAATCATAAAAACCCAGAGGGGATCCAATGGCTCCATTTATAATACCTATGCCAAGCAGGTATTTTTTCTTTCTATTTTTTCCCCTCTTCTATTGACAAGAGAGTTTGGGGAGAAGGTGCTTTTTAGTCATTACTTTTCTTGAGCAGTCAGTATTGCCTTAAGAAAAAAAATGCCGTGAATGTAACAAATCAGGTTTCCTACTGGGTCTGTGACAGCACAGGCAGGAGGGACAGAAAGCAGAATTGCACAGAGCTTGAAATAGTTGCTGATAGATTTCCTGCCTCGCAGAATTAGAACGAAGCCAGAGAGGTTGAGCATGATGTGGGGGGTCCAACTGGACACACCTTTCAGGACAAATCTTTAGGCCTGATTCTTTTATTTTTGAGAGAGAGAGAGAGAGAGAGAGAGAGAGAGAGAGAGAGAGAGAGAGAATATGAGCCAGGGAGGGGCAGAGAGAGGAGACATGAAATCTGAAGCAGACTCCAGGCTCCGAGCCATCCGCACAGAGCCTGACACGGGGCTCGAACTCATGAACCTTGAGATCACGACGTGAGCCGCAGTCAGACGTTCAACTGACTGAGTCACCCAGGCACCCCAGGCCTAGTTCTGTATAAAGCCTCCTATGGCCTGGTCTGTGCCTGCTTCCCCACTCATGTTGCTGCTGCTGTTTGGGGACTTCTGCACTGAGCACCTCCTCCTGGCTCCTTGAAGCTACCATATGATTTTCTGACTTGCCTTGGTGTGTTCCCAGAAGTGAACCCCTACATTTCTTTGCCTAAATGAGTCCTGTCCAGGTTTTCAAATTCTGCTTTCATCACCACATCTGGAAACCCAACTTGACTCCTCAGATGGGTTTGGGTGGTCCTCCTCCATATTCGTGGTGCCTCCCTATCCTAGGCATTAGTTTGCTGGTGCAATTGCTGAAGACCTTCTCTGAGGATCAACCTGGTCAGGTTGTAGGGGTGCAACTAAGGATCCCACCCAGGAATTGTTCCACTATTCCCTCTAGTCTATCATACCAATGTTCGGTCTAATATGCTACTACCTCACTTAACAACCCCAGTGGCTCCTTGCTGCTCCGGGCTCCTTAAGTGCTGAGTGTAAATGACGGCATAAGTCCAATCCCCATCCCCTGTGAAAGACACCAATGAACTGTGCTTCCTCACCGGCTGTCCTACTTCTCATCCTACTTCCTCATCACTTTTCCTTTTTACAAGGGACCAGGGTGATTGTTTTTAAGACTGCAGATATTATTAGGGGTGACAAGAAATATCTAGTAAATGTTAGGCAATATCTTTACTATTAGGAGGGCTTTCCATATATAATGCATTAGGTGTGTGTGAATTGCCTCCAGTATCTACTTAGACATTTGCGAACTTCACAGATTCGGTTGCATAATTTTCTAATAATAAATTTTGCAACAGCGGAAAATAGATGGTATGGGGAACATATCCATGGTGTACAAACCAAGAGGTGAAGGTCCAGAAGTCAGTGCCCTGGCAGGGTCGGGATGGAGTTCATCTAAGCCACATGTGCTTTCCCAAAAGCCACTGTGGCCTCCCCAGGTGAGGCATTTCCAACGTAACTTTCTAATTGATTCAGCACTTGCCATCGGGGTGCTTGTGCAGTTGAAATATCATTAATAAATGCCCTTGACTTGCTTTCCAGGATAAGCCCACAATTAGGAACTTGAACACGGAGAAGTTGTTCACTGGGAATAATTTTCAGAAGTGCACTTGGTAGGCTCAGGGAAGTTGATGGCAGTCTTGGATGGAAATTGCCAGCCTCCTTAAGCCCCTAATTTCTATGCCAGAACAGGTACTTATAAAAAAGGCAGTGTTCGTTTTGTAAATGTTACAAAAGGAGGCAAGTGAATAGCTGTTATTAGGGGCTACTCACAGTCATCCCTTTATCCACCCCTATACAGTGCTTTTCGTGCATTATTAGGAAAAGAAAAAGGAGAGAATACATTCTCTGGGCCAGGACCTATGCTAAGTACTTGCAATTCTACAACCATCCTAAGGGATAGGTATTACTGCAAAGTTAGAATGGAGCTCAGAGAGGTTAGGAACTTGCTCAAAGTCACTCAGCTTTGAGGGGTCAGGGTCTGGTTATATGTGGATCCATCCAATACCCCACTTCACTATATCCCTTCCTTGGAATATAATAAATATATCACACTCAATGCAGCCTTCCCTCTGATTTCAGTTCTTTTTCTCTTGTAGCTGCCCCAACAATAAGCTCTCCTCTGGGGCTATTCAAAACCTTTGAACCACCACCAATTCAAGTCCTAAGCTTTTTCATCAAAGTAACAAGCCTTGACTCCACCAAAATACTATCCCCAATAATTCTGTGCTATTGATTTTTTTCAAGATTTCATTTATCCCTAAGATAGTATAATGATATTTTTTTTCAAATTGGGCCTAATTATATTTTTCAACTTTTATGAGAAGTCTTCTTTAGAAAGGAAAAGAAGATAGAAGGCAAAAAAAAAAAAAAAAAAAAAAAAGACATTTCCTGACTCCGAGTGACGGAGTCATTGAGAAATGAGACAGGGAAGAACAAGGCCAGTGGCTGGGATCTTCACCCTTTCCCTTCACCCCACCTGCTCACTTTGATGTCATCTAGGAGAGCCTTTCTCTTCGTCCGGCCATCATGCCCAGTGTGGTGTCACAGCAATGGCACGCATGGAGAGGATACCTGCAGGAATCTGGCCAGAGCACTTTGCTGGATGCCTGGCCTGACTCCAATGTGTGCATGTGAATCAGGCTCCTGCAGGCTCCTGGGAGGCGTTGGGAGGTCCCAGAAGGCTGATGACTGCAGAGCCCAAGGTCAAAGTGAAGAGGCTCTGGTGTTAAAGGGCTTTAGGACCAGCAAACAACTGGTGTCATGGATTCTCATCCCGGGTGTTACAACGTCGCCGCATAAGGCTCAGGAACACCCCATGAGCCACCAGTCTGGACAGGAGAACAGGCCAGCTACTGCACATCAAAGCACAGTGGATCCGGAGAAGGCATCACAGAGGAGAAGCCTTCTTCCTCCCGGACCCACAAGAACATACTACCACCAGGGGAAGGAGAGGCAGGTGGGGGCTGAATTCCCCAAGACCATTACTAAGATAATGCTTTAATAATTAACTCTGAGAGATTTTATAAAAATGGACAAAATCAGAGTTCTTCTATACTACTCAGAAGGCTGAGGCTTTTGAAAAACATCAGATCAAAGGGAAAAAAACCCTTTTATTTGCATATTTGAGTTAATTGTGAGTAAATGTGTGCCCTTGGTAAATAAATCTGAAACTATTCAGCTTCAAAATGTTCTTAAATTATTTATATGATAACTGCTGCCCTCGGCTTCTCCCCCAGCCCTGATCTACCCTGACAGATTATAAAAGATTTGAGAACAGGAGACTTTCTCCAAGGGGAAATATAGGCCAGTTTGCATTAAACATGTTTTAGGGACAACACGGACCTAGGGCTGTACGCACCTCTCTATGAAGGCTCGGTAATTAGAGGCTGATTAGTCTGATTATTACGCACTCCCTTCTGTGGGTGAGGATCCTCTCCCAGTTAAAGAGAGGTTTCCAGGGCTGTTCCAGTTAAAGAGAAGGCTCCCCTCCTCTGCCAGGAGCAGGCTCTGCTGGGGGTAAAGATGGCAATCAGTGCTGATGACCACTTACCTAATTACCAGTGGGGCTGATCTCATCCCTGGTTCCCAAAGCACTTTTACCATAATTAACATCCTCCTCTTTCTTGCATCCCACAGAAGCCACTGATAATCCACACCCAGACTCATAAGCTGCAGACTCATAAGCTGCATGACAGTCACCACCACCACCGCCCCCCCCAGCAGCAACAGCAGTAACTGGGAAACATATACTACACTATATAAACTGTTCTCACATCTGCATGATTTTATCCTTTATCATCTCCCTGCAAGATCTGTTAACCTTAAAAAATACAACTGTCAGTTATTTTACCAGTGCAAATGGGCTTCCTTGGGACGAACAGAAAATTGCAAACTGTGGACACTTTAGTTATGGCAAACCACGGCCAGTCGGCAGAAGAAAGGAGAATGCTCTTTTATAGAGGAAAGGAGGAGTTGGGAGGGCTGTTGTAAACTCAAAGTCCATTGCAGTAAACGGAGAATGAAGTGTCGTGGCTTCTCATTGGCTGAGTTTGTCAGTCTCTCATTGGCTGGGCTGTTGCTGGGGCAGGAGAGAATCTGTCCTCTTCTGGCTGGGGTAATAGATAGAGCTGCAAGGGGAAAGCAAGCATCATCTGTCTTCCAGTTGGGGTCTGCCCTGACCAGTGGTAGAGCACCCCCGCCCTGCCACGCTGGCCTCCCGACTCCGTGTGCAATGAGGTTTCCTTGTTTCCATTTCACAGATGTCTGGGGCTGCTGATTTCATCCCTTCTTATCCCATTTCACTGACAAGGAATCTGTTGTCCAGAGAGGACTTGTGTTTATGTGACTAATGAAATTTGGACTCTGGTGTGAAATCCTACACACCTGGCTTGATCCCCTGCACCTTTTTAAATGCATTGTTGATGACTTCTCTTCTAGCAATAGAACTGGGGGCTCCAAGAGAGCAGACATGTAATTTTGTTCACCTCTGTAGGCCAAGTACCTGTAAGGCACATACCAGGGACTCACGTTACTCTTGTATGATGAACACACTGCATGAAGGCAATGAACTCTAAAGACAATTCTTGCTTTTTTTCATAGTAACTTGGGAGCTGGAGTTGGTGAAAACACGAAAACAGCTCACTGGTAAACTCCAACCATGATTTCCTACAAGAAATCTCGTTACACTTGAAATTTAAGGATATTTACTGCTTCCTGAAAGCTTGGGGATGTCTAGGGGAGAAGTGCTCTGTTCTCATGGTTCTCCTCCGTAACTCTGCTCTAACATGTGTCCACTGGGAAGTGCCATCCTACATCCTCTCCTCGCCGTACTGTTTCTTGGGAGGCAACCCTGGACCAGTCCGTCTTGCCATCCTCCAGGATTGAATGATTATGTGGTTTCCCCACCATGCTACCAAAACAAAGGCAGGCTAGATCACAGGAAACCGTAGCCGAGTAAGAAAGAGCTGGAGTCAGGGTCAGGCAGTCACATCTGTCCACATATGTGAGGCATGTGCACAGCCTCCGGGGGTTTTATGGGCAGGGGTCCAAGCAGGTCATTAGTCTCATTTCCAGACTCAGACTGCACTTGAAGCCCCGTCTCTCGACGCTTTGTTCATCCCAAGGGCCCCACTGACTCCTAATAATAACCCTAACTTGAAGTGACGCTGTTAGTAACGACCACAACATTTTTCAAAGGAGGATACTCTCTCAACGCTGCCACTGCCAACTGATACGGGGCATCCTCAGACAGAGCGGGGAAAGGCCTCCCTCCTCTGGGAAGGTGAAGAGAGCAGGAGCACTCAGATGCCGAAGGGAAGAAGGCAGCATCATGGCTTTGTGAGAGTGAGAAGTGCCTTTTAAGCTCAGAACCTTATCTCACGGGATCAGAATGAGCTCACAAGAAAAATGAGAGGGTCTTTTGTCCTCTTTCGTTTAATCTGTCTGTGTTGTTCTCATTCTGAGACAAAAAGTATTGATGAAGGGGCTTTAGAGCTGACTTTTCTGCTTTACTTTAGCATGACAGACTGGTGCGTTATGCATACAAAATAACGTGTTGATAGAAATTGGAACAGACGGGAATTTTCCATCCTGAAGTTGGACTTTCAATGTTCATTTATCAGATATAATGTGACATAGGACACGGAGGCAGTCTTCTATGTGGGATTGTCATATTGTAAATGAACGGGTTAGGTTAGTGATGTATCCATGCACTGGGCATCTGTCTTGCGTATTGAATCCCTACTATGTGCCAGGTACTTTGGACACTAGCACATGAGAAGCCCAGAAAACGATTTATGGAGTGAACAAATAAGGATTTCCATAGTGCATGGCACTTCTGTGTTACACTAATCACTAAATAACTTATAGTTTCCTCCACAAGGAATATATCATATTGCCATATGTTCCTCAAGGGGAGGGACATTTCTTATACATACATACATATATGTGTATAATATGTATCATGTGTATGTGTGTATATATATGTGTATATATATGTACTGTGTGTGTATATATATACATATATACACACACATGTATATGCATATATATATGTACCTAAATATATATGTGTATATATGCATATATATGTACCTATTATATATATAGGTACATATATATGGTACATATAAATATGCATATACCTATATATATATACTTATATATATGCATACCTATATATAGGTACATATATATATGCATGTATACATATATATATTTTTTTCTATTGCTACCTCAAGGCTATGTTGCAGAAAACACATTTAATTATGAACTTCCTGGTAGTCAAGGCAAAAAAGAGACAATACAAATAATGGTAGTGTTATAACAATGTAGACATCTTGAATCCTAACCATGTACCAGGAATTCTTGAAACCCCTATAAATGAGGTTATTTCCATTGTTACCACTCTTTTTCCACATTAGAGACTAAGCCTTTGGACGTCTGGGTAATGTGTCCCAGATAACAGAACCAGTAAGTGACAGAGCTGGGATTAATTCACGAGGATTCATCCTTAAACAGCATTACCTTCATAATGAGCCAACTTTTATCACTGCCATTTTAAGCAAAATTTACCTTCTGGAGGAAGCTATGACACAAATATAAGAAAAAAGATACAAACACAGCAAAAAATCCATGCAGCACAATAGGTAAACAGAAGGGTCAAAGAATCACCCATGTCCGAAATGAAACTTTTTTTTTTCATGGCACATCCCACTACAGGCATTCAGAGTGAGATCTTTTTCTTGAGTTATTTCAATCATCAATCTGGAGAATTCTTTTGTGTCTGCCTGCTCGATCAGTGGCAGCTCTTTGCAAGAAATTTACAGTGATGTCAGTTTGTTGAAATTGATGATAGGAAAAAGTAGATGGATCTCAAGTTCCCAGACAATATCTGATGACCTAAATTAACTGTCACCTGATTCTGCATTATGGATGAGAAGCCAGTGTGACCGGAGATGTGGCCAACGGGACATGGGGCAAGGTCTGTCTGGGGAGCTAGCAGCTCATGACCTACACGTGTCTAGCAGCTGATTGATCTGGATAGATCTTTCTTGTGATTTCCCAAGCCTGTGGTAAGGTTCACAGAGTTTATCCCAGTGGAAGTATCATTTCCTCTTTTCCCCCAACTCCCAGTCAGTTCCGTTTCTGTATTTCCCAATTTATTGTTCAAATTCTCATTTACATCATTGTTATCCCCTATCGTCCCAGCTGCAATGTATGTCTGCTTCCCACGGCTCATCCCTCACTTTAGCTGTATTTCTCTCTCTGTGTGAATTCTCATGTTGGAGTCGAGCCTCTGGACTCTGTTCTGAGCCTTCTTTTCTTTTAACATGTCACTGTCTTTTTAAGCCAATGGCCTTCAATTTTGACTGTGCATTCAAATCATTTTGTAAACTTTAAAAAGACTCTTGCCCAGGCCCAATTAAATACAAATCTCTAGAGGTGGAGCCTGACATTTGCTATTTTGTGTAAGTCCCCTCAGGGTACTCACATGTGCGCCCTAGGTGATTTCCTTTATTTCCATGTCTCCAAATTCCTATTCTGAGCGGATAAGTCTTATATCTATGTTTCTGTTCTTCTTTCCTGAGATGTAGGTACATATATGCAATTGCTTACTTGAAGCTTTCAACTGTATGTCCAATAAGCATCTAAAACTCAATATGTCAAAAGCTGAGCACTTAGCGTATTCTCCAACCCTTCAAAGCCTCAAAGCAAGTAAGTTCTAAGTCCCTTTTGGCCACCTGCTGTGTCTTTGAGCAAGTGCCTCATATCCTAGTTTCCGCAACAACAAGATGAAGATAGCAATACTCACTGACAATGAGACAAATATGATAATACGTGTAGTCCTCTTAGCATAAAGCACAGTCTGCCTTGACACCAAGAAATGGTTGTTCCTGTTAACACGTTGTAAGTTCCACGAGGGAACACAAATACCTATCATCTTTAGTCCTGTATCCGCAGTGACTAGCACCTGGTCTGGCACATTATAAGCACTCAATAAATATTTTGTTTAATGACTATACTTCTATTTTTAAAGGTGTTAAGAGTTTGTCTGAGGAAGAAATCAGTGGTTACAAGAGCCAGGAAAGAAAGTCCAGGGGAGAGGCGGGGAGGAGCTGGGGCTGCTGCTATACCTGGGTGTTTCTAGCCTCCAGCACCATGACCTGTAAATAGGTTGCTCCTGTCAGTTACAATTATCAACATTCTTATCAGGTCCAGCTTTTGCTGGATGTATGTACAAGCTCCTGTATGTACATGGGTGGGTTTAGCGATGAATCTTTTCCATGCACATTTGTTTTAGTTCTCTCACTGAATTATGAAGTAAATTATACTATCATTTCCATTTTTGGATGTGAAATTAAAGCACAGAAAGATTAAATAATTTGCCCAGAGTCATAATCTGGACTGGAGTCAAGAAATACGATCATATGATCTTAACTACCATAACATAGTAAATAGAGAAGGAGAACTAGTTGTGTAAGACCTTGGGAGGACTGAAGTCCAATCTCATTTAAATCTAAATATGTGGTCACAAATGGACTCAAGATACAGTCATTGGCCCATTATCCCTGCTTATGGGGCCATGATGATAAAGCTAGCAAAGGTGTATTATCTCATTGTATTTTGAAGCAAAAAGCACTGAAATGGCTCTTTCCTTCTAATGAATGCCTAATCGGCAGCCAGACTATCCGGTCAAAATAGGTAAGAAGGATGGGTACCCCCTGTTGTTTAAAATACAGGCCCTCTGGGGGCGCCTGGGTGGCGCAGTCGGTTAAGCGTCCGACTTCAGCCAGGTCACGATCTCGCGGTCCGTGAGTTCGAGCCCCGCGTCGGGCTCTGGGCTGATGGCTCAGAGCCTGGAGCCTGTTTCCGATTCTGTGTCTCCCTCTCTCTCTGCTCCTCCCCCGTTCATGCTCTGTCTCTCTCTGTCCCAAAAATAAATAAACGTTGAAAAAAAAATTAAAAAAAATAAAATAAAATAAAATACAGACCCTCTTTGTACTGTTAGCAGTCTCTGGAACACTCTTAATCTTCTGATCAAGTCTTTGTTTGCACAGATGAGATTAGAAATTGGACTTTTTTTTAAAGGAGCTTGGCATGAAATACTAAGCAATCATTTGGATACTATTAATGTCCTGAATTCGCCTTTCTTTGTTTAGGGGACTATATTATGCATGTGGAATCCCAGTTCAAGGATTTATCTAAATTGGCTGTGTAATACTAGATGACAGCAAAGGGATTTGTTCGAAATTAGCTTATGTCTTCCGAGGTAATGGAAATTATGCACAACCCCAGGAATTATCCACCACAGTCTCCACTAGCAAGTGAACTGTAGCCGTCCATCGCCACCATCCATCTGTGTAGCAAGGGAGCTGACCAAAGAGACCGTGATTTCAACCAATGGCCCCATCCCAACCTCCACTCTCCTGAACATCTGAGGGAGGAGGCAGCTATGGCCTTAGGTAATTGCACCTCTTCTTAAGTGATAGTCATAAAGCTCTTAACACCTTTCTGCTTGGGGGCAGACTCTAGCCACCACCCCACAGCCCCTGCTGGCCCCACCTTACAGCGCTGTACCACTTGTCTGGGTATGCCTATTCCTTCCTCTAGGACTCTTCTCCTCAGCAAGGTTTGCCTGGCTTTTCTCATTACAGTTGCCTGGGTCATGTCCGACGCCAGATACAAAACCTCTTAGCCTTTGCAAACCACGTTCCGTTGGAAAAATCTCTACTGCTCTCCATTGATCTAGGTTTTTCTGAATAAGTTTTCATCATCTGAACCAAATGGGCAGCAAGTGCATTTATAAGGATGAAAATTTGTGACACTTTAGGATTAAGATCTTAAAAGGAATCATCAGACCAATTCGTCATCTTGTCAATGTAACTGTTATATCTAAAATGACTTGTGCTCTGATTTTTGAAGCACCCAGTTCAGAAAAAGGGATTATAAAAAATGTATGAATTCTTCCTCCTTTGACTCTTTCTGTTAATGGCAATACCATTTTCCCATTTTCCCCCAGTTTTTCAGACTCAAAGCCTTGGAGTCTTTTTTCCTTCTTTTTTTTTTTTTTTAAGCATTTTTTTTAGAACAGTTTTTGATTTACAAAAACCCTGAGCAGATTGTAGAGTTGTCATATACAACTCACCACAAGCAATTCCCCCTATTATTACATCTTTTATTGGTGTGCTACATTCGTTTTAATTAGTGGACCTGATGTTGATACATTATTATTAACTAAATTATATAGTTTACATTAAGATTCACTCTGTGTTGTAAAGTTCAGTGGGTTTTGAGAACTGTTATAATGGCATGTGTTCTCCATTACAGTATCATAGGGTAGTTTCCCTGTCCAAAAAATCCTGTTTGCTCTATCTGTTGATCCTTTGCTCCTTCTCCAGAGCCACTGATCTTTTTCCTCTCTCTGTAGAATGTCATATAGTTGAAATCATACAGTATGCATCCTTTCCAGACTGGCTTCTTTTACTTAGAGATACGCATTTTAGATTTCTCCACATCTTTTTGTGTCTTATACCTCAATTCTTTTTATCATTGTATGGACCACTGTATGGACATGCCATGGTTTGCATATTCATTCACCTATAGAAGGACAGTGTGGGTGTTTCCAGTTTTCTGTGATTAAGAATAAAGCTGCTCTAACATTGGTTTGCATCTATTTGTGTGGGCATATGTTTTCAACACAATTGGGTATCTAGAACAACTGGGTCATATGATAAGATTACATTTAGCTCTGTAAGAATCTGCTGGACAGTTTTCCAAAGTGGCTGTACCATTTGCAATCTGTTAGTTATTAACCAGGGGTTCTGTTGTTCTACCTCCTCACCAGCATATAGTATTGTCATTTTTGTTCGTTTGTTTTTGGATTTTTGCCATGTTAGTAGGTATGTAATGGTAGCTCATTGTTGTTTTAATTTGTAACTTCCTAATGTCAGAAAACGTTGAATGCCTTTTCATATGCTTATTTACCATCTTTTATCTCTGAGATTTCTCTTCAAATCTTTGGACCATTTTTTATTAGGTTGTTTTCTTATTGTTGAGTTTTCAGTGGGTTTTTTTAAAATATATTTTGAATACAAGTCCTCTATCAAATATGTGTTTTGTAAATATTTTCTTTAGTCTGTGACTTGTCATTTCACTCTACAACAGTGTTTTTTGTTTTGTTATTTTTTTTATTTTTAAATTTTAATTCCAATATTGCTAACATACACTGTTATATTAGTCTCAGGTGTACAATATAGGGATTCATCAACTCTATACATTACTCAGTGCTCATCATGGTAAGTGTGCTCTTAAATCTCCTTCCCCTGTTTCACCAATCACCCACTCACCTGTCCTCTGGTAGTCATCAGTTTGTTCTCTGTATTTAAGAGTGTGTTTCTTGCTTTGTCTCTTTTTTTAATTTGTTCATTTGTATTAACAGTGTCTTTTTCAGATCAGTTTTTAATTTCACTAGTGCCTAACTGATCTTTTTAATTTTCCTTTTGATGTAGTATGCTTTGGTGTTGTATCTAAAAATTCATCTCCAACTTCCAGGTCATCTAGATTTTCATCTACGTTATCTTCTAGGAGTTGTGTATTTGTGCCCTTGAGTGCACAAGACTTGGATCTATGTTCCATTTTAAGTTAATTTTTGTAAAAGATTTAGTCTGCATTTATGTTTTCTTACATATTGATATTCAATTATTCCAACACCATTTATTAAAATAGTGATTTTTTTTTCTCCACCTTTCCATCTCCACTCTTTCTACCCATCTGATCCTGCGTGCTGTCTGCTTTCTCCTTTAGAGCTTTTAGCACATTAGTCACAGATATTTTGCATTCCCTATCTTATAATTCCAAAAATACATATCACATCTGAGTTTGGTTATGTTGCTTGTGTTGTCTCTTCAGACTGTGTTTTTTGTCTATTGGCACTGCTTGGAATATTTTATTGAAAGCTGGGCATGATGTATTGGGTATTAGAAGTTTAGACAATTTGTTTTCTAGTGTTAAGGTGTTTTTTAATAGGTTTATTTATTTATTTTGAGAGATAGAGAGAGAGAGCAGGGGAGGGGCAGAGACAGAGAGGGATACAGAGAATCGCAGGATGACAGCATGGAGCCTGATGTGCGACTCAAACCCACGAACTGTGAGATCATGACCGGAGTCCAAATCAAGAGTCGAATACTCAACTGACTGAGCTACCCAGGTGCCCCTCCAGTGTAAGTTTTATGTTAGGCTGGCTAGCATTTGGTCTGTGTTTCCAGTTTGTTGTAGCTACAGATGCCAGAGGCTCATTTCCTCCAGCTTCCTTGGGGTTTTTGTTTCTTTCTTTTTTTGTCCCCTGAGTTCTCTCTGATCTTTGCCATTGGCCCTGGTCAGGCTTCTGGAGGTAAAATCTTTGATGATTTGTAGACCTTCCTAAGACTGGGGCCCCTAGAGTTTTTAACTCTGGAACTAGTCCACACTCAAGCTCCAGAAATGTATCAATATTCTCATTTACATCTTCCTACCAGTTAGTGGCTCCAGGGGCTTCCACTTCAGGTAAGTTTATCTTGGCTGTTATTTATTCCCTGTAGCCATCTGTCTGTCCAGATTTCAGGTGGTGATTTATCCTGGAACCTCTGTTATTTGGTGGATATAAAAAGTCATTGAATTTCATTCTGTTCAGCCCTTTTTTTTCCTTCTCATTATAAGAACAGGTGTAATGGTTCCAAGCTCCGTAGAAGTTGAATCTAGAAAGATCCCATGGAGTCTTCTCACTTTCTCCCTTGACCTCATCCTTGACTCCTCACCCTAACTCATTCAGTCATTCGGTATTTATGTGCTTCTATGACATGTGTGGCATCTACTGTCCAGTGACTCAGCAATGAAGAAGTCAGTCAATGGTGAATAAAGGAATAAGGAAGTAAACACGTTTTTCATACAGCATTACCACTTACAAAAGAAGAGAATAACATGAGAACAGTGATTAGAGGAAATCAGAAACACTTTAGGTAATTATCTGAGAAGAAATACTTTAGGTCATGTAGTCAGCCGAGAACTTCAAAGTTATGAGCTGGGAGATAATCTATAGGAAGAGGCTTTCAGAAACAATGGATCCTAAATGCAAGGGACCTAAGGTTGGAACATGTTTAACGATTTTTTAAAAAAAAAAACAACACAGAAAATAGTACATAACTGCAACATATTGAATATAGTGGGATCTGCCATGACACGTATCTAGAAAGGAGACAGGTGAAATGGAGATTAGGTCAAGCCTTGCACATCACGGCTGTACTTTAAATTTTATTCTAAATCCTTTGGAATGTCACTGGAGTAGATTGACATTTTGTAATATGTGTTTCTCTTCATGTCTACAGAGAATGGACATTTTAAAGTATGGATGTGTGGAGACTAACACAGGGGCTGTGACAGTAGTTCAGGGGAGAGGTCATGGTCAGAGCTGTACCTGTGGAAAAGTGGAGAAGTGGATGGAGATGGTTTGTCATGTCTTTGAAAAGAAGGTTAAGACCAGCTTTTGATCAGGTGGAGGTGAGGGAAGGAATCTAGGATCAAGGCACATTTGCAGGTGGTTGTTCAAATTGTGGAATATTGGTCAGATTCTGCATTCATTCTGAAGGTAGAAACAAAAGAATTTGGTGAAGAACTGAACAGGGGCCGTCTGACAAAGAGAGGAGCAAAATGCCTGGAACAAGGATGCTATCAACTCTTGTGTGGCAAGGCATGTGGCTTCTCCCACTTTTAAGATGCAGAATGCTATTAATAATTTGCTGATTCCTTTAAATTCCATTTGCATTCAGAAACCGGGAATGCATGGAATAGAGTCAGAATAGAGATGGGTCTGATTTGGCATGGCGACTCCTCCCTGTCTAAAGGCCAAAACATCTTGTGCTGAAACTTGGAAATATTTTATGGATGTTTCAAGCAATAAGAGTTGACTGCTTATAGAGCAGAGCTTCTCCTGTAGGAATGTTGGCATGTCAGTGGATAAGAAGTCTATCCATTTAGTGGGCATCCTAAATAAATTCAAAATGATCTGTATGCAAATCTGAGTCTTGTTTGTTTTCTGCCAAGGTGTCAAATAATAAAATGAATTATTAGTCACTTTTTTTCACATCAATACATTTAAAGATATAATCGTATATGAAAACAGGCTCTGGAAAGGTCTGTGATTACACAGAAATCAAGATCTCAATCAATCTTCTACAAAGCCACAAAAACTTCTCTATGTTTATTGTTTTTCTTCCTACATTATACTGAAAATAACAGTTTATATGTGTGCTTCTGACTACCAAAGTGGTTTTTAAGCATTTGGAGAACTAGACCGTGGCCTAGAGTACCTACAGGAAGTTTTGAATCTAATTCCCAAATAGATATGCTTACATGCATAAACATCCAATTGAGGAAATTACTGCATGGCTGGCCTTTGTGGGCCTCTTAAAGACCATCCATGAAACTCTGATAAGATTGTCTAAAACATTGCAAATCCAGGCTGCTTCTGTGTTTCAATTCAATCCACATTAAGCTAAAATACTACCTGTGGAGCAAACAGTTTGCATCCTTTCTCAAGAAACCTTGTGTTGGCTGAGGTATCAGTTTCTTCAAGGGTAAGGCTATTGTGTCTTTAGTTCATTTGTATCTTCGGGACCTAAAAAGGGCTTAGTGCAGAGTCTCTGAGGCTTGCTAAAAGGACAAATACAACACAATGGAGAATACCTGGCCTAAGAAACTGATTTTTCCTCTGTTCCATCTTCCTCTTTTGCAGTCCTGAAAGGGTTCTAGTTGTGTTCTACATTTAGGTATTCTTGGTGAAAAGTTATTCCGACATTAGTGTGTTTTTTATATAGGGAATTTTTACTGCATCATATATGACTCGAACCATGTTCTTGTAGAATATAATGGGGAAAACAGGCAGGCAAAGAATGAACTAGGACCTTCAGAATGAAGTTAAGGGCTGAATAGGAAGCCAGTTAGATTCTTGGGGAGAAGTCTGATTCTCATTAGGGAATCAAAGAGCTCATTTGAGTGCTACATGATATGCCATTTGCCATATTGTACTGTCTGGGTCCAACTCTCACCATGGTCTCCAGTATTGGTAGAGAGAGGATAATAAGCTTGTGCTGTCATAACAAACAATCCCTCAATCTCAATGGCTTAGTACAAAGCTCTACTCAATACCCTTCATATGAACTCTGATGTAGGGTAGATGATTCTCTGTGCAGCTGTCCTTCGTGTGGTGGTTCAGTAAATCAACTTGCTTTGACCCTTTGACACCTTCATGTCAAAGGCTCCCAGGTTAATTGTTTCGGGGAAGAATTACACAGGAGAATCATGTATGAAAAGGGCTTTTAATCCCTGGTTCAGATATAATAAACATTATTCCTGCTCACATTTTACTAGCTAGAATCAGTCATGCAGCCCTATTCAACTGACAGGGGTCTGGGAAGTGGTTGTCCTTGTGCTCAAGGATGTAGAAGTGGCACAGGTGGGATGAACCCACAGCACTGTCCCTGCCACACTACACTGCCTTTGCCATTTTTCTAGACTTATCAAACCCCTTTCCATTCCTTGAACACACCCCAGGTTTATGGTGCTTTGTTACCCACTCAGCACATTCCCCAAGAATTCTCAGAAAATACTTTTTGGGGGATACTCTGTCCCCTCAAATGTTTGATCACTCTTTAAGACACCTGCTCCAAAGCTACCCTCCCTGAATCCTTCCTTGACTCCCTTGGGAAAGCTGGCCGATCCCTCATTTGTGACCTTCCAGCACATTTTACACAAATGACTAGACCATGTAACATATGGTATTTGTGTTATTTCTTCCTTGTCTCGTGTGTCTTTCTCACTAGTTTGTGTGTTTTGGGGTGGGTTGGTAAAGACAATGTTTTTGTTTTTTTTTTTCTTACTTGTTTTTGTCTGCTTTTTTCCTCTCATATTATTAGACTAGCTAACACAGAACAATGCTTAATGAAGGATTGCTCAATAAGCTGAGTTTGTACCTGAACCGTAAAGAGTGAGAACATATTTTCTTTTTTAAAAAATGTCATTCACCTTCCCCTTTAGGACTAGGTCAACAAGGGTCATAATTACCATCATTCCATACATATTGGAAGTGCCTAATCCCTCTATAGAACAAGAAAATATCTATGGTCATTCTCTCATTTGACCAATATCTCACTCGAATAGTTATTAATGGAAGTGAGATAGGAAAACTCAATTAGGGTAAGAGGGAGATGATATCTTTAGCTAGAGAGAAGCATCGAGAATAACAAAATTGAGTTAAACTTTTATTCTTATGTCTCTAAGCTATAAAGAGCTCCACTTAATATATATTTTTTCCTATTCTTTATTTGAGAAATTACACTTAATTTCAATACCTAATTTAGTTTCATTTCAAATTTTCATTAAAATGCTGTAGATTCTCTTCCTCTGTTAATGCAAATAGTAAGTCTGGACCCAAAATTATCCCCACCAGCACCTACTTGCTGCCAGACATTCTTTTCAACTATTTAAATAGGCATTTTATAACAAACCATTTAATAGAAATATATGATTTATGTAGGCAGAACACAGTGTTTCATTAAAATAGATTAGAAAAGTTTAGACCTTGAGTTCAAACCAGGGTAATTACTTTGTCATTACCTTGCCTATAGTTCTTTCATTTCCAATTGTATATTGATTGGTTAATTCTCTGTTTCGTTTTCTTTAAAGAAATTTATAATGGTTCATAAAATAGCCTTTGTCTCTCTTTTACACGTATGTTCTATTTCCTCCACTTGCATACCATACCAGAACCAGTTTGAAAGTGATAGGGGGACACTTTCAAGAATTACGCTGGAATAAGAAGCATAAACAGAACCGCTCCAAGTATGTTGAGACATCTGAGATGCTATAAATAGATTGCCATTCAGCACTTGGTATTTTTGTTTTTCTTTCTTTCTTTCTTTTTTTTTTCCTTGTTCCTCTGAATCAGGCATCTGTTATCAACCATCACCCTGATGACCCCTATAAGGTGTAGTGTGCAATCAAAGACATGTTGTTGCTTCTTTATTTCCTATTTTCCTTGTGAGGGGAGTTTTCTACTGGGTTAGGTCCAGCCAAACAACTCTGTAGAAAAGGTATTCTTAAAAAGGCATCAACCAGAGGGCAATTGCAGAGTTAATGTAAGAAGGTGCTGTGGATTCAGATGATTGGCTTGTGAAGTCAGGTTATCCCCTAAAGGACTGTGTGGTGGATGGTAGAGACCCCTGAGAAATGGACAGATTTACCAAACGTTAAGGGCCGACACCTTTTGCCTCTGTGTCACCCAACACTTGAACACTCAAGATAATCTGAATTGCTCTTCATCGGGGGGCGCCTGGGTGGCGCAGTCGGTTAAGCATCCGACTTCAGCCAGGTCACGATCTCGCGGTCCGGGAGTTCGAGCCCCGCGTCAGGCTCTGGGCTGATGGCTCAGAGCCTGGAGCCTGTTTCCGATTCTGTGTCTCCCTCTCTCTCTGCCCCTCCCCCGTTCATGCTCTGTCTCTCTCTGTCCCAAAAATAAATAAACGTTGAAAAAAAAAAAATGAATTGCTCTTCATCGGTATCATTTACATCCCACGTCTCTAATAGGACTGGGCCTAGTACAATTAGCAGACATGCAGATAAATAGAATGCATGACTCAAAAGGCAGCACCACTGCTTTCTCTCTCATTATATGATGTGTTGACTTCCATTTCTTGTCCTTTTCCATGAATGGAAGTAACAATCTCACCCTATCTCATAGGTGTAATGTAAGTTTTTATAGTAACAGCAACAACTAGTAAAATAAAACTAGAAATTGTTCTCATTCTTTGCGGGCTTCCTATAAGTGTGCTCTGTGCTAAGTACTTTTCTCCTTCAGTCCTTACAATAGCCTTGTGAAACAGGTACTATTTATTTACAGACTTATAGGTAAGGAAAACCAGCCTCAAAAAGTTAAGCTAGTTTTCCAAATACACCTAGAAATTAAGTCACAGAAGCAGGAATCAAATAAAAAGTGTCCAGAATCCAAAGCCTATGTTCTAGCTGTTGATAAGAAAGAACTTTAAAAAAAAATTACCCGGATTATTAATGTGAATGTGTTGTTACATTCATCATTTTCCCCAGGGATCTGGTGATTCATGCTGCTTTCATGGCTAACAAATGTCTGTGACATTGATAGTCCTTAAGTGTCCCCTTACTACTTAGAGAGGTACCCAGTTTGCTGTCATATACAAATAAGCGTAAACCTCTCCATTACTGTGAAGGAGACATTCTCTATATTAAATTATAGTCCAATAAAAAGAACTCAGAGAGTTTGTGATGCACCTGGGGTCTCAAGCTCTATAAATGGTGGGGACACATGAGAACCCCATTTGAGTTTCTTCATTTCGATATAGTGTTGGTACATACTGAATACTCATTAAATCCTAAATTTTATTATTAGCCTCTTACCAAAGCAAGAAGGTGAAATCAGACGAGGGGAAGGGTTAAGGGTGACACCCGTATTTCCAATGTCCATAACTAAAGGCCTCTGGGGACACAGAAGTGCAAGTGTCCTTTAGAGAGTTGAGAAAGTAAGACAGAAACAAATTTGTGATGCAGAGAAGTGTTACAGATGTAGATTTAGGTGGTATCTCTCACCGAGTGGGTTCCTTGGAGGATAAAGACAGGTTTGCATGAGTGAGATATTTATTATGGAAATCTCAGGATTATGGAAACAATGACCATGAAAAGAAAGTACGTTTGCACAGAAGAAGAAGGTGAGCCATAATATAGTCTCAGTGAGGTTCTCAGCTGACCATATGGGTATTTTAAACCAAGGACACCTGTAAAGAGTTTCCTAAGGTGGGGTGTGTGAGTCACTGCCAGCCAAAAGGCAGGTGCTCCTGCTTCCAATCTCATCCCAGCATCAGCTTCCTCAGCTCATTTGCAGCACCTGGAGTTTCCCAGGAAGATGACAGTTAGAGAGTAGCCTGTAGGAGGGTTAATACGAAGTGTTCTTGGGGTCCACACCTGTGGAAGCTAAGTGAGGAAGCACTTATACTTTGAACAAAAGTATATGGGCAGCTGTGATGTGAACTCATTGGGGATCTCAAGCAAAGGGGAATTCTGATGCTTGGATGACCCTTCAGAGTTGCAACATCTCAGCTGACGTTAAACTGTGGCTCAGTGCTAAGCCCTTTCTAGAGTTGTTCCATGACTTATTGAAAATGATTCTCCTCCTCATAAAATGGTGCCAAAGATACTGGGGTTTTTTTTTTTTTTGTTGTTGTTGTTGTTAATTTTTTTACTTTATTTTTTATTTTTAAAAATTACATCCTCGGGGCGCCTGGGTGGCTCAGTCGGTTAAGCATCCGACTTCAGCTCAGGTCATGATCTCGCGGTCCGTGAGTTCGAGCCCCGCGTCGGGCTCTGGGCTGATGACCCAGAGCCTGGAGCCTGCTTCCTATTCTGTGTCTCCCTCTCTCTCTGCTCCTCCCCCGTTCATGCTCTGTCTCTCTCTGTCTCAAAAATAAATAAACTTAAAAAAAAAATTACATCCAAATTAGTATATAGTGAAGCAATGATTTCAGTAGATTCCTTAATGCCCCTTCCCCATTTAGCCCATCCCCCGCTCCCACAACCCCTCCAGCAACCCTCAGTTTGTTCTCCATACTTATGAGTCTCTTTTGTCCCCCTCCCTGTTTTTATATTATTTTTGTTTGCCTTCCCTTATGTTCATCTGTTTTCTCTCTTAAAGTCCTCATATGAGTGAAGTCATATGATTTTTGTCTTTCTCTGACTAATTTCACTTAGCATAATACCCTCCAGTTCCATCCACGTAGTTGCAAATGGCAAGATTTCATTCTTTTTGATGGCCGAGTAATACTCCATTGTATATATATACCACATCTTCTTTATCCATTCATCCATCGATGGACATTTGGGCTCTTTCCATACTTTGGCTATTGTTGATAATGCTGCTATAAACATGGGGGTGCATGTGTCCCTTTGAAACAGCACACCTGTATCCTGTGAATAAAAGCCTAGTAGTGCAATTGCTGTGTCGTAGGGTAGTTCTATTTTTAGTTTTTTGAGGAACCTCCATACTGTTTTCCAGAGTGGCTGCACCGGATTTCATTCCCACCAACAATGCGAAAGAGATCCTCTTTCTCCACATCCTCGCCAACATCTGTTGTTGCCTGAGTTGTTAATGTTAGCCATTCTGACAGGTGTGAGGTGGTATCTCATTGTGGTTTTGATTTGTATTTCCTGATGATGAGTGATGTTGAGCATTTTTTCATGTGTTGGTTGGCCATCTGGATGTCTTCTTTAGAGAATTTTCTATTCATGTCTTTTGCCCATTTCTGCTCTGGATTATTTGTTTTTTGGGTGTTGAGTTTGATAAGTTCTTTGTAGATTTTGGATACTAACCCTTTATCTGATATGTTATTTGCAAATATCTTCTTCCATTCTGTCAGTTGCCTTTTAGTTTTGCTGATTGTTTGCTTTGCTGTGCAGAAGCTTTTTATTTTAATGAGGTCCCAGTAGTTCATTTTTGCTTTCGTCTCCCTTGCCTTCAGAGATGTGTTGAGTAAGAAGTTGCTGTGGGCAAGATCAAAGAGGTTTTTGCCTGCTTTCTCCTCGAGGATTTTGATGGCTTCCTGTCTTACATTAAGTCTTTCATCCACTTTGAGTTTATTTTTGTGTATGGTGTAAGAAAGTAGTCCAGGTTCATTCTTCTGCATGTCGCTGTCCAGTTTTCCCAGCACCACTTGCTGAAGAGACTGTCTTTATTCCATTGGATATTCTTTCCTGCTTTGTCAAAGATTAGCTGGCCATACGTTTGTGGGTCCATTTCTGGGTTCTCTATTCTGTTCCATTGATCTGAGTGTCTGTTCTTGTGCCAGTACCATACTGTCTTGATGATTATAGCTTTGTAGTATAGCTTGAAGTCTGGGATTGTGATGCCTCCTGCTTTGGTTTTCTTTTTCAAGATTGCTTTGGCTATTAGGGGTCTTTTCTGGTTCCATAAAAATTTTAGAACTATTTATTCTAGCTCTGTGAAGAATGCTGGTGTTACTTTGATAGGGATCGCATTGAATATGTAGATTGCTTTGGGTAGTATCGACATTTTAACAATATTTGTTCTTCCTATCCAGGAGCATGGAATCTTTTTCCATTTCTGATTTTTTTTATATATAAATAAATTCTGTTAAGTTTTTGAGGTTTAGCAGGATGTCTGCTAAATCTCCAATTACATGGAATTTTCAACAATGAGCTTACTAGCTTACTAGCTCTACTGAATCCTTCATCACAATGTGACGATATTTATTGAAAGATTTGCCTCATATCACTGCCTCTTCCCCCAACCTTCTTTTTGCAGTAGGAGAAGTCATTTGGTCATTATTGGAGGGACTAATGTGCTTACAGATTGAATATTCTCATCTGTTCAGATAACAAAACTTCCTTTCTTCCTAAAGGATAAAATGATTTTTTAAATTACTGACACCGATTGATATAATTAAATACTTCTGGATCACTTATATTTAAATATATATCCAATTTTCCTTGAAACTTCTCAATGTAAGCATTTTATAGATGAGCATTTGTTTCCAAGAGAGATAACTTTTTCAAAGGTCACACGGCAAGAAAATGGAGGATTTGAAGGGGATGGAGAGTAAAAGAAAACAAATGCATTTACTCAGCATGAGGCACTGTAATGATATGTCTTCCTCTACCCCCCATATGGAGGAGAGAGATGATGGCTGAGTCATGTAGAGCCTTGACATGAGCCATATTCCCTCAGATTTCAAACCCATGTCATCTCACTGTATCAAGTCTCTTCATTCTGATAATATTTGAGAAGATTGCTAACTTTCAGTTCCTCAAATGCAGTTTTACTCGTAATCATGACCAAAATCACAGCTAAAACATGTTGTGAATTTACCACATGCCATGAGATATGTGGTCATGAGACTTTAGGAGATGAATCAGAAGAACATTTTACTTTCTGTTTTTTGAATCTGGATGAATTAAAAATGTCTTTTCTCTCAGATATTGATGCTTATACATGGGAAAGTTTACATAATCATCATGCCTCCATAAGTCTGGTTCCTAAGCCATTGAGTTTGGGCATATAAAGTTGGTCCCGTAACTAAAAGCCAAGAGGCAACGTGACAAAATATGCCAGTTGTCCATGACCCTCTACCCACACTTCCAGACTCATACCTATCAGATGCTTTTCCCAAAAACACAGCTATTCTGAATGTCCTTTAATGACCCAAGACTCTCACCCATGAAGGCAGGGTTAGGGCTGTAGGTGGCTGGAAAGGACAAAAGGTTTGGTTTTCATGGCTCAGTGTCTTCTATTAGCTAGGGATGTTCATTTCCTATACCCACAGGTTTCACCTTATTTACTATGAGAAAAAGAAAGGTCTATGTAATTTTCTATAACTTATCATCATCTTTCAGTTTTTGCTTTTATGGCCCTGTTTATGGGCATTTTCACCTCATATTTGTTCTTTTGGTAACTACCTGGAATGTCCTATGACCACTTGGTCCCCCCTCCCCTTCCTATTCCTCACATACCAGGACAGAACTATGTTGTATTCACTGCTTTATCTCCAGGGCCAAACACAATGCCCAGTGAGCTGAAGTGAACCGATTCATTTTTCTGTTCAAAATTCTTAAGTGGCTCCTGATAACTCACCTTCTAGAATTATCTTCTCTCCCACATATGCTTGACATTGCTGCAGATTCATTTTCTTGACACTCAAACTAATCATCCCTATCAGGCAGGGATCACCCAGAGGAGCAGAACCACCGCCACCACACACACACACACACACACACACACACACACACACACGCATCTGTTAACAGGGAATTGAGCTTATGCAATTATGGAGCTGGATAACAATTCCTGTAGGTGTTTTTCCTACAGACTGATGCCCATAGGCCAGCAGGCAAGGAGGGAATATGAGGAGCAAACTGAAACCCCTTAAGCGGGTAGACTGAAACCTGTGTCTATTTTTGTTGCCTGTGAAGGGAGGTCTAATGGAGACAAAGCTGGAAGCGAATCTCAGCCTGCTCAGTGAGCTTGGTAACACTGAGTTGGCTTCATCTTCGAAAGTGTTCAACTTCATTCTGCTGCAAGAAGGCTGAAACCAGATTCAAACTTACGTCTTCTTAGTTGATTACAAAGGTTGCATTTCCAGAGCCCATAACCCACTACAAATCTTCCTTGACTTAACAAGGGGTATGTTCTGATACATCCTAACTTGAAAATATCCTACGATCAAACTGCATTCAGTACACTCAACCTACCAAACCTCATGCCTTACTTAGCCTAGCCTACCTTAAAATGTGCTTGTAACACTTACAGAAAAGCCTACAGTTGGGCAAAATCCCCCAAATAAAGCATATTTTATACTAAGTGTTGACTCTCTCAGGTAATTTTTTGAGCACTGTATTGAAAGTGCAAATGTCTGTGTGGGGGCAGAATGGTTGTCAGTGCGTTGGTTGTTGGCCCTTGTGACGATTGCTGGCTGGCAGGGAGCTACAGCCACAGCCACCACCCGGCCGCAGGGGAGAGGGGTATCCTGCATATCGCTAACCCAGGAAAAGATCCACATTCCAAATATGATCTCTGCTGAGCGATTTCGGTTGCAGGGTTGAACAGGTGGAAGATGGGGACTGCCTGTACTCTAGAAGTTACTGTATGACATTACTATTCACGGCCATTCTCGTTTTCTGTAACTGTTCCTCCATCCAGCTCCTCTCAACATGTTACTGATCTGATTTGATCTGAGCTTCCTTCAGTGCACAATTTATCCCATTGGTCCCAAGTCTTCAGCTCTGGTGCTTTTATCAAAAATGAAATATCCTCGTACTTGGATCTTGGCTCAGTGCACAACTGTCTTCTGTCCTTGAGTTGACGCATTTAGGAGAAATTGTTTCCCCAATCCTAACCATGGCTATTGTTGAAGCCTAAACTGTGGAGTACCTTAAATGTAATAATTTTATCCTGGTATCATGTTCTCCTGGAATAGGATCCTTTCAGCATCCGTGTCCCTAACATAATTTGTTTTCCAAGTACCTCAGGATTTTATTAGTCCAAACTAAAGACTGCTGATACTGAATATTACATTCTTGGTTAACAGACAAAATAAAAGTTCTATGTAAGAATTTCTTCAGTTTGGTGGACCCCTTATACCTTACTCTACCCTATTGGTTTCCCACTCCAAACGCTAGAGCCCATGATATCCAAAATGCCAGCAGGTATGTGCTTTTCTGAGAACTCACAGGTGAGATTGTAGTGCAAGAGGAAGACATTTCTGTCAAGCACAGGGACTTTAAAGGAAAGCTCTGAGTGTTGTGTCACTGCTGATGGCTTCAACCCTCAGGCAAGAGACTGGGGACTTTAACGGGGGCAAGAGAAGTCTTCCTTAATCTTATTAACCTTATGCTTCTGTGCCCCCAGAAGCTGCCTCCAGGCCTGGCTCCCACTGGGTGCCTTGGCAGCTTTAGCAGGCATGGGACAACACTTCTTTAATATGAGACGAATTACAGAACTGCCTTCCCAGATCTGAGGAGGCTAGATGTCCAGACTGGGTTAGGCCTGTCCTGGTTTCTGAGTAGCTGTTCTAAGTGGATAGGATTCTAGAAAATATTTCAGGCAGACTATGTTGCAAAGTCAGTCCAATGGAAGAGGCTAGCATGGTATGAATGAGGGCTTCCAAAACTTGAGTAATTCCTGCACAGTCTTTATGATATCATCTTAATTACATTGTTCCTTATTTAACTCAAATCTTAGTTAAATGTTTTTATTAAAAGAATGAACTTTACTACTATAAAGGGAAGACCAGCATGACATGGCACAAAATACTTCACTGTAATATAATAAATAAATACACACACACGGGGCGCCTGGGTGGCGCAGTCGGTTGAGCGTCCGACTTCAGCCAGGTCACGATCTCGCGGTCCGTGAGTTCGAGCCCCGCGTCAGGCTCTGGGCTGATGGCTGATGGCTCAGAGCCTGGAGCCTGTTTCCGATTCTGTGTCTCCCTCTCTCTCTGCCCCTCCCCCATTCATGCTCTGTCTCTCTCTGTCCCAAAATGAATAAACGTTGAAAAAAAAAATTAAAAAAAAAAAAAAATAAATAAATACACATAATGAAAACAATTACCATTCTCATTTAAAGAGCATTTTTTTTCACAGAGCTGGAATAAAACCAACTGTATTTGGAACTATATTCTATTCATGACTTAAATGAGATATAAGTCTCATACCACACACTCCCAACATGTAAAGAACTTGAAACTTGTTATTCTTGTCCTTCTAAAAAAAAATCCCCTGAAAACCTGATATTAAACAACTTTTTTTTTTTTTTTTATCAGAGAACCTGGATCGCATGATAAATTGCTACTCTGAAATGTTAGAGACAGGTGAATCTAGAGTCATAGCCGAGGTTTACTGGACTGGAACAGAAACTACGGGAGCCATAAGCTGTTAGAGGGGAATGTTGAAGAATGGCTGGAGGCTACATTTGGACCAGTGTGAGAATGAGAAACTCCTGGGGGGGGGGGTCTGTTTTTTTTGTTTTTTTTTTTTTTTTTTTTTGGCGGGGGGAGAAGGGTACCACATGTTCATGACTCAGCAACAAGAACCCTGCCAGGTTCTTATAGTGAAAATACCAAAGATTCCCTGTGACGCCAGGGGGAGGAGGGGAAGGCAAATCTTTGTGGAATGCACCTTACCGTGCTCTCCATCGCAGATGCTTACTCTCCAGAGCAAAAGAACTTCTCAGAACCTTGTCCCACATGCACAAAGAGCATTTCTCCTACTCCATCCCCTTTTAGAATTTGTGTCTCCTGTTAGGATGGGGAAAAATGTAAAAAATATGTGTGAAGATTGCAGCTCAAAAAAACACAGGGCCACTGAAACAATGACCTACTCAAAAGACTACAGAGCGGTTGCCTCCCCAGCCCGCAGACCTTGCCATCACGTCAACAGAACTTCAGCACATTCACAGGGGGTGACAGCTGAAAGGGCCAGAAGACACAGGCTCTCTCTGAGGAGGAGTAATTAGGGAAACCTAACATCAACAGGGAAGACAGAGACAGGAACACTAGAATAATTCAGTGCCTCTGACACCTCAACTACAATAAAAATTTAATACAGTCCGGGGCACCTGGGTGATTCAGCAGGTTAAGCGTCTGACTCTCAATCTCAGCCCATGGCGTTGATCTCACAGGTGCATGAGTTCGAGCTCCACATCTGGCTCTGCACTGACAGTGTGGAGCCTGCTTGGGATTCTCTTTATCCATTTCTCTCTGTCCCTCCTCTGCTCATTCTCTCTCTCTCTCTCTCTCTCTCTCTCTCTCTCAGAATAAATAAACTTAAAAAAAAATTAAAAAAAAAGAAAACAGCCCAACCCGTAGACAGAGTAACATAAAACCTCACACCAAAAGGGCTCTGACTTCAGTTCCTAATATCCAATATGTCATGTTTGGCTTTCAACGAAAAATGCAAATCAGGCCAAAAGGCAGGAACAAAACACATCTAAAGTGACAAAGCAATTATCAGAACGAGACTCAGATATGATACAGATGCTAGAATTATCAGATGGGGATTTAAATAGGTATGATTCATGTGCTGAGTGCTTTAATGAAAAAGATAGACAACATGCAGGAACAGGTGGGCGACATAAACAGAGTGGAGACTCTAAAAAAAATTAAAAGAAACATCAGAGGTAAAAAAATATTGTAACATAAATGAAGAAAGACGTTGATGGATTCATCGTAGACTGAACAACAGGGAGGGAATCAGTGAGCTTTTCATGAAAATAGGTTGATAGAAACTTCCCAAACTGACAACTGAAGAATGGAAAGAAAACCAAATAGAAAAACACACAGAACACTCAAGATTGGTGGGTAAATTTCAAAATACGTAACATCTGTCTAATTAGAATACTAGAAGGAGAAGAAAGATAATAGAACAGAAGAAATACTTTAAGTGATAATGCCCAAAATGTTTCTAAAGTTAATGACAGAAACCAAAGCACAGATCCAGGAAGCTCAGAGAATACCACAAGCATGATAAATAACAAAATTAAAAATAAAAATCTACACTCCTCTCTCCCTGCCCCTCCCCTGCTCATGCTCTGTCTCTCTCTGTCTCAAAAATAAATTAAAAAAAATCTACACCTAGACATACCATCTTCAAACTGTGGATAAGCGAAGATAAAAAGAAAATCTTGAAAAAAGCCAGAGGTTGGGGAGGAATACCTTACCTCTTGAGGAGCACAAAAGAATTACAGAAAGATTCTGGTCACGAACCATGCAAAGAGGAAAAGAATGGAGTGAAATATTTAAACTGTTGACAGACAAAAAACAAAAGAAAACAAAAAAACAACAACAAACTGTAATTATATGCCCAGTGAAATTATCCCTGCAAAGTAAACGGGAAATAAGACTATCTCGGATAAAGAGCAAAAAAGAGAATTAATTGCCAGCCGATCTTCCCTGCAAGAAAGGGAAGTTCTTCAGAAGCAAGGAAGATGATACAGGTTGGAAACTCAGATCCATGGATTAAAAGAAAGAACGTTAGAGAAAGGGAAGGAAGTGTAGATAAATCGTTCTATTTTTCTTATACTTAGCTGATCTAAAAAGCACCTGCTTGCCTGTTTGCTGAAAGTAATAATAATAATGTAATTGGTAATTACAGCATACAGGTAAGGGAAAGAAATGGAGCATTATCATTAGGGATAAGAGGGAGAAAACAGGAATATTCTGTTATATGGCACCTACACTAACATGAAGTGGTATGGTGTAATTTGACAGTAGACTTAAATTAGTTTAAAATGTTTTTTATTATTTTAAGTGGAGGGAGGGGCAGAGGAAGAGAGAGAGAGAGAGAGAGACAGGGAGAGAGAATCCTCAGCAGACTCCACGCTCAGCACAGAGACAGACATGGGGCTCGATCCCACAATCCTGGGACCATGACCTGAGCTGAAATCAAGAGGTGGATGTTTGGGGCACCCGCGTGGCTCAGTCGGTTGAGCTTCCGACCCCAGCTCAGGTCATGATCTACAGGCTTGTGAGTTCGAGCCCCGCATCGGGCTCTGTGCTAACAGCTCAGAGCCTGGAGCCTGCTTCGGATTCTGTGTCTCCCTCTCTCTCTCTCTCTCTGCCCCTCCCCTGCTCATGCTCTATCTCTCTCTGTATCAAAAATAAATAAACATTTAAAAACATTAAGAAAAAAAAGAGTAGGATGCTCAACCAACTGAGCCACCTAGGCACCCTTAAATTAGTTTAAAATGTATACTGAAAACTTGAAAACTCCAGGACAACACCTAAAATTAAAGTTTATGTATAAACATATATGTATGTATAATTACATGTATAATTAATATGTTAAGAGAGATCAAATGAAATACAAAATGCTCAATTAAAACCAGAGAAATCAGAAAGAAGGGAGGAATAAAGAATAGAAAACAGTTACAAACATGATAGATTTATCCAACTACACCAACTACTGTAAAATTGAAAGGTATACCAATTAAAAACAGGGACTGTCAAAAAGACAAACACCAAAAACAAACACACAAACACAGGGATTGTCAGAGTAGATAAAACAAAGAAGCAAGACTTGGCTATATGTTTCTTTAAATATAAAGATGCAGACCCATTAAAAGCAAAGAGATAAAGATATATCAGGCTAAAACTAATTAAAAGAAATCTATATAACTATATTAATCTTAAAACAGGTTTCAGAACAAAGAAATGATCAAAACTAAAGAGGGGTGTTAATTACTTACTGATAATGGAGTCAGTTCTCCACGAAGAACTCACAATCTCATTAAACACGGGTACTGGGGAAATCATTCCCACCCACCAGCACATTAGTATCACCAACTTCTTTAGGTACCAAAGCATTCTGACATATATAAACTTGTTTAGTTATCTATCATAATGACCTGCTACACAGATTACTTAATATAGGCTTAGTGAATTAAGACAGAGCCAGGTTCTTCAAGCCAGGGTGTGAATGCACAAGTCTTCCACTCTGCTTACTATCTTCAATTAGTTCCTTACTGGACTCCTCGCAAGGAATACAAGAATATAACATATTGAAATATTTTTTAGGTTATTTACTCTTAGGAAAAAAATGTAATATGCCTCGATGAATAAACAGAATCAGACATAAAATCCTAGCTGTCAATCAGAAAAAAAAAAAAATGGAACTTGGACTTATTCATATGTTCAGAAGTTTTCATTTCCTTCCATGAAATGGTGTTAATGGCTCATAATGGGACAGATGAATATGATGAATATTACAACTGTCAGTGCTAACATGAAACCTTTCAAGCTCCTTAAAACAATAAATTGTACGTTATCTTCAGGGTATCACTGGGGGGATTAAAGCAATTTATTTAAACTATGCATTTGCAAGGTTAAGAAGAAATTCTAACATATTTATTCATAATTATTTATTCAGCGCCTGCAGTGTGACAGGAACAGTGCTAAGTGTGGTGGACGAGAGAACAGCGTCTTGAAACCAACTACGTTTTACGACCTCGTACGACATACCATCTGCTATCAGATTATGGGATGAAAATACAGGTCTGCCCTTGAGTCTACAATGGTATTAACTGGTGTTGACTTGGTACCAATTGCAGTCAAAGCTCATTTGCAATGTTACTTTTTTTTTTTTTTTAGGGCTTTATACCAACCCATCACATGAATTTAAGGAACTTAAGTAACTTCATTCAAACAGCAGAGCACAGAAAGGATATTTTTTGGTCTGCTTTTGATTTGTTTTGTTTTTGTCTAATGCTAGAGCAAGCAATCTTAAACATCAAGTTGCTTTAGAATAGACTGAAATGGGGGGTACCTGGGTGGCTCAGTCGATTAAGTCTCCGACCTTTGATTTCGGCTCAGGTCATGATCTTGAGTTTTGTGAGTTTGAGCCCCACATGGGGCTCCCTGCTGACAGTGCAGAGTCTGCTTGGGATTCTGTCTCTGTCTCCCTCTGTCTCTTCCCCTCTCCCACTCCCTCTTCTCTCTCTTTCTCTCGGAAAATAAATAAATAAAACTTAAAAAAAAAGAATAGACTGAAATGATGCCACTGACCTCGCCACACACAAACCACCAAGGTCAAAGCCGAACCACAGCTGTGTCTATTTTTGTCCAACTCTGCATCTCCCCATCCACCAGCCTGGCTTATGGACCACCCTCCTCAACAGCAGTGATGGGCTGTCCGCCCACCTGGCCAGCTGGCCAGTACCTTGAGCCTTCAAGTGCTCTGTTGTGTAGCCACAAATTGGGAAACGGTGGTGAAAACTTTGAGTAACCCAGTGTGATAGATTCAAACCAAACTGACCAAAATGACATAACCGTAACCAAAAATGACATTTATTAGGCATTGATGATCCTCGAAGCACTGTCTATGCTGCTTTGGTGACCTTACTTGGAACCCTCACCTACAACCTACAACCCAGCAAGCAGTTCCCATTGTATCAGGCTGCCAGGTGGAAAGCCTGAGACTCGGGGAGCAGAAGGCTTTTAAGTCCACGTGGCTAAGGAGCATAAATAAGTTTTAGACAGTCCAGGCCATGATGTGTTTCCACTTATCTTGACACGAGCTGGTGTAGTACAATTCCATTCTGACACTGCCCAGAGGTAGTGTCGGGTTCTACAAGTTTAAGGGTACCTTTCCCAAAAAGACTGTCACCACTTGAGAAGTGAGCCCCAGTGGGGTCCCAGGCCCCCCCAAATTCTGACCAATTGGATAGAAGTCTGGGCATGGGGGTGGGGGGCTCCTATAATGGCCCACATGTTCAATAATTCCCTGGGAGAGAAAAAGTAAGGTAAGAAAGATACATTGCTGATGCTATGTTGAAAGAAAAAAAGACACAATCATGAGCAAATGGTTAAAAAATAAAACAAAAAACGATGCATGTGTGCCCACTGCCTTATACTTAATAGTCACACTGGGCTGAGTAGTAGGAATGACCGTTGGAGACTAAGGTGATGTCAGTGTGCCACAGGAGGCTTGACTTAGGAGGGAGCTGACTTTGTCTGGAGGGCAAAGGAATTATTGACTAAAATCATTGAAACTGAGGCAGAGACTGTCTCCTAGAGGCCTGGGAGCAACACTACTGAACATACAGGTAGAATGCCCAAAGTGGGGTGAGCAGGGTATAGTAAGAATTACAAATTTTTAGGGGCTGAGATTTTTTTTATTTTTATTTTTTTGAGAGGGGGAGGGACATAGGGAGAGAGAGAGAGAGACAGAGAGAGAATCTCAAGCAGGCTCCGTGCTTAGAGCAGATCCTGCCGTAGGGCTCGATCTCACGACTGGGATCACGGCCTGAGCCGAAATCAAGATATAAGCTGAGCCAAAATTGACAGTTGGATGCTCAGCTGACTGAGCTTCCCAGGAGTCCCAGGGGCTGAGATTTTGGAACTGATCTCAGCAGAGTGAAAAAAACATGTACGAAAACACTTTGCTGTAATAGTAACAGTGGCCTTTCTTATTGAACAAGAGTATTTATGCCAGAAACGACCTGGCTTCATTAGCTAGAAATTCTCTAGAGCACCCTCAAGGTAGGTTTTGTGCTTCTTATGTTACAACAGGTAACCTGAGGCTCAGAGAGTTTAAGTTAATTTGCCAAGGTCACAGAACCCGACCCGTGGAAGGCAGGGTTCTGACCCAGGCCCGTCCTGCAACCACTTCTTCACACCAGCTCACTTATGATGGGATTTTTTCATTGTGCTCCCACCTCCCCCGTCTGCCCTACCTTATCATCGCTGTCCGAATCATCCCTCCGGAAACCAAGCTGCTCAGCCTAATGAAACGGAGGCCACGGTGACACGAGCCAAACCCAGAGGGGCCCTCAGGATGGGACGAGGCCCAATCTCTCCAACAGAGGATGTGAAAACCCTGCCCTCCTCATTAATCATGTGCTGCCAGAGATTCCACAGCCACACATCCTTCTCAGCCAAATGAATTTCAAACACAGGCATCTCCACCGAGAGCAATTAGCAAGTCGCACATTTAATATTGGGGAAACCAGTCAAGGGCAGGGGTGAGCGGTCAGAGTGGGTTTATTCCTCCCCTGCCCTTGGACATGTGGAGGGGAGGCCTGTCCTCCCACAGAGCACTTGGAAAGATAGATTCCATTTCTCCTGAGATTCTGTGCTCTTCCTTGGCAATTGGCCCGCGGCCAGGAACACTAATCTGATTTCTCCTGCAGACTAATCCTATTTCTCCCTCAGGTGCAAATTTCCCCTCTTTGCACCTTTAATTAACAAGCTACTGTGATCAAGCAATCAAACCTTTTAAGCCCACATTATTATTACATTTTAAATATCTGCTGAAAGACCTTATACGGTAAGGTGTTAGCGTGGGTTTCCGTCTGCACGTAGGTTTGTCAACGTGGTGGGTGGACAGGCGCCTTTGATGTGGGGGAGACACACATGGTTTTCCTGAATGTTCATGCTTCTGATTTCTGGCCAGTTGCAGCCTTTCCTTGTGATTCCAACCACCCACTTTCTAAATGGCAGAGAGTGAAAAAAAAAATCCAGGTAGTTTTTTGTTTTTTTTTTGTTTTTGTTTTTTGCTTGTTTGTTTTAATATCAGGAACAATAATCATACATACTTTTTATGGGCACTTCGTGGTTTATAAAGCTCTCTCACCTTTATCAACTCAAGGTTCTGGCTGCTGCCTCTCTCTCTCTCTCTAGTCTCATCTCTGTCTCCCAACCCAGCCCCATTGTCCCTCTTTCAGGTCTTTGAATGAGCCTTGCTCCCTCCCCCACTGGGCTACTTCTCCCCCATATTTCTCCTATCCCACCTCCAACTCCTGTTCACCTCCCCCAGGACGTGTGCCCTGACTGCACTCCAAGTCAGGATCCTTTGCTCTATATGATTTCGTGAGCCTGGGCTTTTCTGCCAAAGCAATGAACTCAACTGAAATCATATCTCCTATTTACTCTATATACTTTGTATGGCTGTTTCCTTGATTCTGTTGACCCCACTAGATTCTAACCTCTGGAGAGGGCGACCTTGGTTGTCCTTTTTGTCATTTTGTCCCCATGGCACTGCATTCTGCATATCGTGAATATGCAGTATTTATTCACTGAATGACTTAATCTTTTTTGTATTGAAAGCCCAGTATGTGCATTTGCAGGTGCAGAAATTGAGGCTCAGAAAGATAATGTGAGTATCTTTAGTGAGCACTCGATACTGTCAACAAACACAAACACTAGTCTTTTAATTTCCATATCATTACTGTACCTAGTGCCCAACACGCGCGCGCGTGTGTGTGTGCGCGCACACACACACACACACACACACACATACACACACACACACTTTTCCCTGATGTGAAAGATGAGGAATGCTTTAATAATCTGGCACTGCATCTGGAGAAGACAGACAGAAATCCAAGTCCATCTTGTACCTGTTACTAATTGGATTGTCTATGGGAATATTCTTGATGAGCCTCTATCTTCGATGCTCTGGAACACAGAATGAGCATGCCAGTTGCTATGCTGTTGTCTCTAGGCAGTGCACCCACCCTTTTATACTGTTTCCTTGGTGTTGAGCTACTGCTTGGCCCGTGACACCCGTCTTGGAAGCTGGCTTCATTTCACCATCTGCCACAAGGGGGTGCTTGATACAGGCTGGAAGACTGGGGGAGCCCCCTGACCGCATTCTTCCAGGTCTGTTGTTTCTGGTTTTGCTTCCTGTGTTTGTGTGTATCCCTAAGGCAATGGCTCTTCACCCAGAAGTCAGCAGTCTCTTCCAGTTGTCAGGGTTTCCAAAACTCACAGTACCACCCTCATTACCTGTCTGCCCCTTGAGACGCCCACACTAACTGACCAGTTCTCTCTGCTCAGACATCTGAGTCCTGCTCGGCAGCCTTCCTCCTCTGAACTTCTTTTTTTAAATGTTTATTTATTTTGAGAGAGAGAGCAGGGAAGGGACAGAGAGAGAGAGGGAGAGAGAGACAGAATTCCAAGTAGGCTCTCAGCAGAGAGTCTGATGGGAGGCTCCACCCCACCAACCCTGAGATCATGACCTGAGCCAATACCAAGAATGGGAGGCTTAACGGACTGAGCCACCCAGGTGCCCCCTCCTCCGAACTCTGAGTGTTAATAATTCCAACTTCTTCATTTGTTCCTGTTTTGTCTTTCCAGGTCCTCAAAACATGGTTAACAATTAGTATATTCATTTTCCTCTCTTAAAATAACCAACGTGGCTTCTATCTCCTAATCAGACCCTAGCTGATGATGTGGACATCAATGAAATCTATCACATAAAAGTTTTAACAATTTAATGATACTATGTAAAAAAAAAAGACGGTTCCTAAATTATAACGTATAGCATAGCTGTTAATTTTAATCTTGTAGAATAAGATCTAGTCATCGCATACGAACCCAGAAAACAGCACTCCGATCTCTTGTGAATGCTACTGGAAGGAATATTTTGTCTCAGTGCATAAAGAAAACTTGTCATAACTACGGCCATTCACAAATGAGGATGACCCTCTATGAGGTCTTGCTTTTTCCATCAGTGAAGAAATCCAAACCAAGGATAGTTATAACTTTTATAGCTTCCATTTGTATCGTGTAAGAACTGACACATGTGTATATGTGCATGTTTCTGTGTGTGTTCACTAATTCCATCAACAACTCATCTTTAATGCCTACTATGTGTATTCCTTTGTAAGGCAATTGAAATAGTGAAAAGAACACACATTATGCCCAGAAGCAGCATGTGGTGGTGGAGATAGAACAAAACATGGAAATACAATGCAGTGGGTTAAGGGTATGGGAGCTGAACACACATTGTTAGGAGACCACACAGAAGAGGCATCTACCCCTAGGGATGTGCAGAAGGCAGCCTGGCAAGTAGCTTTGCAGTCAGCAGACTAAGAATAAAGGATAAAGTATGGGTGTGGAGAAAGAAGTGTGGTCTGTATTCCTGTGTTTATTTCCTTCTTCCTGGTGAGCATGAATGGATTCCACTGTGCCTCATGGAAAAGCTCGCCCAGGTTGTGGCAATGAGAATAATAGGCACACCAGAGTCTGATTTGAACTTGGGCAGGAAAGAAGCATTCTAATGTTCCTACTTCTGCCTTTTCCTCTTATTAGAGGAAGTCGGGAGGAATTGCATAATTAGAGATGCAAAAGCATAAGAAATTGTCTGCTTTGAAAAAAAAGGTACCTGTGATGATCCCAAATTTATAACTGAGGCCACTGGAGCTTGAAGAGGCTTTGGACTCCCTGGGGTTAGACACCTTGTCCCCACGTAAGGAGAGAAGCCCCTCCAATCGCTGTGTGGCTGGAATTGTGTGCATGTTTCTGAAAACATTTTTGATTGTTTTGTAAGGCCTTCAAATTTTCGTTCTTAGTGTTTCTTGTTTCTGTTATTATGGGTTCATTTTTTTTTCTTATTTTGCAAAAAAGCCTGGGGAAATTTCATATTCCAGAGAAGTGCCTTGGATATCGCTACCACCAACACATCCAGATTGTCGAAAGTAATAGGCAACAGTCACATTTCAGGATCCAGACAGATTTTCAGAAGCAGGGCAACCCCTTCTTGTGTAGCAGGTAAGGCTCAGAAGAAACCTTTTAAGCGGTAGAATAAAGACCCTGGAGGAATATTCGAGATGTAGCACAGTCATTTCTGCAACAGTAGAATGCCAAATCACTGTATTTCCAGCATTATTTAAACGTCCAAGTAAATATGTACTCAACACCTTCAACTCATCTGTTGGGCAGTCTTCATCTCCGAATTCTATCTAGTTTTTCATCATTTCCCCATTGGATTCACCCAATGATGATAATGATCTCACTAGGATTTGGTTGTGGGTCAGAGGAAACCAGGCCAAACAACGATCTCACCCTTCCTAGTATTAGTTGCCTTTTTCAAAAAAATCTTAAAATGTATCTGCTGGAAGCAAAGAGATCCTGATGTTCTTGACCACTGCTGTCTCAAGGGTTAAGTAACAGATTACTGTCAGTGTCAAGAACATTCAATGTCAGACAGGCAGCGACGTTAGAAAACCCCGAGCTGGCGATGTGTGGTCATAAAGGCAAGTAGCAGGAGTGTGGTTCTCATGGAAGGGCTGGTTCCAGCCACAGGCCAGGGATGGGCTGGCCGGAGGGAAAATTCTGATGTTAGCGAAAACTGAGGTAAAGGTTTGGAAATACGTGGTGACAGGGCAAGAAGCCAGGTACTCCAAATGGGATGTGGAATTGCTCAAATATTGTCAGGAACATCAAACGCTCTGTCTGAGAGAAGTAAATGTTAAAAACCCTCACCCCCCCACGGGACCTCTCTTGGAGAATGGGCAGGATTGTCTCCGTGTGGGAATTATGTAGTCCCATCTCTGGAGAGAACAGATATGCAGAGACAGGAGACCAAGAAATGAACAGACGTACTCTTAATGTGGGTCAAGGTTGAGGTTAAATGGGCAAGTAATAGTTGCTCAGCAAGGAAAGGTCCGGTACACTCAGTAAATTTGTGACATGCACACATACAAAAACACAAATATAAACACATGCACATATACATACAGAACATATGCATACAAATGTGCACGTAATTATTTGCGTGTGCATGTATAATAAAGCATACGCATAAACCTAGCCATGCACACACATGTGTACATGAATATGCACACACACACAGAAATACGCATGTCCATATACACGTGCATATATGCGCACATATATACTCATACATACATCTATGTATTTAGTAAAGTCAAAGATGGTTTTACAAATCAAATAATTGACTAATTCCCTGTCGTTTACAAGTGTTCTCAGATACATTATCTCATTGACACAGACAACAGGATTAAAGTGCTATGGTCACCAAATCCTCTTTCCGTGGGTTACAGAATACACGGCACAAAGCTCGCCAAGCTGACCGGTACCAGGGGCGATTTCTATTGCGAGGTTCAACAGCCAGAGTAATGTCCTCAGATGATTAGGAAAACAAAACTGGGCACAGGACAGAGAACATATGATCACACCAGAAAAGCCAAACATGCTGTCAGGTCCAAGGAAAGAATGTATTATCTGGAAACAGAAGTTATAAGAGAGACAAACAAAGAACAGGGAGAAAGGAACAGGTCAAAAAGGCAGGCCGAGAAAAGATGATTCATTCCATGTTCTGTCCGGAACTGGGACCTGTTGGCCACCTACCACCCTATTTTATCAATTGCCAGCTACATAATTTGCGTGTGCATTGATCTGAGCTAAAGATCCGGGGTTTGGGACACGCAGTGTTTCTCTTCATTTATCCTACGTCGGAACAAGGTTTGCTAATATCGGTTTCATATTGCGATGAGTTTTATGAGTCAAAAGTGACATACGTAATTACAAATAACTCCAACCGCCAGCCAATTTCTATTAGAATTTGAGGCTTCAGAAATTTTGCTTTGAACGAAAAGGGGGCCACCTTAGTTTTAAGTATGGCTGAATTACAGCAAGGTGCTCTTACTGAAGCTGCGGAAAGACAGAGATCTATCACTCTTAGAAATAGCCATAGCTCATTAACTATTGAAACTTATATTACTGGTAAAATGCATGCTGTACATCATCAGCCTGAAATAAAAACTCTTCTTGGGAACTAGGTTGGATAAATCATTTATCAGGAAAAATGAGTCATTTTGAAAAGAAAAAGTCACCTCTTATCTAACACCTATACTTTACTAGCTGAATGTCAAATGGAACCACGCAAGGTAAGAGTGGAGTGGGTTATAGGAGCCAGCTCCCCAACATCTCCATTTGGGAAAAAAAAAAAAACAAGGAAAATTCTAAAAAGTTCAGATGAGTGCCTAAGGTAACCTATAAGGTTAATGGAGTATCACAGACTATAGTGAAATGATTCTAAGTTTAAGCTAACTGCTTCTCACAATTAATGTGAGGAAAGAATTGTTCTTAGAATTTAGGATCATTGACTTATTTGAGTCTTATGCAAATCCATAGTAGAAAACATCCTCACCAGCCATTTAAACATCTGTCAGGTTGTAGGCCACACCCAAATTTAACATTGTCGGATACACCTCCCGAGGTTGCATAATTTTTATTGATAATGAATCTCCTGCTTTCTTCCAGTACCCCCCCTTCAGAAACTCCACACCTAAGCCAACCACATTTTTGATGTGTTATATCATCAAGGTGTTGTTTGCACACCTGTGCTCACCTTTAACAAGCCATATGTCTGTCAGCCAGCTCATCTCTCAGAGACTGGGGTGTTTTTTCTCTATAAAACACAGTTTCTTTCCTACCTTCTTCAAAGGACTATTACAAAGAGCCAACACAATGATGAGAAAATGCATTGCGGCTTTCAGCTGCAAATAACTTTAGCTTTTAAAGAATTGCTCTAAAGCATATATACTAAAAATTTGCAAATACGTCAAAGCAAAGAGATTGGAGGAAGGGAGAATGCATTTTACTACTGAATTTAAGTTAGAAATTATGGTGGCCTAATGCTGGGAACTCAAATAAACAAATGGACATTATATACACTCTATACATCATATGTATACATTAAGAAACTTGTAATCAAGTGGATAGATTTAAAAATGAGAAAGAATTTAATCTCCTGATTTCTTGGTTAGATCAGAGCAAGAGAACAAGTTAGAGAATAGAAATTGAGGTGCACTTTAGATACTGAGGTTTATGTGAACATAGGATACCTCAGTTAAAATACCCGGGAGATTGACATGATGAGTTGATGAGTTTGTGCTAACAACCAGTGATGAGTGATCCCAGCCCAAGAATGAGAACAGAAACTACTGGAGTCACAGCAATTTTGGACTGTCTACCTAGCTAAGCAGAATTCCTGAAGTATTTCAAGTCCACAGGAGTGGGTTTCCAGCACCCTTGCATGTAGGATGAGCCTGTGAGCCTGGCCAGGATTGATTGGACAAGTGGGCAGCCATTCCAGGCTATGCCAGAGTCTTTTCCCTTAAGAATGAGGAGCAGATCTTGGGGCACCCGGGTGGCTCAGACGGTTGAGCGTCCGACTTTGGCTCGGGTCATGGTCTTGCGGTTCATGGGTTCGGACCCCGTGTCCAGCTCTGTGCTAACAAACAGCTCAGAGCCTGGAGCCTCCTTCGGATTCTGTGTGTCTCTCTCTCCCCCTCCCTTGCTCATGCCCTGCCTCTCTCTGTCTCTAAAAATAAATAAATGTTAAAAAAATTAAAGAATGAGGAGCAGATCCAAAGAGAAAGTCAGATGTTCAGTGTGGCTGGATGTGTAAAAAGGATAAGCTCAGGAGCTGTGAATGCCAATTTCTTCTGTACGAACTGCAATCAGTGAAAGAGAAGAAATCATATATAAAAAGAGAAATGGGTGGGGCGCCTGGGTGGCGCAGTTGGTTAAGCGTCTGACTTCAGCTCAGGTCACGATCTCGCGGTCCGTGAGTTTGAGCCCCGCGTCAGGCTCTGGGCTGACAGCTCAGAGCCTGGAGCCTGTTTCCGATTCTGTGTCTCCCTCTCTCTCTGCCCCTCCCCCGTTCATGCTCTGTCTCTCTCTGTCCCAAAAATAAATGAACGTTGAAAAAAAAAATAAAAAAAAAAAAAAGAGAAATGGGAAAGAAATGGAGGGAGAATGATACACAATTAGGCTTCCAACATGAATTCATTTTCTGGTTCCAGGTCTGCCTGCGTATTGACTGACATTCTGTCTTGAAAGATGAATTCTCTTAAGACCACATCCCTGCCTTGTCTTGGTACTATTCCCTTCCCTTCCCTTCTCTATTTATTTATTTGCTTTTTGTTTCTTTTAATTTCTTTTGTTTTCACCCAGGAAACCAAAGTAGTATTTCATATTAATTTGCAGCCAGAAAAGGGAGTAATAATAGAAGAAAGAAAGAGATCATCCAGAAAGTGTATATCAAGTGAGGAACAAATATGAGAGCCACAAAATAAACCAATATCAAGGGCCCAGCAGAGGAAAAGGTGCTTCCAAGAAGACTGAATGGAGAGCACAACTGGGGCACCCAGCTGGCTCAGTTGGCTGAGCATCCGACTCCTGATTTTGGCTCAGGTCATGATCTCACGGTTCATGAGTCTGAAACCAGAATTGAGCTCCCCACTAAGAATACAGAGCCTGCTTGGGATTCTCTCTCTCTCTCTCTCTCTCTCTCTCTCTCTCCCTCCCCCCCCCCTCTCTCTCTGCCCCTCCCCTGCTTGCACTGTCTCTCAAAAAATAAATAAATAAACTTAAAAAAGAAAGAAAGTGAGCAGAATTCTAGAGATCTACTGTACAGATGGTGCCTAAATATTATTAACTCGTATATTTTAAAATTTGCTAACAGGATATATCTTATACTAAATTTTCTTATCACCTACACAAAAAATTTCTTATCACAAATAAGCTGCTGCTGCTGCTGCTAATGATGATAAAGAGGGCAGGAGGAAATTTCTAGAGATGATGGATAATTTTTTGGTATAAGTTGCAGTGACAGTTTCATGGGTGTTTACTTATGGACAACCTCATCAAGTGGTATACACTGAATACATACAGCTTTTATATATGTAAACCAAAAAAAGTGACCAGGACTTGGAGGAAAAACCAAGAGGAGACAAGCATCCTCGACCACAGCCACGGCTAATGAAGAAGATAATAATCCAGCCTCTGGTGCCCGGTCGCACACCAGCTCCCCCAGCGAAATCGTTTTAGTCAGACTGTCCCACTTAAAACAATAAGTGTGCGTAATAGAAATGAAATAATTATGCAGAAAAAAACCCAAGTACCACAACTATGGTCTGAAATCCATTAATTCAGTAAATATTTATAGAGTTTTTTTTTTTTTTTTTTTTTTTTTTTTCTGTGTGCAAATCTCTAAGGCTGAAGCTACTGAGCTGTGAGAGGAAGCCTGGAGATTTTTTCTTTTAACACTTAGTTTTTGTCTTTAAGATTTTTCAATCTAGTAGAACAAAATCTGATTAGGCACATCCAAAGAAGAATGTAACCGTAAGTATATGCAAAATGTCTGTAGGAGCCCAGAGGGAGTTAATTCTAACAGAAGATCAAGGAAGTCTTCACAGAGAGGGTGCCATGTTAAATGTCCTGAAGATACCGGACAATAAAAAAACAGGAAGATTCTTCAAGGCTGTGTGAACAGATGGTATAAAAAGCAGAGAAGAATACAAATTTCTTGGCATTGAGTCTGCTCCATCCAGAGTCTTAGGTGTTGAAGTAGGAGCAATGTGAAAAGAGACAAAACAGAGATTTCAGAGTTTTATTCAGGGATTTGAATATCAGGCTAAGAAGGCTGAAGTTTACTCTTTAGGTAGGATAAAGGACAGCAATTTCCTCTCAGCTTGGGTCCTGCTGCTTATTAGTCCCTAAGTTTGCATTTATCCTTTGGCAGCCGATTCGTGACTCATTCCCGAGTATATTATCCATTAAATAAGACTACGTCCCATCTATGGGGTCCTGTGTCATTCCAGGCAGTTAACAAGACTAGATCCCTCAACAGCATATTCACTACCTTTCCTGAGCACCTGCTCTGTGACAAGCAATGTACTGGGTTTGGGGGACATAGCGCTGAATATGAAAATGTCAGAGTTGCCAAGGAGACAGCTACACAAATAAACTCAGCACATATTTGCAATCTGTGTCCTCAGTAGAAGGAAGTCAGATGCCTGAGTCAGGAGACAGAGAAATTCTGGGAGAATCTGGACAGGATCGCAGAGGTGGTGGAAGTTGAACCCCTTAGAAAATCTAAGTGGATTAAGTACGAGGAGTAATGCATGTGAGGAAGATGTGGGGGTGGCAAATGTTTCATAAGTCAAGGCGAAGGCTAATTTGGGGGCTATAAGGGGATGCACTTGGTATCAAAGGATTCCCACAGATGTGCTGGGATGAGATCTCTGAAGCCCACGGGCTGACTGTGCCTCAGAGCCTCTAATTTTCTAAAGATATGTTCCTCTGAATTTGGCATCTGACAGGCCCCCTTTGTGACATGTCTTTATAATTAGGTGCCAGGAAAAATTTTAGGTAGGTGTCTTCCTTCCTGATAATCAGAATTATTTAGCCAACTTTACTTTTTGCCATGGTAACCAAGAAATTTCAAGACTAATTTGGTGCCTGGCTCGTCCTCTTGGGCAGTGCATTTTATTATTCCTGTTTTCCAAAGACCTGATTTCTGTTTGAATTGGCATTAATCTGTTTTATATATCATATTAGAACATGCTAGGTATTTTTCAGTCCCCTCTCTGACTCTGAACTTTGTTTTGTGTTGACCCAAACCCCTAACAACACATGTCTTCAATACCCCCTCACAATTCCCTCATGCCCATGAGTTAATGTTCATGGTTTCGTTGTCTCTTTGTGCACATCCATCATGCTTGTTAGACTTCTGATCTTAATAAAAACGGAGCAAGGACCCTTACTCGGGGCTCTTGTCTCCTCCTTGACATTAGCCTCTCTCGCATTTTAATCCTGCGTCCACTCTCTTGCTGGACAAGAGAGAACTCCAGACCCAGAGTCTACGACACTGTTGGCACCATTTTATATATAAGAACACTAAAAGCATACGTAAATTGTCTCATAAAGACATACAGCCTCTGTGTGTATGTGTGTCTGTGTGCGTGTGTGTGTGCGCATGTGAGAGAGATCAAGAGAGTATTACATGTTGAAAATTTTTTGACTTAAAATATGATTTCCTTTGTCTGTTTTAGTTGGGTCTGGCTCTGAGGAGGAAGAAATCATGGATCTTTCTTCTGGAAAGAACATGGTCTTTGGACTTCACTCACTTGTAAAGAGTTTGGGACCTTGGTCAAGTTACGTAAGCTTTTGTGTCTTCTCTGTTTCCTTCTCTCTAACTGGTAAGCAATGCCCAAAATTTATTGTGAGGATTAATGTGGTAATATATGCAAAATGTTGAACATTGTTTTTAATCCATAGGAAGTGCTCAGTAATACTTTAAGCAATAATTTATGGGGAAAAAGTGAACTCGATGGACAGCAGATATTATCAGAAAAAATAACTGGAAGAACTACAAGAAAGACATGGTAACTCTCCTAGAATAATCTTAAAAGGATATACCGAATTTTTTGAGGAAGTGTCATGCATTATGCAGTCAATAGTAACGTTTTGTCATATGTCTTAAGTTAAATCACAAATCAAAATTATGTCCAGGAGAAGGGATTTTGTGGCCAATATTAGAAGAGAGATATGATTCCAGGAAGAGGTTTAATTTTAATTTCATCTTTTTAAACTATGTTCATCAAGGGCTTCCTGACTCTAATCTTTCTAACCCCTAATGTATGGCCCCCACACTGAAACAAGAATCATCTTTCGGTATAAGTTATTTCACTACCTGCACAAGTAACATCATTGGTTCTCTATTATTTACTACATAAAATCCAAAACTTGTATCATTCATCCGAGGCCTTTCAAAATGTGGGATCAAGGTACTTTTCCAATTTTGTTTTATCACACTACTTACCATGACCCATGGCCACTAGATGTCCAGAGTTTAATTGGCATTTTCTGAACTTAAGGCGCATAGCTCAGGGCTTACCCAAATGTGTGTGTGTGTGTGTGTGTGTGTGTGTGTGTGTGTGTGTGTGTGGTGTAGTAGGTACATAACATAACCCTTTTTTAAAAAAATTTTTTCATGTTTATTTATTTTTGAGAGAGAGAGAGAGCATGCTAACAGGGGAGGGGCAGAGAGAGAGGGAGACACAGAATCTGAGGCAGGCTCCAGGCTCTGAGCTGTCAGTACAGAGCCCAACGTGGGGCTCAAACCCATGAACCATGAGATCATTGACCTGAGCTGAAGTCAGATGCTCAACTGACTGAGCCAACCCAGGCACCCCAACATATAACCCGTTATTGAGGGGAAAAAGCTTATATTTTGAACCACTGTACATTTGCCCATGATGTCCCCAAGGTCAGCAATCAGCCTCAATATCTGACATCACCGTCTCTGGGCAGCCTTGCCAGGGCACCTTGTACAAGGAGCAACTTGGCTATAATGAAGAGCTGCAGGTTCTGTGTCTATGGCTTTTGCAGGTCCTTATACTGCATGATACTAATTAAGTACGTGTCCTGTGTCTCCAGCTGACTACCATATCTTTCTAATGCACTTCAAGGCACATTTTCTATTGTAACCTGAGGTAGATTAAAAAGAATCATACCAAGAACTGCTGAATTCAATTAAAACAAAGTGAATTGGAGATTTAAACTAGAAAAAGATTTTGAAAAAACAACTGACCTTCAACAACACAGGTTTGAACTGCATCACTCCACTTATACATGGATGTTTTTCCCAATAAGTACAGTTCAGTCTTGCAAAAGTATTTCCTTGTCCTTATAATTTTCTTATAACACATACAATATACAGAATGTGTGTTAATTGACTGTTTACGGTCTTGATAAGGCTTCTGGTCAACAGGAGGCTATTAGAAGTTAAGTTTTCAGAGAGTCAAAAGTTATATGTGGATTTTCAACGGTGTGGGGCACTGATGCCCCAAACCCTCATGTTCAAGGGTAGATTTTAACCCAATCCTTTCTTCTTTCAACATACGAAAACAATAAAAACCAAAAACTTAAACCAAACTAAACCCAAAACTGAATCCTAGAGAGATTCAGTGCCAAGATTACTGAATGCATTTTAGAATCAAAGATTCTTGACTCAGAGCAGGGTTTGCAACAATTTTCTGAGGCACAGTTGAGACCCACCTCCAGATGCGCTCAGCAAAGGTGCCTGTAGTACGCGCTTCTCTCCCTCCTTCCCATTTGTTGAGTCTGTTCTCCCCTGTTATCCTCGACACTCAGAGCCCACACTGGCTCCTGTTGGCCTTTGAAAAATAATAAGAGAACTTTGCGTGCCTTCTATACTTCAGGTACCGATTCAAGACTTTTCTTTATGGTGGGTTGTGTTTGTCTTGTAACTAAACAAGTGCTTGAGATAGGGACTCTTACATTAGTATTTCCATCCAATGACGGGAATGGAATAGATACTTAAAACAGTCTTAGTCTTACAAGGACTTTTACTCCACTCATTCATAACTCACTCACTCAACGAACGTCCTCCAACTGCCTAAAGTACACAGGTAGCATTCACCTGTTCAGAGGATCTCCAAGAAGAGTGAGGAGGAAAGAGATACTTAATCATAAGGTTTCCTGGGAAGGCATGGTGGTGGTATTCACAGGGCGTGCTTGTCACCAAGAGGAAGAAAGACTGATGCCAAGGCATTGGTCTTCCCAGTTCCCATACAGCAGACCTTACAAGGTCCCAACTCTGAAATCGCTCAGCCCATCCCCTCAGCCACAGGATGGGCAAGAAGTAAGAAGCAGCATCTTCTAAGGGTGGGTTTGAAAGCCTATCTGCTTTCACAGCTCCCATGATTCAGCGGAAGCCTTATCCTATGCTATTTCTCTATGTCTTCCCAGACAACAGGAATGCATTTGTAAATTACTATTCTTTTAATAACAAATCATAACTGGGTATTCTTCTTCCTCAGAAATATCAGCCACTTTCCTAATGTTTAATGCCAGACATCAGGGATTTAATCTATGCCCTTCTCAGAGCATGTCAAATGCAACTAAATTATAATGTCCTTAGAACACAGTGTATTGGATTTCAAGATAAAGCAGATCCTAGTAAATATTAATCTTTTCAAATTGATAGAATGAAATATTAAACTATTTAAAAAAGAATTTTAATGTGGAAATTAAATCTTTGTTAATATTTCTAGCATTCGAGCATTGAGGACCCAGGTGACAGGATGATTATTCAAAGGTTACAGCTTATCTCATGGAGCTGCTGATACGTTAAATTGTTAGTCTTTTCTGCAGAATTATGTAGAAAGCATTTCTTCAAGTGAAACAAGAAAAATCAATTGATCAACTGAGATCAACGACACTCGTTTATAAGTCCCCCGACTTTGCTTTTTTTTAAAAAATGAAGTTGGATCTGATTATTCTGTGATGCTTATAACATTGTAGTTTCTCAATCCATGATTTTAGGGGGGGGATGTTATCTAATTAAATGAATGCTATTTCTCAGTAATATATTATGGTCACCATAGTTTCCCATGCGAAAACATACTTCAAGTATGTATGTGCCAAGAAAATTCTAGTGGGAACAGTGACACAGATTATCTAAATGTCTTGAAAAAGCTGGGGTACCTGCTATGGCGTCACATAAAATGTAAAAGAATTAAGGGGAGGAAACTCCCCCAGGATTATAAGATTAATGTTCTGGATCTGCCCCTTCCATTCCATGTTAACCTTGGATAAGTCAGTTTCATATAAAATGAGGACAAAGATACTTTCTGATTTACCTAACACGGTTGTTATAAAAATCAGATAATGTAACACACAAAGAAAGATGGCAAGACATCAAGTAAAGAAAAACATACAAAATCTAGAAGAATATCAGATACCAGATATTCCTTGCAGTAAGACTGCTTACAAATCAAAATATCCATGGAGATAAAAAAAAATAGGGTAATTTTAAAAACTTATTTCCTGACTACAAGTGTATGTATTTTATCACCAGAAGAGTAATAACACATTTCATTTAGTTTTTCTATTTAAAATTCAAAGTCATCTTTCCAAAGCCAGTCCACTTTTACACACATGCACTTCCACTGGTTTTAATTAAAATTAGATTTTGTATTCGTCTGTCTCTGCACTGAGTGAATAATTATTTTTAATTAGAGAATCAGGAAATGCAATGTATTTTAGATGTGCTCTCTTCCAAATTTGGCTAGTATGTTGATATTTAATTAATGCAGATAATAATTTTAGCAGACCCTAACAACTTATTAAAGCAAATAATTATTTACTGTGTGTTTTCTTTATGCCAGGTTAGCCTTTATTTTAGGTGCTTCATGGGGTTCAGAGTTGCATGACACGAAGAAACTGCCCCCAGAAATCTCAGTGAAGACTTTGATTCAGGATTTCTTATCTTCTCAATAAAATATATGCACGGTATGTTAAAATGAAATCATATAGCATTAAAAGGAGATGTACAGATTAGAGACTAGCAGAACCAAGAATAGTAAACACATGCATCGTAGTGTGTGTATTTATTTGATATCTGCATAGAGATAACCTGTAACATTGAAGGAAGATAGAAAGATGTGGACTTTCCTCAGTGCCCCTGACCTAAAATCACAGGGTGTACATCCCAATAAACAGAAGTATTTCCTGCATACTGCTCAGGCTTTGCTACACGAGATATCCCATCTTCTGGACTAGTCCATGGCATTCACCTCTCATTAAATCAGAGTGTCTTCCACTGGAAAGGACCATGTAGGTTAGTGATGCCGCACTGATTTTTTGAAGAGTGGTTATGTGGAATCCCCAGAGGAAAAGTACAGCAGGGGAGGACCAGACAAGAAAAACACCATGGCAAATGACCCTGGATGAATGCTTCATGGGTGTTCGGGGAAGAGCCAAGGCTCAGGTTGCCCTTCTCCTTCAGAACCAAGTGGACACTTCCATCAAGATCCATGAAAACCATGGCTGGAAATAAGGACAGTAAATGGACTGGAAATCATCTGTGATTCTCCTCTTTGTTATGACTGACACATCACATCAATAAACTAGTCCTGTAAACTGTGGCTTCAGAATATGTCCTGAATCCTGTCACCATTATCTACCCGGCTACCATGCCAAGAGGTAGCTCCTATCATTTCTATTGTTTATCTCCTAAAGCTTCTGTTAAAGTTGCTCCTACAATCCATGATCTTCCTTAACCACTATGAACTTTCTAAATTCCAAGCTAATCATGGCATACCCCTACTAAATTTTTCTCCCAAATTCCCATGACAAATACAGTGACATTGAAACATCTTACAGTGGTTGTTTCTAATGCCCCTTATGACCTTCTCTTGGCTCTGAGCAAATGTCTCATCAATCTCCCTCTTACATAGTCTCCTCCAGCCACACAGATGTTAACTTTGCTCCTTTAAAAGAACAACCTCTTCTGCCTCACCACACTTGTGCCCAATGGTCATGGGCCAGATTTCCCCACGTCATCTCCCAACACCTCTCAGTTTGCATTTACTCCGTCAGAGAGGCTTCCTCCTCACATGCTATGTGAAGTCCCCGGTGCTCACGAACCCTATTATTTCCTATTGAAATGTTTTTGGGTTAATTATTTTATGATGATGATGATTTCAGTATCTGAAATCATTTCTATTTATTTAATTACTTATTTTGTCTTCTTCAAGATAAAGGAAGGTGCATAGAGACGACTTATGTTCTCAGTTTTCGCTTCCATTCAATTACTCACTGACAAAAAGAGCTAAAATAAATGTATCACCTCTAATAACAGCGGTTGTAAGAAATACTGACTGCTTCTGCATATTTGGTTGGACCATTCGTTGGCAGGACAGTTACTATCCCTCGGAGGAATACCCACAGCCTTGCAGATGAAGGGAGTGACAGGCCTGACATCCTGAAGAAGGCTAGCTCTAGAATGAGACTCAAAACCAGACCCCCAAGCCCTAGGTTTCTTGCCTGGACAGAGGAAAAGTGGAAACAGGTTTCTTGCCTGGACAGAGGAAACAGCGTTGTTTCCTGAAAGTGCATTAAAAGTGCAGAAGTTAAAAAGAAAGTAGGAAATGTGAGTAGTGCAAAGATCTTGAATTGAATTCTCTTTGGAAGTCTCCAGCTAATTTTGTGGGATTTCTTTTCTTCCCTAGTATATCTTCGGTTATCTTTTTTTTTTTTTTAATGTTTTTACTTATTTTTGAGAGAGAGACAGAACACAAGTGGGGGAAGGGTAGAGAGAGAGGGAGACACAGAATCCAAAGCAGGCTCCAGGCTAAGAGCTGTCAGCACAGACCCCGACGTGGGGCTCGAACCCAGGAGCTGTGAGATCATTTCCTGAGCTGAAGTTGGACACTATAACCCCCTGAGCCACCTAGGGGCCCCTCCCCAGCTTTTTTTCTTATGTAAATACAATCTTTTTCCATCTCCATCTGGAGCCTCCACATTTCCTATAGATGGGTGTCCTAACACTGCTTTGGCAGAGGTGGCTTCAGTGATGCTGCAAATTGACTTGATTCAGAATTGCAAGAATGCTTCTCCTGAGAATACGTGAGTAGAAGATAAGAATGATGAGGTCATTAGTAACAACAGCTTTCCTTTATTGAAATATTGCTGTGCCCAAACTATACTAATAAGAATTTATGTTTCTACTTATTCTTCAAAACAGCCCTTTGAAATATGCATCATTCCTGTTTGGCAGATCAAAACATCTCGGTTGAGGTAAATCACTTGTTTATATAACCAAACAGTGACAGAGTAAGATTTGAACCATGGACAGTCCGAGAGTGAGGCTTATAGCTGCTGCTGTTGCTGCTGTCAACCATCAGCACAGCACATCAAAGAAAGTGGAAAGGAGGAGGAAAAGGTAGAGAAAAAAGGAGGAGCTGAAAGTGAAGGAAAGAGAGAGTAAGAGAGAGAGAGAGAGAGAGAGAGAGAGAGAGAGAGAGAGAAAGAATCCCCACTCAAAAGGCTTTTCTACTCATTTTCTTATTGAATCTTTTGTCTCTGTGAATCAGGCGGGACTTGATGGGTGCTGGGCCTGACTGGTTAGTAGCCTTCCTGGGTAGACAGGGTGTGCACAGAAAAGACAGTACTCTAAGGGACGTGCCAGGCCAGTCTGGGCTACAGAGGGTCACTGAATGCCAAGCACACAGTGAGGGGAGGAGCAGAGAAATGCTGAGTGTGGGTGGGGTTAAAAACATCCTTCTCAGGAAACTCTAACGCTGACATCCATACCTGTTATTAATCATACAAGAGGATGTCAAGTGGTTGAACCAGCACCAAATGCAGGTGTCAGTGTGGATTACATTAACCCAGACAGCTCTTTAGTATATACTCATTAGATGATCATGTTTGTTTGAAGAAACAGCAGGATAGCAGACCGCATCCCCGTATATGGATATATGGATATATGGATACGTTTGTTTGAAGAAACAGCAGGATAGCAGTGCTGTATATGGAATACAACACTTTTATGTTAGAACTTTGCACAATGTCTTCATGCTGAGCCAGTACCTAGCAAACAATAAAGTCTGGAAAAGATTTAACCTCTTTCTCTCTCCTGCAAGTACTGTACATATAGAAGGGAGAAATTAATGGATATGGGCAAATGGGGAAACGTAGCTATCACATTTCCACGTTTCTAAGAGATAGCCATGTCATTCAGCACAGAAGGGTTTGAAGTCCTCAAGAAAAGGCTTATAAGAAAAATTGTCACTGCCTTGGCAATCTTAGAATCGGGTTGCCCAGACTGTCAGTTGAAAAAGAAATAGGAAGAGATATAAAGGACCGTGAGTCAAGCACTGTCACCATCCATCATTTAATCACCTCTGGACCATCGGCTTTTCCATAAGGATTGAAGCAAACTGGGGAAAGATACAGGCACACTTCAGAATGGATGGATTCCTCTGCTGGGCCTTGGTCAAAGCACAGGGGCCCATAGGCTGCTGGGATCCCAGTTAAGGGGCCTGGTTTCAGCTCCCACACTCGCCAGCTCTCTGACCTTGAGCTTCTCAAGGGACACACATTCCTATTCTTTCCTGTGGAAATGACACAGAACAAAAGCAGTATCATAGAACTTAGAAACAAGGAGACCGCTGAGAGTTCACTGCCTCAATTTCAAAGGAAGGATACGAAGGAAAATAAAGGAAGCAAATTTCTTAGAGTTCCCTCCATCAGCTCAGGAGGTACACTGAAGTGTTTACATACTTTGGCGTTCAATCCTCAGAATACAATGAGATATATATTATTTTTTCTCTTCAATTCGTATTGAACCTTATTATTTCTTATGTAATCTCTATGCTTAGCGTGGGGCTTGAACTCATGACTCTGAGATCAAAAGCCACATGCTCTACTGACTGAACCAGCCAAGTGCCCCTGAACTTTATTTTTTATTTATCTTTTTGTCATTTCATTTTTTCCATAATAACTGTAGAGATATATATTCTTTTTTTACTATGAAATTTATTGTCAAATTGGTTTCCATACAACACCCAATGCTCATCCCAACAGGTGCCCTCCTTGATACCCATCACCCACTTTCCCCTTCCTCCTACCCCCTATCAACCTTCAGTTTATTCTGTTTTTTTTAATGTTTATTTATTTGTTTGAGACAGAGACAGAGCATGAACGGGGGAGGGTCAGAGAGAGAGGGAGACACAGAATCCGAAGCAGGCTCCAGGCTCTGAGCCGTCAGCACAGAGCCCGACGCGGGGCTCAAACTCACGGACCATGAGATCACAACCTGAGCTGAAGTCGGACGCTCAACTGAGTGAGCCACCCAGGCACCCCAGTTTATTCTCAGTTTTTAAGAGTCTCTTATGGCTTGCCTCCTTCCTCTCTATAACTTTTTTTCCCTCTTCCCCTCCCCCACAGTCTTCTGTTAAGTTCCTCAGGATCCGCATAAGAGTGAAAACATATGTAAATGTCCATCAACTGATGAATGGATAAAGAAGTTGTGGTTTATATATACAATGGAATACTACTTGGCAATGAGAAAGAATGAAATATGGCCTTTTGTAGCAACGTGGATGAAACTGGAGAGTGTTATGTTAAGTGAAGTAAGTCATGCAGAGAAAGACAGATATATATTCTTATCTGCATCTTGCAGACAAGGGGCAAGAGACTCAAATCACCTATAGACAAGTCTGTCCACTTGTTAAGTTAGACCCACCAGGATTCAAAATCAGGCCTAATCTTATAGTTCACAGCATTGGTCCACATATTACATACCCGAACATCACAGTGCCAGGTTCTAGGGGGTCCACAAAATGGTGCACATCCTGTGCAAATAAGGATATAAGGAGAGAGCACTGCACTTGGTGTTGGAAGACTGGGTTTTGAACCCATTTGTCATTCACTCATTGCCTTTCTGGGTAATTCACAGAATGTCTCTGAGACTACATTCTCATGCGAACAAATATGGAGATAATAGTAGTCCTTTTACATTGTGACAATCCCACATGCAAAATTAATTGAGATGTTTTCTAAAAATGAATATGTATTATGCAAATAAGTTATTTTTAGTATAAGAAATAAACATTGGCATAACAGTAACTCAGTTTGTGATGCTTCTCTTGTATTAATGAATGTGCTGTATTTGCGCTGTTTTTAAGTCTTGTTTTCATTCTATCCAAGAGGACAATTGTCCAATTGGAGAATCAAATTTTTCATTTTTTTTTTTTTATAAAAATTTTTTTTTTTAACATTTATTTATTTTTGAGACAGAGAGAGACACAGCATGAACGGGGGAGGGGCAGAGAGAGAGACACACACAGAATCGGAAGCAGGCTCCAGGCTCTGAGCCATCAGCCCAGAGCCCGACGCGGGGCTCGAACTTGCGGACTGCGAGATCGTGACCTGAGCTGAAGTCGGACGCTTAACCGACTGAGCCACCCAGGCGCCCCGACAAATTTTTCATTTTTTAAACTAAGGTATTAACACGAGGCCCAACAAACTACGTATGCTAGTAAGTATTTGTTGACTGCATGACAACTGTCAGGAAAACCCTTACAGAGAGCATAGAGAGGCCAATAAATTGTTTGGGAGGGATCCTCAAAAGCTTCATAGGAGCAAGTCAACATTCAATTACAAGTGGTAGACCAGCAAGCAGAGAAGGTCTGATAACAGCCCGGTCGTATTGGCTTCCAAGGAAATCGTGTTTCCTACCTGCACAGGGGTTATTATGGCATTCTTGGCTTGGCTTTGAGATCACTGGAACTACTCCATGTGTCTGAGTACGTTGATCTGGATCACACTAGATTTGTAAGCTTCAGCAAGAGATTTTTAATAGCCAGGAAATCATGAGAGAGCAGTTTCCAGCTGGGTACAGAATGGGGACAGGTGTAACCTGGCCTCGGCCCAAGTGAGTACAAGACCTGCATAATGAGGCCAGAGAGAAGACCACATGCTCATTCTTAGAGATTTTGCAAAGTCAAGAGGTCCACTGAATCCTGTCCTGAATAATCCTTTTCTCCCTGCTATGACATGAAAGCAAATAATAGTCTTAGAATAGCAGGCAGTTTTCCCTTCACCAATTCATCCATCCAACCGTCTATCCATTCATTTTTGCACTGATTCATTCATTTACCGAATGCATATTTTGAGCTTGTTGGGTTACGCTCTGGAAATAAAGAGATGGGAAACAAGTACAAAAACACATATAAAAGAAGCACGTAGTCCCCAGTAGTTTAAAAAATGAAAAATTTCGGGGCGCCTGGGTGGCTCAGGTGCTTTCTCTGTGTTCAACTAAGTGCTTTACATACATTATCAAATTTAATTCTCACCACAAAGCTAAGTGGATCGAGCTTCTGAATTCAGACGGGCATTTCCCAAACCAGACCAATTTGAAATGTAATGATGCTCTTAAAGTACAAACTAGTTTTAATCTGATGTTGAACATGATGGAATGTCTCTGCTTCCATTGCAGTCTTAGGGTCTCATATTGGTCCCCTTGTGCCTGTGGCTCATAGGTGTCCGTCTTAATCTTGCTGTTTTAGGGAACAGAACAAGTGCAAGGACCATGAAAATGCCAGTTCATTTGGAGAAACCTTAGATACCCATGCTATTTCTCCTAAATTACAAAGAACTCACCGTGCTTCATCTATTAAATCAATCCACATGGCACAAATGACGAGTGCTGGACCCTGAACACACAGATGGAGATGAACAGAAAAGTTGCAGTTTGTGTCCTTACCTGGCTTAACATGTGCTGCAAAAGACATGTGTATGATACATCACTCTAAATAATTATCTTTTTAGTCACAAGTGTGCAAAGATGGGGGTAAAGAAACAACATTTGCTTACGCTCTGGTTTCTTCAAGTCTAAATCTTTACTCTATCACCTGTTTATTGAACACAGCCCTTCCACTTTGGGCTTTGACTCTCAATTGTTATTCTAGGAGGGGGAACTCGATTACCACTTGGATATTCTTATCTGGGAAAACTTCTAGTAAAATACCTGAGTCTAAAATAACATCAGCTCCCCACAAAGCCATGGCCCCACCCACTGGTCAGATGTTCTGCACTCAGTCACAGAATCTAAGAGAGCTACTAGAAATTTCACAGTCAAATTGGTCTAAGGGTACATAGTCTGGGTCTTCAGATTTCCAGAGATCATAAAAATGGAAAAATGTAAATTGTATTACATTAAAAAAAATGGCTATAAAATCATAATGACAATAATGATTTATTTGGCCTGGCACTGTTATAAGCTCTTTATCTGTTTTTCTCATTTGGTCTCCATACCAAATTTATGAAGTAGGCAATTAGAATATGGCTCATAAGGCTGAGTAAACCGAGGCACAGAAATGGCAAAGACAAGCCAAAGGTCACATAGTCACGGAGTAAGAATTAAAAACAAAACATCTGGCTCCAGATTTTATGCCATATCACTTACCAAATTTATTGTCAACAGGTGACTTAAACATGCAATATTTTCTTTCTTTCTTTTTTTTTTTTTTTGGAATGGAGTTAAGTCAACATGACATAGTAGCCTATGGATTCAGGCAGGGCAGAAGTTCTCACTGGTAGGGATATACATTTTTAGTTACAATCAGAATACTATTCTTTTGCTCACTAAATGATAGGGCCCTTTGGACTATGGTGGTAGAAATTTGAAAAGAGATAATTATCTCCATTTTTTTGGAGGTAGAAACTATGGCTTAAAAGAATTTACATAAACTATACAGATGCTCATAGAAATCCAGAACATGGTCTCTGTTTTTCAGACTCCCATTTCATAGACTAAGTCAATACTTACACCTTAAAACAAAATTCAGATGCTTACTTGAAGGAGACTTAATTCAATAAACACTGGATTATTTGAAAGAAGCCTCATATTTTCAATTGTGAGAAGTTTCATGAAAGAAGTAGCAGTTGAAATGAGTGAAACATTTCATAGCCACTTAACCATGTGATACAAGGGAAGAGGGCATTCTCAGCCCAGGAAGAATGGAACAAAAGGTTGTGGGCTTATTTGTATCACATGTTGTCTCTCCTCCTGGGCAACGAGGTCCTCAAACTGAGTTGGTCATGGCGAATGCTTGTGTATCATCCAGCTCCTCTGGATTTGTAATAAGTTGCTCAAAACAGTTTTGTTTTTTTTTTTTTAAGCATCCAAAACTTCTCAATGAGTTTCTGATATATTCTCAAGAAACAAACAATTCTTCCTTCTGTGTCAACTGGAAATCGGGCATTTCCTTCCTTCAGAGCAGAGAGAACCATTCGATCTTCTGATGTCAATTTATCACCATAGAATTTCTTTAAGAAAGACATGCTGGCTTGGACAGAGAAATAGTTTTTCAAAGGTGAATCTTACACAGGAGTAGACTAATGGTACTAATTATGCGGAGTCTACCATATGCTTAGGGACACTCACTCTATTACATATATAATTTTATTTAATGCTCAAAAGTAAACAGATAAAACGAAGTAAATCCAGAAGCACATCAAAAACAGCATCAACAATAAAATATTTCCTGTAAGATTATCATCCCCCCAAACTGACATAACAATTTGAAGAAACAGCTTGAGAAAAATTGAGCACCTTCAATGAACAAATAATTAAATACGTTTTCCAAAAAAGCATAGATAATAAGTGGCAGGACTGACATTCTCCACTCAAAATCAGCAAACTACACATTCTTCTCAAGTGCACATAGAATATTATTCAAGATAGACCATATGCTATGCCATAAAACAAGTCTCAATAAATTTAAAAGGATTGAAGTCAAAGTATGTTCTCTGACATGAAGGGAAAGAAATTACAAATCAATTTCAGAAAAAATATTTGGGACCTTAAAAAAATATGTGGAAATTAATCAATATATTCCTAAATAAGCCATGGGTCAAACAAGAAACCTTAAGGGATATTATCAAGGATTTTTAAGTGAATGAAAATAAAGACAACAATGTACCGAAACTTACAGGATGCACATAAACTTATAGGATGCAATGCTTAGGGGGCAATTTAGACCTGTCAATACCTATATTTAAAAATTAGTGTGGCTAATCAATAACATAAGTCTTCACCTTAAGAAACCAAAACATTATCAACGACAATAAAAAGCAAACTAAGCTCACAACACCCAGAAATAATCCTTATCAAAATACCAGGTAGCTTTTTTGCAGAAATTGACAAACTGGTTCTAAAAATTCATATGGAAATTCAAAAACCTCAAGATAGCCAAAGTAATCTTAAGAAGAACAAATTTGAGATACTCCTGATTTCAAAACTTATCATAAAGCTACCGTAATCAAGACAGTGTAGTATTGTCATAAGGATAGGCACACAGACAAAATGGAATTGAGAGTGCAAATAAAACCAGGACGCTGATGGTCAACTGACTTCCAGGAAGAGTACCCAAACAAGTCAATGGGGTAATGATAGTCTTTTCAACAAATGGTGCTGGGACAGCAGGATATCCACAGCAAAAGAATGAGGCTGGGCTCCTATCTCATACTACATACTATCATTAATTAAAAGTGAGTCATAGGCCTAAACATAAGACTGAAAACCATAAAACACTTAGAAGGATATATAGAAGTAAATCTTCATGACCTTGTATTAGGCAATAGTTATGTAGACATTACAAGAAAAGCACAAGCAATTAAGAAAAAGTAGATACACTGAATTTTGTACAAATTGGAAAAAAGTGCCTGTGCTTCAAAGGAAACCACCAATAAAGTGAAAAATCAACCCAAAGAATGGGAGAAAATATTTTCAATCCATATATTTCCTAAAGGACTTGTGTCCAGAATATAGAAAGAACACTTTCAACTTAATAATAAAAAGGTAGTTAATCGAAATAAAATGGTCAAAGGATTTAATAGACATTTCTTCAAAGAAGATATACAAATTGTTAATAAATCCAGTAAAGATACTTAATCATTAGTCATCAGGAAACTGAAACCGAAAATAAAATGAGATCCTGCTTCACATTCACTAAAAGAGCTAAAATCAAGACGATAGACAATAACATTTGCTGAGGCTATGGAGAAATTGAAACTCTCATACATTCCCGATGAAAATATAAAATGTTTCAGCCTCCATAGACATGGTTTGACAGTTTTTTGAAATGGTAAACCATATGATTCAGCAATTTCACTCTTAGGTATACTCAAGAAAACTGAAAATACATGTCATGACAAAGACCTGTATGCAAATATCTGTAGCAGCATTACTCATAATAATAAAAAATAGAAACAACCCACTTGCATATCAACTGATAAATAGATACAAAATGTGATATATCTACAGAATAGAATATTGATCATCAATAAAGTGCAATAAAGTCCTCGAACATGCTACAAAATAGAAGAATCTTGAAAACACTATGCTTGGAGAAAGAAGCCAGCTACAAAAGGCCACTTATTGTATGATCCCATTTAGGTGAAAATTGCAGAATAAGCAAATCCATAGAGAGAAAGGAGATTGGTGGTTTCCAGAGGATGGAAAGAAAACACAAGAAAAGTGAGTAGTAACAGGTGTCTTTTGTGGTGACACAGAGAAACTCTAACATTAGACAACACTGATGTTGACACAACTCTGTAAATATCTTAAAAAACCACTGAAATGTACACTTCAAAGGGGTGAATTTCACATCATGTCAATTACATCTCAATAAAGCTGTTACTTAAAAAGAAACAAATGAACAAAATCTCATTTCAGACTGCATGGCTTTGTACTGCTTTCAGTTTGCAGAACTCAGTTCCCCCCAATCCTGCATCCTGTTGGACTTTATCACATCTTTGGGTACTATTAACCTTGGAGAAGTCTTTCCAAGGACAGATTCTGGACTCAGACTTTCTTTCCACCCCAACTGACAAGTCTCCTCTCACCCCAGGTCTCTACTGGTGCCCCGTGCTCAGCGCATCCTCACCAGAGAAAGTCCCCATTGGGTCAGGGCAACCAGACCTCCAGCATGGAGGGCAAGAGAGTCCATGTGATAACAAACTCGGTGATACAGGTATTGACTGAGTTCTGTTGAGCTGTATTGTTGAAGATTATAAAACTGCATTTTGGATGAGAAAACATTTGGAAGTTGCCAACGCTAAACTGAAACCCAGTGAGTTTTTACAATCGTTTATCAAAGAACCTTCCGTTTGTGTTTTCGAGCCGGTAAAACAAGAACGAATACTGGGGAATAAAGTTAATCTGTATTGGGAGCATTTTATTAAATAAAAATAGGAGAAAAAAAAATTGTGAGTCGTGTTAGTTTAAGCAAATCATGTGGATGGCGACAGTCACTTTTGCAGTGTTACATTAGGTGCTACTTGAAAATGTGAACAAGAAAAACATATGGCAGAAAACAATGGTGCTCGTAAGTGTTATAGGAGGCCAGGACTCTGAATGAGGGTTGTGAGAACAGGTTTTGCCGAGGTGGCCTATGATTCTGAATATAGTCTTTTTTTTTTTTTTAAGTGTATTTATTGTGTGAGAGAGAGCCTGTGTGTGATAGTGGGGGAGGGGCAGAGAGGGATAGAGAGAGAATCCCAAGCAGGATCCACAGTTTCAGCACAGAGCCCGCCCCGCGGCTGGAGCTCACAAACCGTGAGATCATGACCTGAGCTGAAATCAAGAGTCAGACACTCAATCGACTGAGCCACCCAGGTGCCCGTTTCTGAATATATTCTGATGTCTTTCCTTTCCAACAATACTGAATTAAAAAGCAAAAAAAGCTCAACTGTATGCGCACTGATGACCTACAATAAAAGGAAATGAACTTTTTGAGAATGATTTATTAAATCACTTCCTTTAACAAATACCAAGCATTTGTTAGGGGTCTGGCACCATGCCAACCATCACCGCTAAAGGAAAGATCAAGAATCCGGCTGGAACTCTTCCTGTGGGCCCCAACAACCATCCCCCACTCTGTTGACAGGGTGAACTTCAAAGGACATAGATTGGATCATATTTAAAACGTAATCCAAATTTCTTACTTTGACTGGAAAAGCTTGTCTCGGTCTTAGGGCTTTTGCTTTCTGGCTCTGAACCAGGAGAATCGGTCTATTTGCAAAGAGTGTCATTTCCCCAAATCTTTTGTCATTTATTTCTCAAAAGGCTCACCTGGCCCTTCAGTGTCATGTGGCCCACGAGATGCTCCAGGGTTTTATTCCTTTTCTGTAATCATTCACTTTCTGAATATTACAAGTTTACTTTGCATTTTCTTTTTCCTTTCTTACTTAAAAATTTATTTTAAATCTTTATTTTTGAGGGAGAGAGAGACAGAGAGTGAGTGGGGGGGGGTGCACAGAGAGAGAGGGAGACACAGAAATGCAAGCTCTGAGCTGTCAGCACAGAGCCCGACCTGGGGCTTGAACCCACCCATGAACTGCGACCTGAGCCGAAGTCAGATGCTTAGCCCTTCTGAGCCACCCAGGCACCCCTACTCTGCATTTTCAAAGACACTTTCTGTGTGTCCCTGATAAAATGTAGTAGCAGGGACCTTTTCGGCTTCCTCAGTCTTAGATCCTGTGTCATGTGATAGGCACCCAGTGAATATTTGGCGAATGAATGGTTGCTGGCTTCAGTTGGGCTTATAGACATTGAAACAAATCAACACCATTAAATGTAGAGAGTCCTATAAAGGGGTAGTTTTGCATAAGATGCAAATACATAGTCGTGTGGTGGGGGATCTACCTCAGAGAGTCGGAAATGTCCCCCGTTAACTGAAAGCCAAGGAGGTAGCCATGAAAATGGCCGTGGAGAGGAGCCCCATATAAACAGTGATGGGCAGAAAGCTGAAAGCCTCATTAGTATTTGAAGAAGGCATATGATGATTGGTTAATATAAGTCCACGCACTCACTAATTAAAGAAACCATGGATATTTGCATGTGCTCTTGGTGGCAACATAAGTCAGAAAGGGAAATGTGATAAACAAGAGACAGGTCCCAGCTCTCCAAAAACTCGTCCACAGTGCTGGTTACAAACCAGAGAAACGGTGTAATTTCTCGAAATTGCGTCTCCAGATTCTTGCACCTGCGTGCCTGCCTGCGTTACTTCGTTTCTCTTCCGCAAGTCCATTTTATGCTCCATCTATTTTTAACCACTTAACTTTTTCTGTGTGTTCTGGTCCTTGCACGGACTTTAGACTTAATAGCATGAGGCTTTCTCAGCTTGCACCACTTTCTTATGTAGAATGCTACTGCATTTCCTCTCTGGTTCTCCCCTGCTCTGACCATTGGCTTCAGTTACCATTCAGCTTGACTCAGTTTCAGTCCCCAAAACGCCAACCTGCTTTGACACCCTCCCCCAGACTTGTGCTCAAACAGCATATTTCTCAACCAACGAGGGAGAAAGAAAGTGAATTAAGAAAACACATGAGGGGCGCCTGGGTGGCTCAGTTAGTTAAGCGACCGACTTCGGCTCAGGTCCTGATCTCGCAGTTTGTGAGTTCGAGCCCCGTGTTGGGCTCTGTGCTGACAGCTCAGAGCCTGGAGCCTACTTCAGATTCTGTGCCTCCCTCTCTCACTGCCCCTCCCCTGCTCACGCTCTATGTCTCTCTGTCTCTCAATAATAAATAAATGTTAGAGAAAAAAATTAAAAAAAAAAAAGAAAACACATGAGGTGATGGTTGGATGTGTGTCAACATGTTTGGGCCATGAGGCACCCAGATGTTGGGTCAAATGTTATCCTAGATATGTGGATGTCTTTGAATGGAATTAACATGTTTGTTTGCTTGTTTGTTTTAAGTAGGCTTAATGATCATCATGGGGTTTGAACTCAAGACCCTGAGATCAAGACCTCAGCTGAGATCAAGAGTTGGACACTTAATCGACTGAGCCACCCAGTGCCCCTGGATGGGATTAACACTTAAATTAGTAGAGTGGGTACAGCAGTTTGCCCTCCATAATGTGGGTGGGCCTCGTCTAATCAGTTGAAGAACCAAAAAAAAAAAAAAAAAAAAAACAAAAGACTGACTCTCTCTTGAATAAAAGATAATTCTCCTGCCTAATGGTCTCTGAACTAAAATACCATCTTTTTTAGCACTTTCAGGCTTGATCCAAAATCAGCTCTTCCTGAGGCATAAGCCTGATGACCTTTGGATAGAAAATATACCATAGACTCTCCTGGTTCTCAGTCCTTCAGATTTGGACTAGAACTACAGCATTGTTTCCCCAGGGTGTCCATCTTGCTGACTCACTCTGCAGATCTTGGGATCTATCTGCTTCTGTACCTGTCTGAGCCAATTCCTTATACACATATATATACACACACACACACATATTTCTATACAAATATAAATCACAGATATAGCCTATTGGCTTTCATATGTAAATAATGAAATTATCCACCAACTAATTAGAGACTGAAAACTATTATTTTAATGATTACCACAATGGAATAAAATGACAACCCTTACCACTGCCTGCATTATCAACGAGAGTGGTAATTGCCAACAATCAGCAGAGGGGAGAGAACCCTCAAAAGCCTTAACTTTTATTTATTTATTTATTTATTTATTTATTTATTTATTTATTTATTTAAATTTATTTTTTACTTAAAAGATTAAAAAAAAATTTTTTTAATGTTTTTTATTTATTTTTGAGAGAGACAGAGACAGAATGCAAGTGGGTTAGGGGCAGAGAGAGAGGGAGACACAGAATCGGAAGCAGGCTCCAGGCTCTGAGCTGTCAGCACAGAGCCCGATGTGGGGCTCAAAGTCACAAACTGTGAGATCATGACCTGAGCCAAAGTTGGACGCTCAACCCACTGAGCCACCCAGGTGCCCCGGAAAGATTTTTAATGTTCCTTTATTTTTGAGAGAAAGCATGACCTGGGGAGGGGCAGAAAGAGAGAGAGAGACACAGAATCCAAAGCAGGCTCCAGGCTCTGAGCTGTGAGCACAGAGCCCGATGTGGGGCTCGAGCCCACGAACTGTGACATCATGACCTGAGCCGAAGTCTGACGCTTAACCGACTGAGCCACCCAGGTGCTTCAAAGCCTTTTGACTTAAACTTTCGACTGCACTGGCAGCTCTCCTTTATCTGACATCAAATCACAAGGCAAATTCAACAAATCCCACTTCTAAATTTACTTCTGGAAACTTGACTATTTTTCTCCCGCCCATCCGTCTGTCCATCCACCTGTCTATGTATCCACCCATTCATATATTCCTTGTTTTCATTAATTTCTTCCCCAAACACTTACTGCGTATATTATTTGTGCTGGATGCTGATGTAAGCTCTGAAGTATCAGAAAGAAACTGCATGAAAGTCACCCTAAGACAGCTCACATTCACTCAGAGTGAATGTAGAAGTGGAAAAATAGCAATAATTCTCCCTCAGGAAAATGACTCCGGAACTCCAATGACAGTTGTTCAAACACGTTATGATAGGAGACACATATGGCAAGTTTGCGGAACAAAGAGAAGAGAGATCAGCCCTAGTGAGAGAACCGTGGCATGCAAGGACGACCCAGCAAGGTGGAAATGCATGTTGGCAGCAGCCAAGGCCACGCCGCGTCTGGGCCTGGCGGGAGGCAGAGGGCAGCAAGGTCAATGTTTGGCTCCTCCGTTTCTAAGCTCAAGGTTAGTAGGAAAGACTGAACCGCTCTGAATTGCAGTTTCCTCATCTGTAACATGGACACAGTAACCTCCACCTTACCACCTTATTCTGATTAAATAAGGTAAAAATGTATACTGACTTCCTGCCCCACTGCTGAAAATCCCAGAGCTATCCCATGCTCTGTTTTTGAGCGTGGACTAGAGTTCAATATTCTTCTCTGAGTGTGTAAGCCCAGACTGATCTTGCCTGGAACATATTCCTCACGGTTCTTTCATCATCTTTATGGAAACGTGAAAAGGCGCATTATTGTGATTTTTTTTTTTAAGGACAGATTCTACAGTTTAACCCACATTGGTTATGGCACAAACAATCTAGTGTTGGTGCAAATCAATGGTTTTTTGTGGCTAATGATTCGTGTCAGGGTAGACAATATGTGTATGTGCATACCTTTCTTCTCAGATTCAACTTCAATGTATTAATCAAGTTGCAGTGAGACACTTACTAGAAGCCTTGTGTTCAATAACACACTTCGTATCTTACAGACGTGGTCATGCATGACCCATCACTGAAGGCTGAAACACTTCAGCTCCTTCTCTCGTAACCGGGGATGCCGCCTCCCCAGATCCATTTCTGACAACGCAGGCAGAGTTGATTAAATCACACTTCCCTCCTCCCGCTTCCTGTCCAAGAAATGCAAGATGCTCCAATTGAAGCGTTGTTGATTAAGATGATGTCGGACAATTAATTATGCACCGCGATAACCTCTGACCTGTGCAAATTCTTTCTGTTTTAATCAGTGGAGACTCCAAATTAGCAGATAATTACATTCTTGTGTTTTAATCAAGTCTTGGGCAGCAGGGGAAGATGCTGAAGTGCAACTCAAGTAGAGACTTCATTTAGAGGTGATTTTTTTTTTAACTAAGGGTTTGAAAAGGATAATTATTTCAATTATTTTACTTCTGTTACCTGGAGTTCTCTTCAAACAGAAGTTTTTGTATTAGAGCATAATCTCTGAGATAAGGTATGTGTTTGGGTACGAAAACCACCAAATGTGAATCAGAAGCAGGAAGAGTACGTTGTGCGTGCAGTCTGATCAGTGGAAAATGTAAGATCTGCCAAATGCTTATGCTAAGTGGCCAGTCCTACTCTTTCGAAGCACAAACTATAAGAGAGAATGACTTTAGAATTTACAAATCAGCAACCCAGCATAATATTGATGTACAGTAAAAAAAAAAAAAACAAAAACAAAAAAACAAAAACCTAGCACAAATATGTCATTTCCATTATTATTATTAAGAGTAAAAATAAATCAATTAATAGTAAAATTTGGGGGGAACTCACATGAAAATGTTTAATTAATCTGTAATATATCTACTTTATTGCGTAGTATGGACTCCTTTTTTAAAAATTTTAATGTTTTCTATTTGTTTTTGAGAGACAGTGACAGAGAGCGAGCAGGGGAGGGGCTGAGTGAGGGAGACCCAGAATCCGAAGCAGCTCCAGGCTCTGAGCTGTCAGCCCAGAGCCCGACGCGGGGCTCGAACTCTGTAACTGTGAGATCATGACCTGAGCCGAAGTCTGATGCTCAACTGCTGAGCCACCCAGGCGCCCCTGGACTCATTTCAAAGAGACAAATAATGTAACTTATTAGAGCACAAAAGTCTGCTTTACTTCATCAAATCTATGCAAAAGAAAAAATAGTAAGTAAAGCTCGTGCATAAGATAATCACAGACAGGAGATCACCATGTAGACAGTGGGGTTATAGACCTTTTTTTCCTTTTGTTTTTATGTACTGCCACAAGAATGTATGCTTCTCACGGAATTTGTGTTAAAGTAAGACTTTTAGAAACAATCAAATGTATCATTTTTCAAGGAAAAGGGACAGGCAAACCTTTGGGCCAAACTAAAATCCGTAGCACTGTGAAACCATATACTTTGTGTTGCAAACCAAATTTGATGGATTGACTGCCAGCGAATTTTCTGAAGCTTCATACTGAGAAGAAATGCAACTGTAGGTCCCGGCTGGGCGGGAAAGAATTCTGAGGGCAACCCTAGTGTCTGCCATAAAGAAGAAAGGAAACCCATGGCCTCTCCATGGTACGGTTGCTGAACCTGGTGGCAGTCAAGGACAGTGGTCTAGACTCACAAATGCCAGCATACCCTTTAAACTGGGTAATGGGCTGGAATTTCTCTACGTCTTTGCTACTCGAGGTGTTAACCATTGGCATTGTCTAGAAACCTGCTGGAAATGAAGAATCTCCAGCTCTACGCCAGGTACGTGAATCAGAGTTGGCATTTTAATAAGATCTCCAGGCGATTTGTAGGAATATCAGTATCTAAGAGTCTCCGCCTCAAGCCAGGAGCTCATCATCTGTAAAAAGGGTTTCATGGCATTAACCTCCTCATGTGGTTTTTAGAAATGAATGGGATCATGCAAGTCAAATAACAGTATGGATTACATTCTTATTGCATTTCTCCGCCATTTTCTGGAATTCTGCCCAAACCATACAAGTTCATGGGTATCTGCATTCTAAACTCAGAACCCCCTAAAACATTCGTACCAACATCAAATTCCACACAATGAACACTGATGAGCCCAAGATCTGGAAACCCCCAGAGTCATTAGGCAAAAGATGCAATCAGCCAGGTTGATGAAGGAAGACTGGGAACATAAATATTTGCAATCATTTGATAAGAACTGAAATATAAAAGTTCACCCAAATGCAAATCTCTAGGGTCTCAATTCCCCAAACGTTCCGGTGACTTTGAGTTCTTACTCAAATACACACACTTTGCCTGCACCCCTCCAGCCATTTCAATCCCATCCTTAATTTTGGTTCACAGCTGAAGCCATTTAAAGTACAGAATTTTTGGCAACTTTCAAATCAGGGCTTTAATAGAGAGAAATAATACAGGCAGAAATAAAGGGGCTGGGTAGACAGTTCAAACAATATGTATTCATGCATGCACTTCTTAATTTCATTCACATGTATGTCTCAGATCTTATTTAAATGTTGTATTTAAAGAAAATTTAAATATTATATTTAAAGAAATGTTATTTTGTCCGACTTCAGCTCAGGTCATGATCTCACGGTTCTTGAGTTCAAGCCCTGCGTCGGGCTCTGTGCTGACAGCTCGGAGCCTAGAGCCTGCTTCAGATTCTGTGTCTCCCTCTCTCTCTGACCCTCCCCCGTTCATGCTCTGTCTCTCTCTGTTTCAAAAATAAATAAACATTGGGGCGCCTGGGTGGCGCAGTCGGTTAAGCGTCCGACTTCAGCCAGGTCACGATCTCGCGGTCCGTGAGTTCGAGCCCCGCGTCAGGCCCTGGGCTGATGGCTCGGAGCCTGGAGCCTGTTTCCGATTCTGTGTCTCCCTCTCTCTCTGCCCCTCCCCCGTTCATGCTCTGTCTCTCTCTGTCCCAAAAATAAATAAAAAACGTTGAAAAAAAAAAGTGAATAAATGTTAAAAAGAATTTTGTTAAAAGATGAGCTTCCTGAGGATAAAGGAACCAAGGAAACTTAGAAAAACATCCATACAATTTTAGCACATAAAGGAACCTCAGAGCTGTTCTACTCATGGAAAAGCAACCAGTGAGATCAAAATACACAACTTTAAACCCTGTGTTTTATTTCATTCATTCATGTTAGAGTGCATGCATGGACTCTCTTTCGCACTGCCCAAACACTTTGCATTTAGCGTGTGTGTGTGCGTTGGGTCGGGGTAAGGGGAGCTCCAGCACCAGGTGAGCCAGAGACCATCATGTGCTACCAGTAAGAGTCGCTCTCTGGAACATCATTTGGCTCCCTAACCTTCCACAAAACAAATGCACAAAGTGTTTCCAGTAGCTATCCTGAGACGCACCTTATTTTTTTCTTTACCAAGTGAAAATATCATATTGCCACAATTTTTTTAATATGAAATTTATTGTCAAATTGGTTTCCGTACAACACCCAGGGCTCATCCCAACAGGTGCCCTCCTCGATGCCCATCACCCACTCACCCCTCCCTCCCACCCCCCATCAACCCTCAGTTTGTCCTCAGTTTTGAGGAGTCTCTTATGTTTTGGCTCCCTCCCTCTCTAACCATTTTCTTTTCCTTCCCCTCCCCCATGGTCTTCTGTTAAGTTTCTCAGGATCCACATAGGAGTGAAAACATATGGAATCCGTCCTTCTCTGTATGACTTATTTCACTTAGCATAACACTCTCCAGTTCCATCCACGTTGCTACAAAAGGCCATATTTCATTCTTTCTCATTGCCACGTAGTATTCCATTGTGTATATAAACCACAATTTCTTTATCCATTCGTCAGTTGATGGACATGTAGGCTCTTTCCATAATTTGGCTATTGTTGAGAGTGCTGCTATAAACTTTGGGGTATAAGTGCCCCTATGCATCAGTACTCCTGCATCCCTTGGGTAAATTCCTAGCAGTGCTACTGCTGGGTCATAGGGTAGGTCCATTTTTAATTTTTTGAGGAACCTCCACACTGTTTTCCGGAGCGGCTGCACCAGTTTGCATTCCCACCAACAGTGCAAGAGGGTTCCCGTTTTTCCACATCCTCTCCAGGACGCACCCTATTTTTAAAGGAAACCGTGCTTTTTGTAAGGACAAGCTACTGTCTGTTGAAATGCGGAGCGTGGGAGGGGAAAGTTGGGTTAATCAGCAGATCTCTATGCAACACAATTCGTGCTTTTAAAATTTTTTTTTCAACGTTTTTATTTATTTTTGGGACAGAGAGAGACAGAGCATGAACGGCGGAGGGGCAGAGAGAGAGGGAGACACAGAATCGGAAACAGGCTCCAGGCTCCGAGCCATCAGCCCAGAGCCTGACGCGGGGCTCGAACTCACGGACCGCGAGATCGTGACCTGGCTGAAGTCGGACGCTTAACCGACTGCGCCACCCAGGCGCCCCTGTGCTTTTATAAGAAGAAGTGATCTCCAAGTACAAGGCATGAAGTAGCCAAGAGAGCCCTTGGAAGAGAAGACTGGCATATGGACACCATTAAGATAAAGACTTTAATTTTTGGTAAATTAATTAAAGCTTGAAAAGTCGTCACTTGCTGAATTTTCTCTCTTCTTTAATGTATCATATAATATAATCTCTTTTCTCATCTGTGTTCAGCAGCTTTCATTTCCTTTCCGTGCTCTTCTGTGCAAGTGTCATTTTCCCGTTCGCAGGCAAAGTGGGACACTGACCTAAAGCATTCAGGAGGGGCGGGAGGAGCGGCAGGGAGATGTATTGCTGTCTGTGCCATAATATCCTGGCTGAACGCACACCGTTAGGTAGACAGCCCCGTGTTTTGGTTGACAGAGGTGCCCGTGACCCGTGTGACAGGGATTAATGGGCATCTATTCTTGGCATCTTACCTTACTGAACCTGAGGTCACCTTTGTTGTTTGGAGATACTCCCTGATGTCCCTCCCTGCCCGTGACAACACCAGTCTTTGCCTTGGGGGCCACTGATTCACCCTGACTGTCCTTCCTTTGAAGTGAATAGTCAGAGGGAGGACAGAGCTGTCATAAATACGGAGGGGTTTCTGCTTTCTGAAAAGCAGGAAATACCATCCTCCTGCTAGATAGGAGCCAAGATCTTTATTATGAAAGTTCGTGTTTTTGTATTCCAGGATGCAAAAATTGCTGTCTCTCTGGTCATTGTTTTTTTTTTTTCCTTCCCTAAAGAGAGGGAAGTGAAATAATCACTGGTGAGAATAAATGTGTATCTAATCAAACTCAAGAGTCTCTAAGTGGCATCTATGGTTACATTACAGAAGGTGTTTTGATTCGATTTTGGCATGTTTGTGCTTTTGTTTCTCAGATACCGAACAATGGCTTTAAGATTCTCTACAGTGCATTAAGAGTTCATATCTTGTTTTCTAAAGGTATCCTCAAGCTAGTTAGAGACTACTTGTGGGAACTGGTCATATTATACCTTAAGTCCTCGGATCCTGCACACCCACCAATGTTATCATGTCCTGCCTATGCTTTGTTTCAGGCCTCAGCTTCCTTTTTATCAGTCCTATTCCTGCCTTTGTAAATAACTGCACTAAATAATTGACAGTCATGGGGTGCCTGGGTGGCTCAGTCAGTTGAGGGTCCGACTTCCGCTCAGGTCATGATCTCACAGCTCATGAGTTCTAGCCCCATGTCAGGCTCCATGCTGACAGCTCAGAGCCTGGAGCCTGCTTCAGATTCTGTGTCTCCCTCTCTTTCTGCCCCTCTCCTGCTCACACTGTCTCTGTCAAAAATAAATAAACATCAAAAAAAGAAAATTAAAAAGCAATAGGCAGTCATATCAACCAGGGCATTTTGTGTTACAAATAAAAGATCTGATCAAAACGGTCTTATATAAAACAAAGCATGGCTTATGGGTTCTCAATTACTGAGATGTGACTGAGTAAACTTAATTTTAGGCATGGCTGGATATATCTACATCAGTAGATGGCATGTGGATCTTGTTTTTGCTATTTTGCCCTCCTTCCCCACATTCATATTATGAAGCCTTAACCCCCAATGTGGCTCTAATTGGAGATAGGGTCTCTAAGGAGTTAATGAACGTTAAATGAGATTGCAAGGACTGGGTTCTAATCTGGTAGATTGGTGTCTTTCTAGGAAGAGAGAGAGAGATTTCTCTCTCCGTGCACACATACTAAGGAAAGACCATGTGAGGTCACAATGAGAAGGTAGCCATTTGCAAAACAAGAAAAGAATCCTCACCAGAACTTGACCATACGGGCACCCTGATGTGTTTCAGGCTCCAGAACTATGAAAAAATAGTTACTGAAAGCTTTTCATTATTTACTCCTTGAGATAGGTCAAAGGCTACAAATTCACTGCTACCACTCTCATTGAGAGGGGGGTATAATTTCTATCTTCTTGAGCTTGGGTGGGCCTTAAGGACTTATTTGGCCAATAGAATGCAAGAGAAGTGATGTGTGATTTCTCCAGCTGGACCGTAACAAGTCTGATGGTTTTCTTCCAGTTTCTCCTGGAATACTTGTTCCAGAGAAAACCAGCCACAGGTATAATGAGTAAATTATCTTGGTTTAGAGAAAAACACACGGATTTAGTGGTCTGGACAGTGGAGAGAATGAGGTTTGCTACTGTAAACAACTGTTGGGTATTGTGTGGTGTTTAATAAATAATAATAATGGTAATATCTAATATCGATTGAGGATTCAATGTGTGTCAGGCACTGAATTAAGTGGTTCCCACAAATTTAATAAAATTAAACCAGTGAAAAATATACACTCTTGCTTAAAACCTCAGAGATAAAATTGTTGTTGTGCCCAGTTCAGAGACAGGGAAACTGGGCTTAAAGTTTAAATAACTGGATGATCACTGAGCTCTGAAATGGCAAATATACCGTTTGGCTAACTCAGGAGTCCTAGTTCTCAATCACCATACAATTCTACTCTCTGCTCTTTCCCCGATGCATTTTGTTCTGCAACTGCCCACCATATTGGACTTGGTACCTACTTTTGTGTAATTCTACCTGAACTGGCACTTTGTTATTGTTATCATTCTATGGCATTATATAATGGAAATATGCATCGTCTAATCTCATCTAACCATAATGTTATCTACCATTTAATGGTCAGCTGTTATGTTCTGTTTATGAAACTGGACATTTCAAAGCAATTATTTCATCTTATCCCAAAGATTCTCAGAGGGAGATATTTTAGTCTTCATGGAGGAGAGGAGGAAGCTGAATCTTCGGAAAGCACTGACCAGTGGGCATTGTGTGCAAGACTGCATGGCCACGTGGCCAGGCATCACTCACCCCTTACGGTTGTGGTTCTGAAGCCCCACCTTTGGTTAATCTCAACCTTTCCCTCTTTCATCACTACTTGGAGTTGCTCAAGTTGCAGCAAGCCATGGATGAACTAGACCCATCCCTCACTGCCATTCTGCAGGGCTGGGCAAGAGTTCCTTCAAAGAGCACTGCTCACCTGTTCAATTCATCAAAGATCTGCCATCATTCATATTGCACATTGAGTTACTGGGGTCCTGGCCTGTAGTGTCCCAGTGCAGCCTTCAGTTAAATTGAGCTGGGAATTTTCAGGTGAAGGGGCAAATGAAGATAGAAGGCAGAGAGAAGGGGAGTTTAATGTCCACTTGCCTCATTGCACTAGCCCCGATCAAACAGATTTATCAGGACGAATTGTCACAACCTTCCTCTGGTCTGATAATCTGAGAGCCCTTGAGCTGGAAAGTGGATTGAGAGAGTAGATTATACACAGAAAACAGTTTTAAAATTACACTAGAAAAATGTCCATTTCTACGGTCAAATCTTCCTTTGGGACCAGCTCGACCAAGATTGCTTATCTGTAACTGACACTTGGACATCACACACAGCAAATCTATATCATGTACTGGAAGTCGATTGGTGGCACTCCCGGAAGTGGAGGCCGCACATCTTTGGAGTCAGATACCTGGGGTGAAAATATAACTCTGCAAATTTTTAACTGTGAAACTTGGGGTAATGGGCCCACTTTTCTCAACTGCAGTTTCCTTTGTGTAAAATAAAGATGAGCGGACAAGCTTCATACAGTAATTTCATAAGGAAGCTTCAAATATTAATAGAGACAGTGCATATAAATTACCTCACTCCATAGGTGTCTCAGGAAATGATGGTTATTGCAGTTTGTTAATGTGGGATGTTTGCTAGAAGCCTTAAGTGAGCTTGAAATTGTATCTTTATACTCAAAATTACACGAGCAAAGAAGATATTAAGACAGTGCCATTAACGTAATACATCAAATACCAGACATGTTTCCTCGGCTATGTTTTTAAACTATAAATTTAGAAATTTTAGAATGTTTCCCCCCAAAATTATACGTGCGTTTACAAACACACATTTGTACATATAATCATCATTGTACATACATATTTTAAGTATTCTATATGTATTCCATCTATGTACTCACTAAAGTAGTCTTCATTTATACATTAGATTTTGACAACAGGCAAACAAGGCATGAAAAAAATGCAAAATTCGGTTTTAGCCCTACAGCTAACACCATTCATACTTGACTCAAATTCTGACCCACTATTTACTAGTTTTGCATTAGGGACACTTTTAATTTAACTAAAAGACTACAAGATTTACTACAGAAAGGATGTAGAATTTTAAATTAACTACTGACTCTTAGGTCTCAGTTTCCCCATCTGCATGTGCTTATTTTGATAAATAATATCACAGAATACTCAGCAGTTCTAAGCTGATCAATAAATTACTCCAACAAATAGGAGCCATATTTGATCATTAAGACTCTCAAGAATCCTTACATTTGATCATTAAGATCTGATGTATGTTGTTTTAACTACACTATATGACAACGTAAGAAGAAAAAAATGAAAGATTTTTTAAAAGTAAAAAAAAAAAAAATCCTGCTGGCTTATCAACATTCTTTGTGTTAAAGGTCATGTCATGGGGGTGCCAGGGTAGGTCAGTTGGTTAAGCGTCAGACTTTGGCTCAGGTCATGATCTCACAACTCGTGGGTTTGAGTCCTGCATCCGGCTTTGTGCTGACAGCTCTGACCCTGGAGCGTGCTTCAGATTTTGTGTCTCCCTCTCTCTCTGCCCCTCCCCCTGCTTGCACTCTCTCTCAAAAATAAATAAACATTTAAAAAAATTAAAAATAAAAGTCATGTCATGAAACGAATGAAGAAAAACCAGAAAAAAAATACAATAAAATTTTACCAACTAGCTGAAGGTCAGTCCCAGAAGTTCCTTGTTCCTTTCTGTGAGAACTCTAGTTTAGAACTCTGCGGTGGTGGAACTGTGCCTGAGACTGAACCTGGGGCCCCAGCTGGAGAGGGACACCAGAGAGTTTCAGTCATGGCAGTTCCAACAGTCAATGAGGAAGGAAAGGAATGAATAAGGACAGTGCTCACCACTTTATCTCATGTTTGCTCCATTGGGTCATACATTTAAATCTGAGAAATATTTCTCACTTTAAGAAAGATACATGTTTTCAAAAACACTCAGTATATCCAGAACTTTCTTTCCCCACTCCATTGAATGGAGGGCTGAGTTCAGCAAGTATTTCCCTTTGCTTGTAACTCTGAATTAAGAAAGTCAACAAAGCATCCATGATGGTAAGTGATGCATCACACTTGGTCTGAGTGTGGAGTTTTCAACAGGAAGTGGAAGGGATCGTGGTGAACCAGAACACTCATGTTCCATCTACGTTGGCAGCTCTATTGCACTCCTCGCTCACTATTGCCTGAGAGCATCTGTTTCCATCTTACCATGACTTTTTCCAGGAAAAGCCCCAAATCAGGTTGTCTGTATTAAATTTCCTAATTTTTAAATGTTGGAAATGATTTTTTTAAGCCACACAGCCAATGAAATGCTAACCTTTTCAATGCAAGTTTGCAATCTGTGTGGAGTGAATTATTCATCTTTTTACTTTTAATTAGTAACAAGGTACATTCTGAAGCCCAAGACCAGAAAACTAGATTCTGTTCTCTCAGTGATTAATAATGTATTCAATACATTCTCACTGTCTATGACCACATTATGGTTGTCCAATCAGCTAAGTTCAGGCCAGGTCAAGTATAGGGATTTAGTAAAGCTAATTGAACGTACTTATATGAAAGTCTTCATTGACCAAGAGCCTCTCTGTATTCGGCAACTTGAGTGTTTCTATTAGCTCTCCTTAGAAAAATAGGGGATTTGTTCTTTTCACACGAAAGCAGAAAATAGGCCCAGCTATTCTTAATCTCTATATAATTGCAACTCTTCTGTGTGTTGTCCAAATCCCTTTATGAACTGCATGCACCGTATCTACTTCCATAATGAAATTTGCTTGTCTGCATACACCCTATACTCTGGTTACTTCACTTATTTAGACATCTAATAACACACATGCTTTCCTTATCTTTGGATCTGCAAACCTGCATTCCTCTTCTTGAAATGTCCTAGACTCTTTGTATAGCTTGAACGTCATGTCCTGATTCTAAAGTGTCAGCAGCCTCTTCTTGGTGAAGCCTTATTGACTTCCCTTCCCCTGAGCATAGTTAATGCATTTGTGTGATCCTTGAATCCTACACAGTTGGTCACCAAAGCTTTTATTCACAGTCCTTTGCAATCATTCCTTTAAATACATGTCTTGCCAGCTAGTCTACAAGCTCCTTTAAGGCCAAAGCTATATCCTATGGATTTGGGAATCTTCGGGGTAGCGGTTTGCCCAACACTTAATAGATCCTCCACTTGATAATTAAATGAAAGATTATGCATTTTCATATATATATTATATATAATAAGTATAATTTATATTTTGTAATTACAATATATATTACAATAGATATATAATATATAATACAACATATATTTAATTACAATATATAATTATAATATATAATAATAATGCAGATCCCTTCTGTAGCTCCTACTTAAACATTTTATAATTGTCAAAAATCAGAGTTCAAAATTTTCAACACAGCCAATTGGTGATGCAAAATCAAGCTAGTCTCCTTCTGTCATTTGCTTCATCAGTACCTATTAAGATGAAGTACCCAGACTTCGCTGGAATAAAAATTGAAGTTGATGATAAACACCGTGGAGGGTAAGCAGATCATGTCTTTCCCATACTGAACTGAAGGACTGCTCGTCTCAGAGACCAGATCACCACGGTGCTGAAAGTCAACCCCATCAATTCTGCGTGGCAGTCCCTGGCTACATGCATGACTAACTCTAAATTATGTTATTATCTCAGATGTCCAAAGAGAAGAACTTTCTTGTCCACAACTTTATTCCTCCTGATGGAGATGACAATACTACGTTTGCCTAAAGCACAGTTTACCCTTAAGGCGGTAACACGATGTTGGGAGTTGGGTGAAATTCTTCTGTTTTTAAAGATTCCTGAATCAACGTGCCAAACAGTGTTTCCTGAGGGTTCTGGAGTGGGGAGGGGCAAAAGAAAGTATTCAGTAATACTGAGGAACTGGATCAATGACTTTTTCATATACTTGAAGCAGAGTGAAAGGAACATGACAGGATCGTTTGCTCTTTTAGGAAGCATGTGTCCTATGGACATCCTTGAGCAGGCACTGAGCTAGGTGGCAGGGTTTAAAGATGACTGGAACTCCATTCCTCTCCTTCCAAGCTCACAGTCTAGCGGGCAAGGCAGACACATAGCCTGAAACCAAAAATGCAGAGCAGGAGGGTGAAAGGAAGAGCAGGTTGCTAGAAAAACGAGGTTAATTTGCCTAATTAAACAGCAAGCTGAGATTCAAATCCATTGGCTGTCTGATTAGGGACAAGAGTAAAAACTCATGTTCATCACGCTGCTCAAAGATTCTCATTTGATGCCAGTTCATATCCGATATTGTCTCTCGTTATTTTCATAACAATTTTTTTCCTTTCTGCACAAAATATTACCAAATCTAATAAAAAGAGAACATACAATCTACCATAAATTCAATCTAATATCCAACAGTTAGAAACCCACTTTTCTGAAGAAGTGTGATTTGAAACACAGATGCTGTGACAAGATAGTCACTCCTCTTAGAGACAAACTTGACCACTGAACGCAGAAGAGCTTTTGGTCAGGGCTGTGGAATGCAGATATAGATATAAACCTGACCAGAGACAGACTGTCAGGGTTAGAGACGGGAGAGCCTGATCGGAGAAAGGCAATTAGTGCCAAAGAGAACTTGCAACTGTCACTCTCTTAAAATGAGACTATAAGATACGAACGATGGAATCATTCCCCCTAGTGCTTTTCCTTTTAAATGCCTGTTGGCTTTCAAACCCTGAAATTCCAGGGAATGAGAAAATAACGTTTCATTATCTCTCTTCCCCATTTTCTCCTTCCCTTCAATCTGCACTTTAGAGTGGTACACAGGGATTGCTTTGTCCGGAACCCCTTGTGTTACACTTCAGTAAGGGGTGCTTAGGAAAGGCATGGTTATTCGTTTGGATAGCAGTACAGGAATATAGAGAGGAAAGCAGAATATTGAATACCAAAACTAAAAAGTACACATGGAGTTTAGAATCAACAGTGCTCAGAATCAAGTAAGTCTGTGATTCCCTTTGGGCTGCAGAGTACCAAAGCTATGCTACCAGAAAGATTGCAAAAGCAACTGAAATCAGGAAAAGTTTTCGCAAATAGCCAGAAGCTCAAATTAAGGGGAAAGAAATATGAAAACAGAAGGGAAAAAGTGCACCACTGGTTTTTCATGCACTGGGAACCGTGGCTCGTCTGTTCCACCGGACCCTAACCATCCATGGTGCACTAACACGACACGGTGCCTCACCTGTGCTCACCTTTCCACATACCTCATCCCCACTCAGCCAAGACTCTGTCTACACCCGGCCTATCCGAACAACCTCTCTGTATCTTCACTAAAGTGCCAGATGCCATGTTCCTCAGAAGCCTGTCGGTGCCTCAAGAGGACAGAGCTCTTCCTCCCTCCCTTGTGCTACCTGCAAGCTCTGCTTCTTGGTGCCTTGCATTTGCTGCATTTGTCAGAACCCAATGGCATCTTTGCCTCCTTCCTACATGCTGGCTAACATTTAGGGCAGAGTCTCTGCCTTTGTGCTCCTAGGAATTTCACTCAGACAGAACTTCCCAAGGGATTAAACCCCAAATATTCAGCCATGGAGCTTATTTGCCTGAGAGAATACATACGCTGTGGGAGCGGTGACTTCTCTAGCACAATCTCCAAAAGGAATGCTCTTTCAGTGTTTTTAAGGTAAGATGTTGGCCTGTTGGTTGTGAAGAGTAGGATGCAAAGATATTAAGAGCAGTTTGAGAGAAATATCTTTTTAATTTTTTTAATATTTATTGATTTTGGGGACAGAGACAGAGCGCAAACAGGCGAGGGGCAGAGAGAGAGGGAGACACAGAATCCGAAGCAGGCTCTAGGCTCTGAGCTGTCAGCACAGAGCCAGCCCGACGCGGGGCTCGAACTCGTCAACCGCGAGATTACGACCTGAGCCGAAGTTGGATGCTCAACCGACTGAGCCACCCAGGCTCCCTGAGAAATAGCTTTTAAAAAATCTTTTTATTTATTTATTTTGAAAGAGACAGAGACAGCACGAGTAAGGGAGTGGCAGCAAGAGGGAGGGAGAGAGAATCCCAAGCAGGCTCCATGCTGTCAGCACAGAGTCAGATGCAGGGCTCGATCTCACAAAACTGTGACATGATGACTAGAGCCCAAATCAAGAGCCGGATGCTCAACTGACTGAGCCACTCAGGTGCCCCAAGAACAAGATCTTAAACAAGCTTGTCCAAGTAGCCTGTACAAGTCCCAGCACCTACGTCCAGCGCAAGTTCAAATGACGTCTCTAGGCTTACTGGTCTCATGTTAAAAATCTAACAGCATGTTTTAATATAGCCATGGGAAAACTGCATTTCCAATTAAAGAGTGTGTTCTCTTCCTTCACTCCTCCTCTCTCCCTGTGTGGTATGTTTTCCTTCTTTAAAGCCAGGTCTTTGGATCCTTGATCCCTCTAGCAACTATTTGTGTGATGGTTGGCCCATTTTGTAACCTATCTATGCATTCATTTTCTATGTACCAAATGGAAATAATAGCCCCGTCCATACCTTTTACCCTCTGCCCTCATCCATATACTGCTTCCATGAACCTGGCCAACCAGTTTGGCCTTAAAACAATGGTTCTATAGGCTGATAGTTTATCATATCAAGATAAGAATATTGAATCTTAGGTGAATAACAAATAATAGATCATTTTTATACAGAAAGCCACATTCAAAGTATAAAAATAGCTATCCATTAATTTCCACAACCATTTATGAGAAATGAATGAAAAGTTTATGAGAACACCCTGTTGTTAGTGAAAGATTTTACCTTCACTGAATCCCAAGGAACATTTCTGGAGAAAAAAATGCTTTTTCTCACAATATCTCTTACCCTGGGATTTGTTCCCAGGCATCAAGATAACACAGGGAGAGAAGAAAATTATGGAAAAGATTTGCAACAGAATCATGCAATTTAGAGATTAATCTATTTCTCTCTCCACCACCGAGTCATTGTTAAGTTGGAGGGCTGAGCGGAAGGTAAGTGACTTTATTTTTACATCAATTACGGGTCACATTTTGATCTGATTAATTTTATAGGATTATACCCTAAAGGGAAAATAAATTAAAAGAAAAAGAGAATATACTCAAAACATTTGTTTTTCTATTTTATTAAAAATCAAAACAATATTAAATGCCCACCAATAAAGAAATGTTTAACTAAGGGATGGTTTTTCAACAGGATGAAAGATTATGCAAAAACTAGAATTACAATTATGATGGTTATGGAACATATTGTTTATGAATCTTATGATACTTGGGAGGTAGGAACTCTTTTAATGGGCCGGGACTCTTCGAGAACAAACATGTGAATGTCCTATTAACAAGACTTAATAGGAAAGAATGTTGCTATGCTTGTGTCCAGGTATATTTGTTCTGGGTCTGCAAGAGTATGTGGAAGACACATATTCTACACAATTCTACACACTGGGCCTGTTAAAGAAAGGGTGAGCAGTGGACAGTGAGGGTCTCTTGCATAGTGAGGGCACTTCTAGGGACTGATGGGATGCAGAAGTGCAAAATGCAGTTGAATTCACTAGTCCCTTGTTCAGCACGTTCTGTGACCTTGTAGACAGTCTGCTCACCTTGAAGTATTAGGGGGTTGGGGCTTTCTCCAAGTACTTTACTGCTGTATTTCCAATAAGTTTGTGGTGTCTGGAAAGTTAGAGGTTCTTCATAAACAGAATTGGTTTGCAATTCAGAACGGGAGATAGACACATAAATAATTATGATATATGAGCAAAAATTGTGCCGCATATCATCTTATTCAGACTATTTTTCTTCCTGGGCTACATATCAAAGTAAGATCCAGGGATTCTCTGCACTAGAATCATTTGGGGTTGGTTATCTGTTTTGGTTTGTGGTTTTTTATTCAGATACTTGGGCCCCAACAAAACCTCCACACAGTATTTACATTTCCGGGGGGGGGGGCGGGAATGGAGATTGTCAAATACCATTTTTAAACTATTGTTACTAGGGATTCTTAGAAACATGTGAAATTTAAGAACTTTAATAGCAGTTCAATGTGGGTTTGTTCAAAATAACCACACTCACGCTCTGGAAAAAAAGGGTTTCTTAACCTCAAAGCTATTGATATGAGGGTTCAAATAATTGCTTGTGGTAGGGGCTGCCCTGTGCAGTGGAGAGGAATTAGCAGCATTCCTGATCTCTGTCAACAGATTCCAGTAGCAGGCTCTCAGTTGTGACACCAAAAATGTGTCCAGACTGCCAAATATCTCAGTGGGCGTAAAGTCACGCCTGTTGAGAACCACTGCTCCAAAAAGAGAAATACGTGGCAGTTTTGCAGTTATTTTAAACTCTTCATAGACATTAAGACATACATATATGAAGCAATTTGCTAGTTCTCATTTCTTCTCACTTAGAAACTAGTTGAAACACCTTTAATCTCTCATATGTTGAAGTCCTAACCCCACTACCTCAGAATGTAATTGTATTTGGAGACAAATCTTTAAAAATTATTAAAAAGATTATTAAAATTATTAAGATTATTATCTTAATAATCATTAAGGTAATTATTAAAGATTATTAAAAAGATAATTATGGGAGGGCCTAGGTGGCTCAGTCAGTTGAGCGTTTGACTCTTGACTTTGGCTCAGGTCATGATCTCACTGTTGGTGAACTCAGGCCACGTATCAGGCTCCGTGCTGGAAGTACGGAGCCTGCTTGGGATTCTCTCTCCCTGTCTCTCTGCCCCTCCCCTCCTTGTCTTCTATCTCTCTGAAAATAAATAAAAAACAAACTTAAAAAAAATAAAACAAAAAGATAATTATGCTAAAATGAAGTCATGAGGGTGGACCATGGTCCAGTGCCCGGTGTCTGTAAGAAGAGGAAATCAGGTCACAGACACACACAGAAGTAAGACCGTGTGAAGACACAGAGAAGACGGCCAGGCACAAGCCAAGGAGATTGGCCTCAGGAGAAACCAGACCTGCCCAACACCTTCACGTCAGACTTCTAGTCTTCACAATCGGGAGAAAATACGTTTCTGCTTAAGCTCCCCCCACACCCGGTGGTGCTTTGTTCTGGGGGTCTGAGCGAACCCAACCAGGTAATACTCTTCTTCTGTTGATGTTTCCATGGCTCCTCCCATGCACAATCTGAGAAGAGCTGGTGTTGTCCCCATGCATTTGTCCCTCTTTTCAGACCTCCTGACTGTGTTCCCATCTTTTTTATCTGTACGACCAAAGCCTATACATTCTTCAAGGATATTATTTTCCCTGACCTACTAATTTGGTAAACGTCTTCTGCTTGGAACTTCTACAGAGCTATTTTTGTCTATCTCTTGTGCAAAGATAAAAGAAAATTACAATATTATATGCCGTTTTTCCAATGTGTCATTTTGACGTAGACGTACAGAAGGGAAAAAAAAAAAAAAACAGAGAAAGGAGTCAGAGAACTCTAGTTTCAAATACTGCCTCTCCCACTCACTTCCATGTGACATTGGACATGTGTATTGATTTCTGAGAGGCATAGGTTTGGACTCTGTAAAATGGGGAGACTATTCTCCATATTGGCCAGAATTAGGGGCAAGGAAGAAAAGTAACTCTAGCTGTTTTAAACAGGAAGTGAGGGGCGCCTGGGTGGCGCAGTCGGTTAAGCGTCCGACTTCAGCCAGGTCACGATCTCGCGGTCCGTGAGTTTGAGCCCCGCGTCAGGCTCTGGGCTGATGGCTCGGAGCCTGGAGCCTGTTTCCGATGCTGTGTCTCCCTCTCTCTCTGCCCCTCCCCCGTTCATGCTCTGTTTCTCTCTGTCCCAAAAATAAATAAAAAACGTTGAAAAAAAAAAATTAAAAAAATAAATAAATAAATAAACAGGAAGTGATTTAATACAGGCAATTGGGCCTGAAAGAGTGGCTTGTAGGCCTTGTGTCCAGGAATGACTCCCACGCTGACCCAGAAGAGATCCACCACGGGGCCACCCCCTCTGAGGCAACCACCGGAGCTCCCACAGCTCCTGTCTGGCACCAAGAAACTGTTGCCACTGAAGCCTTCCCAGTGTCCCCCCACAGCCGGGAAGGTGGGTAATGAACACTGGAGTAAGGTCACAGAAAACCTCACGTTTTCTGCGGTTTTGCTTGGCATCAGAAAAAAGAAAATTGAAATGTGGTTTTTGCCCCACTCTGCTTGCTGAATATCACACAAGTGTATTTAGTTGGTGGAAATTATTTTACATCCAGAATCCAGGTCACAGGACAGGAAGTCTATGAAATATCACTTTCGAGTTTTTAACTCCTGTGGTGACAAGGAGGTTGGGATAAAGGCGGAAGTAATAATGCCTCGTACCCAGAATACTAGCGTCTTCTCTCTCAGGAAACAAGCAAAGCAGCTTAGCCCAGGCCTACATATACTAACTCACTTCTCCAAACGCATTTGCTTTCTTTGAGGAATGTGGGTTAGTCACTATCACAAGGGGCAAAACAAAACGAAACTCTATACACTAGGCTTCCTCAAGGGAGAACAAAAATTAAAGAAGTAATGTGTTAGGACATCATAGCTAAAATGAGAAGAGGTGAAAAGTTTTATTAAGAAAGGAATTATAACATCATCTGTTATAATTAATATCTGTAATAACCAGGAAGATTAGACTTACAGGTCACCCTTGGCTTAATTTATTTTGTCTTTCATTCAATAATATATTAATTCACTTATTGATTCATTCCTTGGTAGTCATTCGTGATATCTTAATAATTTCTTCATCAGACATAATCATGATATGAAAAGCACGCATCTTTTGCCATCTAGTTCTTATATGATGGCCAGGCCAGGCTCATTATATATGCTCCTTGACATACATCTAATAATGCAACAAGTAGCTATTATTTTCTTCCTTGTACAAAATGGAAAAACTTAGGCTTAAGTAGCCCATTTACTTACCCTGCTGATATTTACTGAGTCCTTGTCATGCACGAGGCAGTGATCCTGGGGACTCAGATGCAATCATGTGAACATACAAGCAATGGCAGAAAGTCTGGGGGCCAGGAGTTTGGATGGGGAGCTCCATCCAGTAAACATCACGGTGGAGGAGGAGGAGTATTTTCACCAGTGAAATATATCCAATTTCCATCCTCTATCTAGAAGCATCACTGAATCCTTGATTAAAGATACTGTGATTTCATTAGTCAGATCACTCTAAATAGGGCTTACAGCACTTCCCAATTAATAGATCAGCAGTAATCAGTAGCTAATTATCCCCTTGAATGCAGTTGATTTTTCCAAGTTTTGGAGTAAGCCATGAGCAGGAGAAGGTTAAACAGCAGCACACTCACGCTGACGCAGGATTCTGAGCCCAAGGGGAATGGAGACCGCCACCCACTGTAAAGGTGACCATGAACGGATTAGGCAGGAGGTGGGGGTGGGTGGCCCCAGGACCATGGAGATGGAAGAAAAGAGTAAAGGAAAGAGTCATGAAGTCAGAGTTGGACCGTATCCTAGAGATGTCAGACTCCATACTCCTCACTGGAGAAAACTGAGGCCAAGAAATTCAGACACATATACCCCTAACACTAACTGGGCCCTTGGACATGTGGGGATATTCAGAAAATTGAGGTGACACGCATTTTGATCCCAGCTTCACTACTCAGTAATCGTGTGATCCCAGGCAGGGTATAAAGTTTCCTTTGTATCAGCTTCCTTCTCTCTAAAATGAAAAATAATATGAATGCTTTATAGAGCTGTTGCAATGGGGATATGATTAAACAATATAAAGCCCTTAAACAGTGCTTGGCAAATTGTAAGTGTTTAACACTAATTAAATGTTAATTGTCTTACATTATTATTATTATTACTATAATTTATACTGCTATAACTATAGTTACTGTTACGTGTTATCATTACTATTTTCAAGTGTAATGTGCATTCATCCAATCAATGATTATTTACCGAGTACCTCCGCTGTGGCAGACTAGGAGATAAAGTCATCCCTTCTGGTACCTTCCAGCCTACTGGCAAGACAGGAACACAAATAAAATACTGTTCATTTGTTTTCCACAGTGCACAATGTTACTTGCAAAGTTATTTAGGAGAAGAAGAGTATAGAGGTATGGCATCTAACTGAAGCTGGGGTAGGGGAGGACCGGGAAAGCTTATTCACAAAAATTGCACGGTCAATTTGCCCAAGATTATTACAGAAATACTAAGAATTACAGAAATATTAAGTAGGAATGCTGGGATGTGAACACAGGAAGACTAGTATCAGGATCCGTTTTCACGACCACAATACTCAAGAGCTGCCCAATCTGTGATGAATTGCTTTTATTGAAATTCAGAAAGAAGTACATAACAACGGGTACAAGGATGGTGATCAGAAATCAACTCATCTCAATGGGTCTCTTCCTTAAAATCAGAATTTAATTTCTCCAAAAAAAATGTTTTTATCGGCCTTATGCTGTTATCGTCTGAACTGGATTACAATTTATGAAATGCAGGCTTATTTAAAACGGCATAAGTAACAAACTGTTTAGCAAATGTTACAGGAAGGTATAGATACTTAAAAATTCTTAATCAACCTTTGGGAATGTAGCATCATAAGCTATGCAAATTAACGGAATCAAAGTAAGTGAGAAAATTAGAGAGACGGGCTTTATGCCACCTTGTCATTTAGATTTATATATAACATCCATTTATATAGACACTGTACTACCCTCTCAAAGTTAGTTCTCCCAATGAACTGACAAGATACGTAATACTGTCCTCATTGTACTGATTGAAGAAATCTGCTCAAAAGATTTAGTAATTTGTTTAAAGACACAAAGGCAGGAAATAGAGGACCCAGAATTAAAACTATGAATATATGATTGCATATTTGATGACTTTTATTCTACTTCACCTAGAAGTTTTCAGCGTAGAATAGCTGGAACAGATATTGCTAGAAAAAGGAGTTAGAGTGACCCTAATTTGTGTTAGTTGAACAGGAACTTAGAAGCTACACTGGCTTCATATAGCTCTCTGTCTTGGTAGATTCTGGAAGTTGAGTGGTCATTTATTAATATTTCTTATATCTGCAATGGAACGTACCAGGAAATGAAGAAAAGTATTTTGATTCCTGAACAGGCATTCATTGAACTTGGATTCAGCTAGTAAAGATATACTGAGTATCTAGGAAATGCGGGCACTAACAAGACTGGACGAGTTCCCATGCATGGCTTCATTCTGGTCATATAACAAGCTTGCAGTGATATTAATGATGTTAATTCTACACCCAGATTTCCAAGTGTTCAGGGGTCTCTCTATGTCTCTTTGTCTCTATGTCTCTGTGTGTCTTTCCCTGTGTCTCACTATTTCTGTTATCTCTCTCAGTATTTTTCCTTCTTTTTTTCTTTTAATGTTGTAACCAAACTAATCCTGGAAACCTGCCCCAAGGACCTGCCTTAACATGAAGTCAACCCAAAAGAAATCATAGCAAAGATCAAAAGAGAAGGGAAGTCTTGATGATTTTGTCTGGACTGCTATACCCAGTTGTCTATTCCTGGACATTTCTGAGTGCCTTGAATTGCTACTTATTTTCCTTCTGGAAGACTACAACGGGAGTTGCCGAAATCTAATACCTTACCATGGTTTGTACCCTTATTCTACCTGGGAACACATCAATGATTTGGAGGCACATCAGTGGTTTGGATAGCAGTGGGGGCGGGGGGGGGGGCTGCATGTGCTAGAGGTGGCTGCATTTGTGTATATCACAAAGCAAAATCATAAAAGATTTGTAGGAGTCTGATCTATTTCTTCCAATTCCTCCTATCCTCCCTCTCCCACACACAAACACAGTAGTTCTAAATACCAGGCCTGTCCAGGGTGTATCTAGGTATATCTATCTTTTGCTCCTACTAAATGCCTAGTCATATCTTATAGTCTCTGGCCAAAAGAACTCCAGGACCTTTAATATGCTGTGCTCTCCTCAGGCTCTTGGAACAAAACCGAACAGATTGCTTCCACAGGAAGAGAAATAAGAACATAGAAAATAATCATAGCTGTAGACTCTGCTCCTAGAATTTGACAATAAATCGGTATTTAGCTCAATTTGGAGGGTTAATTTTCTTGTGTAGAGACTTTTCTCGTATATTTTTAAAATAAACTTGGTGTGGAATCATGACCCCCTCAAAACTGTTCATTCATTATTTACATTTATGTGTGTGTTTGCGTGTGTTTGTGCGATTTATGCGTGCTTTTTACACCGGGATGTAAGTTTCAAGGGAACAGGAACTATTTTTTTTAATGTTTATTTATTTTTGAGAGAGAGAGACAGAGTATGAACGGGGCAGGGGCAGAGAGAGACAGGGAGACACAGAATCTGAAGCAGGCTCCAGGCTCTGAGCTGTCAGCACAGAGCCTGATGAGGGGCTCAAACCCACAAACCGTGAGATCATTACCTGAGCTGAAGTTGGATGCTTAACGGACTGAGCCACCCAGGCACCCTGAACAGGAGCTATTTCTGTTCTATTTGCTACTCACCACCACAGACAGAGGGCTATACATTTGCCTCTATAGTCACTGGAATGTATTTATCAAAAATAATATTAATTACTAAGTCATAGTAAATCAAGTGCTTTTTAGGACTAAAAAAATCCTAATTATTCTACTTATATCCTTGATAATAAACATAACTTCTTTTCCACCCCTTCACATTTGTAGAACTATCCTGATATTCTAGACTTTTTGCTGCCTATGTCACTAGGGGAATCCGTGCAGCATTTTCCTTCAGTTGTATTTGATTAATCTGTTCTAGGAATACACTAAAGGCTGCATGATCATCCCTGTGCCAATTGCCTCTGCTGTCTCCTTCAAAAGGATACTTGGCAGAAAAGATCATCAGAAAATGACTTCAAGAGTGTGACACATTGAAAGAAGACCCTCGGATGGCTGTGGCACTTGTAATGAGAGGTGACGGTTGTTGACATACTTACCAATCTTTGGGGGGAAGTTCTGACATCAGTTTGTTTCACACAGGTGATGCTGCCTGTCAGTGCCTGTGACAGCTGCCCAGGGACAGCTGCGGCACTGAGGACCCAGCAATGGGTTGGCGGGGGGAGGGGGATGTCATCTGCAGCAGACCCCCTTCCTGGTGGCGCGAGGTCCTGCAGCTGCTTTGGGCGTCTCGGTCAGTAACCAGAGTCTTTTCCCTCGTGTCAGTTTCCAGCCTGACTTCAGGTTAAGTGACGTGTCAGGATGCCCTGTATGAGTACTAGGTATAGTCAATCAAATGCTGTGGAACCCTTTGCAGTGGAACCAAAGGTACCTGGCTCCAAAAGGGTGGATGTGAATAAAGCCAATCACCCAGATGATTGCTCTAGGGCTGAATAAAGAGCCATGCTTGGACAATTTTCGCACGGTATTTGTGGTCATTTACAAAGGACCTTCGCTTATATTATCCTGTTTGTTCCTCAAAACAACCGGGTGAGATAAAACAAGTAAGTGCAATTATTACCAATTTATAAATAAGTCCACTGAGATTGAGAAAGACTGGATGCCTTGCCCAAGACTAGCTGGCCATTGATTAACAGGGGCTTAAACAGCCTTCTTGTCTCTAGGTTCACAATGATGTGGATTTGCCATAAATAGGTCAAAAGCATTGACTGAAAGAGGCTTACTGAGGTCAAGCTTCAAATGCTATGGGATGTTATATCTGGCTTCCCTGCCCCCTACCATTGTTTTCAAATTTAAGTGCCCAGAATCCCTCTAATTTCACACTTGGTTAGACTCACACTCATCAAAGGCAATAGACAAAACACTCCGCTTAATGTTCATGTGTATTTCCTGGCTTTACTCAATCCTCACAATTGTGAATTGGTTCCTATTATCCATATTTACCAAATGAGGCAGCTGGGATTCAGAAATCCCAGAGATCATGCAGTAGGAAATTTTAGAACCAGGCCTTGAACCTTTGTATTTTGATATTATTCAGGATGATCTTTTCTATGTCTATATTTCTGAAACCTAGATATGCAAATATATTCTCAAGGTTTCAAAAGTTCAAGTTTTCGATTTAAAAAATTGATATTGAAAATAATTAATAGGAGAATATTCTGGATCACATGAATGATGAATAGTATAAATGTGTGCTGACACATACTCGGGACCAATGTTTCAGCTTGTGTTTCCAAGCTTGTGAGAAATCAAGACCACTCAATGTGACTGATTATTCTTTAGTGTGACATTTCTTAAACTGGGAATTTATGAGTTCTTGGATAGTGCTCTATTACTCCTCTAAATTCAGTTCATGTCGGTATGGTTTAAATCAACACAAATGTGCTCTGTGGGACCAGATACAGGGTTTCTGGATAAGTACCACCCGTACAAGAGACAGTCAGACTTCTTTCTGTTCTCAGAGACCATCTCCATAGTCCATAGTGTGAGAGGACCATAAAATAGGATGATAACTCAGGTAAGACTCTTACTTTCATAGTGAAATGCCAAACCTGTCTCTTGTCATGTTCCATCTAAAGAGTTTGACACTCTTTAAAATCAGTGACACAGTAACATATATAAACATGTTTATTATAGTTGCTGACACACAGTAAGCCAGACAGAAAGAATACTGTAAGACTCCATTTATATAAATTCTAGAAAGAGCAAACTAATCTATAGTGACTGAAAGCAGGAAAGTGGTGCCCTGGTTATGAAGGGCTGCAGGGAGGGGTTGGAAGGAGAGAATATGTGAGACACAAGGAAGCTTTAGGGGGTGATAGGGTTGTTCATACTTTTGATTGTGATAATGGTTCACATGCATATACATGTGTCAAAGCATTTTCAGTACAATGTATTTGGTTTACTGTATATAAATTATACCTCAATAACATTGTTTAAAAAATAAATTACTGGAAATGGTGTTTGAAATTTGATAATTACACATAAACAATTTTAACTTCTAGCCAACTATATTTGGATTAAATTGATTAGAAAAGAAAGAAAATTACATGTTCCTCAGCTGGCTCTTGGCTTCCAGGGATGATTATTGAGGACTGTGTTCCCAAGCTGATGGGCTCATTCCTATCTCTTCCATCCAAGCACTAACCAGGCCTGACCCTGTGTATTACTTTCCAAGATCAGAGAAGATTGGATGCATTCAGGGTGGTTGGAGACAGACTCTTTCCTATCTCTGATGCTAGGTATTTCTTAGCACAGATTGGACAGACTTTGGTTCAGAATTTTTTCAACTTGATTATAAGGTCTTTCTTTTCCCAATATTCTTTTCCAATTTAAATGGTAAACATCTCTTACATATGTAGCTAAATATCCCTTATATGTCAATTATACCTTAATAAACATTCCTATCTAAAATTTATATTGTGTATTTACTTATCATTGTATATATATTTGCATATATTATATATTATATAGTACTTGTTCATATACACATATCCTTACATATAATATAAATGTAAATATTAAATTCTTTGACTGACAAGAAAATGTCTTTAGGAGAAGTAGCCAAATTCCATTATAAGAATTAAAAAAAATATATGTTTATTTATTTTTAAGAGCAAGAGAGAGCGTGAGTGGAGGGGAGGGACAGAGAGAGATGGAGACACAGAATCTGAAGCAGGCTTCGAGCTGTCAGCACAGAGCCCGACACAGGGCTCAAACTCATGGACTGTGAGATCATGACCTGAGCCAAAGCTGGATGCTCAACCAACTGAGCCACCCAGGCGCCCCCCATTATAAGAATTTTTTGAGGCAGGAGTAATCCAAATCATGCTTTCAAGCTTTCAAAATTCAAAAAAGATAAAGTAATATCTAATTAAATACTTAACGAATAGTAAAAATGTGATGACAACATCAATGTACAAAGCAGCGATAATATACCAAACTACGACACATGAACTTGATGGGCTTTTGTGTAGCCATGGAAATTCTAATAATGAAGACAATAAAGCAAAATGAAATGCTTATAATAAAATAGTGAGTGACAAAAACAGAATGCAAAATCATATTCATGCTATCATTAGGGTTTGCACAACAGATTATTTATGGAGTTCTTAACTCCGCGTCAGGCATTGTCATAGGTCCTGAAGTTAACAGAGACACACAGAGGACCGCCCATAGCTTTAAGGAGCTCAGTCTAGTTGGAGAGACTGACATGAAGTAAATGAGTACCACCACCTTTGAGACCTGCTATAATAATTACATAGAGGGTAGAAGTAGGCTGGAGGAAGGAGCAATAAAATCCATGGAGTGAACTAGAGGAACCTTCCAGAAAAACAGATGTCTGTGTGAGTCCACTCCACGGAGGGTGGCAGTTTCTGAGATGAAAATCCCCTTGGGATTTCTGAGAGACACAAGAGGTCAAATAAACCATTTCCTGAGCAGTGGCAACTACCAGGCATATCTCAGATGGCCCAGTTGTCCTCACCTGCTCCAACTCCCACTCATCCACATCCTGTGCCCGCAAATCTATTGGGAGTAATCTTTTCCTGCCCCTGCTCCCAACATGCGACTGCCATGATTTGTATCAATATCCTCTTACGGCCTCCTGATAACCCCAAATTGCTGGATCCTTAAGGACCACCTCTGACACTGTCATGATGTGTTATTCCAGGCTTCCAAAACTCTTTGCTCTCTCACAATATCTTTCCTGTGCAATGCTGTCAACTTTAACCTATAATTATCAGGCCCATCCATCCAGATTTATCTGGGACATTACATTCAGGGAGATAAAAGTCTGTTCTAGAGAGTGTACAGTGAAGGGATCAGCAAATTACTACCCACAAGCCAAATCTGATCTGCTGAAAATTTTGGTATCACCTGCAAACTGAGAACGGCCTTTACCAAGTGCACTTGTGATGAGCACTGGCTGTTGTATGAAGGGTTGAATCGCTGCATTGTACACATGGAATTAATATTACACTGTATGTTAACTAACTGGAATTTAAATAAAAACTTGAACAATGAAGAATGGCCTTTACCATTATGAATGGTTGCAAAAGCCAAAGAAAGAACAATATTTCATGACACACAATAACTACATAGGTCACATTTCAGTGTCTATAAATAAAGTTCTATTGGAACACATCCATGCACACTCTTTTTAAATTTTTTTTTATTGGGATATAATTGAAATGCAACATTGTTTAAGTTGTACAACCTGTTGGTTCGATACATTTTTATATCCCAGTATGACGGCCACTGTAGCTTAGCTAGCACCTCTACCATTTCACTTAATTATCATTTCCTTTTTATGGTGAGAATAAGTAAGATCTAGTCTCTTAGCAACTTTGAAGTTTATAATACAGTATTGTTAACTATAATCAGTATGCTGTGCATTAGATCTCCAGAATTTATTTATCTGCTAGTTGCAAGTTTTTCCCGTAATCAACATTTTCTTTATAATCCCTGGCTGCTTTTGTGTTGCAAAGGCAGAATTGAGTAGTTGTGACAGAGACCATATGACCTGCAAAACTTAAAATATCTGCCTTTTACAAGGAATGTCTGTTGATCCCTGGAATAGAGAAGAGTCTATATATAGACTAAGAGTCTAAATATAACTATATTTAATTGAAATAAACTCTTTCAGGAGCAATGAAGTAGAAGTTTAACAAACAGAATCAAGCACCACCTTTATGTTTCTCAATGAAGTAGAGGAAAAAATATGAAACTTTCACAAAATATTTGATGGCATTTTCCTTGCATCATGGAAGTCAATCATAATAGCACTTGACCACATTAAAAACAAAAATCATCAATCTGCTTAAAACATTAGAAGTAATTTTAAGGCAGCCTGAACACAACAATTTCACATATATGGTTGTTTTCACTCATCACAGTGTGGCACAGGGCTCTTACTGTAAATGAAATGCCTGTTGTTCTAAATTAAGTTGCTTATTTTTCCACTCCAAGTTTCTTTGTGCAGCATGAAAAGTAAAAGATAATCATTAATGCTTTGGCTACATTAGCAGAAGATCTTTGCAGACAGTTAAATGATGGTTTTAAACTACTGTCATTAGATGTCTCAAATATGATGTCTGTTAATTCCAATACTGGTTTCTTTCTTTGTTTCTTGGTTTCTTTGTTTTTCCCATCCAACTCATGGAATCAAAGTAAATCTTTTTGAAGTTCATTTTGTGAAGGGTGAACATTAACATGACATTAATATGAGTGCTCTGCAAATTCATTCCAAAATTTTTGAAAGGAAAATACAAACTACTTGTTTTTATAGTGATAAAAATAAACAATTTTGGTGGAGCACATTGTATGGCAAAAGCAATATTCTTACTAAATTAAAAAATCAACAGAGCAGATACATACTTGAAATTGATTTTGTTGCACAATTAAAAAATTCCTTGCATAATGGATAATCATGATTGCATTGAACAGGCTTCAATAAATCTACCACTGAAATGAAAACCATAGTTGCCAAAATGTATACATATATTTATAAATACACAGTTCAAATGAAGGTACACTGAAATGTTTGCCAATGGATGGTCTTGATTACAAAAAAACTTAGGGGCGCCTGGGTGGCGCAGTCGGTTAAGCGTCCGACTTCAGCCAGGTCACGATCTCGCGGTCCGTGAGTTCGAGCCCCGCGTCGGGCTCTGGGCTGATGGCTCAGAGCCTGGAGCCTGCTTCCGATTCTGTGTCTCCCTCTCTCTCTGCCCCTCCCCCGTTCATGCTCTGTCTCTCTCTGTCCCAAAAGTAAATAAACGTTGAAAAAAAAATTTTTGAAAAAAAAAACAACTTGATGACAACCCATGCCTCTCTTTGTTATCAAGTACCAATCCGATTTTTGAAAATGTTTCACACTTTGGGCTACCCTGATTAGTTTGTGTAGAATTGGTATTATTTCTTCTTTAAATGTTGTTGGAGGAGGTCACTGAGAGGATATGATCACCAGCTGACCCATGAGCAGAACCCAGGCAAGCAGAGACTCCTTACTCCCTCTCTTGCCTTTAGAATATATCACCTGCTCCCCCCACCCCTGTTCCAACAGTGAGCACCATTTTCAAGGACACAGACTTGAGAGACTGATGGATGTATGGTGTACATGACTGAATCTCATCAAAGCCTCTCTATAAATGTTTAAGATTCCCCTGGGTGGGTACAAAGATCTCTTGTGGCTGCCCAAGGCAAGCCTCTTAAGAAAGTCTCCTTGCTTATTCAACCTTCCACCTACTGATCTGGAGAGTCCAGACACTTCCTTGGGTCTCTTCTTGTCCTCTGTGTCCTCTTGGCCTCTGGGGGCCATTTTCACATTTCACCTGGGAACCTCTGGAGTTTGCAACCGACAGATGTGTGGTACAATTTGCCAGTAAAGCCATCTGGAACTTTCATTGTTGGAAGGCTTTATTGGCGGAAAGGTTTCATTTACAAATTCACTGTCTTTAATAGATAGGACACAAGTCATATTATTTAGTTCTTCTTCAGTGAGATTTGGCAGTATCTGTGTTCCAAGAAATTCTTTTCTGTTTCGTAAGTTGCCAAATTATGTGCATAATATTTCCATAATATTTCTCTACCAGGCTTGTAATGCCTGTGAGTTCTTTATTATTATGCTCACTTTCATTCCTGAGATCAGGCATGTGGGTCTTATCTCTCTCTCTTTCTGTTGATCAGCCTGACTCATGGTTTATCAATTTGATCTTTCCAAAAGCCAACTGATTTCATTGATTTTCTCTGTTGTTTTTCTGTTTTTAATTTTATAGATTTTTGTTCTCATTTTATTGTTTCTTCTCTTCTGCTTGCTTTGGGTTGAATCCAGTTTTCCTTTTATTCCTTGAGGTGGAAGCTTAGATTATCAATTTGAGAATTTATTTCTTTCCTCGTGTAATCATTTAATGTATTGAAATTCCTTTAAGTGAAACATTAACCTAGATTTTGGTCTGTACTTTTATTTCTTTAAATTCAAACATATTCTAATTTCCTTAATTGCTCTATCTTTGTCCCATTGAGTCATTTAAAAGTGTGATCTTCAGGGCACCTGGGTGGCTCAGTCAGTGAAGCTTCTGACTTTGCTCAGATCATGATCTCAGGGTTCACGAGTTTGAGCCCCGCGTCAGGCTCTGCGTTGACAGCTTGGAGCCTGGAGCCTGCTTCAGGTTCTGTGTCTCACATTTCTCTGGCCCTACCCTCCTTGTGCCCTCTCTCTCTCTCAAAAATAAATAAACATTAAAAAAAATCTTTTAGAGGTGTGATGTTCAATTTTCAAATATTTGGCATTTGCCCAGAAATCTTTCTGTCATTCATGTTTAGTATGCAGCTATTTTTGCAGAACATGGTATGATTACAATACACAGCATCACAGAGCTGTGGAATCCTATGGCAAGGTCACATACAAAGCCCATTTAGGTTATCCCTAGAATTCTGTTCTTACAGATTCTCCATAAAGAACAGCATACAAGCGATAAGGATGAAATCTGCAAAGATGAGAAAGCAAAGTATGTTCAAATGCGTAACTACCTATGGATAGAATATCTGGGTTTTGGTTTTGATCTATGGTTAGAAAGTTGTTTTGTTTTGTTTTATTTTCACCTTAGAAACCTATGACTCTATGGACAAGGTTCGAGGAAACTGTGGGGAGTGACTGTTATGTTTATTGTGATCATGACGATGGTTTCACAAGCGTGTACTGTAATGCCTGAAGTTCCGAAACCTCCCACAAAAGTCCACCAGAGTCGTAAGTAAAAGCCAAGCGGCAAGGGTCGTTTATTGCAGGTTCGAACCTGGTCCTCTGCGCACTCGTCGCCGGTGACGCTAAGAGGCCACGATCAGGGTTGGTACAGCGTTTTTATAGACAGAGACAAACAGCACAGGGGAGGTTTCAAATTATGAGGGGCCTGATTAGTTGATTTTAAAGTAAGGACATTTGTTGTTCTCTGATTGGGCGTCCTTTGTCTGTCCTTTGGCGGGAAGGCTTTGTCCGTTACTTGTGGCGGGAAGAAAAAAGGGGAAAGGGGGAAGAGGGTAGGGTAGGTGGGGAATGTGCTTAAGCAAGCAAGTTTACAGAAGCGAGAAATGCCGGTTAGTTTATGTACAATCACTCATTCCATTACCGATCAGACTACATTTAGGAAGGTTTACAACCCATTCTACTACACAGCGGGTTACATTCAGGAAAGGTCTCACAATGCTCGTAGCAAACAGCAAGCAAAACAGACTTCTCAGCAATTGTATTTCTTATCAAAGATCCATAATAAGCAGAAAAGAGAACTTAGCTTTAAACTAAGGCAGGGCTGTCATTTAGATTTAAAGCTGTTCTTTTCAGTACGTATGTCAAATCTTATCAAACTGTACAGTTTATACGTTTGCAGTTTAGTGTTTGGCAATTATGCTTGATAAAGCTGCTAAAGAAACACAGTCTATACTTCTCCCCGTGAAGTCACTAGCTAGCCCATATCCCCCTTTTCCCTTGTGCTTTCCCTCCCTGACACTGAGGTCATCTCACTTCCGATCCCTGCTCCTTGCTCCCACATGAAGGAGGATTTTCTGAGGTGAGAGACAGCACTTGTTGCCTGGATTTAGAGAAAATTCATCTGACGTAAGAGGTCTAATCTATGGACCCAAAGATCTGAGGCTCTTGAAATCTGTCTGGAAGATCTTCATCTGAAACTGTGCGCCAGCATCGGGCCAATGGCGGGATAGGGACATCTACTGACGAGTGATGATTTTATTAAGCAGATAATTGAAGGCGGCATCCAGAAGATAACAAAGTTTAATCACTTCAGTATTGTCTGGGTGGCCACTGTATACAGGCACTAGGTTAAGCCCTGAGGAAACACAGGGAAACGATATGCTGTTCCAGAGGACTGACCGGCCTACTTGGGGGAGGACAGGGTGAGCTAATATAGTGGATGAGAGTCACAAAGGGCATATGCATGGTGCCAGGGTGCCCAAGGACAGGCAATGCACTATTTGGCTAAGAGAGTGCGGGAGATAGTCCCCGTAAGAGATAGCATTTCAACAGGACTTTGAAGCACGTGAGAAAAACAGAATGCTCTCTCACCGGATAGATTAAAATTTTTATTGTATTTTATTTTTTAAGTCTTTTTTGAAGTTTTACTTATTTATTTTGAGAGAGACAGAGGATAAGCAGAAGAGGGGCAGAGAGAGTGCGAGAGAGAATCCCAAGCAGGTTCTCTTCTGTCAATGTGGAGCCTGATGTGGGGCTCAAACTCCCGAACCATGAGATCATGACCGGAGCCGAAATCAAGAGTCAGACACTTAACTAACTGAGCCATCCAAGGGCCCCTAAGAATTTTATTATATTTTATATTACAATATTATTTTGTTTTGCTGAATGCAAGGAGAATATTTAAATCAAAGCCTCAAGTTAACTAACTGAGCCACCTAAGGGCACCTAAGAATTTTATTGTATTTTACAATATTGTAATATTACAATATTATTTTGTTTTGCTGAATGCAAGGAGAACACTTAAATCAAAGCCTCAAGTGTGTATATTTACCATATTTTTGCTTTTTATTTATTTGCTCATTCTCAATCTGGGATTATGGAGGAAGACTGAGCTTTTTGGTAAGACTTGGGTATGTGTGAGTTTCAGTTATTTCTTATATTGAGTTGAGAGTGAATGGTAGAGTAACTGCACAGAATTGTAAGTATTCAAAACAAACTACCTGTGTGAACCTGGAAAGCCCGTTCATATTATATATAAGGTAATATATAATATGTAATGTAATATATATAATATATATAATATTTTGTACATATATACACATATGTAATATATAATAGGAAACATCACACACACACACACACACGCACACACGCACACGCACACACTGTTTTTTCATTTGGGATGAAGATGCCCCAAGATTCCAGTTATCTAAATCACAGAAAAAAATGTGATTTCTTATTTATACGAATTCAATCTTTACTCCTTGGCCATACTATTAAAAATACGGTGAATTATTTTGTACAAATCTACTGGTTTCTCTCCATGTGAACTCCTTTCACCTCATGGCCAGTTGGCTCTCTTCAATGTTTTGACATAAAACATGCACATCCATATAGAGAGGTTTTAAATTAAAACTCCAGTTGTACAAGAGAGTACTGGTGATACTTTGACATCTGAATAATGAGACTATAAGGAAGCAGCAGAGAAAAAAAAAACACAAGAAAGGTATCACCCATTTTGTCAGTCAGGAAAAACACAAATTAGTTACCATTTTAACAGGATCTGAGAAAAGAAAATTACAAGTTTTAGTTCATTGTAAAAATGGTAACATAAGAATTAAAGTTCTGGGGGCGCCTGGGTGGCTCAGTCGGTTGAGTGCCTGACTCTTGATTTCGGCTCAGGTTATGACTGCAGGGTTGTGAGATCAAGCCCCACGTCGGGTTCCATGCTGAGCATGATTCCTACTTAAGATTCTCTCTCTCCCTCTTCCTCTGCCCCATCCCCACTGCCTCTCAAAAATAAATGAATAAACATTAAAAAAAAAAAAAAGAATTAAAGTTCTGGATTAGAAAGAGGCCAGCAGAGGGGCGCCTGGGTGGCGCAGTCGGTTAAGCGTCCGACTTCAGCCAGGTCACGATCTCGCGGTCTGTGAGTTCGAGCCCCGCGTCAGGCTCTGGGCTGATGGCTCAGAGCCTGGAGCCTGTTTCCGATTCTGTGTCTCCCTCTCTCTCTGCCCCTCCCCTGTTCATGCTCTGTCTCTCTCTGTCCCAAAAATAAAATAAAACGTTGAAAAAAAAAAAAAAAAAAAAAGAAAGAGGCCAGCAGATATGGGATGGGTGGTTATATAGAATTTAAGAACTCTGTGTAACATATCCTAGTTAAATTTTGGCAAAGACCCTTACAAAGAGAAAAATTGAAAGATGACAGAAATACTTTTAAGATTTATGGAAAATATCTAGAGCAAAAAGAACTTTCTCTCTGTTGCTTATGTGTTCTCTCTCCCTCTTGATTTCATTTTTAATAATAATATCAGCAATTTAGGAAGTATTCTATAAAAAGACATGATATCTTACCTTATTCCCAAATTTTAGTTTATTTGCCTGAATTATTTCTTAAAAAATTTTTTTTTCAACGTTTTTATTTATTTTTGGGACAGAGAGAGACAGAACATGAACGGGGGAGGGGCAGAGAGAGAGGGAGACACAGAATCTGAAACAGGCTCCAGGCTCTGAGCCATCAGCCCAGAGCCTGACGCGGGGCTCGAACTCACGGACCGCGAGATCGTGACCTGGCTGAAGTCAGACGCTTAACCGACTGCGCCACCCAGGCGCCCCTGCCTGAATTATTTCTTACCAGTTTTAATTATTTATTACATTAAAGTGGGTTATGAATGAGTGATTAAACAGAATTGTAAATATTTTTAAATATATTTGCATATTTTCTCACTAAAGTAGAAGAGATTCAAAGGCAAGTACTTTCTATCCATATTCAAGGAGGAAAGTTAATGCCAATCATTAGAAATTGCAATGAAATATGTTTATGACATGAACAATGAAGTACCCACATGTTAAATTTTATTTAAGTGTTTTCTAAAACATTAACTCAAAAGTTCCAGAAAAGTGTCATGTCAACCATATTAATTTTAGTTAACATATATGAATGCCATGCAGTTATGAAGCTACTAAAACAAATTCTATAGAGAAAAATTGAAAAGCATAGCTACAGTTATGTATTCGTTCATTCATTTTAGCTATACTATGTGACCAGTACTGTGTTGAGAACATTAGATTTTGGGTTACCAGAGAAAATATAGGAAGCCCAGTTAAATTTTCATTCCAGGTAAGCAACAAATATGTCTTAATAAGCATAAGTCTCATGCAATATTTGATACATATCTCTTTGGGTGTGAAGAATGACCCTAAGAAAGAGATATGTGTCTAAGTCTTAATCCTCAGCACTTGTGAAGTCACCTTATTTGGAAAAAGGCCCTTTGCAGATGTAATTAAGTTAAAGATCTTAAAATGAGACTGTCTTGGATTTCCAGTGGGTTCTAAATCCAATGCCAGGCGTCCTTATAAGAAGAGGAGAGAGGAAGTCAATGTGACCATGAAGGCAGAGGGCAGGCGACCGCCTGTGAGCCAAGAAATGCAAGGATTGCCAGTAGTGACCTGGAACTAGGACAGAGGCGTGGAACAGACCCTCCATCAGAGACGCCCTGACAACCAACCCTACTAACACCATGATTCCAAAATTCTGGTCTCCTCAACTACGAGAAAAGATTTCTGTTTTAACCTACCCAGATTGTGGTAATTTGTTAATAAGGCAGCCCAGGAAACCCGTACAACATAAACGACAAAAATTATTTGTCGGGGCACCTGGCGGCTCGGCCAATAAAGCATCCAACTCTTGAGCTCAGCTCAGGTCATGATCTCACCCTTCGTGATCTTGAGCTCCGTGTCAGGCTCTGTGCTGAGCGAGGGTGCGGGGAGCGTGAGATCGAGCCCCACGTCGTGTTCCGCGCTAAGCATGGCCCCTACTTAAGATCCTCTTTCTCCCTCTTCCTCTGCCCCTCCCCGCCGCCTCTCAAAAATAATGGGATTCTCTGTCTCCCCCTTTCCCACTCTCTGCCCCTCCCCCACTCTCTCTTCCTCTCTAGAAATTAAATATTAAAAAAATAAAAGAACATTAAAAAAAATTTTTTTTAAAGTGGCTCCTGGATAGCTCAGTCTGTTACGCATCCAACTTCAGCTTAGGTCATGATCTCACAGTCGTGAGCTCAAGCCCCGTGACCGGCTCTGTGCTGACAACTAGGAGCCTGGAACCTGCTTCAGATTCTGTGTCTCTGTCTCTCTCTCCCCCTCCCCCACTCGTGCGTGCTCTCTCTCTCTCTCTCTCTCTCTCTCAAAAGTAAATAAACCTTTAAAAAATTTAAAAAAGTTATTTGCTTGTTCATCTAAAATTCAAATTACCTGGACATCCAGTAGTTTTATTTGCTAAATACAGCAACCCTGCTTTAGATGAATTATCTCATTTACTTCTCTCCATAACTGTGCGAACAAAGTATCATTTGTTCTACTTTATATTAAGAGACTGAACTCTAGGACATTTTAAGACTTGCCTAATAACTGAGCAGTCAATAAACAACTGAATTAGAAATCAAACCTGAGACTTTCTAATTCACAATCTTTAGCTCTTAATTACTATACTATGCAGGGTTCTACGATGTCTAGGGGTGAAATTTATGATATAATATGAAGTGAAAAAATACAGACAGAAACCTACATTATTCCAGTGTTTGGGAGGGGGAGGAGGAGGAGGAGGAGGGCAGAATGAGAGAGAGAAAGAGAGAAGGAAGGAGAGAGAGGGAGAAGGTGCATCGGAATGTTTGAGAGTCTATAGAGCAGAAACAACACAAGGCAGGTGACTGCTGGATTCAGGGAAAAGTCAATGCCCAGAGTAAAACTCAAGAGCGTAAGTCCTGGTAGCTTTCAGGGAGTAGAAACAGCACACGCTAAAGAAAATGGATGAAAATGAGTATGACACATCCAGAGAATTTCAAGGTAACCGATGTGAGTAGAACAGAGCAGACAAAGCTGTGGAAAGATGTCTGAACTGTCATCGCTGTTACCACCACTGTTTTGTAACACGGTTTTGGCGCCTGGATTCCAGCCAGGTCGACATTATCTCCAACCTAGGGTTGCATGGATTTATACTGTGAGCCTGGCTGGGTCAAACTTTGTTGGTGCTCTTCCCTCTCATATGTATTGACAGGGCTCTACTGCAGTTTCTCCGATGTCGTTCCAACCCTCCTAGGTGATGACCCACAAGGTGGTAAATAATCCTGGAAGAAACCACAGGCAGTGAAAAATAGCTACTTCAAACGGTAATGAACCTGCCGATAATGTTGACAGTGGAAACACTCATTTAGATGCAATGAAATTTTCCTCTTGATTGAGTGCCATGCTTTAAGACAATTTTTCAACTGTTCCACTTCTAAAAAAGTTGATGTTCAGCAGTTTTGGAGGTACATATATATGCAATAAGCAACCGTTTGCTTTTAGATCTTTAACTAAAAAACAGCTCCAGAAAACCCGAACTGATTTTACCCAAATTCTCATGGAGAGTGATTCGGGTTTCAGGCTGAAATCATCCCCTACCCAGAACGGCAACACCGAGTGAGTTATTTCCAGAAAGCAATGAGTAGGTAAAAACGGGAGGGAAAGCGAAATCTGGGATCATACACTAACAGGGTGTTCTGGCAAATATTCTCTTGTGTAGCATGTTATCTCCTTAGCATTCAAATATGTGCAGAGGACGTGATAGCTATCCTCCGAGTATAATTAGAATAAAATCCATGTTGATTTGATACAGAGAACAGGTTTTGTTTAATCATATGTTTCAATATCTGATGATTCATTTGTGGAAAAGATATACCCCATCCATCTCTTTTAGGAGATATGTAAACCAAAATAATAACTGTACACTTGCAGAACAGCAAACGGGAAGAATGAGTACAGTTACTGGAAAAGACTACCCTCAGTGGAAGAGTCATTGCTTTGTGCTCACCAAGTCATTTTGTTTTCTAGACAAGACCGCAGCTTCTAATCCTCTTGTGTATGAGTGAAGCCCGTTGTAGCCATTCGATGTAACGGAAGACATCTGCCATCTTCAGACCTGCCTCAATTGTTGAACAAGATTCTCCATATGCACACCCCAGACCCCTGTCCACACAGCAGGATGCAGGAGGCTGAGATGGAAAAGCCACATTAATTATTAGAGCAGTAAAGAAGGCAAGAGCCTGTGCCATGATCTCGAAACATATAGTTAAAGAATTTACTGTAAACGAACTTTCTGTTTTTTTGTTTCCCTATGGTTGGTCGAGAGGGTGATACAGAGGAAGCAGCAAGAGAATAAAAATCTAGATCTTCTGAGCTCAGGAACACGAACGACCAGTCATCTTAGGGTGACTCAGTTTAATGACATCAAAATCATGAGGGAGCATGTACTGCAGGAATTCCTAGTCTGCTTTTCCAAGCTTGTTTGCTTCATTTGGTCTCTATTCTCCTTGGTTTCTATTTGGGTTCCATTCTCGGGAGGATTTTAAAACACCAGAAGCGAGGGTGTTTCTTCTCTGTTGCTTCCTTAATGTGGCACGTTCTCTAGCAAAGCGATGTCTTTCTACGGCGATTATTCAGAGAGTCTTCTGGGAAGCTCTTCCTCTTGGCCCCGGTTCTCACTGGGCTCCAGTAACAATTTTCCTCCCCTTGATCCTTCAGCCCCAGGGGTAGCAATGAACTTCTGATCCTTCCAGTCTCTCAGTGCATTGAGATCTCCTGTGAGAGTTTTTTTTTAAGATTATATCTTAATTCCAGCTAGTTAACATACAGTGTAATATTAGTCTCAAGTCTACAACATAGCGATTCAACACTTTCGTATAATACCTGTGGCTCATCATAACAAGTGCCCTCCTTAATCTCCATCACCTATCTAACCCCCAACTCCCTGCCACCTGCTAACCATCAGTTTGTTCTCTATATTTAAGAGTCTGTTCTTGATTTGCCTCTCTCTTTCTTATGGAATATTATTCAGCCATGAAACATAAAGAAATCTTAAATTTGCAACAATGTGGATGGTAGTGGACTATCACGCTAGGCAAAATAAGTCAGTTGGAGAAAGACAACAGACCATATGATTTCACTCCTATGTGGAATTTATGAGAGGTTTTTGTTTGTTTTTCCTCCTCCTTTACCTTGTCCACATCGCTAGGCAAGGACAGAAGAAGACTGCAAAATAGACCTCTGAACGTGAAGGTGTATGACTAGGGGAGGATAATAGCAGTGCCACTGAAATGTAGCACTTTCATAGGTGTGGAGTGAACAGCATTCCGATGACAGCGGAGGCACACTTTTTTTTGTATGGTTGAACTGGTGGTCTGGGAAAGCATTTTATTTTATTTTATTATCTTATTATTTTATTTTATTTTTTAAATGTTAAGCTGTTTTTTTAAAAAATGTGTATTTATTTATTTTGAGAAAGAGAGCACTAGCTGGGGAGGAGCAGAGAGAGAGGCAGAGAGAGAATCTCAAGCAGGCTCCATGCTGTCAGCACAGAGCCAGATGCAGGTGGGGTTTGATCCCATGAACCATGATGAGATCATGACCTGAGCAGAAACCAAGAGTCAGACACTTTACTGACTGAGCCAATCAGGTGTCCCTAGGAAAGCATTTCAATTACCTCTCCATCTGATTCATGTTAGAAGATTTGTGAAATTATGAAGCAAATAGTTAATAACGCATTTGGTAGATTAAAAACCGATGCCCCTGAAAACACATACTTCTCCAAGTCCTCTTGCTAATATGGGTAGGATCAGAACCAAAGAAACCTTAGAGAATTGCATCCATTTTTTTTTCAGTTCAAAATGAATAAAAAATTTTGCATAAGAAATGTTTTCTCAATTTAATGAAAAAAAATTTACAAATGTAGTTTGAGAAATCTTTTAAACTTTTAACAAATTTTGCCTAATTGTTTTTTGTTGGTGTTGGAGAAAAGTTAAATTGACAAGTTTTTCAATGTGTGAAAATCAATGTCAAATTAATTTTGATTTGACATGCATATAGAGAAGCCAAAATTTCAGAAGTGTGTGTATTTGTATGTGTGTGTAGATATATTTCTTAATTATGAGTATTTTTAAGTATTTACAGAAGTAAGGAGGAGTATATTAATTCATCTCTATATAACTATCAGCTAGACCTAGAAATTATCAACATTTTGGTATATTTGCCTGTTAATCTCCTATCTTATTTTATTTCTTCACTTTACCTCTTCTTGTATTATAAAGAAAAAAACCAGATCTCACATGATTTTACCCATTCATATGCCATCACAAATCTCTAAGATTTTGGAACATATTCTTTTTTTTTTTTTTTTTTTAAAAAAAATTTTTTTTTTCAACGTTTATTTATTTTTGGGACAGAGAGAGACAGAGCATGAACGAGGGAGGGGCAGAGAGAGAGGGAGACACAGAATCGGAAACAGGCTCCAGGCTCTGAGCCATCAGCCCAGAGCCCGACGCGGGGCTCGAACTCACGGACTGCGAGATCGTGACCTGGCTGAAGTAGGACGCTCAACCGACTGCGCCACCCAGGCGCCCCATTTTGGAACATATTCTTACATAACACCTAAGAAATTTACAGTGATTATGTGCTATTATCTAATACCCAGTCTGTATTCAATTTTTCCCAATAGTCTAAAATGTGTTTTGTTTGTTTGCTTTTACAGTTAGGATCCAAAGAGGTTCTACTTATTGCACTGAAAAAAATAATTATATTAAAAATTTTTAATATAAACTCCTCTCCTATTTTTAATATACATATTTGTTTTTAATCACTGAGTTGTTTTTTTGAAAAACCTAGATCTTGTCTAATGGACTATTCCATACTCTATCTATATTGGTATGTTTGCTATTTCAAAGTGTTATTTAACTTAGCCCTCTGTCCTCTGTTCTTCTTATAAAAAAAAAAAAATTAGTGGGCACCTAGGTGGCTCAGTTGGTTAAGTGTCTAGCTCTTGATTGGGGCTCAGGTCATGATCTCACAGTCATGGGATGGAGCCCCACTTTGGGCTCTGTGCTGAGTGTAGAGCCAACGTGGTATTCTCTCTCTCCTCTCTCTGCCTCTGACCCGTTTTCTCTCTTTCTGTCTTGAAATAAAGAAAGAAAAGGAAGGAAGGAAGGAAGGAAGGAAGGAAGGAAGGAAGGAAGGAAGGAAGGATAAAGAAAGGGAAAGAAATCAATACTATATAGTTAATTTGATTCAAGTTTAACTTTTTTGGCAAGAATACTTCATGTGTTGTGCTATATACAAACATCAGCAATCATAAAATCTTTTGCTATCCCAGTTTTAATGAAGCTGTAATTTATCAGTGGTCTCAGAATCTCAGGAGACTGAAAGATGACTCAGTTGAGAAGATAGATACTTTAATTTTTAATAAATATTTCCTCTAATGATTTTATCCATTGGTATCTGTTGCCTGGCAGGCTAAATGGCAATAAGGTGGTTTTACTCAGTCTGTAATTCCTTCTGCTTTTATTACCAGTAATTGTTGTATACAGAACCAACCCTCATCAACCATAGTTATTCAGTGAAATTTGCATTTATCAAAAGAAAGTAGGATAAGTGTTTAATGTTTTCTCTTTAATTGCCAATTTGCTGAATAAGAGGAGTCTATTTTATCTTCGGTGATATGCATACATAGCAAGACTTGATTTGTGAATATTTTGTTAGGAATCTTTGCATATATATTCATGGAAGGTATGGTCTATAGTTTTATCTGTGTGTGTGTGTGTGTGTGTGTGTGTGTGTGTGTGTGTAGTTTCTTTGTCAGGTTTTGGTGTAAGACTTATACTTGCCTCATAAAACAAGGTGCAAAGCACTCTCACCGCTATTATTTTCTAAAAGAGTTTGTATAAGTTTTTTTTTTTTTATTTTAGTATTTGAAAGTAATCACTAGTGAAACCATGGACTTAGGGGGTTTTAAATTAAAAATCAATTTTCAAAATTTGGCAATCTTAAATTTCTTCATTATTTAAGTTCTACATCACTTCTTTCTGCTTCTATCTTCATTAATTCCTCTGTTTCATTTTGTATTTACTTTGCTCATCTTTATCTAGACTCTTGGAATTTTAGGTTTAGATTTTTTACAGTTTGCTTTCCAGAATACTGCCATAAAATCTGTATTTTTTTTGCACTGAGCACCGATTTATTTACATTCTATAAGTTTTGATGTTTTAGTTTTAATATCACTAATTTTAAAATATTTTAAAGTTTCTAGTGTGATCTCTGCTTTGACCCATGAATTGCTTAAACATGTTAAATTTCCAAATATTGGGTGGGGGCTTCTATATTCTCCTTTAAAAACTTATTTTCAGTTATTTCAGTATTGTTTTAGGATACTATTTTATCAGTTTTCTTTTTGGCTATAACTTCTTGCATTTTCAGTGATTGTCCAAAGCAATGCAACATCAGGGATAACATTTAAACACTAAACATAAAATATAGGAGCCAGGGAATACAGAGGTGGATTTACCACCCTCCCTCTCCTTTATACCAAATCTGTCATATCACTTACACTGATATATACAAGACAATCCACAAGACAATGTTTGTCTTTGGATTTCAACTTTGTATTTTGAAAAGATTGAGAGATAACCCTTTTATATTCACCCACTACCTATTTACCTTTGACAGGACTCTGGATTTCTTCTGACAGTTGAAGATTCCATTTATATAGTTCTCTTCAGGCTGAAAAACTTCCTTTAGCATTTCAAATAGTATAGGTCTGCTGGTAGCTAATTCCCTGTGTCCCTGTGTTCCATTTATTAGTTATGTCTTTATTTTGCCTTTATTATTAAAGAACTTTGACACTACTTTTTTTTTTTTTTTTTCATTGAGAGAACTTTTCCTTGTTCCATTTTAGATTGTGATTTCAATCTCTTCAGCCTCGTTCCTGATGAGAAGTCATGGCCATTCACACCAGTGCTCCCTAAGAAAAGGTTCACCTTTCTCTCAATCCTTGTAAAAGTTAACTTTCATCTTTAACAATGTGATTATGTTATTCCTAGCTTTGAATTTCACTTCCCTAGGCTTTATTAAACTTTCGAATCTTTTTTTTTTAATTTTTTAACGTTTATTTACTTTTGAGACAGAGAGAGACAGAGCATGAATGGGGGAGGGTCAGAGAGAGAGGGAGACACAGAATCTGAAACAGGCTCCAGGCTCTGAGCTGTCAGCACAGAGCCCGACGCAGGGCTCGAACTCACGGACCACGAGATCGTGACCTGAGCTGAAGTCAGATGCTTAACCAACCGAGCCACCCAGGCGCCCCATAAACTTTTTGAATCTTTAAATTTATATGCTTTACTAAGCTGGGGAACCTTGGGAGCATTAGTTCTTATAAAAAAATGTTCCTACCCATTCTTAACTCTTTCTTTCTGGGACTCCAATAACATGTGTGTTAAATTTTTGATAATGTTCCACACAGTGCTTTGAAGGATACTACACTTGTTCTTAGTTCTTCTGACTGTGTAGTTTCTCTTGGACTTTCTTCAAGTTTGCTGGTTCTTTCATTTTCCATCTGTTGATAACCTCATGCAAACAGTGTATCTTTTTCTTTTGTCTATAAAAAATTCAGATATAGTGCTTTTCATTTTTAGAAATTCCATTTAAGTATTTTTTATAGTTTACATTTTCCTGCTAATATTTATTACTTGTTGATTCACTATGATCATACTTTGAGAATAGTTATAATAGCTGTTTTTAAATCATTTACTCATTCCTTCCTCTGAGTCATTTCAGGGTTCATCTTTATTTCTTGTCTTGTCACTTACATATGGGTCATGGTTCTTTTTTAAAATATACCTAATCATTTGGATAACTTAAAATTGTATCCTGGCCTTTGTGAATGATATATTTTAGATTTCCTTATGTTCCTTTCAGCAGTATTATTTTTGTTTTGTTTTGTTTCCTTCCTTAGCAGGCAGTGAATGTGGTTGAACTCAAATTCCAATGTCTTCACTACTATAATCAGCTGTAGCTGAAATATTCATGTTAACCTGAACTGGGATGCCTGGCATCTACAGAACACATGAGTAGCTGTGAGAGTCAGCCAAAGATTTGGGCAGAGACTCTGTGCAGAATTGCTAGCCTCATCTCTTTAGCTCTCCCATTTCCACAATATTTCCACACACTTCCCAGCTGTTGCAGTTGTCTAGAACTCTGCCCAATGGCTTTTTAGAAAAGAAAGACTTTAAATTTCTCTCCAAGTTCCAGGTATCCCTCATGCCTCCAGTAGAGACTACCGTCAGTGAAAAAGTTATAAATATAGCTGTTCCCCTTTCAAGTTGAGGGAGTCATCTAGATTCTGCTTGCTTTGGTCACTCCTAAGCGCATTTCATTAGTTGTTATTTATGTTTCAAGAGTGTCTAGTTATCTGCATGGTAATTAACTCACGAGGAGATACTCCATGCTACCAGATGTGAAAGCTGTCTCTCTATGTAGTTTCAATTTGCATTTTCCTAATATTAGCAAAACAAAAACACAACACTTCTTTATGTTCAACAGCAAATGTATTTACCCTTCTGTGGACTATCTGCTCCTATATTGCCCATTTGCCAATCTGGTGGTTGGTCTTCCTTTACTTTGTAGGAGCTATTTACATATTAGTGAGGCAGTCCTGAATTTATTGCATCTTATTTTAAATCTTTGCTTGTTTTAGGATTCGAGTGAAAGACATTTAACAAACGTAAATTAAATGAATGAACACATAAGTATATTTACTTTTTTCAGTTAACAGAAATATCTTAGAAAGCTTAATGGGGAAGGTCCGTAGACCTTTATTAGATAGTTGTAATCCTGACAGTAAAATGCAATGCAATTTATTGTTGAACTGGAATTCTGGGGTGTTTTCTTTTGGTTAAATATCACAGAATTACTATTTTATTTATATAATAGATATATAATCTGAGACTTGACATGGTTGAAAATTGAAATTGAGGCTTTGACTTTCTAGTTGACCATGAATACAGTGCTTATCATTTTTCTTATATGAGTTTGCATCTCATTTTCTAATTTCTTAAAGTGGGGATCTTGGAGGAAAAAACATCTAATTTATGTCCATAATAAGTCCACAATCTGAAGTGAAATATACACTTAGCAATAATTTACCAGTGGAGACTTTGTCCTTTCTTTTAGATTTGTTTTCATAATCATGCTTTCATCATTTCCAATGAGGTGCCAATTACATATGCAAATTAACTGGAGCAGACTTTAAAGAATTTCTATATTAAAATTGCAATGGCAATCTTATGATTTTACGAGATGGATGTGATTCATGCAAACTATTAACAAGAGGCTCATACCTGGTGCTGTTATTTTTATGAACTTGTATATCTGCTTTTTCAAAAGCAATTTATAAATAGAGTTTTGAATCTTATAGAGAAGTTTGGAAACTGCCCACTTTTGTCTTTTATAAGGCCACACACCTGCTGCTATAATTAGGCTACCAAATATCCTAAAATATAGTGTTCTGATTACTAGCCATAAACTGAGCATTGAATATACTACTTCTACTCATTCATAATATGTTAACCTATAGTGCAATGGACCTCTTTGAATATAACTTTGCCCCTTCTATCTTTCAGTCTATGAAAGAATACTGATGAAGTTGCTTGCCACCTCTCTTAACTAGTATTGACCCCCAGCTAGCTAAATCACACCTTAAAATGGTTCTTTCCCAACGCACTCCAGACCTGCTGAAGAATCCATCAATTGAGTTTATTTGCTTTCTTATATAAAGAAAGAGGACTTCTTTCGTGAACTGAATACCTTGAGATCAAACAGTCAATGTGGGACTTGATTCCAGATGTTTCTGCTTGTAATTCAGGATACTTACATGGCAGACATTTGCAAGTTAGTTTTATTAGATCTGATTACCAAAGAGGTATTCTCTAGTGTCTAAGCTTATTCACATCCTCAAGGAGCTTGGAATGTGAATTAAAAAGTAAGACTTATACAGAAAAATAACTAATAAATTATAGAGTATTGATGTTTTCTTATTTTTTTTTTAATATTTTTGATTTTTGAGAGAGAAAGAGTGTGAGCAGGGGAGAGGCAGAGAAAGAGGGAGGCACAGAATCCGAAGCAGGTTCCAGGTTCTGAGCTGACAGCACAGAGCCCAACGCGGGGCTCGAACCCTCAAACAGTGAGATCATGACCTGAGCCAAAGTTGGATGCTTAACCGACTAAGCCACCCAGATGCCCCTGTTGAAGTTTCTTAAAGCACATTCTACCTATGTGCTAAGCGAAACGTTGTATTTAATTTTCTTTCAAATATATCCCAAAACTTGACAAATGTGTAAACTTGATTTTCTTTTGTCTAAAAGCAGGCAATTTCAGTGTTGTGCTGAAAAGAATCGGATAACTCGTGGAGGTTGGTTTGCTTTTAAGCGTCATGTAGCTAAGGTAACTTGCTGTTAGAAGTGAGAGGTTTAGGGTGGCTTCTAACCAGAACCGGGGAATTATTTGTGTTTATAAAAGGAAGTACTAGGGGCACCAGGGTGGTTCAGTCAGTTAAGTGGCCGACTTCGGCTCAGGTCATGATCTCGCGGTCCTCGAGTTCGAGCCCTGCGTGGGGCTCTGTCCTGATAGCTTGGAGCCTGGAGCCTGCTTCTGTTTTTGTGTCTCCCTCTCTCTCTGCCCCTCCCCCATTCATGCTCTGTCTCTCTCTGCCTTTCAAAAATGAATAAATGTTAAATTTTTTTTTAAAAGGAAGTACTAGCCATGCAGGAAAGGGATCTGCTCAAAGATCAAAGCAACACCACAACGTTAACTATCAAATAATAGGTGGCATAACTGTGTATGAGAAAACTATAGATACTGAAGGATATTTTTTTACTTGGTAGTAATTACATTTGAACAATGCTATTGAGATATCTTTGACATATAAAAATTGTATACATTTAAAGTGTACAATCGTGATGTTTTGATATATGTATGCATTGTGAAAAGAGCACCACAATCAAAATAAATAACACATCAACACCTCTACATAGTTACCATTTGTGTGCATGAGGTGAGCAGATTCAATTCAATTGAACAAGTTTCAAGGATAAAGTACAATAACGTCAACTATTGCTGCCATGCCATAAATTAGATCTCTAGAACTCATTTATTTTTCATAACTGAAACTTTGCACCCTTTGACCAACATCTCATTTCCTTCTCCCTCCCCTCCCTGTCACTGCGGGCAATTAGCATTCTACTCTTGGCTTCTATGAGTTAGACTATTTTAGATTTAGCATATAAGTGAGATCATACAGTATTTGTCTTTCTGTGTCTGGCCTACTTCTCCTACCATAATGTCTTCCGGGTTCATCCACGTTCATGCAAATGACGAGCTTCCCTTCCCTTCCCTTCCCTTTCTTCCCTTCCCTTCCCTTCCCTTCCCTTCCCTTCCCTTCCCTCCCCTCCCCTCCCCTCCCCTTCCCTTCCCTTTCTTTCTTTCTTTCTTTCTTTTCTTTCTTTCTCTTTCTTCCTTCCTTCCTTCCTTTTTTTAAAGCAAATGTATTATTTTTATTTTTTAGTTGTTAAGTAACTTTTCCTTTTTTCCTTCTTCCTTCCTTCCTTCTTTTCTATCATAAGAGTACTCTTAATCCCCATCACCTGTTTCTCCCATCCCTCATCCCCCTCCCCTCTGGTAACCATCAGTTTGCTCTCTACAGTTAAGAGTCTGATTTTTTGGTTGTCAGTCTCTCTCTCTTTCTCTTTCATTTCCTTGTTTATTTTGTTTCTTAAATTACACATATGAATGAGTTCATATACTATTTGTGTTCCTCTGACTGACTCATTTTGCTTAACATTATACTCTCTAGCTCTATCCATGTGGCTGCAAATGGCAAGATTTCCTTGCTTTTTAAGGATGAATATATAACTATGAACATATAACTATATAACTCCATTATGGAGTTTTATACACACACACACACACACACACACACACACACATATAGGCTACTGTGAATAATGCTACAATTAATACAGGAGTTTAAGATGCATATTTAATCTCCTTTGGATATATATACCCAGAAGTGGGATTGCTGGATCATGTGGCACTTTCATTTTTAAGTTTCTGAGGAATCTCCATACCGTTTCCCGTAATGGCTCTACCAATTTACATGCCCACCAACCGTGTAGGACAAGTTCCCTTTCTCTTCGTCCTCACTGATACTTGTTATCATTTTTCTTTTTGATAACCGACATTCCAACAGGTGTGATGTGATAGATCATTATGGTTTTGACACATTTCCCTGATGATTAATGATGTTGAGCACCTTTTCAAGTACTTGTTGGTCATTTGTACATCTTCTTTTGAAAAATGTCTGTTCAGGCCTTCTGTCCATTTTTTAATTGGTTGTTTTGTTGTTATTGAGCTGTATGTGTTCCTCAGATATTTTGGGTATTACTCCTTATCAAGTACATGGTATGAAAATATTTTCTTCCATCACATAGGATGCTTTCTCACTCTGTCGGTATTTCCTTTGTTAAACAGAAGCTTTTTAGTTTGATGCAATCTCACTTGTCTAGTTTTGCTTTGTCACCTGTACTTTTGTTGTCATGACAAAAAATTATTGCCAAGATCAATGTCAAGAATCTTTTCCCTTATGTTTTTATAGTAGTTTTACCATTTCAGGTCTTACATTTAAATATTTAATACATTTTGGATTGATTTTTATAGTTTGCTGTCATGTAAGTGATTATTCAGTTCCCTCAACACTATTTATTGAAAATAAATATTCTTTCCACATTGTGTGTTCTTGGAACCTTTGCTGGAGGTGAGTTCTGTAATGTGTGGATTTATTTCTAGAATCTCCATTATGTTAAATTGGTTTATGTGTCTGTTTCTATGCCAGTACCACTCTGTTTTGATTATTATAGCTTTGTAGTATATTCTGAAATGAGGAAGAGTATTACTTCTAGGTTTATTCTTTTTTTAAATAAAAATTTTAAAAATGTTTATTTACTTTTGAGAGAGACAGAGACAGAGAGACAGGGCTTGAGCAGGAGAGGGGCAGAGAGAGAGAGAGAGACACAGACTCTGAAGCCTGCTCCAGGCTCTGAACTGTCAGTACAGAGCCCAAGGCGGCAATGGAACACATGAGCCACGAGATCATGACCTGAGCCAAAGTCGGATGCTTCACCGACTGAGCCACCCAGATGATCCTAGGTTTATTCTTCTTATTGAAGATTGTTTTGGTTATTTAGGGTCTTTTGTTGTTCTATATACTCTTAGGATTGCTTTTTCTATCTGTGTTAAGAATGCCATTGGGATTTTGATAGAGACTGCACTGAATCTGCAGATCACTTTGGGTAGTATAGACATTTTGGAAATATTAATTCTTTCGATCTATGATTACAGGGTGTCTTCCCAGTAACTGTGTCTTCTTTAGTTTCCTTCATCAATGTTTTATAGTGTCCAGTGCATAAGTCCTGTAACGCTTTGGTTAAGGGTTTTTCCTAAGTATCTCTTTTTCTCTTATGCTATTGTAAATGGGATTGCTTTCTTAATTTCCTTCTTTAGATAATTCATTTTTAGTGCATAGAAATGCCACTGAAAGAACAAAGCAAAAATAAATAAAATAAAGGATAGAAAAACGGTGGGAAAAATCACAAAACTAATAGTCTTTTAAAAATATAAGCAATGTTGACAAATCTTTAGCTAGGCTAACAAGGAAAAAAGACACAATATTCAAATAAATAAAATCAGAAATGGAAGTGAAGACCTTATAACAATAACTCAGAAATAAAAAGGATCATAAAAGACTATTTTGAACAAATCTGTGCCAACAAACTGTATAACCAAGAAGAAATACATAAATTCTTAGAAGCATACAACTTACCAAAGATGAACCACAGAGAAACAGACATCCAGAGTAGACCAATAAAAAATAAATTAATAATCAAAACACCTCCCAACCAAGAAAAGCTCAAACCAGATGGCTTCACAAGTGAATTTTACCAAACATTTAAAGAAGAATTAATACTAAATACTTTTTATGCTCTTCCAAAAAATAGAGGATACTCCAAAATCATTTTATGAACCTAGCATCACCCTGATAACAAAGTCACACACAGATAATACATGAAAAGAATACTACAAGCCAATATCCCTAACAAATATAGATGCAAAAATCTGCAATAAAATACTAGAAACCAAATCCAATAGCACATAAAATGATTATATATACCAGGTAATTGAGATTTATCCTAGGGATGCATATACAGTTCAACATACACAAAGAGGTCAATGTAATACATTAACAAAAGGAAAGATTAGGGATGCTGAGCTGGCTCACTTGGCTAAGTGTCTTACTCTTGGTTTCAGCTCAGGTCATGATCTCACAATTTGTAAGTTCAAGCCCCATGTCAGGCTCTGCACTGTCACTGAGGAGTTTGCTTGGGATTCTCTCTCAGCCTCTGTCTCTGCCTCTCCTCCACTCACACTTTGTCAATTTCTAAAAAAATAAATAAACTTAAAAAATATATTTGAGATCTTAAAAAGTATTTTTAAAAAAATAAAGATTAAAACCTACATGATCATCATCTCAGTAGGAGCAGAAGAAGCATTTGAAAAAGTTCAGCATCCATTCCTGATAAAAACTCTCAATAAGTAAGTATACCAGGAACTTACTTCAACATAATTAAGGCCATTCATTAAAAGCACACAGTTCATATTATAATCAATAAAGAAAAACATAAAACTCTAAGATCTGGTATAAAGCAAATGTGCTCACTCTCACCACTTCTATTCAACACATCTTGGAAGTTCTCTGTTTACAGATGACATAATTATAGATGTAGAAAACCCTAAAGACTCAACAACAACAGGAAAAATTGTTAGAATAAAGAAATTCAGTAAAGTCATTACATTTTAAATATTGATAACTTGACTCCTGTAATCACTTTAAAAGTGTTACCAAAAATTACAAAGTCTTATTGTGTGCCACAAATTTCTGGGAACCATTATTATTTGAGATTGTGCTATAAAGACATCTGGGAAAATCTAGCACAATTCCACATGTGCTTTGATTATGAGACATGAGTAAGTATGAAACCAGGGAGAGATGTTATAGAATGTAATGTCAAAAGAGGAACATATCACCATGAACAAAGCATAGATGGGGAAAACTCAAGTTTGCATGTGTCAAAGACAGATTATACAACAGCAGGTGCAGATGGTGTAAAATCTTTGATATGGTGTCCTACCTCGAAGTTTGGACTTTGGAAGTTAATCTCGATGGTAATGGAAGTCCTCAGGTATTTAGAACAGGTAAGTCAGTTGCATTCATATGTCCAGTTTTTCCAATGCCATTTATTGAACATACTATCTTTGCTCCATTGCATTCTTTTTGCTCTTTTATCGATGATCAGTTGACTATATTTATGTGGGTCTACTTCTGGGCTCTCAATTCAGAGACTGATCCATGTGTCTATTCTTTCACTGATACATCACTGTCTTGATTGCTGTAACTTTCTGGTCAGTCTTGATGTCAGGTAGTATTAGTCTTCCATCTTTATTCTTCTCCTTCAATACTCTGTTGGCGATTCTGGGTCTTTTGTCCCCCCATCTAAACTTTAGAATCAATCTATTGATATCCACAAAATAACTTGCTGGGAGATTTTGATTAGCATCACATTGAATCTATAGATCAATTTGGAATGAAATGACATCTTGAATATTAAGTCTTATTGTCTATGAGGATGGTATATCTCTCCATTTATTTAGTTCTTATATGATTTTGTTCATCAGGGGTTTGTAGTTTTCCTCATATAGATCATACATATTTTGTTAAATTAACACATAAACATTTCACTTTGTGGGGTGTTAATATAAATGGGGTTGTGCTTTTAATTTTTTTAATTTCAAAAAAAAGTACATAAGAAAGTAACTGACTTTTGCATATCATACAGTCACGCATACAATCCTATCATACAATCACTTATTGTTTCTGGAGTTTCTTATCAAGTGTTTTGGTTTTCTACATAGATGATTATAACATCTGTGACCAATTCCAGTTTTATTTCTTCCCTCCCAATTTGTATACATTTACTCCCTTTTCTTTTCATATTGCATTAATTTAGATCTCCCACCACAAAGTTGAAAAGGAACAGTAAGAGGGAAATCCCTACCTTGTTTTTGACTTTAGTGGGAAAGCTTCAAATTTCTCACTATTGTATATGATACTGTCTGTAGGATTTTTGATAGGTATTTTTTATCAAATCAAGGAAACTCCCCTCTAACCTGGTTAGATTTTGAGGCTTAGAAAATAGTAAATTTAGTATTTTGGTATTTTGGTAAATTAGTAAATTAGTATTGGTATTAGTAAATTGGTAAATTTGTAAATTTGGTAAATTAGTATTTTGGCAAATTTAGTATTTTAACCAATGATAGCATTGGTTAAAAAAGACACACTGATTCTGGCTTGGGATATACTGATTTTATAAATATCTGCAATATATAATGAAGTTGTCTAGCATGGTGTTGGATTTATTAATTTCGAGGTCTGAATTACTTAGACAATTCAAGGCTAAGTAATATCAATCTGAGAGGCTTGCTAACAATTAAAAACAAAACAAAAAAAAGAAAAAAAAAAACCACTGTGTTTCTCTGTCTTGCCTAGAGAGAAGCTTGACCAAAAGGGCTTGCCTAATTGGAAGGTTAAAGTTCAGAAAATCTTTAAAGCCTATATGTTCTAGACACATCTAAACAGATTTCAATAGATTGCTTCTTCATATCTATGCAGGAATCTAAATGTAAACAAAATATTTCCCCCAAATAATCTTTCATATGAAATGAAAAAAAAAAAAAAACAAACATAATTTATGATTCACGGAAATGTTAATTTTCTTACGATGATAATTACAACTTTTTTTTTTTTTTTTTTTTTTTTTTGCCAGGGATAGGGTGTGGGAACGATGAATTATGAAAACTAGTAATTTACTTTGGACAGGTACTCTTCCTTCCAACCACTGTCAAGGAAATGATGTACTTGTTTTAAAACTAGTGTCCTAACTGTCAACAAAAAAGACAGCAGGAGACATAAGACCATAAAGTAAACAAGAAAGTAAGAAACACTAGAAACATTTAAAAGCAACAAATCAACTGCTAATTAGAAACCTTGGTTATTCAATCATAAAGTCATGGAAACAAGAAGGCATTCGGTAAAACAATTGGATATTTTTGTGAATTATAATAACTTATGTGTAACCTGTCTCTCTGAACAAAGACAATTTATCTTTTTCTTGTTCATGATAAACAACATGAAACAAAAAGAGAGGGTTCTCTTAAGAATGGTGATTGGGATTTAGGATTGAAGAGTAAAGGAGGAAGCACAAGACATTAAATAATCGGTCTCCATCTGCTTGTGCAAATGAGGAAAGAGGACAATGGGAATGTGCCCAAGTGAGATTGCCCAGGATGACTGAGAGAGGATTATATGAAACAGGGAAATCTAAAAAGACAACAGAGCCTTTGGAGGATATGGTTGGTATCAGATATTTTTTTAAGGCTTTAATTCAAACTAGAGAACAAAGTTGTTATTTCTCAAAATCTCAGCTAAGACCTGAATTACAGTTAAATTAATACTTTTCAGGTAAAGAATATTTTGACAGAACTTCTTCTCCAGCCCATCCAGTAGTCTGAGATCAAAGGCCCGGCCTTAATTCACTGTGATTTGGGCTATGACTATGGAAACATTACAAATGTGCATCTTCCTGCACACGTTGATTCATTTCTTCTTATTTTTTAAATTCTCACTTATTTTGGGTAAATAAAGACCACGAGCATTCTTCCCCGCATCAGGGTCATTGAACTCACTATACCATCATTTTTAAAGTGTCTTCAGAGGCTAAAGAATATAAAAAACACTTTCTGAATTAAAAATAAAAATAATAGAACTTCCTAAAATAGGGAAGAACCTAAAATTACTAGCCAGGAACAGTCGTTGATTATAAAATTTACCAAAGGAATGAATGTGGAAATTACTAAGTGATATGAGAAGGCAGACTATATTGTTGGCTATAAAGTCATTTCCTTAGTACAGAGCAATACTGAGTGGAAGAACATATAAGTGAATAAGTCATTGCTTTACTAGTGAAGATGGCCAAGGATCTGAGGGCAGGAAAAGCAAGTCCATATCCTGAATATATACCTACTCCTATTCTGGGATAGAAGGGGGACCAGTATAACCAATCTGGGCCCAGATGGCTGGTTAGTTCACACACAACTAACTCACTAACTCACTCACGGTGCATTAACAGGGCTTCAGCTTTAGCCTCTGTTCTGGGCAACCTGGGCACTCCTTAGTAGCCAAGTTGGGGTGTCCATGTTTAACATCTCCTGTCTCCGTGGTCACTTCATATACAGGCCCATATAGCAGGTACCAGAGCACCAGAGCACTTATCTCTGCCCCTCCCCTGCTCTCATTCTGTCTCTCTCTCTCTCTGTCCCTCTCTCAAACACACACACACACACACACACACACACACACACACACACAAAAGAGGTTAGAGTGGGAGAGAACCAAAGCATAAGAGACTCTTAAAAACTGAGAACAAACTGAGGGCTGATGGGGGGTGGGAGGGAGGGGAGGGTGGGTGATAGGTATTGAAGAGGGCATCTTTTGGGGTGAGCACTGGGTGTTGTATGGAAAACAATTTGACAATAAATTTCATATATTAAAAAAATAAAATAATATAAAAAAATAAACAAAAATAAACACAAAAAATTTTTTAAAGGCCCACCTTTAGGACTCTTTAAAGGCTGAAGGAGAGCAGTGCAACAGCAAGATTAAGGACTAGAGAAACACGAGCCCCCTACTAGCGTCATCTACTCGTGATTTCCGCATCTGCACAGGCCTGATCTCAATCATATCCTTCGTGTTTGTGGATGAATGCTATTGTATATACCCAACTTCATGATTTTTTTAAATCAGATAGTACTGAGCTCATGCTGGGCAGCTCAGCAAGCATAGTCTCTTGGTGCTTTACAATCAAGCAGTCTACCTCCACCAGAGCCTGGTAGAACAAAGGAAGGCAAATGTGCAGGAAACAGTTTTCAACTCCAAAGCCATAGTTTAGGCTGTGATCACTACTTTAGCCTTATTAGATAGAGGCACCATAGAGCATCCCTAGCAGATATGTCACCTAAAGTACCACTGAAGCTCTTGGATCATAAGACCCATGTGTCAGGGCATCTTGAGTCAAATAATAAAGGTGGATAATAACCCCCAAATCTGTCAGACTTATGGGTCATTCCTTGGGAAAGGAAAAAAAAAATTAAAAGTGTTCTTCCAAAACTTAAAAGCAAAACTACCACATGATCCAGGAATTCCACTCCTGAATATATACACAAAAAGAACTGAAAGTGGGATCTTGAAGAGACATTTGTGCACCTATATTCATAGCATTATTCATAATAGCCAAGGGTCAAGGCAATCCAAGTGCACACTGATTGAGGAATAGATAAAAAAAGACAAGCGATGCGAATATACAAAGGAATGTTACTTGGTGTTCGCAAGGAAGGACATTCGGATGCACACCACAACATGGGTGGCGTGAGCACATCATGTCGAGTGACAGAACCCAGTCGCCAGAGGACAATACTGTATGATTCCACTTCTGTGAAGGACCTAGAGAAGTCGAATTCCTAGAGACTGAAGGGAGAGGGGTGGATGCCAGGGTCTGAGAGGAGAGAGGAATGGGGAGTTGATTAATGCGTGCAGTTCCGGTCTTGCAAATTGAAAAGCGTTCTGGAGCCCGACGGTACAATGATACGAATATACTTGATACTACTGAACTACAGCCAAAATGGCTAAGATGGTAACTGTATGCTATGTGTATCTTCCCACAATTAGAAAAATAACCAATGGTCATCGAGGGTTTGGGGTAGGGAAAGATGAGTAGGTGAAGCACAGGAGATTTTTAGGGCAGTGAAACTCTTCTGTAGGACACAGTTAAGGCAGATACATGACATTACACATTTGTCACAACCCACAGCACATTACGATCCGAAGAGCAAACCCTAAAGTGACCTACAGACCTTAGTTAAAAATGATGTATTAATATTATTAAAAATGATGTATTAATATAACTGTAGCAATTGTACCACATTAGTATAAGATGTTAATAATAGAGGTAACTGTGTGTTGGAGGGAAGTATATGGGAACTTTCTGTATTTTATGCTCAATTTTTCTAAAACTTAAACCTGCTCTAAATAAAATCTGTTAACGTAAAAAAATTGTCAGGTTTATTAATTATTCTATAAATGGACCAGAGCAGCACATGTACATGGCTTAAGTTGTCTCTAGGATCCAGAATCACAACAAGGGTTATGACTTATTTCCCCCAAGTTGGATGTGATAGGGTATATCAACGTACCATTTCATCTACTTTAGACACTATATCCAAACCTGGCCCAGACCATGAGGCCCCTAGAAACTTCATTAATGTATGAATACCACTGAAATTTATCTGAAAAAATGTCTCCTATTAAAAGCATCTAGGGTTTCCCATATTCCCTTATCTAATGCAAATGTCATCTCTGTTATGTAACAGCACAATGTGCTAGGGGAACAAGTATGATTAGTTATTGAATATTATGTTCAGTTATTGAATATTCTGCTCAGAAAGAGCACATTAAAGTTGACATAATCTTGGGGCGCCTGGGTGGTGCAGTCGGTTAAGCGTCCGACTTCAGCCAGGTCACGATCTCGCGGTCCGGGAGTTCGAGCCCCACGTCAGGCTCTGGGCTGATGGCTCAGAGCCTGGAGCCTGTTTCCGATTCTGTGTCTCCCTCTCTCTCTGCCCCTCCCCTGTTCATGCTCTGTCTCTCTCTGTCCCAAAAATAAATAAACGTTGAAAAAAAAAATTAAAAAAAATAAATAAATAAAGTTGACATAATCTTGAAATAACACAGTGAAGGAATATTGCTGCCCTTGCCAGGTGAAACTGGACTACTCCCAATTGAGTATATTAATTGGGAATGAGAAATAAATTACTTAATAAGTAATTAGTAGCTTCATATCTGTTGCCAGAATCTGCTTGATTTGTTTGAGTAAAGAGACCAACCTCGGAAAACACCCTGCAATCAGTGTTAATACCTGACAAAGTTCACTATAATCTACAGTCATGTTTCAAAATCAATCTTGGCATTTAACTCAACAGATTAAGGAATCAAGATGGAGATTCTGCCAGGTTCTGAGTACTTCTAGCCCAAATGTACATTGAAGAACTAGGGGAATAATCACAGAATGGGTTCTTGGGCTCTCTGCACCCACCGTGTGACTGACTCAGGCCAAGTTTCCATTTATTGCCTGATCTCCGTAAGCTCTCGTTCTGACCAACAGGTTCTCTGGATTCTGATGGGTTAACTCAGAACTCCAGAAGGTCCAGGCATATCCCTTTTTGCAGTATACAGTAACCTTATTAAATGGCTCCAGGTGCCTTGGGGAAAATCTCAAGAGGAAGAGTCACAGTACACATTTAAGACAGGAGTATGTACAACTGCTATCATGTTCAAATGCATCTAGTCTCCTCTTCATCAGGGGCCTCTGGCTCTGACCTGGTTAACCGGGGGAATGAGACTTCACGTCATACTTTCTCATGTTGGGTTTCTGCTCACCAGACATAATGATTTATGTGCATCAAGTAACCCCTCAGTCAGCTGCACATCCATACTGTTACTTTGGATAGATGATCAGTTAGTTACCATCACAGATTCCTAAGGGTCAAAACACTCTGTCCTCGAAATCCTTTACAGTAACGTGCCAAACTTATCTCTGATACTTAAGTGTTACCAGCATCCGCACCCTGCTACCATGGGGTCCTATTACTCTCACTAAAATTAAAGAGCCCAATTCCCTTGTAGAATTTCACCCCACCATTTTCAGTCCATATAGGAGCATCACCACAGAGCTTTCATGATGCTAATGCTTTCCTCCACAATAAATCTTTATTGACTCAATGAAGAGAATTTCCTCTGGGCCCTCCCAAAGTTATTTTTAGGGATGTGACTGAGTCTACCCACACTAGACCCATTCAGTGTTCACTCTGATAGTCACTTCAGATGGTTCCTTCCTCTACAGCAAGACAGGAAAATTCTGGCGTGTCAACGTTTTAGATTATAGACACTGCTTATCTAGGCTCCTATTAATTCTCCAAATAATTTATTAAAAATATTACCTCTCCCTCAAGCTAACACACTGGATTTTAAATCTTGATTGAACATGCCCATATTAGTAAAGTTTTTTTTTTCTCATATAATCTTACATTGTATCCTTTTTGATCTTCCACAATTAGGATCTATCCCTATACATGCTTCCCAATTTCTTCATGATAAAAGCTCACAAGATTTTGTAATTCATTATTTTATTTCCTCCCACCTATTATAGAACTTTGAGTTGTTTCCTTGAACATACTGGAATTTTACTTTCATTATGGGCCTGAAAAAAATAAAATGTGTTGAGGAAGAATTTTAAAGAGAGTAGGCATTCCTTTATGAAGCGCCTGTTCCAGGTGACGTTTCTGCATTTTTTTTTTTTTTTTAGTAAAAAAGATGTCTGATTTACATACAGAATACTCCACAAAATTCTGCACTTGCTGAAATCCTTCCAGTAATAAAACTATGCTAAAATTGCATAAGATAATGGGCAACCTTATGGATGGCATAGAAATTCTCTGTCACTCCAGAACTTATTTGGGTAGGGAGTCGGTAGATTTAAGTTTATTGTCATCTTTGTAAGCTTTCTAGAACAGTCAAAAGAAGCCAACCTGTCCCACAAACTTTATAATCATAATTGTTTCTATAACCATCAAACTCAGTGGCCATTTGCTCATCCAAAGCTTTGACCTCAAACAAACTCCACCTTTTCCCATGTCTAGAGATAATCTGGGTAATAGCAAAACCACTTACATCTTGGTTTTCAGAATCCCACTTCATCTGTAAGATCATTTATGCATTCAACAAATATCTAGATACAGTGTTGAGGGTTCTTTCTTTGGTTTTATCCATTCTATCAGACAGAATTATGAACAGAATACGTCTCATACAGTTCAAATGAAATTACTTTAACAAAGAGACTGAGAGAGACATGAGCAGAGTTAAAGGACCAGTAAGGGATTTTGAAACACCCAGACTAGCAACAACACTAAGCCAATGCTACCATAGGGTTAAAGTTTCAAAGGAGTTATTAGCAGTGTCAAGAGCTCAGGGATGGCTGGATCTTAGGAACAGAGCACACAGAAGGAACTACATAGTCATAGAGGACCAAGCAAGTGCGAGATTAATGGCTCCAAAGCAGACATTGCAGAGGATAATATCCTTATAATTTTACCCATATTTATCCCTACTGATCTCTATCTGGTGATCCCACTAACTGAATCCAGTGAAAACAATCAGCAACCCAGCGTGGTGATACAGACCACTGACATCAACCATTCAAGCACACAATAAAGAAGTGCAGAGAATGGATATGTTGGTGAAGTGGGACAAAAAATAATCAAGACAATAATGCATCAGTCAAGGCCAGACATCATCATGGCTTACACCAGGGGTGATACTGGTGAAGTTGGTGAGAATTCATGAGATTCTGGATATATTTCTGACAAAGTCATAACAAGACTTGGAGATGGATTAAATGTACACATAAGGAAAAGGAAATAAGAAATGGATATAAAGAAACCCATGGAAAAAACAGGATTGGGAGAACATTTAAACTGGGCTTGATAACTTTGAGATGCCATTGGCCATCAAAGTGGAGAGGCCAAGTAAGCAGCTGGATATATAAATCTAGAATTCAGAACAGAGTCTAGCCTGGAGATATAATTCAGAATTATTATTATTATTTAAGTGGGTGATGGGAATTGAGGAGGGCACCTGTTGGGATGAGCACTGGGTGTTGCATGGAAACCAATTTGACAATAAATTATATTAAAAATAAATAAATGTTTAAAAAGTAAAAAAATAAAATAATAAAATAAATAAAATAATTTCCAAATAACTTGTAATGTGCTTATCTATTAATAGGAATTCAAAAAATGTGAAATTCTATTTCAGTAGGTCTTCAAAGAAAGGCTAAGATAGTTTATGCCCATACAGCCTCTTCTATCAGTAGACATAAAGCAAAGAGGAGAAGATTTTAAAGGGAATAAAACCCACAAGTGTGAAATATAGAGTCGATAGAACAAACATTGCAGTAGATATGATTCTGAAAATAAGGCAAACCACAGGGGGATCTATTTCTTCTGGATGAAGTTGGGTTTATATACCACCCAGAGAATTCTCTGTAGCCTTTGACGATACCTCACTGAGCATATAATTGCCAGAAAGGTGGGAAGGAATTAAGCACTGTGAGTAATATCCTTTGTAATGTCTCACAGAGAAAGGTTAAGGAAATTTCATTTGCTATGAGGAGATGGAAATAAATTAGTTAAGTCACCATGGAAAATCAGGCAGGCAGGACCAGATAGTGATAGGATCCAGAGGAAGAAATATGAGATTTTTAAAAATAGACATTTTAATTCACAGAGTAATAAACGTGAGACCAGTTTTACAGAGGAGAACCAATGCAAAAAGCATCAAGATTTTTCAGCTTATGTTAGAAAGGACTAGATGTCTTTATAAGACAAGTCAGTTGCTTTGAGTTCTTTTTATTATTTATTTACATATTTTAATGAGCAGGAAACAAATAAATCAAAGTAAGCCTTGAACTTGGAAATCTCTTTAACATTATCAGGAGCCTGAGAGTAAGAAGAAAAAAAAGTTTAAAGTTTGAAGTGAAATTGCCAGAAGCGCTTTCTAGAATTTGACTCTTACTGATCATAATGGTTGCTGAAACATTTATTCAAAACCCATTCACCTTTTAGTTCTTCTTTTATGGAAATTTGAATTCTTATTAACTATTAACATATTATTATATTCTTTACATACTAATCTGATATGCTGGTAAGAGGTAGAAAGATCACTTTTTGTGCTGGGAAGAGAATATGAATGGCAGAGTAGAGTTAATACGAACTAGAGGATGGGATGGGGATAAATGAAATTTAAGTCACCAACACTCAGGAATTAAAGTTGCAAGCCCTCACCTGTTTCAGATATAAACCCAACACTGAAGAGAAAGGATGAGTGAGGTCAAGGTTGATTGCTCATCTCCTGACATGGAGATGTGGACTGGGGAAGGTGACGGGGAGGGTATTGGTGGGCCATAACCCCCAGATGCCTACAAGGCTCTGTGCTTGACTCCATGAAGTCTAATTTCCCAGTTCTATGTATCCAAGTTACAGCTTATATCAGCTAGGGCAGCTAACGGTGTAAGCCAGAGCTCACACCTACAGTGGCTTAAACAACAGAAGTTGGTCACTGGATTCATTGGCTTATTTGCTATAAAGTCCAGATTTGGAGTCGGTGTTGGGTGAAGGTGCATTTATCAGGTCAAAAGATGCATAGAAGAATATGATTCCAGGGGCGCCTGGGTGGCTCAGTCAGTTGGACGTCCGACTTCGGCTCGGGTCATGCTCTCACGGTCCATGAATTCGAGCCCCGCGTTGGGCTCTGTGGGGACAGCTCGGAGTCTGGAGCCTGCTTCGGATTCTGTGTCTCTCCCTCTCTTTGCCCCTCCCCTGCTCTCTGTCTCACTCTCTGTCTCTCTGTCTCTCTCAAAAATAACTAAAAAACATTAAAAACAAAGAATATGGTTTTTTCCTTCTCTTCCTGCTGCCTCCCACGGAGTCATCCTTATCCTAAGGTTGACTCACCACTGTGCTTACCACACAGCTGGCCATAGCGGACCAAGACCTGCTGCTGGGGACAGGGATGCAGGTGACTCCATTCCAGCTGAGCAGCTGCTCCTTACTGGGGGAGATTCCTAAGGGGGATCCTTGAGAGCAGCAGAATCATGGAGAGCAGGAGCCTGGGAAGCAGTCACAGACACACACTCTCAAGTTTCCAAGCTATCGTTTGAACACAAAACCCAGAATTTAAAGTCACGATTACCGGGGAGCATTTAGAACCACCAAGAGGCCACCTACTTTCAGAGTGCACCCAACCTCATCATAACATTGTACAAACGTTTGTAAAATTATAGAGATAAACCAAGAAGAGTGATGAGATTATTCATTTGACTCCCTCTATTCCCAAATATAAACTAGGATCTAGGCTTTATTTTCCTTTTTTTTTTACCCTCGGTTGCCTATACAGAGGCATAGGAATTGGTCTACAGTATGTACCATAAAGCAGGCACTGTCTTGAGCCTTGGTACACGTTAACTTTTCCATCATCTTTACAAAATTATGACATAGGTTCTGTGATGAAGTCCATTCTGCTGGTGAAGAAATGGGGACCACCTACAGGTAAATACTTAGCAGCCCTGGGGTATAAACCTTGGCAACTGGCTACCGATTCTGTACTCCTTTATTTAATTTTTTTAAACATTTATTTATTTTCAAGAGACAGAGAGTGACAAAGTGCAAGCAGGGGAGGGTCATAGAGAGAGAGGGAGACACAGAATCTGAAGCAGGCTCTGGGCTCCGAGCTGTCAGCACAAAGCCTGATGTGGGGCTTGAACCCACCAACAGCAAAATCATGACCTGAGCCGAAGTCAGAAGCCCCACCGACCAAGCCACCCAGGTGCCCCCAGATTCTATCGTCTTAACAGCCTTTGAATACTCCTTGAAGGAACGAGTGCATTAATGAATGAAATAATCACTGCATTAATAAACGAATGAAGAATGGAATGAAAATGTTTCTGTCTGCATATCCTAAACACGTCTGTGACCTCTTTAGAGACAGTGTCCTGAAAACATACTACTGGATATTAGGACAGCTGACTTCCAGCTCTAAGAATACCCTCAACGTTCCATTTAATGTTCAGCCATTGGGTGCTACTCAGGAACATTGTCCGTTCAACCATTAAATAAGGATTAAAATTCTGCCCTTTCGACTTCATGGGGCATTTTTGTGGATATAAGAAGATAATACACATTGGAGGTACACTGGAAACTATCAGGCATCACACAAATATAAAGTATAATTCTAAGCGATGAAAAACTTTGCAAATAGTAAAATTCTTTCCCTGTGATTATCAAAATGTTGAATAGACCCTTCACAGGGGGAGGAGCCTAGATGGCGGAACAGCATGGCAGCTTTTTGTGAGTCTCGCGTCCATGAAATACAGCCAGACCAACACTAAATCATCCCGCACACCTAGAAAACTGATTGGAGGATTAACACAACAATCTGCACAACCTGAACCACAGAATTCAGCAGGTAGGCGGCGCGGAGAGGTGAACTTGGGGAGCGACAAGTGGGCAGGGAGCCGCCTTTGCAGGTGGAGAGAAGACAGAGATTGGGGCAGGGGGAGAACACGGGAAAATCACCCTTCCCCAAAAGCGGCTGGAGAGAAAGCGGAAAATTGGAAACTGCCGCAGGGACTAAACTAAAAAGGGAGAAAGGAGAAAGGAGAGGGTTTAAATCCCATTAAGACTATAAGCGAGGGGAGCGCAAAGGCTGCAACCCCGCAGCTCCCTACCTGGCGGTGCTCTGGTGGGAAGGGCGAATCCCCAGGAGCAGAGTGGGGTCCGGGAGGTTCTCGGGCCACACGGGGAAAAGCGGTTCCACTGCTGGAAGGACAGTTGGTGGAGACTGTGGAAGCCTCCCGGTCCCGGCAGACCCCGGAAGGAGGCCACATTCGCTGGTGCTGGAACAAGGCCATTAAGGGTGAAGCCCAGTGCCAGACGTGCGTTGTGATTTTCCACCATCCCTGAGACGCTGCTTCTACACTGTCTCGTGAACATTTTCTGGGACGGGCTGGCACCTGGCCGCAGTCTCGGGGCACCGGCAACAACGGGGTCCAGCGGGCGTTCCCGGGTGCAGCCGGCATTCGTCCATTGCTCATTCAGCCGCTGCTCGGTGAGACCCTCCTGCAGAGGGGCGGAGCGGGTCAAAGCCGCAGTCCTTCGGAAGTAAGGGGCTGGGGAAAACAGCTAAGTCCGAGACAAAACCCGGGAGAGAGGTACTGCCCGGGGCCTGGTCACGGAGAGGGAAAAAGCAGGGAGTGGACGAGACCTGAAGACGGAGGACCGGTGCGCGATTGCTGATCCGGGAGAACACACTGGTGGCTGGGTGGCGCCATTTTTCACCGCTCCTGCGCAGGCGCACCCACGAGCCCCACAGCACTCCACCCCAGGAGGCTAGCAGCGCCATCTAGTGGAGAGCAGAGCCGTTACACTGAGCCCCGCCCAACTGGGCCAACCTCGCTCTTCAGGAACACAAGTCTTACCGCCTGCTTACTTTATGGACTATAAAGAGCTACATGGACTGACCTCTAGGGGAAAACAAAGTGATTTCAGTCCTATTTCAATCTGTTAGCAGGTCTATCTATTCAATTTTCTTTTTTTTTCTTTTTTTCTCTTTTAAACTATTCTTTTTCTTGACTACACAGAGAGAAAAAATTCATTTCATTTGCAATTTTTATTAAAAATATTTTCCTTTTAGGGAACCTTTTGGGATGAGCACTGGGTGTTGTATGGAAACCAATTTGACAATAAATTTCATATATTGAAAAAATATTTTCCTTTAATTTTTTTACTATATTTTTTACTTTTGCATAAAATTTTTCAAATTCTATCTTACTTGCATCATTCTGTTTTAGTCTACTTCAGTGTATTCACCTTTTCACATTTTCAAACGATTTCCTTGTTTTCTTTTTTCTCTTTTTCATTTCTTTTCTTTTTCTTGAATGCAGACAGTGAAAAACTTCATTTATACTTTCCATTTCTATTAAAAATATTTTTCTTTCATATTTTTACTAGATATTTTTTGCTTTTATGTACATTTTTTCAAATTCTATTTTACTTCCATCATTTTATTTTAGTCTACTACAGTGTATTCACTTTTTCAAATTTTCAAACGGTTTGGTTTTTTTCTCTTTTTCGTTTTTCTTTTTCTTGAATACAGAAAGAGGAAAAAGTTCATCTTTATTTTTAACTGTATTAAAAATATTTTTCCTTAATTTTTTTCCTACTATATTCTTTACTTTTGTGTAAATTTTTTCAAATTCTATTTTACTCCCATCATCTCATTTTAGTCTACTTTAGTGTATCCATTTTTTCAAACTCTCAAACAATTTCCTTTCCCCCCTCCCCCTTTTTTTCTTTAATCTGTCAAACCACTGTCAACACCCAGACAAAACACACCTGGGATCTAGCATCATTCATTAGATTTTTGTGTGTGTGTGAGTGTTTTTAAGTTTTTAATTTTAATATTTTTTTAATTTTAATTTTCTTTTTAAGTACCTCATTAATTCTTTTTCTCCCTTCAAAATGACCCCAAAAGAAAGAGCACGAATAAACGACAGCCAGGGATTTAACCAACACAGATACAAGCAAGATGTCTGAACCAGAATTTAGAATCACGATAATAAGAATACTAGCTGGAGTCTAAAGTAGAATAGAATCCCTTTCCGCAGAGATAAAAGAAGTAAAAAAATAGTCAGAATGAAATTAAAAATGCTATAACTGAGCTGCAATCATGGATGGATGCCACGGCGGCAATGATGGATGAGGCAGAACAGAAACTCAGCAATATAGAGGACAAACTATAGAGAATATGAAACAGAAAAAAAGAGGGAGATTAAGGCAAAAGAGCACGGCTTAAGGATTAGAGAAATCAGTGACTCATTAAACAGCAACGACATCAGAATCATAGGGGTCCCAGTAGAGGAAGAGAGAGAAATAGGGGTAGAAGGGTTATGTGAGCAAATCATAGCAGAAAACTTTCCTAACCTGGGGAAAGACACAGACATCAAAATCCAGGAATCACAGAGGACCTCCCATTAGATTCAACAAAAACCGACCATCAACAAACCATATCATAGTCAAATTCATAAAACACTCAGACCAGGAGAGAATCATGAAAGCAGCAAGGGAAAAAAAAGTCCCTAACCTACAAGGGTAGACAGATCAGGTTTGCAGCAGGCCTACCCACAGAAACTTGGAAGGCCAGAAAGGAGTGGAGGGATATATTCAATATGCTGAATCAGAAAAATACACAGTCAAGAATTCTTTATCCAGCAAGGCTGTCATTCAAAATAGAAGGAGAGATGAAAAGTTTCCCAGACAAAAAAAAAATTAAAGGAGTTTGTGACTACTAAACCAGCCCTGCAAGAAATTTTAAGGGGGACTCTCTGAGGGGAGAAAAGATGAAAAAATATATAGAGAGAAATAAATAAATAAATAAATAAATAAATAAATAAGAAAAAAAAAGAAATACATACATACATACATACATACCAAAAGCAACAAAGATTAGAAAGGACCAGAGAACACCACAAGAAACTCCAACTCTACAAGTATCATTAATGGCAATAAGTTCATGTCTTTCAGTACTCACTCTATACGTCAATGGACTCAATGCTCCAATCAAAAGACATAGGGTAACAGAATGGATAAGAAAACAAGATCCATCTATATGCTGTTTACAAGAGACCCACTTTACACTTAAGACACCTTCAGATTGAAAATAATGGGATGGAGAACCATCTTCATGCTAATGGTCAACAAAAGAAAGCCAGAGTAGCCATACTTCTATCAGACAATCTAGACTTTAAAATAAAGACTGTATCAAGAGATGCAGAAGGGCATTATATCATAATCAAGGGGTCTATCCACCAAGAAGACCTAACAATTGTAAACATTTTTGCGCCAAATGTGAGAACACCCAAATATATAAATCAATGAATCACAAACATAAACTCATCGATAGTAATACCACAATAGTATAGTAGGAGACTTCAACACCCCACTCACAGCAATGGACAGATCATCTAATCAAAAAATCAACAAAGAAACAATGGCTTTGAATGACACATTGGACCAGATGGACTTAACAGATATATTCAGAACATTTCATCCTAAAGCAGCAGAATATACATTCTTCTCCAGTGCACATGGAACGTTCTCCAGAACAGACCATATACTGGGACACAAATCAGCCCTAAGTAAGTACAAAAAGATCAAGATCATACCGTGCATATTTTCAGACCACAACGTTATGAAACTCAAAATCAACCACAAGAAAAAATTTGGAAAGATAACAAATACTTGGAGACTGAAGAACATCTTACTAAAGAATGAATGGGCTAACCAAGAGTTAAAGAGGAAATTAAAAAGTATATAGAAGTCAGCGAAAATAATAACACCACAACCCAAAACCTCTGGGACGCGGCAAAGGTGGTCATAAGAGGAAAGTATATAGCAATCCAGACCTTCCTAAAGAAGGAAGAAAGATCTCAGATACACAACCTAACCTTACACCTTAAGAAGCTGGAAAAAGAACAGCAAATAAAACCCAAAACCAGCAGAAGACAGGAAATAATAAAGATTAGAGCAGAAATTAATGATATCAAAACCAAAAAAAAAAAAAACAAAAAAAAAAAACCCAGCAGAACAGATCAATGAAACCAGAAGCTGGTTCTTTGAAAAAATTAACAAAATTGATAAACCACTAGTCAGTTTTATCAAAAAGAAAAAGGAAAGGACACAAATAAATAAAATCAAGAATGAAAGAGGAAAGATCATAACCAACACAGCAGAAATAAAAACAATAATAAGAGAATATTATGAGCAATTATATGCCAATAAAAAGGGCAATCTGGAAGAAATGGAAAAATTCCTAGAAACATATACACCACCAAAACTGAAACAGGAAGAAATAGAAAATTTGAACAGACCCATAACCAATAAGGAAATCGAACTAGTAATAAAAAATCTGCCAAAAAATTAAGAGTCGAGGGCCAGATGGCTTTCCAGGGGAATTCTACCAAACACTTAAGGAAGAGTTAACACCTATTCTCTTGAAGCTGTTCCAAAAAATAGACATGGAAGGAAAACTTCCAAACTCTTTCTATGAAGCCAGCATTACCTTGATTCTAAAACCAAAGACCCCACTAAAAAGGAGAACTATAGACCAATTTCCCTGATGAACATGGATGCAAAAAACCTCAACAAGATATTAGCCAACAAGATCCAACAATACATTAAAAAAAGTATTCACCATGACCAAGTGGGATTTATACCTGGGCTGCAGGGCTGGTTCAATATCTGGAAAACAATTAACATGATTCATCACATCAATAAAAGAAAGGACAAGAACCATATGATCCTCTCAATAGATGCAGAAAAAGCCTTCGACAAAAGACAGCATCCTTTCTTGATAAAAACCCTCAAGAAAGTAGGGATAGAAGGAGCATACCTTGAGATCATAAAAGCCATATATGAACGACCCAATGCTAATATCATCCTTAATGGGGAAAAACTGAGAGCTTTCCCCCTAAGGTCAGGAACAAGACAGGGATGTCCACTCTCACTATTGTTATTCAACATAGTATTGGAAGTCTTAGCCTCTGCAATCAGACAACACAAAGAAATAAAAGGCATCCAAATCAGCCAGAAGGAGGTCAAACTTTCACTCTTTGCAGATGACATGATAGTGTATATGGAAAACCCATAAGATTCCACCAAAAAACTGCTAGAATTGATTCATGAATTCAGCAAAGTTTCAGGATATAAAATCAGCACACAGGGGCGCCTGTGTGGCTCAGTCAGTTGAGCGTCCGACTTTGGCTCAGGTCATGATCTCATGATTTGTGGGTTTGAGCCCCATGTTGGGCTCTGTGCTGACAGCTCAGAGCCTGGAGTCTGCTTCAGATTCTGTGTCTCCCTCTCTGCGTCCCCCCCACTCTGCTCACATTCTGTCTCTCTCCTTCAAAAATAAATAAACATTTAAAATTTTTGTAAAAAAATCAATGCACAGAAATCAGTTGCATTCTTATACCAACAATGAAGCAACAGAAAGAGAAATCAAGGAATTGATCCCATATACAGTTGCACAAAAAACCATAAAATACCTAGGAATAAATCTAACCAAAGAGGCGAAAAATCTATACACTGAAAACTACAGAAAGCTTATGAAAGAAATTGAAGAAGACACAACAAAATGGAAAAATATTGCATGCTCCTGGGTAGGAAGAACAAATATTGTTAAAATGTCGATACTACCCAAAGCAATCTACATATTCAATGTAATCCCTATCAAAGTAACACTAGCATTCTTCACAGAGCTAGAACAAATAATTCTAAAATTTTTATGGAACCAGAAAAGACCCTGAATAGACAAAGCAATCTTGAAAAAGAAAACCAAAGCAGGAGGCATCACAATCCCAGACTTCAAGCTATACTGCAAAGCTGTAATCATCAAGACAGTATGGTACTGGCACAAGAACAGACACTCGGATCAATGGAACAGAATAGAGAACCCAGAAATGGACCCACAAACATATGGGCAACTAATCTTTGACAAAGCAGGAAATATCCAATGGAATAAAGACAGTCTCTTCAGCAAGTGGTACTGGGAAAACCGGACAGCGACATGCAGAAGAATGAACCTGGACCACTTTCTTACACCATGCACAAAAATAAACTCAAAATGGATGAAAGACCTAAATGTAAGACAGGAAGCCATCAAAATCCTCGAGGAGAAAGCAGGCAAAAACCTCTTTGATCTTGCCCGCAGCAACTTACTCAACACATCTCCAGAGGCAAGGGAAACAAAAGCAAAAATGAACTACTGGGACCTCATCAAAATAAAAAGCTTCTGCACAGCAAAGGAAACAATCAGCAAAACTAAAAGGCAACCGACAGAATGGGAGAAGATATTTGCAAATGACATACCAGATAAAGGGTTAGTATCCAAAATCTATAAAGAACTTATCAAACTCAACACCCAAAAAACAAATAATCCAGTGAAGAAATGGGCAAAAGACACGAATAGACACTTCTCCAAAGAAAACATCCAGATAGCCAATCGACACATGAAAAAATGCTCAACTTCACTCATCCTCAGGGAAATACAAATCAAAACCACAATGAGATACCACCTTACACCTGTCAGAATGGCTAACATTAACAGCTCAGGCAACAACAGATGCTGGCGAGGATGTGGAGAAAGAGGATCTCTTTTGCATTGTTGGTGGGAATGAAATCTGGTGCAGCCACTCTAGAAAACAGTATGGAGGTTCCTGAAAAAACTAAAAATAGAACTACCCTACGACACAGCAATTGCACTACTAGGCATTTATCCACGGGATACAGGTGTGCTGTTTCGAAGGGACACGTGCACCCCCATGTTTATAGCAGCACTATCAACAATAGCCAAAGTATGGAAAGAGCCCAAATGTCCCTCAATGGATGAATGGATAAAGAAGATATGGGATATGTATGTATATATATATATATATATATATATATATATATATATATACATATATATATACACATATATATATATATACACATACATATATATATATATATATATACATATATACACACACACACACACACACACACACACACACACACACACACAATGGAGTATTACTCGGCCATCAAAAAGAATGAAATCTTGCCATTTGCAACTACATGGATGGAACTGGAAGGTATTATGCTAAGTGAAATTAGTCAGAGAAAGACAAAAATCATATGACTTCACTCATATGAGGACTTTAAGAGAGAAAACAGATGAACATAAGGGAAGACAAACAAAAATAATATAAAAACAGGGAGGGACACAGAACAAAAGAGAGTCATAAATATGGAGAACAAACTGAGGGTTATGGGAGGGGTTGTGGGAGGGGAGATGGGCTAGGTGGGTGAGGGGCACTAAGTAATCTACTCCTGAAATCATTGTTGCACTATATGCTAACTAATTTGGATGTAATTTAAAAAAATAAAAAAGAAAACAAATAAAAAAAAAAAGAAAGCACCCTTCATTGAAAGAGTAAATGTATGTAATTTTTTTGAATTTGAAAAAAAGGATGTTGATGAATAAATAGTAGATATCTGAAGGGCACAGTCTATTGTTATTAACTCAGCAATAGAGACCTGCTTTAATCACCAAAGTTTTAAATTTTAGAGTAAGAGTACCATTAAAGATCATTTAGTTTGACCCCTTGTGTTTCATATTGAGTCTGACTTAAGATCATCTTACCTGTGAGACACAGAATCATCAACATAAAGCGGTCCTTGTTTCTCCTACCTATTCTTTTTGTTTAATGTTTATTTATGTTGAGACAGAGAGAGTCCTAAGCAGCTGACAGCACAGAGTCCTGTGTGGGGCTGAATCTCACGAACTGTGAGATCATGACCTGAGCCGTAATCAAGAGTCGGGCACTTAACCCACTGAGCCACCCAGGTGCCCCTGTCCTGCTATTCTAATCATCAATGAATACTGCCAGGATGTGCCTCAAACCCTCAGGAACAGTAATGCCATTGCATTAAAAGGTTAAAGTGTCGGGTTGCCATCAGAGGCTCTTGAAGTTACTCAGAACAAATAATTATTTGTCTTCAATGCGTGTGTTCATTTAATGAATAAATTGTAATTTTTTGAGAGACCAGGCAGCAGCATTTCTTTCTCTTTCGAGTAAGCAGCTGCTCCAAGGAAGTAAGTGGCTCTGGCAAGGGCTAAGCTCCTAGATTTGTTTCTGTAACTTACCAGCTGGGTGAACCCGGCCAGTTCTCTTAGCCTGTCTGACATTGTTGGCTCCAGCAGAATATGGCAGCAATGTAGGCAGCTGCTGAGTTAATCAATGAAAATATAAGGGAATGGATGCCATATAGGTTAGCCACACCACATTAATGCTCGGCACATGGCACACATTACCCTACTCACATTCCTGCAGGTCACTGATGGCAACTCTACATCTGGCTGCGGGACTGGCTGTAAGCCAGTTGGGTTTTCTCTGTTCTGTGGTTACTCATTCTCCTGGATTGACACACAAATGCAGGGCCTATCCTTCTCATGCTACAGCAAACACTCAGAAGAGAAAGCCTAAGGTGTGGGCAACTTTGAGGGACCTACCAATGTCACCTTGCTAATATCTCATTTAAAGCAGATCATACACATGAGCAATCGAGACGGGGAAGCACATTCCACACGCCATGAAGCCACTGTAAGTGCCATGCCCAACATAAATTAGGAGGTAGTTATTCTGTGCTGAATCGTGTCCCCCCATTTGTTGAAACCCTAACCCCCAATGTGGCTATATTTGGGGATAGGATTTTTAAGAAAGCAGTTAAGGCTACATAAAGTAATAAAAATGGCTCTAATCCAAAAGGATTCATGCCCTTACAAGAAGTAGAAGAGGGCCACATGAGGACACGGGAAAAGCAGATGGGTATCTGCAAGCCAGAGAGAGTGACCTCACCAGAAGCCAACCTGACCAGCGCTTTGATTTTGGACTTCCAACCTCCAGATCTGTGAGAAATAAGTTTCTGTTTTCTTAAGCCACCAGTCTGTGGTGATTTGTTATGTGCGGCAGCCCCAGAAGACAAATATAAGGGTGATATTCTACTCTCAGGAAGATAGGAGAGGAGGGAGTAAACATTTGCTGAACAGTAATCTATTTTACCGCTGATACGCAATTTATCTTCCAAAGCCATTTGGAGTCTGAGGGAAGTAAAGTTCAGAGAACTTTGCCACTTACTTGAGAACTCAGTCAGCAGGTGACAGAATAGGGTCTTGAAATAAAGACTTCTTAATTCAAACCCTTTATTATTGTTATTAGATAACTTTGTCCCCCTCACTAGAATCTGGACTAATAACACACGTCCAACAGTAGGACAACCTGTATGAAACGAATGACCGTATCTCTCAGGGACCGGCTGGGACCAGAAAGTACAGAGTGACACAAGATGTCCACTGTGCCTCAAGCAGAACAGACTGAATCAAGGGAGGCTAAAGTGTGTCTAGGGATAAACTGATGAAAGCTTAAATTAAGCTTCAATTCCATCATTTATAAATAGGATAAGAATAGTATATACTTTGGAGGTTTCTGTGAAAGTAAGTGAGAGAGTATATGTACAAAGAAATGAGGATAATAAGTATGTACTTCTAATACTAAAACAATGACAGGTTATCACTGTCACAGGGTCACAATGCTCAGAATGGCAGAGTAAGTGGCACATCCTTGAGTCAGAGAAATACTTTTCCTGGGTGGCATTTGCATAAATCCTTCTATTTAAGATTCACTAATAAAAAGAGAAGTTAGCAAAATCTTGCTTGCCTCCGAATGCTTGAATGAGTGTGTATATGTGTGTGTGCGCGTACCTGTGCATGTGTGGGTGCGTGTATATGGGTGACTTCCACAATCTCTGCTGTGATCAAATTGAAATTAAATTTAGAGCTTACCTCTCAGGGGCAGGCTGATTTCCAAAGTTTTTGAGGGCTGTTCTTCTCAAGACCCACCCCCCCCCCCGAACTGTACTATTTATGTAGTTGAGCTGACTCCTTTGCCAACCTCCTTCGCACACATACCAACACAAATATACACCAATACGCATGTACATTACACAGGCCTCCAACATGCGTAGCACCAGGCCACGGCAGAGCACACAGACGCATCCACGCTTTCTCTTCCTCTTTGCTTACGTAGCGTGTATCCTCCTTTGTACCTTGTTTTACCCCTCTGATTCCTTGAAAGATTTTGCGGCCCTCGTTATCAACTCGCTCATTGTATGCAATGGCTAATTTTATGGGTCCACTTGCCAGGGCACAGGGATGCCCAGGTATTTGGTTAAACATGACTTCTGGTGTGTCTGGGAGGGTGCTTTGGATGAGATCAGCATTTGAATGGGTGGACTGACAGAAGAAGATGGCCCTCCCTGGCAGGAATGGGCATCATCCAATCTGCTGAGGGCCTGAATAGAACAAAAAGGTGGAGGAAAGAGGGAGTCGCTCTTTCCCTGGTTGCTGAGCTGGACCTGCATCCTCTGCTCTCAGAAGTCCTGATTCTCAGCCTTCAGACTAGGAATGAATCTCCACCACCAGCTCTCTGGATCTTAGGCCTTCAAACTCTATCGCCCACTTTCCTGGGTCTCTAGCTTGCAGACAGCAGACGGTGGAACTTCTCAGCCCCCATAATCATGTGAGCCAGTCCTTTAGAACATATCCCTTTACATGTATGCTATTGGTTCTGTTCCTCTGGAGAAGCCCAACTAACGCACTGTATCGATTCACTTTCACTCTTCATACTTTTTTAGGTTTGAACTTTTTTTTTTTTTGGTCACCCTCTAAGGGCAAATACTTGAGGAATCCACCTGGTGACTTTTTGCTATCATTTTCTCTGTATCTAATAAATCGTACTATACACCCCACCAGCAAAAGCACACAATGGACACTAAAAAAATTTTAATTAGGAAACACATTAAGTAATAAATGAGTATATTTTCAATTTTCATGTGGGATATTGTGACTTTATTAAGAATTTGTAATATGTTATAACATGTGGAGCTCATATCTTTATAATAACTTTTGAAATATTCTGATTGCAAAAGCAATAGGCATTTATTATATGGATTGAAAATAATGCTAATGAATGTAAAAAATATTTAAAAATCATATAAAAATCACATTCAAAGTCAGTCTCTGTTAATATTTAATGACTTCCCTTCTAGTGTGTAATTTATAATTTTACATTACACAGAGCTGAGATCACACTACATATTTTATGCCCTCCTATTTTCAATTAATATTATGCTGCGAATATTTTCCTATCATTAAAAATTTTGTCAAAGATGTTTATGCCTGCATGCGTAAATCAATAATAAAATGATTTAGGTGTGTTAATGTAATCATGCAGTGATAGGATTAAAATGAATATATTAACAGAATCTTTCCTCCCATATGGATACTTCCTTTAAGCCAAAGCTCCTTATTACCAAAATGACTATGTGCTTAGTTGGTAAGCTGAAGTTAGAAATCCACAGAGGCTTAATATCTTTATCACAGAGATTAATGAGGAGGTATAGTTAATACTCTCACACAATACTAGACAGTTGATATATAGCATATGATATAAATTCCATTCTGTAAAAGTTAAGCTACTGTAATATTCACTTAACATATTAATGGGCTCTGTGGATGAGAATAAATTTAGCATGACACAAGTTTTCTGCCCTTGGGTACGAGCAATCTATTTGAAGGACCCGACGTACACATGTGAGACAGTTATAGAATCATCCCAGAGAATGAGCTAGGGGAGCACGATGGAGATAGTCATTAAGCTATACATGTAGAAGTGGAAAGTCAAGCCGGACAGGTGCAATCAAAGAAAGCTTCCTGGAAAAGCTGGCCTTAGCTCCACTATTCTGAATAATGGTGAGGGAACAATATTTACTCAGTAGCTGTTATAAACCAGTCCCCATCTCTGGTTGCCTTCACAGTATCCCTGGAAACCCAGTAGTGACATTGCCATTTGATAAATGGGACTTGAACACTGATTCCACATGTATGTTCTTCAGATGGCACTGCTAAAGGGACACCTAGAAAGGAAAGGGAGAACATTGAGGCAGGAAACAGAGTATGTGAAAGCCCAGATAACGATGGGATCTGGCAGTGAGAATGAGCAGTGCACAGGGCCAGAGTGTTGTATACTGTGTGGGATTGAGAGCATGGCTGTCATGAGGTTAAACAGACACAGTGGAGTCATATGGTAAGAGGTGCTAAATAGCAAAAGTTAGCACCCATGAGGATCCTTTGGGACACCGATCCCCCTGCTATGGTCCCATAACTATCTGACTTCAATTTTGCATTTAGTTGATTGAAAAAAATGCTTAGAGAAAACAATTCATTGGGAAATTGTGTGTGTGTGTGTGTGTGAGAGAGAGAGAGAGAGAGAGAGAGAGAGAGAGAGAGAGAAGATCATGAAATCCCATCTTTTCTATTAGAGTGAAAACATGTATTTTTTTAATGAGAGTGAACTGAAGGCCCCTTTTAAGCACATTAAATAGTTGTTGTCAAAATGAATCATTTTCTTATTTGACAATGGTGATTAGTTAATAAGAGACCTGGTCCTTGTTCTCAGGGTGCTTAAAGTCTAGGGGGAGAGACAGTGTAACACATGCTACGAAGGAGAGGGCAGGGATCCATGAAGACACACAAAGTGGCAATTGGTCCAGTCAGGGGGTCTCAGGAAGGCATCCAATAGGAAATGCTGGCGGATTTAAGATCTCTAGGAAACACTGGAGAGCCTGGGCAGACAGGGAAAAACAAAGCACTCAGGCAGGGATAGCACACCAGAGTCCCTATCATTTGACTCATCAAAGCTCATTTTAGAAACAGAAAAAACAAAAGCCATTCGGTCAAAATATGGAGAAGAGGGAACAACAAGTCACATGAGATTGAAGAGGTCACTAGGGCAGAATTTTGCAAGGCTTGCAAGTCAAGGTAAATAAAGATGTGGTGTTTACTCCAAGAAAAATGGGCAGGCAGTGAGGAATCTTCCACATATAACTGGATTTGAGTTCAAGGGCAGGGTTGGAATGAAGTGAAAGAGGGCAAACTCAATGCCAAATGACCAATGATGGGATAAAGATGAATAAGTCGTAAGTAGTGTTAAGGGTCCTGGCATAATGTTAAAAAAAAAAAAAAATCTGGATTTTGAGGCATCTGGGTGGCTCAGTCGTCTAAGTGTCTGGCTCTTGATTTCGGCTCAGGTCACGATCTCGCAGTTGTGAGATTGAGCCCCGTGTTGGGTATGGAGCCCGCTTAAGATTCTCTCTCTCCCTCTGCCCCTATCCCATGCACACACTCACACTGTTTCTCTAAAAAAAAAAAAATCTGGGCTTGGCACAAGGTATAGGAGAAATGAGAAAGAATACAGCTTCTATGTCATAATCTACAGAGAGAGAGAGAGAATATTTGAAATTAATGAATGCAGTGCAAGATGCTAGATGAGACTGGAGTAATTGCCTAATATTGAAGGTTCTACAGAATCGACCAATCTAATTCAAATACAGGCCCCGTCACTTATCAGCAGTGAGATGTGCAGTCAATTAACCGAATTGCTATGAACCTCACTTTTTACTTCCACAAAATGTGAATAATCCTAAATCCAATTGTATAGAGTTTGGAGAAGGATTAGATCATATAATGTATGTAAAGCAATCAACACAGAGCATATAATCACCAAAGCTTGTTAGATGTGACTGTTTTTAGAGAATTTCCATTCCTGCTGCTATTATTATGCCATTACTAAAATCATCTTAATCACTGTTGTTTTAAGAGCTTTCATAGGCAGATTCTTTGATATAGTCAACTATTAACATGATCCATTTTGGGGACTGAGTTAGCAATAGGTCAGGGAAAGGAAAGATTTCAGAAAAGATAAGAGATTTGATGTTGACTCAACCAGGAACTCCAAGGAACATCCACTAGCTCAGAAATGAATCTGCTACAGCCAACATTTGTTGAGCTTTAGAAGTGATTTACAATTAATCCTCAAAACAACCATGAAATGGGAACTAGTATGAACCCCTTTTTACTAATGAGGAAAGTGAGGTATAGGGGGATCAAGTAACTTGCCAGGGAACAGTTTGTAAGTAGAGGACTTGGAATTTGAACCCCAAGAGACTGGCTCCAGAATGGGCATGCTTAACCTCTGGGCGGCACTGCCTGTTAAGTTGCAATGGGGCAGCAGTGAAGGTGGCTTACATAACTGCTGTTAGATCAATTTCTGATTTCTGCATGGGGTGCTATGGATAATATCACAAAAAGGGACTATTTCCTGAAACAAATTACTTGCGAAACTCATGGAGAGGGACGTGACACAAAGGCTGTATTATCATTTTTCCTTTTTTGAGGCTTCAAAATAAAAGATACACCCTGGATCCCACGTCCCATGGAGTTCCATGTACTAGTAAATCATGGGGGCAAGCAAAGGAAACTCGCATTCACAGACGAATCGTGTCTGCAATCAGCCTTGAACTTCCTGTGTCCAATGGAAGAAATGATTTTCTTTGGTAATGCAACATTTGATGCAGATGGATAGCCAAATTACTCCACAGTGTCTGAACACTCCCCAGCAAAACGAGGAAGACTTGAGTCGATTTGATTTGTACAGAAAACTACTATTGCTCCAGCTAGCCAACCATCACTAATGTTTTTGTATAGAGCGGATGAGTTCAGAGGTCTCTGGGATGAGCAGAAGCTGTGGAATCAGAAGACACACGCTGCCCCTATCCTTCAAGGCCGGCTCAAATGTCATCTCCCTGACCACCAGAGACGGAACAAATGGCTGGCAAAACACTTGGCGTGTGCTTCTCCCATTTGGGCACCCATCACAGCATATGAGACTTGCTACCCTTGTGCCATCTTGATGGCAACACTGATCTATGGATGCTGATGAGAATCATTTTAAGAGTATTTTTCCCTCCCCAAAGTCCCTGAGTGTGGTGTGGAAAATCGTTTCCCATATAACTTGAACATCGCAGCCAGCCGTAGCTCTATCATGGTGCTTCCAATTTTTCACGCGTTCAACCTTCCGTCTCCCTGCTAATCCAGCTTGCTGCCATCTCCACTGGAAAGATGCATAGAGACTCACACCACGTCCAGCTCACCAATTTCGTCTCTGCCTGCTATCCCGTGACAATGGCCCTGCAGGTCCCTTCATCCGTTCAGGATCATGACACAGTCTGCCTCTGTCCCTCCCCATGCACCTCTCTCCTCTTCAGTTGGCAGGTGACTCGGCTTTCTTACCATTACCTCATGCGGACAAGGGCGTAGGTGCTACAGCAAAGTAAGGTTTCTTGATGAGAGTTGTTCCAGGTTTACCAAATACATCAGCTAAGTCACTGGGTCCTGTGGGATGCAGCCCAGGGCATGCGGGGCATTCATTGGAATGGGACAGGGTCAGGATTGGGGGGGTTAATGTCTAGCTTCACCCTCTACTCATGATTCCTTCCTACATAAAGCCCTGCTATCATGGCCCTCTGTGTCCAAACTCTAACTTAGCTACAATGCTCCTTTCTTTGACATGCTGTCTCTCCCAATGCTCTATTTCATGGGTCTTTTCTACCCTAGGTTGTCACACAGATCTTAATAATGCTGAATGGCCAAGATGCATCTTCTTTCCCATACTTCTCCTAGAGACCATGGAAATAAAGGGATGTGGCCAGTCCCACTGACCGAAGTAAGGAGACTCAGAAGTCCAAGAAAAATGAAAATTCGTGGGAGTATGTATATATTTCATCTTTCTCTTTCAAGATGGGGTGAAATGTCTGATCTCCAGTTTTACGGTCTAAGAACCAGTTTATTCAAAATTCCTACTACGTTTACATAACCAAGAAAAAAGTCACAGTGGCTTCATCTTAGAGAAAGGGAGCAGAGATAGGACATCAATTAAATCTACACATCAGTATGTCCAAATCTCACCTCCACACCATACAGACCTGAATACATCTTAATTTGTTTTACATCAGAAATTTACCTGAATCTCTACCCCACAGCCTAGATTACAAGTGCCCTGGACTCAATGGCAATATCCTATTTATAATGATATCATCACCTAAAACACAGAAGTCACTTGAGGAACATTATCTCTGCCATATGCCTCTCTCTATAATATTAAATACGTAGTTATTTTAGCACTTGATAAAACAACTTATAAAAAGAATACAGGATATCTTGGGGGACCTGGGTGGCTCAGTTGGTTGAATGCCCGACTTCAGCTCAGGTCATGATCTCAAGGTTCATGAGTTCAAGCCCTGCCTTGGGCACACTGCTGTCAGCGTGGAGCCTGCTTTGGATCCTCTGTCCCCTTCTCTCTCTGCCCCTCCCCTGCTTGCACTCTCTCTCTCTCTCTCTCAAAAATAAATAAGCCTTTTAAAAGAGAATACAGGATATTTTATTATCCAACTAAGCTTACACACAGAGAGGTTTCCTACCTCAAAGTCAAAACCACCATTAACACTTGATCCTGTCCAATTCGATAGCAAATGATAACCCAGACTCTTTCACCAGGGAAAACTGCATGTAGTCTGTCCATCCATCCACCTGTCTGTCCGTCCAACCACCCATTCATCTGTCCATCTATCCAGCCACTTATGCAGTTATTTATCACAAGTATATTTGGTATTATTAGGTACTGGACAATGTGATAGCCATTAGGGATATGATACGAGAAAAAAAGAAATGGATCTCTACCCTCAGAGCCTACAGTCTGGTAGGAAAACAAATACTCATCAAATGAACCAACACCTATGCAGCAGATGCAACATAAGCTGGATACCCAGGACAAATGTTCATCAAACTTTCGCATTAAACAGATTTTCCGGGCTCTGGTCAGGCATCCTGATGATGCACCGCTCTGCTCTCTCGACTCATTCACTCTCTATCCAGCCAGCTACGTGTTTCAACTTCCCTCATTCCCAGTACCAGGGCCCTGACAGCCAGGGTGAAGAGGAGGGACTCTAGCAAAGCACTGGGACCCGGTGCTGACCCTTCTTTGCTGTTATGTCAGCCATGACTTTGATCCTGAGCAGGTGCCCGGGCTCCTCTCCAGTTCTCCTTCCCCTTCTTGAGCCTGGCATGTCAGAGACAGAGGAAGAAATGGCAACTGCTAGAACTGCACTGCAGATGTGGTGTGATAGAAGAACAGTGACCTCACTTTATGAAAGTCGAAAGACAAAAGAGTGTGTGTTTATTAGGTAATCCGTTTGTACACCGAATCTAGGGGGTATCTGTCAAAATCCAAGGTAGAAATACTAGCTGCCATTCGTGGAGTGCTCATACCTGCTCAGCTGCCCTCATCCGATTTCTGGAAGCCCACGACTCTGGCTGTACGGGATAGTCCATGTCGTGGCCACAGTTACTCAAATGCTCTCTCTGTTTGCGTGGGTAAAAGTTTTGTATAAATACATATAACTTCAAAAATAGAAAACCCTCAGGGTGCCTGGGTGGCTCAGTCAGTTAAACGTCCGACTTCAGCTCAGGTCATGATTGGTAGTTCACAAATTTGAGCCCCGCGTCGGACTCTGTGCTGACAGCTCAGAGCCTGGAGCCTGCCTCCGATTCTGTGTCTCCCTCTCTCTCTGCCCCTCTCCCCACTCATGCTCTGCCTTTCTCTCTCTCAAAAATAAATAAACATTTAAGAAAACAGAAAACCCTTCACAGAGGGATCGTTGCTCACTCTTTACCTGTATAGGTCTCCTAAGTCTATTGTACAGCTTAAACACACACACACACACACACACACACACACACACACACACACACACACACAATGGAAATTTAGGATATTTTAGAAGGAAATCACAAAACTATTAGTGACATCCAGAATTTTCAAACAAATATAACAATCAGGTCTCTTCCATGAGATGTTTCTTATAATTTAATCTTGGGGTCAGATGGATTTGACTTTGATTCTTGGATGACCACTACATAATTGTGTAACCTTGGGAAATTACCTTGCTTTTTGTGTGTCTCAACTCCTGCTGTAAAATTAAGATAAAAATCCATATATTTTACATATTTGAAGGCACACTTTATGTTAGTGTCAGGCAGAGTGCGTGGTATGTTTGAGGACCGCAAAAGTTAGCTCGATGCCACAGACCTATGTTATTCGGGAAGACGATGATACTTAAAGCATTCCGACATCTCAGAGAACATAAGCTGATTAATTCATCTTTTACCATGACTTTTAAAGAGCAAAATATAATTTTAAAATATGAACTTTGTATACATCTGCCTTGATCTGATTACATAAGGATTTATCTCTCTTAAATGTGTTGGGATGCTAAAGCTGATTTCATTCTTTACTCTGTGTGATTCTATTTCTCCGAAGTTAGCGGGTAAAGACGTAGGGGAGGTGGCACAGTTTGAACAGACAACAAATGTCTCAGGCTTTTTCTTTTTTTAAGTTTATTTATTTATTTTGAGAGAGTGAGCATGCGGGAGGGGCAGAGAGAGAAGGAGAGAGATAGAATCCCAAGCAGGCTTCACACTGTTAGTGCAGAGCCCAATGCGGGGCTTTGAACTCACAAACAGTGAGATCATGACCTGAGAGGAAAGCAAGAGTTGGACGCTTAACCAACTGAACCACGCAGGTGCTCCATTTTTTTTTTTAATGAGGCAGCACGGTATTGCCAGAAAAAGGCTGGACTAGGGGTCAGAAAACTGGATTAGAACTCTGCATTTTCTATATCCTTTTGGCTCATCGTTCACCATTTCGAAAGCTCTGATCTTTACTTAAAAGAGGATCAAATCACCTGCCTCATAATATGCTGTGTCAAAACACAAAATACAGATGACGTGCCTAGTACACAGCCAGTGCTCAGTATATAGCTACTAAGCTTACGAGAAGATCTTCGTGCACAATCCACGGCAAGTAAATTCTTATCACTGTAAATTTCTCTATGTATAAGTTAGAATATATGTCTTCACGAGAGAAATTTGGTTAAAAGAAGTTTTTGAGCATTTATGACACATATTTTAGTCATAACAAAGAAGGCACTAACACGATTGCAAAAAGGTTTATTCAGGGAAAACATAAATAGACCATGCCTCAGAATAAATAAGAAGAATTTTGGTGCATATTTTCGACTATTAAATTGGTAGGCTGAAAGCAGCTATAATGATTCACTTTCTTATCTTCTAAACCACTCACTCCTGAAGTGAGGAAAAATAAATTGCATTTATCGCTCTCCATGATATGCCCACCTATTTTAACACTTGTTATTATATTGTTTGTACGCTTCTTCTACCAGAACAAGAGCAATTTTGGCAGACCAGCCGTGTCCCGTATGATAGCCACGGATATGAGGGTAGACACCGGAGTCACACAGCTGGGAGTGCCCCCGGGTATACAAGTCACCCATCATGTGGGCTTTGGCAAGTTATTGAAGCCATCCGAACTCCCTTCAATTGATCGGTAAGCAGGGAGGCAGATATTCACTTTAAGCTTACAAAGTTGTTATGCGGCTACTGCACAGTTGGAACTAAGCCTGGCACATGACGGGCAAATTGGTAAGAGTTAGCTAGTAGATCATCTCAAAATGCTCAGGAATGTAGGTCCTCGGTGAATGTTGAATGGATGAATAAATGAATAATGAATAAGTGAATGACAGATAGATCTTTCTCAGTCTGAAAGAAGATCAGGACTTCACATTTGAGATGGTTATGTGCCCAATGCTGTCTCATCAGGGGCCTTGGTAGTTCACTTTTCAGAACAGGTGAGTATCCTGCAAATAAGGTCAGGTATTTTCCACCTGTGATCTTCTAGGATTCTGAGAGGGCATGAGGATTCTTTGTTTGAATTCATGCTGCGCGTGTCTAAAAAACACACAATGTCTGAGCAATTGTCTTTATCAATAGGTTGACCTGGGCTTTAGGCCAAATACTCATAGGAAAGATTACACTGAAAACAAATATTTCCAGGAAAGTGATTCTGTAAACTCATATTGAGTGTTGCTTTTGCCCTTCTCTCAGGGCACTTCAATACTCAAAGAGAGAGCCCTTTCTCAAAACGGATTGCTTGGATATTTTCAATTTCATAAATGCTTTCATTCCCTCTGGCAACAGCAAAATGAACAAGCACACAGTATGGGGAGGAGAGGCAGCTCCATAAAAACTGCTCTGAGCGTGTGGGCAGCGGCCTCCCCCAGACCCGGGAAATGTCTCGTCAGCAGGTTCAGCCTTTCCCCTGCCGAAGCTGAGCAAGCTGGGTAAGCGCTGTTGAAACGTTGGGAGCTGTGATCTTGTGTGAAGAGGTCAAGGGAGCAGACCTGAACGCTGTTTCAAGGACTAAGCTTTGCCATGGGGAGAACCCAGCAAGTGGCACTTCATACCAAAACCCTCCATTCCATGCTGGGATACAGATACCTGAAGTCAATCTGGCATAAACATAATGCCAGTATCAGCCTACAAGAGAAGGAAAGGGTGCTGCAAACTTCTCACCGTCCATATATGTTTGGGTTTATAGTGTAAGTGGCTGGGCAAGATTAAAGAATATTAATATTGGGCAGAATCAACTTCTTCTTTTAGAAGAATCCTCTAGCTGTATGACAGAGGAAAGTAAGCTGAAAACTGCAGGCAAGGAGTACAAAAGACTACTGCTGGGATTGTCCAGACAAGATTTAACAGTTAAGAGAGTGTGCGTGTTTGGGGCATAGATGTAGCAAATATTTCAGCAGTATGCCAATGTACAGGACTTATTCATTTGATGTAGAAGTTTAGGAGAGTAGGAGGTGATTACTAGATGTAACTTATCCTTTCTACATCCCTCCTACCCTTCGTTTCTCTCTCTATCCATTCTTTTTAATATAAACTTACAAAAAAAAAAATCCTATATACCAGATACAGTAGGTGTTGGATTGGAATTTCCAAAGATGGTCTCCCCATTATATTCCAACCCACATGTTCTTTCTATAAAATGTTGTTGACATGACTTCATTAAGCAATCGTATTGCCTCCTCTTGAATATGGCCATGGGCCAGCCTTTGAATCTATAATCTAATGAGCATTATGTGATGGGAGTGACTCTGTGTCACATTTAAGATTATGCCATAAAAGTTGATACAGTGAATGCCTCACCCATTCCATTCTCTTTCAGGGAAACAGCCCTTAAAACCCAGTCATGACATTTTGAGGAAGCCCAAACCACATGGAGAGGTCATGTGTAGATGTTCTTGCCAACAGTCCAATCTCAAATCTCAACTAATAACATCATCTTGTAGGACATGTCAGTGAGTGAGGCTTCATATGACACCAGCCTGTGGGTCACCCTGGAAGATGCTGAGACAAGCAGAGAGGAGCTATCCTCACCAAACCTTACCCCACGTATAGACCTCTGAGTAAAATGCACTCTGTCATTGTTTGAAACAATGATGTTTTGAGGGAATATATTAGGAGTTATAGAAACATTCCATGATATTATGAGATTGAAAAGTTAAATAATACTAATTCTTTCTTCCCAGTAAGATATTCTCATAAGTACCTAATATTATTAAAATCAGTTTAGTGTAAAGGGAAGCATGTTCAAGGTCAGATGGAAATGTAACAGAAAGATAACTTACTAAGTGATCAACACCATTTCTTTTCTTTAAGTTTATTTATTTATTTATTTATTTATTTATTTATTTATTTATTTGTTTATTTAGAGAACATGAGTGGGAGAGGGTCAGAGAGAGAGAGGGAGAGAGAGAATCCCACAAAGTCTCTACACCATCAGCACAGAGCTCCATGTGGGGCCTGATCCCCTGAATCATGAGATCATGACCTGAGCCAAAATCAAGAGTTGGACACTTAACTGACTGAGCCAGCCAGGCGCCCCATCATCACCTACTTCTGATGCTCACTGCTTACCTGTAAGCACATCCCAAAACCTGGTACCTGTCATACCTGATGCCTACCACGGTATGTCCTGAAAACCTTACACCACATGCTGGTAAACATGACCATCTGTAATAAGGAGCCAGCATCGATGAGCTGTCTTCATAAAGGAGAAAGGAAAGGAATTGCCCCTCTATTTATAAATTGTTTGGAAGATACCTTAAGATTTCACCTCTTAGGCCCATGTGTATTTGAAGTAGGCACCTTTGGATATGCCTTGTTGCCTGAAGTTCTGTCAATAGCTGATTTTAAGAATCCATCTTTGCTGGTATTTATGGTATTTATGGAGAATCTATATGCCATACTTGGCCATTCTGATGTGTGAGTGAGCAGATGCCATTGGCAGGAGAGTTCGCAAATTCTGTGGAAACTATAAAATGAATTTCAACATACTGCCAGATTTTCTGGGTCCAGGTGCCATAGGTATATATGCAACTTTGCCACTGAGATGTTAGCCTTTGGGTTCATTGCCTTGGCCACTGTTTAGGTGACACATGTTGGACAACTAGCATTTGCGCAGCAATGGCAAGTTAGGGTTCCACTTCCATGAGTAAGCGGATTTCTTGTCCCAGCAACTGACATTTAGTTTCAAAAGTAACAAACTCCTTGGTTTAAGTAGCAGGTGGTTAGGATGATTATCTTTGCTGTGCATGAGCCCATAAAAACGATACTACTTGGTCTGAGGTGGGAGATTGCATGGACATTAAGATCTGAACCTAATCTTTCCATAGCCTGAGAGACTAAAAACAGGATATTGGTACTCTTGAGCAGAGAAAGTCCAAGGGCCTCAAAATGGACAAACATACTCATTCTGATCGTCACTAATTCAGGATTACAAGTAGTTTTGTGGAGTGGTCCAATGCATAGATTTTGTTCAGATGAACCTGGATTCAAGTTCATACTTACTCATTTATTTTATTTAATCTCTAAAGGGGTCATTTGATGCATTTAAAGTGTTTATCACAATGCCAGGCAGGTAATGAGCACCCAGTAAATGAGAGATGATATGATAACAATGTCAATGGCCATGAGGACATTATGAGAATGTGGTTAATATTGTTGTCACTATTATCTGGGATGCTGGTCACTAGATGTGACATCACATTCAGGTCCGATGTCAGATGAAGGATCTATATGGGAGATGGATTTAGGAGTCATGGTCATGTAGTATGCAGTTAGAATCATGGGAGTAGGAGATCCAGAGATTAAAAGAAAGAGAGACCCAGAGAAAACCCTAAGGGCACAATATATGAGGTAGAGTAGAAGAGGAAGACCCAGAAGAGTTCAGTACGTAGGAAGAGACAAATAAGGGTCAAGAACCATGGGAAATGAAAAGGAGAGTGTTTCACAGAGAATCTTAAAAAGAAGCAAGTGAATAAGACCATATTTATTATTGGTCCATTCCACTGTATCCCATTCCATATTTTCAGTGTGTCTGGGAACCTCTGCGTTGTAAGCGGAATATTTAGCCTGGCTAATAACAAACGTAAAGCAAGCAATTAATCCTTAATATACTGGAAAGGAGCAGGTTCCCAATAGGTAGATATTTCCTTAGATGAGTGGTAGAACAGTCAATCTTTGTTGTAAGTCAGCAGCGTGTTAGAATTATTTATCTTGGGATGGATTCTTATGACTCCTGCTGTTTCCCTCCTTATATCTAGTAACTGTCACCCTGCGTGACTAGGTGGGTCTATTCCAGCTTGAGGAAGGATTTGATTCAAAGGGAAGTAGGGGTCCATTTTCAAAAAGAGGTGGCTCCTAACAAAGCCCTGTAGGGGGTTTCTACCTCTGCATCTTCTGAGAGAAAACCACAAGATGCCACCCTCCTTCATTTTTGTTCAGAAGGCAATCTTCTGCGTACTATTAGAGATATTCTAATTAGCATGCCTAATTACAAGGCCCTATGAATCCCTTTGAAAGAAAAAAAAAAGGAAGAAAGTCTTTTCTACAGTATAGGCAAAAAGAAAGACAAATTGACAATCAATTCCTGGGCGAGGGGGAGATAAACCTACCAGTTGGATTGAAATGGGGTGATTCCAGATTTCAGTTCCGAGTGTAAAGGTGGATGGTCAGAATTGGATACACTAAGACTTTTCACTGCAACCTCTTCTCACAAAGATAGGTAGTTGGGACAGAAAATAAAGTAAGTATGGTTAGAGTTATATTAAAATACTCTATTAAAAGCTGGCTTCTCGCCTAGGATCTACCTTCAGTCAGTTAGATGGTCACTTACAGGTCACTTGCCTCGTCTCTAGGCTTGAGTTTGTCTCCTTAGAGGAGGGAATATACTAGTCCAGAAGCTACTGATGTTACTACTACTTGGGTCTCTTTGTATTCTTCTTCTATAAATTAGGCTTGTGATAATTTCAATTAAGCCTTGAACGATTCCAATGCATGAGAGGGAGCTTGGTGTGGTGATCAAATGATGGCTTCACAGAACTTTGATTTTACCTATGCAAGGCTCAACGTGTAGAGAGGCTGGTCTCTGGGCTTGCTGGCTCTGCCTCATGCTGCCTATGTGAGGTCTGTGCCTCAGTTTCCTCATATGAAAATGGAAGTGATAATATTGTTGTCTTTCTCATAATGCCATGAGGTGGAAAGAAATTGATATGTTTTTTTTAATCTTTTTTAAATGTTTATTTACTTTTGAGAGACGGCAACAGAACACGAGCAGGGGAGGGGCAGAGAGAGAGGGAGACACAGAATCTGAAGCAGACTCCGGGCTCCGAGCTGTCAGCAGAGCCCGACGTGGGGCTCGAACCCAGGAACCGTGAGATCACGACCTGAGTCGGAGTCGGACGCTTAACTGACTGAGCCCCCAGGCGCCCCTGAAATTGATCTTTTTTGAAGAACACCAGAACTGTGTCCAGAATATGAATGAATGTGTCAGATAAAACTAAGACTTAAGCTCCACAAACTCATCATTACATGACCTTAAGTTGGGCACTATTGCCAAGAAGTTTACGCACAAAGCACTTCAGCTATGTTTCTTCACCTCTCTCTGCTTCAAGTCTCCATACGCCCTGCTAGTTGCCATCCTTAACCTTATGCCTAAACAAATGCAAACCATCCACAGTTTGATCCAATGGAATTTCCCTTGAATTTACTTATTTAACTCCGTTTGCCTCTCAGATAAAAGTAACATGTGTTTCCTCTCTTCTGTATCATGGAGCCAACAGTGATAAATCCTCATGAGACACATGTTCCGACTTTTTTCTCTGCAAATCACTTACCTGTGTCTCAACTATTCCTTCTCTAACTCCTTTAAGGACCCTGATACCACTGCAAAACCTGATACATCTGCTTTTTACATGTATTCGACACCCTTTCTCAAACGCCTCTTCAAAAATGACCCTTCCCTTCTCAGGAGGCCTGTATCTGTGTCCATCTCACTGAGATTTCACGAGCAAAAGAATGTTTACTATTGATTCTCTACTCCTCCCTTGATGTGTCCACAAGGATAAGCGACAGAGACGATTTGGGTTCATTCAGTATTCAGTCAATAAACAAATGTTTACTGAGCTCTACGTGTTGGGGGAAATAACAATATAAATATGTATTATGTTCTCCCATTTTCATATAAATGATAGAAAATTAAGCACATGGTTTCTGTACATTATTTTTTCCCATTATTTTACGTCTTAATGATATTTCCTTATCAGTCCTTAAAAAGCTTGTGATGGTTTTAAAATACGTCTGTCGATATATCATACTCCTGCCATCGAAAGGTGAGTCATATTACCTTCCACACGACTCTAGGCAAGACTCAGAAATAGAAAGTGATGGAACCGACATCCCATCACTTCTGAGGCTGGGTCTTACATGATCTTAAAAGGTCACAGCCTTCACTGGCGTGCCCTGGATTTTCCTTCTCAAAACCCAGCTCTCATGTTATGAGCAAGCCTAGAGGAGGCCACTTGAAGGTGTTCTGGTTGAGGGTCCTAGTTAAGGTCCAAGCAGGCAGCTGGCATCCTTCAGAGGACTCCAAACCCATTGTTCCAGAGACCCAGAGGATTTAACACAGAGCAGAAAGGAGCAATCTCTGCATTGTAGAGCAGAGGTCTAAACAAGACTGCTCTGGCTTTAAGCAGCTATCATATGGTGGGGCTTTGCTGCACAGTAGACAACCGGAGCATCTGTGGAGCCATTTTAATTCCATTCCCTTTCCTTGATTTACACTCCATATCTGCTCTCTCAGGATCCAACTTCCACCACCAACAGAGCCCATCTCCTAATTATCTTTTTTTCTTTAAGTTTTTTAATGTTGATTTATTTTCAAGAGAGAGACAGAGCATGAGCAGGGGTGGGGCAGAGAGACAGAGAGGGAGACACAGAATCGGAAGCAGGCTCCAAGCTCTGAGCTGTCAGCCCAGAGCCCGACGTGGGACCCAAACCCCTGAACGGAGATATCATGATGTGAGCTGAAGTCAGATGTTTAACTGACTGAGCCACCCAGGTGCCCCAGACCATCTCCTCATTATCTTAAATATTTTCACCTCAAGGTTTTACTTCATTTGGGTCAGTGGTGGTTTATCTGTAATAACAGTGATAGGGGTCTTACAAGGTCACACAGCTTTCCCCTGGTACTCTGTGGAATGCAGCCCTTCCCAATAGAACTTTGGCTCTGAGTAATTCCTCTCTTGAAGTCTTTGGCAAGGACTCTCGTTCTGCCATTTAATGCCAAGAATACTGTGCTTAGAGTCAGAAGAACCTTCTGTGCATCACGTCTACCTACCTACTATGCCCTTCAGAGTTTGATATTTCTACACCTCAATTTCTCAATTACTAGAATGCTATTAAGTTAATTTACACTAAAATGTTTTCGAGAGTTTATATAAAGGTGATTTGAAAGGTCAAAAGTGCTACACAAATTTTATACATTAATATTATTGTTAGACACTTGTCTTTTTTAAAGTTTATTTATTTATTTTGAGAGAGAGAGAGAGAGAGACAGCACAAGCAGGGGGAGGGACAGAGAGAAAGGGAGAGAATCTCAGTGTGGGCCTTGAACTCACAAACTGGGGGTTCATGACCTGAGCTGAAATCAAGAGTGAGACGCTTAACCAACTGAACCACCTAGGTGCCCCTAGACACTTGTCTTAATAGCAGGTTAGCCGTATCAAGGGGACAATTTAAGGCCATTGATTGATAAATTCATTAAACAGAGATTCCAAAGTGGCCACTGTATTTTTATTGTCCCAATCCAATGTGATAAATGTTACAGGTGCAGATCAACTCATGGAAATAAAGTTTAGCCTATATTAATATGCTTGCACATTTTCCTGGTGCCTTTGAAAATAGATTTCTATTTTGATTTTGAAACAGGTGTTTTGGAATATATTTTGAAATAAGTTGAACAATGCTTATTCATGAGGAGTTTTGCATCATACGACAGCTGAAGTTAATATTGACCACGCTGAATTTCCATACCAGTCCCAAGGATTTGAAAGCAACAGGGATCCTGAAGGTGTCAGTAATTTAGTTATTATCATTAGCACAAGACTCTATGGGACATTTTAATTGCAAATCATAATGACAGAACATTTATAACACTGTTCATTAATACATTATTTAATGCAAACCTATGAAAAATTTAATTGCTGTTAAATGAAGTGTACCAGATAACATTCCAAGAGATTCAATTTGTAATAAAAATAGGGTTGCTTAGTGTTTGATGCTATGGGGTTGTCTGGGGGGGGTATGATTGAGAGGAGGATTTTTTGAATATGAAAATCCTTTTAGTACCTACTAGTTTGAGCCATTTTTATCATAAAAAATAATGTTACCATGGCATAGTTATACAAATACAGTTTTTAGAGGACAATCCCACCACTATTAATTAGCTACATGCAATTGGGCAGATGATTTAACCTGCTTGAGCTAAGTTTCCTCATCTATAAAATTGAGTAGTCATTTAATACCCACCTGTAGCAGACAATGCTAATTGCTCACATAAAACTCTCTTATCCCTGTAATGGTCTCCATGGCTCTATGATCTTGGAATAGTGAACAATTGTCAAATCTCAGGCAGACATAACACAACAAAGATGTACTTCTTTTTTTTAATGTTTATTTGCTTATTGAGAAAGAGAGCATGAGCAGGAAAGGGGCAGAGACAGAGAGAGAAAGAGAGAGAATCCTAAGCAGGCTCCGCACTGTCAGTGCAGAGCCCAACGTGGGGCTCAGCTTCATTAACTGTGAGATCATGACCTGAGCCAAAATCAAGAGTTGGACGCTTAACCAACTGAGCTACCCAGGTGCCCCAACAAAGATGTGCTTCTTGCTAAAGCTTATCATTCATTAGAAAACGACCAGATCTTTGTTCTCAGGCCAGCGGTACCCTTGTTCTCCAACCAAGGAGAAAGCACAGTTTGGAATACTGGTAACTGTTAGGACAGAGAGAAAGAGAGGAAAACAAAGTAGATACTTATTAAAGCTTCCCCTGGGGGGTGACCACACATCACTTTTGGCCACATTTCCCTGGGCAAAACAAGTCATAACACTTGAGATCAGTGGGGCAGAAAAATTTGCATTCATGACTACCTATCTTGGAATGTACCTTTTGATTCCACTAACACCCTTCTGTTTCACCAACAGATTCCCATTTCCGTGCAACAGAAAGAACTAGGCTCAGCTAAAATCAAGGGTTCCCTTACTGCTAAAGGTGGCCACGTGCTTCCTGTCTCTGTTGTTGGAGAGGAGGTGCATTGTTCTCCCTCACAGCTGATTTGACCCTTTGATTTTAATGAAGAGAGCCACTGATAGCATCCCTGTTTCCCTTTGGAATAACTGTACCTTGAGTTCATGAGGGGTCAAACAGGTTGTTATATCCTCACCATAGACGGTAACAAGTAAATTGCTCTGCGTAACAAGTAAATTGCTCTGCAGCAGCTGAATTCTCTCCTCTCATTCTTTTTTTTTTTTCAACGTGTATTTACTTTTTGGGACAGAGAGAGACAGAGCATGAACGGGGGAGGGGCAGAGAGAGAGGGAGACACAGAATCGGAAACAGGCTCCAGGTTCTGAGCCATCAGCCCAGAGCCCGACGCGGGGCTCGAACTCACGGACCGCGAGATCGTGACCTGGCTGAAGTCGGACGCTTAACCGACTGCACCACCCAGGCGCCCCTCTCCTCTCATTCTTGAAGTACTGTTGAAGTTAAATATCAGTGAACAATCAAAATCAATGGAGATTTTGTGCTCATCAATATGGCAGATTAACCAATGGTGGAAGCCATCCCTATAAAATCTCCAACCTCTGGATAACTATCAAAATATTCTGAACACATAGATGAGACTGCAAGAAAACAATATAAAACTCAAATGGAAGAAATGAAGAGATAATTGACAACCAGAGTGTTGGTGCTATGATCAGTGAAAAGCAGCCCTCAGGTGAGGGGTGGGGGGGGGGGGGACTGGGCCAGTAGTAGTTAGCTGTTACTGGGTTCCAACTTGCACATAGCATCCAGTGAAAGCCGTGGGCTGATCAAAACAGGACCTGATGCCACCCCACTAAGCCATCTCCAAAAGAGTTTGGAGATGTTCTACCATTTCCCATGGGCAGCACAGAAGCTTATGCTTCTGATGCTTTGACAAGGGTAAAGGAGGGATCTTCAGTGAGGAAAAAGTAGCTCTAAACCTACACCAGGAAGACACTGATTGAAAGAAAGCTGGTGATTAAGAAAATATTTCCATTCACAATTGCATCAAAAAGAATAAAATACTTAGGGATATACTGAACAAAAGAAATGTGAGGATTGTACCCTAAAACCATAAAGTTTTTTTCCGAGTTTTTATTTTAATTCCAGTTAGTTAACATATCGTGTAATACTAGTTTTGGGAGTAGAATTTAGCAATTAATCACTTACATACAACACTCAGTGCTCTTCACAAGTGCCATTACCCATCTAGACCATCCCCTGCCCACCGCCCCTCCAGCAACCCTCAGTTCTCTGCAGTTAAACATTTTGAAAAAAAAAATGAAAGAAAGAAGATCAAAATAAATAAAAAAGACAACCATATTCATAGACATGAAGACTTAACAGTGTTAAGATAACAGTGTTCTCCACATCTATCAACAAACCCAACTCCGTCAGAACCCCAATCGGCTGTTTTTGCCAAAACTGAAAAGCTGACCCTAAAATTCACATGGAAATGGAAAGCAGCAAAATAGCTAAGACAATTCTGGAAAGGAAGCACACATTTGCAAGACTTACACTTCTTATTTCAAAACCTATTGCAAAAGTACAGTAATCAAGAAACACTGACATAAAGGTGGACATGCTTCATCCTCATTCTTCACCTTCAGTTAACCTTCAACAAAGATGTAAGGCTAGTTTAATGGGGGAAAGTGCTTGGATAAATGGATACACACATGCATTGATTAGTTTGGACCCCTTTCTAATGCCATATACAGATTTGACTCAAAATGGTACAGATATCTAAATCTTTCAAAGCTCTGCAAGAAGACGTATGAGTAGATCTTTGTGACTCCACATGAGCCAATGATTTCATGGATGTGCCAACATAAATATAAGCCCTGTAAGCAATTTAAACAAGAACAAGAAGAACGAGAAATAGGAGGGAGAAGGGGAAGTTCACAAATGGTAGAAGAAAGTATTACTAGACAGTATATTACAAGTAAAGAAATACGTAAGTGCACTTATGTCACAAATAAGTGGAAAGAGAATTCAGATTTCTGGGAGATATTTGAGGTGAATATAATAAAAATATTTGGATAATGAATCAATTACCTACAAATCAACAAGAAATCATATTGCTACTTTATGGAGAATATAAAAAGAAGTGACAGATGAAAAAAAAGTTTAATGTTACTTATAATTAGGGAAATGCAAATGAACTAAACAGTGAGAAGCCAGTTCATGTCAATCAGTTGGCAAGATTTAAAGAGCCCAATAATACCCAAGAATTCTTCATCACCTTCATTGTTGTCAAACTGGCTCAACACACTATTTATTCTTCCTTGCCTTCCTAATTGGGATTTTCTTCCATCTTTGCCCTCCTAGAAACTCTCAGTATAGCAGCCAGATGTCAAATATGATCGTATCATCCAGTATTTAAAATCCTGAAGTGGATCCCTATCCCATTCAGATGAATACCAAAGTCTTTATGATAGTCAGCAGGACCCCAAAGAACACTCCTATCATTCTTTTGCTCTCCTTTCCAACTACTCCGTCTCATAGCCACGCTGGCCTCCCTACTTCCTCAAAAACAAACAGACAAAAAACTAGGAATACTTTCACTTCAGTTAATTGGCCCTCTGTCTAGCAAGTTTTAGATAATGAGCGTGCTTGTTCCCACATTTCTGTGCAGTCAACAGGTCTTTGCTTGCATGTCCCTTCCTAAGTGAGAGCTTCCTTTAACTGTTAATTTAAAAATGCAATATCGTCCTCCCTCTGACACTGTCTATTGCTTTGTTTTTCCTTGTTTTTCTCCATAACTGTGGAGCAGAGTACTGTGCACTGCTTGTCAGTCCCAAGGGAGGATTCCAAACACCCCCCCACCCATTGCATTTAGGTATAAGAGTCTCCAAGGAGAACACAGCATGGCCAACCACCGGATGGACCCACCTACATAAAGTAGAGATGGAGGAAGACCAGCCCCAATAGCGACCATTGGTCCCCCATGGCCAGTGGCCCTCTCCAGGCCGCAGTGGAAGGGCAAACTACCCATGCATAGGCCTGTCCTGCCACAGTAGAAGGAACCCTGTCCTTTCCCTGCAGAGGACAGATACAGCAGGGCATTGTCTGGGTGCCACATAGCACACACACTTTAAGCAGAGAAAAAAGAGTACTAATTGTCCTACAATGAGCACAGATATTCCCACACAAGGTAAGGTGATAACCCCTCACAGACTGTGTGGGCTCTTTATCGGTAGGTAAGGAAGTGTTCCAGGTCCAAGGTCCATTCCTATATTGCCAAGAGGGGCTCAGAGATGGTGTATGAGGCAACCTTTACCCAACAAATAACACAACCTTCTAAGACAAACAAAAAACTTGTGTTTATAATTATTGGTTATTATATGTATTGCCTCATCAATGTATAGGTTGTCTAAGGACACACATTTCTATCTCTTACGTTTACTATTGCTTCTGAAAATGTTGAAGAGTTCTTCACTTACAGCATGTGCTCAATAAACATTTAATGACTTGCTCTGAATTGCCAAATATCAATAAGAACATAGAAAAATAAGAGAGCTCAGTTACACTGCTAATAGGTCTATTAGTTATAACAACCCCTGTGAAGCACAATTTGGTAAAGCCTGGTGAAGTCAAAGTGGGTGTACTCAATAGCTTAGTAATTATCTCCCAGAGGGAAAATTATGAATAAAGATAGAGCAAGACTGTTGCAGCAAAGAAAAAAAGGGCAAATGACTTACCTTTTTCTTCACCAAGGAATTATATAAATAGATTTATTCAATGAAACACTAGGAAGATACCAGAAATGAATAAATTAGACCAAGAAAAATAGACACAGGAAATTAAAAAAAAATATTATTAGATGGGAAATGCCAGTTGGAAAATATACACACAGTATGGTAACATTTATATAAATGTTAAAACAATATAAAATATATGTCATTCATTTATATTTAGGTATATTAATATACACAAAATACAAAGCATGAATGGAGAAGCAATAGGCCAACTTTAAGATACAGATTACGCTTAGGAAAGAATAGAGGGTGAGGCCTTATTACTGTCTAAACTACTTTCTAATAAAATATATTTAAAGTAAAAAGGGTCAAGGTATTAAAGTTAACTCTGGCACATAGGTGAGTATCTCTTTTGTTATTTTGTACGCTTTTCTATGAGTTTGGGATACTTTGTAAAAAACATTTAAAAAAATTAAAATTCAAACATGGCGGGGACCAATGAATCCCAATGGTAATCACCCAATAGTACTGTTTTATCATTTTCTGTTCCTGTTCCCCAGATCCCAGAAGTACCTTTCCTGTTAATCTTTTTAAGCCTGATTCTTTAGCTTGCCTTATGTTTTTACAAGCTTTTACATTTTTTTCCCTATAATTTGCTAAATTTAGCAAGATTTGGTTTCGGTTCTATATAATTCAAAATCCCCAACAAGTACAGTAACTAACATCCTAGAGATACATGCAAGGACATTAGGGGAGACCTAATGAAACAAAGAAAAATCAAGATCATTTCTCAATCAAGCAGTGAAGAGTTGATGGCCCCTCCAACATTTATTATCTGTGCAACACTGGGAAACCCACTTCCTGTCTGACTATCAGATTTTTCACATGTAAAATATAAAGGTACATCATGCCTGCATTATACGGTTAAAATAGTCCATCAATCATCTATTTAAAGCAACTTACACATAGGAAGCATTCAATCAGCAGTTATTTTCTCGCTTGATAAATAAAGAGGAAAATCATAATTAAAAGTTATCAGTTATCTGGCTTATCCAGTTTGGCCCCATTGAAAAGAGCAGGTATTAATCTCTACACTCCACTGGGGACACATTTGACACAGGTCTCTTTCCCTGGCAGACTTGGTTATTGAAGAAGCCATTTGTTAAATTTACATTTGCTATCCATCTGTGTTGGCGTCTCTACGGCATGTCCCTTTAAGTGTCTGTGGAGTGGTCCTTGACATTTACAAAAAAGCTACCGGAGAGAAGTACAAAGGCAGTCAACATGTGCCAGACCAGCTCTCTAAAGAAAGAGTTAATGAACTCACTGTTCCCAGAGGAGCTTGAGGGGGTGTGAAGAGGGGAGTGTAAACAGCATTCAATTGCTTTCCTCAAAATTGTCAAGGACATTCATCAGTAATAACAAGAGGGTTTGAGACAGGGGAGCTTGGCCTTGTAGTTTTTTTTTTTTCTTTTGCAAACTTAACAGATAATTAAAGAAGACTTGATATAACAGAGACATACCAGACTTGGAGTGAGAAAATATGTTTTGTAGACTTAAAACTTTCAAATCCAGCTCTTCAACAGAGATATGCTTATCTCAACTAGTTCTCTAAAATGCAGGAGATAGTCATTAACTTACAAGGTAGAACAAATGAACATACGATCAGATGGAGGTGAAAGAACTTTAAGGGAAACATGACTCCAGATAAACATTAATATTTGATTCTTGATCTGGAGGAATAGAAATTAAGAAGCTTTCTATAAAGGATGAGGGGTGGGGGAAGCACCTCTAAAAGAAGGGAAACAAAGTAATGATTCTCCACCTGGAGAATCTCCCAGACCACAATACAGGCAGAAGAATACCAGGAAGAACAAAGTGATCTTGCTGAATTGAAAAGGCAGAAATTGGATACAGGAAGTAGGAGATGACTAAAAAGTGCCAGAAAGAAGGAAGCTACACAAACAGGTGCTGATAATAGCATGGAGTTATACTCTTGAGTCTGTTGATGAAAATTAAGCTACACATAGATAAAGATCTGCAAACCAAATGATTCCGAGTGATGTAGGGCTGGGAGACATGTGAATTCCGGCCAGGCAGAAAAGAAGAGTCCTTGCTGAATATCAGCATACTCACTAGGACTCAGGAAGGGTCATTTTTCAGTGTTAGGGATAAAGCAGACACAGAGTAAAACTACACTGAACTCCCTCTTACAAACTTTAAAACAACCTCAAAAGGATTGAACTGATCCACAATGAACTAACCTTGCTGACAGAAAAAAGTCCAACATACTACAAAGAAAAACAAACAAACAGCAACAACAAAAAAATCTGGCATTAAAAAAAAGTGTACAATTCCAAATGTCTGTAATCAAAACAAATTACTTCACATGTAAAGTAGGAAAAAAGTAATTCATAAATAGAAAATATATCAGTAAATAGAAATAGACCCAAAGATGACAGAGATGATAGGTTTAATAGGCAAGGATTTGGGTGACATCCATTATGATTAGATTTAATCACATAAAAGTAAATAAACACATAAACAAGATCAATCAAAAGCTATAAAAAGAACAAAGTTGAATTTCTAGTTTTGAAAAATACAATATTTTAATGTTAAAAGTAATCAGCTGGGATTGTCAACAGATTAGACACTGCAGAAGAAAATACCAATGAACTTGAAGATAGAATAAAAGAAAGTATCCGAATTAAAGAACCAAAGAAAATATAAAATAGTCTAATATAGGTATAACTGGGATACCTAAAGAGAAAAAAAGGTGGAGAACAGAAAAAAAATTAAAGAAATAAGTGAAAAAGATTGATGAAAACTATCTACAGATTCACGAAGTTCAGTGAAACTTAAGAACAAAGCAAACCAAACCAAGTTAATCATAATGACATTGCTAAAATCAGTGTGAAGAGATCTTAAAACTAAGCTAAGGGAAAAAATGGGCTTGATGAAGCACCTTGCCATGTTACATACTTCCTGTGGAGAGAGACAGATGGCAGCAATCTGCAGGCTGCCTCTGGAACATTAGGACAGGCAACAGCCAACACCCAGTAAGAAACCTGGGCACTCCATCTAACACCTGAGAGAAAATGAATCCTATCATCAATCTGAATGAACTTGGAAGGAGATTCTTCCAATCTTCCCCAGTCAAGCTCCAGATGAGAATGGGCTGTACATAACACCTTGAGAGTGGCCCTATGGGACCCTGAACAGAGATCCCGATTAAGCCATCCCAAGACTCCTGACACAGAGAAACTAAGAAATAATAAATGGGCATTATTAAAACCACTAAGTTTGTTGTAACTTATAACGTGTATAGAAATATAATATCCCTGACACTTGCTACATTAAGAGGAATCGTTAGAATATAGGAAAACAATTATTTTCTTCTTTCTATCAAGCTTGGCATTCAAGACTATTTTTCACAGTGATGTTTGAAGAAAGTCCCTTTGGGTGGGAACTTGTTCATTGATATTTTTGTCTATGTGGTACCCACTTTTATTAAGATAATAAGAATCACAACTTGCCTTAATGGATATACAGGCTTCAGGGGAACATAACATACAGTGGAATAAGCAATCTACAGGTTTCTCCGTACACAATGATTTCCCCTAATATACTTCCGAAACATTAGGTATTATTATTACTGTTATTGTTGCCTCTATTGAGGCAACATTTGAGGAAAGAGATGGGTGCCAATTTTTCTGGTATACAATCACCTGTGCAACCAAAATTGATCTTCTTTTATATTCAAGCAGAAATGCATTTTATAAGAAGCTTGTATATCTTCATTTGCCCTGGGGAAAGTTAAATAGCTAAATCCTTTGTAATGTTTCTCTATACATAATGAGATTATTAAGCAGCCCAGGCGGTCTCTAACCTAGAAGAAATTCCCAGATGATAAGACTAAACTTTCTATTGCTCATTTTGAGTAAGTCATCTCTAATCAGTCACTGAATGAATAGACTTATAATGAGTTCCTACTCTGGGTCAGTTATTCTGTTATTAGAGGCACAACGATGCTCAAAATACCACCTCCATCCTCAGGGTGCTTAAAGAAGTCTGGGCTGAAAAAATATAGAGATGGAACACTTCTTGGCTGGGAAACATCAAATCATAGGAGAATCAAAATCGCCTGTTAAAATCAAGAAGGATGGAAACGCAATTACTGAGTCATCCCTGTGCACCTGAAACCCTCCAGGGAGGTTTTCAACACCATCTGATTATCGTGACACATTTTATTAGTCAAGGCAACAGAGGCTCAAAGAATTGAAGTGACTTTCCCAAAGTTACATGCCTTGTAATGCACAGACTCGGGGTTAGTTCTTAGATTTTCCAGCCCCCAAATTCAATGGCTTTTCATGTAACCACAATACTAAGATTCTAGTCTCAGGGATAACAGTAATCCAATTTCATGACTTTCAGTAGTCTTTTGTGCAGTTTTTCCATGTAATTTTGCCCTTTGAACATCAAGTGACTTTTCAAAGGTAGATCCAGTATTCACAAATTATACCATTCCTTTTAAATACCCCTGCCATGAGAGATCCCTAATTCCTAATAACGAATGTTCTTTTAAGTAGTTCAAGTGATTACATCTACTCTGATTAAGAATATTACTTTCTCAATTTTTTTTCCATGGGGGAAGACATTTTTCGGTATTTTTAGCACATGTTAAGTATCTACAATTCCCCTCTTGGTTTGGTGGGAAAATATGGGTACTGTGGATGGGAGGGTGATGTTATTCTACTGGCACAATTCTGGAAAAGCACTCTGTCACTCGAATTCAGAGGCACCTGACAGGGTAGTAACAGAATCCTGTGCAGTGCTAGTGAAAACAGTTCATGGTGGCTGAGTACCAAGAGTGCCATGGGCAGGTAACAACAGCCCATGTTGGCCAATGACAAATTAAAAAAAAAAAATGAATCTGAACTTGGGTAAGGAGACATTTTCTTTGGGACAAAAATCAAACAAACAAAAAACTACTTTAATCAGGAGAGGGGGTCTATTGCAACACGAAGAATATGTGAACCATAAGATCCATAAGCATCTCACAGTTCAAGCAGAAATGAGTTTTCTTTCATGGGGAGGATCAAATAAGGCTAGGAAGAAAAAAACAGGTGCAGGGGAATCTGATGAGCAGGTGGCACGATCGGAGAGTTGAGCAAGAAATATCTCTGTCGGCAGTCGACTTTGTGGAGGGGCTATCCAAAGGAAGTTGTTCCATCCTTCAATGCCTATTTAAAGTTCCAATATTTGTTTAAGCTTAACAATGGGTCAAAGTTCAGGCGCCCTGTAGAAGGACAGAAGCCTGGCTAATGTCTGGTCAAGTCAAAGTGGGGGACATTTTGCCCAGACTGGTCAGTGTGGACAAACAGTTCAGGTAATTATTGATGCCACAAGAGAGAATTCGCAGTGCCCGTGTCTTATCATAGGTTACACCAAGGGGGCTCATCCTTGAGTCTTATCGAAGTCACACGGACAAAGATAGTTCTTTGGGGTGAGCCGTTTCCAGGACACAAAAGGTGGAGAATTTCTTGACTGTAGCTGTTTGCTAGGAACATAGGGCTCAGGAAAAAGTTGACACGGTCAGTGAGCAGCATGGCAAGTAACAGAAACCCCTGGGGTGAGGGCCTACAGCCTCTGGGGGGTGAATCAGAGCCGCTCACGGTGATGAACAGCAGCCTGAGGGGACAGTGGCAGGGGTCCACAGGGAGCTTACAAAATGGAGTCAAAGTAGCTACAGATGACCTAGGATGTTTGAAACACAGCAGAAAATCGGAAGTGCATAGAAGACTCTGCCCGACGTATCTCTCGAGTCAGATCTCCTTCCACTGCCCTTGCAAAATCATTCTGCACACTCTTTCCCCCTCTCATTTTGCAACAAATCCCGTTGTTACACTTTCATGCATTGCATGCACTTTCTTATTAATAAGAAATTACTCCTCTATCCTATATCAAGAAGTTTGCTTTTCTCTATGACCCCAGGCCACACTGCTGTCAACAAAATTAAGTCTTCCCATCCTCCCAGCCTGTATTAGTTGCTAAGTCCTTTTTGGTCCTACGGAACTTTTCATTTATTTTTAGTAGGCGTTAACTTCATTAGATCGGAGACGTTTGTAACCCATTGTCTTTATGACTAGATCCTGAGATCTGCTGAAAGGATACCCACCTTCAACTTCCATGGCATCCAACGCTGCTTCACCAAATGCCTGACATCACAGTGTGTGCTGAGCAAATGTTTGAAGTGCATTTCCTGAAGTGAGACCTGTGATTTGAAAGCTAAAGGTCCCAGACATGGCACCTGTTCATGTCCTGTCCTTCCATGCTAAGCTAGATGAATTGATGTATCCTTAGTGATTCTGCTGAAAACTGTAGAACATAATTGTTGAGTTCTTTTTTTTAAAATTTTTTTAATGTTTACTTAATTTTGAGAGAGACTGACAGACAGAGCAGGAGTGCGGGAGGGACAGAGAGAGAGGGGGACACAGAATCCGAAGCAGGCTCCAGGCTCTGAGCTGTCAGCACAGAGCCCGACACGGGGCTGAGCCGAAGTCAGCCGCTTAACCAACTGAGCCACCCAGGTACCCCTCGTTGAGTTCTGATTGTTCCATTTAGTGTATGTGTATATTTGGTTAAAATATTTAAGCTGTCCAGGATCTAGCTTCCTCAGCTATCTGGTAAGAATAATCCTACTTACGTAGAATGGTCATATGGATACACAATACGATCCTTCAAGTTCCAGTTACGATCTGTTCAATAAATACTAGTTTTTTTTTTATTAGGGTAGTGGTATGTCCCCCTACTGGTGTCTCTAGAATAGCCTATAGCTAGTAGTTCAGATTTCCAGAGAAAAATGATCTCTACATAATAAAATTACAAATACAGAAAAAGAGCTGTCCTCGCAGTGAAAAGACCTGGGTTATTGTCCCTGATGTACCTAGTTTTCATCACGCAACCTAAACTAATCAGATAACCTGAGGGATATAGAGAAGATAGTCTATTTTATCGTCCTTAAACAACTTTAAGAGGATAAAGTACATTGAAAGAAAAAGTTTGTCTCATTTGAAATATGCCTACGTAAACGTCATCAATATTATTTTGGATCAAAAAGGTTAAATTCCCTATTTACTTTGCCCCCAAATCATTTGATTTTTAAACGATGTAACTCTCTCTTAAAACCAGCTAGTAATTTATGCAGGAAAAAAAGCATTCCACTGTCCCTTTATGATTCTTTCAAAGAAATCATTGATTTTTTTTTCCCAGTTGGCTAATTGATTTTAAGCAATTAGTCAGTGCAAGTAACATGTAACTAGTTAGTTAGCTTACTATGCAATGTTTCCCAATACTGCTCCCTCAAAAGTCATTAGAATGCAGATTTACAGCCTCTGATGTATTGCAAAAGTGAGAGCAGAAGAAAGCCAACGAATTTATATTTTTAAAGAAAATGAAAATGCAGAAAGGGGACATTCAGGAAATGCAATCTGAAAAACTGGTTCTTTGGAAATAATTTGTTTCACTTATTTTAACTTATTACACCATTTAGGGAAAAATATATATAGCTAACTAAAAAATACCGATAATCTTACTACTTGTAACCATCATTAATAATTTCACGCATCCTGCTCTAAAATTTACACACATATACAAACACACACACATACACATATACACACATTTTCAAAACCGAAATGTGTTAATCTACTCAACATACGCATATTGAGTGTCTACTGTGCATCAGGCAGGCACCATGCTTGGAAACATAAATATCCATGGTATATGATCTATTGGAAAAGGGTAGGAAAGATGAATATTAATGAAATGATTGCCCAAAAAGAGGCATGATTACAAAGAGATAACCAATCTGCAAGAAATCTACACATTATTCTGAGGCCATATAACAAAGAAATTTGACTCAGGCTGTAAAGAAATGTTCCCTGAGAAAGTAATATTTTGAACCAGGATCTGGAAGGGGAAACGACTTCAGCTATGAAAAGGGTAAGAGGACTGAAGGCAGTTACAGCAGTGCCGAAGATTCAGCCAGAGCTGTAGGCAGGAAATCAGACCATACAGACTGTTGTAGAAACGCTGACACTGGTCATGTCTCCCTAAAGCAATGGGGACCACTGAGGCGTTTTCAGCAGGGAAGAAATACTCAGTGTTAAATGGTTTTGATGTGAAAAAAAAAATAACGGAGGTGATCAACAATGGATAGGGGAGACCAAATTGCAATAGTTGAGGAGAAGCGGTGGCATACCTTCATCTAGGGCCAATGACATTGAGGGACATATAATTAGATGAATCAGAGACACAGCAAATAAAATCCACAGGTGTTGGTATACAATGAGCATGAGGCGTAAAGAAGAGGCAAGTGTTCAAGATGATCCCTAGGTCACACAGTGGGCAGACCGGGTAGTTTTTAGACCTGGGGAGCACCAGATACCACTTAGATTAGAGCAGAGGAGGGTCACAGGAACACCATTCACCTTTGATGAGTTGACTCCGTGATGCTATTGAGACATTTATGGGACGTGGTCACATTAGAGTTAGATCTAAAACTTCAGTTTGGGATAGCAACATCAGTTTAGGGATCACCTGGAAAAAGATAGGTTTAGAAAATGTGGGCATTGATGAGATGGCCTAAGAGAGAGAAAAAGTAAACAGAGAAGCGTATGGGGTAATGGACAAAGGGTATGACATTTACAAAAGGATACGATCAAATGCCTAACAAAAATAAAATCATATGTTCAATTCCATTGTAATTTAAAAAAATTAAAGCAAAAGTGAAAATCTCTTTATACCAACAACACTGCTAGACAGAAAACAGGGTAAAGCCAAGCACTGGTAAAGGCACAGGCAGACAGAAATCTCCATGGAAATGAGCACAGATAGCCTTTCTGGGCATCCATCTAGGACTATTTAGCGAAATCAAGTATGCATCTATTTCAAAACCAGAAATTCCACCCCTACATTTATAATCTGGAGAAGTCTCCACTGGTCCATTAGAGTACATTTTTAATGAAAGTGCAGCATTTCCGACAGCCAAGAACTTTTTGACAACCTACCTGTTCATGACTAGGGGAGCATATAAGTAAAATGTAGTAGATGCCCCCTATGGATTATATACAATAGTTAGAGAGAACACCTAGATATGCATCTGGCCATATGGATAAGTCTTAAAAATAGGCTTTGTGTAAAATGGATGTTGTGAAAAGGGATAAACATAAAATATTTTATCTTATTATTTTATTTTATTTATTTATTTTAAACGAAATATTTTAAAAGACAAGCAGTAAGGGGAGCCTGGGTGGCTCAGTCGGTTAAGCATCATCCGACTATTGGTTTCCATTCAGGTTATGATCTCACAACTCTGAGTTTGAGTCCTGGGTCCTGCTGTGCACTGAGAGCACAGAACTTGCTTGGAATTCTCTATCTCCCTCTCTCTCTATCCCTTCCCTGCTCTTTCTCTCTCTCTCAAAAATAAATAAATAAACATTTTTTTTTTTTAAAAGGCAAGCAATGAACAAAACTACTGTGAGAAGTCAAGTAAATGACTGAAATATTGGGATTGCTCACTTTATTGGGAATTTTTTTTTCATAAAGCGAGTGAGGCAGAACTCAATGCCTCAGCTTAATATCTTTTAAAAAAAATTTTTTTTTCAACGTTTTTATTTATTTATGGGACAGACAGAGACAGAGCACGAACGGGGGAGGGGCAGAGAGAGAGGGAGACACAGAATCGGAAACAGGCTCCAGGCTCCGAGCCATCAGCCCAGAGCCTGACGCGGGGCTCGAACTCACGGACCGTGAGATCGTGACCTGGCTGAAGTCGGACGCTTAACCAACTGCGCCACCCAGGCGCCCCTCAGCTTAATATCTTGATATAGGTTCACAAAATCCAGAAGGACCAAAAATTATGGTGATATACACGCTCATGCAAAAAATACACGTGTGTGTGTGGGGGGGGGGGGTGTGGGTGTGGGTGTGTCTGTGTGTGTTTTCTGTGCATGTATGTGTTTCGGGAAGTAGTAATGCTACATAGTTGCAAGTATTCTGGCTTTTATAAGTATTATTTCCTCATATTCAAGTTCTTTTAATCACTCCTAGTTCTTTTCCTCTTGGCAAAACATAAGATGAAAACCAAAGTCTGTGCTCATTAGATATGCATATTGATAATTTGAGATTTTAAGAAAAGTTGGTATTAATTCTGATAAGGGGTGTTTATGGATGAGGAGGCATGGGAAGGGCCTTGAAAAGCTCAAAGAGTAAGTAAGTGGAATGAAGAATGAAGGGCTTAACCTGTCATACTTCTCAGACTCATGTGTGAAACCACTCTGTCTTCGTTTTAGAACTCCGAAAGTTTCCACGTGAGAGGCACATCTCTGAAGCTGAATTTTCTGACAGCAGATAGCCACGGGGGTGGAAGAGGAAAGTGGCCCCGGATCAGAAGAACACTGGTGTGGAGGAGAGTGGGGTGGACGCATGCTCCTGGTTGGGAATGTCCCGTGCTGTCCCCGGCAGGACGATGTGAGCCTGAGAGTCACTACCTCATCCAGAATAATTCCAGCGCTAAGCCATCACTGTAAATTGCTTAAAACGAAGAAGCATCCTGAGCAACATTAAATCTTTGAACTAGAGATAGAGACTTTGGTGAGACGGAGTTCTGGCAAGTGAGAATAAATCGAGGAGGACCTTTTACATTCTACTCAACTTACAGTGTTGACTTTACCTCTAGGTTCATAGGCCTGGAGAAAACACTTTTAAAATAGGTTCCCAATTTATCAAGCGGGAACAACACATCTCAGATGCGTACCGAATGGCTCATTATTGCTGACTGTTATTATTTAGGATATATCCCAGGGAGGAGAGCTCCTATTACAATGAATGATGGAACACAATAAATAATTGCTCCCCAGCTACCTTTGACAAAATATGTCAGCCAAGTACATTTTGAAATCCAATACCCTAATTTTATTACTTATTAATTTGTGGAAAGTCATTAGTTGTGATGGGTTTCCCTAAAATTAGCGTTATTTAATATGCCTAATCTGGATCATTTAATTGTTAGTTTTTTGAACTAGCTTTGAAAAGGCCTGAATTGCTAAATTGCAGGGATGATTTATGACCACATGAAAGTAGAGACATGACTGTGTCAGCCGTGGGTCCTGTATCTAAATAATTGGGTGTGTGACTCTTTTGTTAATCTCCTCCTCCACTGATGAAATGTAAGATCCGAAACATGAAAAACCAAAACCAGCTTTGTTTGTTTCTTTGCTCATAATTTTGTCTCCTGTGCCAGTGGCATATCCGGCAACTAACTAACTTAATAAATAAATATTAAAAAAGAATTTTTTAAATGAAAAAGGTAGTAAAAGGCAAAACCAAACTCATGTCATAAAGCTCTAAAGCTTTGAAGTCCTGAAGGGATGGAGACGGCATGGACAGGTGGGTGGGATTTCTCACAACAAAATTCTTGTCTTAGGTTAAGGGTGAAACTAGGTGATGACTGTAGAATATGGAGGCAGTGGGGACAGAAATGATAAACATCTCTCAGAGTGACTGGATAAGGTTTTAAGCATATTACTGTCTTGGGGGGGACTGCTGACACCCAAGCTACAATGCAATAAACTAGACTAAACCTAGTAGTATTAAAAGTTGATGTATTATTTGCATTGTATTATAATCTTGATTAAGCGTTGCATTAATTTCAATAACACTGGTCAAGCAAAAAAACTACAGAATGTCAGTGGCTTACGTAATAGAAGGTTATTTTCTTGCACATAATTCTACATTGCTATTGTCCTCGTTAGCAGGTTGGTCTTCTCTCAAGGTGACTCAGGGACCCTGGTCCCTTCATCCTGTGACTCCACCATCCGAGGGTCTTGAAGTATCCAACCAGCAGGCAGGCGGCAGGGGATGGGGTGGGGGAGTGAGAGAGGAAAAGCCCCATCTGCTTCTTAGAGTCACTGGCCTTGAAGTGACACCCATGACTTATGCTCGCATTTTTTTTTTTACTAGAATGTAAACATGGTCACCGATGACTACAAGGAGAATTTTAAAATGCTATTCTTTCTAGGGTAACTGTCTTTGAAAGGCAGCTTTAGAGTACAGGGGGGGGGGGGGCGGGGCATGACTATTTAATTACTAGCTAGCTTCCTTTGCTACATAATCTCACAGTGTTCAAAGCAAGAGCCCTGGTCTCCGATACACATTATTTCACATAGTCCTAAAACCAATGCTCTGCATAAGGAATTTAGTGATTTTAAGATAAGGGAATCAACAAACAAAAAGGTCAAGTAACATATATATTTGTGTAGATATATGTGTGTGTGTATATATATATGTATAGAGAGAGAGAGAGAGAGAGAGAGGAGAGGGAGAGAGAGAGACAGACAGACAGAGAGGGAGACAGAGACTGAGACAGAGATGGCAAGAGAGAAATTGCTAAACCTGTCTCAATGTTCCAAGTTTCCATATAGTTTTACAGTATCATCTCCTCCTCCTGTTGTAAAGAAAATAATCTATGTAAAGCAGTCAGCAGCAAGACCAGGAACATGATGAATAAGTGAATACATGACATCTATTATTTCATTATTGCACATAATGCATATTAAATGACGTTTTCTCTAGATTGTCAACCACTGGAGCTCTGGGTCCATGTCTCAAACGTGTTTGCAACTTCCGTGTACAACATGGATCTTGTGGCAGAAAACCATTTGCTGCCTACTGAATCTTTTTGTCCCCCCTTGGGCAAGCAGCTGTATTTACATTTCCCAGTTTCCTCTGCAATTAGGGGTTGCCATGTGAATAAGCCTTCTCCGGTGACATGTAAAAGAAAACTATTTGTGCCATTCTCAGGCCTGGTGCATTAAAAAGAAAAAAAAAAAGAAATAGGGGCACCTGTGTGGCTCAGTAGGTTAAGCATCTGATTCTTGGGTTTGGCTCAGGTCCTGATCTCACCGTTCCTGAGTTTGAGCCCTGGGTCAGGCTCTGTGCTGACAGAATAGGGCCTGCTTGAGATTCTTTCTCTCCCTCTCTCTCTGCCTCTCCCCTGCTGATGCACCTGCCTATGTGTGTGTACATGCACTCTCCCTCTCTTAAAACAAATCAATAAACATTTGTAAAAAAAAAAAAAAAAAAAAAAAAAAGATAAAAAAGAACAACAGCAAAATCTTTCATGTATTCTCCCAGGAAATTCCTGGAGGAATTTTCAGATTCCATCTGAAAAGAGCGTTAGTGCACAGGTAATCTCGGAAGCAGCTTAGGGAAGAGAGCAGAGCAGCTGATGATTCTGATCCATGAATGGTCACATAAGGAACTGAATCTTTCCCTGCATTGTTAAATGAGAGGTAAATCAACTTCTTGTTCTTCAGCATCTGAAATTTGGGGTTTATTTATTACTGCCACTTGGCCTACACGAACCACTACAATCATGACGATAGAAGGCTGCAAGGACTAACGGTTCAGCACATGGGCTTTGGAGAGAGACACAAGACCTCACTAACTTGCTCGAGGTTAAGCTTTCATAAGCAACAGAGATAAGAATCAAATCCAGTTCTACCTGCTACCAAATCTGTTGACCCTCTGCCCATCACTGTCTCTCATATGTCTTTAGTCTTTCCTACACGATTGTTTCCCAGAGGAAGCCTTCTCCTTTAGAATCATCATGGAGGAAAATATGACTCTGCTGCTAACCTAGCATTTCGTTGTGGGTGGAACTGATGCTTAGTCTGGCTGGTCTTAATAGTGAAGTTCTCATTCCAAACTCCTTCAAAGGTTGAAGTGTGGGCAGCTAGCATGTTTTATGTCCCATCCATTTTATTTACAATAAAAGGATTTTACTCCCACTAAGAAAGATGGAGGGCAGGTGGCTAAGATTTATAGCTTTTGTTAAGCAAGTGCATAAATAGTAATTTTGCTAATAAATTGAAGGAGGATGCTCTTTTAAAGACCGTTGGTCACCTTGGAATGAATGCCATTTCCCTGACTTGGTCTAACTCATCATGGACAAGTTCTTTCACTCAGTAAATTAGGGGAGACATTCAATGTAGTTTTCATTCAACAAATGAAACTTTATTGAGGGCTTATTGAGTAAGAATATATGGGAGAGAGACTTGACTAAGGGATGATTTCTGTTTGGAGGGACAGACAGTCAAGGAGGTATTATAAGAACATTTTAAAGCACATATAGCTTAAATTATCCATAAAGTTTATAACAGGAATACATTACAGCACTGGTAGATGGAACCATATTAGGTGGAGTGATGGCAACAAGAAATCCCTCCCAGAGGAAGAAGCCAAATCTAGACGTATGAGCCAGTGACCGTGAAGAAGGAAAAGACACAGAATTTAAGATAGAAGAACCATCAAGAGTAAAGTCATGGGAGGGAGAGGAGCAGAAGGTCTCCTTATTAAGAGGAAGGAGTTTGGGTGGCTTGAGAGTGAGGCATAGGAAAGAGTAATAGGGGACCAAGAGGATTTTAAAAGTTGGTTGTCAAAGGAAAAGAAATGAAGGTCATGTCTTCTATCGTGAATTGTTTTAAATTATACTTTGGGAAGTGTGAGGACATCACTGAGCGCATTGAGGAGGGTGTCAATGTTAACTGGGGTGTACGGATCTCATGGACTATTCATTTCATTCCTCATCTGATAGGCTGATACTTGGCAAGCAAGAGGGATGATAAGGGTATTGAGATATCTAATTGAATGGCACAGAATATAAAGAGATCACACATAAAACATACATCAATTTATTGTTTTGAAATGGTTCATTGCATCCTTCCAGGAAACATTCATTCCCCAACTGCACTGCATATTATGAGCTTTGTACCGTTTAGAGGAAGGCTACACGTGGAGATGGAATGTAAAATGGTGAAAGACTTTAACTGGGTGATTTTTAAGTCCTGGTTTCCATGACATCTTTGCTAGCCAGCTGGTATACCATCAATGGCATATCAGTCTGGGTAAGCTGGACTGTGCTATAATAACAAATGACCATAATATTCTTGGTGGTTATAGTAAAAATGGCAAGAAAAAAAGCCTTCCTCTCCCCATCAAAACAAATAAAACAAAAACAAAACCAAAATAAACCACATGACTCTGAGACTCATTTTCATTTCAGATGCCTTAACAATAGGTGTGCGAACCATGTGCTGATTCAAGTCCAGTCCAAGGTCTTTTCCAGTTTATATTTTACTGGTCTTGTGAGAAGCAGTCACCTACTGTAACTGCAAGTCCCCAGGCTTCTGGTCCACTTCTATTTCCCTTTTGTTTCTCTTTTTCTTTTTTTGACATGCTTTAAGACAGGCCAATTCTTTTCTCAACTCATCTCCTTTTTGTAATAACTTGTCAAATACAACCAATAAAAAAATCACGTAACATTATGTTTTAATTTCTTTCTTTTTCCCTGGAGATAAAACTTTATTAGGGACAAGAACTCATATTAAAATCCTTTTTAGACTTCTTGTTTGAACATCATGGCATAGCCCCCTCCTTTATTTTTTGTTTTGTTTTTGCTTCTCTCTGCTAAGCACAACTATAACCCTTGGAAATGGCACAAGAGAAAAATAAAGAGGAATTCTGAACGGTAATAAGAAGGTAAGCTGTTTAGAGACTCCTGGAGTGGAAGAACCACAAACATAGCAGCAGGGTATTTAGAACCCTGTACCCAAGGGAGGAAGTCCACCCAGACTTAGTATTTACAGATCCCCTACTCCAGAAATAGATGGTAACCCAAGTGGACTCACTCTTTTCCCAGACTGAACATGTGTCCTTTTGACAACATTGGTGAATCTGACAGCAGCAACAAAGGGGGTTGAATGGGAGCCCTGACAGAACGAAGAAGCCAAGGGAGGTCCTCTCCTTCCCTGCTGGGTCTAAGACTCCTCTCTTCCAACAAGAGACCCTTAGGTAGACTGATGGAGCTGGAAAAAGAGACTCAGTCAGAGCAAGTACCATGGTACAATAAGCCTCTTTCTCCCCAGTAACTTGTAGTTCCATCCACCAAGTTGGGGTATGTCAGTAGAGACATCCTACCATAGCTACCACTCAGTGGGAGATGCATCGTGACCTAGCCCTTACAACATCTGCAGGGCTCAGAGGAAGCCCGGAAGCACCAGATACACCGAGCAAACCAAAATAACACTGGGGAAGCTCAGAAAATTGTTGTTGGAACAGGAAGCCAAGCCTGGAGGGAAATTATCTCAACTTGGTAAAAAGCATATACACAAAATCCTACAATTCATATTACTTAATGGTGAAAGACTGAGTGCTTTCCCTCAAAAATTGAGAAAAAGACAAGGTATTCATTCTTGTTATTCTTATTCATCATAGTGCTAGAAGTTATTTCCAGCCTGTACCATAAAGCAATAAAAGGGAAAAACGTATACATATTGTGAAAGAAGAAATAAAGGTACCCCTACTTGCAGATGGCATAACTGTCTATGGAGAAAATTCCATGGAATCTATACAGAACTCCTAGAAGCAATCAGTAAGCTCAGCAGGGTCACAGGATACAAGCTTAACCAAAACCAACCACATTTCTATCTAGTAATAAAAAATGTGCTGTTCGCAAAGCAAAATTAATGACACAATAGCATTTACAAATGCTCCAAAGAAAATTAAATATTTAAATATATCCTTATCAAAACATATATGCTAAAAGTTACAAAATGCTGATTAAAGAAATCAAAGGAGACCCAAGTAAATGGGCAGATACACTCTATTTATGAGATGGAACACTCAACATCATAAAGATTTCAATTCTGCACAAAATTGATTTACAGATTTAATATAATTCTTAACAAATGCCAAGCAAAAATTTCTGTGAGGATATAGACAAGCTTATTCTAACATTTATATGGAAAGGCACAAGCCCGGGAATAACTAAAACATTTCGACAAAGAAAGATAAAGTGGAAAGAATTACTCCACCTGTTCTTAAGTCTCACAATATAGCCAGAGTAACCAAGGTAGTGTGATATTGGAGGGGGACAGACACAGTGAAATGGGACAGAATAAAAGACATCAAAATCTATAAAGAACTTATCAGACTCAACATCCAAAAAAAAAAAAAAAAAAAATAAGCCAGTAAAAGAAATGGGCAAAAGACATGAATAAACACTTTTTCAAAGAAGACATCCAGATATCAGACCCATGCAAAGATGCTCCACATCACTCATCATCAGGGAAATACAAATCAAAACCACAATGAGATACCACCTCACACCAGTCAGAGTGGCTAAAGTTAACAATCAGGAAACAACAGGTATTAGCAAGGATGTGGAGAAAGGGGAACACCTTTGCACTGTTGGGAATGTAAACTGGTGCAGCCACTCTGGAAAACAGTATGGAGGTTCCTCAAAAAGTTAAAAATAGAACTATCTTATGACCCAGCAACTGCACTACTAGGAATTTATCCAAAGGATACAAAAATGCTGATTCAAAGGGGCACATGCACCCCAATGTTTATAGCAGCATTATCAACAACAAGCAAATTATAGAAAGAGTCCAAATTTCCATCAACTGGTTAGTGGAAAAAGAAGATGTGTGTGTGTGTGTGTGTGTGTGTGTGTGTGTATGTGTATATACACACTGGAATATTACTTGGCAATCAAAAAGGACATAATCTTGTCATTTGCAACAATGTGGATGGACTTCGAGTGTATTATGCTAAGCAAAATAAGTCAGTCAGAAAAAGACAAATACATGATTTCACTCATATGTGGAATTTAAGAAACAAAACAGATGCACATAGGGGAAGGGGAGGAAAAATAAAATAATATAGAAACAGAGAGGGGGAAAGCCAGAAGAGGCTCTTCACCACAGAAAACAGAGGGTTGATGGAGGCAAAGTGGGTGGGGGGATGGGATAAATGGCACTTTTGGGAATGAACACTGGGTGTTATATGTAAGCGATAAATGACTGAGTTCTACTCCTGAAACTGATACTATGCTATATGTTAACTATCTTTAATCAAAATAAAATTTTAAAAAAACTCAGTAGTACACCAACACAAATATGCTCAACTTGTTTTTGATAAAGGCATGAACACAAAGCCAATTCCGTGCAGGAAGGGAAGATAGTCTGGAGCAATTGAATTTCTGTAGGCAATTTAAAAAAAAGGAAAAGAAAAGAAAAAGGAGAACATAAACCTCAAAACCTATACAAAAATTGACTCAGAATAGGTTATAGACTTAATGTAAAATGAAACACTCTAAAATATTTAGAAATAAACATAAGAGAAAGGTTTTGGGGGCACCTGAGTGGCTTAGACAGTTGAGCATCCAACTCCTGATTTTGGCTTGGGTCATGATCCCAGGGTCGTGAGATCGAGCCCCACATCAGGCTCTGTTCTGAGTTTGAAACCTGGTTGGGATTCTCTCTCCCTCTGCCCTTCTCCCCACACTCTCTCTAAAATAAAAAATAAAAAATAAAAATTCAAGGAAAAGAGAAAGGTCATAGGCTATAGTGCCGGGCAGAAAATTCGTACACTTCACACCAAGTGCACAATCCATCAAAGAAGAAAACTGATATATCGGGTCTCATCGAAATGAAACCCTTTTACTCTATGAAAGCCCCTTCCTTATGCCTTGCTTTGTGCATTTCTTCCATCTGGCTGTTCCTGAGTTAGGTTCTTTTGTAATAAACTGATGATGCAGTAAGTAAAATGTTTCTCTTAGTTCTGGGAGCTCTCTAGAAAACTGAAGTAACCCAAAGTGGGGGGGTTATGGGAACCTCCAGTCGATTGCCGACAGTCAGAATCACAAGCACTAACGTACGCTTTTGAATGGAATCTGCAGCGCCTGGCACAGGGAGCAGTCTTGAAAGACTGAGCCCTCACCTTTTGGGATAGAACTCTACCTCTAGGTAGAGAATGTCAGAACCGAGTTTAATTGTTGAACAGCTCGCTGGCATTGCAGGTTCCTGGTAGTGTGGGAAAGCTCCTTCCCACACACATATTGGAACTGGGTTTCAGAACAACCACGAAAGATGAACAGGCAGCTCACCAAAGTGTATATACGAATGGCAGATAGGGCATAAAAAATATTCAATATGATTAGCTATTGGAGAAATGCAAACAAATACCCAAATAAAAAAAGAACTATATATCAGTGCATGCAACAGCTTGGATGAACCTCTGGAGGATTATTTTGAGTGAATAAAAAGTCAATGCCAACAGGTTACATAAGGTATGTTTTTATTTGTGATAACAAAACTAGAGAAATGTAAGTTTCCAGGGCAAAGTTTCCCTGGGGTAACTTCCCTGAGTAGTTTCCAGTGGTCAAGGGAAGAGGGCTGAAGGGAGTGTGTGTAATGATAAAAGAGCCGTGTAAGAGGGCGCCTGGGTGGCTCAGTCGGTTGAGGGTCCAACTCTTGATTTCAGCTCAGGTCATGATCTCAAAGTGGGATCTGTGCTGGGCTCTGTGCTGAGTGTGGAGCCTGCTTGGGATTCGCTCTCTCTCCCTCACTCTATCTGCCCCTCCCCTTGTAGTGCACTTGTGCTCTCTCTCTCCCTCTCTCTCTCTGTCTCTCAAAATAAATAAACATCAAAAGAATTAAAGACATATTGGGTTTATCATCTGCCTTTGAAGTTAGAGCAAGCAGCAGCTTCACCAAAAGTTTGCTACTGCATAACATGCCTTCTTTTCCCTCTAGCCTTTGATAACTGCGTCCTTAATGCCTTCTCCCCAGCTCCTACATTGTGTGTGTGTGTGTGTGTGTGTGTGTGTGGTGTTGTTGCTGTTCCTGCTGTTGCTGCTGTCTTGGAAGTATGCCATTGTTCATGGAAACTCAATGTCTGCTATTCTATAATGACTCTGATGATCCAGCAGCCACCATCGTGAACATTACTGGTTTCTAAGAAAAATCAAGCAATGGTTCCTTATATTTTCCCCATGGTGGCATGTATCACTTAGGGTTGAGTTTTAAGTCGCATGACCATTTGTCACTCCAAGGAGGCAGAGAAGTCTCCTGCTTCTTTGTGCTTGCAACTAGGAGAACTGGAAACATTTGGTAAATAGTCCATTCACTACCACAAATAAAATAATTTTTGGTTGTTTGTTTAGCTCCTGATTTTGACAGTCATTCTAGAGTGTGTTCTTTAACTTACGAGGCCCAAACTTCAGTAGGCTAAACTATTTTAACTGAATGTGATGGTGTGAGAAACACAGAGAACTGTAGTAGGTAGTGAAAAATGGAAGAGTCCAGATTAGAGCTCGTCTTTGAGAAGAATTAACCCTGATCCACAAAGAATGATAATTAGGAGAGAAACGAAGGCAGGAAATTTTTGGTAATGTAAATAAGTCATGGCTACAACAGTAGACTAGAGAGGAAGCAATGGTTTTGATTCTGTTGAAGTTGAAAAGATACAACACTGGGATTATTTCTCTCTCTCCTCCCCCCTCTGCATTTTCTTTATTTATGTATATCTGTATTTAGTTATATTTGTCAGCACTACGCTCCCTGCCTATAATTTTGTAATCCTGAGCAACGTTCAGGTCTTCAAATTCTGCCTTTCTTCTCCGTGCTTTGCTGAGCTGCTTCCCATGTCTGAAGGTGCTGGAAAGTGAGTCCTTGTGTCTATCCCTCTTACCAGATTTCATGCTCCTTTTGAGTAGGGATGGTGTCAGACCCTTTCTCCCCCTTTGCAGGGCTGGGATACTTTGAAAGTGTGGAATCACTAACTGCAGTGTTGAAAAAAGAATGGCTCATCTCACTAGTAATGGAAGAACGTGAAGCCAAGCTGCACCCTACGTTTTCTTGCGGATTTCATGGTGTCTGTATTTATCAGCATCTTTATCCAGCCTTCTATGCCTCCATTTGTCATCCCTTCCCTGGCTTTGTCATTAACTATATTCATTAAACATACAAACAGGACAGTTAGAGAATACCATACATAGAAGAAAGATAATATTTCTTGTTCAGATGCATCCAAGTTAAGACAGAAATAGGAAATCACTTTTATGTGACAGATTTATAGTGTAATATTCCCTTTTTCTAAAAAATATTTCCGTGCAGAACAAACTTCTTGTCTGTAGATGGGATCCTACTGTTACATTTTCTATGGAAATAAAATTAATGGCTTATAAAAATCTCAATAAGTGGACAGCAAATGGTGGGGAATGCATGGAGGAATTCTCTTTGGGTGAATATGAGTAAACGTGATGGGATAAGGCTGGGGGTTTAGGCTGGGGATGGTTGGCCTGGGCTCAGGCTGGGTCTGTAACCTGGAACACCTGGGTGCAGACACAGACTGAAAAGGTGGAGCCACCTCAAGACAGGCAGGATCCAAGGAACCGGTGTGAAGCTACAAGAAGCTACAAGAGCATCTGCAAGTCCATTATCATGTCGTAATGGACAGCACAGCTGGTGGAACAAAAGTGCTCATAATAGAGCCCGGGTTACAGTGCAGTCAGGATCCTGCCCACGGGAGCTGGCCCGACTGCCGTGGGCATTTCTGTGCAGGGGGAGCATACGCCAGCTTTAAAGATACAGGGTAAAGTTGAGGAGAAATCAGTGGAGGCCGCGTTTCAAAAATGTACAAATAATAGGACTGCCTGGATGGCTCAGTCAGTTAAGTGAGTGACTATTGATTTCAGCTCAGGTCATAATCTCAGGGTTCTTGGGATCAAGCCCCACGTCAGGCTCTGTGCTGACAGTGCGGAGCCTGCTTGGGACTCTCCCTCTCTCCTTCTTTCTCTGCCTCTCTCTCGAAAAAAAATATAAATAGTAATAATAATATATTGAGCTCCTACTCTGTTTCAAGAATTGTGTTAGAGACTGAGATTCTAAAAGGTAAATCACCTTGACTGAGTTTGCAGAATGAAATGAAATCGGGAGTTCAATTTGATCACATACCAAAAATACGCAACAAAGACTTTCTGCAAGGGCAGACTGGGAACATACAACATATGTTCAACCAAGTCCCATGAACTTGGTTCAGTCAAGCCCCATGAATTTGGTAAGGAAGAAAGAGCAGAGTGGAGGGTCTGTTACAGAGAGGCGATGCCACAGAAACAAAGCTCCAGGTAAACAGACCTCCCCTGACTCTTTCCACAGAGAACCTTCTCTTAGGCTGAAGAGGAAAAAAAAGCACCTTTGATTATCTAAGGAAGCCCCTCAGAAGTTACCTCAACTGGGAACTGACAAACATAAAAAATAATAATGTTTATTTATTTTTGAGAGAGAGAGAGAGAATGGGGGAGGGGCAGAGAGAGAAGGAGACACAGAATCTGAAGTAGGAACCAGCCTCTGAACATCAACACAGAGCCCAACATGGGGCTTGAACTCACAAACCATGAGATGATGATATGAACCAGCTGGATGTTTAGTGACTGAGACAGCCACGTACCCCTGACAAACATTTTTTGAGCCACCTCAAATAATCCCGATATGAAAATATGTTAAACACGGAGCTTCTTTTCACTCAAATTTATAAGGAAAAAAAATGTTATAACCTGTATAGCTAGTGTATTAGGATATAATCATATTAAATCACACAAAATAGGACAAAATTTGATGTTGTCATAAAATGCTCATGATTTTGTAATTAAAAACAGGATCTAGCTTACATATAATGTTCACAAATATAAGAACAACAGAATAAAATTCAAACAATAAAACAAGTCCAAATAGACAATTCCAATGTCAACATAAAGAATAGCACTGTCCAGGGGCACCTGCGTGGCTGAGTCAGTTAAGCCCGAATTTGGCTCAGGTCATGATCTCACGGTCTATGGGTTCGAGCCCCACACATTGGGCTCTGTGCTGACAGCTCTCAGCCTGGAGCCTGTTTCAGATTCTGTCTCCCTTTCTGCCCCTCCCCCACTCTCTCTCTCTCCCTCTCTCTCAAAAATAAACATTAAAAAAATAATAACAAAAAAGAATAGTACTGTCCAATTAGAATTTTTGTGATGGAAAATCTGTGCTGTCCAATACAGTAGCCATTGACAGGTGGTTACTGAGCAGCAGAATCTGGCTAATAGGATAAATTTGAATGTGATTTTACCTTTAACTTAATTTGGGTATTTTATTTAACATGGACAGTGGACACCACAGATATATATATATATATATATATATATATATATATATATATATATATATTTTAAATTTTTTTAGTGCTTATTTTTGAGAAAGAAAGAGAGAGACAGTGTGAGCAGGCGAGGGGCACAGAGAGAGGGAGACAGAATCCAAAGCAGGCTCCAGGCTCTGAGCTGTCAGTATAGAGCCCAGCGCAGGGCTCAAACTCCCAAACCATGAGATCATGACCTGAGCCAAAGTTGGATGCTTAACTGACTGAGCCACCCAGGCGCCCCACCACAGATATATTTTTAATAATGCATGATTTTTTCCCCCACCACTTACATGGAGATGGAACTTGAAAAGATACACCAACTCCTGTGCGAATGGGGACTAATGATAGAGCCAATGTTACTGATCTATGATGAAGAGTAAATGAAAAATGTATGAGATGGTAATTGCTTAGGATATGCTTAGCAAGTAGGAGTCATTTTATAAAGAGCAACAGTCCTACTTCTGAAGGTACAGGTATTATTACTCCATGAAGGTCAAACACCATGTCCCCCAACATGGAAGCATGCAAGCTCTTGAAAGAATTAAGAAATGGCCTGTACTTTGTACGACTGTAATTTTAGGATCCGGTTATTTCCACTTTAAGATAGTCCTGAAGCAACTTCAGCAAGTACCTAGGAGGGAAAGCAGTGAGTGGACATGACATAAAACATCCCCTCCCTAGGCTACATGGAGGAATCAGACATATTTGGCCAAGTGCATTGAATAATCATTCCTATTTTAGAGATTCAGAGAGCCAGGCTTTGTCTTGCTAGGCAAGAGAGCAGTGCTTTGTAAGGTGAGGAGAGGAGACAAAAATTGAAGGAAAGAGCCATATGGCAGAGCGACAAGAAATATAAAATCCCTCCAACTCCTTATCCCGGGGAACCCTCTCTCTCTCTCTCCCCTGAGTTCCACCCAGATGCTCCCCCAAAGCATGCTCTAATTCTCATTCCTGACTCATCTAAAGGGGGTGCAGCTCCCTCTGAGGCTTCAGGTGTTTCTGTTCCTCAGCCCAAATTAGATATCTCCGGGAGTATCACAGGCCTATCAAGGAAAGAAAAAGCGTGGGGGGAACAAATGTCTGCCCTAACAAAGAAGTGGGGCGGTCAAATGGATGATTCCTCTACACTCTTCGTCGGATGTTTTATTAATGTGCTGGCTGCATTTTAATTAACAGAATCTTTTATTGTACACGTGCCCTGGGGCTGGTTAGGAAGAGGGCACGGTTTTAAAAGTCTACAGAGCAGATAAATAAGCAAATATCGCCTCAGACAACATTTCCCTGCGTGTACTAGTAATAGGTATTAATTACAGGATTGGGATTTTCCCGACGCAATCCAAGCAATGGGGATTGCTTCAAGGACACACATGATCCAACTGGAAAGCGTTTAAGAGGGAAATATGGAAGCACTGGGAAAGTCAATTAACCTGCAATGAGTGAAATATATGGACATTTCAAAAAATTTGAGACTACTTTCTCAGTTTGGGATTTCCTAGAAGCAAACTCGGAGACAAGAATCTGAGAAACAGTAGTTTACTGGTGAATTTATCTCAAGAACTACCAGCACTTGAGTGGGAAACTGAGATAAGGGAAGATAAAGGGTCAATAAAGTTTGCAAAATTATCTGGGAGTCACCATGGGCAACTGAAGCCGATTCCCACTGCGAACTGCTGGCAGACGCGGTGGGACAAACCTCAGAGTTTTCCCAACTTAAGGATAAAGACACGGCTGGATGCCTCCACTCTCCCCCCTGTGCCCTTGGAGGAGGGTTGCGTCTCTTGAAGGCATGAGGTGAGGGGACTTAACTAGACACAACAGCATCCGCTTTGGTGACAATAGACCTTTTCGGGAAACAAGTAATCACTTCATGTATTTGTCAGAGATCCCTTCTGATCGTAGAAAGTACACGCATTCTGGAATCTTCAGTCTACACTGTTAAATATGTGACCTTAGATCTTCTGTAATAGCCTTACACATCCTTTTTCCTCATTGCTAAATGGGGATAATGTAATATGTGTAGCAGTAGACTAATGTTGAAAATTACATGAGATAAAGTATAGAAAACTAATTGATGCTGTATATGGGCACACCAGATATAAAGTACATAACAACTAATAAATAAATGGTGGAAATTATACTTAGTAATATTAACACGAATTCATTTTCTACATTCACCGAGATGGACAAGGTTCAAAAATGACAAAAATCTGTTGTGTACTGTGTTCAATTTCCAAGTAAAGCTTTCTTTTGATCTCTTCACATTGGAATTATAATACCGCAGGGGCGCCTGGGTGGCTCAGTCAGTCATTAAGCCTCCAACTGCAGCTCAAGTCATGATCTCATGGTTCATGAGTTCGAGCCCCACATCAGGCTCTGTGCTGACAGCTTAGAGTCTGGAGCCTGCTTCGGATTCTGTGTCTCCCTCTCTCTCCGCCTCTCCCCTGCTCCTGCTGATTCTCTCTCTCTCAATAACAAATAAACATTAAAAGAAACTCTTAAAAAGGAATTGTAATAGTGCAGGAATACATAGTTATGGAAAGTATCATTCCATTATTTAATAATTACCTTAAAGTTATTAAATAACCACTAAGCTCCTTTCATTACCCCAAATTTATTGGCTGAAAGTACGTAGCTGCCCCTACTTCAAATTTGATGAGGGGAATTCTCCAGCTCAGAGAAATGTAATAGATCAGCTCAAGATGAGGCATCTTCTCTGAGACTGTTCAGATCCAGCAAGTGTTCAGAGTTTTGCAAAAGCAAGAAACACTTTCTTTCCTTGACTTCCTGTTTCACCGCAGGATTAATTATTGAATAGAAGGAAATGCACTATTGATCTCGTCAATAAATGTGTTCAGTTAGCACCAATTTTATAACATGTGGAAGCAAATGAGACCCTCCCTAAGTAATGTCTGCCTTGAAAGGTGTGTTTGTCGGGGCGCCTGGGTGGCGCAGTCGGTTAAGCGTCCGACTTCAGCCAGGTCACGATCTCACGGTCCGTGAGTTCGAGCCCCGCGTCAGGCTCTGGGCTGATGGCTCAGAGCCTGGAGCCTGTTTCCAATTCTGTGTCTCCCTCTCTCTCTGCCCCTCCCTCGTTCATGCTCTGTCTCTCTCCGTCCCACAAATAAATAAACGTTGAAAGGTGTGTTTGTCATTACAATCATTCATCCATAGATTTATCATTCATTAACGATTCTCATCCACAGTAATTCAGAACTTCTTATGCAGGCCCTGTGCTGGGCTGGGGGCAAGGCAAAACGCATAGTTCATTCCCTCAAAGAGCACTTTGCTGTGAGAACAACAGTCAAGTAAAAGGAAGATTAGGGCCGCCTGGGTGGCTCAGTCGGTTAAGCATCCGACTTCAGCTCAGGTCATGAACTCATGGTTTGTGAACCTGAGCCCCGCATGGGGATCTGCACTGACAGCTGAGAGCCTGGGGCCTGCTTCAGATTCTGTGTCTCCCTCTCCCTCTGCCCCTCCCCCACTTGCTCTCCCCACCTCAAAATAATGAAATAAGCTAAAAAAAAAAAAAAAAAAAAGGAAGACTGAAACACTCATGACAACTGTCATGCCTGGTGCTCCCTTGGCATAGGTAAGACTGTCACCTGGAGGCTGTGGGCAAAGGTCTTTGGGAGAGCTGCACTGAGAGACATTGTCCAGGACCATTGGGCACTGAAAAGTCATCTGCTACGAGCAGATGCCTGGACAAGGAAGAGACCCTTCCAGAGAGTTGGGAACAGTGTGATAAGACACAAAGCAAACGATAGCACTGTGTCCTGAGAAGCATAAAGGATTTGCTGCTTCTACTAGACACAAGCTCCCTGAGGACAGGGACCAGGAGCTGTTTTTTCCCATGCCATGCCTGCACTAGAATGCACCTGGAGAGAGCAGATACTCACAAAGGAATGGTACACTTGGGGAGTCATGGGTGGGAATGCCAATAGACCGCGGAAGGGCTAGAGTCTAGTATCTATGCAAAGGGAGATTCATTAAGATAGTGAGTGATGGAGTAATAGAAAGCATTTAGAAGTCTGTCTTGTTTCAAACAAATAACAAAGCATCCTCAAAAATAATTATTATTAGGCTGTAACTATGAAAGAATTTACATTTCCAAAAGAAGAAAGCCATTTCTCATTTTACTAAGGGTAGAAAATTCCAAGTTTGTCTAGAGGCTGGGACTAGTTTTCTTATGGAAATGGATCGGAGTCCCTCACCAGATTGGAGTGGTGGAAACCTGGTACGGAAGCTTCAGGGTCTGGTTCTCCACTGCAAAGCTGGCTCACACGGGATGTGTCATGGAGAGACACAGAGTACATATGAGCGCCCTGTGGTCATGGGGTCCAAACACCAAGCCCTTAGCTCTAACTTGGCCATGCAATCGCCTGTTTAAGAGTGTCTTCTGGATTCACTCCACCCCTTTGCAGAGAGCTAATTCGGAGTTTCCCTAACCCATCATCCTTCTTCCTCCCAGCCCACCCCTCCCGAGCACCAGGGACTGCATAGCAAACACAGGAGTGAAATTCAGGATGCAGATACCCAGGCCCAGGCTCTTTCTTTTTTTCCATGTAATTTACACTTCATCCACAGTCTTATGTGAGTTATTTTAAAGAACAGTGCTTTTTTTGTGGATGGTGGAGTTTGGGTTTTTTTTTTTTTCTTCTTCCTCCTAAAAGGCATGGGGAGTTCAAAAGGAAGGATGATGAAATGAAACTTAAGTGGGTCATTGCCTCGAGTCAGCTAACTTCTCCAGAATATAGATCTGGTATTTTGCAGTTTTAAAAGAGAAAGTCAGCGTGCCTATAGCCTTCAGTTACTAGGGTGCTGGGGTGGAAAAGGAAGAATCATTGAAAGTGGAAAGAAAGAGAAAAAGAAAAAGAAAGAAAGAAAGAGAAAAGGAAAAAGAAAAAAAAAACCCACTACAATAAGTAGAGTGAGAACTTCCCAGGTTCTGATTTACTCCACCTCCAAAACATAACCATCAAGTCCAGCCCTGCTGCCCTTATTTTGACTGTACGTGGATATTTCAAGGCAAGAAGCCAGATGCACAAACATAGCTCTGGAGGTTCCAAGAGAATATATTTTTAATTAACTAATTAATTATTATTATTTTTATTTTAGAGAGAGAGAGAGAGAGAGAGTGCACAAGTAGGGGAGGAACAGAGGGAGAGAGAGAGAATCTCAATGCGGGACAATCTCATGACCATGAGCTCATGACCTGAGCTAAAATCAAGAGTTGGACGTTCAACCTATTGGGTTACCCAGGCACCTTTAGAGAATATATTTTTATAAATACCACAATACACCTCAAAACAAGGCCCTCACAAGGTGGCTAGGATGACGGGGAAATTGGCTTCATGGAGAAAGATCTTATATGTCAACCAGCTTATACATTTAGAATCATAAGAACAATTTGCATTTGTTTGGTGCATTTTGCAAAACCCTTTTCACATCTATAGTTGATAACCTTGAATATTGTTTTGAACTGCACTGGTCCACTTATATGAAATTTTCATTTTGACAAATACAGTATAGTACTGAAAATATATTTTCTCTTCCTTATGATTTTCTTAATAACTTTTTCTTTTTCCCTGGCTTATTTTATTGTAAGAATATAGTATATAATACATATGTGTATGTATATTAATACAAATATGTGATAATTGGTTGTTTTAGTTATCCATAAGGCTCCTGGTTAATAGTAGGCTATTAGTACTTAAGTCTTTGGGGAGTCAAAAGTTATATGCAGATTTTCAACTGCATTGTGGGGTGGGTATCCCTAACCTCCTTGCATTGTTCAAGACTCAACTGTCCAGTCTTGCTTGATCCTCAGAGGAACCTGTAAGGGCAGTATTAGGATCACTATTTCACCGATGGAAAATGGGGGTTCCCAGAGCACTTTGTAAATATAGAGGGGAAAATCCATTTTTAGTCACTTACTATGTGCCAGCCTAATGCTAAGGATCCTCAACATACGGTCTCCAACTTAATCTCCCAACCACCTTGGGGAACAGCTATTTTGATCCTCATTTACAGGTGAGAGAAAGACCGAGATTAGATACACTGTGCAAACGGCATTTCCACTCTCTCTTCCAATGCAGTATTTGCACATCACTATTACTGGGCTTGTAATACTCTACTGATGGTTTTCTATGGCATTTCTCTGTAACGCTCAAACCACTTTGAAGTCAATTCCTCTTTCTTTGCTTAACCAGCATCTAAACACATTAGCTTCCCACCTGGTTGTATAATATAATGAACATTTAAAATGCCATTATTGGGGCGCCTGGGTGGCGCAGTCGGTTAAGCGTCCGACTTCAACCAGGTCACGATCTCGCAGTCCGTGAGTTCAAGCCCCGTGTCAGGCTCTGGGATGATGGCTCAGAGCCTGGAGCCTGTTTCCGATTCTGTGTCTCCCTCTCTCTCTGCCCCTCCCCCGTTCATGCTCTGTCTCTCTCTGTCCCAAAAATAAATAAACGTTGAAAAAAAAAATTAAAAAAAAAAATAAAATGCCATTATTGCACTCAGTGGGTTATTTAAATAAAAATTTCTCGAGGTGGGACATAACATTTTTTTAAGTTTCAGAATGACTGTAACGTATAGCCAGGATTAGAACCACTAACTTGGGCATAGAAAGTATTCAGCCACATAAATGTAGTCTTAGTCCTGGTTTTAGTCCATCTATAAAATTGGTAAAATGATACCTTTGTGACAGGGAAATCTGAAGAATTAAGTGCAATGGTGGATATAAAATTGCTTAGCATATTGTTTGGCATGTAGAAAATAATAAAAAAGTAGCAGTATAATAACCATTCATTGTATCCTTGTTATCATTATGAGTGGTAATTATTTGATGATTGAATAGATAAATGATTTGCTAAGATGTTATATCCTATCTGTGACAGATTTGGAGTCACATCAAAATTCTATTAGTATTTTAGTATTAGTTCCACTACGAATGTACCAGCAAATATGTCCTGCCTCAAAGCTTCTCCACCCTGGGCTCCTTTAATTGTTCTCAGATTGATTAAGGAATTCAATGCAAATGGCAGGCAGGACTGACCCCAGGACAAAGGCCTCCCCATCACCCACCTCTCCTTAGTCATGCAGCCCCTCCCCCACTCTGCATGCCTGGAGAATCAAGAAGGCAGGGCCATTGATAGTGTGCCCGTAGATGCAGCCCAGATTCCTGGTTGGATTCGAGGGTCTTAAAGGGTACCCTGTAGACTAAATCTGAATGGGGAAAGGTATACCAGACAATTACCTGATGTAGTTCAGATAAATTACATGCTACAATAAGGTCAGAAATGAAAGCGCTAATTTTTGAGCTTCAGTGAGGCCACAATAAAAATAGAGAGATATGGCCTCTCTGTCCAATAATGTTTAGAACTGTGAGCCATCAGGCACTGACCTGATCCTTCAATCTCGATTCTCTCCCTAAGCTGTAAATTGGGGGTAATAATATAATTCCTTCTGGCCTTGTGAAAATCTAGTAGGAAAGCATTACCTTTGTGCAAATATGAAGGGTCATCATTAATGTTATTAGACCCTGTTTAGTACATGATCTATTTTTAAAAATCACAAAATGTGCAGAGTGAAACTAAGGAAGTTCTTTACAGACTAGCTAGTCTAATGTGATAATTTCAACATAAGGAAACCAAGGCTGCACAATCTTAATAACCTTGACCAAGGTCACACAGTGCATTCTGCCTCCCAGTCTTTGAGATCATTATCAGTCACACTGCCTCACCTACAAATGTGACATGGTCTGACGAATTTCCTTCAAAAGCTCCCACTTTCATTTTTGATTGACATAAATAGAGAAACAACGTGCATTCTCCAAGAGTGACTCTTTGCATAAAGTCATGTTTAATGTGATTCCATTTAAGTGGCCACTAAGTTTGATCATCCTCTTTTAGCCAAAAAGAACATTTCAGGCACCTAGATAATTATAAACCAGCCACAGTTCCACAAAACCATGATTAACTTATTCAAATATATAACAAGTGATTATATTCTAAGAGCAATTCAGCTAATTACATTGCATTAAAAAATTAGAAATAAATTAATTCTAAAAGCAAAGTATATACTCAAATTTTCTATGTAACAGATTGGGCATAAATATTTAATGCATATGAAATGTTTGATGGGGAGTGTTTGGCAAACACTCACTTGGGAAGGAAATCAACAAATTATGTGATAATTGCTTTTGTGAAGCTTGGTTCAGGAAGTAGAAGAAACTAGAAACTAAGCTTGGGAGTTTCAGTATTGAGCATATTCTCAGACACACATGCCTTAAAAATTCTCTTCATTTCTCTGAAATTATAATACGTGTTTCTATATATTTTTGCCCATGTACTGTCTTTTCTACTTTATATTGAAGAACACAAAAGGGTATTAGGTAAAACACTGGAATCTGGAAAAGAAAATGTGGGTGCCAGCATGGCCTTCTCACATTTTCTGAGCGTGACTTCGAATATACTCTTCAGCTCTCTGAATATCAATCCTCCTTTGTTGTAAATTTAACTGATTCATGATTCATTTATGTATCCTAAAGTGAGATTTTAGAGCACCTACTACATGGCCGGCTTTGTGATAGGCACCGCGATGCGGAATAAGACAACTGTAATTCCTGTTTAGGTACATGTGGCTCCTGTCCCAGTAAGGAAGTCACATGTTCAAGAAAAACATTTGCAAGTTGTAAATGTGTTAAAGCTAGAACGAGCACAATAAGTGAGAGGTGTAACATGTTGTAAAAGCATGTGCCAAGGCACCTCGTTCCATCCGGGGAGGCCAGGGAAGGTGGACATAAACTGAATCCTGCAGGAAAGAAAAGAAAGCTAATAGACAAAAAAATTAGAAGATGTAGGGTTAGGGAAGGCCCCCCCAAATTAGAGTACTGATCTTTTTTCTCTCTCTCTGAGCTGTTACGAGGCAAAAATTAAATTAGTGCCAAAATTGTCAGAAAACTCTGACCCATTACATCCATTAGTGCCAGAATCCTCTCTACACAGATGAGGTCTTTCTCTAGTCACGGGTGCGACTGGCAGATTAAAACTTATGAGGGACAGCAACATGCGAAAGAATGAAACTGGACCACTTTCTTACACCATACACAAAGATGAATTCAAAATGGATGAGAGAACTAAATGTGAGACAGGAAACCATCAAAATCCTGCAGGAGAAAACAGGCAGCAGCCTCTTGACCTTGGTCGCAGCAACCTCTTACTTGACACGTCTCCGGAGGCAAGGGAAATAAAAGCAAAAATGAACTACTGGGACCTCATCAAGATAAAAACCTTCTGCACAGTGAAGGAATCAATCAATAAAACTAAAAGGCAACCTTCGGGATGGGAGAAGATACTTGCAAATGACAAACCTGATTAAGGGTTAGTATCCACAACCTATAAAGAACTTACCAAACTCAACACCCAAAAACCAAATAATCCAGTTAAAAAAATGGGCAGAGGATATGAATAGACACTTTTCCAAAGAAGACATCCTGATGGCCAACAGACACATTAGAAAAAGCTCAACATCACTCATCATCAGGGAAATACAAATCAAAACTACGATGAGATACCACCTCATACTTGTCAGAATGGCTAAAATTAACAACACAGGAAACAACAGATGTTGGCGAAGATGTGGAGAAAGGGGAATCCTCCTACACTGTTGGTGGGAATGCAAACTGGTTCAGCCTCTCTGGAGAACAGTATGGAGATTCTTCACAAGGTTAAAAATAGAATTACCCTACCACCCAGAAATTGCACTACTAGGCATTTATCCAAAGGATACAAACATACCTATTCAAAGGGATGCATGAACCCCAATGTTTATAGCAGTATTATCAACTAGAGTCAAATTATGGAAAGAGCCCAAATGTCCATCCATTGATGAATGGATAGAGATGATGTGGTATATATAAAATGGAATATCACTCAGCCATAAAAAATGAAATCTTCCCATTTTGAATGATGTGAATGGAGCTAGAGGGTATTACGCTAAGTGAAATAAGTCAGTCAGAGAAAGACAGACATCCTATGGTATCACTCGTATGTGGAATTTAGGAAACAAAACAGATGAACACAGGGGAAAGAAGAGACAGCCAAACCATAAAACAGACTCTTAATTACAGAGAACAAACAGGAGGGGAGGTGGGCAGGGGGGTGGGTTAAATGGGTGATGGGGATTAAGGACGGCACTTGTGATGAGCACTGGGTGTTGTGTCAATGATGAATCACTAAATTCTACACTTGGAAGTACTACCCTGAATGGTAACTAACTGGAATTTAAAAAACAAAACACTTGAAACACAAAAAACAAAACAAAACAAATACCTATGAAGGTGTATTTGGTCCACAGCTTCTGTTTCTCAGTTTAGCACGGCTGGTAGAATAGGTCATGAGGAGTCCTATGCAACTGGGTTTCTGAGATCTCAAAGCCACTAACATTTAAGCTTTTGTTAATATATTTAATCTTTCCCAATTCGATCTCCAGAATTTTGAGAGCAATTTCACTTAAAACATTGCCTTGCACATCCTCAATTATGTCTTCCTATTTCAGAAGTTAGAAGGGAGGGGTGAAAGGACACTTAGCAATGAGCCACCATTGTCTTTGCATTTCTTTAAGGGATCTCCTCCACATCCTGTATGTAAGGGGATTCAAGTCGATGTGGTGTAATTGGAGTGATCACCAATCTCTCAGCTGGCCTTCTTACTTCCACAGTGCTACTTACTTTGTTGCTATTTTTTCTCCTCTCCAACCAAACCTCACAAACCATGAGGTTTATTTCAACGTTCATCCATAGCAAGGTAAGTTCTACTCTTCATGACTAGTATTGTTGGTAGGACCTACTTTCTGAAGATTTTTCCAGCTGAAGGGATGGGCGTTCTCTAAACTCCCCACCTTTGGAACCCCAGGGCCACTCAAAGCCATTGGTTTTACACTTTGAAGAGGAGAGACGAGACGGATAATGGTATCACTTCATCTTCAATCTCTCACTGCCCTTCCTATATGTCTCTACTCCATTAAAACTCTTCTCATTTCTGTGGCCAGAAGAGGCATGGCACTATATCCATATGTCTCTGAAGTCACTTCTCCCAAGTAAAATAAATTGGTAGGTATATGTTTAAAGGCCAATATTAGATTATCAGCTTCTTGAGAGCAGGATGCATTTCTGGTCATCTTTAAATTCACTATGATGGGAAGTACATAGTTACTACAAAGAACGAGAGAAGGGAAGAAAATATGGGGTAGAGAAAAGGGAGAAGAATAAGGAGGTGAAAGAGTAAGAAATGAAAGCTTTAAAGGAAAAAATAAAAATGGGAGTATTAAGAGGTACCCACGACACGTGAGGAACGAAGGTACTGTGGCACATATTTTAACGTACGTTTATTTTGTAACAAAATATGACAGATTTATCTTAAAATGGTGACACATGAGTGTAATGAGACTCTTCATTAGAAATCAAGAGTGATGATTAAGAACATTCAAATCACAGGGGTGCCTGGGTGGCTCAGTCGGTTAAGTGTCTGATTCTTGATTGCAGCTCAGGTCATGATCTCACCATTCGTGAGATCGAGCCCCACGTCGGGCTCTGCCCTGACAGTGTGGAGTCTGCTTGGGATTCTCTCTCCCTCTCTCTGCCCTTCCCGCTCACATGAATATGCTCTCTCTCTCAAAAATAAATAAACATTAAAATAAAGAAAATTCCAATCACGAAGAGTAGTATTTGCAAATGGGAAATATTTTATTAAACCTCAGGAAAGCCTGAAACTTACAAATTATGTATTGATTTTTGATCCATATAGGGCCTTGGGAATGCTAACTTATTTAGGGTTACCCAGTTGATAAATAGCAAAGGTAGAATTCCCACTGCATAACCTTTTCTCAGGATGGCAATAAAGAGAATGAGAATGCCAATCAAATGAGTGGGTGAATGATGAATTTGTATTAATACAGACTGGGCCAAAGGGTAGAGTATCAGACAGAACAAGAACACTGCTCCATGGGTGAATAATCTCCTGATTTTTGCTTCATTGACATATTCGTGTAACCAACTGGAATAATTTTAGTCATACTATCAATAGTATCTCAATTACCTAAAGGTTGCTCATCTTAATAGTCACAAAGCTGTCCATCCCATGGATGTGCCATCTTTTAACATCAAAGAATTTTAATATAATCTGTTCATAATGAGAGATTTTTTTCAAAATAATTCAAACTGCATGTGTTTTTTTGTTAACCTAGTAATACATTTTTTTGTCAAGATGAAAACAGCCACAATTATCCCCAAGCCCATGGGATGCATTTTTCATTCATTCATTCATTCGTTCATATTTTTAAATTTCTCTGCTTTCCATTCATTGTCTCCTCAACATTTATTGGTGTTTATTGTTCGGAAAATACAGTATTTTAAAAATATGTCTTAAACCATAGTTACAGAAAGACCAATGAAAGAGAAAGATAAAAATATGAGCCAAACAAACTTTTAAAAGCAATTCCTATCATAAGTAGATGTTCTCATGTTGACAAAAATGGAATGTATACTGTTTCGGCAAAAAAAAAAAAAAAAAAAAAGTTCAATTTGCGTTTTTGCGTTTCGGAAGGGAAAACATCAGGAGCTCTCATTTCTTTTCTGCAGAGATTCTCTCTGGAGAATTCTTCCATTTTCAGAATGGTTTGGTAACTCTCTGGACAATGACATTTCGTTCTGATCTGTGAGTTTATCTACTCCCAGAGGTCTTGAAGTGAAGACAGACTTATGGTAGTCTTATTTTCTTCCCCTAGATAGAATCTCTCCATATCATGTCGTTTTGTATCATAGAGAATTCTTTACTTGAGATTTTCCAAAAGCAACGAAAGGTACATCCAGCAGCTCTGGATTTGTTGGGATTCTCAGCATGTGAGACTAGCCTTTTTAAAACCAGGATGGTCCTGGGCAAACTGGATAAGTTGTCATCCTAAACAATGGAGCAAACCTTCACTTATCAAGCAGCCCAGAGTTCCACACAGGGCAAGTTTTTTGAGTGGCTGAAAATTTCCACTTCACGTAGCAAAAAAAAAAAAAAAATTGCTTTACAACATTAAACGTTTTAAGTAAAAATTGTATATACTTCCGGTTCTTCTTCAAAAGAACACACTTGAACTTTTTTTTTTTTTTTCACTTTGCAAGTTGAACAACAAAAAAAGGGTCCTGTGGTTTCTTGACTTACAATTGACTTACAGGAATTGTCCCCAAACTCACAGTTTGTAGTTCTCCACATTTAAGCTATTACTATTTGTGACAATTTTGCTGTAAAGTTGCCTCGGTGCCTATTATCTTTCTGTCTCCCCCCTGTAAACTGTGAGCTCCTTTGAGGAGAGTTTGTTGTCTCCATCACCTTTCTACCTTTCCCCATGAGCCAGCCCTCACCATCCCAGAAGAGAGAAGCCCAGCGTCTCAGAGCACAGCTCAGAAACAATGCACACTTTCGTGTATAACGAGACAACTAGTACCTACCAGCTAGCTGAACTTTTCTGTAATCACTCAGGGATTGACTATTAAATAATAATTTAATGATAAGCATCCTGTAGTTTACTTCTCATAGCACTCAATAACATTTTTCGTAATTATTTGTTTACTTTCTAGCTCCTCAACCAGACTTTTAGAGACATAAGGAGGGGCAGAGTTATCTAATTCCAGCTATATTCCCAGTTCTGTATCAACAAGCTTATCGTAGCGCCTGGTACATATAACTGTTAAATTAGGGAAAGGTATTGTTTTTGACAGCTAACATTTATTATCAATGCCACCTTACCCTATGTTAAGCATTTTACATACATTCTCTCATGCCACATAATCTTGATCTTTAGAGCAACCAAATATTACCTATTAATAATATTAGGTGGTATTATTATTCACTTCTGTCATTTCCTGATATCAATATGTTTCCTACAAACACAGGTGGCTGTTGTAGGGATGGAGTAGGGCACAAGAATACAATTTCTAAACTTACCTAATCTCTCTTAGGGCACCTAGGTAAGCATCCAACTTCAGCTCGGGTCAGGATCTCGTGGTTCACGAGTTTAAGCCCCATGCCGGGCTCTGTGCTGACAGCTCAGAGTCTGGAGCCTGCTTCAGATTCTGTGTCTCCCTCTCTCTCTCTGCCCCTTCCCCACTTGCACTCTGTTTCTCTCTCTCTCTCTCTCTCTCTCTCTCAAAAAAAAAAAAAACCATTAAAAAACTAAAAAATAAAATAAATAAAATAAACTTACTCTCAACATGATTCTTGCCAAGCCTCAGTCTTCACTGGCTATTGACTAGAAATTCGGTTCATTGCCATATGGAGAACTTGGTAGGGCTACTGACAACATGGGAGCTGGCTTCCCCCAGAGTGAGGACTCAGAGAGAGAGGTTGAGAGACAGCACCCAAGAAAGGAACCACAGCTTTCTAGTAGCCCAGTCTCTGCTGCTTCTGCCAGGCTGTTTATCAGCAGTGAGCCAATAATTTCAGCCCACAGTCAAGCTCCCATAAGGGAGTACAGAGGGCCAATGTCAGGAAGAGGGATCATGGGGGTGACGTTAGAGGCCACCTGCCACACCACAAAAAAAGTGGATTTTATTCTAAGTATGTGACAGCAGAAATCTACTTGGACTTGGGAAAAGAGAGAGGACAAATGAATCCATTTGTATTCCAAATGAGTCACATAACCATGCTGGAAGGGGAGGGAAAGAAAGGGGATAACCTAAGTAACACTGAAAAATAATTTTTCCACTGGAAACTATAAGAGTAAAGACCAAAGTAACTTTGTATGTAAACAGTACTCCAGTTGACAAATTTGTTTCTCATAGGAGTACAGATTATTGATTCTAAAACTATATTACCTGCATACAAATAAGGGATGAACAAATAAATAAACAAATTGTAAATTATGAGACCCAGTTTTCCTGCTGTCAGATTAAGAAGTTACAAATAGACAAGGGAGAAGGTAGAATGAACCCTGTGGTGTTGGAACAGAATGAGAAAGATCAGTACAAACTCATGTTTATTCTGATCGACAGATGGATAGTTACATACATACATAGATCCATAGAGAACTAATTACAGGTGTGTGCATGTGTTTGTGTGTATATACATGGGTAAGTACGCACCTATGCATTTCCTGGCTCTGTCCCAGCTTATACTACCATCACCAAATGATCAAGGTTAATATCAACAGTGTAAATCATGTTGATGTCACGTGCCTAACCCGCCATCAGGTATGCAGTGATGAGGAGGGCACCTCTTTTCTCTGATATTCCTCCCCAAACCCATAACCCCAGATGAATCATGCAAAAGCAACAGAAAAAAAAAGTCAGGGACATCCTAAAAAATGTCTGAACAGATATCTTCAGAGCTATCGAAATAATAAAGGCAAGGGAAGACTGAGGGACTATGACAAATTGGAGGAGATAAAGGAATCATGACAACACAATTCACTGTAGGGTCCAGAATCAGAAAAAGGGCATTAGTAGAAAACTGATGAACCCCACCCCCCAAAAAAGGTCTGTACTTTAGGTAATAGTATTACACTATGATTACTTTATTAAATGTGATGGTCTATGGTGATATGTGGTAATGAGTACATGGAAATTATCTATGCTATTTTTATAACTCTTTTGTAAGCAGAAAACAATCTCAATATAAAAAGATTTTTTAAAAAATCCAAAAGAGGAAAACACCCTTCTCAGGTAAACTGGTTTTCTTAAACCATTTACCTCTGGAGCCATTTAGAGACCGAGCTCAGGCTGAGAATCTGACATGGACCGTGCTGGGTGATCCTGTTGGGGTAGAGAAGGCTTCTGGCTGCTGTGCAGTATTAGCTGAAACAGACTGGGCAGTAGAGAAGTCTTTAACGAAAGTTGAAGTCTTCCCATATCATATGTGCAGAATAAATCCATTCGTGATGTGGGAAGCCGGGGTATTGAGCCAGGAAGGCAGAGGGCTTAGAAGAGGGAGTGGCCTACATTGAACAAAACTAATCTCCCTCTCAAACTATTTGCAAGATTTTGAAACCGAGGGAAAGTTAAAGACCTAGGTTAAAACCTCCATAAGACAGGGATCCCAAGGCTCAGGAAGCAAAAGGCATCCAGATCCTTAATAAAAAAGCTGAGAAGGCTATCACCTGAAGAATACAAATGAACAAGAACTCAGAAGTCTGATGAAAAATGCAAAACCACTCCATCCCATCTCAATGCATAATGGTATGGTGGGGATCAGCCTCTCACTCTACAAACTTACAGAAAAGAGGAAAAGTCTAAACGAAAACCATATCACCGAGGTCCTCTGTGGTTCTTTTATACACTTTCCTGATATGTAATAAAAATATAATAAAAACTAACCAGATGCATGAGGAGGCACAGCCTTCTGACAGATAACAAAGAGTAAGAAATACAAACAACGGAAGCAAACCCCCAGGTAATCCTCACATTGGCATTGTCAGACAAGACTTCCAACTTACTGGAATGAGGGGCACTGCTTGGGATTCTCTCTCCCTTTCTGCCCCTTCCCCACTTGTGCTCACGTGTGCATGTGCGCGCTCTCTCTCTCTCTCTTTCTTTCTCTCTGTCTCAAAATAAATAAACATTAAAATAAATAAATAAATAAAGCAGGGTGCCTGGGTAGCTCAGTCAGTTGAACATCTAACTCTCAATTTCAGCCCAGGTCATGATCCCAGGGTCATGGGATTGAGACCCACGTTGGGCTCCACTCTGAGCCTGGAGCCTGCTTAAGATTCTCTCTCTCTCATCCTCTGCCCCTCTCCCCTGCTCAAGCTCACTCTCTCTTTCTAAATACATACATACATACATACATACATACATACCTGGAATGATTTGAAATAAAGTAGAGGGAATGAAAGGAAAATAGATGAAAAGGTGGCAATTTCAACAGAAAACTGAAAAACATTTTGGGGTGCCAGGGTGGCTCAGCTGGCTAAGCGTGCAACTCTTGATTTCAGCTCCGGTCATGATCTCTTGGTTCGTGGGATTAAGCCCCACATCAGGCTCCCCGGTGGCAGTGTAGCACCTGCTTGGGATTCTCTCTCTTCCTCTCTCCCTGCCTCTCCCCCACGCATGTTCTTTCTCTCTCTCAAAATAAATAAACATAAAAAAATGAATATTCTAAAAGAAAGCTGAAAACCATTTTAAACATCAAATAAGTATTTCATAGTTGAAGATTATGCAATATCTGAAATTAAGAATTTATTGAATGGGTTTATCAACAGATTGGCCACAGTAGAAGTCAGTTTAGTGAACCTGAAGCGAGATCAGGAGAAAACATTAAATTGAAACACAAAGAGAGAAACCAAACTCAACCAAAAACAAAACAAAAATAAACAACAAAACAAACAAATAAAACAACCTGTGAAATAACAGTTTAGTGATAGAGCTTTGCAGGACCCAGATGAACCAATATATTGACCCTCCAGAAAGAGAGAAGCAGATACAGGGATGGGAGCCATATTTGAAGAGATAATGGCTGCCATTTTCCAAAACCGATGAAAGCCATCAACTCTCAAATTCAAGAGCCTCTACTAGACGCACATTCATAGAGCCTAAGCCAGATGCCTTATTTTTCTGCCTCAGGTCTTTGATGTTATAGGTAGAGTGTCCATTGGAACTACCCTGCCATTTATTAATGTCCAACCTGAGTGTAAAGGAGTTAATCCCATGAGGCTACCCTTAGCCATTGGGATACCTAGTAGAAGAATAAATTGTGAATTCAAATGTATAATTAAGGGTTAAAAGAAATAAATCCCAACTATAGGCACAGGAGATGTGTTACTTGCATCAAGATCACCCCCAGTTGGATGAAAGGGATATGGATATACATAACTTTTGCACTGACTTTTGAAGAACAGGTATAATTTGTTAAAAGACAATCTGAGGATGTGATGTTGAGATGACTTCGTTATTCCAAGCAGAGTAACTAAGTGAACTCTATTAGCCTTCTCTTCATAATTGTAATCAACTTCCTTCTGCCTCCCTGATAATTGTGGGAGGTGCAAAGATAATAATGAATATGTCAGTTTCAGTCACCAATTAATTTACAGCTTAGTGGGGAATATGAGAATCATTTATTAGTTTCCAGAAATAAATACAAACATGTTAAAGCCTTTAGTTCACATAGCAACTCTTAATTTCTAAATGAGTCTATGAGTTTACAAAGGTTCAGTGATAACTTCTTTGCCTAAGATCATGCAGAGAGCTGAAACTGTTTAAATTCAAGTCAGTCTTCTCCATCTGTTGTGTATGCTGAATACACTCTACACACACATAACCATTAGGGGAGGTGACAAGGGAAGGTGTTACAAGAAAGGTAGAGATGAAGTACTATAGGATGTCAGACAAAAAGACCTACACCAGAAGGAAGCAGTCAGGTAGCCAGGCATTCTTTATAAATCGGTACACTATTTGGTGCCATCTGCCTTATTCATGTATAAGATATGTGGGCATTAGCTCAGCAAAAGTCATCTACCAAAAAAGACATTTTCTACCTCCTCGAAACTTTTGGACAGAGACTTGAACTATACCGTTAAAGAGGAAACATCGCATTGATTGCCTCCAGTATTTGTAGATTTTTGCCCATGTGTTAAAAGGTCATGAATTCTCCCTGAGGAAGGAGATTGCAAATTGTTTTGAATGGAGAGAAAGACTTAAGATCCAAATAACTAGGGGGGAAAGTAACCACATCAACAGCGAGGGCTTACCAGTTTTTAATAAGTCTGAGTTATGATTAAGTTATAATTATGCTATAAAATATTATGCAAGCAGTAAGGAACAAATGTGAGATGTGCTTACTGAGTCAGACAGTGTAAATGATAAGTACTAGTAATAAAATAACACTTATTTCACATTCTAGTAGAATACGTTCGTCGCTCTGTTATTAATTATTCAAAATATTGGAATGCAATTCTCCTGATTTAAAGTTAAAGATATTAAGATATTAAAAAAAAAAACAACTTGATGAGTAATTGTATGTTTCTGTCACAGGGAGGCAGTATCAGGGTCTCATAAAAAGGGCAGTTTTTGGCATCATCCAAACCTGAGTTCAAATTTCACTGCACTAAATAGCATTACACCATGCTGATGGGTGGCTTCACCTCTTTTAGTACCAATCCTCTCAGCCATAAAATGAGGAAAATGGTTCCTAACTAAACTGGTTTTTATGTGGGGTAGTAATCATGTATGGGGAGTGACTGATATATTTTATCAAAATCTCTCTGCAGTGAGGGGATGGGTGAGAGATCTGCCTTTGATCAGTGCCCCTTGGGAGACCAGTCTCAAGGTTCCTCACCATCTCAGTCCCCACCCAGGATGAAAAAAAACTTTGACCTGTTACGTCACAGGTTTGTTGTGAGAAGTAGAAATTACTTTGGGGAAAAATGTTCATTATAATTGCACTGACTCAGAATTGTTGGCTGTGATTGAGGTCAATACTTTTATATTTTGTTATTACTGTATCCACACATCACCGAGCCCACGTCCCCATCGTGGGAGAGCGGACAGGGTCTGGGAACTTGCGTCTGACCAAGAACCACATTAATGCGATCACTTAGAAACAGTAATCTGATGGATTCCTCTGGAAGCCAGACGTCAGACAAGTGTAAATGAAGTTCCTAGTAACCAAAGGCAATGAAATCTGGTTTCAGTTAAGGGAGCTCTTTGGGACCCTGAAATAGAATGTCTAACCTGACTTGCTGGCATCTGACTGTGTGGACCTCAGCTGGTTACCACAGGCTTTTGTCTTAACTCTTACAATTTGTGTGACCCTTGATCTCATTTTTTCACTTCCTCATTTATTCTTTCAATTATTTACTTTTTAATGAAAAATAAATTACTGTGGATCAGCTACCAGCTTAGGCAGTGAGGAAGTGAAAATAAATAAGATAGTGTCTCTCCCAGCAAAGAGAGAGGAGATAGAGGTTTAGATATATTTTTTACTGGAATTTAGCACCAGGAAGAAGAGAGTGAGGGCCAAAAGACATAGTTCCCGGTTCTAATTGCTGAATTCAGAGTAAGATTTCATAGAGACGTGACACTGGAACACAATATGGAAGCAAAGAAGTTTTTGTTTTGTTTCAAATCTTCATGTACTCTTTATCAAAAGTGTAAGGAGAAAAGAAGACAATTTTTAAAGGAAAGGGGTAAATATACGATAAGCAAAGATAAATATTTATTGAGCATCTTCACTTTCCAGACACTCTTCTAGGTTCTAGGGATAGAGCAGTAAACATATTATACCTGCTCTTGGTCAGTTTACATTCTGTGCAAAAGGATAATGAAATAACACATTAGCATGAAAACCAGACTAACTATGAATTTGGACTGGATTTGGGGCCCAAAGATAATCCAAATGGGAGAGGAGCTAGGATGCAGGTATCAAATCGAGATAGTGACATTCGCCTAGCTGAATAAAACTTAAGTAAGTCATCAATGAAGTGTCTGTCCCCTGAATGCAGGGTCTGTGCAATTCGGTAGCTCCTTCCAGGACTAATTTCTCACATGAAGCATCTCTCCACCTGAATTGGGAGCTGCTCAAGGAAAGGGGTACAAAATGCACATTTCACTCTGCCCATTCCTAGCAACGAGCATAGATCAGGTGTTCAAAATGGCTGCTAATAAAGTTGCTGAATATAAATTCAACAGTTATCTGTGTATGTTTGTATCTATGCATCTGTCATGTACAATAAATGAATAGAAATTATAATGTTAAAAATAATACGAACTATGGGGTGCCTGGATGGCTCAGTCGGTTCAGCGTCCAACTCTTGATTTTGGCTCAAGTCATGATTTCACGGTCATGAGATGGAGCCCGAGTTGGGCTTTGCTCTGGGTGTGGGGTCTGCTTAACATTCTGTCTCTCCCCTATCTCTCTGCCTCTCCCCTGCTGGCACGCATGAGTTGTTTTTTGTGTTTTCTCTCCCGCTCTCAAAAAAGTAGTAATATGAACTAAGATTGAGTCAAAATTATCAAGTGCCTAAAGAGAAGTCTAAGATGCATGAGACTACTACATTAATAACCACAAAATAGTGCACGTATAATATAGTTTATTACGTGCTGTATATATATATGCTTCTAAATAATATATATTATATAATATGTATTATACATTATACTATATGTTATATACGGTATACACGTTTCTATATACAAATTACATTAAGATATATAAATATATGTAGATACTATATTTATGGATTTGAAGACTCACTATTATAAAGAAACCCATTTTCCCAAGTGGATCTATACATTTAAAAAATCCCAATCAATATCCCAGCCAATTTTTTTATGTATGTGTGTGTGTGTGTGTCTGTGTATGCCTGTGTAAAATGACAAACTCATTCTAAATTTTATGTGAAAATGCAAAGAGACAAGAATAACCAAGATGATCTTGAAGAATACAATGCTAGGGGCGCCTGGGTGGCTCAGTCGGTTAAGTGACCGATTTTGGCTCAGGTCATGATCTCATGGTTTGTGGGTTCTAGCCCCATGTCTGGCTCTGTGCTGAATGCTTGCTCGGAGCCTGGAGCCTGCTTCAGATTCTGTGTCTCCTTCTTTCTCCATCCCTCCCCCACTTGTGCTCTGTCTCACTCTGTCTCTCGACAATAAATAAATGTAAAAAAAATTAAAAAAAAAAAGAATACAATGTTAGGAGACTAACACTATGAGATGTCATTATTTGTCATAAAGGATAGCAATTAAGACGGTACAGTGTTGGTAAAGGATAGATAAGGATATATCCTTGAAATAAAATAGAAAGTTCAGAAACAGACCCACCCATATAAGGCCAATTGATTTTAGACAAAGGTGAACGTTGAGCACAGTGGCAAAGCATGACCTTTTTATTAGAGGGAGCTGGGTCAGTGTGGGATGCATTGTACTCATATGAGAGAGGAGAAGGAAGGAAACAGAATGGTATCTGCACGGCCATGGAGGAGAAAGACATTTTTTCCCCAATAAACTGGTCACAAAAATTATTAACCAAAACGGGGAAAAATAATAAGTTAAACTGTTAAAATTAAACGCTAAAATATGGCCTGAAGTTGGGAGACAAAGGTGAGATAGAGATACCCGTGGGTCCCGTACACCGTGGGATTACGTGTCCTCCTGCAGCAACACGAGAATATGCCAGAAGCTCAGAATGAATGGGGCTTAACATCTGTTGTAATAATCAACTTTTGTACATTTAACATATATACGTACAAAACATAAATTCCCAGAATACAGAGGAGCTTATCAGGGACACAAAAGTGATGGGGTGGGGGCGCCTGGGTGGCTCAGTCGGTTAAGTGTCTCACTATTGATTTCGGCCCAGGTCGTGATCTCACAGTTCGTGAGTTTGAGCCCCGCATTAAGATTTTTTCTCTCTGCCCCTCCCTTTCTCACTTACTCTGTCTCTCTCTCTTTTGAAATGAATAAATAAACTTTAAAAAAAGTGATGGGGATGTCATTATCTTGGGTTCCGGAGCCACAGTAACGGGGTTTAAATATGTTCTCGGGAACATTAGCAGCATAACCTTGGAAAAGTCACTTGACTTTACTGGTCTTCAGCATTCTGTCAAAAAGAGAAGGAAGACTGGCATGTATTTCATCCGCAAGTGATACATGCCGTGTGTTTTCAGCACAGTGCTGGATACTGGGAAACCACTCACTACCCCCGTCTTCCTTACATGGCGTGCTTTACCACCCTGCATAGTGTATCAGCATATGCATTTCTGTGATGTATTCACTATATACCATCTGCTTTTATTTCTTTGGTACAAGATTTCACAATTGCAGGTGTACAGGATAATAGTAACCCAAAACCCTCCACTTCTGCCTGTGGATGTACAGATATGGCTAAAGAGATCTTTGTTTCTCTATAAATAACCGAGACTTTATGTGATAACCTTTATTAAAGGCTGCGGAAGCACACTGTGTAGCTCGTGATTACCTGAGATTCCTAAAAAAGAAGAAACCTCAGGTTTACTGGGCATGCGCTGTGCCTCATGCATTTTACATGCATTTTCTCATTTGATCTTTCCAGCCATCTACTGCAGGAGATATTATTTTCCCCATTTAACCAAGAAGAAAAATGAGGAGGAACACAATTCAGTAATTTAGTCGACACTACAGAGCCAGTAAGTGGCAGAACCAACGTTCTCATCTGGATTTATGTGCGTGTTTAAGGGCGCCAGATTGTCTCCTGGCCCTGCAAGAACTTTGTATATTATCGGTATCACAGGACTTGCATACTAGTGGGCCTGGTAGCAGATAAAAGGGTCATAAATGCCATAAAAAGGTATGCTTAAAGTTCTCTGGCAGGTTAGATAAAGACGGAAACATTTGTAGTTATCAGTGTCAGTAAAGGCTTCCTGTTTTGCTTACTTTTGAACATGACATTGTTTGTAAATAACTATACATATTTGTGCTATGTACATCTTTTAATTCTGGTCTCATTGTGGGACCAAATCTGCCCTAAACTCTCTATACTCCTCTGTGTCTTGAGTGGCAATTTCTCCATAGTCGTCACTAATTCGAGAGCTACTACCCTACTGCTGAATTAACACTTTTTCATTGAAAGAAGTGTACAAAAAGAATAAAAGCTTTTAAAATAATCCAGCGTCTAAGCAGAAATGTCTAGTTAGCCACCACCTCTCAATGTCTAAAATCTGCGTGGTTTAGCCTACTTACCTGCTTAGTGTTGAAATCAGGCAGTTCTAAAAACGTACCCGGGACTCGCTTTTTTTTTTTTTTTTTTTTAATTTTTTTTTTTCAACGTTTATTTATTTTGGGGACAGAGAGAGACAGAGCACAAACGGGGGAGGGGCAGAGAGAGAGGGAGACACAGAATCGGAAACAGGCTCCAGGCCCCGAGCCATCAGCCCAGAGCCTGACGCGGGGCTCGAACTCACGGACCGCAAGATCGTGACCTGGCTGAAGTCGGACGTTTAACCGACTGCGCCACCTAGGCGCCCCCCGGGACTCGCTTTGAGCAGGTATAGTGAGACCCACAGAGATGGAAATGATTTCCATCAAGGAAGAAGTTTCTCTTGTACTTCAATGTCCTGGTATAGAAGGCATGCCACGCAGGGCTGCACAGGTAAGGCACGAAAGCAAAAAGAACGGGTAAAGAGAGAAGGGAACTAAGGACAGGAGCCTTTACTGCACTTTCCAGGGAATGGAGTGCATGAAGCTAGGTAAACAAAAAGTACCAACTTACGATTGAATAGTTTGAATAATTATGGAGGTCTGGTGCCCAGCTGTCCAGTACCTGGCCCTGCAGTGATTACAGAAATAAACAGAGTTCTGGAATTTATGAGACCCATCAGAGATATGGACTATGGATTGGTCAGTTTGCATATTAAAAGTGTTTTAGCCTTTTGGGGCTGTTATAACAAAATACAATGGACTGGGAGGCTTATAAGCAATAGAAATGTATTTCTTTGTTTTTCCACAGTTCTGGAGGCTGGCAGGTCCAAGATCAAGGCACTAGAAGACTTGGAGTCTGGTGAGGGCTTGTTTCCTGGTTCGTAGATGGCTGTCTTCTCACTGTGTGCTGAGAGAGTGGAAGGGACCAGCGAGGCTTCTGAGGCCTCTTTTACAAGAGCACTAATTCTATTCATGAAGAATCTGTCCTTGACCTAATCACCACCCACACACGCTACCTCCAAAAACCATCACATTGGGAGCTAGGCTTCAATACGAATTTGGGGGAAACGCATTCAGTCTATAACAAAATGCATTCTGGCATGCAAGCTGTTTGTTATCTCTAGGAATTAGTTCACCCTGGGATGGGCAGTTTTCAAGTCTACAAAGCTCCAAATGCCAGAGCATCAAGAATACAGAAAATAAGAAAATATATTTAATACAAGGCCTTGTGTACTTACTTAGTGTTTACCCAGAGAAAGCCTGATAACACCCTAGCAGATGAGTCTCTGTAAGATACTATCTGTGCTATAGGCATCAAGAAATGTCATGAAAACACACAGAGGGACAAAACCGTCGTGTCACCCATGCTCCGGGTAGTCTTTGTTTCAGATGATTCTTCCCTTTTGGAGAATTTGTCAGCCACTTGCTGAAACCAGTATTATTCAGATCTGTAGTTAGTGTGCTCCTTTTTTCATTCATCTGTCTTTCCTGATTGTTCCATGACCATATGTTTTCTGGCATCCTTTTTAATTAGTGACAGATGGACGAAGAAACTTTTGATTCCATGCTCTTGTGGTGCTTTTAAAATGACAAAAACGATACATCCAGTAACAATTTCTCAAGCAACTTCCCTAAACTCTACCTAAGGGCAAGAGTAAAGGGCACGGCCGACGTTGAGATGCCAGGTCTGAGGCTGAGCATGAAGCTCTGCGGAGAGAACCACATCGAGCTCTCTGTGGGTCTCTGCAGCCACCGCCTCTCTCTTTTTCAACACGCACCTTCCGTGGAATGTGCATTCTAGCCCGAAGAGACATTGAATGGACTGCATTTTTAAATGTTCGAGGGGCTCTATGCATTAGAGAAAGAGACAGGAGATCTATTAGGCGATATGTGCGCAAGAACAGGGACTATCTAAATCCAACCTTGGCCCAGTAACCAGTCAGTGTCAAGGAAAATATACGAAAAGCGGGCAACAGGCATTAAAAACTAAGGGGGCACTTCCTCATTAGCTGGGCCTGTGAATGGAACCACAATGAACTGTACTATGTCAACTAGTTTGCAGTATATCATTCAAGGCTACAGCCTAAAAGGCTGCACCAGTGATAGGGCTCTCTCGCCCTTCCACCAAACATAGAAGGTTATGTCCTTCACACTTGCCACCAACCCAAACTTCTGATGCTTCCTCAATCTCTCCACTCGTCAGCACGAGAGAGAAGAGGAAGCGGGTTTAGGGAAACTGCAGTAAAGGCTCCCCAAGAGGATTGCCTAATCACCACACCCTCCTCCGTGCAAGATTTCTGAACCTGTCTCTTCCCAGTCACAGCTGGGGACTGAGAAGCACCCAAGGGGATCACTTGGGTTCCCCGTACATTCCCCTTCGCTCCAATGATGTAACAACTGATAATAAGGTCAGTTACTCTACCGGAAAGATGGCTGCTCTTCCTGCCTGCCGGTTGCTAGAACGTCAGGAGGCAAAGGTGCTGGGTAGCAGCATAGCTAATAACTCAACGGGACACCTTCCTTGGCTCCTATGAAAATGCGCCCGAGACCTCTGACCCCGCAGAACGGGGGTGCATTAGTTAGGATGTCAAGGGGCACAACTCCTGCTTTCACCTCTTGGTTCCTGGATTCACATATTCTTTCTCCTGGAAACACAGGTCCGTATGATGGGCTTTGATTCAGTGCACGCACTGTGATCTGCGACACGGCACTCCTTCTCACACAGTGATGCCTCCAGGCTGGGGCTGCAGGTGTACCTTCAGCAGTTCATCTCAAAGTTCTAGCAGGTCAGCAGCCTCTGCATGGCCTGGTCTGGATACAACCTGTGAATATTAGGGCCATGGGCCCTAATTATGATGTGCCCCTCATCACATCACACACACAAAAAAAAGTCTTATTTTTCCCCCTCAAAACAAAACACACAAGTAGTATTTTCTTCACTGCACAGATAAAGAGACCAAGGTGCACAGAGTTTAATCTAATAGTCCATGTTTGAAGCAAAAACGTAATCCAATTTAGCCATTTCAAGCCTGTCTTCTGTGCAGCACTACCCACTTCAGAAAACTATACCCAAGAGTTATCTTCAAACTTTCTTGTCTATTGGAATCAGCCAGGGGGTTGCCTAAAAATACATATGCCCAAAGTGTACCCCAAACTGCTTAAATTATAAACCTCAGGCTCTAGAGAAAGGAACCTATATTTTTAGCAAGCACCACGCCCCAATTTTGATACACCAAAAGTCTGAGATATACACACACAGACAAGTATGTCAATGGCCTACAAGGCACATTTTCTTTGGCTTTGAGTAAAGAGCCTTAACTCACACCATTATGGGCCATCTGGTGATGGCATTTCTACAAGCCTGGCTGCTTCCATTTTCAGACTTACCTTTACTGTCAGACTTGGTGTTTGAGGAAAGCAAAACAACACAGGCTATTTAAATCTTGCCTCTGGCACGTTTCTTAACCCCTCTGGCACCTGTCTCTTATTTGACTAACTGAGGTTAATGATACCTCTCCTCTGAAGTTTTGAATAATAGGTTACAGATTGGCAATCAATAGGCAAATAATAAATCCCAGCAGTTTTTATTGTTGTTTTACAATGTTTTCTCTAAGTTTCACACTTGACTCGGAGTGCAAAGAACCTGGACCGACCCCTGCTTTCTGCCACCATCTGCCATGTTCACACTCAACCCTGAGTCCTAATGAAGTTTCCCTGATCCTGCACACCCTTCAACTCTACTTCTGCCCAACTGCATCCATAACAAGCCACACGTTTAGACCGACAGAGATTTACTTTATTTTCTTTATTGAATTAATACTTTCTCTTGGAGAAGTGATTTTCCCACCACCTGCTTCTGAATAAAAATATAAGAAATGCTTTGGCATCTGTCTTAGTCCCGATGGGGCTGCTGTGATAAAAATATCATGGACTAGGTAGTTTAATAAAAATTCCTTTCTTTCTTTTATTTATTTATTTTGAGAGAGAGAGAGAGAGAGAGAGAGAGAGAGAGAGAGAGAGAGAGCAAGGGAGGGGCAGAAAGAGAAGGACAGAGAGAATCCCAAGCAGGCTCTGCACTGTCAACACAGAGCCCAACACGGGTCTCCATGTCAGGAACTGTGAGATCACGACTTGATCCAAGATCAAGAGTCAGATGCTTAGTCACTGAGCCACCCATGTGTCCCAATAAAAATATATTTCTCATAGTCTTGGAAACTGGCAAAGATCAAGTCACCTACAAAGTTGGTGTCTTACAGAAGTTTATCTTTTTGCACATGGTGGAAGGGGCTAGGGAACCTTCTGGATTCTCTTTTATAAGAGCTCTAATCTTATTCACGAGGGCTCCACTCTCACAACCTCATCATCTCCCAAAGGCCCCACCTCTAAGTACCAGGGGTTAGGTTTCAACATATGAATTTGCGAAGGGGGGGGGGACATTCAATCTACACCATTTGCATCTTTGGGGGGGAAAGTCGCTCCAGATAGATTGACTGATTGATTGATTTAGCATTTACTCTGCATATTCAGTCACAAATTTACTAAAGGCAAACATACTCAAAACGCTATTTTCTGCGTACAGAAAGTTTGTGTTTTACCCTACAACCACCAACAGAGCGTTAAGCTTACCTCACAGCATGCCTGTCTTCGGGCTGATTTTAATTTTCCGTATAAATATCACGGGTTTCTTTTTGTATTTATCTGATGTTAAGCTTTCACTCAAAGTAATTTAGCATGTACTTCCTGAATATTTCTCTACACCATGGACTACATTAGCTGCTTAAGAAGGAATTCAAAAGAAAAATTAACCCCATCCCTGACTCCGTGTATTTATTAAACATTTGATGTACTCTGTATCAGGACAAAAAGGGCAAAGATGAATATCAGTGTCCTAACCCTTGAGTTGCCAAGGGCCTCATCGAACAGATAATTTGTACTGCATTGATGAGAACCCAGAGCACCGACCCAAGAGGCAGGACATCGGCTCCAGGGGCTGTCTCTACGGACAAATGTGTGACTTCTAGGAAACCAATTCATTTCTTTGCCTTTTGCCTCTTTGGGAAAAAAAAAAGTCAAGTAAATAAAATATTGAGCCACACTGTCTATTTTAAATTAAAAAAATCTTTATCCACATTTTAGATGGCATAATACTTTCCTCATAATATAAATTTATTTAATGGTATTGATCTAATGTTCCTGATTTAATATCAAAACATACACATTATAGAAAAATATTTTTATTGAAATATTCTGCTTTCTAGAGATAAGAACTCTAAATGTTTAGATGTTTCTTTCTAGTTTTTAACAATTTGAGTTACAAGACCTTCAAAGTTCTTTCGAAACCTCTTTTTAATGTTTCCAGGATGTGGTTCTGGTGAAACTTATACTGTCATTTTTTATTGCCAGATGTGTAAGATTTACATTAATTTTATAAATAAATTTTTATATATGTCTGATTATTTTCCTCACTAGTTTTCTTTATTTTTCCCCTCTTAAGTATTACCTTCAACATGTTCAAGAGATGTGAGTTCACGTTCCATTATGATGTGACTGAAACACAGAAAGAAAGGGGGTGTCTGGGTGGCTCAGTCAGTTAAGCGTGCATCTCTTGGTTTTGCCTGAGGTTATGATTGCATGGTTTGTGGGATCAAACCCTGTGTCAGGTTCTATCCTGACAGTATGGAGCCCGCTTGGGATTCTCTCTCTCTCTCTCTCTCTCTCTGCCCCTCCCCTGCTCACATAGGCACAATTTCTCTCTTTCTTTCTCTCTCTCTAAAAATACATAAACATTAACAAAATAAAAACTAAAACAGAAAGAAAGAACAGACCGAAGGAAGGCAGGAACCAAGCTTGGATGAGCTTCAATCTGGCCCCGTGAACTCTGTTGCAGTGGGAAGGCTAGGGTGTAGGGGCACGCCACAACAGCCTGGAGGGGCATCTTAAGGCAAGGGTTGATCTGCAAAGGCAAGTCCGGAGGGGGTCTAATCAAAGGCAGCAGGAAGTAGGGATTCAGCTCCCCAAAGTCAGAATGCAATCAGGAGGAGCACAGGGTCTGAGTCCAGAGAAGATAAATAAAGCCCCCGGATTTGCCTAGGCCCTAGAAATGACGGTCCAAGAAGCGCTAACTTTCATGAGACTGAGTTCATTCACAAAGCACCTCTGTAAGACAGAGTTCATTCATACAAGTAATGGGATTTAACACAAGGCACTCTGCACGGTTGTTTGGGAAGACTGAAATTTGGTAAACATTTAAATGGTCAGCCTTCCAGAAATGCCAATTTAATCCATCTATAATGTCATTTTTTTTTTTTTTTTACCATTAATGCTTTCTTCCATAATTCTTCTCAATTTGTAATTATATATTTATTTGTTACCTTTTTTTTTTTCTTTTTTGTCTCTTGATCAGCCGTTAAGCCCCATTAGGGAGGAAGCCACGTCTGTTTTGTTCATTAATGTTTTCTTAGTAAATGTTTATTAAATTGATATTAAATGAAAATTGGGATTCTCTTACTCGCCTCAGTGATTTCAGTATAATTGGCTTAAACATGAGAGCATTTCCCGGCCTCTGAGACTGGAGTTCCTCTGAAGATTCATATTTGGTCTCTACTCTGCAGGCTGCTTCCATTTACCAAATTGCAAAGCTGAAATTCTTCAAAAAGCCACTCATACCAATAAGCTTGACACATTATTAACTTTTTTTTTAAGAAGTGAGAAATCCTTTTAAGCAATATCATGCTTTTTTATTTTTAGTGTTTATTTTTATTATTATTATTATTATTTTCTTTTAGAGAGAGAGAGAGGGAGAGAGAGAGAGAATAAGCCAGGGAGGGGCAGAGAGAGGGGGAGACAGAGGATCTGAAGCTGTCAGCACAGAGCCTGACGCAGGGCTCAAACTCAGGAACTGTTAGATTGTGGCCTGAGCCAAAGACGGATGCTTAACCGACTGAGCCACCCAGGTGCCCTGACATCATTAACTTTCAGGAAGAGATTTCATAGCAGCATCTCTCAGCTCCTCCGTCATCTTGGCCTGGACACCCTTCTTTATTCTCCCTTCCTCTTACGAAGAGAGAACTTACTTTTCTCCAAGCATAAAACTTTGCCTGCTTTCCGAGGGGTCTGTTTTGACGCCCTGGGCTATAGTTTGCATTTTAAATTCCCAAAGAGGTTATTCCTTCTGTAAAACGAGAAGGCATGAGAAATGGAGAAGGAATGAGCATGAAGGTCCCTTGCCCAGCGAGAGCAGCAAAGTGGCGGTGAAGTAAAAGCACTGGTGAATCTCTCAGGTCACAGGCACAGCACTGAGGGGGAAGGGCAGGGGTGCAGAAGCAGACATTCAGAATATTTCTGGGCAAAGTGTGAAGCCAGGTACCCCCTAGGCTCCTTGGCATAACTGCTCAGCCCCTCAATTACACAAAAGAAATAACAGTGCACAGGACAGAGGTCTTGATGGAGATTTGGGAAGTCAAAGCTATAGTCCCTCTACTTTTGAGCCAGAAGAAAGGACAGAAGCACAATGAGCTTCTGGGGAATGATCCCAGAGCAACAGCTGTGTCATTATTTGCATCTTCCCCTTGCCTTGCCTTGCCTTGGTCCTACTAGGTCTGGGAAATAGAATATATACAGATTTTGTTGCGTCTCTGATTTTACTGCTCTTCTTTAAGCTTCATGTCTAATAAAATAGGTTCTTGCAGCATGGTCATAGCACAATGGTCCGGAAATCTGCCACCTTCCCATTAATTAAACCTTTGGTCACTTGAGTTGCCTCAAGATGGATGCTCCATAATGTTAGGTGAATGCACGAATATGAATGAAGGTGCCAGATGGTGTTCCATCAGACCTCTATTTGTTATAATAATATTTGACCTATGAAGTTGCAATCGATACAAAATCCTATGGGCACTATATATAGATCTCCTGTCTTCTTGAATTAATATGTTATAAAACAGGGGCTAGGAAGTTTTCTTTATGTAAGCTATTAATTCATGGGGAAATAAGTCTACCAAAGGGTGAAACGAGAAAGCAACTCGTTATAGCCAGTTTTTAAAGAGAAATTTGGAGTTTCCTACTCACCTGCTCTTTAAAAATTATAGAATTCAACGATTTACCAAACATCTATTGATCATCTGCTACAAGCATGAAACTGTTATTTTGGGGCGACAAGAACCGATGGGAATAGCTATAGGAGACACAACATTACTATTGGAAATTCGACCTTGTTTTAATAATCAGGTATGTGTACACAAATGTATATAAATATATGTGTGTATTTAATGTATATATAGATATATATAATGTATATAAATATATATACATATATAATGTATGTAAATACACACACACACACACACACACATATATATATATATATAATGGATAAAGGGATCAATAATGAAGCAAGAACATTAAGTTTTTGATAATTCACATTTACATAAAGGGAAAAACAGTTCAAATTATTAACAAAATCTAATCTAAATTTGTAATTTTCTGCAATTCTTTCAGCTGATTGCATATTCCAGGAATTATGAACTACTCACATTACCTGAGAAGACCTATACTTTTATGCAGTCAATTAGATATTGCCATTTAACTCACCTGAGATACAGATTCCTCTACTGGATTTATACAAACACCGATCCAGAATCCTGTCTACTTTCACGCATAGTTTCAAAACTTTAGCATATCTTTTTTTTTTTCTTTTTCTTTCCAGGCTCTGAACTCTTCTAAATGAGGAATGGGATCTTGCTCGGTCTGTACTAACAAGTGTTCATCAGACTGATGGGCCAAGAGCACAGGCTGGTTAATATTAGATGAATGACTGAGAGCCTATACAACTTCACACTTATGCACCTCTCTAGAGAAAATACTACACAGGCACCGATTTATATAGCTAGCAAAAACTCAGTATTTATTTCAAAAACAGAATTACAGAGACTAGCTTTATGTATTGGAACAGCAAAGCATTAAGATATTAAATTTGGATATGAAGAATCAAAACCCTAGATTCATCACTTAATAATTCCATCCCCCAATTCTGCCAGAAAATACTTCGTAACTGGCAGACCAATGTCTGTGTAACTGCCCATAATTGCCACTCTCCAGGGTCTCTGTCACTCCACATCCTTCCCAATAATGTTCATATAGTGTAAGTCTAAAAACATATATTTTATCAGCGTTAGGCATGAATGTCTTTCAGTGTGATATCTAATTTCATTTCCCTAAGTAGTAAACTTAAGGATCGTTTTGATTTTTATCAATTTTTTCACTTAAATATAACCTACATGGAGAAAAGATAAAATCAAAATTGTATAACTGAATAATTATAAAATATACACTAATTAGCCACCGCCCAGATGGAAAAGTATATATTGCCCTGACCCAGAATCTCTACACGTGTCTGCTTTTTTTCAAATTTTATTTCCAGTATAGTTAACCACGCAGTGTTAGATTAGTTTCAGGTGTACAACATAGTGATTCAATAATTCTATATACTACTCAATGTTCAGCATGATAAGTGTACTCTTAATCCCCTTGATTTATTCTACCCATCCCCCACCCACCTGCCCCCTGGTAACCATCAATGTGCTCTCAACAGCGAAGAGTCTGTTTTTTGGTTTGTTGCTTCCTTTTTTTCCTTTGTTCATTTGTTTTGTTTCTTAAATTCCACATATAAGTAAAATCCCATGGTATTTGTCTTTCTCTGACTGATTTATTTCGCTCAACAATTATACTTTCCATCCATGCTGTCGCATATGGCAAGGTTTCATCCTTTTATATGGCTAAATAATCTGCCATTGTATATATACCACTTCTTTATCCGTTCATCTATTGATGGACATTTGTGCTGCTTCCATAACTTGTCTACTGTAAACAACACTGCAATAAACATAGGGGTGCATATATCTTTTTGAATTAGTGTTGTTTTTTGTTTCATTTTTAAAACTTTTTTTTTAATGTTTATTCAGTTTTGAGAGACAGAGAGCAAGCAGGGGTGGGGCAGAGAGAGAGGGAGACACAGAATCCGAAGCAGGCTCCAGGCTCTGAGCTGTCAGCACAGAGCATGACGTGGGGCTCAAACTCACGAACTGTGAGATCATGACCTGAGCTGAAGTCGGACGCTTAACTGACTGAGCCACAGGAGCCCCAGATTAGTGTTGTTTTTGTATTCTTTGGGTAAATAAACAGTAGTGGAATTACTGGGAATTCTATTTTTTAAGTTTTTGAGGATTATCCATACTGTTTTCCACAGCGGCTGTACCTGTTTGATTCCCAGCAACAGCACAAGGGTTCTTTTTTCTCCACATCTTCACCAACACTCGTTTTTTGTCTTCTTTATTTCAGTCATTCTGACAGGTGTGAGGTGATATCTGATTGTGGTTCCGATTTGCTTTTCCCTGATGATGAGAAATGTTGAGCATCTTTTCATATGTCTGTTGGCCATCTGTATGTCTCCTTAGGACAAATACCTTTCATGTCTTCTGCCCATTTTTTAATTGTATTATATGTCTCTTTGGTGTTGAGTTGTATAACTTCTTTATATATCTTGGATATTAACTCTTTGCAGATATATTTTCCCACTTAGTAGGCTGTCTTTTAGTTTTGTTGATGGTTTCTTTTGCTGTACAGAAGCTTTTTTATTCTCATGTAGTCCCAATACTTTATTTTTGATTCAGTTTCCCTTGTCTAAGGAGACATATCTACAAAAATGTTGCAATCACCCATGTCAAAGAAATTCCTGCCTGTGCTCTCTTCCAGTATTTGTACGGTTTCAGGTCTTACTTTAATACATTTTGAGTTTCCTTGTGTGTATGGTGTAAAAAAGTGGTCCGGTTTCACTCTTTTGCATGTAACTGGGCAGTTTTCCGACATCATTTGTTGAACAGACTGTCTTTTTCACATTGCATGTTCTTGCCTCCTTTGTTGAAGATTAATGTATCATACTATCATGGGTTTACTTATTGGCTTTCTATTCTGTTCACTGAACTACGTGTCTATTTTTATGCCAGTACCACACCATTTTGATTACTACAGCTTTGTCATATAACTTGAAGTCTAGAATTATGATTCCTTCATCTTTGCTTTTCTTTTTCAAAATCGCTTAGGTTATTTGGAGTCTTTTGTGGTTCCATACAGATTTCAGGACTGTTTGCTCTCATTCTGTGCAAAATGCTGTTGGTAACTTGATAGGGATTATAATAACCCTGTAGATTGCTTTAAGGAGTAAGGCATTTTAACAATATGTTCCATGAACACAGAATATCTTTCCATTTGTTTGTGTCATCTTCAATTTCTTTCATCAGTATTTTATATTTTTCAGAGTACAGGTCTTTTACCTCCTTGGTTAACTTAACTCCTAGGAATTTTATTATTTATGGTACAATTGTAAATGAGATTGTTTTTGTGATTTCTCTTTCTGCCACATCATTTTTAGTGTATGGAAATGCAGTAGATTTCTGTATATTGATTTTGTATCCTGTGACTTTAATGGATTCATCTATCTGTTCTAGTAGTTTTTGGTGAAGCCTTTAGGATTTTTCTCTATACAGTATCATGTCATCTGCAAATAGTGACAGCTTTACTTCTTTCTTACCAATCTGAATGCCATTTATTTATTTATTTATTTATGCATGTATGTATGTATGTATGTCTGACTGCTGTGGCTAAGACTTCCAATACTATGTTGAGCAAAAGTGGTGAGAGTGGACATCCTTGTCTTGTTCCTAACCTTAGAGGAAAAGCTCTAATTTTGTCACCACTGACTATGGTTAACTGTAGATATTCATACATAGCCTTTATTATGTAGAGGTACATTCCCACTAAACCTACTTTGTGGAGGGTTTTTATCATAAATGGATGTTGTACTTTGTCACATGCTTTTTATGCATCTACTGAAATAAGTATATGGCTTTTACTCTTTTGCTTACTGGTGTGCTGTATCACGTTGATTGGTTTGCAATTTGTTTAAGTCTAACTACTTATTTTGAGAGAGAGAGACTACAAGTGGGGAGAAGAGAGAGAGAGAGGGAGAGAGAGAATCCCAAGCACGTTCAGCGTTGTCAGCCTAGAGCCTGACATGGGGATCAATCCCATGAACTGTGAGATCATGACTTCAGCTGAAATCAAGAGTTGGATGCTTAATAATGGGTTAAAGCAGGCATCCCATGGGTTGCAAATATTGTACCACCCTTGCATCCTGGGAATAAATCCCTCTGGATCTTGGTGAATAATTTTTTAATGTATTGTTGGATTTGGTTTGCTAATATTTTGTTGAGGATTTTTGCATCTATGTTCATCAAAGCCTTGGCCTTCAGTTCTCTTTTTTTGTGGTGTCTTTATCTGGTTTTTGTATTAGGGTAATGCTGGCCTCATAGAATGACTTTGGAAGTTTTCCCTCCTCTTCTGTTTTTTGAAAACTTCATCTGTGAATCCCCCTTGGTCCTGGACTTTTGTTTGTTGGGAGTTTTTTGATTACTGATTCAATTTCATTGCTGGTGATTCGTCTGTTCAAGGTTTCTATTTCTTCTTGCTTCAGTTTTGATAGGCTATATGTTTCTAGCAATTTGTCCATTTCTTCTGGACTGTCCAATTTGCTGGCATTAATTTTTCATAATAGTCTCTTATTACCTTTTGTATTTCTGTAGTGTTGGTTGTCACTTCTCCTATTTCATTTTTTATTTTATTTGAGTCTTCTCTTTCTTTTTGATTAGTCTGGCTAATGTTTTATCAATTTTCTTGATCTTTTTAAAGAACCAGCTTCTAGCTGCACTGATATATTCTTTTATTTATTTATTTATTTATTTATTTATTTATTTATTTATTTAACTTTCTATTTTGTTTATTTCTGCTCTAATCTTTATTATTACCTTCCTTCTACTGGTTTGGGGTTTTGTTTGTTCTTCTTTTTCCTGCTCCTTCAGGTTAGGTTGTTTATTTGAGACTTTTCTTGCTTTCTGATTTGGCCTGTATTGCTATAAACTTCCCTCTTAGAACACTTTTGTTGCATCCCAATGATTTTGGATCATTGTGCTTTCATTTTCATTTGTCTCCAGGTAATTTTTGATTTCCTCGTCGATTTCTTTGTTTAGTAGTACATTATTTAACCTCCAAAATAACCTTTGATTATTTTGAGTTTGTTGAGACTTGTTTTGTGGCCTACACTTGATCTATTCTGGAGAGTGTCCCACGTGCACTTGAAAAGAATGTGTGTTCAGCTGTTTTAAGATGGAATATTCTGAATACACCTGGTAGATCGTCCTGGTCCGGTGTGTCATTCAAAACCACTGTTTCCTTGTTGATTTTCTGTTTGGATAATCTATCCATCAACGTAAATGGGTTGTTAAATTCCCCTACTATTATTGTGTTACTATCCATTGCTTCCTTTATGTTTGTTATTAGCTGCTTTATGTGTACAGGTGCTCCCATTTATATTGCCTTGTTGGATTGTTCCCTTTACGATAATAAAGTGTCCTTCTTTGTCTCTTGTTAACATCTTTGTTTTAAAGTCTAGTTTGTCTAATATAAGGATTGCTACTCCAGCTATATTTTCACATTCGTTTGCATGATAAATGCTTTTCCATTCCTTCACTTTGAGTCTGCATGTATCTTTAGGTCTGAAATGAGTATCTTATAGGCACCATATAGATGAGACTTGCTTTTTTATCCATTCCTTCACCTTATGTCTTCTGACTGACCATTACATTGACCATATTTACATTCAAAATAATTATGGGTAAGTATGTACTTATTTTCACTTTTTTACTTGTCTTATGAGGATTTTGGGGTTTCAGTTTTATTTTTGTAGTTCTTCTCTTGCTCTCTACTCTCTTGGTTTGCTGGCTTTCTTTAGTTATATACTTAGATCCTTGCCCTTTATTTTTTGCAGATCTATTACTGGTTTTTAATTTGTGGTTACCATTAGGTTTGTATATAACATCTTCTGCATAGAACAGTCTATATTAAGTTGATGGTCACATAAGTTTGAACCCATTCTTTTCTCCTCCTCCCCGACCCTCTGACATTTTAGATATACAGTTTCATTGTTTACATCCTTTTATTTTGTGAAACCTTTGACTGATCTTTATAGTTATACTCAACTTTACTGCTTTTGTGCTTCCTACTTTTCTTACTCCTACTTGTGGTTTTTCTTTTCCACTCAGGGAGTTCCCCTTAAAATTTCTGGTAGGACTGGTCTCACGGTGAAAAAGTCCTTTAACTTTTGTTTGTCTGGTAAACTCTTTACTTCTCCTGTTCTGACTGATGATTATCTGCTGGAAAGAGTATTCTTGGCTGCAGTTTTATTTATTTATTTATTTTTCCCTCCAGCATTTTGAATATATCATGCCACTCCCTTTTGGCCTGGAAAGTTTCTGCTGAAAAATCAGCTAACAGTCTATGGAGTTTCCCTTGTATGTAACTGTTTGCTTTTCTCTTGCTCCTTTTAGAATTCTCTCTTTATCACTTCAGTGTGCCATTTTAATTACTATGTGTCTTAATGTAGACCTCATTGGGTTCGTTTCGTTAAGTGTACTCTGTGCTTCCTGTATTTGGATTTCTGTTTCCTTCTCCAGATTCAGGAAATCTTCAGCTATTATTTCTTCAAATAAATTTTCTTCCCCCTCTTTCTCTCTCTTCTCATGCTGGGGTCCCTATAATATGAATGGTATTATGCTTGATGATGTCACTATTTTCATATATCATTTTTTTCTTCTGTCCTGTTCAGTCTAATTGCTGTCCATTACTCTGTTCTCCAGGTCACTGATCCTTTCTTCTGCTTCCTCTAGTTTACCACCTAGTGTATTTTTTTAATTTTCAGTTATTAATTTCTTCCTCTCAAGTTCAGCGAGTATGTTTATGACCATTACTTTAAATTCTCTATCAGGCATATTACTTATCTCCATTTTGTTTAGGCCTTTTGCTGTGATTTTGCCCTATTGTCGCAGTTCCATTTATTGTAAAGACTGTTCTATCCCTCATTTCTCTCTGATGATATCAGGGGTACAAACATGCACAAACTGAATCTCTTTCTAGATTCCCCTTCATCTTCCATTGACTTGTATATTTCTACTTATGTAAAATTGCACTGCTTTACTTAATATAATTTCGTAAGTCTTAAGAATATCCTAATCTTTATTCAACAGTGTTTATGCTACTGTTTTCCAATTATATATTTACATCATTTGTAAACAGTATCCAAAGGTGTTTACAAATCACCTACTATGTGCTAAGCACTATTATAAGTATGTGGGCCACATCATGCAACAAAAGACACAAACTTTCCATTTTTGTGGCTCTTACATTCTAAAGTGTATGTGGAAGAATAGGCCATAACAGTACATTTCTTGTGCCCTTGATGATGATGATGATAAAGTTATATATTATAAAAAATATTAGAAGGTAAAGAAAGCTACAAAAATTATAGAGAAGAGTATGTAGGATCAAGATGGTCTGTCTGGTGGGTAGACTTTGAATTCATAGAAATTCAAACTTCCTATGAGTCTTTTAATCAGCTTGTCTGATTCTTGAAAAGTTTACTGACATTTGAATAAAGAGAGGACTGATATTTTCATATGAGGGGAAAAGATATTTTGACACAGTTGCACAAGCCAATCTAAAATCTTGCATTTATCTTTTATTTGAGTTTTGTTTTTATTTATTTGTTTTGTTTTTTATGACTAGCACTTTCGTATTAGAATTTTTTCTGTGTAGGCATCACCTGCCTCATTCCTGGGTACTCGGTTGTTTTTATGAAATTTTAGTTTTTAAAATTTTGTTTGCTAGTTGTTGCTGGTATGTGGAAAGATACTTAATTTTTATTATATGTCAATCTTATTAAAGTCATCAATTATAATAAATAGGTAGATTTTTAAAATTTGTGTAAAAAAATCACATGATGTTTCCTAAATTTCTTTCAAATCAATTCTGGTACCATTCATGCTTCACCATTGTGTCTTAGACCCCCTGTATTGTGTTAAAAGTCAGTTGTGAGAACATACAACCTTTTCTTATTTCTAAAGCCTATTAAAAAGATTTTAACATTTCACATTTAAATGTAGGATTACTATGCTTTTTTTGAAGATTTAGATTTTAAAAACTGTTTTCTGTCTTAGTCAGCATTCTCTAATGAAGCAGAATTATATATACATATATATATATATAGAGAGAGAGAGAGAGAGAGAGAGAGAGAGAGACAGAGAGAGAATGTGTGCATGTATATTTACCTACTAGAACGGTATATGTATATAGTGCATACATATAGTATGTGTGTGTATACATAAATATTCTCCCTTTTTCAATTCTTTGGCAATGTTTATGTGCACTTAGAATTATTTCTTGAAGGTGTGGTAGAATATTCTGATAAAGCCATGCATGGTTGGAGTTTTCTATCTGGGAAGACTTGTAACTACTCATTATGTCACTTCAATAGTTACAGTATTGAGGCTTTATATTATTGAGGCAAATGTTACAGTTTTATAATATGTTTGTTTTTTAAAAACTTTCCACTTAACACAAGTTTTCTAACTTACTGGTTAAGGGTTTCTTAAAATAATTTCATTATAATATCTTGATTCAGTGTGTGACAGGTACAGTAATTAGATGATGACTGTATAAAACTATTTGCTTCACATTCCTCAATGGGGAGAAAGGAGGATGGGGAGTAAATGCTTAGCCTCAAGCACAGAGGCCCTGAAGTCACCTATTTATTTTTCATTTCAGCATGGCTGACACACAATGCTGCATTAGTTTCAGGTGTACGACAAAGTGATCCAATAACTCTGTATGTTATGCTATACTCACCACAAGCATAACTGCCATCTGTCACTTTATAGAACCATAACAGTACCAACGACAATGTTCCCTATGCTGCGTTTTTATTCCTGTGACTTCCATTTATGGAATGAATAAACCCTCAAGTTAATTTTATTTGTGCTTTGTTCTGGCCATTTCAGAACTTTCTAGGGAACAAAAGCTGAATTTTCCTCAACTTACTGGTCTCCTCCTTCAGAGGAATTTACTAGTTGACCATGAGCTTATTTGATAAGCTCAGTGGGGTTTCAAGAACAAGCATCTGGGGAACTGTGATAGATGAAGCAGCTTCTTCCTCAGAAACTTATTTCAAAGGCAACTATAACATCCTCTAACACGTTTCCCTTTGGGGAATTATATTATAAAATGCTCCCGAAATTCTCTGTAGTGGAGAGGGGGGAAAGGCAGACACTCATTTAGCTGTGTTTCTCTACTGAGTGAGTATGAGTGGTCTAACCTCTTCTGAATTTCCCTCAGATCAGCACAACTTCACATAGGGCATGCTTCTCTTGTATTCTCTGAACCTGCTTCCATCTATTAACCCTGACAGGTCAGAGCTTGCACACCCTTCTAGGAATCAGGCTGAATGACCCTGGATGGCTAGGTCAATATCCTCAATAATAAAAGATTTATGACAGCATGGGATTTTGTCTCCTTTGTTCTCTGCTGTATACAAAACATCTAAATAGTTGCGGACACATAATAGATACTCAAAAAATAATTTTTGAAAAATGATTGAATGGATGAATATACTAAGGCCATGACACCACACATGGATCCAAAGATAGAGATTCCATATGTAGATCTTTATCATCTATATCTTTATATCATCTGTATCTGTATGTCTATATATCATCTATATCCATCTATATCCATATCATTTATATCTGTATCTATATCATCTATATCTGTACCTATATTAATATCTATCCTCAATCCCCAATGTGGTAGGAAGCATATTTTTGTCTCATAAATAAACCTGTTCTCAGATTCAGACTTGTTAGTAATACAGCAGGTATGGATTTTGAATTACTACCAGTTTCAAATGTACATATGTCAAATGATTCAATATCTACAGGACAGATTATTTTGTATTCTCTCTCTCTCTCTCTCTCTCTCTTTTGGAGTGAGAGAGAGAGCACGCACGAGTATAGGAGAGCAGGGGGAGAAGAGAGAGAATCTTAAGCAGGCTCCACACTCAGCATAGAGCCTGACACAGGGCACGATCTCACGACGTGAGATCATGACCCAAGCAGAAATCAAGAGTCAGACACTTAACTGACTGAGTCCCCCAGGCACCCCATTTGTATTCTCAAATATCAACAAAAGATTCTCGGTGAGGCATGAACGTCATAAAAAGGAGACCGATCCATTAGACCAGAATCTGAGGTATGCGTGGGATGTAGTACAACAAATGAAGGCTAATCTAAAACCAAGACCAAAAAAAAAAATATTTCCCAAAAATATCGGCACCTTTCCTGGTATGGAAACAAATCTCCAAAGATATTAGTGTCAAAATTAATTTAGGTCACAAAGCTATTGGGTATCAGATTTAGGACAAGAAGTTACTACAACTGACACCTACCTTATTTCGAAGGACTTTCGTAAGATTTAAAAATATGTATGTCTTGTTTGTTACTTGTAAAACAGAGTGGCTCAGAAGGCCCACTCTTCACTTCTTGTTCCTAAGAAGTCAAACGTAACATTTTAGTCACATAATCCAGGAAGCAGCATGAACAGTCATGGTGGCCAAAACATCTCCGATCAGCAGTGCAATTGGAAGGAGAGAGATTTATGGCATTTGCTGTGCATGAGAACTCCTACTGCTTCATATCTAGAGCGTGTAACTTGGCCAACTTTACTTTATCTCTTTGAGGCTGTTTTCTCACTTGTGAAATATCCGTAAGATGGCTGATCTTCCGTGGGAATGCGAGGGTTAAAAGTAATGAGGTACCACATACGTGAATGCTGCAGCCCCAGGAACAGGATTTGGTAGATGCCACACCTGTGGATTAGACCCCTACAAATTCTAAGCAGACATTTGCATCTGGCTGTCTCTCCGTTTATAATAAGGACCAAAAATTGGAACATTAAGAAGGAAAGACAGAATGAGCTGGAAAGTACTACAGTACTACTGTTTATATTTTATGCTCTGAGTCAGTATTTTTTCAAGTGCTGTCCATCTAATCCCCCATCAATCAGAACTACTTAGGAGGTGATTAAAGATGAATATTACTTAATTTTTCTTTACACCCCTCAAGCCACCTGCATAGAAAACCTTACTATGTCCAGGAAAGCATTCAGTGTAATGGAAGCAAAGGCTATGCTGGGGACATGGAAAGAATGAGGTACGAGATGGAGATTGAGCCTAGTATGTCATAAAATGGAGGCACCTCTTTATCATACAAGCAATGGAGAGTGAATGAAGGGATTTTTAAAGGAAGGGAGTGTCGGGTTATATTTTTACGATCATTCAAAATTAAGCAAAAGCATGTTCAGTATTTCAATGCTACTGTAGTCAACCTACAAAGACAAGAAGCACAAATGCACAGAGACACGGGTGGTAAATGAAGTGCCCTGAGTCCAGGCTTGCGTCCTGCATTTATATTATTTTTAGTTATGGCATGCAGGTCTCATTTGCTCAGTTAAACATACAGACCTGTATTGAATTCCACCAGGCAGCAGTTTCTCTTCTTGGCAGTGCAAATTGGAAAATTGAATTTTCCTCTGCATTCGAACCTGATTCAAAATTTATTTTGCATTTAGACCCTTTATATAATTATTACTATCATCATTATTTAGCAACTCTTGCCTAATCTATTAATGAGAAATGGATATTTTCAATGTTAGTGTGCCGTAAGGTCTATTAGGGATGATTACTGCGAGAAGCACGGTGTAGAGGTATGAGTAGGGCTGGGAACTACGCAGTGGCCATGGTTGGAGCTCTGAGCAATCAGGGCAGGGAATGTGGTGAGGACAGCGCCATGGAGGAAAAGAAGGAATATCAGATCAAGGTATAGAAGAGTAGAGTGCTCAATCCCAGTGTTTTATCACTTTGGGAGAAGAAAAATATGAATTTAGTTATCATGTCTGCAATATTAACAGAAGGAAAAGAAGTGTGTTTCTTGATATTCTCTTCTACCGTGGATCCTCATAAAGTTAACGAAACAGATCAGGATTTTGAGGATAGTGAAATTTCCCCAGCACACAACTCTCTTCCAAACTGTGACTTCTGAGACACTATATTGGACATCTAGTCCAGGGATATAAAAAATGTAAGCCTCAGTAACTTTAGGGACTCTTGTGGTTTTTTCAAATTAAAAAACAAAACAAAACAGGGGCACCTGGGTGGCTCAGTTGGTTAGGTGTCCAACTTCAGGTCAGGTCATGGTCTCACAGTCCATGAGTTCGGGCCCCACATTGGGCTCTGTGCTGACAGCTCAGAGCCTGGAGCCTGCTTTGGATTCTGTGTCTCCCTCTCTCTCTGGCCCTCCCCTGCTCATGCTCTGTCTCTCTCTGTCTCAACAAAAAACAAAACAAAACAAAACAAAACAAAACACAAAATAAAACAAGGGCACCTGGGTGGCTCAGTCAGTTAAGCATCTGACTTTTCAATTTCGGCTCAGGTCATGCTCTCACAGGTTTGTGAGATCAAGCCCCACATCAGGCTCTGTGCTGACAGTGCAGAACCTGCTTGGGATTCTGTGTCTCTGTGCCTCCCCTGATCATGCTTACTCTCTCTCTCCCTCTCTCTCAAAAATAAACTTAAAAAATAAAAAAATAAATGAATAAATTATTTAAGTAAATAAATAAATGAATAGATAAAATAAAAATAACAACTGAGAAGCAAAATAAATTCAGAGAATCGTGTGAAGAATGGTAAATCTGGGAGGCACACTTTGGCCCCACGTAAGGCTGCTGTACTTGACAAATAAACACATGGGAAGGCCAGTTAAATTTGAATTTCGGGCAAATGGTAAGTATTTTTGTAGTATAACTATACCCCAAATACTGCATGATGAATCCCAGCTTTTATAATGCTGTCATCATGTTATTCTGAAAAAGAGGGACGCCCATTAAATTAATGCCTTGGCTTCTTTCTTTCTATGCCCTGCTCACTTCCCAGGCAGAAGCGAACCACCCACTTGCGGCTACGGGACAAGTAACGGAGGATGTGCAGTGCTCAGATGTTTCCAGTTTATCTTCTAGGCTCCTGACTTCAGTGTTCTCTGATCTGCTCTCCACCATCCGGTCATCCCAGTGATGAAGACCCTGGCCCTAATGTGGATCACTGCTGTCTGGGATGGGTGGCTGAGTCTCTAAATCTGAGATGCAATATTTGGAAGCTTCATTTGCTTTTCCTTAGCCACATTCCCCATATTCTTGACATTTTGACTTCTTTATGTTTATTTCCTGTCTTCCTTATACACAGTCTGAATTTGGGTGGGGAAATCAGGGGGAATCACACACTATTATGAATCCCTTAAATCCTAATGACCTGGTGTGGCAATAATTAGGTTAGTTGAGGAGGCTTCTATGAAAATACAGTTAAACAATTTTCGAAGAATAAGTCCAGGGAAGAATTCAAGAATTTGAATTCATCCCTTTTGAGGAGTTATATAGAGACGGAGATTATATGAAAGTTCACAAACTGGGAGAGGCAAAAAGCCAAGACTTCCTGGGCGTGTTTCTCAGTTTTGCTTGGTTTTAAATGTTACGCTTATTGAGGTCGATGCAATGAATACTACTTATTAAAACAAAAATAAAAATAGCATTTTTTTTTTTCATTTTAATCAGGTGTAACCTGTATCAATAAACAGATAGGGGTCAAATTGAGCCAATACCTTATACAGCATAGATATTGATGAGAGAGCCTGGGGCTGGCTGAAGACACAGTGCAAGCTAGGGCACCCCTCCCCCCAAGCCAGGTGGGTTGTGTGTGACATTCCTCAGGCACTACTGGTTGCCCAAGGACAAAGGAAAGGAAAGAAAACAAATGGTTACCTGATAGAGATCACAGGAAGTGGGTCTCCATCAGTTTACAAATATCTTAGTGAATTACAAGAAAAAGGCAATCTTATCAATAGCCTAATTTCCAGAAGCCTATAAACTCAGTGTCCTGGAGCTCCAACATCACCCCTCCATAATGATGTGGGGGAACAAAGGCAAGAAGGAAATGGCAGGTAAAATTAAATTTCCTCATAACCTGCAGCCCATTGACAGATAGTTGAGGCTGGCAGGGTAAAACAGTTCTCCAGGAACTCCCTACTTCTTAATGCTAATGATTTGCTAGAGGGAAAAATAACCTTAGCTTGACAATAGCTAGGCCTCCAGTATCCTGGGAGTCTTCTTTAGCCTATGAAAATCTCACTGGGAACTTCCCCTGGACTTTACCTCCCCCAACTCCCAAATATACAAGCAGTCTCTCCACAGGGTCCAGAGCAGCTCTTTCTGCCCACTGGCCCTGTCCCCATGCTTTCATAAAATCAGCTTTTTGCACAAAAGATGTCTTCAAGAATTCTGTCTTGGCCGTTGGCTCCGGATCCCCGACCATCACCCCCAAAACCTCATCAATGTGGTGGGTGAGATCTTCAATGAGTAACATGAACTCTCTGATACAAAAAGTTAATAGCTCTTATACACTACGTGCTCATAAAGATATTTAAAATAAGACTTTCTTTTCTGTTGGGGGTACAACTAATAAGAAAAAGATCACATTTAGCTAAATCACTCTCTAAAAGAACAGTTACTCCATTGTGGTTATTCAAAATCAGGTGAATGAGCTCACTTTGGAAAGGCAGGGCCTCAGTGTTATTATTTTTATGACTCCAGATAAGGGCTCTGGCTAGAGTATGCCAAGAGAGGTGGCGAGGGTAGAGATTTAAGGAGCTCCTCACTCTCAGGTGTTATGCTCACAAACCCGGAGAGAGTCACCCAAGCAGCTCCCCTGCCCCACCATGGTCCTGGCCCCGCTCTAGAGAAGATATCAGTCATGCAATGAAATTGTAAATTCTACTCAACTTTCAAGATATGAAAAACAAAAAAGTATGCAACAAAAAAAAAAAAAAAAAGAAAGAAGTTAAGTGAAAGTAAATATTTGATAAGGACATATATTCAGATAGCTACTCGAGCCTGACCCAAGTGTAGAAGAAAAGATTGAAGATGTGCTCCCAGGAAAAGTAAACAACTTTTCGATGTAGACCAGCATTACAGGCAGAAGAGAAACAGCAGAATGTAAGGAAAAAAGAATATGCCATATTGTTTTCTTAATTCTTTCTCTTTTAGCCATTACTTAAGCACAATTTGGAAGTTTACATTATAAACACATTCCCATTGTTGTTTATTGCACACATTTGTGACGATGTTAACATAGAATGAAAACGTACATGCTTTGTATTCCCGTAGCAAATGTTCACTCATTCTTTATTGTGCATTTTATTATTCTTATAAAATCCAGAGGTAAAAAGCACGACTTCAGATGCTGGTATAGGTTGTTATCTAGTCTGGGTGTATATTATCTGACGTTTCAGAAAAGCTCTGATGCATGATGAAGAAAACTAGGTAAACAGACTTCTCATCACAGGCGATTTTAACAAGGCTTATTGCTTTCTGGGATATATTTTATACGTCCCAAACAGAGTGAAGCGGAGATGGGATAAAAGGATGGGCTCTTAGTTGAATGTGGATTTTTTTCAGAGGCATCCGCCAGCCATTACTGGTCTATCAAACAACAGCCACTCCCTCACCTTGACGCCCTGGCCCAATTCCAAAGCAGTGAATCTAATAGAATCCCCAGGCCCCTAAAATCCCACGCGGAAATGGCGTTAGCGGTTTCATTTGGTAACTACAAATTAGGCCGAAGAAATACAAGGTGACGGTGTTTGTTAATTCCACTAGTAAAACCTCAACAGCTGTATTGTCTTCTGCAGAGAATCTGATCCTCCATTTGTATGTGTAGGTCTCACAAGGAAAAGAAGGAAAGTGGGGACGATCTAATACAAAGATGCGAGACAGATTTCTTCTGGTAGCTGAGAATTTATAATGCTTCTTAAGTATGCCAGTTAGGGAAAGTCAGGACACAAGAATAATAATAATTGAATAATAATAATAGGCATCATGTTAGATGCTCTGAAGCTTTTTCCGTCACAGGCATGCCAGGTGGCTAATGATGTCACCAAGTAGCAGGTACAGATGGTGTAGCCATTTTTCACAAAAGAAAGCAAACAGAAGGACAGCCAGCAATTTTTTAAAACCGGGAATGCAAATCTGAATCATCTGAGAGACTTCAAGAAAAACACATGTGGCAAAATGCACAAATCTTACACCCAAAGCATTTGATTGAGTCTGCAGGTGGGGACTGTGTGTCCTTTAAAGCTCCCAAAGTGATTCTAACATATTGTTAAAGGGAAGATCACTGGTACAGAAAACCACAGATAAGAGAAGAGGTGACTCTGGCTCTCACTTTAAAGAAAAAAAGGTCAATTCAGGCATTTAAACTAATTGGAAACTCCATGTGAATCATCCGATTGATACAGTGGGGAAAAAAATGTTGATGTGGATTATTTTACCTAACGCAAAGTGTCCAAATAGAAAGGAAAAAACAAACTGACAAAGAAGAAACAAACATGCCAGGCGTTTTCACATACAACCTTGTGACTTACTAAGCTCTGGGGTGTTCAATAGACACCTGGAGTTCTGTAATCATTTCGTCTTCTCTCTTCAGGTTAACTAAAGACGGATGCTAGCACTCTGACTCCTGCATCACTCTTTCACTGACTAGTTACAACTTCAAATGATATGTCCCTCCGTCTCATGCTTTTAAATGCCTCAGATGTTCTAAGACTCTATAATAAAGTGGTAGAATTTATGTCTGAATAGATAGGAAGCTCCAGAATGTGAGGAATCTCTTATGCCAAGTGCAGTGTTTTGGAACGTATCTAGTTGGCCACGGAAGACGAATGGACGTGCTTGAGCAAAGGTGAGATCAGGTAATACAGGAAGCCGCGGGGAAAAGAGAGAGAAGACACATGTAAGTCTCTTCTCTCCAGGCAAGAGATAATTAGGGCCTGGACTGCTGCGATCTGGGAAGAATATGGCGGGAAGATGCTGTTTAGGATGGATTTCTGGAGTAGAATTAGTATTATACAGCTTTTATATTCTTCCCGTTAGTCACTTTCTTGGCTTGTGGTGGTGTTTTTTCCTTGCTACTTAATGTCATTCTAAGGAAAGAGAAAATAAAAATTTATTTATTTGTTTACTTATTTATTTATTTTATTTATAAGTTTATGTATTTATTTTGAGAGAGAGAGGAAGCATGAGGCAGGTGGGACAGAGAAGGAGGGAGAGAGAGAAAGAGAGAGAGAGAGAGAGAGAGAATCCCAAGCAGGTTCTGTACTGTCAGCACAGAGCCCGATGTGGGGCTTGAACCCACGAACCACGAGATCATGACCTGAGCTGAAGTTGGAGGCTTAACCGACTGAGCCACCCAGGGGCCCCGAAAATAAACTTTTAAATTATTTAGCATGAACTGCATGAACTGTCTTGTGAAAGGGCAGTTTGACATGCAAACATAAAAATATTTAAGTCACACGAAGTCATTCCAAGGATTTATACTTCATGGCTGGTACGTGTCCATGTGCCTCATTTCCACCAGAACAAAGTAAATGGTGCACAGAGTCGACTCACCTGGTTTGTATCGCACACATTGTAGGGACGCTCTGAACCTGTGCTTCCTGATGAGTAAGGAAAGACTGAGAAGCAAAAGCCCTTGGGTTGCTGTTTTGTTCTGTCTCAGTAATAATTTCAGCTGAAGTGGCTGGCTAATACAGGAAGTACTATGAGGAAGAAAGCAAGCCTATGACAGAGGTCCTTGGTCATTCAATGTTCCTGGAACATCACTGCCTTCTTTCTTTGAGTTTGGGCTTGAATGGAAAGCATGGCTTCTTGGGGTATCTGCACCCCACTCAGTCACAGATGTAATACGCTTGCCTTATACTCACCTCCACCACACCTGGGAGCCACCAGGATTTTCTGCTCAAGGACACTGTGGGCGCTGACTATAAAGGCAGAGCAAGAACTGCTTAACTCCTGTGTTGGTGCCTATGCTCCATCGCCATTGAAGGGGGGCAGAATTACCACCTCAAAATATGCCTCTTTGGCATAAGGATTTTCTTGAGCTGGTTATTTATAAGAAACAACATACACAGAAGAAGAGTTGAAATTTTAGTAAAGGAAATTTACGTGGATAAGGCAAATCTCCACTTGTCAGGGTGTCTCCTTGTCTGTACCAGGATGAGAAGCATGACTAAATCTCCAGAAACTCTATCAATGGAGAAGACAAATGACTTAAATCTGCATAACAGATATGCCTTTGTTTACTGTGCGTGCCTGATAACCTTCCATGACTGGCTTCCCTCCTCTGCCCACATCTTTCTTCTTGAGTTGCAAACGATATTTAAGGGGGTGGCCTGGGCCATTTTGGAGTCTTACTCCATTTCCTTGGGTCTTTCTTGTGTATACAGGAGTTGTACGTTACAAAATATTTTGTTTCTGTCCTGTTAATCTGTCTTTTACTATGGGGAAGTGGGGGGATGGTCTCAGCCAAGGACCTAGAAGGGTAGAGGGAAAATTATTTTAATTATTTTTCCTCCCCTACATTCCACAGGACTTCACTTAAAAACCACCAAGTTCAAAGATAAAATTGTCAACACTTTCAGTAGAGCTACGGCCAAACATTAAGTCATTCATGGATCCCCATGCCCACGGGGCCCTGTGTGACTGCACATGGCACATGCCCATGAACCAGTCCTGCGTCTAAATTATGACAACAGAGCTGGTTGTGTATCAGGGGCCCATTTTTCTAAAACGTCTGTCTCCTGACCTTGACTACAGGAGGCTGAAGGAATCCGTGACATGGCCCAGTGTTTTGGAGGGAAGCTTTATCTCTAGGAAGAAGCAAAGAAACAACTACAGTGGCCAGCACGGATTTTGTGCCCGGTGTTTCTGACTTCACTGGGCTGAGCGTCCTGTCCACTGCTCCAGTCTCCGCAGTGATTAATAGATGTTTCTCTCTGTTGTGCTAAGTCACACAGGATCCTTGTTTTGCCCCCGCCCTCATGTTTGTTTCCCATTTCTAAGTAATTGGTATTGAGAACTCCTGTCAAGTATTAACAAGAATTGGCAAAGCCCATCAAGGAAGTCCTCATTGTGCCAGATTTTCACTAAGGCTTTGCCCAGCTGAACACAGGCTTTGCTTAACCTTTCTGGTGTATTTATTTGTTCTAAGATGTTTCTGTGCAAAGTGAGTTTGAGACTTTTCATGTAATGATATAAAATAAATTCACTTCGTTTCTATTCAATTAAACGAAATTGCTTAGATTTCTAAGCCTTGATCTTCTGTGTATAATGAGAATATAATACGCATTTCATAGAATTATAATAATTATACAGGGGCCAAGGGCAGGTGGCCCCCAAATGTGCCATTCTGGCATATTGATTATATTCAATAAAAGTGCAGGAAAGACACCCTCCTCTGTCCCCCTGAAGGCAGAAAATAAATCTTCCACTTAGAAGGTAACCTCCTTGTCCCAGGAGCATCCTTATCAGCAGAGATGGAAAATATAGAACCCAGAAGCCTGTACTAACAACCCTGTTACTTTTTACTAATTTACCCAAATTCTGTTTAGAATTCCTTACTCACTGAAGCTCTCGAAGTTAAGTCTTCTTTGTCCCATCATCCGCTCAGAGATTTATTGTCTCTTTGTCAGAAAATTATAAAAACTGCCTGCCTTGATCATTTCTTTAGAACTCAATTTCATTATTGGGCCTCACGCACACTTAACAAAACTTTGTGTTTTTCTCCCGTTTATGTGTCTCCTGCAAATTTAATTCTCAGCCCAGCCGGAAGACCTTGAGAGTGGAGAAGAATTTTTCCTCCCCTTCAGTTACAACTCAAACCATGAAAGCATCTAACACAATTCTGGACTCATGGCACACATTCATCTGAGTGTCAGCAAGGCCCATGGGGGGAATGTAGGGTTGACATGGTCGCCACCTCTCCCCTAAATACCTCCCAATCTGCCTAGTGAGAGAGATGGCGTGACAGCGTGACAAAGTCAAGCACCTAGATAGTAAATCTACCTTTAGATGGGGACTGTGCTACTAAAAGCAACTGAGCCTCATTGATTTTATTATTGATATAAAGACCATTTTTGTGCCAGTCAATTATGCTAGGCGTCTAGGACACAGAACGAAATTCCTGCCCTATGCACATAAGCCTACTATTATGCCCATATTTGTCATCTATGAGACCGATGGGACACTACAGACTGCCTCAGTTTTGCTGTGTCTTCAAACAAAATGGCTTTGTGCAAGCACTCTCTGTAAAGTGATTTCTCCCCAAATGCTCACTGATCACTTGCTTTGTGCATGAGAGGCCGAAGACATGCAAGGACACTCAATACTCACCCCTGTCGGTGAGCTGCAACTCTAAGAAGGGTGGGGGCAGAAATGAAAATAAGTAATTTCTGTAGGATGAGCTAAAGTACAAAATGTACCAGAGGATCAGGTAAAAGAACGTCTAGTGTTGTTTAAAGGGGCTGTAGCATGGAATACTTGGCAAAGGTTTTTGGTATTTGAGCAGAGCTTGAAGGCACGTTTGCTTGAGGGATTAAGGGGTGAGAGGTATTATGGGCAGAGGAAACATGAAGAGAGAGAGAGAGAGAGAGAGAGAGAGAGAGAGAGAGAGAGTGTGTGTGTGTGTGTGTGTGTGTGTGTGTGTCTAAAGACATAGTGGTAGAGTTAAAGAGGAAAAGATTTGCTTTGTTCATTATTTGTTTAGTTTTTGGACTATATTTTCATTACATTTAATAGGTGTCTTGTCGATTTTAGGAAAAAAAATTAAAAAATGAAATCAATCTCGGGGTGCCTGGGTGGCTCACTTGGTTAAGCGTCCGATTTCGGCTCAGGTCATGATCTCACAGTTTGTGAGTTCGAGCCCTGCATTTGGCTCTGTGCTGACAGCTCAGGGCCTGGGGCCTGCTTCGGATTCTGTGCCTCCCTGTCTTTCTGCCCTTCCCCCGCTCATGCTCTGTCTCTCTCTCCCAAAAATGAATAAACATTAAAAAAATTAAAATAAAATAAAATCAATCTCGTGGGGCGCCTGGGTGGCGCAGTCGGTTAAGCGTCCGACTTCAGCCAGGTCACGATCTCGCGCTCCGTGAGTTCGAGCCCCGCGTCGGGCTCTGGGCTGATGGCTCAGAGCCTGGAGCCTGTTTCCGATTCTGTGCCTCCCTCTCTCTCTGCCCCTCCCCCGTTCATGCTCTGTCTCTCTCTGTCCCAAAAATAAATAAACGTTGAAAAAAAAAATTAAAAAAAAAATAAAATCAATCTCTTATTGCATTTAAACTTATCAGTCATGAGGACTCTTTACAATGGACATAATGTTACATCGTGCAATTATCTCTATGAAATGGGTTTCATCTCTACTCCCTCTCTGGCTCTCTTTTTTTAATTTGAACATTATTTGGAGATGTTTTTTAGCTTCTCAGAATCGTTCTTCTTTATTTATTAAGTTTTTATTTCAATTCCACTATAGGTAACATACAGTAATATATTAGTTTCAGGTATGCAATGGAGTGAGTGATGCAACAGTTCCGTACAGGCCTTTATTCTCTTATTTGACAAATATTTAGAGAGCGCTTAAGATGTCAGACGCTTTATCAAATGTTGGAGTAAATAAGAGATAAATAAAACACTGCCTTCTATCAGTCCGCTGTCCAGTGCCAAGAAGAATAAATGATTGCTATGGAGTATTGTACTTGTCAATACTTCTTAAATTATGGGGAGTGTCTGGCTGGCTCACTTGGTACAGCATAGGACTCTTGATCTCAGGGTCGTGAGTTCAATCAAGGTCCACATCAGGTGTGGCGCTTACATAAAGACAAAACAAAACAAAACAAAAACAAACAAAAACCCATAAAAATACGTTTTAAGTTACAAGAGACAGAAACTCAGCTAAGACTAGCTTTGACGAAGAGAGAGTGCCAGAGACGGAGACGGACAGAGAGAAAGGAATGCATTGGTCTACATAAAAGGACAGAAATGAGGATGTCTTCAGAAAAAAACTGGATCCAGCATCTTGAAGATCAGGAATGTCTTTCACTATCCAGTCTTCAGGGGTTGTATGAATTCTCTCCAACTGCGTTAGAGCAAGATTACAAGAGATAAAACTAATAACTTCCATCAATCTCCAATTTGAAAAGCCTAGGGGATATCTCTGATTAGCTGATTTGGGGTAGATGGATGGATCATACATCAACCATTGTAGCCAAGGGAGAAAATTTCTCCTGAGGTCAAGGGCCTCTCCATACAGACGCCGGAGATAGCTACAGAATTTCCCTATTTCGAAGGGAATGAGACATGGGTCTTCTTAGGAGCATGGTGAGGAAGAGAATGATTAGGGGTGAGAGGAGGGTCAAGGAGGTGGTTTTTAAGTTGAACTTTAAGATTACTTAAGACTTAGCCATAGGGGGCGCCTGGGTGACTCAGTCAGTTAAGCATCCAACTTCAGCTCAGGTCATGATCTCAAGGCTCATGAGTTCGAGCCTCGCGTCGGGCTCTGTGCTTTCAGCTCAGGGTCTGGATCCTGCTGCGGATTCTGTGTCTCCCTCTCTCTCTGCCCCTCTTCCACTCACACTCTGTCTCTCTCTCTCTCTCTCTCTCTCTCTCTCAAAACTAAACATTAAAAAATATTTATAATAAAAAAAGAGGGGAAAAAAGACTTAGCCATAAGAGGGAGGGTAGGCTGGCGTGGATGTTGGGATTTAGGAAGAGGTGTAGATTTATATGGAAGTGCATGGGAGGATGCAACCATAGTGAGCTATGACCATCGTACTTGGATGGAAAATGGGAGAACCAAGAAGAGTGTGCACCCAGACAAGGTGAGCAATTCTGTGATAAAGTATAGTGGTGCTTTACTAATGTGTCTCTCCCCGACAAATGCAGGATGAAGAGAAGACGGTAGTGTTAATGATACGGTTTTTTATTTTCATCATCTGAATTATGTAAGGTCAAAGAATTTTACTAAGTAAATTCATCTCAAGTCTTAATTATGTTTAATGGCAAAGCCTTGATCTTAAACAGCGGAATTAATAACAGAAGAAATCTTATTAATATTAATAATGGTTTGTTTCAGGCCTGCTCTGCATAGGATTTCAAAAATTCCATTAGGTGTTTTCATCCAAATTTCATTCCAATATTCCCCGACATCTCTGGACCCAGCAGTTCAGAGCTTGGTATTGACAATAGCTCAGAAAATTCTTGCAACAGCCTTGATGCCGGACCACACCTCAACAGGTATTTGGATTAGAATCCCTTCCTCATATTCTGCTCTGGTAACTCTTGTCCATTTTTTAAGTTCAACTCTACTTTTACTACCTCTGTGATTTTTTTTTTTTCTCATCTTCCTCCAAACCTCAGGGAGAATACATGGCCTTGCCTACCCCATACTTCCAAAGTAGTACTTAATACAATGGATTCTAGCACATTCTCAGTATATTTTATTATTAGACTAGCTCTTCCTCGACATTCATGCAATATTTATTCATCTCTGTATCTTTAGTATTTGGGACAGGACCTGGAATACATTTTCTCAATATGTCCTTTTTTTTTTTTTCTTTTGGTAATAGATCGACGAAGGGATGGACGCACAAATGAGTAAGTCTTGTTCTGATTCAAATGCTTTACAAAATAATCTATTTCTGAATCACATAGTTTCAGCTCCCTCACTGTCTACTGCCAATATCCCCGCTGTAGCTGGTGTGCTGAAGGGTTTGGGCAGGGAAAAATGAGAAATAATATTGTATCTCCTTACCTGGAAAAATCAGTTAAAAATATCGATATTAGATGGATGTTTTGAGGTCACATGAGATAACCCTTAGCAATCAGCTTTTAGGACAATAACTTGCCAATAATAGGTGTTTAATAAATATTGAATATACCTGTATAGGAAAATCTGTCTTAAACATTTTTTAATTTCTCTTTAGCAACGCTTTTCAAAACTTGAGTGTCTGAATTTTTGTTTTTGAAATTTATATAATAAATAAGTTTAGATCATTTTAGATCTTCTAGATTTTAGATGAAAGGCTTGTGTTTTTCTCTACACTTCAGTCTGTTTTAACCTCAGGTTTACATTTTTAAATATGAAAGGACGCATTCTAGAGTGGGGGTCACTATTCTATAGCAGCCCCATCTAAGTGTTGTTTTCTTTAGACTGTATTATCTATAGTTCTCTCTGATAAGCTAAAATTGGAAGTGTCAATGAACTCAAAACCCATCCTTTATTTCCTCTTTTAAAGGTGAACGTTTCCAACCTCAGATTCTGATGTACACAAAATGAAAACTTAAATTGTTTAATTTACCTGATTTACTGTTGTGTAATCTGTTATCTTGTCTTTTAAAAGTAATGGTGCTTAATGTGAGGGTTTTAGAAAGCATAAATTAGTTTAAAAACAAAATTAAAAAAATAGATTATTCACTAAGCAGTGTTCAATAATTTTACTTTGGTATAGTTCCTTCAATTATTTTTTCTACAAAATACTTTACAAACATAATTCAATAGTTTTTTATTAAATGGCTGCTATGTAGGTACTCGGAACACATTAGTAAACAGAACTGACACAAATCCTTGCCTCTTGGGACCCTAAATGTTACTGGGGAGAGATCTAGTAAACATTTTGTATATGTAAATTATATAACATATTACAATGGAAGTGCTATGGAAACATGCACATACACGCAAATGGAAAAGCTTAGGCTGCAATTTCAGGTAGGTTACTCTGGGGAGATGTCACTGAGAAATATTTGCACAACGATTTGAATGGGATGATGAAGTTAACATTGTGGATATTTTGAGGAATGGTACCCAGGCATTAGGAACAACCAATGCATGTGCCCAAGACATAGCATCTAGGGAATTCAAGTAGGATCACATAGATAAGTGTGAAAGTCAGTAAAAATAGATAATAGGACATGAAGTAAGAGACAGTGGAGGCCAGATAATGTAGGTTTTGTGAGAGTTGGGTTTTTACTGTGAAAGAAAAGAGGTATTTGGGTTCGTAACAGGATCCTCCCGGATGCTGTGTTGAGAAAAGGTGGTAAGAAGGCCAGCCGTGAGATCAGTGAAGCTGTTGTCATAATTCAGGCAGGAGATGTTATTGGCCAAGACCAGGATGCAAACGCTGTTTTGCATCCTGCCATTCGGCCAGCATTTCCTCAGATCACATCATCACAGATCTCTGCAAACGCAAACTTCAATTGTTAACTTTGTTATAAAACGTTCCACCCTGAAGAGTGTATTGTGATTCACTTTAGTAACCCAGGATTCAGAAAAGAGAATGTTAACCAACCTGGGATCTAAAAAGATTATCCTAACTAGTGTTTCTAAGCACAGTCTACTGACTGGTGACGACAGTTTAGCCTACTACCCACTGGCTCCTTGGCAACTATTGTGATGTGGCTCCTCTCCTCTTATATCCTCCATAAACCGTCTCTCTTCTTCATTTCTGAGGTGTGCAATAGATCATTTAGATAGTTTAGTAATCTGAAGATATAATAGTGTTAGGAAAACACGTCAAGCCAAATTCCTTTGTCTGTATGCTAACAAGAGTGAGTTCAGGCAGTAAATTACTGTCCTGAGATTGAGAAATTTTCAAAGACACAAGTGTACCTCATGCCCAGTCCATGGGTCAAAAGAGAAAATGCACACAACCAGGGAAGAGAACTAAGGAAACTGCTAGTACTGAAAAGTATAAGTCACTAATCTCTGCTCTGTCAAAGCTAGTTGTGTATAGGCAGCTTCTAAAGTGGTTCCTAATGATCTCTGCCTCTGGTGCCTGTGGCTTTAGAATCCCTTTCCCTTCAGTAAATTGTTTCTAATCAACGGAATACCCTAACACTGAGAGGATGTAACTTTTGTGATTAGATTCCAAGAGGTAAATCAAGCTGCCACATTGTGACCTGTACCCACATGAAAGGAACTGACTCAGTTCAATGATCAGCAAGAAACTGTGGCCTCAGCCCAACAACTTGAAAAACCAGAATCCTATGAACAGCCAAATAAGCATAGAATTGGACCCTTACCCAGTCAAGAATTCGGATGATACCATCCCTGACCAACACATTTATTGCAGACCTCAGAGATCGTGAAGCAGGGGTCCAGCTAAGTCATGCCTGAATTCTTGATCCACCGACACTGTGAGATGACATCTGAGGGCTGCTTTCAGCTGCTTGAAGCTGCTAAGTTCTGTGGGAGATTTAACGAACCAATAGATAATGGATACTTTCCATTTCCTTATGCTATTTTCTGAAGTTGTGACACTTAAGAAAATTACCCTTTAATTACAGTAAGTATTCATTATATCTTTAAACACTGAAGCAAAAACTGTTAAGAAGAGTCTGACATATTCAAGTTTACTCTTTCAAAAACAACACTCATTATTAAGAATAAAATTCTTTGAGTCTATTTACATACTTTATAGTAAAACACCACAGGTAATAAATTTTAAGGCAATAAAAGAATAAAAGTGTTTCATATGATGTTGAAATCTAAAATATTTCTCACAAAAGAGGTAGCAGACTCCTGCAATCAATAAAAAGTTGGAGTCTGAAGATGTGGCATGCTCTTTGGGACACAAGTGATGCAAACAGACTCTGGCTAGGTAAAAAAGAAAAAAAAAGAAAAAATTTTTGTTAGGTAAGAAATTAGGTAGCAACTAGAATCGAAAACAGCAGCACCTGGGGGGCACAGTTGGTTAAGTGTCCAACTTCAGCTCAGGTCATGATCTCACAGTTCATGATTGTTCAAGCCCCACGTCAGCCTCTGTGCTGACAGCTTGGAGCTTGGAACCTGCTTCGCATTCTGTGTCTCCCTCTCTCTCTCTCTGCCCCTCCCTGCTCGTGCTCTTTCTCTCTCTCTTTCTCTCTCAAGAATAAACAAACATTACATTTTTTTTAAATAGTGCTGAATTACCTTCTGAAAAGGCATCAATCAAGACAGAACAAAGAAGTCAGGAGCAGAACTTTATGGTTCTTCTCTCTTGGAACTACCATTGAAATGTCAGCTCCATAAACTCCTAGGTCTCTCTGTCTATAAGTCACATTTCAAGATCTCCAGAGAGATGATCTAATTGGAGGGAAGGAAAAGGAGGGCATTTGACCTAAGCAGAGCTTCTGAGGGCCACTCCTTCAGAAGGAGGGGCCAAACAAACACCAAGAACAATGCCTGACACAGCAGTCACCAAATTCATATTGCTGAGTGAATCATAGAGTTGGCTATCAAAAAAAATTAATAAATATGAAGACAGTCTTCAAGTGCTATTTACAATTTTAACATTGTGACTGGCAGAATAATGGTCCCCTAAAGATGCACACATCCTAACCCTTAGAACCTGTGAATGTGTCACCTTCCGTGGCAAAATATGACTTTCCTGTGTATATGACTAAATTAAGGATCTTGAAGAAGAGAGATTATCCTGGATTATCCAAGTGGGCCCAGTGTCATCACAAAGATGCCTTAGGGAGAGGCAGGAATGTCAGATTCAGAGAAGATGTGAGGATAGAAACAGAGGTCACAGTGATGCAGGGTTATTGTGAAATCCTTTATAAAGGCTCTTCCAATTCTGGGTAGATGGAAAAGTGACAGTAAGCAAGTTCCTGAACTTCTCTCTCAGCTTCTGCCCTCTCATCTTTAAAAAGCTAGAGTAAGAATCTACTGCAGGGGGTAATTATTAGAAGCAAGTGTGACCACCCAAGGACATGCTTTGAAAATGTATAAAGAGATGCGATATATATGTACACACACACACACACACACACACACACACACTGGACTAGTACTCAGTGATGAAAAAGAATGAAATCTTGCCCTTTGCAACAACGTGGATGGAACTAGAGGGTATTATGCTAAGCAAAATAAGTCAGTCAGAGAAAGACAGATATATGATTTCACTCGTATGTGGCATTTAAGAAACAACACTGATGAACATAGGGCAAGGGAAGGAAAAATATGGTAAAAATAGAGAAGGAGGCAAACCATAAGAGACTCTTAAATACAGAGAACAAACTGAGGGTTGCTGGGAGGGGTGTTGGGTGGGGGGTGGGTTAAATTGGTGACAGGCATTAAGGAGGGCACTTGTTGGGAAATCACTGAGTTCTACTCCTGAAGCCAAGACTACACTGTATGTTAACCAACTTGAATTGAAATAAAAAATAAAAAATAAAAAATAAAAATTGAAATGAAAAAATAAAAGCATGTGTGGTACATGCTCCACAAACACCAGTGATTTTTCACAAGACCATTGGAGAACACCAAACAATGAATAATCTTAAAATAATATCCGTGATAATCTGAACGACCTTAACGATATTTTAGAACAGGGCCTCCCTCCCAGCCCATGAAGAAAGCCAAGTTGTTTCCCTACACGGTGTACATTCAAGAAGTTGAGTGCTATAAGCATACCATCCTTTTTTAAACCATTCTGGCTGCTGCCCCTTCCTCTGGTGCGACCTTCTAATATGTAGCCGTGGAGACGTCCTCTGCGAGCTCGAAGGTGATTTACGTGCACTCTTCTGCAAGGCTGTGTATGTTTCCTGTGGTGGCCAGTGTTCTTTCCTCTCTACTTACCCTCGCCAGAACTCTCAAATCCTTTCTTCTACCTCTCTCCACCCACAGTTTCCTCCCAAAGCATGCTCCCCCTATACTAGATTACGTTCCGTCTCCAGTAAAGAGATGTGACTGGTGGTTTGTGACCCCTTCCAAAAGTTAAGTGCCTGGGTTCCTGCAGGGTCATGAAACCTATGACAAGCCAATCTTGCAGAGCTAGAACGACATGTTGACATACGGACTGTGAAACCCCTCACGCAGTGCCTAGCATAGAGCAAGCAATGAATAATGAATGTTACTATTTGTATTATTATTATTACTACTGTCACCTTTACAACCCTTGGAGCAGTCTGTCTGCACAGCTAGACTGTGAGAGAAGCCACTGCATTTCATTTATCTTTGGATCTGTCCCAGTGCTCAGCACAGGGCCTGGAGCTCACACAATAGATGTTTGCTAAATGTGCAGCCTCAAGACAACTCCCTCTGGGTACGTCTCCAAGATCTCCTTTGCACAACATGCCCACATCTGCCTACAGGGCAACAATCGGCAGAACAACAGCCTGGGTGCAGCAGGCTGTTAATGACCTGTCTCCAAGGAAATACTGCCCAGCACTAAAATGACTCACCACCAAAAGGTGCGTTTTATGGTGTCATTTTTCTTCTGTGATATTTTGTGCTGCATTAAATTTTATCCATAACAATTGAGATTCTAAATCCAGGCTTAAAGGCAGAAGGCCAGGGAGGGGGCTCTCATTATGGTGATATGGGGAGCAATGACTGCATTCAGCAGTGAAAGGAGAATTCTGCTTCAGTGTCAACGGCTGGCTGGTAATTAACTAGGAGCACGCTTCTTCCTTGCCCCGGGTGAAACAGGCAAATTCTAAGTCAAGATGCTGGGCTGGAGAGAAGATAGAATAAATGTGCCTCCAGCTCTCTCACCTGTCATATTAGCAAGTCACATCTGTAACAAGTCAGAGCCCCTTCTTAGTGGAGATGGAACAAGTTTGTGCTTTCTTGTTGCATCATTCATTCATCTTATCTACATAGAGACATTCACCCCCAATTAAACCCATCCCTTGCCCTTGGCCAATGTCCACATCGTTCCCATGAGTCTTTGGGACTGCACCAAACATAACTGGCAAATTCCATATGCCCCTTCCTTCCTGTTCATATTGAAGGCCTAGATCAGCCCACAGGTCGTTTCTGCAGCCCTGAGGATGCAGGAGGGACAGGCTATTTCTTCCCTACTGTTGCATTCCAGAACATCTTCTCTTCCCACAAAAAGACTCTCAAGTTGCAAATCATTTCACTCACTTAATCATTTCTGTATGTACTGCAAATATTACACCTATTTGCAACCTAGAGGAGCATTTTCAACTCCTTGGAGATTTCAGCCCCTGCCATGATGATGTCCCTTCTCCAAGACTGCTCTTGCTAGTAAGTCACAGTGATTTATATCGATAATTATTATTGATCTATGTCAGTAAGTATGCCCATTGATAATTATTCTGATAATTTGGCTTCCAAGTTCTCAATCCATCTTGCAATGATCTCGTTTTGCACGTTGAGGAACTCATACCCATGGTCACTCCCCAGACCTTGTATTACCAGTAACTGCCTCACTTCTCTTATCCCAAGCGAAGGTTCTACTGGTCTAGTCTTCCCATACCTCCAGTCTGATGAAAACAATTATTTGTCCCTGCAGAAACCTTTCTCCTATTGATTTTCCCACATGTCCACTGCCCTTAGTCTCATGGTGGCCTCAAGTTATTCTGTATTCAGAGCTTGGATTTCATGGCCCTTCATTAAAATCACATTTTCTAACAAACTTTCAGCACCCTGCCCCTTTCCCTTTATCAGACTCATGTGGGATCATTTTTGACCTTGGTCAAGCTCAACTTTAGCTCCTCTGGACCTCCACCTGGCCAGCTAGTGGCTAGTGGCTAGTGTCCAAAAAAAAAAAATAAAATAAAAACAAACACAAAACAAAGAAACAAAACTAGGGCTGGACAGTAGTTAAAGGAGTAAAAACAGATTTTGTGGAGGAAGAATTAGAATAGAGGGGAAAAATATAACTCCGTACAGAAGTAGGCTCAATTCTGAAAACCCCAAGAACAAGTGAGGATTTATAGCCAAAGAGCAGAGTGAGTGCATGATAAATTACAAGGGGAGACATCACAAATAGGGGGATTCCTTCTAAACAGACCTGACCTAAGAGGATCCTTGCTGAAGGCAGACCAGGGGAATCAGACCACCTGTGAAATGGGGAGAAATGAGGAATTTGATCAGATATTGATCAGCTACTGATGGATTCTCACTAAACTGAGGGGGTAAGGGATTCTCACTAAATCGACTTAGCAGGATTCTTGCTAAAAATGGTCTATGCCAGCCCGAGGACGAGGCCCAAGGTCCAGGCCTAGTCTAGAACAACACTTCAAAGACCCTGGCCGTTTGGTCCAGAAGACAGTTTTGTCATCCGAAAAATTCAATATATGCTGAGTGGACTAAACTTAAAAATAGCAATCATTAAATTAGTTAGAAAGGAAGATAAAGATAATGAAGTGCTATATCCAATGCAGTATGAGGAGGAATCATTAACGCTACTGATATTGTTCATATTAGATGCCAGGCACTTATTCTAAGTGATTTGTACATATTCACTCTTTAATTTATATATTTGATTTATAGATAAGGAAACTGAGGTAAAGACCTACCCTCTGAGAACTGAGAGATTAATAAAAAAAAATTAGCTGGTAAGGGCAAATACCAATTAGCAACGTAAGGCTTAATTCTCCCCGTTGAAAATATAGAAGAGATTTCCCCAACCCCTCTCCCCCACCACACACACCTTTTCTTAGAGGGTTTACTTTAGAAAATGTGTAATCTCAGGTTCTTTCTCTGTCTCTGAAATGTATGTAAATCTTTTCAAAAACGAAGTAAGCTCTTTGCCAGCTTTATAACCCAGACATATCTTTCTCAAGGACTTGGGTAGTATCTCTCTGAAATGCAATAATCAGGGGCACTTTGGTGGCTCAGTCAGTTAAGCGGCTGACTTTGGCTCAGGTCATGTTCTCGCAGTCCATGAGTTCCAGCCCCATGTTGGGCTCTGTACTGACAGCTCAGAGCCTGGAGCCCGCTTCGGATTCTGTGTACCCCCCTCTCGCTTCCCCTCCCCAACTCGTGCTCTGTCTTGCTCTGTCTCTAAAAAATAAATAAATGTTTAGGGGCGCCTGGGTGGCGCAGTCGGTTAAGCGTCCGACTTCAGCCAGGTCATGATCTCGCGGTCCGTGAGTTCGAGCCCCGCGTCAGGCTCTGGGCTGATGGCTCAGAGCCTGGAGCCTGTTTCCGATTCTGTGTCTCCCTCTCTCTCTCTGCCCCTCCCCCGTTCATGCTCTGTCTCTCTCTGTCCCAAAAATAAATAAACGTTGAAAAAAAAATTAAAAAAAAAAATAAATAAATGTTTAAAAAACTGAAATGTAATCATCAAAAAAGATAAAAAGCCTAATTTCCTGCTCCTATGAGGATAGAGAGCTAACTTCCAACTTCCATGGAGCCTAGCTCCAGGTTGGAAAATCACTTCTTGTCGTAAAGATACGAGAAGTGTATCTTTCTTTCCCTTTGGACAAAGCCAATTGGCTAACACCCATTGTCACCCCAACCACCAAGTGAATTTAGGATAAACCATGTGTGACAGATGGTACCATCAAGTCCTTTGACTTAGGGACTAGTCATTATCTTTCTTGTGAACATGTACACAATGGGTTGTATCTACCTGAGTACGGAAAAAGATGAGATTTCTTTCTACATTTACATTCTCCTACTGGAATGTCTGTGTTGTGCATTATGTTCTGGTTTAATGCTTTCCAACAATAAAACTGCTTTCTTTCTCTTGTACTTTTGTGGAGAATTTTTCTGGGTTGTGCTTTGTTTGTTTTGTTTGCTTTTTAAATTGTATTTCCCAAAAAGTGCCAGAATGGGGCAGGTTAGGATGAATGAGATTAATGGTGAACACTGAACATAATTCTACATTTACCCCTGAGGAATACAAGGAATGGGGGGTAGAGTAGTTTTGATTTTTTACTTTATGTATATACCCATTGATTGATTCTTTGTAAGGAGAATATGTTTTGTAAATTCTAGAACATGATGCAAAAACTCAGAATCTGCTAATGCCAATTACAGCACATTCAGAGACCCCATAAAGGACCCCATAGCCTGCTGACTGCATGTTCTCTTTTCTTTTTCATATTTTGAAACTATGCATATCCTTTAATGATGTATGTGAGAACTCTTCTGCTGTAACAAATTACCACAAATCTGGTGACTGAAAACAACACAAATTCATCACTTTACATCTGGATGTCAGAAGTATAAACTGGGTTGACAAGGCTGTGCTCCTTCTGGAGCCTCCAGGGGAGAGTCCAATTTCTTGCTTTTTCTAGCCTTGAGATATTGATCGCACTCCTTGGCTCTGGGTGCCTTCCTCCATTTTCAAAATCAAAGGAGTGGCATCTTCACATCTCTCTCTCTCTCTCTCTCTCTCTTCTCTGTCTCTTTCTCTCTCTCACTGCTTTGCAGAACATAGGGAAGGATGATGGTGTCTGGATCTGTTCAAGCTGCTATAACAAAAATACCATAATGAGAAGCTTAAACAATAAACATTCAGTTCTCGCAGTTTTGGAGGCTGGCAGATTCAAGGTCAAGGTGCTGGCAGATTCAGCGTCTGATAAAGCCTGATTCCTGGGTCACAGATGGCTGTCTTGTGCTTTTGCATGGTGGAAGGGACAAACTCTGAGGTTTCTTAAGCAAGGGCATGAATCTTAGCATGGGGGCCCAGCCTCATGACTTAATTGCCTCCCCCAAAGAAGGCCTTGTCTCCAAACTGTACCACATTGGGAATGGAGTTCAACATACGTTTTCAAGGTTCCACAAACATCTAGTCTGTAGAAGATGGTCAGTGTGGGTGAGGTTGGTTAGACTGAAGTCACTCTCTTTAGCTCATAATGTCTATCTTCAAAAACATCCTATTCAGCAGATGCTGAATTTTTCAGCTCAGAGCCTGTAGGAAGAACCTTCACTGGGCCCTTGGTCTGATCCTCACCACACAGAGTAGCAACTAAAGTTCCAAGCCCTGTTTAGATGGAATTTCAGAGAAGACTGGAATCTAGAACTCAGACATGAGTGTGTTAATCTTCTCCCCTGATGAGTCAACCACGAGCCGCGTTTGCTCTGCAGCTAACACTTCATAATAGTTATGTGCTCAATAAATGTCCACCCAGAATATGGATTTCACAAAAATGCAACACTATAGCCACCCCAAGGGTTTATGATCCATAATTCATTTTGGAAAATGGCTTGATTCACTTGGAGCAGTAAAATCTGAGAACTTCATGGCTCATAATAATGTCAGAGAGAGCAATCTCCCATGCTAACTGCGCGCAGAGAATTAAAGCTGTACTGTCTAAACATTGCACCAACCCCGTCCCCACACAAATCAGGTGGGGCACACCCCCGAACACTCTGATGAGTAATGATCAAGACCAATCCATATTTCATCTTCTGCAAACCAGGCAAGTTGTTCATATAGACATTCCATAGGAAATAAGCCTCCCAGGAGAAGTAGATTCTAAGCCTAATACTTCTTCCTCTTCTTCATCTTCATTTTTTTTTTTTTTTTTTTTACTTTGTGACCCTATTTGGGCCTCAACATATATCTGGCCTCATATATTCCAAGATAATATCCAACATACATTCCAGCCTCAATTCTTGACACGTCCATCCTGCCCGCCCCATCACCTTGGCTTCCTTAACAAAAGAGGTTCTCGTATTTCCCAGAATAAAGGATGATTCCTCATATCTCCAAGCACTTGCACACAGGGTCATACCTGCCTAAAATATGCCTCACATTCTTCAAAGCCCAATTGTAGTGCCGCTTCCTCTAGGAACTCTTATCTTACTTTCCTGTAATTATTTTTCCCTTGAGGACAGAGGCTGTTTATTAAGCTAACTGACACTTAATAGTTAGTTATCGCTGTTGGTTGGTTGGTTTCATTTAACATGTTCTAAATGTTAAGCAGATAGGTAAAATACTTTATAGCACTTAAGATTTTAGTCCAATTATACCATATGGTAGATTAAAAACAAACAAACAAACAAACAAACACATTTCCCAGACTATGTGGTGGGAGGGGCATAACCAGATGATCTTCCTGTTTTTGGAGTAGACTATTCATCCCTACCATAGCATACTGCATTGTATCCTTTCAAAGAGATAAAACATGATAAAGTTACAAAGTGCTTGGCATCCAATGGAGGACATTTATGGTTTGTGTGTTGTATTCCTGTTATCAATGCCACTTCACAAAAACACAACAAATATTATTATCCTTAATTTACACGTGAGGGAAGTGAGGCTTCGAGTCTTTAAAATCTTCACAAAGGTCGCCTTGTTGCAAAGACACTGTTGAAACTCATTAACCTTTATTATTCTTTCATTCAAATGTCCTTTCTTCATATATCCCGACTCAGCCCTGCGGTCAGAGGAGAGTTAGGACTGTGGTTCCGATCTCTGTGGGGAGACTTATGGTCCTGCATTCTATGATGCTATTGTCCTCTCAGATAAAGAATGTGGCCGGCATTGTCTGGTCTTCAGACAATGCCTGCTTCCAAGGCACTACACATTTATTAAGGATTCCAGTTGCAGAGAAAGTCATGTATCTGGTTCTGGTTTTGATCAGTCTAAATTATTCATGAAATGATTCATCATGGAAAGAATGACAGTCTATTAGGATGGAAACATTCTTAAAACAAAGTGAAACAAAATGTTAAGCTTCAGCCCCAGTTCACAAGGCTGCCATCTTGGCAGTGCTCCTGCTATGCCTTGGGTTAGGCAAAAGCTAGTCTCACCATTTGGTCACATATTCTCCTCACAATGGGAGAGGAATTGGATCAGCTCTTCAACAAATATTTAGTGAGCACCTGCTAAGTCAAGCATATGGAACACATGATGGATGATACAAATAAATATAATAAAAATCCCTTTGCCCTCAAAGACTTGGAACCCCTGGACTCTCAAACATTGCTGAAGGGAGTATAATTTGTTATACTCACTTTGGGAAACAGGTAGTAACTACTAAATCTAAGCATGCAGCTACCCTCTGTCTCAGCAACTGCACTCTTATTTATTTATACATGAGCAGTGAGTGCCCATGTCCACCAAAGACACAAAAAGAATGTCCATAGTGGCTTTATTTATAATAGCCAAAAATAGGAAAAAAATATTCATCAACAGTGAATAAGTGGTAAGCTATTGATACACTGAAATGCCCAGAAATTAAAAAAAAGGAGTAAACTACTGTTATACGTATCAATATAGATAAATCTCACAGATTTAATATTAAGCAAAAAGAAGTCAGATATCAAGGAGTATTTATTTTATGATTCCACATACATGAAGTTCAAGGAAAAGCAAAACTCTCGACGTCAAGATAACCATTATCTTAGTGTGGTGAGATGGTAACTGGGAAGGCCAATGAAGGAGACTTCTGTCTCCTTGATCTGTATCTTGGTCTAGGTGTTACATAAGCAGCTCAAACTTTATTATATATGTATACAAATACGCATGTAGATACACTGAGTGGAACCTTAATACTTGTGCCCTTTTCTATACATATGTTATATCTCACTCATTTAGAAGAAAGAAAGAAAGAAAGAAAAAAAGAAAGAAAGAAAGAACAAAGGAGACACCAGGATCTCGCATTATCATACAGAAAATATTGAGATATAGTAATTATTTTCTTATGCTTACTTACTTTTGAGAGAGAGAGAGAGAGAGCACGAGTGGGAGAGGGGCAGAGAGGGAGACACAGAATCCAAAGCAGGCTCCAGTCTCCAGCTGTCAGCACAGAGCCTGATGCAGGGCTCGAACTCACGAACCGTGAGATCATGGCCTGAGCCATAGTCCGACACTTAACCGACTGAGCCCCCAAGACACCCTGAGATATAGTGATTCTTTTATGTATCTTATATAAAATATATGAAAACTAAAGATGTGCATAAGCCTGATATGACATCTCGTTTTACTGATCAATTGCGTTGTATTTCACTTACGTATTCCTTTGATGACACAAGCAAGAGGCCTGTACCATATGCAAATAGAGTAAAGAGACAGAGCCCAGATATCATCCTATGATGACCCATTGTAGGCAGACTAAGCTGTTACAAATCAAAGGTTCTCAAAATCCCAGGGTAGCACAACACATAGCAGGGCCATAACTCAAGCCCTTAGTTTTTGTTTTGTTTTGTTTTAAATGTTTATTTGCTTTTGAAAGAGAGAGAGTGCAAGTAGGGGGGAGAGATGGAGAGAAAGGGGACATAGGATCCAAAGCAGGCTCTGTGATGACAGCTGACAGCAGCAGGCCCGAACTCACGAACTGTGAGATCATGACCCGAGCCAAAGCTGGGCACTCAACCGACTGAGCCACCCAGGCGTCCCTCAAGCCCTTAGTTTTAACGAAAAATACTGATGGTCAGAGGCATGATGTGATTTAGGCAGCTGAGCAAAACTGAAGCCAGTCTTCTCACAATTGAGTGAGCATGCTTCTTTTGAAGCCACAGGCCAGAAGACTTTCTTGATCCAAGTGTTCTTAACCCTGAGAGGAGGATGCTCTTGGGACTTGGAGGCATGGTGCCTGTGATTCCGTGCTGGAAGAGACACGCTGCGTGGCTGTGAAACTGTGGCCTATAACCAAATACTCTGAACTCCACTTTCTACAGAAGCCGTGGAATGAGAGCAAAAATGCTTACGGAATGCTTTCTAAGACACAGATAAAATCTCGAGTAGTTTAGTGTGACTTACATGACTTTTACAAGCTGTTCCCAAGTATTTTCCTGCTTCGTTTCTATCTGGTCTCATCAATTATTTGTGGAGGGCCCATTTGCAAAGCAGATGTTCTCCAGATGCCTGGGTTTGTGAAAAGGACAAGGTGGACGTATGTTCTGGAGGGAGGCAGACGGGAAATAAGTAAATGCACAAGAAAATAACAGAATTCCAGAGAGGACTAAGTGATATAAAAACATACAGATGTTGAGAGAGAGTGCCAGGGTGGTGGACTACACTTTAGGTTGGACTGTTGAGGAAAGCCCCAGAAAGTCACCTGGGGACTGAACTGTTCTGAGCCTCACCTCACCTCCTCCCCATCTACGTCTTGCTCTAGCTCTAGCTTTAGCCATCAGCTCTGCAGAAGTCTAAGCTGCTGCCTCCTTTTCTCAGCTATACCTTGTATGGCTTTTGCCGCTCGGGGCTTCTCTGGAATCATACTGTAGCACACATGTAGGAAACCATCAGATCGTTAACAAACGTCTGAGCCAGCACGGACCAGAAAATTAACACACCGTGGGGAAACTTGACCAATGGTAGATGGCATGCAGGAGATGAGGGCTTGTTCCTTCCACCTTTGGTGGGGGGGGGGGGGGCAATTGTAACATTCATTCTACATGACTTTTCAAAAGACATAGACAGAGCCCCAATTGTCCACAGGAGAAACCGGCTTAAAAACGTTCTTCCTTCTTCCCTGGTTCACTCTTCCTATCAACTGACTTTATTTCCTGATACTATTTCCCAGGGTAAACTACCTACATGCAAGCCGATGTCTCAGGCTTTGCTTTCTGAGAAAAGCCAAGGATAAGACAGACCCAGAATTTTAAGAAAAAGCCAGTCACGTGACAATGAAGGAGCATCTTCTGGGCAGAGGGAAAGTTCCTTGGGTCTTACTTTGACCATTTCAGACCCAAACTTTCCCCGAAGCCAGGGGGTTCCACGACTATGCTGGGAAGAATAACAAATTTTATGTCCTGAAAGAACTCTAGGTACCATTTGGTTCTATAGGGCTCTTACTGCCACAGTAGGGAGTTTGGAGATTTCTAAGTGTAATGGGAAAGTTTTGTGAGGTCTAGGAGAGGGCTGATCAGATTAATACTGTGAAATCTGGGGCACCCGGGTGGCTCAGTCAATGAAGTGTCTGGCTCAGGTCATGATATCATGGTTCGTGGGTTCAAGCACCATGTTCAGCTCTGTGTTGACAGCTTGGAGCCTGGAGTCTGCTTTGGATTTTATGTCTCCCACTGTCTCTGCCCCTCCCCCACTATACTCCGTCTCTCTCTCTCTCAAAAATAAACAAACATTAAACATTTTTAAACATTTTTTTTAACGTTTATTTATTTTTGAGACAGACAGAGACAGAGCATGAACGGGGGAGGGTCAGAGAGAGAGGGAGACACAGAATCGGAAACAGGCTCCAGGCTCCAAGCTGTCAGCCCAGAGCCCGACGCGGGGCTCGAACTCACGGACCGCGAGATCATGACCTGAGCCGAAGTCGGCCGCTTAACCGACTGAGCCACCCAGGCGCCCCAAACATTTTTTAAAAAATACTGTGAAATTCAGGTTTCTCGGTGGGGAATAGTGTGTCATGGGACAGACACGGAAGCAGGAAGTCCAGTTTGGAGGCTGTGACAGGAGTCCTGTCTCCAGGTTAAGACATGATAATATTAACATCTCTGAAAGAAAGAGAGGGGAATAGAGGGCAACCCTACAGATCAAAAAACACTTAGACATATCAAGCAATTCCAATTTGGATACTGATTTAAATAAACTATCATATTGTATATATATCTACGTATTTATATCTATCTATACCTGTCTAACTATAGGTCTATCTATCATCTATCTATCTATCCATCTATCAACTGGTATTTACCTATACAAATATTTATGAAAAATGAAACATGACAATATTAAAAATGATTGTTGTTTTTGAGGTGTCAAAATGACATTGTAATTATGTTTACAAGAAAGTTCCTTATTTTTTAGAGAGACATAATGAAATTTTTGCGGATGGAGTAATACCACATCTGGGATTTGATTTAAAATAAAGCGTGAGGGAGGAAAGTGTGTGGGGGTATAGACAAAATAGCACTGGCTATTAAATGATGATTGTCAAATGTAGGTGATGAATATATCTGGGTTTTTTAAAATTCCATCTACTTTGATATCTGTTTAAACGCCCCATAATAAAAACAGAGGTGTGTGTGCAGGTGTGCGTGTTGGAGAGAGAAAGGTGCTGTGGTACCTTGGGCTTGGACTATTTGGGTGGCTCCTGAGGGGATGATAACCAGTGGTTAGAATCTAGGGTATTTTAGAGGCAGCGTGAACAGGACTTCCTGCTGGATGTCTGAGCCCCTGAGATTTTTGGACACTGGTTTTATTCTGTACTCAGTGCTGAGCCACTGGAGGCTCTTTGATCAAGAGGCTTCTATGATCAGTCGTGTTTGGGGACTGCAGCTGACAGCACGGGATCAAAGCCAAGAGCTCTGGCACATTTCCAACGTGGGATAGGACATCTGAAATGTACTACGCTTTTATTCTAAAAGTGTGTTTTGATCCCAGTGGGCATGGAGTGCGTCCACCTTCATATTCAGTGGTGCCCATCATGTAATGTCTGTGATTGGCAATCAAGCCCAGGGTGAGGAATCCAGCTCTGTGAATGGATGAATGTGCTAAAATTATCATCAGCTGGGAAAGCCATGACCTATCCAGGCACTGTTACACACACGCACGCCTGGTGTGCCTACATTTCCACTTAAGGCCCAGCATAATCCACTTTTCACACTCATTCACCCAGAGGCCATAAAATGTCCTAGACTTCAGAATGCTTCCCTAAACAGTGTTGAGTAGCAGCCTTCTGTATTTGTTTATTTTTGAAGCGAAGCTGGGATGGGCTCTGGATAGAAATTCTAGGCTCCTGGAAGACCAGATATTTCTTTCATTTTCTTGATTATTTCTCATTGCTTCTTTTAGGTCCATCCATGAGAGATTTCACTCATACCTTCTAGGACATACAATTTGGATGATGAGTTAAAAAGCACACTTTACAGAAACCTACCTACATTCCTTTGCTCACAAGACATTTATGGTCTGAGGTGCCCTCTCTTGCACCATTCTAGTCAAAAATCTTCTCCATGAAAATTACCCTGAATCTCCAAGATCATCTCGTGTCTCACTTTGGCCTCCTACCACAGCAAAGTGTGCCTCTAAATTAGCTTTTTGATAACCTTCAAATATGGCTTTAGGCCTACTTGTCTTTCTCCACAGACATATTGTAAAAACCTTGAGGACATACAATTAAATACACTAGTTAGAAGTTTGCTCTCTGGAGACAGTTATAGGTCAAAAATTCAGCTCTGCCACTTACGGTTGGTGTACCTTCCTGAAGACTTATCTTACTCATGTCTAACATGGAGATAATAAGACTTTTCATAGATTATATGATATAAAGCATGCAGAGCCCTTCTCATGCAATCTGGCATACGTGGTGAGTAGCTAATAAATGTCAGCTACACTTATCAATATTATTCTAAGCCCATGTCACAATGTCACACGTGAGGGCCAACTATCTGCGTACGTTGAAATACATTAGTTAAAAAACAGTAGCTGCCTTAAATTCGTATATGAATACAATTCAAAGGGAATCCAGATAAAATGCAGATCCACTAGCATTTCTTGGAAGCTCGCAGCTGATGACTACGGTACTGGCTCTCAGAAAACACATTGAGTAGCAACAGTCCAGACCTTTAGCATTGTGGAAACTCTTTTTAAATACAAAGAAAAGTAGCTTCGGGAGGCACAGGGTTGATGACTTTTATTACATGCAGGCAATTATGTTGGGAAGTACGGAACCATCAATTTTGTGTATAGCCTCCACTAATCTAGTTTCTACCACGAGACACAAGAGCTAATATGGAAGCTAGGGATTATTATTTCTCTGGCACGAGGAGGTGAGGCACAAAGGCAGACAAATCCAGGGGAGGTCACATGAACTCTAGGGAAAGTGAGCTGAGAACGCACCGTCCCAACACGAGCTGTGGCATCTTGGGCCGTGTACTGTCCTTCAGAACCTCTTTTTTTTTTTTCCATCAGTAAAATGTGATTGGTAATGCCTATGTGATGTTGCTTCTGAAATGTGCCAGTACACTTCCTGAAAATAGGACTCAGCTAACAAATGTTCGCTTCTACCTCTGTCTTCTTTATCCTCTCTCCATCCCACTGTAGAACATCAAGTTTTGTCACAGCCCGAACACCCCCAATTAATAAGGCAGTTCATAAAGTGGCAGAAAAGGAAGGTCACTCGTTGCATGCCTCACGTGTCCTGTGGCCTTCCCGGGTGTCAGATGCTGAAGACACAAACCTCTCTCTCCCCTATCCTTGACCTCCAGTTGTCTACTGCCTGGTCCGCTTCTCATTCCTGTACCCCAGCTAGGCCAGGTGCTATAATACTCGGGAGCTGACCCTCTGCAGGTTCTGCGGTGACCACAGTTGCCTCGGCTTTCTCTTCCGTCATATGAGATTCCAAGGTGACCTCCAAGAATGAGGCAAGGAAAATGGAGGTCTCTTGTCGAACCTGCAATATTTTTTCTCTTGTGGCTCACAAAACCATTCAGTTTCTCACTCTTTGATCTTTTTAGTTAATGACTATAAAATCAATGCGAACTTATTATGGAAAAGCAGAATGTGGGAAGTAAAATTACCTATATTCCAAATACTTAGACATATGGAAATGTGCATGTGTGTGTGCGCATATATATGTATATCTGTATGTGATCTCTAAACCTAAGAATGTAGCGTCACATTTTCAGTGTTTATACACCTAACACAGAGAGAAGGCCATCGTCATGGTTAAGAATGTGGACTTTGAAGTCAGGCAGATCCGGGTTAACATTCCTGCTTCCTCACATTCTGCCCACGTGACCTTTAGGCAGCTACTTAATGTATCTAAGCCATAGTTTTGAGGATTAAAACATACACTAAGTCAATGTATACAGGTAATTATACATATAAAATGTGAATAAATAATTTGAATAAATGCTAAATAGTGTTATTTTATCAACTACTCTTCTGGAGTTCATGTCCATATTGCTAACAATCTTTTAAAATATTATTTTTATTTGCCTTCTAATATTCTATTCTGAGGATCTATCTGGCATGTAGCATGCCACAAATAGTTATAGAATAAGTGAATGTACAATAATTTACTTAAAAATCAATATTTAAAAAGCTTTGCCAGTTTTGCAGCTGAAAATATGTTTTAAATTCCATTCTGTAATTCTTTTTTCTTTTTTTAGTTGTCTATGTCCTTTGCTCAATTTATTGTACTATTAATATTCTATCATGATGTATACACATTCTATATATTGCTTTTTCAAATTTCCTGCAAATATTTCTTTCTTTTCCTTCTTCTCCTTCTCCTCCTTCTCCTTCCCCTTCCTCCTCTTCCTCCCCCTCCCTCTCCCCTCCCCCCCTTCTTCTTCTTCTTCTGTCTTCTTTCTTCTTCCCCTTTCCCTTCTCCTTCTCCTGCTTCTTCATTTCCACACTTGCCTGTTAGTGGCAAGTCTACAGGACACAGGCAGAAAAATCCCACAATAAAAGTATTTAACCATTTCACCTAAATGTCACTTGGTTGGGTCTCAGATATCTGGGATTTCTCTTCCTTAGGGTGATGTTCTTCCTCCAAATCTCAGTTGCCTGTCCTACAAAAGGCACTGGGTGGGACTTCTCAGACATGTCTGCATATGGCGGTTACATTCCCTTCCTTGTGGAAGGCAATATATTGTGTGTTGTTCGGAAGGCGGTTGGTGAAAGCATGCCTGGGCTAGAAACTGCATCGTGAGGGACAACCACTCTATTACTAAGGAGTTTCCTGTTAATTATATTTCCATCGCAAATACTCATACTTTGGTCCGGTGTCATCATATCTATATAACCATACAGTATTACCATCTCTTAAAATAAGCAAGATACGTGATTTCCATGAGGATCACTGTATGTGCATTTTTGGCTCATGTATAAGAGGAGCATCCTGCCCAACCGATACTAATGCCCTGCTTGGTTTTCAACACAGCAAAGGCAAAAAGGATACAGCCATGGTTGGCGGCCTATTTCTTTCTCATTTAGGAAACACAAGTTTTTTTTCTGTCCAATCTTTTGGATTGATGAAAATACATCAAGAACTTTTTAAGAAGAGAAAAGGGAGAGTGAGGAAAAGGGAGAATTTTGAACAAAGAGCAGGAAATTGTTATTATGACAAAGGAAACAGATGAAATAAATTCGGCCGTGTCGGAAGTCCATAATAAATACAGAAGAAGAATTACGTGTCATGGTGGAAGTAAAACAAAGTAAGAACTCAAAAGAAATAAATGCCTCAGTGAACTTTTATTTTTCCCTTTCCGTTCAACTGAATGCTTCGTGATTCATTCCCGCTGAACACGTGTGCTCGAGTAGTGGCCGTATATAAACAATGGCATTGCAGGGGCGCCTGGGTGGCGCAGTCGGTTAAGCGTCCGACTTCAGCCAGGTCACGATCTCGCGGTCCATGAGTTCGAGCCCCGCGTCGGGCTCTGGGCTGATGGCTCAGAGCCTGGAGCCTGTTTCCGATTCTGTGTCTCCCTCTCTCTCTGCCCCTCCCCTGTTCATGCTCTGTCTCTCTCTGTCCCAAAAATAAATAAACGTTTGGAAAAAATAAAAATAAAAAAAAAAAAACAATGGCATTGCTGATGCTCATACTGCTTCACCTTCCCCAGTGAGTCAGCTCTGGAAGCTCTGTTAACTCCCTCAGGCCATCAAAGAAGCTCCACTACAGAAATGTCCGTCACGGTTTCCAGAAGCTTCTATTCCATCTGGTGTTTGCCCACAGAGTCTGTGCACACTGATTTTGTGGTGCTGAATCAGTGAAATGCTGAAATGCAGCATGGACAAAACTCTGCCTTTGGACTTGGGAATCTGGAATTTAGAATTTACACTGGGTTGCACGACTTACTAATTGCGTGACTCTTGAGACATTTCTTCAATTCTTTGAATAATCTATTTCCTGAGCTTTATGGGAAAGGAGGAACACTGAACTCTTCTGGATGACTAAAGGGGTTACATGAAATAATGTGTGTTAGCATTCTTATTTCTTAAGCAGAAATCCTTTTATGAGTTTTATGATTAACATATTAAGATTATATATATATAATATATGCATATAAGTAGCACATGTAAGTTATACATCCATAATTTTGTATGTACCTGTATCTATATCTATATCTGCAATTTGTCTGGATTCCATTGACTTTAACCCAGTTTTAATTATTAATTACCCTACAAACCATCAAACAAACTCTGCATGGAGGTGGAGATACAGTTTAGATTACAACCTGCAGGCGACACATCCTTGAATCCCATAGTGTCTATCAGAGCATTTGCCTTTTACAAATCTTCACATAGTTTGCTGAGAGAATATTCAGTCTATGAGTGAATATAACAATCTGCAGGGTCTGAGGGAGAAAGGTAACTACTTGCAAATTAATATAAATATTCAACTAGTCTATGAGCTACTTTTTTCCCCCCGCATCTAGCGAGTTTATCCCTCTCGCTACTTTACAACTAAAATGTTGGGCGCCTGGGTGGCGCAGTCGGTTAAGCGTCCGACTTCAGCCAGGTCACGATCTCGCGGTCCGTGAGTTCGAGCCCCGCGTCGGGCTCTGGGCTGATGGCTCAGAGCCTGGAGCCTGTTTCCGATTCTGTGTCTCCCTCTCTCTCTGCCCCTCGCCCGTTCATGCTCTGTCTCTCTCTGTCCCAAAAATAAATAAACGTTGAAAAAAAAAATTAAAAAAAAAATGTTATCTGATTATAACTGAAAATTTCAAAATGGAATTCTAACTGACCCTTTGTGTACCTGAAATAACACATTTGCAATGGAAAAAAAAAATAGCCAAGAAAGTACAGGAAGTATTGTTTTAATGCTCAAACAAAATTCTCAACGATGAGAGCAAATTAGTAAAAAGCCTTACATTTATCCAGGAATCTTGATCTTAAAGAGGAAAAAAAAAATCTTGCTTGATAGGGATATTAGAGAATAAAATAAATTTATAAAGATTCTTATTTGGGTTAGGTTTAGTCTCAAATAGCTCTCAGGGTGAGAAAAACAGGACATGTTTCTGTTTCTTTAAATATTCTAGAAAAACCCTGAACAATAGGCCACGTTTTTTTTGTTTTAGAAATGGAATAAATGTGAGTAAGAGAGAAAAAAGAAACATTTAGACTCTGCATATATAAAACAAATAAAAATTTCCCTAAGGAAAAATTTAATTAAGCTACACAGAGTAAGATAAAAGGGAAGAAAAACAGAACATAGAGCATTACCTCTATCCCATCATCAATAACACAAAAACATCTCAATCCATATCCTTAGAAAGCTACTCAGATAAGGAATATCAAAAAGTGGAAGAGAAGATAATATTGGTATTTATGAGATTTTTCATACTCCGATCACAATACATTCATCTGTATTTATATTTCCAAAAGAAAAAAGTAGAAAATAAAAGCTTACATGTGTCTTTTAAGAAAACCCAGTTTTAATTACCGTATGTCAGAAGCTGTTTAACCATGAAATGCATTACAAAGAGGCTTGGGAAGTTAAAATTTCCTAGACCAGTACAAATATTTATCCTTTACTGTACTTGAGAAAGGACTGAAGAAATTACTAGAATAATAGCCCTATAAAACTCTTCTCCTCAAATCAGAATTTCTATTCCTATTGACAAAAATACCCTTCTGACCCTGACTAAAAGTTTCCAAACTACTTTTCTTATGCCAAATACCAACTGTATCATTTATATTTTTCAACAGTCAAGGCTTTGCTATTTTTTTTCTTAAAAAGTGCAGATATTCAGGGGGCGCCTGGGTGGCCTAGTTGGTTAAGCACCCAACTTCAGCTCAGGTCATGATCTCACTGCTTGTGGGTTGGAGCCCCATGTCGGGCTCTGTGTTGACAGCTCGGAGCCTGGAGCCTGCTTCAGATTCTGTGTCTCCCTCTCTCTCTGCCCCTCCCCCGCTCATGCTCTGTCTCTCTGTCTCTCAAGAATGAATAAACGTTAAAAAAAAAAAAAAGAAGTGCAGATATTCATACTTTTCCTTAAACAGGAAATTCATTCAACCAGCATTTCCCTCTAATTACATGTTTTGGGGTCCTTAGAGACATACAGCACAGCAGGCATAATAAAATATGGATAAAGAGCTTTTTCTTCCTTCTTCTGTACTCAAATTGAGCATTGGGTATTCATCCATTAAATTTTTTAAAATATTAAATGGCATCATTTACTTATACAAACTGTTGACTCACAAACACACTCATTAGATGATTCTGGTGTAAGTGATCCAAATACAAAACAATAGGATCAACTGAAACACTGGGGAGATGTATCTCACTGTTTTTAAGTACATTTATATTTTGATGCCCAGATGTGTTGCATCATAGTGGGACGGAAAATTTTCATTGTCTTACGTGTTACTGATTTGTATCAAAAAATGCATATTAATCGAGTATAAGCTTCAATACTAATACTTGATTTGTTACCCTGTAGACCTATGGAGTTTTGTAAAATTTGTGTTTGTCTAACTCTACCTCTTTGTGTCAGTGTTTGGTTTTTGGTGGGGCTTTCACTACAAGCCATTGCATTTCATCTATGAATCTCCTGTCATGAGAAAAAAGTGTTTGACACATAGTACGTATTCAATAACGTGTATTAAATTGAATTAAGATAGTGTTTAGGGTCATCTTTCAGAGTCTTCTTTTTTTTTTTTTTTTTTTTTAAATTTTGTTTTTTTCAACGTTGATTTATTTTTGGGACAGAGAGAGACAGAGCATGAACGGGGGAGGGTCAGAGAGAGAGGGAGACACAGAATCGGAAACAGGCTCCAGGCTCTGAGCCATCAGCCCAGAGCCTGACGTGGGGCTCGAACTCACGGACCGCGAGATCGTGACCTGGCTGAAGTCGGGCGCTTAACCGACTGCGCCACCCAGGCGCCCCCAGAGTCTTCTTTTTTTTTAATGTTTTTTAAATTTATTTTGAGATAGAGAGAGAGAGAGGGAGAGAGAGAGAGAGTCTTCTTTATCTTACAAGGAAATGTTACATTCAGAAGGGAATTTCTCTAGATCATCTTTGAAGTTGTTTTAAGCATAATGTTATGAATGCCACTATGGATTCTTCATTCACGACATGTGTGATTTGCATAGTGCAGAAAATGGGCCTCAGTTTCTCCAACCGTAAGTTACGTAGATGTGATCATCGTAAAGTGCTCTCTTGCTTTAAACTTTGATGGCCCTTAGGACAATGGGGAAACATTTAGGACACGGATACACGGCTAGATCTGGACGGTAGCTAGACTGACAATAAAGAAAATAACAGGTTTCTGCAAGACTGCCTTCTCAACAAGAACACAAGCTATGGAGCAGACAGGCGTGACGTACAGGAGGTCTTTTCAAAACACGTTCTTCACAGCCCTCGGTGCTGCTCTGAGCTAAGCTACGCCTTTATTAAGCCCACAGCCTCAATCACAAGAACCTCCTTCGTGCACATATAGGGCGGCTCTAGACAAGCAGAAGACCGGCGCGGCTGAAGTCATCGAGCTCCCTGGACTCACGGCATGTCTTTACAGGGACACGCTCCCCTGCTAATTGTCAGGAGACAGCCATGCCGAGAGGCTTCGAGCAGTTTACCTGTAGGTTATTAAACCACTGTGGCAGAAAACACTATTTGGATGGCAGGGTTAGGGTCTCAGTATCTAGAATTTGAAGACTGGATGGGAAGCTCATTTGATGTGTGACTTTGGACCAGCGACTTCCTCTCTGGACTCCTCTGTATGTACCCCTCAGATGAGGACAAGAAGATTTAAGAGAGTACAGATCAAACATCATAGGGGATGCGAAAGCCCTTTGTACAAACCAGTTGGAGTTCATATTATCTCGCATGTACACACATGTGCACATCGGTGCACATAATTCCTCATGGGGGACTCTCAACTGTTTTTCCATCTTTCCCTCCTGATTTTCTGCTACATAGATACTAAGTCTTAGAACACTCAAGAGCATAGGCTTTCTTTTCTACTCTCAGCTGTTTCCTTGTTCCTACGAGTAGGTCTGCAACTTCCGCAGGGGCGGCCGTGATGGGCTGTGCCTCTACTCTCCTCAGCACTGACCACTAGGCTCATGCTCTCTCAGGTGCCAGTCCCCAAAATGCCCTTCACTCTGCCCTGTTTGTGGGAATCCACTCGCGGCTTTGTTCAAGTAACTGCCCCAATGATACTCTTGTTTTTTTTTTTTTGGGGGGGGGGTGTTGTTTGTGTATATAGACATACACACACAGTAAAACCTTGGATTGTGAGTAATTTGTTCTGTGAGTGTTCCGCAAGACGGGGAAACATCTCTAATAAATTTTAACTTTGAGTGATGTCCTGCAATTCGAGTAGTACGTGATGACAAGCATCACATCACAACTGACCTGATGGTTCTTGAAATTCACTTTGATATAAGAGTGCTTTGGATTACAAGCGTGTTTCTGGAATGAAAGCCCCCTGCAAGCCAAGGTTTCACTCTCTCTCTATACCAACATAAAATAGTAAGATATTTAATGTGTACATGATGATTTCATACACATATTCATTGTGAAAGGGTTTTCCCCATGAGTTAATTAAATTAACACATCCATCATCTCTCATATTTATGGTTTGTCCTTTTTGTTTGTTTGTTTGTTTGGGTAAGAACACTTAACAAATTTCAATGACACGATACTGTGTCATCAAGTAGAGCATTAACCTTAAAAGTTATCTGCCATCTCAATGTTCCATTTTACCCATGTTCTCCTCGTTGGGGATTTATTTTCTTTTGTATCATATGCTAATAATTTACTCGATGGTGACTTCTCAATATATTCAATGAGCAGTGACAACTGTTCAAAAAATGTGTGAAACACAGAAAAAACAAAAGGGAAAAGAGTCATGGATCTCGCCCTCATCCCTGCCTCGTGCGTTACCGACTGGTAAAGCAAATAAAACATGCGATAAGTAACTGCAATGCAAAGTTAAAATTTTAAATAGTGTCAATTTCATTGGCATGTGATTATGGTTAGGTGCTAAAGAGATGGCTTCTCGTGGAAAAGTTGTGGGAGGCAGTTCAGGGATTCAAATTCTTCTGTGTTTCCCACTGGGGCTACTCTCATTGCCTCTCTACATCCTCTACCTTGACCTACCTTTCTTAGCTTCCCAGGAAGTGCCCTGATTCCACAGACAGCGCATTATGCTCATCTCTTCCATCGCCCACATCAGGAGATGACTCACCAGTGTAAGCCACAGTGCTACAACCGCATCCTAAACTCTTCTTAGATACTTTTACCTCCTTGTTTCCTAGACTTCCCCACCAGGCTGGTTGCCTTGCAGACTCTGTTTGAGAATGTTCCAAACCCAAATCGTATTACGGTCTCCCAACTCATGCTACTTGCTTATCTATTTTGAGTAATACTACCAGAAATAAGGGAATGAGGGTGTTGCGTTAGACTTCTCCTAGTTAACGCCAATGATGATGAGTCAGTAAGTCCTATTAACTTTTTTCTATTTCATATAATTCCTCCCCATGTCATACCCACCCCGGTTACAACGGTTTTACCTCAGAACACTCACTGTTTTTCTCTGGATCATTGCAATACGCCATAGCTTTTCTCCCTGCCTCGGTTCTCACCTTTCTGGAATCCATGCCCCCTACTGATGGGGGACTGCTACTGCTGATTGCTGAGCTGCACATGTAATCCTATCATCCCAATGTTTCATATTTTCACTGGCTCCCACTGTTTTCAGAATCAAACTCATCAGCAAAGCTAAGGTTTCCACGGTTTTGGCTACTGTTGGCTCCTGGAAAACGCAGAAATTTCTAACGCTCCAGTATCTTCAAATGATGGGAGTATTTAAATCCTCAGTGGGTTTATGTGGCTCCTTTTCTGTCTGAATTCTCATAGCTCCTCACTCGCTTAATGAACTCAAGGATTTCCTCCAATATGCAACACCAAAGTGCCTGTGAAAGCTCCTCCCTGTCTCTGAGCAATGTTACCTACGTCAGTGAGAGCATATTCTCATTTACACATATGTAGACATATGTGTTTTGCATATGTAAATGAAATGTTCTGTAATATACACATGTATTTTTGAAGTGAAGACACTGATACAATATACAAATATATACAAATATATATTTGTATATATATATATATATATACAAATATATATTTGTTTCCTCAATGAGGCTATAATTTTTCTTAAATTTTTTAAATGTTTATTTATTTTTGAGAAGGCGGGGAGGGGCAGAGAGGGAGACACAAAAATCGAAGCAGGCTTCAGGCTCGGAACTGTCAGCACAGAGCCCGAAGCAGGACTCGAATTCATGAACCACGAGATCATGACCTGAGCTGAAGCCGGACGCTTAACCTACTGAGCCGTCCAGGCACCCCTCAATGGGGCTATTCTATGACAAGGAAACCTTACTGCCTTTTGATTCTCTAGCACTGAGCACAATGCCTAGAACTTGGTGGGGGCTGAATGATTTGCTGGCTGCTGCTGTGGAATGAAGAAATGAATACCAGAGATGGGAAACCCACACCAAAGAAAAGCACCATCAAAGGCACAGATGTGTTGTTTCAGGTAGGATGAGGGAAACAGTCTCCTCAGATCTTTGAGCCAAAATGCTCGTGTCATGTTTATTTTGATCATGGATGGCATATTCACAGATTTTAAAACAACAAATGTTATTTTTTTCTATATTTAAAAATGCCAATATATTATTCTACTAAATGGGTGAAGGTGAAATTCAGAGAAATTCCCAAGAAGATGTTATTCAGCCTTTTATCATCAACTAAGCAACAAAGTCACTCACCATTGTGTTAATTTGAGGGCCTAGTAATGTAGAACCATATACTTATTTTGAATCAAATTAAGTTATCCCCTGAATACATTTATTAGAAGTGCTCCCACGTGCAAAGGGAGTTGAATAAAAAACAAAACAAACAAAAACTTAAAGTAAGTAGGACCTAAGGAAAGCCTGGCTAATGTCTCTCAATTTATAGCCTTGTATGTAAAGAGGACTCTAACTAATGTTGAAGTTAAAGAGATGCTCCAGGCCAACGGGTTAAGGTTTTGCAGTTTATTTGCTCTGCTAATTAAGCTTATTCTTCTAGACTGATAGCACTTTAATAAGATTGCAAGTGCCATGGAATTGTCTCTTTGTCTACCACAACTTCTCACCAACAAGGCCTGATTCCGAACCCTCTGGTAAAATAGTACCTTTCTGAACCTACTGGATACGGCCAAAACTAAGGGCAGAAAATGGACAATGCAGAGCTTCTCAGTCCGCCTCTCTTGATATGACTGTGGTAGCTAATGCAAACCTAGAGGAGAATTTTTATCATTATTTTGCACTTATAAGAAATGAAGGTGTTTCCTCTGAAATGGTGCCTCCTAGGACAACACTGTAAGCAGTATATCTCTTCAGAACTAGGGACTAAAGAGATGTGACATGCAGAGGGCAGTAAGAAGGAAAGAAGGACAGAAGGAAGGTAGGAAGGAAGGAATGGAGGGAGGAACAAAAGGAAGGAAGGAAGGAAGGAAGGAAGGAAGGAAGGAAGGAAGGAAGCAAGCAAGCAGGGAGAGAAGGAAGGATGGGAAGCAGGAAGGAAGGGAGGGCAACTGTGCTTATTTGTTTAAATTCATGATGAATGCATAATCACATAACAGATCTCAATAAAGGTTTGTTAAATAACTAAACAAAATTGGTGGTCAAATTAATCAATCATAGGATAGTTATTTGAAATAAGAGTAACAACTAATAATCCCTTAAATATGAATAATAATACCTACCATTGTACAAAGAGCTGTGTTAGGGAATTTATGTAAGTTACTGAATTCATGCTATTAATGTGAAGCTAGTGTATATTACTTTAATTTTATATTTTCTTTAATATTTATATTTTTCACATACATTTACTTTATAGTTAGGCTTTGAACTCAGGACTGAAAGGTATCTTTCCATTTTAGCCTGTATCCAGACCCATGGAGTTATAAATGTGATGCTCCTCATTTATATCTACTTTTGTGTTAAGTGAACGGATTTAAGGTTTACTATTTTGTTTAATTTTCAACAAAACTCTAAAAAAATTATTTTTGGAGTATGACATGAAAGAGTAAACTGGGACTCAGATATTCAAGGTCTTACACTCACAAAAAGACAAGGACACTTAGGACTTGGCTTCAGGTCTCCTAACTCCATGTTTGCTCCTGATCCCACACCCCAAAAGGTTGAAACTCAGGGAACTTGGCTGCAGGTGATAGTAGGTTATGTAAAATGCAAAGACAGCAATGGCTAAGTGACGAGACACAAGTGTTGGGGCAAATTTTGCACACAAGCATGTTGTTGGTTGTCATTTCTCTTGTCCATAATTACTTCTTTTTTAAAAAAAATTTTTTTTAACGTTTATTTATTTTTGAGACAGAGACAGAGCATGAACGGGGGAGGGTCAGAGAGAGAGGGAGACACAGAATCGGAAACAGGCTCCAGGCTCTGAGCCATCAGCCCAGAGCCCGACGCGGGGCTTGAACTCGCGGACCGCGAGATCGTGACCTGAGCCGAAGTCGGACGCTTAACCGACTGAGCCACCCAGGCGCCCCTATAATTACTTCTTTACGAAGAGTGATAGTCATAGACCAACCTGTAAGTAGCCTTGAATTTCCACATCAAATTGAAGCAACTTAAAAATAACACAAGGAAAGAACTTTGCAGGGGCGCCCGGGTGGCTCAGATGGTTGATCATCCGACTTGGTCTCACCTCAGGTCATGATCTCACGGTTCATGAGTTTGAGCCCCACGTCCGGCTCTGTGCTGAGGCTTGCTTGGGATTCTCCCTCTTCCTCTCTCTCTGCCTCTCTCTCTCTCTTTCTGTCTTTAAAAGCAAATAAATAAATTTTATTAAAAAACAAAAGTAAAGAACCTTACAGATATGAAATATCTGCCTACTTTCTCATGGGACAACCATCAGCTTTAGCTGATTAACTCTGCCCACTTCAGAATGACATGTGACCTACAGTTTATTAGAATCACCACCTAGACAAAACAACTATTTGAATTGCCTACCTGGCCCTTACACAGATTTAATTTGGTGACACCAATCTAAAATCTGCTGAACGATAACATGGGAACAATGCCTTCTGGGATAACGAAAAACTCATCTAATTCATACATTGAGAAGCAACTCCAGTGATTCATCCTTAAACATATGTGAGGAATTGGTGTGAATTTCTCCATCACTGATGACTTAGTTTTTTTAGACAGTGAAGATATAAGCTGCTTTATTCCTGTGTCTGCTTATAATGTCCCAACTCCCTTGTCCACCACTCATTTTTGCTCAAGAACTTGAACCTCTTTTCTCAGGACTAATTGATAATCACAATTTTGTTTGGTCTCAGCTTCCCATGAGGCAGAGTCTATGACAAAGACCTTTGTGCAGGTAGTTGACTTGGGAAGTAATCCCAGGGAGGAGGAGTCCACTGACTGAGACAAGGTGAAGACAACAGTTTAAGAAAGTGTTAATGACATGGTCACTGCTATTATATGAGAGGCGTGGCTTGAGCAACAGCTTCTGAGTAACACCTGCAATTCTTCCCCAGATGATCTGTCCAGGCAACGACGGGGAGAGGCATTTACCGTCTCCTGAGACCAGCTATAAGGATGGCTTCTGGAGCCATTAACTTCTCTGTAAGTTTTGGCTAAGTGTGCTCGCATGCCAGGCTTTCAGCCCTGCTGTCCAACGCTGTGATGGCACAGAAGACTCAGGAAGTCAGAAACATATGGCTAGTATGGTCCTGAACAGGACCAGGGCAATGTGGTTCAAAACCTACACAGAACCCTTTGCGGTGGGCGCAGAGGGGACTCACTGTGAGGCCGGATGAGGATGTGAGATGACGCATGACTGATACAGGCCACCCTCGCTTGGCTCACGTGCGTCCTACTTTTTTAGTCTCCTATTTCACGGAGTCGTCCAGGTGGTAACAGCAGCAAATCTATAAAGATGACTTAATGCAGGCAGGTTAATGAGACAAGCTACGTCTCCACTGATGAAGGCCATCATTAAAATTCATTATCTTGCTATTATACCCCACTCTATCTTTCCTTCACCTTTCCGCTTCTCTAGGTTATTTGCCTGATCCGTGAGCCATTCCTGATGGATCCAATATCTTGGCTGCTTGCTCTTGCTACTTATAATTGCAGCAAGTTCTCATCCACCATTTGTCAACAAAAACACCCCTTGGCTGCAGACCTAACCCTCTGTGGCCTCACGGTGCAGCTCATTCCTGCAATTGTCTTCAATTACCCATTTCAGTGTAATATTTATTAGTTGTTTCACATGCCCGGGGAACCCCAAAGGACCTGATACTAGCATGTAGCTCCAAATGTAGTGGAACCCTTGTTATGTCCTCTCATGGAAACTCACCCACCGGAACAAGGATTTCTAAACCAACGGAGCCTAAGGTCATGGGGGAGAAGGGCAGACTTCAGTTGGTCGCTGAAAAGGGTTAAAAGGGCAAGCTAATGCTACTCGGGCCCTTTGAGACCACATGTGTCCATTCCATCTGTGAGGACGATAACGCTCTGTGTCAGCTCTTGGTCTGTTGCATATACTCCATCTTGTAGGACAGACCCCACTTCGGCAAGAGCTAATTCTCAGGCTGATGTTTAGCTAAGGCTTTCAAATGCATTCCATTATCAACTGGAAGTTAGGTTTTACTTTAACCACACTTTTTTTTTTTTTTCTGTGACTGCAGGAGATAGGAATTTCTTTACCTGAAAATGATCTTTACATGATAGTTAATAGACTGTGTGGTTTTACAGGGTGTCCTAAGATGACACTTGCCGACCTCAACCTGTCATTTCCTTTTTGGCAAGTCTTCCAAAACAGCTCACCCAAGCTGGACAACTTGAAAGCCTAGTGATTATCATTGCCTCATAGAGTTCAAAGGATGGAGCCGCCACACAACCCAACTCTTCTCCCTTCCGCCTGGAGCACATGCTGATTCTGCCACAGATGAGCGTCTTCGCAACTGTGATGCAGGAATGTGCAAGCGAGGTTACCACCACCCAACTTATTTTAACAAAACTATCTTTACCTTCATGTCACCGGTGACTGATCTAGTTGCCAGATCTCCCTGCGGAGATGGGCTTCCCGGGAGCCTTAGCTCCAATTCTCCCTTAAGCAGAGCCTGAGTAAATACATTTATGCACACAGTTTACATCTGAGAGTAGATCCCAGAAAACAGGAGGGAGGTGCTCTGCCCAACAGGGAAAGACGAGTTATCTATCGGCTCCAGACTCGCTTTGCTTGGGGGTTGCCCTGGGGTGTGTTAACCCCCCTAAACTCTGCCTGTGTGTGCAAGTATATATGAGCGGGATTCTGCCCACTTCCCAAGCTATGGTAGCAGAGACCCTCCAGGGCAGGAAGCTGGAAGAACACGTGGTAGGCGCTGTGAGAAGTGAGCCAACCCAGCGTGTGTGCTAGCCGTGTGCCACAGCCACCGTGTACCTAGAACCAGAGCTGAGCCCGAGACAACATGAGCAGATTCAAAAAAGAAAGTACCTTTTCTTTGTCAGAGGGTGAGACATTCTTCTCGGTGAACGGTCATAGTATTCTGCACATACTCTGATAATTGACTAATTTTTTTTTCAGCTGGACCCTGAGCTCTTGAGGACAAATACTAAATCTTATTGTATTTTGTATTCTTAGTGTGCCTTGACACATATTAAATCCATCATCCATATTTTCAGAATGAAGAAATAAAAGATTAAAAATTATACATGAAGTACATCTTTCTACTTGTCTGCTGCCTTCCAAAAACGTCCTCTTATATTATGTAGTTTTATTATTCTCATCTTCTTAAGGTGTCATGTTTTATCAGACCCATTTTATAGATGTGGAAACTATGTGAAATATTTCCAAGATCGTTAAAGATTACCTAAATAAGTAGTGAGGAAAGGAATGTTCCCTGGAAATAACAAACATGATTTCAATGCAAGCAAATTAAGTATAAATCACTTGCTGTTGGACCTTTTTTGCAGAGCAAGCTTGGTTGAGAAAAGGCAGAGGTTTTAAAGCACAGTAAAGTTCATCAGAGAAGAAAGTATTTAGACATGGAATCCAGGGCACTAAAAGTACACTTTCCCCTTTTTCAATGATGTTCAAAGCTCATATCAGATGTGAAAATTCTATTTCTCCAGGCTCAGGGAACAATGATAACAATTCATTCTCTGCCTGACCCCAAATTCCAGTTGCCATAACAACTTGAGACAGTTCTATAAATGAAGATGTGTTTATTGTACAATTTTGCATTGAGAGAAAGAGAGAGAAAGGGAGATATACCCAAATATACATTTTTCCTCTGTGTACCATCTGTAATGTTGAATTCTTTAAAGATTTCTTTAATTAGCCCGCATGTAAATACACTTGCTTTGAAGTATATTGACTCTAATTGCACTTCAATTTGAAATGGTTTTCTGCTTTTCTAACGATACAGAAAGGGCTTATATAGCTATCCCGGCAAGTATAGTGAAGATATTTCTGCCTGGAATGAGCTGGCTAATAACCTCAATTCACTCATTCATTGTCACAGTAGAGACCTAGCTAGAAGGCGAATCATAACAAAGGCAGCAGAGAGCCAAAAAGAAAGAGCTATAAAATCCCACAGGGATCCAGACCAGCAGGACAAGACATGCTCTTGACGAGGGGAACAAAAGAGCTAAGGAGGAAAGAAATGATGTCATTTTTCCCCTTTTTGATAAATAATAAAGACTGGGAGAGATTAGCTTGGGCCACGCTCTTCAGAATGCTTTGACCGTCCATAAAAATTCCATCAGGGTAGTCTGGTCAAGATAGTCACTGCGGTAATTAACCGAGATAAGACAATGATGTACAAACAAGTTACAGGAGACCTGGTTTCTCTCTGTCTGGATGAGGTTCTGATACCCCACATTACTACCATCACCAGTTTTCACAGCTATGTAGTACTCCACAGTTTACAAAACAACTAAACATACATTGCCTCACTGGGTCTTCACAACAGCCCCAATTTATAAGCAAGGAAACAGTCTGGGAAATGTGCAATAGCAAAGATACTGAGCGGAATAAACGGATGTCTGACCTCGGACTTCTACGCCCCCGAGGCTTAGTTGTTTACTACGGAAAGTTAAATGATGAAATCTGACTCAAAAAGCCTACTGTAAAGATGAATGTATTTCATACATTGGAATGTATTGTATGATGTAAGTCTTTATTTTTAGTTTAGAAATTTACAGTTTTTTCAAACTTCCTTGATTGGGGGGGGGAGAAAAAACAACAAAAAACTCCTGTTATGAGACTGGCTCATTGTCACATTGGATTTAAGATTAGCACACATGCTTTTTTAAAGCAATTTATAGTTTTTAGCAAAAAAAAAAAAAAATAGTTGTATATAATTACTCTTGGGAACAATATGTAATCAGATGTGTGTTTGCATGGGACATACAAGTATGGGGCATTACAGAGAAATTCTAGGGAGAATTCTGAAGTGACAAAAGTTTAGGAAACTGAAGCATGGTCTTGCAGAACAGATCCAACCTCGAGTCATAGGGCATGAAGACTTGAGAATGATTACAACAAATATAAATGCTAGAGACTTAAGTGGTTATAAACAGACACTGTCCCCACCCCCCCACCCAAAACAAAAATGCATAGCTGGATTCAAAAGAAAGAAGTTTCAGATGCTAAGAATTAAAGAAGATACAAAAGACATTAATAAGCAAGTGATGATCCTGCAGCAACTCATAGAATTCAAAAAAAAAAAAAAAACAAAACAAAGACATAGGCCTTCAGGATGGGGCTTTGGGATTGTGATACAAAGCTTTTAGACAAAATAGTGCCAAGAATAAGTGAGTCACGGCATCAGTCCTACACCACAAATAGGTGAAGGTTTAAACATACGTTGACTACACTAAGCAAGGTGTGATAATCCCATATCCAGAAACGGAAGCTGATGTCATGCCTTTGAAAACCTTAAGAGAGTTCTAAAAAATAAAGGATGGCAGTGCTTTGAGAGAACCCATTCACAAAGGTGGGCTCAAAGAACCCTTCTGTGTAAAATAACCACTGCTGAAAACTAGTACATAATTATAATTGCAAGCAACCTTAAGACACAGTATCTCTAAGATGCTAAAATCGCAGAAATACAACCATCAGGAGAATTAGTACTTTGGGATTTGAAATCACACAAAATAAACATTGCAGTTAATAAGTGAACATGCGGGGCGCCTGGGTGGCGCAGTCGGTTAAGCGTCCGACTTCAGCCAGGTCACGATCTCGCGGTCCGTGAGTTCGAGCCCCGCGTCAGGCTCTGGGCTGATGGCTCAGAGCCTGGAGCCTGTTTCTGATTCTGTGTCTCCCTCTCTCTCTGCCCCTCCCCCGTTCATGCTCTGTCTCTTTCTGTCCCAAAATAAATAAACGTTGAAAAAAAAAAATAAGTGAACATGCCTGAAATAACTAGAAAGGAACATAGAACATAAAGAATGGGACGCTAAAGAAAAAATCTTTTAAAAAACGAAATAAACTTTTGGGGTGCCTGGCTGACTTAGTTGGTAGAGCCGGCGACTCTCAATCTCGAGGTCATGAGTTCAAGCCCCGGGTTGGACTTGGAGCTTCCTTGAAAATATATATTAATTAAATCAGATTAAAATTAAAAAATAATAAACCTTTATAGAGAAGAGTTAAAAAATATGTTTAATATACTAGAGTGTCAGAATGGCATTAGCCTTCTCAGCAACAACACTAGAAGGTGGAAGTCATTCGAATGTCTTAAAGATTGAGAAGGAAGCTTATATCTAGCATAGAAGTGTACATTCAAGCAAATCATTACCCAAGTGGGAAAACAGAGAAAAGCTATGGAAAGTTAGGAGAACTGACTTCTTGTTACATAATTTCCATTGTGCTTGGGGTACACATTACCCTAGGATGGGTAAAGAAACTAAAAAAAGTCATGAAATCTGGAAACAATTAAAGGTCAAGTACAAAGAGGGGAAAGAACTCCAGGGTGGAGGCTGGGAATGCCCCACGGCAGCAGAGGCCAGGAGTTCAGGAGCAGGTCAGAGGGTCCACAGGGGCATCACTAGGAAAGAGGGGATCCCGTTGGGTTGCATCCTGTGAACAGCGAGTAAGAAGCGTTTGAGAGTTCTGCTGTGGAATTTGAGCAAGATTCACCACCAAAATGTTGAAAAGAAAACAAGCAAATAGAAAAGCAAAAACTCTAGGACAATTTGTTTAAATTATAATTCAAGTTTATTTAAATTATATTCTAGTTGATATATTTAAATTGTATTCAAGTTGATCCTTGAACAACACACACTGGAACCACGCAAGTCCACGTAGATGCAGATTTTGTGCAGTGCACTACTGCAAATGTATTTTCTCTTCCTTATAATTTTCTTCTTTTCTAATGTTTATTTACTTATTTTGAGAGAGAGAGAGACAGACAGCACACAAGCAGGGGAGGGGTAGAGAGAGAAGAAGAGAGAGAATCCCAAGCAGACTCCGTGCAATCAGCACAGAACCCCACGCAGGGCTTGATCTCACGAACCGTGAGATCATGACCTGAGCCAAAACCAAGAGCTGGATGCTTAACTGACTGAGCCACCCAGGTGCCCCATCTTCCTTACAACGTTCTTCCTTTCTCTAACTTAATTTATTGTAAGAATATATATAGTATATAGTACATATAAATACAAAATATGCATTAATGGATTGTCTATGTTATCAGTAAGGCTTCCAGTCAACAGTGGGCTGCTAGCAGTTCAGTTTGGAGGAAACAAAAGTTATTCAGGGATTTTCATCTGCTCAGGGTGGGGTGGTACCCCTAACACTCATGTTTCTCGAGGGTTAACTCTATATAAGAAAGTGGTGTAATGACAGTACAGCATGAGGCACAGTTTATTGCAGTAATACTGTAAATATACATTATAAATATTCTTCAGTGCCATTCCCACAACAATTCTGTGAAATACAAACTACAACTATCCCCATCGGTGAACACACCAAAGCTCATTCAAGTTTTTGCAACTGGCTTCTACTCAAAAGGGCAGCTTCCTTTCAAACTCTACTTTCTAGTTAAGTGGCTGTTATTAGGACCAAATAACTCACCCTCCTAAAAATTATACTTACAGACACAGAAGATCAATCCTCATCTTTCAGAGATGTGTAGTGTGGGCTCTCCCCTCTGCCTGACTCACTCACTCTGCCAGTGTCAGGGATACCCTGGAGAAACACAACGTCTCTGCCCTAATACCCTATTTAAGGGTTCAACTCTCAGACGTTGAGCACCACCGAACTGTCTTGTCTGCCTCTCCTGCCCACCACTTCCATGAATTTTCCAATTCCATTTGCTGATCATCATTTAAAACCAACATGCTCCACCTTAGTAAGATTCAGATGACATATTTTCATTGTAGGTAGCACCCTGGAGGTCAGAAGAAATGCGCTCATGTTAACATTATCAGAAGGAGTGGAATCAGCTACACAGAGACGTGTCTGTCTCCAAATCATACACCCTTTCCATTCCAACACTGAACCACTGAGTCTATAAGCCCAAAAGATTGCAAAATACCAAGAAACATAGAAGGAACAACAATTCACAAATGTCTGCAAATAAGACGGACAATATACAGATAGGCATATAATAAATTAACCAAAAACAATCTTGTCCAAGATACATCTCTGACAGGGTAATTTCTCTATGCTTCATTTTTAAAAATTGAGATAATGTGTGTGTGTGTATATACACACACACACACACACACACACACACACACACACACACACAGGGAAATGCCCAGGGCTTAAGAGTAGAGATTGCAGAGTTTTGAAAAACATATACACTTGTTTAACCTACACTACTATCAAAAAATAAGACATTCTCATCATCTCAAAATTCCTTCCTGTGCCTGCCCATATTGTCCTCACTTAGACTCCAGAGGTAACCACTCTTATGATTTATATCACCACATATTTTATTAAGCTGTTTTGGAAATGCTTAGTATATCACAAAATTTTCATCTAGCTTCTCCTATCAGCATTATGATTTTTAGATTTATTTATGCTATACCAGGTGTCATCAGTTGTATCCTTTTTTGTTGCTGAATAATCATTCATTGTCCAAATATACAACATGTTAATCAATTCTGTTGATGGATAAACAAGTTGCCTTTGAGATTATGCTCACATATATCTTAGTGTGGACACAGCTAAGAGTATAATTCCTCACAAATAAATTATATATTTAATTTTACAAGAAACTGCTAACAATTTTCCAAAGTGGCTATACGATTTTCCATATCTACCAAAATGTTTAAGAATCTAGCTGTTACATGCCTTGCCAACATTTAGTGTCTCCAGTATGTATAAATATGTCCATTCAAGGGGACGGTATGGGGATATCACAGGCAGTTTAACTCAGCATTTCCCTGGAGAAAGGATATTAAGCACTTTTTCATGTGTTTTTGGCCAAAGGTATATCTTTCTTTGTGAAATGTTTGTTCAAATATTTTGCCCATTTAAAAGAAAATGGGCGATTTTCCTTTTATATTATTTAGATGTTGGAGTTCTTTGTATAATTGTGGTATAAATCCTTTGACAGATATTGTGAATACTTTATTCCTGTCTGTGGTGAGACTACTCATTTTCATAGCAGTGACTTTCGATGAACAGAAATTTTAATTTTGATGAAGTTCAATACATGTTTATTTTTGCATTTTTCTATGACTAATACACTCTGTATCTTCTCTAAGAAATGTTTCCATATGCCAAGTTTGCACAGATAATTCCTGATGGCTTCTGCAATACACTAGCTTTTACCCTTGGTTTATGACTTATCTGATATTAAAATGTTTTTTGAAATTGTTTGACACAAGAAAGATTCATATATTTGTTTTCCAATAGGATATCCAAATGTTCCAGTACCATTTGCTAAAAAGGCTTTTTTCCCATGGCTTTCTCAGGTGCTTTTTTTGTTGGTTTTATTTATTTATTTATTTATTTATTTAATCAATCAATCAACTAGTGGGCAGACTATTTCTGCCCTATGGTAGAAAACCAAATAGGATGTGAAGCTCACTTGTGTCTTTCCTTTCAAGGATCATCGCTTTCCATTATTTGGGAAGAGTTACTTATAGTTGGAAAGTTCAACACCGCTCTATCAGAAAAGGAGAGATCCAGAGGAAGAAAATCAGTAGGGATATAGTTTAAATCAAAGACATCATCAGTCAACTGGATATAATTTACATTTTCAGACTACTTCATCCAGTAACAGCAAAATATACATTTTTCTCAAGCTCACATGGAACATTCACCAAGATATACCAAGTTATTAGCCATTAAAAACACATTAACAAATGTAAAAAAAAGTGAAAGAAAATGTATTACAATATATGTATGCTTTCAGACCACAAAGAATTAAACTAGACATCAATAACAAAAAGAAAGCTGGACAATCCCAAAATACTTTGAGATTAAACAACACACTTCTAAATAACACGAGTCAAAGATAAATCTCAAGAGAAATTAAAAATATTTTAAACTAAATTATAATGAAATATATAATTTAATAAAATGTGTGAGATGCGGCAAAAGCAGTACTTAGAGGGAACATTATAGCATTTAACGAACAGATTAGGAGAGAAGAAAGATCAAAAAACAATAACTTAGTTTCCAGCTAAAGAAAAAGGAGAGGGGCACCTGGGTGGCTCAGTCGGTTACGCATCATGACTCAGGTCATGATCTCATGGTTCGTGAGTTTGAGCTCCATGTCAGGCTTTGTGCTGACAGTGTAGAGCCTGCTTGGGATTCTCTGTCTCCTTCCCTCTGCCCCTCCCCTGCTCTCTCTCTCCCCAAAATAAATAAACATTAAAAAAAATTAGAAGAGCAAATTAAATCCAAAATAAGAAGAGTAAAAGAAACAAAAGTTAGAGAAGAAATAAATAAAACTGAAAACAGGAAATCAATAGAGAAAAATCAACAAAACCAAATTCCTTAAAAAGATAAAAAAAGAAAAACAAAGATAAGCCTCCAGCCACACTTAATAATAAAAAAACAAAGACAAAAAGACACAGGTTACTAATATCACAAGCAAAAGAGGGGACATCACTATAGTTCCCAACAAGATCAAAAGGACAATAAAAAAAAAAAAAGCTGTATGAACAACTCCGTGTTCACAAATTTGATAATCAAAATGAAATGGACCCATTCCTTAAAAAATACAGCCTGCCAAATTCACACAAAATAAATAGAATCTGAATAGGCCTTTTCTCTATTAGTGAAATTGAATCAATAATTAATAACCTTTCAACAGAAAGAATCAGGCCCAAGTGGATGCACCGGCAAATGTACCAAACATGTAATGAAGAAATTAAACTCTATATAATGTTTCCAGAAACAAAAGCAGAGGGAATATTTCCTGTCTCATTTTATGGGTTCAGTTTTACCCTAATATCAAAACTAGACAAAGACACTCCCAGAAAAGAAAACCATAGATAATTATCTCTCGTGAACAAGACGCAAAAATCCTCAAAATAATATTACCAAATAAAATCCAACAATGTATAAAAAGAGTTATTAACTATGACCAAGTTGAATTTATTCCAGGTGTGTAAAGCTAGTTCCACATTCAAAATCAATTAATATAATCCTTCACATTAATAAACAAATAAGGAAAAATCATATGATCATAACAATAGATGTAGATAAAGCACTTGACAGAATCCAACACCCATTCACGGTAAAAATTGTCTGAAAATTGGGAATGGAGAGGAACTTTCTCAATTTAAAGAACATCTATAAAAATCTTAAAGCTAACATTATACTTGATGGTGAGAAACTCTAAGCTTTCCCACCAAGATCAGAAACAAGACAAACATGTCCTTTCTCACTGCTCCTTTCCAACTTCCTTTTGTACTGGAAGTTCTGGTAAATACAATAAGACAAGAAAAGGAAATAAAAAGCATATAGATTGGAAAGGAAGAAATAAAACTGTCTTTGGTGATGACATAATTATCTATGCAGAACATTCAAAACAGTCAACAAAACAAAACAAAACAAAACCCCTCCAGGAACTAACAAGTGATTACAGAAAGGTTTCAGAATATAAGCTTAATATACAAAAGTCAATCACTTTCTTATCTACCAGCAATGAAAAAGTGGAATTGGAAATTAAATGCACACTATCATTTGTGTTAACACTGCCCAAAATGAAATACTTAGGTATAAATCTAACAAAATATGTAAAAAATACATATGAGAAAACTACAAAACTTTGATGAAGAAATCAAAGTAGAACAAACTAAATGGAGAGATATTCCATATTCATGGATAGAAGAACTCAATATTATCAAGATGTAAGTTCTTCCCAAATTGATCTATAGAGTCAATGCAATACCAATCAAAATTCCAGTAAGCTATTCCGTGGAAATCAACAAACCGATTCTAAAGTTTATACAAAGGGGCAAAAGACCCAGAAGAGACAATTCAATATTGAAGGAGAAGAACAAAGTCAGAAGACTGACATTACCTGATTTCAAGACTTACTGTAAAGGTACATTGAATAAGACGGTCTGGTATTGATAAGGGAATAGACACATAGATCAATGAAACAGAAGAGAGAGCTTAGAGATACACTCACATACAGTCAACTGATCTTTGACATAATAGAATGGAGCAGAGACAGTCTTCTCAACAAACAGTGCTGGAACAACTGAACTTCCACAGGCAAATAAATAAATCAAGATACAGACCTTATACTCTTCATAAAAAAAAAATAACTCAAAATGGATCACAGATTTGAACATAAAATGCAAACTATAAAACTATTAGAAGATAACATAGGAGCAAATCTAGATGACCCTTGGGTATGGTGATGATGTTTCAGAAATAACACCAAAGGGATAGTCCATGAAACGAAAGATTTATAAGCTGAAATTTAATTAAAATGAAAAACTTCTGCTTTGCAAATACACCGTTAAGAGAACGAGAGGACCAGCCACAAACTGGGAGAAAACATTTCAAAATACATATCTGATAAAGAACTGTTATCCAAATATACAAAGAAATCCTAAAATTCACCAATAAGAAAATTAACCACCCAATTAAAAAAGAGGCAAAGATTTAAACAAATACCTCACTAAAGAAGATATACAGAGGGAAGATAAACATATCAGCAGACAGTCCACATGATATTAGGAAATTGCAAATTAGGAAGATATGACTACATGTTTATTTGAATAGCCAAAAACCCAAAACCAAAACCAAAAACAAAATTGCCAAATGCTGGCAAGGATATAGAGCAATAGATATTCTCATTAACTGGTTGTGGGAGGGCAAAATGGTATAGTCACTTTGGAAGACAGTTTGGCAGTTTTTAAAAAGAAAAAAACGAAACATACTCTTACCATTTAATCCAGCAACCATGCTCCTTGATAATTTACCCACATGAGTTGAAAATGTATGTCCTCACAGAAATCTTTGTATATTAATATCAGCCTTATTACTAATTGTCAACACTTGGAAGCAACCACGAGGTCTTTCAGTAGGTAAATAAACTGTGGTCCATCCAGGCAATGGAAAATTATTCAACACTAAAAAGAAATGAACTATGAGGTCATGGAAATATATGGAGGAACCTTAAAGGTATATCACTAAATGAAGGGAGACTATCTGAAAACACTATAGACTATATGATTCCACCTATTTGACTTGCTGGAAAAACAAAATTATGGCAAATAGTTTTGACAAAAAAACAAAATGAAGCATGCGCGCGCGCGCACACACACACACACACACACACACACACACACCAAAACAAAAACACAACCCAATGAAACAAAACGAAGCAAACAAACAAAGAACAACAACAACAAAAAAAAACAATGGTTGCCAGGAGTTTGGGGAGTAGACAGATGAATAGGCAGAGCCCAGAGGATTTTAGGGCAGTGAAATTAGTCTGCATGATACTACGATGGTGGATACATATCATTATACATTTGTCAAACCCCACAGAATGTACAGCACCAAGAGTGAACCCTAGGGTAAACTATACACTTTGGGTGATACGATGTGTTCATGTAGATTCATCTACTACAACAAATGTACCTACCAGTCTTGTCCTAGATGCTGATGTGTAGAGGGCTTTACATGTGCAGGAGCAGAAAATAGAAGTCTCTGTACATTGTACTCTGAAAAATAAAGTCTGTTTTAAGAAAAAAGAGCCTTACCACATTTTGTCCAAGTTTATTGGACTACGGTAAGATATTTGCTACTCCACAATGGCCAGCACTGGAATTCCTCTGTGTCAAATTTTATAAACAGAAGAACAAGATAGGAAAGTGTGAGGGAAAATATTTCAGGGACAGATAGTTCACGTGTAAAGGAATTTGAAGTGGGTAAGAATAGGGGGACTTTAATAAGTAAGTTTAGTGAGATATGGTTGTAGCAGGAGTTAGTGAGAGACAGACACATGATGAGGGTGGAAAGCAGGTTACTGTCAGACCAAGTAAGGCATTTCTATTCTATTTATATTCTAGGGGCAGATGAGAGTGGCTAGCTGCTTTTAAGCAAGGGGATGATACTGAAATGTCTTGAAATTAATTACTTTCTAGCGTTGTGAATAATGGATGAATGAAGAACAAGTTCCTGATGAGGATGCTAGCTCATAAACGAGACAAGGATGGTAAGGTTGGGATAAAAAGGAACATCCCACTGAGACACATTACAAAGGTAGCTTCGCCATGACTTGGAGATTAATTGTGTATGATCAATTAAATGCACATGAATTGGGTACGGCCGGGAGACAGAGAAGGAGCAACAATCAAGAATTTACTATGATCAGCTATGTCTATGGTTTTGCCAGTAGCCAAAACAACAACAACAACAACAACAACAACAGCAGCAGCAGCAAATGGAGAAGAACCAAATGCAATAGTGTGTCACTGGAATTTAGACATGGGCACGTTGAGTTTACATACATAATATTGACAGGCATCAAGATAAGGGTAATAATTGTGACTAAGGGTATGATCCACTCTGAATATGAGAAAGAAAGGAGACTGACACAAAACCTTAAAGAACCGCAACATTTAAAGTACATTAGAGAAAAATAAGCCGTCAGAGCAGGTGGTGAAAACCAAGCATATGTGATGTTACTAATCCAGGGAAAGAACACTTCAATAATGTAGGAATATTCAGCAGTATTTAATGCTTCTGAGAACTCAAACCAGAAGAACTTTAAAATAAGATCATCCAATTTTACCACTCTGAAAAATGTAACAAATAAATATGTTTTCCAGACATACAAAAAAATGAAACCTCAGCCAGGAGAGCACTTATTTCAAGCTATTATGGAATAGTCAGCCTTTGTATGGTTTCAGTATTAGTAAATGTGAATGGGGCTTATTCAGATTCCATGACACTTTTAGAAATTCTGTGGTTTACCAGCAATGTAAAAAAAAAAATCAATAGTTTTCTGTGAAATTGAAAAAGACATGCATTTTGTGGAGACCTATTCTGTTTCTTGAGTTGGTATCAGTTTTATGTACTCAAAAATTAACTTATAGGGGTCACCCCTGCCCTGAGCTTGAAAAAAAAGGTAGCCTCAGAGTCCATATAGATTGGTAACCCTTAGCATTATTGGATTGGTCTACATATAAAAGTCAAATAAATCCTTTTCATTGCTACAACCTCCTGCCAAATGGAAGTAACCAACCTGCAGAGCCATTTATATCATAATTTTTAATACATAGTTTTTCCTGCGATTAGGTCACACCATCTGAATTATATTTTTCCATTCTTGCGTCTAATTAACAGACATTTACTAGGGGCTGATTTTGCATGATACTCCATCTCGGGTGACAGGGACACAAGGGTGAGTGAGTCCAAGTCTTGGTTCCCAAGAGGTTCACAGTCTGCTCAGGAATCAAGCAAAGTACATAAACCCCTTTTATAGAATCATACATTTCAGCCTTTAATTATAAACTTTTCCTCTAACAGAGTACTATTTGAAGGGTCTGACCTACTTGTATTCTATGTCAAATCAAGAATTTGGCTGAGCAGGTATATTCCTCCCCTCTGATTTTAATAAAGGCATCAATTGTAGGGGTGTTTCTCTCTCTTTGAAATGTCTCCTCAAAAGTCTAGAACATTTTTTGTTGTTGTTAAATTTAAATTTCAAGATTTACTAAATTATCACATGTGTCTATACAAATAATAACTCTTCTCTGATCTACAGTCAACCTCTCTTCTCTGATCTGTAGTCAACCTCTCTAAGGGAGATAGATAGTAAGTATTTGAAATATTGCAGAAATCAGAGCTAATTACAGCCAGTAGGCCACACCAACTTTCTGGATTATGCCTTGCTGACTTATTTTCACTGTAGTTTTAATCAAATTTGAAGGATAGTAACAGAATAAATCCTTGTTCATAGGAAATATTATTTATAAGAATTATGAAAAGAGAGCAAATAAAAACCAATAATCCTTGGATGAAATTTAGGGAAGGGCTGACATTGAGGAATGGATCCTGAAGGAAGACCAACCTCTAAAACAAACGATGCTTTGTACTCTCTTCAGAAAATCTAAATAAACATCTGAATAATATACTATGTATCTTAAAGTATGTTTCAAACAGAATTCTTCTACATAAAAATCCACTCGTTGACAAATATGCTCACAAAATACATAGAAGTTTGCCTCGCTAAAGGCCACCAGTCTATTGCTTGATGAGCTGAAGGTAAGTGCTGCTCATTCAAGACCTTGACCTAACACTCACCTTGGGTTAGTAGGGTTCTTAACTTGAATCTTCCTATCGAGTAACCTGGGAAGATTTCGGAAAATGCAGTTGCTGAAACACACTCCCAGAAACTCAGGTTTCTGTAGTCAACTTTTAAAAGTTCCTACCAGTGATTCTGCATTTGGAACTACTATGTGGGAAAAGCAGCTACAGTAAATTTTTAAAATACATTGGCCCTGCTATATCGTTTCGACCTTTAGTTACTCTGTGTGTTTAGTATTGTGGATATGTTTTAGTTGAGACAAAATCTTGCTTTGAGGAACATTGTGCTGTATACGTTTCACTTAATAAATGAGGAAATTGAGATCTACCCCCAAGTAATCATGTGTTTTTATTTCTTTACAGTCACGATCTGTGAGGTTGTGTATGTGGGATGTAAACTGATATAAACACAGACATCAATTATGGAGATAGGTAGATGATAGATAGATAGATAGATAGATAGATAGATAGATAGAGAGAAAGAAAGACAGAAAGAAAGACAGAATTAAGTTGTCCAAAAGAATTCAGTTCTATAGAAAATTGTTAACAGCTTATTTGGAACACACATTATGTTAGGCAAAGGGAATACAAATACAAAACATGTTTTTCATCACCAAAAACTTCACAGGAAAAAAAAAAGGTCAGAAACATTAATCAATAATCGTAATATGGTATAATGGACCATAAATATAGTGTGACATACTTTGATAGGGTAATAATTTGAAGGTTCAATTACAAGGTGATAAAGAAGAACAAAAAAACAGTATTTATCATTGCATATTTATATGACATTAACCTGAGGCTTGTTGTCCCCTTTTTAGTGGGAGAAAAAATGATAAAGGATTTCCTACATTATTTTTCTTCATTACAGGGTCGTGTTATTTCCTGGGAGTGACCTTGTATACCTCAAGATGCTAAGGAGATGATTAGTTAGATGATCACTTAGGATGTCAGTAATGGACCCCATAGCCACAAACACAAAATATGAATTATTTTTAGCCACTTAAGCTTGGTCTGCCACATCCATTTTATGTCAAGCTGCATAGTTAGAAAACTCTTTCCCCCCCACAGCGTGAGGGAGTGCCCCATACCGAAATGCATGGGCTCTGAGTCAGGCAGCCCTGACTTTCATTCTAGGTTCCACTCCTTGGGTAAATTACTTAACCTCTGTTGCATCCCAGTGTCCTTACTCACAAAATGGAAAGAATAATGCCTGAAAAGGTATTCTGGTCACCCACTCCAACAAGTGTGTTGTGGGAGGGTGGTTTCCCTATACTTCCAAGAAGCAATGTTCCAACACCAGCTGGGTGTCCTAAAATTCAACCCAAATCAATTGAATTCTAAAACCATCTACCCAGAGATAGCATCAGATTTCACAAGTTGAGGGTTCAGTCCAACAAAACCCCTCTTCCAGCCTCTAGTCACAAGACAAGGTACTTACCTGTCCTTCTGACCAATTGGCTATATATCAGAGGTTCCCATGACCCACTGCTTGGGTTTGATTCATCTGCTAGAGCAGCTCAGAGAACTCAGAGAAACATTTTACTTACTAGATCACCAGTTTATTATAAAAGGATATAACTCCGAAACAGCCAGAAGGAATTGGTACCTAGGGAATGGCATGAGGAAAAGACACAGAGCTTCCATGCTCTCAGAGCCCACCATTGTCCCCAAGTCTCCATGTGTTCACCAACTGGAAAGCTCATTGACCTCAGTCCTTTCGGGTTTTTGTGGAGGCTTCATTACATCAGCAGGTTTGATTAAATCATTGACCATTAGAGATTGAACCCATCTCCATTTCTTCTCCCCCTCCTGGAGGTTGGGGTGGGCATGTGGGGTGGGACAGAAAGTGTCAAGCCTCTAATCACATGGTTGCTTTTTCTGGCAACCAGCTACCACCCTGAGGTTACCTAAGGGCTTTCCAAAAGTCATCTCATTAACAACAAAAGACACCTTTATCATTCTTATCACAGGAAACTCCAAGGGTTTCAAGAGCTGTGAGCCAGGAACCATGGACAAAGAGCAAATACATATGCGAAATTTATTTTGGTCATTTCTAAAATACAGTATGGCAATGCCTGGTTTATTGGGTTCTTACGGATAACACGACACACACACACACACAAATTTTTTTTGTAAGTTTTAAACTTTTTTATTTATTTGGAGGGAGAAAGAGAGTGCAAGTGGGGGACGGGCAGAGAGAGGGAGACAAAATCTGAAGCAGGCTCCAGGTTCTGAGCTGTCAGCACAGAATCCATGTGGGGCTCGAACTCAGGAACCACAAGATCATGACCTAAGCTGAAGTCGGATGCTCTACTGACTGAGCCACCCAGGCATCCCAACGACACAAAAATTTTGAAGCCAAGTGTACATGTTTGGTAGGGATTTGGAACTTTTTATTTCTTTTTAAATAAAGCTATTTTTTTTAAAGTTTATTTACTCTGACAGAAAGAGAGATGGGGGAGGAGTGGGCAGAGAGAGAGAGGGAGACACAGAATCCGAAGTGGGCTCCAGGCTCTGAGCTGTGAACACAGAACCTGATGCGGGGTTTGAACTCACGGACTGTGAGATCATGACTTAAGGTGAAACCAAGAGTCAGACGCTTAGCTGACTGAGCCACCCAGATGCCCCATTGATTTTATTTCCTTTTAATCTGAAGAGATCATCATCGGTTCACCAGGATAGTGACCATTAGAGGAACCATGCACTCTGACATCTTTAACAATTACGTAAAGCAGACTACTTGGTGGTGGTAGAAAGCATTGATGGGTGTGAGGGCTACGCTAAGGCTCTTCCCTTAATAAAAAGCGTTCTAAGTTTGTGGGTGTGCACAGCTAAGGACTTCTTTAGCTGCCATTTGTGTTATATTTTCTGCCACTTAATACATTTCCTCCTCTTGGGTTTGGCCTGGGAAACAAAAGGTTGAATTAAAGAGTTGGGAAAAAAAAATGAGTTTCTAATTTTAATGCGTTGCATTACAGGAAGGAAAGCTTTCACATTTATCAGACTGGCTCACTGAAATTTTAGTTTCCTATGATGAGTTAGCTGGCACTAGAAATACACCACCAGCTGCATTGTTTTCTTCACCGGTGCTCATCATAAAGAAGCAGAGGGCCCACCTGTGTGAACGCTCAGCTAGCTCAGCTGCCCTTGACTTGGCCACGAAAAAAAAAAAAAAAGCAGAAAAGAAAGTTGGCTCTGCAGAAGCCATTAAAACGATGACCATCAACTGTCCAGACAATTTAAAACAAAACAAAGCAAAAAACTCTTCTCAGTGTAAGACGGGACCTCTATTTGTATGTTTGGAATTTGATTAGCTCAAGGGGAAAAAAAAATTGTTTTTCAGAATTCTTCAAAACTCACCGAAAATGTCAACATGCTTTTTAATTTTTTTTTTAACATTTATTTATTTTTGAGAGACAGAGCATGAGCAGGGGCAGGGGAGGAAGAGAGGGGGATACAGAATCTAAAGCAGCCTCCAGACTCTCAGCTGTTTGTTAGCACAGAGCCCAAAGCGGGGCTCGAACTCACGAACCGCCAAACCATGACCTGAGCTGAAGTCGGATGCTCAAGATACCGAGCCACCCAGGCACCCCTTCTTTTCGCTTTTTAATAGAGAATGTTCCATTAGGATCAAGTTCAAAGAGATCAGGGCCCCACGCTTGTTTTATTTCTGCTATATCTTCAGTACCTAGAACGATAACTAACACGTTGTAAGTGCCCACTGGTATTTATTGGATAAGTAAATGAGGCAAATAATTTCTCTTCTCCAGCATGCTTTTTATGAAGAGCGACTTTTTATTACCCCGATGCGCTAACACAAATGACTGAATTTTAAAAGGAAATAGCAGTGCCCAATCCAAGAACAGATAAAACTGGGCCAGCAAGCTCATACATTGCTATGACAGCATATGCAGGAGCAATAAACGTGGCAATATTTCAACAGAGCCTTTTAAAATTATATGCCTTCTGCCCTATTAAAACCCCTTTCATTAATATATCCTGTATCCTGAAAGGGTAATCCTAAATTTGGAAGAAATCGGTCACATACAATTTTCATGGCTTCATGTATAAAGCTTTCATTTAAATGAAGCTGGTACAAGCTTGAAAAGCCAACAATAGGAAATGATTAAAATATGGAATATAATACAACTATTTAAAATGATGTGGTAATAATCTGCACTCTTCTAGGATTTTGAAATTCTATATCTTAGGTGAGAACCAGTAACCCTGGCCTCTGATTATTTTCTGAACTAATATAGACCAAAGGGAGATAGGCAGGGTGGTAAATATGAAACACTGCACTGCCTTCCTGGGCAAGTTTGAGCTGAGGTATTATTCCAAGTCTCAGGTGCCAAAGACGAGACAAGGTGTCTGAATGAGGGCAGGTCTGATCTCTGGGTGGCAAACTACAGAATCAATAAATATCCAAAAAGTATCCATGAGGAAAACAGAACTAGACAAATCCTCAAAATAATGATCAGAGAAAAGGGAAGTTAGGGTGGCTAACTATTGCTCAGGCAAATAGTTAGCAGCAACTAGAGACGAAATAAAATAGGTTCCCTATTGTGTATATGGTGGAGGGTAGTGCAGAATATAGGTCAATATTATCAGGGAATGCTTCTTCTTGTATACAGCAAGAGTCAAGAGAGATAGGTCAGTAAGGTATACTGAGAACACAGCTTCAAGAGGACAAAGGAGAAAACTTCATTCCTTCCTCATTTCCTACTCTCTTTTCTTAAGTATTAAGTTAGGCACTACTTAGGGCACTGTGTATGCGCTGATGAAAAAAAGAAAAGAAACTGTTCTGGTCTCCTGCCACACATCTAATCGTGCTAATCTCTAATTGTGCTTCTAACAGAGATATGGCTATCCAAAACCTGCTTCAAGCAAAGACCTGAGTGAAAGCATTCTGGGAAAATCCACAATACACGCTGATGACAGGGAAAGAAAACTGGATTAAGCCGGATAATGATTTGGGGGAGATCAATCATATTACTGGAAAAAAGAAAAAAAAAAAAAAGTCCCTGCAAGTTTATCCTGACATTCAATTTTCAAATAGATAGAGCATGACACTACCAATTTTGTGGTGTAAGTTTTCTTACACTGTTAATGATTGTTTTTGTACAAACACGTCTTGTATTTGATTGGACAGGAAATACCTTAGGGATCAGAATCATGTTTTGCACTAAGAATCTGCAGCATGTAGCATGTATACCCAACTGTACTAAAATTCTCAACGTGTTGACAGTGAGGACTGTAAGGGCTGTGATAATAATCTGTACGTTACATGTATGTTTCATTTAATTCTTAGAATATTTTAAGAAATGTTTACTACTGACCATGTTTACGAATGAGGAACAATGAATGACAATTTTAGTTCATTATAATAGTACCTTCTTTTACTGGTACTTTCCCTTTTGAGACTTTTATGTTGACGGAAGTGTCATGGTAATTATATGGGTACCCTTTTATTAGTTTCTAAGGTGGGCCCATCTGATAGGGGCAGTAAGAGATAATCCAAAATGGTGGCAGTCCAAAATTTACATAATAACTCTGTCTACTTGCTGGGCGGTCACTCTATGGCAGGATGTGAGCAGGTGAGAAACAAACTCGATGCCCTGTGACAGCCATCTGGACATCAGGTACTGGTAGGGAGACTCGGGTGAGTTGGATTATGGGAGCTACATCACCAGTGGAAAACTTGAGAACTTTGTAGAAAAAAACCAAGGTCAAAGTGTCAAGGAAAAGACGAACACTGAATGCTGTGGCGCTGTAAGCCTGGTGATGCCCCCTGTACTCACCATGGGTAACTGAGAAGCATGGAAATAACAAGCCAGCCTGACTCCAGACCCCAGACCTTGGTGGTCTGGCTCAGTAACTGGACAAAGATAATTCTAGGGAAAAAGGGTGTCAGATCATTCATCTAGGAGGAGCCACGATAAACAGAGGCTGATGGTGAGCAATCTTAGGTGATTAATTATGGGTGACCTGGCATCGAGAGACGACACGTGCAAAGGATGTCAATTAAAATGTTAGCCATCTTAGACAAGAGAAATTGTATCTCTTACTCTTTTTTCTTCTCCAACCATAAAATTATGTAACTTTTACAACACTCTAATTTGAGAAACTGTCCTGACCGAAGAAGAAGAAAATGATTAAAGTCTTTTCTGTTTTAAACATTGATGTTCTGTTCAAAAATAAATGACCACGTCAACTTATTTCACCCCTTACAATTTATAACAACAGCAGCCTTGTCAATTACATCAGAGAGAATTACAATACACCATTCCAGACAAATGTAACAGGTATTGACAGACCAAAGGTTGTAGGAGCATGCCATGAACGTTGTAGCATAGAAAATTTGCAAAATTGACTGCCACATTCTCATTTATTCATAAAATGCATGCTATGTAGGTCAGATAGGCTATATCTATGGGGGAACTAATCACTTCATATAGTCAATGGATTTAATGGTGGAGAAAGTCTTCAATAACTCTTCTTCCAACAGACATTTTTAGAGATAAAATCATGCAACTCATTATAGTGCCAGGTACTAGAGGACTGTGGTTTTGGATCATTGGAGATGTTTATGGGCCACTGCTTGGTCGTCGTCTTTAATGATAACACTCCTGCCTTTTAATGTCTCAGCGCTTATTTTTTATGACCTGCTTGGATAATATCCTAATTGTTAATGCTCATTACTCCAGGGCAACATTGCTGATTTTTCCTTTCTTACTTGGAGATCAATTTAGCTGGTGGTGAACACATTTTATAGGAAAGAAAAGGTATGGCTGAAACCTGGGACGGCAACAGGACTTTGCGTTTGTGAAAGGTGTGACAGTATCTGGTTCTGCATAATGGTTATATGACCTTGGGCAGGCCGCTCACCTCCTTACTCTGAAGGCTGGCAATAGTCCCTTGTCCTTCTTATCTATGGCATCACCTGAGACCCATCCTTTCTCTGACCTTTGACGTGTCACCCGGCCAACCACAGTCATGCTGTGGTCAAATATATGTGCTGTGGTCACATATACCACACGTCACTTCTTCAGAAACAAATCTGGGCAATTTTTGCTGTTGTTGAAAAATAACCCAGTCCCTTATTATTTGGTGTTTCTGAGTTTAGAGACCGTAGCTTTGTTTCTGGTCCCTGGATCTTAAATGAACAGCACTCCTTCTCATGCAACTCATCTTCTCACTTGGCTATGCAGCACTGTCTCTCTCTCAGAGCCCCAAGCCCATCAGTGCAGATGACAGCCACACAGTTCTAAATCTGAAACCACCCCTCCCACCCTCCTTCAGTACCCCCAAAAGAAGTGGATTTGATCATCTTAATAATTAAGACATTTTGTGGGTGGAAGGCCAGGCCACAGCACCAGAGGTGAGGGAGATAACGATCAGTTTGACAATTATTTACTGCAGGCCTCCTATGTAAAGAGGTGTGTGTGTGTGTGTGTGTGTGTGTGTGTGTGTGTGTGTGCACGCGCGCGCATCTTACAAATTTAAGATAGGTTTAACAGTTAAAGTAAATTATTTGGGAGATGCAAGCCATGGCTCTTCCCTTGATGCAAGACAGAAAGATATGAGAAAAGGGAAATGATGGGGGCTATTACAAGGAACTGAATGCCCAGAAGGAGAACACAGCTTGTCCAAGGCCCTCAGCTCTGGAGGGTGACAACAGGCAGCGGGAGTGAATTATCCAGGCCCTTGGTGCCTTTGTGTGTCTTTGAGGTGCTGCTGGAATGAAAACCACCACTTTGCACAACTGGCCTCTCCGCAGAATCATGCTTTCGACCACAGGCTAGTCCAGATTATTCCCTGCACTTACTTGGAAGTCAGATCAAATTATACATTCCCGGACCTACTTCTTCTCTGTCATTGGTCCAGTTACATCTCTTAATCCGAGAATAGTTATCATACCCCCGCCCCCAGATGACTAAAACAAACCAACAAGTAAACAAAAATGTGACTGAATATATGACTTAAGATGCTCTCAACTGCAAGCAACAGAGACTAGACCCAAAAGAAGCCCAGCCCAATCAAAGCAATTTGATACATTCACAGCAGGAAATCCAAGTAGCTCATTAACACAGCCATGACCCCAGCTTGGAGGTGCTGCCTTGAGTAGCAGTTTCCTTCTAAGCTTGGTCCTTAGCATCATAATAAGGCGACCAAACAACCTGGTTTGCTGGGAAAGACTCCTTCGGACCTTTTACCCAGGATAATCATTAACAGCTCTCTTGTTGTCTCAGAAGTGTCCCGATTTGACAGTTGACAAATTATGAGGTCACCTGAAATCATATTTGTGCTGCCAGTTGCAAATGGGGACACATTAGTCCTCATATCCAGTGGGAAAAAGGAGGAATGCCCTTCCAGAAAAGTAAGAACTAATCCATAAGCATACAAAACCTCCCTCCTCTCATATTTGGCCCAAATTACAATGTAAAGGATGCAATGTTTATTTTAACGAGGAGAACCATCCTGGAAGTGGGATCAAATCCTACGTCACATGAGCTCCATACAGTAAAGAGGGACGGGTATATGGACAGCATTAGAGCTCTAATAGGAAAGAAAAATAAGACATGCAGAGTGAAGCCATCATAAGCCAAGTCCTTTATAATGAATCTGCTTCCTACTCTCAAAAATCTTAATGAAGTCACATCCTGTAATGATAGTGAGACTAGATAAAACTACAACCAGATTATGAAAAACTTCAGTGTCGGGTAAGATGGTAAATTATCACTCTCAGTGTTTTTGTATGTAGCTCAAGGTTGTAAAGGAACAGTTGCTTAATGTATGTTTGCTGATTCACTAAGTGAAGGTCCAACTCACAAGCCCTTCACTCAGTCTTTGCTCATTTTTGCCCCAAGCACGTAACAAAATTAATGTGAAAACTCCGAATGAGAACACAGATGCCTTCATGCGAACCACATTAGAAATCTCTGTTCTATCAACATAATCAAAGCTTTACTCTTTCTGCCTGGGCTGTCAGTATTCCTCAGGTGAAAATGTCATTCCCACTGAACTGCATCTCTGAGTATGTTCAATTCTCTTTTCCCTCACCCTGTGTTTGATTTCAATCATCTGTGGCAATATATATTTATATTTTTAACAGCATGTATCGCTTTACATTGTGGTTATGTTTTCACATTTATGCATCATTTAATTCTTCAATATATACATCGACCACCCACTGTGTTTTGGTCATAATTTAGGCACAAGATAAACAAAAGGAATAGCAGGCCAAGTCCTTGCTTTCATGGAGTTTATATTCTTACAGAAGATAGTCATAAAGTTAATTAAGACACAATATGGGAAAAGGTGATAGGTGCTCTGGGAAAAGGAAAAAAAGGTAATAGGATTGGGAGTGCCAAGGGGGGTTGGGAAGGAGGGTGGTCCCAAAGAGATGGCACGTGGGCAGAATCCAAAACACTCCATCTAGAGGAAGTGAAAAACCAAGCCATACCGATGTGTGCTGAGCGTTTAGAGGTCCTGAGGTCCAGAGCTGTGATTTATTTCTCTGCATGGCCCCAGTGCCTAACACAGTGCCTGCAAGAGGCAATTCAATAAATGTTTGCTGAACGCATGGAACTCTTATAATTATTCTTCGTGGCATAACCTTTAATAATCTGATCCCAATGATTGGATTGATTTTAGTTCCACCAGGACAAGGAGAAAACAAAAAGCCTCTAATCCCCCTTCATACCATATACATCCTGGGCTCAACCTGACCTTCATTAATAGGAACACAGCCATAGAGGGCAGATCATTAGCCAATGGTTTTCTCTGATGATTAACTCAAAAAACCTCTAAATACATATGACCCCATTTTAATTCCTCTTATGCTGTTTGCCTCTGTGCTTTATGGCATGAAGGAAGTAGCTACTACAGTGATTGTATTACACTGGCTCCAGGAATTACCAGTCATATGATGTGCCCATTACAGAGTACGTAATAAATATTGCTGCCATCTTGTAGTGGCTACATAAATCTACCTAGATAATATTTTTCTAAGATGTTCTCAGATTCTCTACTTCAAGTATGTAGGAATCCACCTGCCCTGAAATTGCCCTTTATTGGATGAACAGGCAATCTGAACTATTATGCAAATGTGACCTTCTGGAAAGTGGAGGAGCAAAAAAAGAAAAAAAGAAAAAAGAAAAAAGATACCATCAGCTGTCCAAGAGTATTTTTGCCTACATTTCTTTTTTTAATGAAGAAGCAAATCTGAGCTATGGAGCTCAAGTATAATAATCAAACTCATCATTTACATTGTGTGGGGTAGGATTTGCATAAAATATATCTTTCTATCATTTCATTTTCAATCTTTTTGTATGCTTATATTTTAGATGTCTTTTCTAAAAACACCATGTAATTGAATTCCATTTCTGTGCTGGTGGTTCTTGTGCTATCTGACTTGGCAATCTTTGTCGTTTTGAATGGTGCATTTAATCCTCTTAGACTTAAAGTGATTATGTGTACATTTCAATTTCAATTTGTCAACTTGTTCCATACTTCCTATTTGTCTTATATGTTCCATGATTCCCTTCTCTCTTTTCTTGTGTTCCTGGCTTCATTACCACTTCACTTCTCCCTCGGGTCGTGTTTAACTCACACGATGTATTTTGGACATTTTCGTGTTATCCAAGAAACTAAAACACGCACGGCTAATTTGGTACAACGACACCCAAACCACACAAGTTTCAGAACACTGTTTCATTTCTGCCCCCTCAGATTGCCATTAATAAGGCTGTTATCTAATTCTGTTCTTTTTATTTCAATCTCACAAATATTATCGTTCCATGCCTTACTTTTGCTGTCAGAGATGGGCTGTGGGCATCTCTTATAATCCCTACCCCCTTCTCTGCCTCCCTTACTTGGACTGAAGTTAGGAGCCTTAAACCTTGTTTCTCAGGAGCTCATGGACCGGCAGGGCCACCGTTGACATTCCATCATCGGGAGGCACTCGTGTGGCTTCCGCGAGGCATCCAAGAGGCAGACGCCATCATCGCGCTGGCAGGGTCTGGGTCTGGTTGTGGGAAGGGCAGGTACGTGGTTTTTGGCAGATGGAGCACATGAGGTTGTGGAACCGGTTTTCGGGCAACGTCCTATAAACCGCTCCTCAGTGAGTGTTACATCACTGAGGGAACCTGCGGTGGTCTGTTCAAGTGTTTGCCGCTTCCCATTTCTGATCTCTTGATAAGCCACTTCTTCCATGGTCACTAATCCAGCTCTCTCAGAGTTTTCATGAGCTCCTGTTTCTCTTGATTTAAATTATTTCCTTTTTGAAATTCTTCAAGTGGTTTCTTTTTCCAAGCCTACCTTGACTCATAGAGTGTTTAGCACCGTAATTTGTTCTACAAAACATACCTTCACATAGGGGAATATGGGGTAAGCTGTTTGTCTTGGTTAAGTATGAAACAGGAAACTCATGACAACGAGTGATTTCATGCTGAATCCATGAGTGAGGGCGCCCCTGGGTGGCTCTGTCGGTTAAGTGTCCGACTTGGGCTCAGGTCATGATCCCACGACTCGTGGGTTCCAGCCCCAGGTCGGGCTTTGTGCTGACAGCTCAGAACCTGGAGCCCGCTTTGGATTCTGTCTCCCTCTCCCTCTCTGCCCCTCCCCCATTTCTGCTCTTTCTCTCTCTCTCTCTCTCTCTCTCTCTCAAAAATAAACATTTTAAAAAATTACAAAATTCTGTAATGTGTAAGAATATGTTAAAGTCTCACCTTTACTTACCCAAGATGAACTATCTATTACAGACAGGAATTTGGGACACTAGGCTACTGTTGAAATACAACAATATGGGGGCGCCTGGGTGGCGCAGTCGGTTAAGCGTCCGACTTCAGCCAGGTCACGATCTCGCGGTCCGTGAGTTCGAGCCCCACGTCGGGCTCTGGGCTGATGGCTCAGAGCCTGGAGCCTGTTTCTGATTCTGTGTCTCCCTCTCTCTCTGCCCCTCCCCCATTCATGCTCTGTCTCTCTCTGTCCCAAAAAAATAAATAAACGTTAAAAAAAAAAAATTAAAAAAAAAATAGAAATACAACAATATGAAAAATTAATAAATAAATAAGAGCTATAAGGTCTACAGGGCAAATTCTAACCCAGATCGCACTGGAGAACTTTCAGAAAGTAAGCAACAAAGTCAGGGTTTCCACACCTTTCCCTAAGGCTTCGTTAGAGGCCTGGAGAGCTTTCACTTCTGTCCTCATAGAATCTCCTAATAATGTCCATGTTTCCTAGAGCTGGATCCTATGGCTCTTCATGTTTCGTAAGAGTCAAATGCTTAACAAAGATACGAGTACAAGTAGTTCACATTTGGGTGTGACATCAGGAAATATGAGGGGAACGGAGAACTGACACAGGAAAGGAAGGGCAGCCAGTACAGAGCACGCACCCAAGCAAGTTACTGCTGTGAGTGCCTAGAGCTAAATCCTGGCAGGAAATCCTGGTAATCTGTGAAGAGCAGACAACTCAGGTTCTCGGTCTCTCCTCCAAAGGTGAGGCATGCCTCTGGATCAACAGCTATGAGTCATTGGTTGATGACCCCTGGCGGTTGGCAGGATTCTTCACACTTACTGCCCGCCAGAGTGGATTCCTGCCACCAGAGAAAGTTCTGGCAAAAGATACAGCTGCTGTTACTTGGAAGACTGCGAATCAGCGCCCTAATGTGACAAGTCAAGGGAATTTGAGAGGATGTCTACGGAGTCCGCTACATACAGAGTTTACAATTAAAATGAAGGTTTCTTGTGTGGGCTTGATGGCATTACTTGGCGGGGGGGGGGGGGGGGGGGGGAATAAAAAAGGATGACCTTAAAAATTCTGCATGGATTTTGTATGAATTTCAGTCAATTTGACTACCCCAAAGCTACCAATCTCACAAAAAATGTCCAGTCCAGCCCCCTCTTTCTCTGACTTGAGAGCTTTTTAATGTTTTTGCGGCACCTTGTAAGGGGTTGATAATTATTCTCTGCCAGGCACACCCGTATCTTCTTGGCGCTCCAGATCCATAACCAGAGTTACAAGCGGTAAACTCTCAGGGCCATGAGGTCATGGTTTTATCCACATATTTACAACATCCTTTTGTTCTTCATTCCTTCTTACAAACTCAACATCCCATCCCAAAACACATCATTTAGAATTCCCTTTGGTATAAGTCTGCTAATAAAAGAAAAGAAAAAAAGAAAAAGAAAAACCACCAATGAGTTTTTTGTTTATCTAAAAATATCTTTCTTCTGCTTTCATTTTAAAAAAGGTATTTTTTTCTATGTATAATTGATTTTGTTCTATCGAAAATGGCATTTTGTCTTCTAATATTGCTTTTGAAAAGTTAACTGACATCCTAATTGCCCATTTTGGTACGCACACTGTTTTTCCCTCCTCCCTTTGGCTTCTTAAAATTTTATTTTTGTCATTTTGTGTTCTACAGTTTCTCTATGAGGATCTATTGTGAAGAGTTATTTATTTACATGTGTATTTACTGACACACTCATTCCTCTTACAGATTCTTTATGCTTTTTCAAAAATATGTCTATGACCAGTTCTGAAAAAAAAAATGAACCTCTATCACTTCCTTACCTGCCCCATTCACTTGGTTGGATCCTTCATTTAAATGGACTTCCTTCAGTGGCACTTGAGTGGCTCAGTTGGTTAAGCATCCAACTCTTGAGTTCGGCTCAGGTCCTGAACCCCATGTCGGGCTCTGCCCTGACCATGTGGAGCCTGCTTGGGATTCATATTCTCTCTCTCTCTCTCTCTCTCTCTCCCAAAAGAAGTAAATAAACTTAAAATAGATGATAGATAGATAGATAGATAGATAGATAGATAGATAGATAGATAGATAGACAGACAGACAGACTGATAAACCATTCTTCAAACTATCCAGTAAGGAAAAGAATGATTCATATAAGTAGTTAGGGGAGACAGAAAATTGCTCATTTTTATATCTCCCAAGGACTGAGAGATCACAATATATCAGTACCTATATTCATTAACTGGGTGACTCACGTAGTGTAGCTGAACTGAGCTGGGTGAGACTGGATGGTGGACAACGTGCCACACGTTTGGTTAATGCTGTTGACAGGTGCAAGAGTAAGACTAGAGCATTCCCCGCACAAAGCGACCTTGAACACTGGTTTTGTCTTCGCCTGTGGGAAGTTTTATACTGGATAGTGACTCGCAAGCGAGATCATCTCAGGACTGAGAATCACGCTGAATCATTTTGAGTGCCAGGATTTGAATAAATGGAAAAATAATGATCCTTGGTTCCAGACAGCGATTTTGTGTTTTAATGATTACATACAAAATGTTCTGATGCTGCGGCTCGTACGGTTGTACATTTGCTAAAATAAAACACGCAGCCCTGGGACTCAAGTACAAATTATGGCCACTTTAGTAAAAGTCTGCAGGCAGGGAAAAGAACGGTGGAAGTATGATAGCCTTTCTTTTATAATCCATGTAAAATAAATCCTAGCAAAGAGGAAAGGAGCATACTATTTACATCAGAATTTGAGAAAACGGGAGGTTCCATCGAAGTAAATTTCTTACATCGATGAAGCATGTCTTTGCAGTTATATTGTAGAGACGGTGCCTGGAAAGAAATCCATCCGAAGTGATTGGGGCTGCCACCTCTCTTCCACATCACACTCAACATACTGATCATAATGTGAATGTTCTCTGATCACACGAGGGACATTGTTGCATATCAGGCGTTTTCCCGATGCTGCAAACATTTGCTTTTGATTACCCTTCTTTCTCCTGTCCTTTTCAGAATCAGTTTCACCAGCCAGTGTTTGCCCTCTCTCACATCTCAGTCCCCAAGGACGTATTTGTCTACAATAGTTTGATATAAAATGCAAAGTGTTACATCAATTTCGTAATGTTTATAGCAAAAATTATGATAATGACGGTCTCTGTTAATACCGGCCCACTGTTCAGTTTCAAGATGCAATTTTCCACATTTCATGTTATTAGATTAAGGAAGGATCAGGGCTCCTCGAACTGTCTACACCCCAACTTTTCAGTGTGCGCGAGAATCCCTGACACATGCCCCACGTCCAGCCACATTACATTTTTTTGCCATTTCGTTATGGGTCACACCATCTCCTCTGCCGGAAAGTCCTCACATCCCCTACATTTCCATATTCAACTTACCATTCATTCCCAGATCACTCAAAGTCCACTGCTTCCTTCACAGTTTCCTATCGCATCCTGATTATACTGTTTTTAGAACCATCCACAGTGAATTGTGGTGAATTAAAACCACATCTGCCTCCATCCCAAAGACTGGGCCCTCCTTGAGAACAGGAGTGTGGCCCACTTACGTGATGTTCTCTGTACTTACAACAGTACAACAGGTGGGTGCTAAAATTCATCACAGACGAATAGCTTTCTGTCTGAGTTCTATTGTCACTATCAGCTCCATCCAGTTTGCCACAATTTTGCTTGCACTCACTATTCATTAATCCGATAATGCATGTAGCCCTTCTTGTATTTCAGCATAATTCTTTTTTGACCCCCCGCCCCCACCTCAATTGACCGTTTCAGTAGACATGATGGGACGAGGGGAGGAAACTAGGAGGCCTCAGGGCAGAAGAGTGGGTAATACTCAAAGTGATGTTTGGGGAATTCTACCCTCAGAAGTTGAGAGAAGGAATAAAGGAATCTTCTGGTTCTCTCTCTCTCTCTTTTTCAAGATCCTCTAAAAAGGGATGGCTACAGGGGCGCCTGGGTGGCGCAGTCGGTTAAGCGTCCGACTTCAGCCAGGTCACGATCTCGCGGTCCGTGAGTTCGAGCCCCGCGTCGGGCTCTGTGCTGATGGCTCAGAGCCTGGAGCCTGTTTCCAATTCTGTGTCTCCCTCTCTCTCTGCCCCTCGCCCGTTCATGCTCTGTCTCTCTCTGTCCCAAAAATAAATAAACGTTGAAAAAAAAAATTAAAAAAAAAATAAAATAAAATAAAAATAAAAAGGGATGGCTACAAACACAAGATACTGTGCTCCAGCAACACCAGCTCTACCCAGCATCTCCAAATTCTTCAGTCTTTTGTTTTCCCCACTTCGGGCAAGGCCACAGGATGGCTTTCATGGGTCAGAGGCAGCCCAGAGAAAAATTAAAAATTGTATCTTATGACTGAATTGGTAATGCAGTCGAATATTGCCCAGGCCGAATCTCACTTATTTTGCTCTTTGGGTTTTTAAAGCTACCGAAACATTTCCATGGCCCCGCGAGGCACGGTGAGGCGTGGGCTCCTGTAGCTGAGGCTGAAGACACCAGACGTCAGGGCCTCCCTCTGCCATGCACCCTTTTTCCTGCGCTGCTCTTCCTTATTGTCCCGACTTCAGCTTCAATTCAAATACTCGGACAGTCCTTTCTGGACCTCTGCAGGCATCCCTCCGCCCGCTTCCCAAGTGAAATAAAAGCCCGTGGCACCATCACTCCCCTTTAGCAGCTGCACACCCTTCATGTGCAGTAATCTGAAATTACTTTTCTACGGAAATATCTATTTATTTATTTTTATTTTTAAAATATATGTTTTGTTAAGTTTACTGATTTTGAGAGAGAGAGAGAGAGAGAGAGAGAGAGAGAGAGCAAGCAAAGGAGGGGCAGAGAAAGAGGGAGACAGGTAATCCCAAGCAGGCTCCATGTTGTCAGCACAGAGCCCGATGTGGGGTTCAAACTCACCAACTGTGAGATCATGACCTGAGCCGAAATTAAGAGCTGGATGCCTAAGCGACTGAGCCACACAGGCGCCCCACCATAAATAATTATTAATTAAAGGCCATCTACTCCAGTAGATTGTCAGCTCTCCTGGAAGACAGGAAATGCACCTGCTGAATTCTCAAATCAAATCACATGTTGACTTGCAGACTTTTTCTTCATTAAATGAAGCAATTCACTGTTCCTTTAAGAAGACCCCTCTAAGCTGCTCTAAAAATATGACAAGAGCCAAATGTCATAGTCTGAAGAAAAAACGTCCCTGGGCTCTGATAGAAACAATCATTTTGAATCACTGTCCTGCCATTGCCTTGTTACCCAAACGTAAGCCAGTCCCTTCCTGTGTCCAAAATGTACTTTTGTTTCTGTTTTAATTTATAAAACGGAGATCACATAGCTGTACAAAGCCATTGTAAGAATCAAATAAGGTACATAAAAAGAAAAAAAAAATCTCTGGCCAATGTTTCCATCTGGAAGACAAGAAGAGAGAAATCACTGTAAACCTTCTGTTCTGGGAATGCATGGGGAGTGATGGCTTTATGCCCTTGAGTAGAGATGGCTCTTTTACGCTGAGTGGAACTGAGTTGTACGGTCGCAAAGAGCCGTAAAAGCAGTAACTATTGTTATCGTCACAGTCACTATGTATTGTGAATCTGTATACTATTTTCTCTCTTTTACAATAATTTCTATCCGTGTGCCCATTTGATTTCTTCTGCCCTTTGAGATTGATGGTGCCCCTTCCTGGTGATCAGGTACTGATGCTCCTGGAAAGAGCACGAGGATGGCCCTGTGGTTGTCTGTAGCCTGTTCAATTACTGAAGCAGTGCATGAAGAGCTGGCGCCCTGAGCAGCCTGAGCACAGCGCCATCAGAAAGAAGAAAGGAAATGAGTTGGAAAAGAGTAATAAATCTTGAAAACAATCTTTTGGAATGGATTTGATCTGACGTGTGAGTGCAGAAGGGAGTACTATTGGGGAATGAACAAACAGGAACAGGGTCGACAATTCAAGGGGAGGCAAATTAGATGCTACATGGCAAGGGGTATGGAGAATTGGTTATTAGGTCCTTGCATCCTGACAAAGATGAATGCATTAAATAGATCATAGGAAGAATGTCTGCTAAAAGCAAGAATAATCTGTCCACGGTGAAGACTGAAAAAAAAAGATACCTGGAGGAAAAAAAAAGGTTTTGGCTGTAAGACTAGTTTCTCCCTTTAGAGAGAAAGAGGGGAACGGCTTGCCTTTAAAAGAAAAAGAGTATATGACTAAAGAACAATTACATTCTGACATTGGCGCATGGAACAGATTAAAATATTTTGCTAAGGCAATTATTTCAAATGCTAGTGTTTTTGTTGCTGAGAAAAACTGAAGTATCACATACCTTAAAGGAGTGGTCAGGCCAAATCTAAAACAACCCCAGGTTTATATAGCACCTTTTGGAATTTTTAACCCGTACAACAAGGCATTGTACCTTTACTGCAGCTGGGAGCCCTTTGTTTAAAACCCTGCTCATGCAATGGACTCTTCAAGCAATCACAAAGGTTGTATGGATACGATCACTTGTTCATTCATTGATTCACCTGATGCTTATTAGGATACAGACAGCATGTTAGGCGCGTGGAACACAGACGTTAACAAGGGAAACAAAGCCTCAGTCTTTTCGGAACTTCTGCCCCAGTTCGGGGGGCATCCGATTTATAAGGAAGCGGACAAGCAAGGTAAATTTAGGGGTGAAGAAAATGGGACAGCATGGTGAGTCTGGTGACTGCTCCACACGTCTTTGCCTGGGATGGTCGTTGCAGGTCATCCGAGGAGGTAGTATTGAGTGGGGATCTGAATAACGTAAAGGGAAATGGCATGGAAATCTCTGGGGGTGGAAGGAGAAGAGAATGAAATGAGAAGAAGGCAAAACAAGTGTAAAGAATCAAAAAGGGAAACTCTCGGCACATGGAGAACCAAACAAGTCTGGAGGGTCTGGGCAGAGAGGAAGCGGGGAGGGCAGGCAGGACCTGCAGTGCTCAGTACAGTTAAGGGATTTGACAACTTCCCTGGGTACTCCCACTGCCAAAACCGACCCACATCACCTCTGCACCACACTGCTTACAAAATGGTACCCGATCTGTCATCTCATAACGACCTGGGGAAGGGTATCCCTCCTATTTTCCAGCGAGTACACAGTGAGTACAATGGGTACACCAGAGCTAAGGGATGTTATCACTTCTCAGCCTGCGTGAAGTACGCCAGCGCTTTCACACGCATACCTTCATTAAATCCTCTTAGCAGCCACCAACATGAACTTTCCAGTGGCAGGAATGCCCTTTTGTCCTTCTCAAACCGGCAAGCTTGTTCTGTGCCAATCTGTACCTTCTGACATCATTACCCATCTAAAGCATTCTCCGCCCCCCCCCACCCCGTGTCACCATAATAGACTTCTGTAGAACACATATTATTAAACTGTATTATAATCACTGAGCTCCTCATCCATCTCTTACTGGACTATGAACTCAACACAGTGACTCTATCTTTTTGTCCTCAGTGATGAGTGCAGTATCTATTATAGCACTATAGACAACAAGGGAAGGGCTTAATGAAAGTCAGGGGTATATATATATATATATATATATATATATATATATATATGATATATACTCTATCTATTATAGATCATATATATTTCATATACTATATATACTATACTATATACACATACTATACTATATATATTATATATATATTGAAAAATATATATGCATATTTTTTTTTTCAATTTCAGTTTCTTCTAACCTTAGCTTTATCTGACACTTCCTGAGTGCCCTTCTCCATTAGGTCTTTAAGTACTCACTGATGTAAGACAGTAATGTTTGTTAAGGTGTTAATAGTTTCTAATGACTTCACACAAAAGCCCAGACAGGTAACACTCTGAATGTTAAGCAGCAGCCTCCTGAAGAGAGATTGCCTTAACCCAAGGTGGTCTAGATTCCAGGCTCTGGGGAAGACAGTTGAGAATATCACTTGTTATCACTTACCTAATTTCCCCTTGACTCAAAAGAGATCTTGGATTCATCCAATCACATGTTTATAGAGATTATATGAAGAGTAAAGCACTGGGTTAGGTGTTAACTAGGTTAGTGGCTTAGGAGTAATCAGGAAAGATACAACTCCCCCCCCAAATGATGTCAAGTAAACACACAATTACAAACGCATGTATTAAGTGCCTCCTACGAAAGCAGTGAGCACACGGTGTATAATGGCACACAGCAGTGTGGGTCTTTCCATTGTAAAGGACTTGGGAAGATTTAGCAGGGAATGTTTTCACTCAAATTTAGCCACTTGTCACATAGTAGGTCATCCATAAATGTCTGAAGAAGTTTTGCTTGAAGTAATATCCAAAGGGAGTCCTTAAAGATAAGAACTGTTAGATGTGAATATGTGTCAATGAGTATGTATTAATATTTGGGGTTGAGGGCTAGTGATTTAAAATTAGCAGGCTTGGGGCGCCTGGGTGGCTCAGTCGGTTGAGCGTCCAACTTCGGCTCAGGTCATGATCTCGCAGTTCGTGAGTTCGAGCCCCGCGTTGGACCCTGTGCTGACAGCTCAGAGCCTGGAGCCTGCTTTGGATTCTATGACTCCCTCTCTCTCTAACCCTTCCCCGCTCATGTTCTGTCTCTGTCTCAAAAATAAAATAAAACATTAAAAAAATTTTTTTTAAATTAGCAGGCTTCAATTGATTCAAACCCCCACAGCACTGGCTCTGCTAATATGGTCAGTGTGTTTAAGTCCCCTGACTCATAGTGACATCCTCTGGAAAAATACCAATGGAAAAGAGCAGTTGTTTAGGGGTTTGTTATGAGAGTTAAGTGAGATAATACACGAAAAACCCTTAGAACAATGTGTGGACAGTGAACATCCTTAAGTCTTGATCTTTGTCACAGTGGCTGCCGTTCTGTTATTGTTATGGAGCTAAAAGCAGAGTACTTGTTAAAGGTGATAAATTATATGCGCAGGAATTCAAAATTCTTAATGTTGTACATGGGGAAAGTGAAGCTATAGGACTGATGCTACCTGACCTGTGATCATAGGTATCGCAAGCAGAGTTGAGAAATTGATGTCTGTTGATTCTCCTTCTAGTGGTTTCTGTTCCCACAAAACCACCTCCTGCGTCTCCTTCATACCCAGCTAGCCACTTTTCCATCATCCAAAATACATTGCTCAAGATGTGAGAAATTCACCACCTACTGGCCTCCACATCACCTAGATCACCAACCAAGGAACAGAGGTCACAGTATGAATGGGCAGCTCCTCTAGAAATTAGCCTGGGGAGAGGAGAGGGATAAAATCTGTGGCATATTAGATACACAGTTTTACTTCATCCTCTGTGACTCATCACCCACTCTTGTTTGCTCAATCAAACAGGAGAAAGAAAGCTAAGATATAAATAGAAATGTGCCACTGGCAGGCAATAAATTCCAAAAATGAGGCAGCTTAGTCTTGATAATTTTTAGGAGATAACGATAACTTGGGGGTACCTGGGGGGCTCAGTCAGTCAAGCATGTGACTCCTCATTTTGGCTCGGTTCATGGTCTCACAGTTTGGGAGTTCGAGCCCCACATCAGGCTCTGTGCTGACAGTGCAGAGCCTGCTTGGGATTCTCTCTCTCTTCCTCCCTCTCTGCCCCTCCCCATTTCTCTCTGTCTCAAAAACTAAACTAAAAAAAAACAAATTTAAATAAGATATAAAGATAACTGGATACAGAAAGATGATATTATTTCTTTACAATAAGGAGGCATCTAGAAAATACCTGATACAGAGAAACTGAAAGACTCAGCTTACCCGTCTCTAAGTCATTTGCTTGAATGGACCAGAGGAGCCCAAGGTCACACTACTGGAATACAAAATGTGCCTAGTATCACACCCGGAGAGAAAGATGCCATGGCGAGAACATGGACATTGCCTCAAAGAAGGATCTCTAGGAGACTGAAACAAAGGAGATTATGACAATACTTGCAACTTAGAAGGATCATTCAGGCTACAAGACAGAAGATGTGTAGGAGGTAAGACCAGAGCCAGAGTTCCGCGTAGGCGGCTACTGTAACTACCCAGGCGAAAGATTGTGAGTCCCAAACTAGGGATCTCTACTTGGCGTGCAGAGTAAATAACGAGTTGCATATAGAAAACATAGTGTGTGGTTGAATTTGGAGGAGTGAGATTAAACAAATCTTGGGAAAGAGTTGTGTTGGGTTAAACTGTTGGGATGAAAAGGCTGGAGAAGACAGGATTTTAGGAATAAAAGTACAGCAGTGGTGTCCTGGTGACTGGCTTTCTATATTTATAATTTAAGATATGTCATATACGTCATGTATATGTATCTTAAATTCAACACATATGAAGAATGTGCTGCACACATCTTTGCACGTTTTAAAATCATAAAATATGCAGTAATATATATAAACTTCATATGCCAATAACTTCCACGTGACCCATTTCTTGCAAATTCTAGCATAACTTTTTACGATTTTATTGAGAACAGCAGGGTCACAAAACTAAATTCGTGAATAATTGTTTAGTATCCACGTAAGCAAACACGTTGCTCACATCATTGACAAAATAATGTATGTTTGATTATATAAATAATGTTTTATTTATATTGCAAGTGAAATGAAACTGAAGACATCAAAGGTATATGTCATAACTCCCCTTACTGATCAGTTAGCGCCGTGAGCAACTTCTTTGTTGAACTTAGGATCATCTTAACCAAATGAATATTCCTCAGTATTCTGTGCTATTCACAATGTAATGGTTACAAACATGACACACTTTATTTAATCTGTGTGATTCACACTGCTGTCCACCAAGCTCTGATTTGTAGCGTTTTCCAATTTCTGTGATGTAAATATTCCCACAATGGACTGTTTCAAGTTACCAGTATGACACTGACATCCCTGAAGAGGGATTTGATACAGGGGTCACCATTGTCACCATCATATAATATGTCCACCACACAGATACTCAACAATGTAGATAATACTGAAGTGCAGTAAAATACGTAAGAAGCAATGAGTCCCTATGTTGATCTACGTTTTTTTTTTTTTATTAAATTTTTTTTTCAACGTTTATTTATTTTGGGGACAGAGAGAGACAGAGCATGAACGGGGGAGGGGCAGAGAGAGAGGGAGACACAGAATCAGAAACAGTCTCCAGGCTCTGAGCCATCAGCCTGGAGCCTGACGCGGGGCTCGAACTCACGGACCGCGAGATCGTGACCTGGCTGAAGTCGGACGCTTAACCGACTGCGCCACCCAGGCGCCCCTGATCTACGTTTTTAACATAACATATTAAAACGTACATAATTGCAAGTGTCTATATAATTAAAATTTTAAGAATGGCTATGTTTAATGATCAGTTTGCAAAATTCCGGAAAATTTAACAATTGACATTCATGAGCCGATAGCATGGTTCCAGCATACCACTCTATGAAAGAAAGAAAGCTCAACGCTGGAACAATCAAGGGACAATATGTAATCACCAGGTGAAGCCAGATTTGAGGCAATTATCACAAAGGTTAGTTTTCTGTCTGTGAATGTGCGTGTTTATTTACGCGAATATTTGCTGGGGACGGGTAAGTTCTTAAAACATAAAGACTTTTACCGAATTAGTCTCATGCTTTTCTCTGGCTATAGTGTTCTATGATTTTCTCACTGCATCAGACTGCCTGTTTTCCTGACTCAGCCATGGTTTCCAACTCTGAAACATGTGCCAGGGAGATGCTCGTTCATGTACTGGCTAGGAGGCTTTAATAACAGAACATGCCTACTTGTCAGGACCACATCACCCCGATAGCATGTCTTACCGATCACACAAACTTATGGTCAGCCTAGGTGCTTTTCCACTCCGTTTCCATCACAGCAAGGACCGAATCTCTCTTAAACTTCCAAATTTTGGCATCTGTCAATGCTGGAAAAATCTGTTATTTTCTAAACCAGCTTATTCCTTTTATTAGGCAAATTAGCTTCTCTAAAAAGGTCAATGCTGAAGACTAAATTGGAATAAACTTTTATTACTGATTTCAAATATAGGCATATATGATTCTCAAGGTCAGGAGGAAGGCCATTTTTGTCGTGATGGGTATGCCAGGAACCTTGATCCAATTCCATCCCTGAAACTTATCCCTGTGCACTCTGGCTGCCCCAGAGTCTACAGCTCTCTTGGGAAAGAATGAGCCATTGAGGAGGGTTTAATAACCCTGACCGTCTTCCTGGGTTCCAGTGTGCTTCTAGGCAGCCGCGAGTAAAAAGCTCTCCAGAGGCCAGTAAAACAGTAAAATCTCAGAGGTGAAAGGCAGCTCAGCTTGGAGAGCATGAAACCCAACTTCCTTGTTTCGCACATGGGGCTACTAAGATTCCTCCATGTGAAGTCGCCTTCCCAGAGGCCAGGCTGGAGAGTCTAGAGCTGAAGCTGGAGCCCAGGAGTCTACATCTCCATCCAGACAGATGTTTTCTTATCACGCCGTCCTTTCTAGACACGAGACTACACAGTATATAATTGAGACAGTGCTGCCAAACTCCAAATGCCACGGTAGTTTAGCAGGAGAGAATTCAGAGATAGGAGTAAAAAATAGTAGCGTAAATACTCGTACAGACTGGGACTGCAACAGAAACGGAGACTATAATACTAATGTTAGTGTAGCTAAGAGAGAGGGTTACTTGAGGGAGAGGATGCCGAGATGCACCTCGGACGATTATTAGGGAATCCCTACTCTCGAGCACAGTATTTGCAATTTCTTAGCAGCTGCATTGTAACACAGCACAGCACAGAGAAAGGTAGCATAGTGACTTTCAGTTATAATACTAGATATTACCCTTATGCAACCAATTGGTTCCTCACAATTTTTTCCCAATTTATAGCATAAAAAATTTAAGGCTCAGAGCTATTAACAAACGTGGGGGGGGGGATCACTTCTCTATTATATAGAAAAAAACAGTTTGTGTCAGGATTTTATGAAATCAAGGAGAGTGTTCATCCTACTATGAGAAGACAATTCTAAATATTAAAGAATATGTAATAACATACATTGATGAATAGATCTGATTATTAAAGCGTAATTTATATATGGTGAATACATGGGTCTTAAGCTTATTGTTTGAGGAGTTTTCCGAAATGCATACACCCATATAACACATAGCCGCATTAAGATCCAGAACAAGGGGTGCTTGGGTGGCTCAGTCGGTTGAGCGTCTGACTTCAGCTCAGGTCATGATCTCACGGTCTGTGAGTTCAAGCTCCGCATCCAGTTCTGTGCTGACAGCTCAGAGCCTGGAACCTGCTTCAGATTCTGTGTCTCCCTCTCTCTCTGTCCCTCCCCTGCTCATGCTCTGTCTCTCTCTGTCTCAAAAACAAATTTAAAAGCATCAAAAAAATTAAAAAAAAAAAGATCCAGAACAATACACAAACATTAAAAGAACTTTTATTATTCCTTATGAGTCTTTCAAATCAAATCTCACCCCAACACCCTTTAGGATTTTATATGCATGCTGCCAATGTGCTTGATTATTTTGACTGGTTTTTGAAAGTTAAACCATGCCAGGATGAACCCCATTTAGTCTTGATGTATTATCCCTTCCCATATATTGCTGAATTTGATCCACTAATATTTTGTTTCGGATATCTGAACCCATTTTCTTGAGGGGTACTGGCCTATAAGTTTATTTTCTTGCAATGTGTTGTCTGTCTTTGGTGTTATGGATGTCTTGGCCTCGTAGATTCAGTTGGGGGATCTTTCCTCATCCTCTGTTTCCTGAGTTTGAGTGAAATTTATATTCTTTCTTTCATAACTGGTGATAAATTTACCAATAAGGGCATTTCTGTGTGGAGCTTTCCTCTGGGGAAAGTCTTCATATTTCATATTTCTTTGTCAGTTTCAGTTTCCCGTGTCTTCAAAGGAGTTCATCTATTCCATCCAAGTTGTTGAATTCGTTGGCAGAAGTTTGGTCATAATATGCCCTTATGGTTTATTTCTATTTTCTTTTGAGAGAGAGAGAGAGAGGCAGAGAGAAAGGAAGAGAGAGAATCCAATGTGGGGCTCCATCCCACGACCCTGGGATCATGACCTGAGCTGAAATCAAGAGTCGGATGCTTAACCGCTGAGTCACCCAGGCACCCCTGCCCTTGTGGTTTTTTAATGTCCTGTAGATGTGGAGCAATTTTTCCTGTATCATTACTGACATTGCTAATATGCTTTTTATTGATCAATCTCCCTGTAGGAATATAAGTATATAAATATATACATATATATATTTGACTAGTTTCCAATTATCATTTTGTCAATGTATTATCTAATTTTTTTTCATTTCCCTCTAATATTTTCAGTTTATTTGTCCTTCTTTCTTAGCTTTTTTTAAGTTGGAAGTTATATCATTTATTTAACTTCTGTATTTTCTAATAAAAACATATAAAGTTATAAATTTCTCCTTTAAGTCCTTCTTGAGCTGTATTGCACAATTTTTGATATGTTGTGTCTTCATCATTGCTCAGTTAAAAATGACTTCTGATTTCTTCTTCATCCTGTGAATAATTTGGAAGTGTGTTGTACATAAGTATAAAGTATGGGGGGATTTTCCAGATATCATTTGTTGTTGATTTTTAATTTAATTCTTTTTTAAAATCAGAGGATATATACTGTATCATTTCCATTTTTAACATGTTGAGAACTTTTATGATCCAATATGTAGTATATCTTCTTTACTGTTCCATGTGCACTTGAAAATAATGTGCATTCTGCTGTTGTGGAATATAAGTTTCTATAAATGTCACTTATGTTATTTTGGTTTATAATTGTGATTAATAACTTTTTATTATTTTGTTATCTGCTAAAATCTCCAAGTATTATTGTAAATTTTTCTATTTCTTCATTTAATTCTGTCAGTTAAATGCTTCATGAATTTTTCCAGCTTTGTTGAGATATAATTGACATATAACATTGTGTAAAGTATACAGTGTGATGATTTGATACATATGTACATTGTGACATGCTTGTCACAATAAAGAGAGATCATGCATCCCTCACATAATTCCTGTTTAGTTGTTGTTATTGTTATGGTGCTTCCTGTATTATTATTTTTTTAAGTTTATTTATTTATTTTGAGATAAAGAGAGAGCATGAGCTGGGGAGGGGCAGAGAGATAGGGGGAGAGAATCCCAAGCAGGCTCCACACTGTCAGCGCAGAGTCAGATGCAGGGCTCGAACTAACAAAACATGAGACCATGACCTGAGCCAAAATCAAGAGTCAGACTCGTTAAACAGTGAGCCACCGTGATGCCCTGATACTTCTTTAATATTAAGCTTTGTTGCTGAGTGTCTATTTTGGACTGCTAAGTCTTCTTGATGAACTGTTCCTTTTGTCATTATGAAACAGCCAGGTTTACCTCAGGCAACACTTCTCACCTTGAAATTTACTCTGTCCAGAATTAATATAGCATATTATTATAGTCCAAGGTTTTGGAGTTCAGGTATTTTCTACTTGTTTAATCTCTAGTTCTTTATACTAAAACACTTCTCTCATAAAAGGCAAATAGTAGGTTTTATGTTTTTGTCCAGTCTGATGGTCACTGCTTTTCAACTGGAATACTTAGTCAATTTACATTTAATATACTGATGCGTTTGGTTTTAAGTCTATCATATTGTTATTTATTATCAATTTGATTTATTTTTTTCTCTCCTCTCCTGCTATGTTTTGGGTGAATCTAACTCTATCTATCTATCTATCTATCTATCTATCTATCTATCTATCTATCCAGTATTCCTTTTTATCCCTCCTCCTTTGGTTTTAGATGAATACTGATTTTATAGTTTCCTATACTTAGTAGGGATCTGCTAAGTATCATCTGCTATGAATTAATATGCCACTTCTTGTAGTATATAAGGACCTTATAGAAGTATACTTGCACATTTCCAGTCCTTTGTTCTATTGTTCTCATGCATTTACCTCTACTTATGTAACAAACATTACAATGCATCACTCTCATTTCTGCTTTAAAGAATCAAGTGTCTCTTAAAGAAGCTGACGAAGAGGACATATAATTTCACACATATTTCCCACCCCCAATGCTCTACCCTCCACAATACAGATTCAAGTTTCCAGTGGACATCATTTCCATTCAGCCTAAAGGACTATGTTAGGTTCTGAGATACTGAAAACAAAAAGGAAAACCAAAATCTTCACAATTTTTACTTGAGTGATCAGTCTCAAGGCTTATTAGAAACCCTAAAGATAACCTGAGCTAAAATTTTAGTTGTCAAAATCAGTTGGGTCATTTAAAGCAATTACCCACATATATTCATCGAGGCTTGTGCCAGCAGTGGCACATGATATAATCAAAACGAGGCTCCCGACTAGAAAAACTGAAAATATGACAAACTGCTTATAAAACAGAAGTGTTATGACGGAACACATTTATTTTTAAGACTGCACTTAAATTTTACAAAACTGGTTATGACTTTTTTTTCCCTAATGTGTGTGCCTGGTTTGATGCTGAAAATTTTAAGTATTTCCCTTGGATCCTGCACCATATATATTATCACCATCACTTTTTAAATGAAGAAACATGGGTCAAAGAACCGAAGTAACTCACTCCAAGTGTTATAGTTTGAAAAGGTCAGGCCAGAATTTGAGTACAAGAATTTCACTCCAAGTCAATTCATTTTATGTGTCCACAAAATATTAGCAAGAAATTTCTCCAATAGAAAGTTTATTGAGAAAACATTTTATGATTCACATGTGATTCAGTGTAGTGTGCTAAGGACCTAGAGTTAAAAAGAGTAGACTTTAAATGCCCTAAGGCAAGTTACTAAGTTTTCTGAGTCAACATTCCCTTGGAGCCACTGAGAATACTAAGTGGCTGGAATAGCATGGATGTTTCTTTCTTTCTTTTTTTTTTTTAATGAATACAACCATAAATAAATGTAACCTTTCCACAACTGATAATTATATAAATGTAAGGATTCAGTTTGGATGACAGGAGAAAAAGATATTCAGAATACCTTTATTTTTTACATATTTTAGATATAAATTCTAAAATTTAGAATTTTTTAAAAAAACCTCATTTATTTGAAGTAGGTTCCATTAAATTACTAAGACAAGGGGTCTTTTTAAACCCATTTTAATACAAAAATTTTAATCACCATATTAGTTGGTTTTGTTAAAATAAATGTCATTTGGTTTCTTAGAATACGTGATTCGTTTGCAGTTAATATTTGACTACATACAATAATTTGTTTGTATTATGCTCTCCAATTTCATAAAATACATACAGGTTCAAAAGTTTCCGAAATGTGATTACTTTTTTTTTTTTTTTTTTTTTAGAATCAAAGAGGCTTCAGTTACACATAAAATCTGAGATATTAAAAATCAGAAGCAAGACAGCTTTGGAGCAGAATGATGTGATAATTAGGAGAATGATATTTGAAGTCACTGAAAAATTCATCTTAATTCTCGACTCCAAAACATGATGTATGATCTTGAGCAGATTAGTTGACATTTGTTTGCCTCAGTTTCTTGATCTGTGAAATTAAGATAATAATAGGACTTATGTCATACTCTTGCTATAAGAATTAGGGGGATAAGGCATATATTGCATTATCAATTATACAGTTTTTAATAGATTATAGATGGAATAAGTGAGTAATAACAATTAGAGGTGGTGTATTATACTCACTAATTTGATTCAAGTCATAGGTCTCCTATATACTGTCTGTGTGACCTTGGGTGACTCTGTGCTTTCTCTGTGCTTTCTCTAAACTAGAAATACCAATAGTAATTGCATCGTAAGTGCACTGGCATGTTTAAGTAAGACAGTAATAAAGCTAGCATTAACTGAAAATCTACAATACGTGAGACATGATGTTCTGAATCTCGTTGTGTTTAAGAGGTAGTAAAGTGCGGGATGAAGAGTGTCAATCTGAACCGTCTGGCCCAAGTTCATATCACATCTGGGTCCTGCCACTCATCAACTATCAACATCAGCAAGTTGCCCGACCTTTGTGTGTGTCGGTTTCCTCACATGGAAAAGAGATGATGATAATGTCTAACAGGTAGTGTCTGACAAATAGGGTTGCCGTGAGTACTGGCAAATGGGAAGTACTCCATTCCTGTCACTTGCTTTATCATCTGTACTAGAGTATGTACAATTATGCTCTGAGCTTGGAAATTAGCTTTCGTTTCACTCTCAGGGCTTCCAATAAGCGGCTTGTTGAATATCAGATCTGCCACTGAGACTTTCTGTGCCTCATTACTCTCCTCTGTGAAATGCAAATACTAAAACCTAACCCGGCCACATGAACAGGTATCAGACGTGTACATGCCATTAAAGGGATCATAGCCTTAAACCAAGAAGGTCCTGGAGACCCAACTGCCTCACCATACATTTCCTACATTAGGAACCTCACGGTCCCTGACTTGTCCACATTCACACATAGGGACTAGTATTCCCAGATTTGACTTACGTTTTTTCCATATCTACTTTGCTTTTCACCACATCTCCCACCAAGGTCTTTGGATCTTGAAACGGGGGAGCCAACTGTCAATTTCTTTCAGCAAAAACACCAGGGACAAACCCGTTGTTGAATACGTTGGAAATCTTATCTACAGGGAGGGCAGGCTCGAATGTACAATAAATCTAATTGGGAAAGTAGCAATCGCTCAGTAGCAAATCCCCGTGGGGGGCGGGGGGATTTGGTATATGGTGGATGGCACATGCTGACGCTGCGTTTTCGTCTGCACTTACACAAGAGCGCGAAGGCGACCTTACTCATTGAATCATGGTATCAGATTAACCTTGTCTGAGGTTGGTTTTCCGTGAGACGATGTATATCCAACAGAAGAATAACATGGTCAGGCGGTGAGTGCTTGGCCACATTCCAGAGGTCAGGGACTACTTTTTGTTTTTCCTTCCTCAGAGTTAAACTCTATATTCAACTGTCGTCTCTCATCAGCGTGACCTTGGCCAAGAAACTTAACCTTTCTGACACTCAGGCTTCTCACCTGTCTACTGGGGATGTTGCTGCAGAGATTGAATTCGGGCATCTATTTTGGCGACCTGCCTTGTGGCTGGATCTTCAAAAGGGCTCAGAGACCGCGAGTGTGTTCTCTCTGATGCTCTGGGGTAACACTACACATAACTCTGTTTTTCAGAGTTTCACACATAAATGTTCCGGTACTTCTTGGATTCCACTGTTTAATTAAAGCCTCCAAGTGATTGGCTGACTTCTCAGACGGCTTCATCTGCTCCGGAGAAAACCCTAGGAGAGATTCGCAGCCAGGCAACCCAGCTGTTCGCCCAGAAGGGAAGCAGCTCGAACATAGTATTTCTGCCAGCACGAGACTCCCTGTGGGATCACTGCGCGTCCTGCCTTCTTTGCTTATTTAGTGCTGATGGGTCACGTGTGACAACGGCATCTCTCCATTTTGCCGTCAAAAAAGGTGGTTATGGTCCTCCTCCCAACTGCCGGGGCCGGCCAAGGAGGTGAAAATCGTGGCAATCTGCACCTGCTCCTGAATGCTGGCTTGTCACAGGCCTCTGCTTCAGGGTATTCAGATTTAGGAGAGCCCATGGCCTTAGCAGGTAGGCTGGGCTGTGTTACAGACCGGCGTCTCTCTCTCTCAGTTCAAAGAAAGCAGGGGAGCAGACAACTATCACATTTGGGGTTCCATTCTTCACACACAGTCACGGGCAATCTTGGGAAAGCTAAAGCCTCAGCCCTGCTTTTCAAAGGGAAAAACAACGGACAATCCCCAAGTCTTAACGGCTGGTGCCAGAACCGACAGAAAAAACATTTCCAAACAGTGAATAATCGCCAACAAATAAAACGAGCAAGAATGTGAGGGAAAGGTGGCTCAGTTAACCGTCAATTATCTCCAAAGAAAATTATATCACAAAATCACAGTTAAGTGAAGGCACAATACAAAATGCGCAAGTAAAAATTAAGAGAGCTACTACCAAATTTTGTCTGGCAGTTAATTAATACAAATATTACGTTATTTTTTATAGATGTGATATATGTTAGCTTCTTCATTTAGTACTTTTGACTGATTTAATCATCCTGGTTAAATACCCAGTTTCCTGCCTTACTTTTTTATTTATATTTTATATATTTTCTTTGAACAGCCTCCCAGCCCCAAACTTTTAGCACCTAAAAACCTGAAGCCTAAAGTCCACTACTAGATTATAAGCTTTGACAGACCACTTTTATCAGCAGATGACTCAATCGTCACACATTTTGCTGCATCTCTGCGATATCCGCTCATATGGAAACAAAAAAGGCTGGTGAATGCCTTAATATAAAGTGAAAGAAAGAAAGGGCGTTGATATCCATCCATGCTTGACCCGGGAGAATTAATCACACATTGCAGGCTGTTAGAGGTAAAGACTATGATAAAGGTATCTGGAAAACGTGTCCCTTCTTCTCTGTTTCCACTGAATAATCTGTCACAGTCTGTGCGGGTAATTGCAGTGGCCAGCTCTTTCTTCTCTCCCCTTCCAGTCTCCCTGCATCTATTCCAGGCTTCACACAGCTACCAGAATCTTCTTTTTAAACCCTACATCCGCCATATTCTTCACATCTTGCTGAGGTCGCTACTTGTGCCTGTGATGCCTTTATCCTTTCTCCAGATTTTAAAAAGGGACAGCTCCAGGAGGACAAGCCTCATGAGCACATGGCTTAGTAAAACAAGGAATCTCTGTACCAAAAAAAAAAAAAAAAAAAAAAAAAAAAAAATTGTTTTAAGTACCAGACTTAGGAGACAAGGCTTGGCTTGGCTTATAGACCTCGAATGAAATTTTATTCTCAGCTGCTTCTTCGTGCAGGTGATGCATGTATTTCACATTCTGAAGAGGTGTTAGAGGCTCACCTCACCCGCCTTGCTTGCAGGTGGATGCCAAGTTCCCAGGCATATTGCATAAGCCCTTTTACCACCTGCCATTCTCTCTTTTAGACCATGGAGCCTAGTCAAACGAAACTAACTGCCGGTTTCTGCACTTTGAGTTCTCCTTATTTTGTATTTTGTATGTTTGTTTGTTTGTTTGTTTGTTTATTTATTTTTACTGTGGTGCCGTATTTCAAAGTTTATTTTTACGGAGCCCAAGCCCATCTCGGCAGAGTCATTTCCAACCATCTCTGAAACTCAGGTCAAGAGTCTTACTCTTCAAAAAAGTGTCATTGCCCCTGTGCCTGCATGACTATCCTCTTCATAGGGTAAGTCCTATCCTATCCGTCGATGGCACGCCGGACTCAGCTGCGCTGTACTGATCGTACTGTATCATACTGTGGGGTTGATCTATTCACCACAATGTGAGCCAGTGTGAGGAGATGCGAGGCCAGGGATTTCATCTGTGAGCTCTGTAGCCTCGGTCTCTCCTAATGCACCCGAAACACCCTCGTTTCCACCATTATCACTACTGTCCTCATCATGACGATTTAATGGAGACATATACAGTGACTCGCTTACTCACATAAAGCCAGGGCATTGGAGCATCTTCTTATTTAATGCAGACTTTTCCCACAGTAGCTCCAAACACCACCCCCTTAATTTGTCTAGACTTTAAGTATCATATCATTAATTGATAGAAGTAATTTTGGTGCTTTTTAATATAGCAAATCTCTAGTGAGCAGTAAAATCACTGGAGAGCATAAAATATGCAGACCCTTTTAATTTCACAGTAAGTTCAGAGCTAATTTAAACGTGGAGCTCCAGGGATTGGAGCCTAGTGGACTCTGGGTGCATTATGGTTTATTCCATCCTATCACATGACCTCACGTGGCACACGGATTCTCTCATTAAGGGACAGGGCGATGCCCTGTAATGTTCTGAACAGTGTAACACCATTCTGTGGGTCCTCACCGCCCATACCATGATCCTCAAACAGGGTACGCATCCCCCTGGGATGGGGGTGTGTTAGAGGAATAACACGCCAGGCACTGCTAAACACAGGCGGGATCCCCGGGGTATCAATTCTGCCTACAGATTCGGGAGAGATAGATCCTATCAAAGCGAGTAGCAATGTATCATTGGCCACAGAATATACTTACATTTTAAAGATGAAACATCAGAGTTCAAAGAAGTTTTCAACTTACGTCAGGCCACTGTGTGCTGGGTTACTAGACTTCCCTATGCTCTCTTTGCTCTGTCTTTACAGTCATGTCGGTGAAAAATATTAAGTAGTGCAGACCCATCGCTCACAAACCCAACCTGTCACCACAGGATACAAAATCCTTCAAGATCTGGCCTCTGGCTACCTTTCTTATCTCAACTTCTGCTGCCCATTTCTTCATACGCTGTACTTGCTAACCTCTGGGACTTAGACTAAGTGCTCACACAGTAGACACCCTACATGTTTGTCCTTAAAACAAGCCAGCCACGTGCACACGTGGCTTTTCATGACTGTGCCCCCAGATCTTTCCCTGCTTGTCCCGGATGGTTTATTCCGTCTCCAGACAGCTGTGACTGCTTGGCTTCATAGAGAAAATAGTCACCTCCATGAAACTGCACCCTCAGTATTTGAAGCTCCTTTTTTTCCCCCATTTTCAGACCTAATATACTGTAGGCTTGTCAAATTACTGGGAGTCTCTGAAATATCTCCTAATATTTCCTGTCTTTGTGACTGCTTCCCTGTCCTTCACTTCCTTGAATTTACTAGAAATTCCTCCCCACTCCATTCTTCCCACCTGACAGGATACCCCTAACTCTTTAGGGCAAGAGCCACATCAATGCCTGCTCCAGCCTCAGTGATATGAGAACTTAAGTTGGATACCACAGCAGAATGTTCTTCAGCCTTGCAATGTGGTTCTTGCCCTATGCCTCTCACTCAGTAGGCTAAATCTGTAGAAAATGGGGAGAGTATAATATTTTTGTGTGTCTTCAGGGACTAGGATACTGTAAAACACACAAATACGCACACACCAACTTACTGAATGAAGAAAGAATCAGTGATTGGGTAATGTAAGAATCCCCAAAATATATACTGAACTGAATGGAAATATTTATTGTTTATACTTATAGGATACGTTATTTTTATTTATTTTTATATTTTATTATTAAAAAAAATTTAAACGTTTATTTATTATTGAGAGACAGAAAGAGACAGAGCTTGAGCGTGGGAGACACAGAATCTGAAGCAGGCTCCAGGCTCTGAGCTGTCAGCACAGAGCCCAACACGGGGCTCAAACTCATGAACCGTGAGATTATGACCTGAGCCCAAGTCAGATTCTTAACCGACTGAGCCACCCTGGTGCCCCTTATTTCACATTTTAAAAAGTCAAATACAGAGAAATTTTGGAGAATATCTGCTAGACACAGTGGCTGACTTTTAGGAAAAAACAAACAAACAGCAAAAAGCACTACAATTAGACTTCCTGGCAATAATTCATCACCAGGTAAAATCTGTCTCTTGAGCCCACCGTCACTGACACAATTTGAACCAGAGCGCAGTAGATGCTGCTTATTTGCATTATGTCCTGCAGCCGAAAGATGGTGCAAAGGGCAAGGAGACATATACTCAGATGAATGGAAGGCGCTGTAAACAGAGAGAACAGCCAAGGGCCAAAGATCGGAAAGGTTGTAGCAAGGGCAGAAAATTTGAGAAATGGAGTATGGTGATTACAGTGATTGAATGACTGATTAGAGCACTTGGAGACTGGATTAAACCTGATAATCACCATGGATAAGCTCGTGGAAGAATATTGGCTGATGTTGAAACACATTTTCCATGTATGCTTCTTAAAAAGGGGTTCTGAATTCCATTTCCAAAAAGGAGGTCCAAAAATGGTTGAAGTGGCTCTATCCTTATGGTGTGTTTAAAGTCTGCAAGTTATGCCTGAAGCTCAAGCATACGTATAAAAATGTGTGATCGATATATAGTCACTCCTTTATGTGACATGCATAACTCTAAATACAAGTTACGTTCCGATCTCTTGAGATTGACATTCTCAAAGGAAAACCATGAAGACTGTGTTTTGCTTTCTTTCCTTTTTTTTTTTAATCACCTGTCCTTTTCATCTCCTCATTGCATTTACCCAGTTCGTCTATGGAAAAGGCACTCATCAGACAATTGTGCAATGACTAACGTGAAAAGACAGGAGGTGTTTAAGGGTAGGACACATCACTATATATTTTGCTAATGTGGAATTTGGATTTGTACAATTTATACTTATTTCTTTTCTCTTTTGAATACAGAATTTACTTAGCCTTTTACAAATGGATTATACTTCCTGGCATCATATCATTTTATTGAAATAAGAAGTCTTTGGCCAGCCAATGTCAATAATAGCAATTAATATTTATTAAATAACATTATGGATAACAATTGCTTTGATTGGGTGATTCTGTGAAACCACAACCACCCAAACAGCTATCGAATGAGCTAGATGCTCAAGGTCAAATAGCTTGTACATGGTTGAGAAGGCGTCTACCTCTGAATCTGTTTCACTCTATAACTCATGCTTTAGTGTCTCAGTTTCCCAGGTACCATTTTGTCCAGGACTATTACTTTTTTCACGTGGGGAAAAGGGGGTCTAGGACAGGGGTGAATGACAAAGATCAATGGCTTAATAGTGGCAGAACTAGAATTAGTGTTTAGGCTCCTGAGTCCCATTATCTTTCAAGTATACTTTTCAATTTGCTTTAGATGATAAAAATCAGAATTTCAAGGTTTCTTGGGCACCTGGGTGGCTCAGTCAGTTGAGCATCCAACTCTTGAGTTCGGCTCAGGTCATGATCTCGCAGTTTTTGAGACTGAGCCTCATGTCAGGCTCCGTGTGCAGAGCTTCCTTGGGATTCTCTCTCTCCTTGCTCTGCCCCTCCCCCTCCCCCAAAATAAATAAATAAACTTAAAAAAAAGAATTTCAGGGTTTCTTAAAACCTAAGAGTCACTCTACAGAGAAAGGGGAACACTATTGTACTATTGGTAAGTATGCAAACTGGTACAGCCATTCTGGAAAACAGTACAGAGGTTCCTCAAAACATTAAAAATAGAACTACCCTATCATCTGAAAACTGCTCTAATAGATACTTATCCAAAGGATACAAAAATACAGATCTGAAGGGGTACATGCACGCCAATGGTTATAGCAGCATTATCAACAATAGCCAAATTATGGAAAAGAGCCCAAATGTCTATTAACAGATGGATGGATTAAGAAGATATGGTGAGTGTGTGTGTGTGTGTGTGTGTGTGTGTGTGTGTGTGTGTGTGTGTATAATGGAATACTAATTGGTGGTGAGAAAGATTGAAATCTTGCCATTTGCAACAATGTGGATGGAACTAGAGTGTGTTACGCTAAGTGAAATAAGTTAGTCTGAGAAAGACAAATACCATATGATTTCACTCCTCTGTGGAAATTTAAGAAACAAAACAGACGGACATATTGGAGTGGGGGGGGGGGAGAAAAAAGAGAGAAGGAAACAAACTATAAGAGACTCTTATGATGATGGAGGGAGGTGGGTGGGGATGGGCGAGATGGGTGATGGGTATTAGTCCATCCTAGTGTGATGAGCACTAGGTATTATATGTAAGTGACGAATCACTCAATTCTACTCCTGAAACCAATATGGCACTGTATGTTAACTAAAATTTAAATAAAAATTTGAAAAGGAGAAAAAAACAAAGAGTCACTCTTAATTTAACACTTCACATTGTGCTAATTATGTGCCAATCCTCTAACCCCCTTACATGGACTAACTCATCTAATCTCCACAGCAACCTTCTAGGTAGGTACTATGACCCCGTTTCACAGTGAGGATCTGAGACACAGATTGGTTAACCCATCTGTCTCAGAGCACATAACTAGTGAATGGCAGATTCAAGATTGAATCCAGACAGTCTGGTTCTAGACTTCACACTCTTGACCACTCAGATAGGCTCCTTCTTTTCCAGCTATAGCTAATAGGTGGCAGGGCCATTGTAGTCACACAATCATGCGAGGAGGAATGGGGGTCTGTCCAAATGTCTTTTCCCCACACATTTGCCACATCTGAAATAACTCCCTTAGAATTACTCTGAACTGGAACATTTTTCTTTCAACCAGTAGAACAAAAATGAAAACTGCTCTAGATAAAACCTATTTCTGCGACACACTGGCATCGGTGACCCTGCAACAACTGACTTGGTGAAGTTCAGTTTCCACAGAAGCAAAGTTCCTGCCCTGCCTACAACCCAGTATTTATTTGGAGGAACAGACAAAAACATTTTAAGTGTACGTATATGTAAAATGCTTTACATAAAAATTATAAATATGAAAGAAAAGGCTGTTGTTCTTATTTAACAATTATAGTAATTTAGCAGAATCATGACCAATGTCAGTTTCAAACATGACATAACCTCTCTCAAAATACAGCAGTGTCTGGGGTGTATCATGTCACATCGGTATACTCCCATAAATATTCAGTAAGTACATTCATATTTTATGTCATTCTTTCTTTCAATGGATATTTTCTGAGGACCAAAAGTGTAAGATGTTCACTTTTTCAAGACCGACTTATGATCATTTAACTCATTGGGAATTCTGACACTGAAGTTAAATGGTTCAAGATGAGAGGCATCACAGAGGTGGGCACTCTTTGTCAAAGGGAAGGCCTTGTTTATGTTAACACTGTCCTTATGTGCTGAGTACAATGTAGAAACTTAATGAGTGCTTCTTGAATCAACTGAAATAGACATTCACCCAAAACACACAGCTTTCCTCCATGTGTTTATTACAGAAGCATTTCACCAGTGCTGGAGAGGAAACTGGACACTTATTTTAATACTATGTCCCAATTCTTGGAAGCAAATTTGTGTTCATTACTAATTACATTAAATCTAAAAGTGTATGCCTCATGCTCTCCATACTGATGGGGCTACTGGATGTGACTTGAATTAGATATGAAGGATGCCATTCCGTACATCACCAAGCTATTAGAGATTTTTTTTTAAGTTTATTTAATTATTTTGAGAGATAGAGAGCATGGGCAGGGGAGGGGCAGAGAGAGAGAAAGAGAGAGCATTCGAAGCAGGCTCCACACAGTGCAGAGGCCAACTTGGGACTTGAACTCACAAACCGTGAGATCATGACCTGAGCTGAAATCAAGAGTCAGATGCTTAACCTACTGAACCACCCAGGTGCCCCAAGTTATTAGAGATTTAAAGAACATGGAGTGACTTGGGATGACTTCCTATCACGCTTATTGTGTATCCTATAGTAACAGTATCTGTCTGAGGTCAACTCTAGTGTGTTTCATGAGTTGTCGTGAGGGGCGGGGGTCAGGGGAGGAGGAGAAAGAGCTACACTTAACAATAGTGATGGTTTCAACTGCCCAGATTCGATCCCACCCTCTTCATTCCTTTGGGGCTGTTTCCCAGCACTTATTATATTTCATCGGAATTTTACTAGTTTGCTTCTGTCGTGGAATAACTTTTGATTATAGTAATACTTAAAGGTAATCACAGAAATTGTTTGGCCCGGTTTCTCCATATTAAAAATATGGAGAATGTGGCCATTTAGAAGATTTCCCTAAGATTTCTCCCAAATCATGCAGTTGGATGGTAGGGAAGCTGAAACTGAAGTTCACATTTCCTGATTCTCAGTTCAGAGATCATTTTCCTGCAAGTGACCTTATTTAGGGTACAATGTCTAGGTTTTTATGCACGGTACAAATATCCCAAGCTTCTGTATCAGTTGAATTCAGAAAGTAACTCTCCCAGTGCGCAGGTGCACACACTCAAACACACACACACACACACACACACACACACACACACACACACACACAGAACTTGATACAACTTTATACAACTCTAGCTCTGAGAGACATCTGGAAGGGCAGGCGTCAAGAACAATACAAAGTGGAGCACCTGGGTGGCTCAGTTGGTTGAGCGTCCGACTTTGGCTCAGGTCATGATCTCATAGTTTGTGAGTTCGAGCCCCACGTCCGACTCGCTGCTGTCAGCACAGAGCCCACTTTGGATCCTCTGTCTCCTGCTACCTCTGCCCCTCCCCCCTCATGAGTGCATATTCTCTCTCTCTCTCTCTCTCTCTCTCTCTTTCTCAAAAATAAACAAACATTAAAAAGGAACCATACAAAATTAATCACGTGTGATCTCACATCTTCTGTACACAAACCAGGTTTTTTTTTCCCTTCTGGTTTTATAAATGAGAATGAAATGTTCTGATTCTATGGCTGATGAGATGAAAGAGATTTCCAGTATCACGACTGGTCGTGACAGATGCAGGTTTCCCGATGAGGCGTGTGTCACTGTGTCACAGTTTACTCTCAACGCTGACCCTCCTTTTGATGATTTCTCACAGGTCAGTGAGTTCTGGAGAAACACAAATCTCTGGCTTATGTGTCTTTTTTCATATGTACAAATGTCTGAGAACTTGGGAGGTAGAGAAGTAGGCTTAGGGAGGGAAAATTCAGAAAGTCAACATTATTTTCTCAATATCTGTATTAAATTGTTATAAGAAATAGATCTCGGACCAAAGTGTCCATTTTTTCAGGGAGATGAGTTCCATCTCATATTATGAAGGGATTTCTGTCAAAGCATCAAGTCAATGGGATTGGCTGCTGGGACATGCATTTCCTATTTTCTTAGGTATTATGCCTTAATTCTGTGACTTATTTTTCCCATTTGTCTCCTTTCTCCTATTCTACCTTTCTTGCACAGTATTTCTGTAATACCTCATGTGTGCTGAGCACTATGACCGCCATTGAGAATAAAAGCAAGAAAAGGTTGACACTTTTTAAGAATTCTCATTCTACTGGTAGATACAGACTCACAGAAAATTATAATATAATGTGGAGAATGGAAAGATAAAGGCAGAGAAATTCAAGGACATGCAGAGGGGGAGACCTAATCCATGCAAGGAGGAGCTAGAAAATACTATGTGGAATAAAGCTAAGGATAAATGAATAAGGACCAATAAGGCCAAGGGGACAGGGTAACAAAGGAATGTGGGCATTTGAAGCAGAAGAAATGGACTGCTTGTAAGGAGCCACAAAAGACAAAGGGGAAGAGGGTGCTTGCTGTCCAGGGGATTAACATAAAATAGTTATTTTTGTATCTACCTGTCAATTTCTTTGCCTTTGATTTTACGTTCCTTGCAGTGGCCATGAGCTTTTCTTCAGGACGTCTTCAGCTGAGAAGTAAGTTACCCTACGCTGGTGAGAAGGATAAGAATTTTCCCAGAAGATATAAAGAGTCGGAGGTGAGGGGGGGAAATTCCTTTTTCAAAATGAAAACATAACGTGGTTATATAACACTTTGAAATAAATTATTGACCTTGTGGGCCAGTGGTACCACATGAAAGATAAGCATCCATATTATTGGAATATCAGGAATTGCCTTGCAAAACAGCTCCGCAAACTGCAAACTGATCAGGGATTTTTCCACCGTGACTGGCAGTCTGGACGACTGAAAAACGCACAAGTGCAGGAGGCAGGTAGACCTTCCGACACTGACCTTCTGTCAGTTGTTTGCCTTCTCTGAGCTTTCTTCTCCTTATAGGCAAAATGAGAATCAAATTACCTAACTCTTTAGCTCAGAAGAAAATTCAACTGGATTCTGTTCTATCCGCTGCCCCTCGATGAATGATGATGGGTTCTCCCCAATATTTTATATGTATATCCAAAGAGGGCATAGAATTACAGAATATGAGAGGCTGAAATTTCTTAGAGAGCATTTCATGCCTCTTAACGCATTTTTTCATCCACTCATTTTATTATTCATTCATGTAATCGATGTAATTGGTCTCCTATTACAACTTGGGTGCCGCACATGCCCCAAGATAAAACACAGCCTTGGTGTAGAGGAGACCACGATGTGATGAAGACAGGGACACAGAAACAGATATTATCCAGTCTAGTGGGTTCTGTAATAGAATAAGGCGTGGTGAGGAAAGGAGGGAGTGATTTACTCTGCCATCGGGTCAACTGCCAGGTTTGGGGCCAGCGAATTCGGAGGAGTGCTCCCTCACGCACAACAGAGGACTGTCCAAACCTCTGGCCATGAAGAGTCAGAGGCAGGAGGCAGCTTCGTGGCGAGGCTGCTGAGGCAAGAGGAATGGGAACCAAGAGCACAGGCTGCAACAGCAGTTTCTTCCCTTCCTTCTGGAGGCCCTGCTAACTCTCTGTCCTTTGCCCAAACACCTGCCTTTTCTCCCATTTTGGTCCTGGGTTTGCTTAATCCGAACTGGCAGTGCCACTGCAATAAAACTGCAAAAAACTGAAGGATTCTGGGTGAGTGGTCAGGACTCCTGGATCCCTGCCCTTGATTAGCTGGTAAGTCACCCATCCTCGCCGTATTTACAAATTAGAATTTTTTTTTTATAATTTGGTGTTCATGCAATCCCTTAGCTTAAGTTCCATGCAAACACACAAACAAATGGGTGAACAAACAAAAAGAGCTCTGAGTTTTATTATTCTAGTTCATGTTAACATATGCATCATTAAGTATAGCATTCATTGATAATGCTGGTGTTGTTGCTGGGGAGTTAATGACCAATAAGTCCCGAAGGAAACATGGACTCCAGAGGGAAGGTGTCTGTGAAAGGCAGCTGTGTGCCCAGTGATACAATAAATGTAGCATATCCACCTCTCATTGGGTTTTCATAATAAATCTCTGTTGGGTATTCGAATCTCCACTTTATAGGTGCAGGCAACAAAGAGCGGATATATTTGAAATTTTCCCAAGGTTAAAAGAATTAGCAAAAAATGGAAAGGACACTTAAACCCTCGGCTCAATGACACTAAAAGTCTCTCCTCCTCCCTCTCCCCCTCCCCCTCCTCCTTCTTCTTCTTCTTCTTTTTTTCCTAAAAGACTCAGCTAGGGGCACCTGGGTGGCTCAATCAGTTAAGCATCTGACTTCAACTCAGGTCATGATCTCATGGTTCATGGGTTCAAGCCCCACATTGAGCCCTGTGCTGACAGCTCAGAGCCTGGAACCTACTTTAGATTCTGTGTCTCCCTCTCTCTCTGCCCCTCCTCTGCTCCTGCTTGGTCTCTCTCTTTCTCTTAAAAATAAATAAATGTTGGGGCGCCTGGGTGGCGCAGTCGGTTAAGCGTCCGACTTCAGCCAGGTCGCGATCTCGCGGTCCGTGAGTTCGAGCCCCGCGTCGGGCTCCGGCCTGATGGCTCAGAGCCTGGAGCCTGTTTCCGATTCTGTGTCTCCCTCTCTCTCTGCCCCTCCCCCGTTCATGCTCTGTCTCTCTCTGTCCCAAAAATAAATAAAAAACGTTGAAAAAAAAATAAAAAAAATAAAAAAAAATAAATAAATGTTAACAAAATTTTAAAAATAAATAAATAAAAGACCCATCGAACTGAAGCTGTCACAGTGATTTTGCTGGTTTCAAAACGATCACCATGGCCAGAGTGCCGGCAGGGTCTGCCCATTTAAAAGTGTCTCTTTAAGCTTAAAAAGCTCACTTGAAAAAATAAACACTAACACATGTTCTCTGAGACCCCGAAATTCTCATAAAATATCAGACATCAGAAGAAGAGGCAATAAATGTCACAAGCTGCCTGAACCAGTGTATCTCTCCATTAGCCACCATCCAGGATAATAAAGTTATATGCCAAAGTTACAGTTAAGTTCTTAGCCTCTTTTCCAAAGTAGATTCTTACATGGGAAAAGGAAAGAACAAAAGAGAATTAGCCAAGCAGAGGGCATTCTAATTAGTGTGCCATGTGTCACAACCCTCACGTTCATCACTTTCTGAAACTGGCTCATAGCACCTCAAAGATGACAATTTTTCCCTGTGTAACACTCACCTTCTATACACCTGGGTCTGGTAGGTATTTTAGTCTCCTCCAATTATTTTTCCTGTTAGTACTCTCACGCAGAAATATTAATCATTTTGAACACATCAGATGAGGTTAGGTGCTGAATGAATATCGCTTAAAGAATATGTCACATGACGTCTCACTTATGGGATCACTGGCGTTGAGGATAAAGAGCTTACCATTTCAAACTCTTCCCTCTATAGATGAAAAAACTGAGGTTCTGAGTAGACATGTGCTTCGACGCGATCTTGCAGTGACTAAGGGCACGATCTCAGTGCCATCTGTGTGCTGGTATGTGGGTGTGGGTGTCAGGGTACTTGTCTGAACTTGTGTGTATATGTTTCAGGGGGTTCACCTGTAGTACCCCTGGCCCTTCGCCTAGAACACTTTCCATACAATGTGGTAATGTAACTACAGATGTACACGAAGAGGGGTAGAGTGAGAAGTGAGATGTGGTTGACTTTCCGGGGACCCAGAGAAATACTCACCGAACAAAATAAAGTCTGAACTGAGCCTTGAGTAAGACTACTTAGTGTGAAAAAAAGGCAAATGCCATCTCCGACAGAACTTCATATAGAAAGGTAGAAGATTTGGAAGGGCTGGCTTGATTTGGAAAACCAGAACCCTGGATGCACATCAAGAAGTTTTATTTAAACATCCCTAGCACGGTGCCTGAATTCCATAAATATTTGTGGGAAGGGGTGAAGAAAGAGGAGGGTACAACGGAATATAAAAGACAGGAGGAAATGAGTGTACTACATAGAAAATTCAGTTTTTCCAGAATTTCCTGGGGAACTCTCCTGTTTTTGTTAAGATTAGTGAAAATATTGATCTTCGTCTAGCTTCATAAAAGACTTTTGTTCAAAATTTCAGTAGATGGGGGCTCCTGGGTGGCTCAGTCAGTTAAGCGTCTGACTCTTGACTTCAGCTCAGATCATGATCTCACGGTTCATGAGTTCAGGCCTGCATCAGGCTCTGCACAGCCTGGTTGGAATTCTCTCTCTCCTCCCCTCTCTTTCTGGCTTTCCCCTGCTCTCTCTCTCTCTCTCTCTCTCTCTCTCTAAGTAAATAAATTAATTTTAAAAAAAGAAATTCAGTAGATGAGGGGGAGAAAAACTTCTCTTATCTCAAGGTGAAATCCACATGCCTTCATGGCGCATTCAAAATTATGTGGCTCGTGCTTTCTCTCCTACACTCAGTTGTCACTCTTTGCCACCCACACTCCAGTTCATCCCTGTCCTCTGCTGCAGCCTAGTTCAACTGGCATTCCTAATGAACAATCATCGTCTCTCAGGTTGCTGTTTCCCTGCACTTACTGCTGCCTAGTATGATCTTACCAAAACCCCTTTTTCTTTGCTCACCTAAAATCTAGGTGCCACCTCTTTGGGATGAATCAACAATATCTTCTTTGGAATAACCATATGCAATCATTTTCTACTCCTCCTCTGCCCCCATATCTAAAACCACCAAGATCTTCCTTAAGGTCACTGATCTATTTGACTCATCCCTCCATCACTAGCCTTTTGCACCATTTCACCTGATGTGTGCTCAGTAAAAATTTGCTCGCGGAATGAGTAAGAAAGTAAATGAAGGGTAAATGAATGATGTCATGAAAGACAGGTCCACTCCGTGAAGATACCTGGTTGTATAAAATCATGAACTCGATCCCAGACACATGTTAGAAATTAGAGTCATGAAACAAGCAATAAGAAAACACTGACTTCACATACAATTTGTTAATTATACAAGATGTATAATTTTGTATTTCCTTTACAGGAAATGATGCCTGAAAGTCAATCTCTTTAGCTGAGAGATTCTTAAGGAAAAGGATCATATTTTCTTCATCACAGCATTCCTCACAATTATACACAATAGTTTCTCAGTAAATGGGAGGGGTAGGGAAAGTGACATATCATTTTCTGAGTATAAAACATGTATCAGATACCTTGTGATCATTTTTGAATACATACTATATATGCAGTATTTTCCACTCTTTACATCATCTGAGTCTAATAAGTATCTTGAGAAGTAGGTGTTATTTCTTCGTGCTACAGTTAAGTAAGCTAAGTTGCAGGAAGAATAAGTCCTTTTTGTAAAGTAGACTACTCATAGCCAAACAAGCCAAACAAGAAGTTGAGTTTAGGGGCACCTGGGTGGCTCAGTCAGCTAAGTGTCTGACTTCAGCTCAGATCATGATCTCATGGTTCATGAATTTGAGCCCCACATCATGCTCTGCACTGTCAGTGTGGAGCCTGCTTCAGATCCTCTGTCCCTCTCTCTCTGCCCCTCCCCTCCTCTCCCATAAATGAATGAATGAATGAATGAATGAATAAAAACATTAAAAAAAGAAGGTGAATTTATCTCCCCACTTCTTGGAACTGGACTGAGTCTTTGACTTTTGTCTAATAGAAAGCAGTGGAAGTGATGTTGTATTACCCACAACCTTCGTGTCAGCTCCAGTTGCTAGGTGTGCCTGCCTCAGTACACCCGGGATTCTCCAGTTCAGGTCTGAGATGCCAGACATTTGCCGTCTCATGAGTGAAACCTGACAAGTCAGAAGGAGAACTGCCCAACTGATTTCAGTCAGCCCTAATAGCTGATCCAAGTAACTATGAACTAATAAACTGTTATTTTAAGCCATCATATCTTGGTGGTTTACTTTTTATGTAACGTAAAACAGTAACAGCTAGTAACTGGCAGAAATAATATTACTCTCCACTAACATAAGCTTCCTTATGGTAACCATGTTAAGTTCCATTGTATTTGTTCTCCTTTTATGTATTTTTTCTGTGTATATTACAATTGGTTTTAGAGGAGGTTTGATACTACTTTTAACACAATGTTAATTTATTGTCATTATCATCATTATTATTCACTGTCATTATTATGTATTGTCATTATTATTACATTGTTATTGCTTGGTTTAATATCTATTCAACTAGAAGAAAAGCTCCTTGATGGCAGGACAGTGTTTAACTTATTCAATGATACATCATTAAAATCAACTACAGGGTTTGGCCCTTATTACATACTTAGGACAGTTTTGTTGAGTTAAGTGTTGAATGAATTATCTCTACAAAATTACGAAGCCTTTGAGACATTTTGATATGAAACGGAAAAAGGTAGCATTTAAACATGGTCTTTGGAAATACATTGAGGCAGCTATGTAAAGGATGGTTTAAATTGGAGAAGGAGGATCAGGGATAGACATTAAGTCCAGAGTAAATATACCTTCAGTAATAACACCAATATTGAGTCTTGGCACTTCTGAGGATATATAACACTCAGGTTGTGTAATGTGCCTCAGAGAATTAGAGTTTGATTCTTTCTAATCCCAGGATCGATACCCGCGACAATAACAGAAAAATCAAATGCTTATCAACATTGAAAAAAAAAAGTATTCAGATTCAAAATGTAACATACTGACTACTTCCCCTAGTACATACCTAAGAGCAACTCATTCCTGAAGGTATTCACATCCAGACAAGACTCAACACCAGGACTTCCCTGGTTCCTGATGAAAAGAAAGCCCCAGTAAAAGTTCTCAGTGCTGTGTCATTTCACATTGGGTTTCTAGCATTTACCACACAACTGACTAGTAACTGACAAATTCAGATGCTAATTAGATTGTTTTTCACATGTGCATTGAAGGAGTTCTAAACAACACACATTGCACAAGGCCAAAACACTTCCTTCCACATTTGTTAACTCTGTTCCCTCTCACTTTGAGAATGCGTATTCTGGCAGGGATTTATGCCTGGACTGGCTTCCACTTTATTTCTTTGACACTACATATTCTCCAAGGAATGTTTTCTCTGACTTGGAATTTCCTTCTTTCTTACCTTCTCATGGTTGGGACTTTTCATTGTTAAAGTTCAGGCAAGATCATTACCCCTTCAGAGAGTACTTCTCATCCGTCCAATCTGAAGTTGATTCCTCAACATGGTCTGATCATTTTCAAATTACCTTACATTATTGTCCACAAGTAGATAACACAAATTTACTTTGACTTTTTATTTATTTAATTTTTTTTGACTTGCTCGTTTTTTGTATGATGCCACTGGAATCTCACTAGGGTAGAAACCGTCTTCTTCCCATGTTTATCACTGTACCTTAGGGACAAGGATGGCAGTTGTCACACAGAGTGCTCAATAAATATCAGATGTATGAATAAACAAGGGAGAAAACGGAGGATCAGGGAGAAAAGCTAATTCACACAGTTAATGTGCAACACAAACTAGGGCTTTCTACAGCAAAGTCCAATGTGCATCTCACTGCATCATGACCAACTTCCAGTAAACTCTGCTATCAGCAGATTGAGCTATTAGGTTAGCAGATCACCTCATACAATATACGATATAAGAAAAAAATATATGTATATTTTATATATACATGGAAATATACAGAGGCAACACCTCCGTCAAGTCCTTTCTTTTGTACCTTTAGACCACCTTTACCCATTTCCCCCACCCTCACCCCACATCTCAGGCAATCACCAATCTGTTCTCTGTATCTATGAGGGTTATTTTGATTTTGTTTGTTTGTTTGTTTTTAGATTCCACATATAAGTGAGAAGATGCAGTATTTGTCTTTCTTTGAATGATTTATTTCACTTAGAGCAATGCCCTCAAGTTCCATCTATGTTCTTGCAAATGGCAGGACTTCCTTCTTTATGGCTGAATTATGGTCCATTATTTACATATACCATCTCTCCTTTATCCATCCATCTATCAATGGTTGTTTCCATTTTTTGGCTATTGTAAATAATGTTGCAATGAACATAGAGGCACAACTGTCTCTCTAAGATGGTGATTTAGTTTCCTCCGGATATAAGCCCAGAAGTGGGGTTGCTGGATCTTATGGTAATTCTATTTTTTTAAGCTTTATTTATTTTTGAGAGGGGGGGAGGAGCAGAGAGAGGGAGACACAGAATCCGAAGCAGGCTCCAGGCTCTGACCTGTCAGCACAGAGCATGACATGGGGCTCAAACTTATGAGCTGTGAGATCATGACCTGAGCCGAAGTCGGATGCTTAACTGATTGAGCCACCTAGGTGCCCCAGATTGTTTTAAACAGACTGTCTTTTTGCTATGGAGTTGTATGAGATCTTTGTATATTTGGAGATATATATATATATATATATATATATATATATATATATCTAAAATATATATATACACATATATAATATATATACACACACATATATACACAACTTACATGTATATATATAATTTCTATATATTTATATATATGTACATACATATGTATATTCATAAACAATGCCTCAGTTAAGTCTTAACCCTTTGATGATCATGCTTGGGGCTGAGATCACCACTTTAAACACTCACACTCCCAACACTCTTTGGTTTTGTGATTTTTAAGCAAAGAATCAGTAAATGCACTGCTGAATTATGAAGTGTGAGAATGGTGAAAAATGGGATTCTTAAAATAAAGTAAGACTGGCTGTTTTGTGATTCAGGCTCTCTGTCTTCAGCACTGCCTCTGACTTGCCTTCTTCTCAGCCTCAATCTTCTGTCACCCAGTTTTGAGTGTCGTGTGTTTTGTGTTCTGTGATTTTTTTTAAGTATCTCTGTGATGGATGAAAGTCCATGCAGTGAAGCATGCTGTCAGATTCAAGCTATTTGTCACCAAACGCTGGCACTCATCTCTGCCAAGTTGCTGGGTCTGAGTCATTCTTTGCTTCTGACAAAATGTCAGTGTTATTTGTCACCCTCTGATATTTATGCCACATCAGATTGCCACTTGCCGGCCATGGGTCAGAAGCATTGGATAAACAGCAGTCTTGGATGATTCTTTCACATTTTTGCCTCAAGACAGCCCCCTCAGCTTGGCTCCACCCACAGGGCAAAGGTGGGATCATTACTACATGTAAATGTTCCGAATATCACAACTGATGACAAGATTCGATTTGCCTGATCATTTTCAAGAAATCCTGAGTCTACCTCTTCCCCAGTATTGGTTCTAACCACAGAAGCCCTAATTGGTATGGCATTCCATCAGATTCTTATGACACAGAATTCCCAGTTTCAGAAGAGATACACTTCTTCAAGTACTCAGTAAATGACCGAGAAATACAGAGTAAAAGGGTCAGTCCAACAAAAGATTTCTATGAAAGACTAAGGTCAGCCTTCTAGAAGAAAAAATCTCACCAAAGAAAGAGAGGAGTTACCCCAAAGACAATGAATGGGATGTGATTATGAGTACTACCAAATGTGAGCTACATAAGCTTCCTTAGTTTCCAGCCTTCGTTACAAGGACTTATACCAAAAATCTGAGATGGGAAAGTGATAAAAAAAAAGGGGGGGGGGTGGGAGGGGGGAGGAGTTCTTGTTGATAGTGATGCATGCCATGGTGTTCACAAGTGAAATATTATGATGTTCATGATTTGCTTTTAAAATACTTAGGGGGTGGAAAAAGTAGGGAGGAGACAGCTAAAGCAAGACTGACAAAATGCTGGTGATGGTTGGGACTGTGATGGAGATCTGGGAATTCACTGTGTTATTTTCTCTACTTTGTGTTTAGGTCACTAGTGTGCCGAGGTTAGGAACCAGGTAGGCGAATCAAGGTAAATTTGGGAAAGGCAAAGGGATGTAAGGGCTTATTCAAGAGGTAGAAACCTTTATCCAGAAATGGAACAAAGCTGGAGACAGTGTCAAACAAGCAGAAAGAGGCGTACGTGCACTGAGAACACTGAGAAGGAATTCTGATACCTGGTTGGGCTCCCTCCCTTGATATTTTCTGCCTCCTCATCTTAAGGATACTGGTCATGGTTTCTGGCACTAGTATCACTTTACGGAGGTGTTTTCCTAGTTGATCTTTCTGATCCAATCCATCAGCAGTTTCTGTTCTTTCCATACTGCTTATCAAAGTCCTTGGCACATTGTAGGTAATCAAGACGTACCTCTTGAATTTGTTATACAACACTCCCATCCAGATATAAGCTCAATCCACCTGCAGCAGAATGGGGTTTAGGGGTAGAAGGCATGGAAGATAAAAGGGAGGCTGGTTGGGCTTCCCTGTCCCTGATCAGATTATTGGCAAAAAAGGTGCAAAGGTGCATCCAAGAGGTTTTTAAGAGGACCGACGCAACTTTGCAGGGTACTATCTACAGAGGTTGTGGACACACATTCATTCAGAGCACAAATATTCATAAAATCTCTATTGTGTATCAGGCACTGTCCTAAATGTGGGGTAAATAACGGACAATAAAATAGAGACACTGTATTCTCCGTTTTGCAGGGATAACATATACACAGTGGGGAGACAACTAGAGTTCATGATCTGTTTCTGCTAGTTAATAACAATGTGTGACCTGGGCCATACAATTTACCCTCTCTGAGTTCTAGTGTTGGGTTTCTGGAAATAATGAACATACCTACCACAAAGAGGGATTTTTCCCTCCACTGACACGTGTCAAGGACTTCCGGTGTCTGCCCTGGACTCTCACAGTCATAATTAGGCACAGCACCCTGCTCTATACTTCTCCTTTCCAGCCCTTACCCGCCTTTCTGTTCCCATTAATCGCCAGAGCAGGAGCCACAACTTACGTTTGTTTTGTTTAGGTGGATTTGCAGTTGATAAAGTGCATTAGCTACAATACGTCCTTTCAAAGAACTCAAGAGAACGCAGCGTCTTAAAAATCCAAAAGCTTGCTTCAGAGCAACTGAGAAATAATGCTACAAGCAGTTAGCTGCCGCTTTTGCAGAATGCTGATTAAACCGGCAGAGCAAAAGGAACAAATTATGACGACCTGTGGCCCCACACTGGGGCAACACTGCGAAAGACAAACAAAGTCTCTTTTCGCGTTTGATTTCAAAATAGCCACCCCGAATGCAAGTCATTATCTGGCTATTAAATCCAGCCGTGCAACTCATTCTTTCAGCAATCGTGCAGGAGCGGAGTTAATGTGAACCACAATATACTGACGCCAACCCCAGTGTTGAAAACTGAAACTGAGCAAATCCCCCACTGCATAGTTAGCTTCTTCACATTATCAGCCTTTCTCTTCTTTTTACGATTTTTCACATACTTCCGCTTCCTATCCAACACATATTAATGTAATTAGCAAATGCAATAGAAGTTTTAACACCATTAATCTGTTCTCAATTCTACATAAATTTAGTAAATCCTTATACGCACATAATGAATATTACTTTAAATCCAAGGGGGAAAAATCGCTGAGATACGTTCATGAAGAATATGAAAAGATGAAAAGAAGTACAGTTGACTCTTCAGCCAGGTTGGAACTGTATGGGTCCACCTATACGTGGATTTTTTTTTTTTTTTTTGATACATGCAATGCTGTAAATGTATTATCTGTTCTTCATGATTTTCTTGGTAACATTTTCTTTTCTCTAGCTTATTTGATCATAACAATAGAGTAGAATACACATAACATACAAAATATGCATTAATGTGTTTGTTATTGGTGACGCTTCCAGTCAACAGTAGGCTCATTCATAGTTAAGTTACGGGGAAGGCAAAAATTATACATGGATTTTCAACTATGTAGGGGTCGGGGGCCCCTAACCTCCTTGTTGAAGGGTCAACTGATACGAGCCCTTGTCCAGTTCAACTGGACAACTGTTGACGTCTGCAAGTTTACTTAATCTCCTTGGTTTACAGTGTTCCTGTCTCAAATGAGGTCAAGGTCATCCAAACTTGCCCTTTCCTGGAGGACTTAGGTTAAGAACAAAAAGTATGTTTAAGAATTTGGTCAACTGGATACCATCATCCAAAGGAGCCAAGAATTCAACGGCTCTAGATTAAATAACAAGCTACCGTTTCTCTCTCAACAGTTTTAAACACAGAAAATAAAATTATCTGAGTGTTTAACTCTCATAGGCATGTAGAAGAAATTTTACACTTAAAGCTATCGACCTCCAAGTTATTTTCCCTATAAAACTAGAATAGTATTTAAAATTGTATGTGTTCATAAACACTGCTGGAGGAAAACACTATTCTAGTGAACATTATCCTGCCATTTCAATTTCTAATTTATTTTTCCATCTTGTCCTCCCTTCCTCTCTTTATTTCCTTCTTTGTTTCTTTCTGTTCCTCTCTCTTTCCTTCACTCCCTCCCTTCCAAATATCTGAATATGTTTAATTTCAGTGTTCCCCATTTTTTAGAGTTTTTTCTTAACTTTATTTGAGAGACACAGAATGTGCGAACAGGGGAGGGGCAGAGAGAGAGGAGAGAGAGAATCCCAAGCAGGCTCCGCACTGTCAGCGCAGAGCCCAACGCAGGGCTCAAACCTATGATCATGACCTGAGCTGAAATCAAGAGTTGGATGCTGAACCAAGTTAGCCACCGAGGCACCCCTGTTCCCCATATTTAAAATGTAAGTGAATATATACTTTCCTCACAGTGCTGACATAAGGATTAAATAAAGCATACCAAAATCTATAACACATTGCCCCATACAGTATTTCCCTACCCTATCTTCATTTTCTTTCTGCTGCCTCTTTGGATTTCTTCCCTTTCTTCTTTTTCTCACTCCTTTCTTCCTTTCCTTCCTCTTTTCCCCTCTCCCTATATAATCTCTTCTCTTGCCTTCTCTTTGCTTCTTCTCCCTGAATAGGACCTATTCTAGTATTGGTCACCAAGCAATCAAGTACAAATGTGTGGTCAGCACCAAGGATTTAGTAAACATGGTCATATATATTTTTTTATTTTTCCATATCATTCTTTTTTTAATTGTTGTGTTATGTATTTATTAGATATTGAGCTTATATACAAGAATGTTTCTAACATGTGTCATGTGTAAAGAATGATACAGAAAGTCTGAGTCTTCCATATTTCCGAAATCTAGGAAAGAGGGTATGATATTTAACTCTGGGCTCAGATCTGACCTTCCCCAATTATGTATGTCTCATGTGCTAGTGTTTTATTTCTATTTTCTGTATGTCTTGAAGTATTTGCAATATGTGCATTTTTTTCTCAAGTTGTTCATGTTTTAGAATTCTATGTAGAAGGACAAAAACTATGTTTTCCTCTATAGCTTAATATTTTCACTCAACATTGTGTTCTGAGAATGGCCGTGATGTTGTATGTCCTGTCCTCTCTCTTACTTTTATGTGGTATCCCAGTGTGTGACTATCCCGATTTATTTAGAAGTTCAAGTATCAACTTCTCTTAGACTTTTGGGGTTGCTATTTTGGCGCATTTTCTAACTACCTGTTGTATGCGAACATACTGATACATGTTTCCTGGGGGTCCTGGGGCAAGAATTTCTCTATATCTGTCAGCAACAGAATTGCTGGCCACAGAATGTGCACCTTCTATGCTACCAGATAATGTAAACCAATTTTTCATTTCTATCAGTGCTGTATGTTTTTTCTCTGCCTCCTAAAAATCACTTGAAATTATGGATTTTTGCCAATCAGAGGTGTGGGGACTTATGTCTCATTGTAGTTAAAAGATTACGAATAGGTTGAGCCTCCCCCCACCCCCATTTGTTGCCATTTTTTGTTGCTGTTTAAAGTCTCCTCCATTTATTTGTCCATTTTGAAAATTCATGGGTTTTTTTTTGTCTCTGTCTTTCTGAATTTTAGTAATTCTTTGTGTATCCTGGTTAACAACACTTTTCCATAATATTTGTAACAAGTATTTGTCATAGGTTATGTTTTGTCTCCTCTTCCTTCATTCAAATGCCATATTAATCTTCAAGCTTCTCGGTGTTTTAGAACGTGTTATTTCAGTCAGAATGCTCCCTTACATGCGCTGAGGTATGGATCTTTGCATTTTCCCTGTCTTAAAACTAGCCAGTGACCTAGTCAGCTGATATGCAAGTTCCCTTCCTACTGCGGAATCATGACCCTCTGCCTAACTTCAGGCTATATAAACTTGATTTAATAACTTAACTTCTAAGAAAAATCAAGAGTAAGGGGCACCGGGGGGGGGGGGGGGTCAGTCAGTTAAGTGTCCAACTCTTGATTTCGTCTCAGGTCATGATCTTACGGTTCACGAGTTTAAGCCCTGAATCTGCTTCTGCACTGACAGCATGGAGCCTGCTTGGGATTCTCTCCCTCCCTCTCTCTCTCTGCCTCTCCTCTGTGCGCTCTCTCTCTCTCTCTCTCTCTCTCTCACACACACACACACACACTCACACACTGTCTCTCTCTCTCTTTCAAAATAATTAAAGTTAAAAAAGAAAAAGGAAGAGCAAAACAAATGGTAAGAATAAAAAATCTTAAAGGAAGGTAGAGTAAGGCTTTGGGAAGTGCTGGTATTTCCATTTTAAGTGGGGAGTCTAATGCACTGGAGGTAGCCCACTTGGAGCACTGGAAGGGCTGTGAAGGATGTGTGGTCACATGCTGAAGGGAACGGCACTGTTCAGGGAATAGCACCTGCCTTGGGCATCGTGTGAAAGCAACGGCATACGTACCTAGAGCTTTCCGGCTGTAATGATGGGAAATACGCGCTAGAAAACTCTGGGAAGGATTTGAACGGAGCTTTAAACTAGTATCGATACTCTTTGACTAATTCTTTCCACAAATGTTTATTGAGCACCTACCATGGTCTAGTTGCCGGAGATAAAGCAGTAGGAAGAAAATCCTGCCTTTCTACAGTCCCGTGAGAGGAAAAGAGAGAGAGAGAGAAGTAAATTATTTAGGATGGTGGGAAGCAACAAATGTTTTGGAAAAAAATCAAGCCGTCAAAGGTGATCGGGAGTAGGAAGAGGGTGTCTGCATGCGAGAGGGTACATATACATGACACACAGCTGGTTTACATTAGTAGAAATTACAGAATCAGCAGGTGCGGTTAGATTTTCCATGTCATGTTAGTACTCTAAAAAAATGACTCTCTTTACCCTGATTATTAAGGAAATTCATTGTTTAACCTAATTAATGGAAGCTTTCCTTTATGGGCATAAGGAGAAAACAGTATTGGTGGAGATTGTTAGGTGCCAGTTGGACATACAGTTGACTCCATTAATCATTTTACAAATTCATAACTATTTGAATTCTTGCCTTGCACTAAAGTCTGGAGGTTAGTTACATCAGTGTAAAGGAAAAAGTTGCTGTTGTCAGCTAGCACACAAACTTTAGTGTCCACAGTAGTCAAGTAAGATTGGTCTTGATATCTTTTTTGCAAGTCACAAAAGACAGGCCGAAAAGTATTTAAGTCTCTTTCCCAAGCTCACATAGATGTTAACTTAAGGATTTAGAGTCCACATTCCCGGTAGTTTGTCTCCAAAACCCATTCTTACACTGTCCCACACTGTATTTATTCGTGTGACTTCAATACTTGGTGTTATAAAGACATACATATCTGCCATCCCAATTAAACAAAAGGTAGAACTGAAACATGAATTAAAAAAAAATCCAAGTGTTTGCTAAATGCCTGTTTCCATTATGTTAGACACATGGTTGAATACTTATATATTTTGTTTTGTTTTGTTTTTTGTTTTTTTACTTATATATTTTTTAAAAAACACCAATTGATTTCTTTACTGCAGCATGGAACATAATAGTTGGAAGTCCTCAGAGACAAAATCTGATTTACAGACATTATATAGTTTTCCTAGGATCGCATAAGTAGAAAGTGGCTGAAATGGAATTTAAAACATCATAAATAAATAAATTAATAAATTAGTTAATTAACAGCACATCATGAAACTCTCCTCTTTCCATCCACGATACTGCCCCTCTAGCAATTCTATAAATTCACATACTGAGTTATTATAAATCTGTAATTTAGAAAACAAACCTACATTGCATGTTTATTCTCAATGTTTACTCTCAATTATGCAAAATGAGTAAGTTCTAGAGATCTTTTGTACAATACTTAAATACTTTTTGTGCAAAGAGCATACAAACATCTGTCCAAGGAAATCAAATGATACACAATGGATACTGTCGTGGAAAACGTGTGTTCCTGTTCAAACAGACGTACAGGAAAAAAAAAAAATGTTCAAATTTATACTATTTGTTAAGCCTCTCTAAAAAGTGACACAGGAACTGGCATTTCTCTTGTATCTGCCTACCTGGTATTGAGGACACCTGTCTGTGTTCTCCCAACGTCGACCCGACTAGCACTTGAAGTAGTTTCTGAGTCTGGTGTTGACGGTACAATGTTTAAAAAAAAATTCTCATTCCTTGTGGTTCTAACAGACCTAAGAAGCCCTTGCTCTGAGAAGCTGAAGGGTGGGAACACCATTAAACAGAACAATGGCCTGATGGGAATTTTTGTTACCTTTTGTGGCCATCAGCATCTGCATAGAGGCCTTTCTTACATAAGCTGCAAATCCCGCTGTGTGGTTCAAACACAAGCCTTATCCACGTTTGTAGCTTTGGGACGGGATGAATAACAATGATGCAGAATGGGTTCCTGCAACCCAGGTGAAGCTTTACTGAGAACTATCCATTGTTTTCTAAGAGGATCTACGCATTTCCTGGCATATGCCATGTGACTGATTGTGGCTTTGAAATTACCTTTTAAGGTAATTTTCTTGTCCCTGTGTGGCTTAGTGACAATGCAGTCTTGCTTTGTCATTTAAAGGTCAACATATTCAGTACGTATCCAATTTGTGTTCATTTACTTCAGTTCCATAAGTACTCCTTTGTTCATTTGTGCATGAGCCATATTTCTCTAAGGAAGGACTTTCAGTTCTGAAACAATCAACTTGTTGACTCCTACAGAGAAACTTACAGTAAGATTGGGATACATCAGTAGCAGGTGACTTACACTATACTGTTACTGTTAATATACGAGAGATTTCCAAGGTAATGATTGGGACTCACCCATCACGTCCTCAGGGGGATGGATGTATAACCACGGAAATAACACAGCCTTCAAGAAAAAGATGAGAAACAAATAGGAGACCATTGGCATCTCTCTTCAAGAAAGATGGAAGATGAGGGATGCCTGGGTGGCTCAGGCAGTCAAGCGCCCAACTGTTTATTTTTTTTTTTAGTATTTTATTTATTTTTGAGAGAGAGGGAGACAGAACACGAGTCGGGGAGAGGCAGAGAGAGAGGGAGACACAGAATCCAAAGCAGGCACCAGGCTCTGAGCTGTCAGCACAGAGCTCGACGCGGGGCTCGAATCCACCAGTCATGAGATGGTGACCTGAGCCCAAGTCGGATGCTTAAACTGACTGAGCCACCCAGGTGCCCTGTAAGTGCCCAACTCTTGATTTTGGCTCAGGTCATGATCTAGTGGTTCCTGGGATCCAGCCCTGCCATCGGGCTCTGCGCTGACAGCTCGGAGCCTGCTTGGAATTCTTTCTCTCCCTGGGTCTCCTCCTCCCTCTCTCTCTCTCCCTCTCAAAATAAATAATTAGCATTAAAATAAAAGAATGATGGAAGAGGAGATGACATGACAGAGCATGACACTGACCAGAGGTAGGAAATATGAGGGAAAGAAGGGAAAACACCCTGTTGAAGTATAGAGGATCAGGTTGGTTCTAATCCTTACTCTACAATTAGTAACTCTGACCTTGGGAAAGGTACCCAGTGATTAATCTTCTACGTCAGTCCATTAGCAAAGCAAGGGGAATACTGTATCTATTACAATTCTTGTGATGGGGATTAGAGAGCGCACTGGTGGTGAGCACCGGGTGATGTATGGAAGTGTTGAATCACTATATTTGACACGCGAAACTAATGTTACACTGCATGTTAACTCACTGAGATTTAAATAAAAACTTAAAAATAATGTGATCATGAAGTGAAATGGCAGATGAAAGACACTAAGCATCGTGCACAGTATTTCAGAGTAGTTAGTTCCAGGTCTCTTTTGCGAGGAGCACTGCTGGCTTTGAGTTTTGGAAAGAAGGGCAGAGAAAAGCCAACAGATATTCTGCCTTGTGGTGTGCGTGATCTGAACGTAAAATAAGCCACACATACGTGGCATGTGTGTGTCTTTGTGCGCATAAGTATTTGCGTGTCTGTGAAAACCTGTATGTGCTAGAGAGAGGCAAAGGTAAAAGACCATGGGAGTTTACAAAAAGGAGGGAATTGGAAACTGAAAGGAAAACTATAATTTGGTTCAGCTACCGCATTTCACATTCTGAGAGACGTCCTAGTCCTCCCTTCTTTAGAACTGTTTCCCCACCTCCTGTCTGTCTAATCAGTGCATGATCTCTGTTGAGTGTAACTAAACAGTGCCCGGCTCTCTGCGTCCACCTTTCTTTCACCCACACCGTCCTTTCCTCACTCTGAGGTTCTCCGATGTTTCCCCCTCGCCCGCTTGCCTGAAGTTCAACCTTGAGTCCTTCAATCCATTCTGCATACAAGGTGCGACAGCTGCCATTACCCTCTAAGGACATCCGCCCATCCATACCACATAAAATCTATTAAGAAGGACCTAAGAGGTGAAAGAACAGAGAATGGCTTAAAGGCCCACAAACATATCCCTATACAAATAAGATGTTATACTCAATTGAATTAGGAATCACAGTGAGTTATATGACCTGACTGTAGTAATTGTATTAAGCAACCATATTATTTCAATAATAAAATAAACCCATTGAAACAGATTATTTTCTGGGATAATTACTTAACTAATTTAAAAGTGACAGTAGGATGAATGTTCCAATCTTTGCATTTTATTGTCTCTTCCCTGGATTCAGCCAGAAAAATACTGTCTTTGGCATCTGAATTTCTTTACATTTACAGAGAATTCCCACTTGTTTTCCCAAAGTTAAAGTCTAACATACGGGACCGTATTTCATCTGGATGCAAAGATCTCATTCCCTGGGGCTCCTATCAAAACTCTTTCTTCAAGGTGGTCTTTCTGGAACCTGAAGGTGGATCCCGTCACCTGCCTGTATACCCCAGAGGAGCTTGTGCACAGCCATCCATGGCTCTCATTGAAGCTGCACTGGACCCTCACAGAGTATCTGTGGAATGAATGGGGGAGGGGCGACATCGGTCTTGCAGCAAGATCTTGGATCTGCCCAGGGCCTGGCCCACATCAGCGCTCGCAAAGCAGCTGCTGAGTAGATAATGATGTGCGTGGACAAGGGTAATGCTCTTGTCTGCATTTCGGAGTTCAGGGCAGGGTGCCCAGTTCAGGTATTAGTGAATCCAGTTCCTTCCGCAGACAGTAAGTGCTGGCTTTGAACACATCACATAACTAACGCAGCAAAATCCTGACTTGCAGCATCCTGCCCAGAGTTCAGTTTCTCCTCAGTTCTAGACACCGATGAAGAGTATGCACTCTGATCCACACCGCTTGTGTCCAAAACCCGCCTCTGCCATTTACTCGGGATGTGACCTCAGGCAAGGCACTTAACATTTCTGTGTCTCAGTTTTTCATTTGTAAATCATGGATGGTAAAAGTGCTTCTGGTAAGGTCTTTGAGAGGAATAAATGAGCTAAGATTATACGAAATACTATAATAGGAGTATTAAGTCCTTGCTGTGACTCATTATTGTTTACATTTTTACTGTTACTATTTAAATGAGATATTATACTATACTAGACACAATATAATGAGACAGTACAAGTAAAATGCACAGCACAGCGCCTGGTACAGAGTACACAAATCAGAATTGACATGATTATTTTTAGTCGTAGTAGCAGTATTAGCAGCAACCGCATTATCATTTAACCTTATTATTTACTAGGCCACAGTTGATCACCAGTAGCACAAGAAAAATTAACAGAAATATTAATAGTTGACACTAACTGTATGCTTTCTCACCCCTTTACATGCATTCAAAGACCCAGAAAGAATTGAGAAGCAGTAACATAATGGAACCTATAGCCCCATTACTGAGGTCTTCACCCCTGAGCCGCTAGCTCACTATGAGGCTGTGGATGAAACCTTCTGTGCCTCTCTTTGCATCAATCATAACAGTACCTACCTCACAAAGGTGAGGACTAAAAGGGGTACTTGAGGCGCCTGGGTGGCGCAGTCGGTTAGGCGTCCGACTTCAGCCAGGTCACGATCTCGCGGTCCGTGAGTTCGAGCCCCGCGTCGGGCTCTGGGCTGATGGCTCAGAGCCTGGAGCCTGTTTCCGATTCTGTGTCTCCCTCTCTCTCTGCCCCTTGCCCGTTCATGCTCTGTCTCTCTCTGTCCCAAAAATAAATAAACGTTGAAAAAAAATTAAAAAAAATAAAAAAAATAAAAAAATAAAAAAAAATAAAAAAAAAATAAAAAAAATAAAAGGGGTACTTGAAAAAAGGAAAAGATCACAACTAGCATTTAGTAAGCATTCAGTTCAATACATGTTAGGTAGTATTACTATTTTATTCTCCTAAGAACCTTAAGTTATATAGGTGAAGGTTACCTGGATTATAGAGCCACAGAAGGTGAAATACAGAGGGTAAATAACTTTCCCAAGTTTATACAGCAATTCAGTGTCAGGACTGGTTTTCGACCCAAGTTAGTACAATTCTAGAGCCTGTGTTCTTAATCAATATATGATAGAGCCCCCCGAGAGACAGGTGGGGTTTCAGGTACACTGGTGTGGGGGGTTATGTCTGCCATGCTGCTTGGCCACCATCCATCTCTATATGATGATGACGCCCCGCTTATCCCAGCTTACCTAGGGTAGAGCTTGTGGTTACAATGCTCTTATTATATGGGCTTTCCATAATCGGTCCCTACAGGTAAACACTTTGCAAATATTTCCAGATATTTATGAAATGACATCTTATCAGAAAATAGGCAGTGATTTCTTTTTTTAATCTTGACAATGTAGCCCCCCCTGACAATTTCTACTGTGTACACATCTAGTGTGGCCCCACCTTCATTAGTATCTCCTTCTTTTCCTCCCACCCTACCCCCCAGTGCAAAGCGATCATCCACATACTCATTATTCATTCTCCCAACTGTTTGTTACTACACATCAGACACAGTTGTACATGCTGGAGATGCAAAGATACGAACACGATACGATCTTGGTCTCTTTTGGTGACGCCAACTAGTCTGGCTAGTTTTAAATGAGGAACATTTTTGGCCTTGGTTTACCCAACTACCATCCCTAATTCCGGTGTTGAAATGGACACTCACCTCCACTACCGAAATTCTTGGGATTTTAGTACAGTGTGCCTGTGTCTTCTTTGGAATCATGCACCTACTGACCTCCTCACTTCCAAAACTTGTAGTCAGTTCTTAGGGCTGTCTTTTTTTCTGGATTTCAGGTTCTATTCTATTTTCTAGTGGGACAGAGATTTGCTACTCCACCATAAACGCATTGCTTAAAAGCTGGATTCTCCTGTTTTAGGTTCCTACAAGCCTCTCAGAGCTGAAGGCCTGCCAGGACTGCGAGTAATATGTTTTATCAAGGTGAATAATTGTCTACACTGGATCCTATCTTCTGCCAAAAGGCTGAGTGTCTGTAAGTCCTTATCTGAGAATTCGTCTTCATAATCCATTCTCCCAAAACTAACGCCTTTGGCCTGGGTGGGATATAATTACACTACCCTTCTCCACCAGATAATTGTATTATAAGCCTCTGTGTTATGAGGGTTCATTATTAAAACTGATAATTTCTTACTAATTCTACTGCTATCAAGACTTAGACCCCTCCATACTCCTTTTCCCAGTCCTGAATGTTCTATATATGAGAAAATGCACATTAACAAACACTAGTCTTAGAAATGCTATGAAGAATAAAAATACTTCACTTGAGATATCCCACTGAGAGAGTCACACAAACTCAGATCAGAAATTCTTTACATATGTCACTAATCTCTTTCATTTTTCCACTTTCTTTACATTTCCATCTTTAATACCAAACCATTGACATCTTCCACTGACAATGGATCCCAGTTTGTGTGAAAAGACAGAAAAAGGATATCGCAAAATGTTTTCCTATGGGTTGTATAAATACTGCTTTCTCTGAGTATAGTCATAGAGCCCCTCTTTTTCTGCTAGCCTCACGCAGAGATGCTCCTCTCCAATGGTCATAAACAAAACACCAACAGATGTGAGGAACAAGTGAATATCAAGAAGGCAGTCACCATGGCAACAATAACCATGGAAAGTCCTCTAGACAACCACCCCTGCACCAGCGTCTACTCAGAAATTCAGGGCATTCAGCTCACAAAAATACCAAAAAAAAAAAAAAAGAAAAGGCAAGAGAACGTCAGTGCATTGAGTAGAAATGAGCTCAAAGTTGAAAAATTGTAACTCTCATCAGAAGTTTCACTTCTCTAACCAAACCCAGGGCTTGCTCAAGGCAAAATTATGAAGGGAAATATTTTCTGTGGCTTTCCTTTGCCTACAGTATAGAGTGTAGTTTAGTCTGATATTTGAGGGTTTCTGAAGCTTACGTTTTTTTGCATTGTTTGTCACTTGTCGAGCTGATATAACCGCTCAAATCAAAATAGTGTAACTCATTCTCTCCTGGACATAAAACATGCATTTCTAATGCTGGCTCACATTGAATAGATACTCCCCTTTTATGAAAAGTATAGTCCTTCTCAAATTCCTCGATTAATATCCCCAATCAACTCTCCTAAGTCTTTGAACTTCCATCTCATCCGTAAAGTCTTCTCCGGCCACCGTAACTCATAGTTATTTCTTGAAACAGGAAGACAAAATCCCTGGGTTCAGCTCTCAACTTGAATATTTAAAGCTGGGCAGCATTACACTTACACTTAACTTCTCAAATGTAAAAGGAGGCCAGCAAAATACTTTCTTTTGAAAAGAAAATTATATAATGTAGTTAAGGTAAATGATACAAGGCTACAAACATCATTTACACTATTATCTCTGACTAATAACATTTCTCCTCTCTCTAATTTGCTATCTTCACATCATCTTCATGGAAGAATATCAATTGGCATGTCAAAAAAACTGTCAATATGTATAAATCATATTGGTGGAATACAAAATATCGAGGTGGAGCAAATATTTCAACAGATATTCAAATAATGGAACAATATGGAAGGCAGAGCTGGAGGAATATACATATGCATTTTTCCTTATCATAAATCAACTTGAATTTTAATCTTCTTTCACTCAAGCTGTGCCTTGCCCATAGTTAAAGACTCAGCGGAGATATTTTCGGTAACCAATGACTCAGTTCACCAAAAATAAATCCATGAGACGTTTTTTTCGGGATAGTCAAAACTGTAAAATGAATAGACACTTTTCCAAAGAAGACATCCAGATGGCTAACAGAAACATGAAAAGATACTCAACATCACTCACTAGCAAAGAAATACAAATCAAAGCTATGATGAGATACCACCTCTCACCTGTCAGAATAGCTAAAATTAACAACCCAGAAAACAACAGGTGTTGGTGAGGATGCGGAGAAAGGGGAACCACTGGTGGTGGCAATGCAACCTGGGGCAGCCACTCTGGAAAACAGTGTGGAGGTTCCTCAAAAAATTAAAAATAGAACCACTCTACGGCCCAGCAATTGCAGTACTGAGAATTTATCCAAAGGATACAGGAGTGCTGATTCATAGGGGCGCATGTACCCCAACGTTTATAGCAGCGCTATCAATAATAGCCAAATTATGGAAAGAGCCCAAATGTCCATCGACTGATGGATGGATAAAGAAGATGTGGTGCATACCTATATAACTGAATATTACTCGGCGATGAAAAAGAATGAAATCTTGCCATTTGCAACAACATGGATGGAACTAGAGGGTATTATGCTAAGCAAAATACGTCAGTCAGAGAAAGACAGATAACAGAAATATGATTTCACTCATATGTGGAATTGAGAAACTCAACAGATGATCACAGCGGTAGGGAAGAAAAAAGAAGATAAAAACAGAGAGGGAGACAAACCATAAGAGACTCTTAAATACAGAGAACAAACTGAGGGTTGTCAGTGGGGTATTGGGTGGGGGGGGATGGGTTAAATGGGTGATGGGCATTGAGGAGGGCACTTGTTGGGATGAGCACTAGATGTCATATGTAAGTGATAAATAACTAAATTCTCCTGAAACCAATACTACACTGCATGTTAACTAATTTGTATTTAAAGAAATAAATTTTTAAAAACTAAAAACAAACAAAACCATGATCACAAATGAGCACTGAGTGAACTAAAGAAATGAAGCAAACCACCTTTCTCCTGTGGACTGATGCTTACTCATTCCTCCAGATTCTCTTAGCTGTCACTTCTTTCCAGAAACCTCCTGCCCTTTCCCACACACTGTGGGCACCCTCTTTGACCCTTCCATAGCATCTCTGCTAGCTGTATAGTATTATCACACTATTAAAATACTCTGTTAATTTGTTAGCCTGTGTCTCCTCCATTGCTCTATTTGTTATTCTGTATTTCCTTCATTGTTCTGGGTCCATAACACAGTATAGTGCCATCCACAGTGTCATTATTTGTTGCATTAGTCAATCAGTTTATGGATGAAAGATGGAATCAATGAATAAAAAAGGATGAATAAATCAAATTAAATAGATGTCACACACATGCAAGCATCTATATAATTTCTCAAAATTACTCAGAAAATTTTGTTCGAGATTTCAGAATAATCTTAATTGGGTGATAGCATATAATATTTTATCATATGCATTTCTGCAAGCTTGACTTAAATTAATCTGAAAAGACTAGCTGCATATGCATTATCCCATTTTACAGGGTAATCAAGTCCTGTATGTCTTTGCAGATCATCTAGCTAAGTGCTTCTCAACCTATCTATGGTTGTGAAACTTAATAATGAGCTATTTTGTATATATCAAACACTCTACAGTAAAATGTGTAAACGTCCATCATAAAGCCACAGAAGCTACGAGGTAATGCAGTCTGGCACTTAGTAGTTTCAGAACATTGATTCTGAATGCACAGAAATAAATATATATTCATATAATTTTTAAATGAGGAAAAGACTGGGAACAATTAGCCTGCCCCATAGCGACCCCTGGGAAACAAACTGAGGTCCAAAGAGACAGATTTACTTTTTACTTGGTGGTGGAGTCAGGAGAGTGAATTCATTCCCTAATCCCAAGGTCAATGTCCTCTTGATTAATCTATGAAGGGAATTGTACCATGCTTTGAAGCACCTATAACATTTCCTATTCTCTACCTTCCCTTGCAAGTGTAACTGCAAGCCAACTATCATAAGAATCATGATATGTTCTTCTTGTTTCCTATGGGTTGTTTTGGCTAATTTACTGGCAATTCATACAAAGTGCTGGATGTTTAAAAGATATAGCTGAGTTTTGGGGAAAAAGCTTGCAGATGACAAGTTTAATGTCGTTTTTAAAATGATGCCATTCCCAAGATGACCTAATGATTTAATGAACTCCTATTAAAAAAGTATGGAGGTAGAGGATGGAACGAGTGATGTCCACTTATTTTTCATTAAATTTTTGAAAGCAACGGGCCTTGATCACTGGCTGGGCTGTTATCTGTAGCTCACAGGTCTTAAATAAGGGGATTTTAGTATCTAATTCTATATTAATAGAAGAGAGCTTGACAATTTTTCTATAGCAGTAAATGCATAAATATATTTTTAATCTGGCATTAAAAAGACATCATTGATGCAGAACGCCTTTTTAAGGAAAATAGACTACTTTTATATAAATAGTGCATATATAAAATGACTTATATCTGATGCATCACATGCATAATCTGAACATATTTAGTCATATAATAGAATAGAATCAATTACGTTAGCGTAGTAAGATTGGAAAACACAGGTACAAAAATAACCATGGAAAATTTTGGTTGATGTAACTTGAGTTACATTTATGTTAAGTTGCAGAAGTTATGAAAGGGCCAGAGAAGAGCCTAATGTGCATTTATTCAACAAGTACAAGTGCTCACTTGCTATGACCCAGGTACTGTACTAGGCACTGACAATACCACACAGACAAGGTCATTATCCTGAATTTACAAACTAGAGGTTTGCTAGTGATAAGACTGTATCTTATAAACTGGAACTATCTGCTAGCAAATATCAGGAAAAGACTTGCTTACTTGCTAGACAGAGCAGGAAATACACGTGTGTGTGTGTGTGTGTGTGTGTGTGTGTGTGTGTGTGTGTATGATATCAAAGTGGGAGACATCACTACGGCAACTACTCAATGGTCTTGTGAAGGCATAAACTTCAGTTTTTCTTCTCTTTGTGTCATCCCTCTTATAATTGAGATTCTCCGTTATTCAGGAGTTTCAGGGGATAGCATTTTCCAGTGACCCTGGTGCTCACTCTGGATTGCTAGGATCACCTCCAGTCTCTCAGCCAGGACACTATGCTCAGGCACAGTGTAAATAGGTACTATTTTCATTTCAACCATTATAGGCACAGAGGTTAAAAACAGGAAGGGTAGGACAGGAAGAAAGGAAGAAAGGAAGCAGAGAAAATCACTTGAGACCATTTTGCATGGGCTGTGGTTCAATTCACCAAAAAAATTGATTACCTGAATGGCAACTTTTTTAAATAACCAGTTTGTTTATTTTATCGAATTACTGATTTACTAAACTTTTATTAATGCTAAGTATTTATGAAGTTTATTTTATAATGTTAAGTATTTATGAAGATTAGGATTGTTTTAGCAACTTCTGATTGGTTTTCTTTTGGGGAAAAGTTCTTGATTTGTTTTTAGTCTGTCTTCACATAAGAAGTTTAGGGGCGCCTGGATGGCTCAGTTGGTTGAGCGGCCAACTTCGGCTCAGGTCATGATCTTGCGGTCCGTGAGTTCGAGCCCCGCGTCAGGCTCTGTGCTGATGGCTCAGAGCCTGGAGCCTGTTTCAGATTCTGTGTCTCCCTCTCTCTCTGACTCTCCCCCATTTGTGCTCTGTCTCTGTCTCAAAAATAAATAAACGTTAAAAAAAATTTAAAAAAAAAGAAGTTTAAGCAATGGATCATCTCTTCAAAGCCGAGAGTCATAAGTAAGCTTGCGCTGTTTGTTAAGAAAATATTTAATGTTTAGAAAAATATAGGGGTGCCTGGGTGGTACCATCAGTTAGGTGTCTGATCTTGGTTTCAGCTCAGTTCACGATCACATGGTTCATCTGGCTCAATTGGTTAAGCGTCCAACTCTTGGTTTCGGCTCAGGTCATGATCACATGGTTCGTGAGTTTGAGCACCACGTTGGGCTTGGTGCTGCTGGAGAGAAGCCTGCTTGGGATTCTCTCTCTCCCTCTATCTCTGTCCCTCTCCTGCTCCCTCCCTCCCTCTCTCTCTCTGTCTCTCTCTCTTTCTCTCTCTCAAGATAAATATATAAACTTAAAAAAAAAGAAAAAATATTTAATCAGTAACCAAAATATCAGGATAGAAATAGGATTCTGTATCTGAAATACTTTTACTGTAAATGTAATATATTTGGGATTCATTCTGAAAAAATACAGCAGATTAATATTTTAGTTACTAATAGTTAAGAATCTAGGATTAAGTTTGATGTAGAATTGAGTAATTGGTGAGTCAAAAGTTAAAAAATCACCTAAAGATTAGCAACATTTGACATTTAAAGAATGTGAGTATATTCTCAGAGGCTGATGCAACCCAGCCACCAAAGAAAGTATGAAAATATGAATGATCAACTGACAAAGTCAAGTTTAATAGGACTTTCATGAAACTGGTAGAACTTCATTAATGATAGCTGAATTTTAAATGAAAATTAAAAACATAAAAAAGAAATTGGAAGTAACCTAAAAAATCCAAACAGTAATAAAATACTGAAATTTTGGTATCTAACAAGAAGCAACCTAGATACATCAACTTGGCAAGAGTTTAGTGAAAGATCTGATTTGTGAAGTAAAATCCTGCAGAAGAGCAGAGAGGAAGACTGTCCAGAATTAACTGTTATAATGGGCATCGTGGATGAATCAGCCATTAATCATAAATATGAAATTATAATGGAATGTTCAAAAATATTTTAAAAATCATAGACATAAAGCAAGAAATAATAGCAATGACATAGTTTTCCTAATCTAAGCTTAATAAACTAACATTAACTTTATATATTCGTGAAAGCACTCTTTAAACATGTGGACAAAGCTTGAAATGATGTTTTAAAAAGGGATTCAAAAGCAATCAATATAAACTGAAAAACTGCATGATAAATGCTGACATTAGGTGCTGGTAATGAAGTATTATTTTCTCAATATCAGTATACCCAGGAAAAGATAATCACTCTACAGCCCCTTAACTTCTGTCAATTAAACATTTTTTTTTAAGATTTTTATTTTATTTTATTTTTGTTTTTTTTTACATTTATTTATTTTTCGGACAGAGAGAGACAGAGCATGAACGGGGGAGGGGCAGAGAGAGAGGGAGACACAGAATCGGAAACAGGCTCCAGGCTCTGAGCCATCAGCCCAGAGCCCGACGCGGGGCTCGAACTCACGGACCGCGAGATCGTGACCTGGCTGAAGTCGGACGCTCAACCGACTGCGCCACCCAGGCGCCCCTAAGATTTTATTTTTAAGTAATCTCTACACCCAATGTGGGGCTCAAACCCCGAGATTAAGAGTTGTGTGCTCTACAGACTAGGCCAGCCAGGTGCCCCCGTTAATTAAACATTTTAAAAATGTTCCAATAACAACAAAATAAAATCTGCTCAACTAAATCTGTGCAAAATTTTCAGATACCAAAATCAGCTCTCAAGTGTTACAAACTTTATAATTTAAATTTCATGTTACACAGGTAAACTTTGTATTTGTAGTAAATTGGTCACTTACTAGTCCATCATCAGTGAAATGGTCTTTAGGTATGAATTATCTGTATTTGCTTTTCAAAGAAATATTCCACCTCCTTTTAGAACTCCTTATCAATATATAAGATGCACATAAGACAAGCCTACATGCATCACTAATTCCATTCTTTCTGTAACTGGAAACATGGAGATTTTTAGGAAGAAGGTATCAACATGAATTCATGAAGAGTCTGCAGTCAAGAGAGACCTACTGGATTAAGTCAACACTAACATATGATAAGGAAAGGAGTACAGACAACAGAGATCTCAGAAACTTTCCAAGAAAGGGAGTCAGAAACTATAAAACAAAGGCCCTAAACTAAGAATTCTTTATGATTCCTTAAGCTTGCAAATCTTCTTCAAGTTTGCCATATATTTGTATATATTCCATATTTTCCCTTTCTTCTTCAATGATAATAAATGTGCAACAGAAAGGGGCAAGAGTTCCAGAAGCTTATGAGCTACAGGAAAGAAAGGGCTATATTTCATTTATCTGGAACCCCAGGGGCCAAGAACAATATCTTAATTTAGATGGTGTTAAAAATGAGAGAGACAGAGACGGGGGGGGGGGGGGGGGGTGGGGAGAGAAAGCTCATTTATTTAATTAGTACATGCATGAATTAACTGCATACAACCAAGATGTGCAAATAATTAAATAAACACTTGCCTTCTGGTGTAGGATAGGTGGAGAGACAGAGATATCACATCTTACTTTAAAGCCTGATTTTGGACTAAAGAAACCCCAAAGGGCAGATGGGGGCATGTTGACTTGGAAAGAGAACAGAAGACTACAAATATGGATCTAAAATGAAGAAGAAGGAAGGGCTTTGGGAGGCAATCGGGGTTACAAAATGAGCCCCAGGTGAATCCTAGAGCACTCCCAACAAAACTTTGAAAAATGGAGGATTAAATTCCTCAAGAATCAGATGAGACCACAGATAAAAGTACCCTTTTCAACCAGGGAACTCTGGAAAATTGATTCTTGATTTTGAAAGTAAAGCGATTTTTATGTGATTCAAAGACATCTTCAGAGGGCAAGAAAAGTTTAATGTGTATACAGTGTGTTTGAAGACTTTTCTAGGGTCCAAGAAGTTCTCCTTTGGGTACCATAAGCTGGTTTATTATCCATTATCTGTAACACAAAGATAATGAAAGCAGTACGATTGTCTGTTCGGAAAGCCCACAGGAATACCAAGATTTGACAGCCATGATATATCTCAGTTAGTTTTTCCCGTGTAAAACCATCACAAATCATAGAACAGACAGTGTGTTGGTTAAAGAGACTACACATGGAGATGATGGAGTTATTCATTTATCTTCATTGAAAGAACTCAGACTGCACCATGGTTGATAACATAAATCTCATCCTATACAAGATCCTCTCTCCTAATGATTCCTCTTAGGAGTGTGATTAAAATTGTCTTTTTTTTTTTTTTTTTTTTTTTTTGGGTACACCACAGTGATCTGACTTTCCTGATTAGTCACTGAACCTTTCAACCCAATCCATGGTGCTGAAATCTACAGAACGAGTAGATCTGAACCAAATGAATGATTAGAAATGCCCTTGTAAGGGGGGTTAAAATTTTTTAAATGTAAGCATAAATAAATTAAGCTCATCTACTGTTTCTGATACTTCACTCATGTGATATATCATTTCTTGAGAGATAATCTCATTGATGTAATCACATCATGTTAGTTGAAGAACTTTAATGGTGTAGAGTGAGAAGTTTGCATAAATTGGTAACATGATCAGCATTCAAAAAGCAAATGATGATACAGACCATCAAATGTTGCAAAATAAAAGAAGAATATGGATATTCTTGAGTATAAGTACAGAAAGAGAAGATGAAAAAAATAAGGATAAAAAATAGAGAAAAGTATGTTGGAAGAAGGAAAAGAAAACAAGGAAGAAAGGAATGAATGAATACACGAAGGAAGGAAGAAAGGAGAGGGACAGGGAGAGGGTAGAGACAGAAGGGAAAAAGGAAGGAGGGAGCTCGCTCCCTAACATTCACTGTGTTTTTACTATATGCCAAGGACCACTGTAGGTGATTTCTTATACATTACCTACTTTAATCCTCAAATCAACCCCTGCCAGGAAGGGGTTTTGTTTATCTCTTTGATTGCATTACATTCGAGGAAGTTTTTCTCTTTCTTTGAAAGAGAAAAAAAAAAAAAGGACTTCCCACAGAGAAAATAAGGAAAAGACACAGTCCAATTTCTGCTTACGTGAAAATCACTTCCTGCCACTGCATTTCCTCTTATGTTTCCTTATTTTCCTTCTATTTCCCTTCCTACAGAAGAAACTAATCCAAATAGTGAGATGGCCCCTACACTAATACCTGAATTTCATTTTGCACAAACCTTCTTGCTAAACATTTGACCTTTTAGTCATTCCTCATGGACTCTTTCCCATTCTGCTGTCCTTAAATTGTTAACTGTCACTGCCTTAACTGCTTAGGTGAGGACACTGTCTCTTACAGTGAATAAATACTGATACAAGACATAGGTCCACTTTTCCCCTCCTACTGTTTACTCTTTCCGCCTGCCTTCCCTCCTCATGCTAGGCCAGAAGAAGAGGGACATCCCTCCTTCCTAAAACTAAATATTCCATCTGCGACTTTGACCATGACTTCCATACCAGCATCACTTTTTACAATTTTTCTCTTCCTTAAATGCTACTTGTCAGGAAAACCAACAAAAATAAAAATTAAAAACAAAGCAAAACACTAAACTAAAATTCCATCCCAAGGTCTCTGGCTTAAGTCATGTTCCTGAGAAGTAGTTCTGTCTAGATGGGAAGGATGACTACACATTTCCTTGATACATTCAAAGGTCTTAATAAGGCTCTTACAGCCACACTATCCATTGGAATGCAGTCTCCAATTCCAGAGTCTCGTCATGTACATCAGACCTGATACTACTCCACAGACCTAGGAACTGAAAAATCAAGGTACCTCACTCTACACACTCAAGATAAAGCAGTAATGGGGCGATGGAAATTTCTATTATCATTTGCCCTCAAAAAATAGAAGAATAAGGGCATGACAGACACTGGTAAATAGTAAATTCAAAATCCATGTGGGCAAATGTTACAAAACTCTTGAGTTCAGAGGTAGAAAAATTACTTGACTGGCCTTTGACTATGCTTTCTGCACGTCTTTCTGGATGTGTGCCCCAAGAACCATGACTCTATCCTTTTCCATTGTCCTCCATATTCACTGACGAAGAAGATGTTGGAAATATGCCAGTGAGCAGAGTTTTCAGCCTGCTTCCTCCCTGCAAAGGGCTGGAGACCTCGAGTTCTTTTTAAAATTAACCCAGTTATTTTAGTCCAGCCTCTGGCACCTCCCTTTGTACAATCCTCTTAGAAATTTTGTGGGCTTGCTGTGAACTTGCTTTGATAGTCCACAGATCCTTAGTCACTTAGATATCCACTTGACAAAGGTCACACCCAAGACATGTCTCTTTGTCTAGGCTGAATCACTCCAGTTTGGGGATGTCTTACTATTTGGGGAAAATGCCCATGGAATTCCTTGAAGTTATTTTGTCTACAAATGACAGCTGAATAAAATACTCTCTTAATTCGTCCAGAAGCCTTAATAAAGGGCCTTAAATCTACAATCCTGACTTAACTTCTGCGCTGACTGGTGCCTTGTGTTCGATATTTTACCAGCTTGAAAGGCTAGAGATGATAATCAGTTTTCATTTATTTCCCACATATGTTCACTCTAAGTCACATTTTGAAGTGTGCCAGTTTGTCCTTTGACTTACCTCATTCTTATAACCCCTTATCATACAAAGTCTAGGCAATGGGTGGGTTCTGGTAACACTGTACTGGGAAATTTTGTTGCTCAAATCTACAATTCCACTTGGTAAGTCGTTCTGACTTCCAACTAATCACTGAAGACACTTTTATCAAACGTTTTCTACCACATAACATGGATTACTATTTTGCTACTCTCCTATCACTTCCAAGCCACTTTCTCAAAATCCACAAATAATTTCCTGTTTCTCAATCCTCTACTATAGCAACTTTACTTGCTGTATTTCCAGCCAATGCCACTTTTTTTTTTTTTTTTTTAATGAGTGCATTCCTCTTCTGGTACTGATTTTATATCAGTGAGCTACTTGCTGTGTAACAAAACACACCAAGACAAAATCTATCGCTAGTCTTGAACCTATAGCCTAGCTGGGTGGTTCTGCTGATTTAGCCCAAGATCAGCTGACCTCGGCTGGGCTGGTTCATGTATGTACGGTGGGCTGGCTATTTAGTTAGGGGTTGACTATTCTAGGGTGGCTCCAGATCATACTGTGAGGCTCTCCTCCAGATTCACACCAATTGTCTTTTTCTAGGTAACAAATCAACTAAAACTTGAATGATTAAAACAATATTCATCATTATGTCATCCTGACTTTGTAGATCAGTCATGTGCTCTATGCTCAGCCAGTCTTATTTGAGCTTACCCAAAAGCTCACTTTGTTCTCCTCAGTCCACATATTCTAAGATGGGCTTAATCATATGCCTTGCAGTTGGTGCTGATTGCAATGATTCTTCTGATCTCACTAAATGCTCTCTTAACCTCAGGGAGGCTAGTTTGGGTTTCTTCAGATAGAAGACATTATGCTGCATGGAAGTGACAGTGAATGCTGCCAGGTCTCTTGGGGTCCAGATCTGGAAGTCGTAAGATCCCCTTCTACTATATTCTACTGGGGAAAGCAAGTCACAAGTCCTGGCCACATGCAAGGGAAGGTGAAACGGATTCCACTTTTTGATGGAAGGAGCAACAAATTGTAGGCATTTTGACTTCTATCAGTACATGTCTTTTAAATCCCTCCTAAAGACGGGCAATTGAAGAGAAGGAAAAGAGAGCAAACTCAATGTTACAGAGTAGAAGTAGAAATGCACACACACATTTCAAGAGTCCACTTGCATCCCATTTGATAACAACCCCCTAGCCAAAGCAAGGGGCATGGGGCCATGGCAGAGCTCCACGTCAGAATGGGAGAAAATTATAAGCTATTGAGAAAGCTACAGATATAAGAAGGTTATTAATCCGAACCATTAACACAATCAATCCACAACAGCTAATGACTGATGGAAATAAAATTTAAACATAGTCTTAACTTTGCTACAAAGCTGAAATCAAACAGATTTACCTTAACTGAGTAATTTGAAGACTTTTGCCTTAAGAATAGTTCCTCCAACTTAAAATGATCTCTATAGTTGGAAGAATTTAAACTGTAGTTTTTGGAGTGCCTGGGTGGCTCAGTCGGTTGAGCTTCCTACTTCAGCTCAGGTCATGATCTCACGGTTCATGAGTTCAAGCCCCACGTCCGGCTCTGTGCAGACAGCTCGGAGCCTGGGGCCTGCTTCGGATTTTGTGTCTCCCTCTCTCTTTCCCTCCCCCGCTCATGTTCTGTCTCTGTCATAAATAAATAAACGTTAAAAAAAAATTTAAACTATCTTTTTCAAAGAAAGATAAAGATATACCAGATCAAATCCCAATTCTACAATAATTGTTGGATCTCAGGTAAGTTCACGTAACTCTCCTGCATTCAGTTTTCCCATTTATACAAAGTGTTATCAATACCTACCACAATGACATATAGTGAAGTTAATTTTTTTAATGTTTATTTATTTTTGAGAGAGAGATTGAGTGTGAGTGGGGAGGGGCAGAGAGAGAGAGAAAGACAGAGAGACAGAGAATCCAAAGCAGGCTCCAAGCTCTGAGCTGTCAGCACAATGCCTAATGTAGGGCTCAAATTCATAAATGGTGAGATCATGACCTGAGCTGAAGTCAGACACCCAACCAACCGAGCCATTCAGGCGCCCCGAGTTTAAATTAAATAATGATGGATCACAAGGTCAAACATTTTAATATCTTTTGGATCAATATTCTAACCTAGAACTTAGAGGATTTTTGAGGCATTGTTATTCCCATGCCAGCTAGACAATTCCCCTCTTACATTCCAATTTTAATTACCCTTCAACCATATTGTTCTACATTTATCTCATTAAATAAAAGTCCCAAGTTTTCCTCAAAGGTTCCCTTTGTCTCTGTCTTTCTTATTCGGCTCAATGCTCACTGTTCTTATCAAGGATACTTGTTCATCGAATTCTTTTCTGATCCATCTCCCCTGTAAAATTTGTTGCATCCATATTTTATGTTTCATTAGATTCCAGAGATTTCTAGCACATCTCTTCTTAAACCTTGCAGTGTTTATTTATTTATATGTTTTGCTTCCCCAGCCAGACTCTGAACTTCCCTAGGGTGGTGTTAAGCTTAAACATAAACCATCAGTTATTTTACCAGCAAAAGTGGGTTTATTCGGGAACTGCAGAGAATTTACAACCCAGCACATGCAAGCCATGGCAAAATGATTGGCAAAATGATTGGCAAAATGATAGGCAAGTCCGCAGAACAAAGGAGAGGTGTGCTCTTTTATAGAGGAAAGGGGGAGTTGGGAGGGGATGTTGCAAACTCGAAGTCCATTGGAGTAGACTGGGAGCTTGAAGTAAAGTGGCTTCTCATTGGCTGAGTTGTGAGTCTTACTGGCTGGGCTGTTGCCTGGGGGGAGGAAAGCCTGCCTTCCTCCTGCTGAAGTGGGACCCTGCAGGGTCCCTCTCTTTATATTAGGGCTGCAATTGAGTTGTAGGGCATGAGAGCTCCCCCTGCTGGCGTCCCTACCCCATTCTCAGTGAGGTTTCCTTTACTAATTTTCACAGTAGACACTGAGAGTCTCGTGTAACCAGAGTTACACAAGTTTTGAATGTTAAAACTTGGCAATGTTCTATTATAGAATTATTTTATCTTATTTTCGGCCAATTCTTTCAATCATTTTCTTTGGAATTTCCTATTCCCATTGCACTCTAGTACACACGTTTTATATGGTTTTCAGGAATTAGTTACATTCAGTTTCTTGCTTTTTGGATTTCTGGAACCAATTCCAATGTGGAGTGGGTTCCTTACACCAACAAGCGATTCTCAGGACACCAGTCAGGTCCTGATGTGATTTGATGTGGGGGTCCTGGAGTGAATGGTCAATAAAGAATTCTTGAGACACTTTCAGTGCAAAAAAAGTTTTATTAAAGCACAGGGACAGGACCCACGGGCAGAATCCCAGCTGCCCTGGTATCTTGAGGAGGAATTGATTAACTACTCCTAAATTGGGGGTGGGGGGGTGGGTAGAGACAAAGGAAGTTTCCAAAAGGATTTTCAGATGTTAAAAGAAACTTACAGGATCCTGCAGGTCTGGCTATTGTCAAGCTAATGTTACTTTTTGCCTCTAGCAAGACATTAACAGAAGACATTTGGGAGTTCCTGGAGGAATATCACACTCTGTCGGTCTCCAATGGGCTGCAAGTTGTAAGGAGATTGAATTTTATCTACTTTTTGCCTTTGTTCTCCCCATCAGGTCCTATAATTCAACTCAATTCTGACACTTCTACCCAGAGATAGCATCAGAGTCCGTCCACACGTTAATGGCCTGATCTACACAACTGTCCCCCCACCCCACTTGGGCCTGGTTACCTACGGTCACTCGTGCTTCTCACATGCTACAGGCTATAAATCAGAGGTTCCCAGGACCCCATCCCTGGGCGTATTAATTAACTAGAACTACTTCCAGAACTCCGAGAACATTTTACTTAATAGATTGCCTGTTTATTATAAAAGGACAGAACTCGGAGCAGCCAGGGTGAAGACATGCACAGGGCAGGGTGCGGGGAAATGGCAGGAGCTTGCTTCCATTCCCTCTTGACAAATCTCCATGTGTTTATCAACCCAGAAGTTCTCTGAATTCAGTTCTTTTGGGCTCTGTGGAGGCTTCCTTACATAGGCATGGTTGAATAAACCATTGACCACTGGAGACTGAACTCCAGCCTCTCTTTCAGCCCAGGAGGTGGGGTGGGGGTGGAACAAAAAGTCACCCTTCTTATCACAGGCTGGATCCACTGGCCACCAGCTCCATCCTTAGCTGACCTATGGGCATTTCAAAAGTCACCTCATGAACATAATAAAAGACCCTTTTATTTCCCTCAACACTTAGGAAATTCCTAAGATTGTGGGAGCTGAGAGGCAGAAACCATGAACAAATACCAAGTATATATAAGAAATATTTTGGTTGTCTGAATAACCAAATATATATTTGTCTTATAAATCACAATATCTCAGTATCACAACCCTCATGTCTCAACCCTTGCCTTGCCTCCCCCAATCCCCACACTCTCACCCAGAGCCATTTGGAGGTTACTAATCCTATTTTCTCCTCATCTTCCTCTTTTGGTCTTCCTTCCTCCAGCATGGAAGAGCATAGAAGCAAGGTGCTCTGAAAGTGGTTTTTTTGAAGCGCCCCCTTGTGGGAAGAGATGGTCATAAAAAGAGAAGGAAAAGGCCAGAGAGCCCAAGCAAAGAATTGCCCTCAGTCCTACCCAGATCTTGATTACAAGGGGCCACAGGGAAAGGGACAAGAGAACGGTGAAGTGTCGGGGTGGGGGGCAAACTGAAGCCAAATTAGCCAATATTTACTAAGCCCTGGAGGGAGGATGAGAATCACAGATAATTGCAGGTTGTTTTTGAGCAATGGCTCTCAAACTTTGCATGCCCATTGGAGTCACCTAGGAAGCACTCCAGATATTCTGATTTACTTCATCCCTAGTGCAGGCTGGGTACCAGAATTTTTAAGACCTCCTCATTGTGTTCTAATGTGTTGCCCTGGTGGAGGGCCATTGCTAAAGAATGTAGTGCATTGCCTAACCTCTCTGTTGACTCAGGGTGCCCTTGTAGGAGATGACAGGGACCCGGAAAGCATACCCCTAAAGATCCCATTTTACTTCTATCTCCTAAATCTACACTATCCCTGATCCCAAATGAGCCCTTGGTGAGTGCTTATCTAAGGACATAGTGCATTGCTGACGCTTCTACTACTTTGTGAGCTTGGGAAAGAGCTTTGATTGGTTGACTTGTTTAAGTTCTCCATCTCTTAAACTTCCCAAGGCAGGGGTTTGCACATAAAAGGGATTGAATAAGCATTTATAGAACTGAAACAAAACGTGGACATAGTCACTGCTTTTATGTCGCTGGCATTTTTTCACACTGGAGGGAAAAAAAAAATCACTGTGATCACTTATGTGCATGGCTCTCTATAACTTACAAAAAGCTTTCTTTCAATTTCAGTGTGTCTTCTTATCTTTACATCATTTTATGTGTGGGTTTTATTCTTCCTTTTAAAACATAAGGGGGAATTGAGGCCAGGAAAATTTAATGACTAGTCACCCGGTGGTTCAGACTAAAACAGAGACATGAACCCTGACCCTTGACTCCCAATTATATGTAACTCCCAGGATGCTTAGGCTTAGCCATTAATTCCGGTGGCTTCTAAAAATGTTAACATATATATGCATGTATATATATATATATATATGTGTGTGTGTGTGTGTGTGTGTGTGTATACGTATATATATAAATATATATATAAATATAAAATGTATATGTTTTATATATACATATATATATATATATATATATATAACATATGTATAAAACATAAATACATATTTTTAACCAAAACTTCCATAAAGGCTCCACAGGGAAATTTGATAAATAATATAAGAAAAACTTGCTTCCTTTGGTGAGACTGTGACACATTTAGCAGCAGAATCAGCAGCAGCCAATATCTAACAAATAAGAATAATAATTTTAAAAAGACAATTATATGATAACGACCCACAAGGTGTTACAATCAAGCCAGTATGGTTAATATAGGCAGCCCTTTGCAAATGTAGCTTATTGTCTCATTAGAAAAGCCCGAAGGAAGAAAAAGGAAATTAGTCCCAATTAGATGTTAATTAGAAACGTATGATGAATTGTCTATTGCAGATATATAGATATTAAAAAGTAAATGTGGATGTTACACAAGTTATCAAGGAAAATATATGCCTTATATTTGGGGGAAGGAAGAAAAGATACATTAATTGCAATTCATTTAAGATTTATCTTCCATGAAAGCTAAAACAGGCATGGTGCAAAGTTTACTCAAATCGCTTCTGCTGAACAGGCCAGGAAGAGATGGGCTTTTACAGAGACGTGAAGTAATCAATGAAGTAGGCCTTACAGTTGATATTTTGATATGAAATTAGGTAGCCAGATTTAGCAAATAGAAATGCAGAGCTCCAAAGTTAAACGTGGATTTTAGATAAACGATTTTGTTTTGGGGAGCCTGGGTGGCTCGGTCCATTGTGTCCGACTTCAGCTTGGGTCATGATCTCACGGTCCATGGGTTCGAGCCCCGCGTCGGGCTCTGTGCTGACAGCTCGGAGCCTGGAGCCTGCTTTGGATTCTGTGTGTTCCTCTCTCTCTGCCCCTCCCTCACTTATGCTCTGTCTCTCTCTCTCTCTCTGTCAAAAATAAACATTAATAAAAATTTTTTTTAAATAAATTTTTTTTGTTTGTTTTGGTAGAAGTGTGTCCCATGCAACCTTCAGGACACAGGACACACTTATACTGAAAATCAATTGTTTACCTTACATTCGAATTTAACTGTTCATCCTGTATGTTACCTGGTAATCTTAAAATGGGGTCAAGGACCATGAACTTCCTAATACAAATCCAGTCACTTTCATCTTAGGTAAATATTGTTCCTCACTTGAACATTATATAATCTGGATCGAGAAATACAGGTTTCCCCCCTTTCTGAAAATATCTGTTGCTATGACATCTTTTGGAAGCCAAAATGGTATAACGTGAAGAAGGCATTACCATTAATCTATATGGAAACATTTTTGAGTGCTCCTGACCAAAAAAAAAAACCCACACCTTTTCTCGGCCTGATACGTTAGCACACATGTTGCTAGTAGACTCATGATAAAAATCAAGACCAAGCACAGATGCCCCCAGACCCAGGTCAAAGCCCTGGGGCTGGATGCTGAGACGCTGAGGGTAGTTCCCGAGGAAGGCGCTGGGTGGCGTTACTCTCCCCACTAGGGTGCACTGCCTTTCTGAGGGCTTGCTGCAAAACAAATGTTGAACGCGACTTTCACTTTTCGTCTCTTTTTTTCATAAAGAAATCCCTCTGGGGATTCCTCTGGGTGAACAAAAACGGGTCATCAAAGTGCAACGGGCTGATGTGAACTTTCGGGAAGTGGGGCATACCCGTCTCCAGGAGAGGCATTCAGGTGAACTCTTGTGAAGTGAAACTTTTTATTAGTACTAACTACCGTATTAACTGTATTTTCTTATTTTCTCTACTGATGCTCTGGCATGTGGGGCCTCGCTGACTGGGTTTGGGGGAGGCTTTCCCACCGGGACGAACCCAATTCTTAGAAACCGCAAATGACCGTCCTGTGAACACACCTGACCCGTGCACACCAACCAATCCAAAGCCCGCATCCCCTGCCCCCCTCCTGCTGCCCCACGTCGCCCCTGAACACCGGGGCCAGGAATCAGTCAGCTCAGGACGGTCAAAGCCCACTGATTCAAACTAGCCGACCCAAGCCTGATGACCCTGCTTCAACCATTCTTTCCCAGGGAAACCACAGTAAAGGCTCTTGTCCACATTTTCCTGTCCCTTCTTCTAGCTCCGGACTGACCCTAGTGCCCTCTTGCACGGTGGCTGTGCCTCTTGCGTCTTGGAATTTCCTTCACGACAGGCATCTCCATGTCTGTGTGTCTTACCTTACCTAATTAAAACAAAATCTGGGTACTTTTAAAGCAAGTATATTACTATGAGAAAGCTAAAACCCCTTCTTAAAAAAAATTTTTTAACGTTCATTTGTTTTAGAACCAGAGACACAGAGCATGAGCGGGGGAGGGGCAGAGAGAGAGGGAGACACAGAATCTGAAGCGGGCTCCAGGCTCTGAGCCGTCAGCACAGAGCCTGACATGGGGCTTGAACCCATGAACCGTGAGATCATGACCTGAGAGAAAGTCAGACATTAACCAACTGAGCCACTCGGGCGCCCCTAAAATCCCTTTTTAAAGTACAAAAAACGTTACCTCAGTAATAACGAATCTTATTATTCATTCAGATAAAGGCTACATGTATATAGCAATCATGTTCTCAAGAAAACTGTGGAGACCTAACATCTAGCCTGGCCCTCTTAAGGTATGTGATTTTATCACGTCACATTTTTCTATGTCTATAATTTACATAAAGCACAACAGAAAGCAAGTGAACATAAAGCACATTACACAGAGTATACCCACATAAACAAGATACAAGATTGCAATTCTAGATCCTCCTACCCAGTGGTCATGCTACCTGGAATAATCTCCCATCCTACAGCTTTCTACTCATGTATATCCTTCATATTGCAGTGTTGATGGACTACTCACTCCCAGATCACATGTCCCATCAATATGTTCTGTTAATACACAGAATTCCCCTATCATTGTTTAAATCATCGATGTTATACATCCATAAGCCATATATGTCTTTCAGGTACATTACTGGAATGAAATTAAGAGTGCTTTTATTTTCCTTCTACTTTTCCCTTAAAATTCATTCAGAAATGGAAGCTTTTGGGGGCGCCTGGGTGGCTCAGTTGGTTAAGCGTCCAACTTTGGCTCAGGTCACGATCTCACAGTTCATGGGTTCGAGCCCCGCATTGGGCTTTGTGCTGACAGTACAGAGCCTGCTTGACGTTTTTGCTCTCTCCTCTCTCTCTGCCCCTCCCCTCCCCTCCTCACACTTTCTCTTTCTCTTTCCCTCTCTCTCAAAATAAATAAATAAAAACTTCAAAAAAAAAAAAAGACACGGAAGCTTTTTTTCTTACATTAATGGAAAGAAATAAATGGACAGACTTTATGACTTTTCTGTTCACTCTTGGTCAAGTCATTGTCTTAAAGTCACTTGAAATCATGAAACACTCTTATCCTCATAATTACAATGGCCAACTCTTTTAAGAAGCAAAAAATCTAGACTGGCTTCAAACACTGCTGTTGTCCATATCCACACCCTGCCCATGCCCTGACAGCCTTGCATTGTGCACTTACTTCCTTCTCACTGTCTTGCTGCTCTAACAGATGCTTGTGAGGTTGTGCATAGGCAAAGTGGGGAGAGGGAGAACGACTAGTCTCCGGATGATCTCATGATGGGTACTTTTGGGGACAGGTGGATGCTTTTTCTCTGATGGGCTATAGCTGGAAATTGCTCTGCCTCTCTGACATAAAGTTCCTTTGCCTGGGTAGATGTATCACTACTCCAAGAAATCTCTTGCAAATATTTCCAGAGCACCTAAGAAATTAGTGTTCATCTTTAGCTTCTTTGATCCACTTGGCAGTTCTGTTGGACAGGGCCCAGATGACACTGTTGGATCTCTACTGGACAGTCCATGGTGAATCCTTACATCCCCCTAAGAAACACACCCTGGGAATAAACGTAGATCTCGAGACAGACACAGCTCTGCTGGCTTACCTATCAGGTGGTTAGGCCCTCTCTTATCTCAAGGATTTCATGGGTAGGAGTTTGCCTCCCAACCGAAGGGTCAGATATTTTATCTCTCCACAAAGTCCTTTTAAGCTTGAGGTAAGGGGTCAGACCTCCTCAAAAAGGGGGAAATCAGAGCGCACTTAACTGGCTGTGTTCAATCCCCCTCCCAAGTCCTCCATTTTGTCTGCACTTCGCCTATATCTCCAACTGGCCATAACTCTATAAAGGCACTGCTCACACTCAGCTTTCCTATGCAATGTAGAGGATTAGTGTGTGTAATGTATTGCCATGTACTTTGCAAATGTCTGATATCTATTTTAAAGTAATCAACTAATTAAATGTTTTTGTTTATAAAAATTTGCTAAACCTTGGTAACCATCCAAGCAAAAACAAATAAGCATAAAAACAATGTATTTACAAAATGTCAATGTCAGCTGCCTCACATTTCCCCTGTCTAAAAGTCTACAGTGATTTTTAGGGTTAAGGATGTGAAACTTAGCTCACTTGTCAAGGTATCAGAAAGATCGCAATGAACATGGGATCAAATAACATAAAGAAATAATTCACCCAACAAAATATACAAACGCCTAATCCGTACTTAAAGCTTTGATCTTGTGAGTAATCACATTAACTATTTCATCAAAGGACAGTCTTGATTTTTGTAAGAGCATCTTACGTTAGCCCTGGTACTCTTTGTTAGCAAAAGCTTGGAAACCACACTAGTAGCACAATTAGATTCATCCTTAATTTTGTAATGCTATTTCTCAGAATCCAACCCAAATAATTCAGTAAAACACTTTTAAAACAAAGATCGATGTGTAAGTATCTTGACTGTTGCATAACACGTAATAGATGGTATCGTAAAACAGCAAGAAAATGTTTAAGCATATTATGATAAATCCATAAAAGAAGATAGAACTTTTTAAATGTTGACCCTATCAGCACTGAAATCCTCCTCCTAAAAATCCCAATTTATACCATATTTTAGAATGTGCATGTATGTGTGTTTCCATGAGGTTTAGAGGGTGTGGATTATAGAAGGAGCCATGGATGCAGTCTATCTATGTATTATACATTGGTGTTTTCTCCTTTGTATTGTATTGTGTTGCATTGTTGTGTTGTATTTCCTAATCTTTACAGTGTTCCTACAGGTCAAGTGTTAGACCCATTGTATAGATCAAGAAATCACGTAACAATTAAGAGGTAGAGAGCAGATTATAATTTAAGTCACAATCTTGTATAGATTAAGAAATCACATAACAATTAAGAGGTAGAAAGTAGACTTTCACTTAAGTCTCCAACTCCCAGGGAATTTACCCATCTTGTTATTCTACGGGTTTTGGAATAAAGTCGATGTTTTCTTATTAACATTGTGCTAAATTTCCACATAAGAAATGAAGAGATAAAATAGCCTCTGCCTTCAAAGTGTTACATTAAGGAAAAAAGGTATGTGACGAATGACCACAAGGGAAGGAAGTAAAGACAATATTAAATACCTGCACTAAGGTAGAATGATATATCAGAGCAAGAATCATCAAACGTGTCCGTTCTTTCCCTTTTAGCTTCGGGTGAGTTGCTAGATACCACGGGTTTGCAATTTTTTAACCAGAATGATACCAACCACGTTAGGTGTTATGATGATTAACAGCAGTCATCCTTGTAATTAAACTAATACCAAACCTGATCATAAGTGAACAGGAATGCAGGTTGACTCCCCCTTTGCCCTGGTCTCCAGATGTACCTACCAGTTCCTGGACCAACAAATCAGCCGAAGTATGTGAAGGAAAAAAAGGCCAAAGTAAGGTACATCAGTCAAAGAAAATGGCAGAAAGAATTACACGATATTATTCCAAAGACAATTTAGTCTCCGTTTATTTGACAGATTGACACCTTGTAAATATGTCACTTTTCATAATTGGGCTGTCAGAGGTACAACTTGGCCTCACATAAATGGCTGCTCTAATAGTTACCGGCTAGCACTTTCTTTCTCCGTAGCTTAATTCCCAGTACGCTAGTGTGTCATGATATTGGGGGATTCTATGTAGTCCAGTAGAACAGCTCCATTCTATGTCGTCTCCTAGATCCTTCACTGGGTTGGACAACGAGCTTTTATGTTAGTGCATATAATACCAGGTCTACATTCAGTAAGATTCCCTTTACTTTCCGGGTACGATGACAGTGAGCTCAGCTATCTATGTTTCCTTCTACCATTGCAGTTTCAGTGAGGACGATAAATATACATACATATATATATATATATATAGATGGATGAGAATAAAGTGTGTGTGTCTTGGGGGAGGTTGCTGTATATAAATCTTGGGGATGTTATCGAAGCAACCCAAAGTACCACTAATTTCTAAGCTAAATGGGTGATTACACTGCTTGGGAGGAAGTTACAGCATTCCAACTCATTACTGTTTCCAAGAAAAGACAATATGCCAAAGGGTAAGTGGAAGTGACCCAGGACAAACCATTTTACAACTCTCACTTAGAGGAAAGGTGGGAGGAAAAAACACTGGAAGAGCAAATTAACTCCCGCCTGCCTAGAGCAAGGTCTAGGGATCGTGCTCAGTGTGTGTGGTTGCAGAGGAGGGATGGGATGACAAGACAGCAAATAGTAAGGAAAGTGAACTGGAGTACTCAGTAGATAGCCAAGGCGCTCAACCTATGTTGTGCCTGCACAACTTGACTTCATTAAATACGGCAAAGGAAAGCAGAGGCGAATTGTACTGCAGAAAATGCCCATGATTCCAAGGACCGCTCAAGTGTCTAGGTCAGTGCAGTTCTGAACATGTGCTTCTCATTAACAATATGCTTAAACAATCCAATCGTACAAAGAACAGCACTTACTCCCATATTAATGGTTGGCAATATCGATTTTTAAATGTTTAGATTAAGTACCTAATTTGGAAAACAGAGAAAAATCACCGAATCTAGGAAGATATACTCATTTAGTACTGCAATTCTGTAGAAGAGAAGCTCTTTGAAAACTCAAAGTAATGTTTTACTCTCCAAAAGATGAAAATATATATAGGAGCTGACTTTAAAAGCTAACTGGAATTCTCAAGAGAAACTGAAAAGACACTGCGTCAAATGAAAACAGAGAAAGTAGTTATTAAAATAAAATTATTTAAAATCAAGAAAGACATATGAGCTTCGTGACCAGGTAAAATATTCCAAATTTTGAGATTTTAGAAGCAGTGTATGCTGAAGCCTTTAGAAACTTAACGCCAGGAGAAGTCAAATTTCCAATTTTCTCCCAAACATAAAAGTAGAAACTGCTACAGAACTGAAAAGGCTGTAAGAAAGAAATGAGGCATTAATAAAAGAATTACGAGGGGCGCCTGGGTGGCGCAGTCGGTTAAGCGTCCGACTTCAGCCAGGTCACGATCTCGCGGTCTGTGAGTTCGAGCCCCGCGTCGGGCTCTGGGCTGATGGCTCGGAGCCTGGAGCCTGCTTCCGATTCTGTGTCTCCCTCTCTCTCTCTGCCCCTCCCCCGTTCATGCTCTGTCTCTCTCTGTCCCAAAAATAAATAAAAAACGTTGAAAAAAAAATTAAAAAAATAAAAATAAAAATAAAAGAATTACGGTATAACACAACAAAGACAACAGAGTAAACAAAACAGAAGCAGGGACTGAAACCGAGAGAGTAAGACTTGATTGAGGTTTTGACAGACTAATGGGTACCAGACTGTCTCCTCAACTGCAAACAGCCATAAAACTGGAGGAAAATATATGAGACAACAGTTTGTAGGCACTGGAAGACACCTGTGATTTTTAAAAGTGGCGAATCTCATGAGGTGATGCCCACAAGGAGCCCAGCCTGCTTCTACCTAGAATGATTTCTCAATTATCACACCGTAAGCTTTCTTCCCAGAAAAACAGGATAGTTTCTTTGAGCTAAGGAGGCAGAAAGCCAAATTGGGGACAGCTAAAGTAGTTGAAATTTACAGGACAAAACATCAGAGGCCAAGGAGTTATGCAAGAGGACCAAAGTCCTTGTTTGATCCCCCAGGCGTCTTTGGCTTGAGGACTGGCTGACCATGTGGTAGGCAGGCAAGCACTTACAAGTTTCTCTGGACAGAAGCTGTGGGTTGGGAGCCTAATAGAGGTCCTAGGGCTTGGGAGGCTCTGGATGATGTTTAGATTCCGACTGAGGTAGAGGGCAGGATTTTTTTTAACGTCTATTGCCACCCTAGATATCCAACTGAGACATCAGAAATTCTATGCCTTAAAATTAAGACCGAGACCTTAAAAAAAGATGTTCTCTAGACATGCCTTAATAAAGCCAAAGATGAAGACTTGATCTGCCAGAAAGACAGAATATGAAGGTGGAACATGGGGGCCGTGTTGGGCTTCCACAGATCTGCCCAAACGAAACATAAAACTAAACCTTCACAAGTGTGAGGTGATCATTCAATAACTGAACTGCCTCCTAGAACAAAATAGCAAAGGACCACAACACAATCGAGAGTTTCTACGGTGTATCAGTCGTAATGTCCTACATATGATCAAATATTACTAAACAACCAAAGAAAAGTTAAAGTGTCACGGAGTAGAAAACAATCCTGAAATGTCTGGGGGTTGAATTTAGCCCCGGCTTTTAAGAAGCTAATTTGAAAATGTTTGAAGAATTAAAGGAAAATTTACTTATATTAGTTATCTGTTTCTGTGGAACAAATGACTCCAAAACTTAGCAGCTAAACAAACAAACTTCTATTACTTCACGGTTTTTATAGATCAGTAATTTGGGCACAGCTTAACTTGTTTCTCGACTTCTGGGTACTCCGAGACTGCAAGGAGTTGACCAGAGCTGGAGTCTCATCTCAAGAGTCAACTGGGAAAAGATATTTCTCCGAGCTAAACAGGTTTTGGCAGCATTCGGTTCCGTGTGGGCCGCTGGGCTGAAGGCCTGGACTCCCTGCCGGCCACCCTCAGTTCCTGCCGGTGTGCACCCGTCCAACAGGGCAGCTCGCTTCATCAGACCCAGCCACAGAGAGTCTCTGCTAGTAAGATGGAAATTATAATCTTTTGTAAGCTAACCTCAGAAATGACATCACATAACTTGACTGTATTCTACTGCTGTGAAACAAGCCGTAAAGCCAGCCCGCACTCAAAAGGAGGGGCCTATAACCAGGGCATGAATGATGAAGAGCAGAAGGTGAAGATCCTTGGGCGCCATTTTAGAAATCTACATACAATTACATTAGCCACTAGGGAATGCAAATTACAACCACGGCCAGAGGGGCGCCGGGGTGGCTCAGTTGGTTAGGCAACACACTTCGGCTCAGGTCACGATCTCACAGTTTGTGGGTTCGAGCCCCACATCAGGCTCTGTGCTGACAGCTCAGAGCCTGGAGCCTGCTTCGGATTCTGTGTCTCCCCCTCTCTCTACCCCTCCCCTGCTCATGCTCTGCGTCTGTCTCTCAATAATAAATAAACGTTAAGAAAAATTTTTTTTAAGTCACGGCCAGATATCAGTGTACAACCCCTGAAGGGTTAAAACTGCAAAGACTGTAAACACCAAATGTTGATGGGTTTGTGGCATGGAAACTCTCTTCCATTGTTGGGGAGTATGGGAAATGGTGCACTGCTTTGGCAAAACAGTTTAGTAGTTTCTTAGAAAGCCAAGCAAACATTTATATTATAATCCGGCAACTGAATTTCATGTACTTACCAAAAAAGAATTAAATATACATGCCCGTGCAAGATTGTGCATAGATAAGAATGGTTTTATTCACAATAACAGAAAACTGAAAATGGTCCAAATAGCAATCAATGGGTAAAAGGATAAGTACAGTGGAACACAACTAAGAAAAAAAGCACAGATTACTGATAGATGCTACAGCACAGGTAAACCACAAAAGCATTATGGTGAGTGACAGAAGAAGCCAGATATAAAGAATATATATTTCATGATTCCCAAATGTATGAAGTTTAATAACAGGTAAAATTAGGCTTCGGTGAGGGAGTCAGATTTTGATGCAACTTGACTGGAAAGGAGAATACATGACCTTTTAGAGTAATGGGAATATTCAATAATTTAATCACAGTGGTGTTAAATGCGTGTTTATCTTTATCAAACAAACTCAGAAAAATATATATACTTAAATGGATTATTATTTTTTTAACGTTTATTTATTTTTGAGAGAGAGACAGAGCACAAGTGGGGGAGGGGCAGAGAGAAAGGGAGACTCAGAATCCGAAGCAGGCTCCAGGCTCCAAGCTGTCAGCACAGAGCCTGACATGGCGCTTGAACCCACGAACCATGAGATCATGACCTGAACCAAAGTCAAATTCTTAACCAACTGAGCCACCCAGGCAGCCCTTAACTGGATTATTTTTAATGGAAATATATAAATTATATCTCCAAAGAGTTACCTTAAAAACTACGTAGACAATTTTAAAGATCTAAAACTGAAAAGTAAGCACATCTCAACCAAACATAAAAAAAACGAACACAAGCTTATAATTCTGTAAAACAGGTGAATTCAAGATTGGCCACATTGTCCTAGAAATGATAAACAGGTTAGCAATGGGGGAGGGGCAGTGGGGTTTTGCCAGCATCATCTTTAACACTAAACATCCGAAGAAAAGAAGATACCAACTAACAGTGTGTGGGAACCCTAAATATGTTCTTAAACAAGTGGTCATTAATGTGTCAAAGAAGTATTTTCGGAAAGCAGGGCTCTACGAGTGTACTACCAATGTCCTCTGTGTGCATCATTAAGTCCAGGCAGATCTACCAACACACAATACACTCTAGATGGCCTCTGGAGTAGTGCGACATACCTACCTGCTCTGGGTCACTCACATGCCTTTTCTCAGAAGAAGCGTGCGCGCGTGTGTATGTATTTTATATGTAAATATCACATACGTGCATGTGTATATGAATATATGTGTGTACCTTCTAGTTACTGAGATGTTAAACTCTTCAAAAAAAGGAAAGACAGTTTATAAGGGAGTATCAGATAAAATTATATATAAAGGCAGTATTTAAGTAAAATTATTTGTATATGGATCTATATGAATTTAAATATATGCATACTCATGCCATGATAAAAAATAGTTTTGAGATACAAATAAATCATGTAATGTAATTCAAATATATTTGATAAATACCTACAGCTAAAAACCTTGGTTATTTAACAAAAGGGAAAACATACATGGACAGAGGAAAAATTCACGAAAGTAAATTCTTGATAAATGAATCATGCTACTTAAAGGAGCTTTTTTTTTCTTTCCAAGATGGATAATCAGAAACCAGTGGATCAAAAGTATTAGAAAATTAAAGGCAGGTATTAGTTAAATTAATAAACCTAATGTATTACTTCTCAGTTGGTTCAAAGACAACAATACTTAAATCCTAAAGCAGAACTCATGGATTAAAAAAAAAAAAATCACTAAATTCTGCACCTGAAACTAATATCACACTGTATATTAACTAACTGGAATTTAAATAAAAACTTAAAAAAAAAAAGAAACTAAAAAAAACAAAAACAAAGAACACACCACTACATAGAAAATAATTTGAAAAAGGAAAACCAAGAATCAAAGTTATGGAAATAGATGTAAGTGACTCAAGTAATGGAAAAGATTTTCTTATACATATATAAGTATTTTATAAATTATTAAAATACATATACAAGTATTTTATAAATGCCCCATTAAAATGCTTAATATAAGAAAAGGCAAGGGGCGCCTGGGTGGCGCAGTCGGTTAAGCGTCCGACTTCAGCCAGGTCACGATCTCGCGGTCCGTGAGTTCGAGCCCCGCGTCAGGCTCTGGGCTGATGGCTCAGAGCCTGGAGCCTGTTTCCGATTCTGTGTCTCCCTCTCTCTCTGCCCCTCCCCCGTTCATGCTGTGTCTCTCTCTGTCCCAAAAATAAATAAATGTTGAAAAAAAAAATTAAAAAAAAAAAAAAAAGAAAAGGCAAAAACATAGTGTTATTTGTGTACATAACACAAGTGAGATTTTATTAATGTCAAAGTAAAATTTAAAAGAAAACATGAACTAATTAGGACTGTAATATACTGATTAGATTTATAAGCTACAGTGAGTACATAACTGCCCTAACCTGTAAAAACCCAGTAAAGAGTACTGAAAAGTTTAAGTACTTAAATCATATTGAAAGATTTAGAAAGTCATAGCTGTCATATGAGATTTTAACTCCTTTTCATCCTAAGCAGTAAAGAATATTTCCTTCTAAAAATATTACATTAAGAAAGTACACACATATGTAGTTAAAAGATATTCACTGTGGTTTAGTTAATGGTAATGAAAACGTACAATAAAAATATTAAAAAATTAAAGACAATTAGACACATAGCATGGCCCTATAAAAATGATAATTCTATATAAAATGTTTTTAAGGGAAAACATACAAGACTTGATTATAACAGAAAATAGAAAACAGCAAAGTAAAAAAATAAAATTGGAATCTATTGTAAAAAAAAGTACATTTTGACTTTTTTTTTTTTCATTTAATGAGTGAAACAGAATAGCTGTTTGATTTTCGGTACTTTTACATTTTTACCAATAAACATTGATTAGGTATTTCTATGTGTATTTGCCATTTGTTCTTATTTTTGAATTATCTCTTTATGTTCTATGCTCATTTTTATAGTTATTAATATCTAAGAGTTTCTATACATAGCAGTTAAATGTTTAGTTGTGGAATAAATGAGTACATGATAGGGACTCCACTAATTGCATATTAAAATAGTCATAAGTTTATATATGAGGAAAAATAAAACAATATCCTCATAAATCAATTATAGCAAGAAGCTGAAGGAAATTTTGGCATTGGATATAAAGACATTTTCCTGCACTTTATGCAAACTTATTCAAGAGCTCCGCCTTAAATCATTTATCTTAAGAAAAGTCAGGAGAGCAGAATTAGATAGTATATACCCAATGGAAGTACCTTTATATAATTTTTAATGTGATGGGAAACGCTTGTGGTAGAATGTTAGAAGAAAGTATAGAATGAAATAACAAGTATAGAATATGAGCTCCAGTCAGTAAAGAAAATGTTCTAGAAGCATCTCTGAAAGTAAAATGTTTCCATTCGTGGTCTCAACGATCTGATCATTGGCGATTTTGTTTCTGCTTCTGTCAGTTTTTGGTAATTTCTGTATGTCCTACAATAGGCAGCATCACTTTGCATAATAAGGTAAAATTGTGAAAATTTACTGTAAAATATTTGGCATTTAAAAAAATCAATAACTTGAGGGGCACCTGGGTGGCTCAGTCAGTTAAAGCGTCCGACTTCACCTCAGGTCATCATCTCACGGTTCGTGAGTTCAAACCCCGCATCAGGCTCCGTGCTGACAAAAGCCTAGAGCCTGCTTCATATTCTGTGTCCTTCCCTCTCTCTGCCCCTCCCCACTCACGCTCTCTCTCTCTCTCTCTCTCTCTCAAAAATAAATAAACATTAAAAAAACTGTAACTCAAGATGCACTTAAAGGAAATAAAAATATCTATGATGAGTAGGAACTTAAGTAAGAGCAAGAAGAAGAAAAGTTCCAGGGTAGAGAAATCGGGACAAGGGTGCTTGGTTGCACGTGACAATTTCTGAGTTCTAGAGGAACACATTAGTCCACTATTCCCTTAGTCACAGACTTATGAGTTACTGCCTCCTTACAGAGGAGAAATTGAATATACTGTTGATAGCGTTATGTAATCAGTAGATTTACCAGGTAGTCTTTCTGGTTATTATTGAAAAACATGTCCTAGGTGCTCACTACGAGCTCCATACGGTGTAAAGAAGGCTAAGTTGAAGAGATCTCTGTAAATGGATTTTGTTGTGGCTGAGCAGCCGACTCATAGCCAGGGGTTCGGTACCCTGTGAGTAGGATCCCTTAAAGAACGTTGTCTTGGGTTGGCTCGCTTCTTCGTAGGCTTGGGACAGAGTGCACTGGGAGCACAGTACACTGGCACCGTTCAAGGCCACAGCTGCCTTCTTTGTCCAGCATAATATCCTTGGTATTGTCTCACCCCCAAGCTGCTCTGCCAGATCCTTCCCTTCCCACTTCTGTACGAGACATTTTGTTTAGAAACGCCAGCTTTTCCACCATTTCCTAAAACACCTTACGCTTCCCATTATCTTCTGTTGCTTGTTCCTGCAATCAAACCCATTGGAAGTGAAAGGGCGGGCCTATGCCGGCCGACTCCATCTTGTTCTGTGTCCTTCACCTTGAACCTCCCGCTCACCCGTTCAAACTTCCGGATCAAAACATGCCCAGCGACCTGCGTAACAGGACTCCGACCCTTCCCCAGCCAATCAGCCGAGGCCACGACCCTTCCCCAGCCAATCGGCTGAGGCCACAGCCATTACCTCACCAACTGCCCCTAAACCCCAATAAAACCTTTGTGCTTTTGAAACTCGCTCTCTCTCCCCGGCATCTCACCGCTAAGTCGGTGCAGGTAGGGGATTGAGCTCGAGCTAGCTCGAATAAAGGCTCTTTTGCTTTTGCATCGGACTCGGCTCCCTGGTGGTCTTTGGGGATCACGAATTCTGGGCATAACAGAAGAAAGAGACAGAGAGACAGAGAGAGGAGACAGAGACAGAGAGGAGGGAAGGATGGATGGATGGATGGATGGAAGGAAGGAAGGAAGGAAGGAAGGAAGGAAGGAAGGAAGGAAGGAAGGAAGGAAAGAAGAAGGCAGGCAGGCTGTTTCAACTCCCTTTTGCTCCATGTATACTTTTCAGATTCTTTCCAGCTGCATTTAATATTGCTTTTCAGTGCACTGCTGTATAAATTTACTTTTATCATAGCAGTAATCACAGGAAGTTTCATATTAGGATCTTTTTTAGGTAAGCACCTTGCCTGCTAACTATAAACTGCTGGAAAGAAGCTCTCTCATTAATCTTTGCATCCCTTGTAACGCCTAATCTAATGTCACAAACACTGAAAATGCTTGAGAATGAGTTGCTGGATTTTAATTTTTAAAAAGCTGTGTAAAAATATTCCATTCAGGCATTTGTACATCTAATTCAATAAACATGTACTGCATCTAACTGTACATCAAGCTCTGAATCAGATATAAAAGATATAAAGATAAATGAGAACTTACATTGAAGGGGTGTAATGACTATGTATCATTTCTGTCTGAAGGCAGAAACCCATTCTTCCTTACTGAATAATAAGCAAAAACATTTCTATAAGTTTATAAATTTTCTGTGTAACATGGATCCCAAATGACAATGAGGCAATTAAACCTGACCACAATTCAACTTCAGGAAGACTCTGGGAGACCTGTGTTCGAATGGTTCCTTGTGAGGGGCTCTTTGAACACTTTGTCCTCCCATCAGAAAATCATACAATGCGGTTCTCTGTCTTGTGAACATGCTGTTACAGAGAAGGTCTGAAGGGAAGAAATCAATTGAATTTTGTCATCTCTAAACCAGAAGGGATTATTATCAGACCATCTCCCTTGTGTGTAAATGTGTGCATTTTGTTAGATCGTATCACTTGTGACAAGGAAATCTGTTGAACAGGCACGTGGTTTAGATGAAAGCCAGTGGTAAGGAAAGGAAAGGAAAATAAACCATCAATTATTAAGTATCATTTGGGAACAGTGTTGGACATGCTCACATTTTAGGTGTTATCAGTGCCATTTCACAAATAAAGAGACTACAGCTCAGGGAAATAAACCAACTGAAACATGGTCACTAATTTTAAATCACTGGACAACTATTAATTCCCAGATAGTATATTTTGTTGTTGTTGTTGTTGTTGTTGTTGTTTTATTAGGAACAGCTTCCTAACAGATTGCCCTCATCCCTCTAACCTTCCATTCGGCTCTCCAGTAGCTCACCAAATAGTTGCAGTGGGAATTATGGTGACATTTAAATGGCTATTCCATATTAAAATATTAAAATACATGAAAATAGTTTTCACCTTTCCAGGGTAACCTGAAACTCCCGCCCGGTTCCTCCTATCAGTTCCTGACTACGGGAAGACATATCTACAGTGGAAAAGAGCTCAACACATCCTCCTTCCAGCAGGGGATTAGCAGCTTCCATGGTCTTCTATGGTAGCATGCAAGGCTTCCCAAGTCCAGCAGCTACGAGACTCCTACATTCAACTGACCCTACGTCCACAGCAAATGACCACACACTCTCCCACCTGAATTTTACAGTAACGCAATGACTTGGGGCTGATCATCCACCCCCTTGAAGTTCAAGTACCCACATCTCAGTTTAATAAACTCAAGCTGTATCTTTTTTTTTTTTACCATATTCACCATGTATCTTGGATCTAGTAGGCCGCCATAAATTAACATTTATTACAGGAAGCAGATGGAAAATGGGCAAGTGTTTGAAAATTCTCATCATGTGATTTTAAAGTATAATTTAATCGTACATTTGGGGTGTCAAGGAATATTTAGTTCATGTCTTTCACATTCAAATGAGGAAACTGAAACTAATCATGCACTCCATTCATTCATTCAATTATGCAACTAATACAAATATTGATAGAAATGAAATCAATGGCTAACACTGATTGATTTATTGCTCACAATATGGCAGGCACTGGTCTGAGAATCTCATATATATTAAGTCACTGAAGTATTTACTGAGCACCTAATAGGTACCAAGTCCTGCTGTACCTTGGGGAGGAAGTGGTTAATATAGAGACGGTCCCATCTTGACAGAGGTGATATTTTAGTGGAACAGAGAGACAAAGAGTATGCAACCCAAGAATAAGACCAGTAGAGATTTTCTAAGTGTTAAGACAGAGCTAAACAGGATTATGATTCAGAGATTAACTGAGGTTGGTTATTTTAGTTAGCATTGTCACTTTAGTCCTCTCTGAGCTCCCACATAAAACCCGTCAGCCCTGTGCAGAGAGAAGTGTAAAAAATGTGGGACAAATTGCTCTGGGCCAGGTTATTCATCCTCATGGTCCATGGTTACATGTTTGAGTTTTAGTTCAGATTTAATAGGGAGATATTGAAGGGTTTTAAGTTACAAAGTGAAACAATAGAATTTACATTTTGAACAACCACTCTTAGTATATGCGGAAAATGGTCTGGGGAGAGAAAGGCCTGAAATCCAAGGAGACCAATTACAAGGCTATGTGGTGATCCAGCTTAGGGATAACTCCATCTTGGGCCAAGGTAAAGGCTGTGAAAAAAAATAAGGCAGAGACCGACTATATTTTGAAACTGAATTCATGGATTTGGAAATAAAGTGTGTAGGGATGGGGAGGGGAAAAAGAAATATTAAGATGACTCCCAGGATTCTTGCCTTAGCTATGAAATAAATAGTTCATGCTGCAACTCACACAAAAAGATAAAGCCTAGGTAGGAGAGAGCCAGGTACAATGGGCAATCAAGAGCTCTCTTTTGAAGATATTCACTCTGAGGTGCCTTTAGACATGCAAATGGAAAATCCAAATAGGCATTTAAATCTACTGGCTTGGAGTTTAGAAAAGAGTAAGAAGCCTAAGCAAAAGGCATGGAATCATTAATGCATAGACATCACTAAAATCTTGGGAGTTGGTGAAATCACCTGGAGAGAGAATATAAGAAAGGAGATAATCGGGGTGGATTCCAGGACAAAATGCAATTGAGAGGTCAAGGGGGGTAAGTGATTGGCAAAGAATACGTAAAGTGTCCCTGTGGGAAGAGATGAAGGAGTAATCCATGGGTGGGGGGGGGGGGGAGGGGGGCGAGGCTTGAAGGTTAGTGTAGGCTTGCAGAGTCCCTGAGGGAGAGACGATTAGGGAGGGCTGGGCAAGGGAAGGGCAGAAGGCAGAGGATTTGGAAGCATGTTAAGTTTATGGTGAAAGAAAAACAACAACAAAAAACATCTGTATAGTTTTGGATTTGAAAGCAGATGGGAACTGACTGAAAAAGAGAACTGGAATTGAAGACATGTGGACAGAGCACATCCAAATTCACTGGAGAAATTTTGTTGTGAAAGGGAACAGAGTAACGTGTGTGCGCGTGTGTTATGTACTTAGATACATATTACCGTCGTTATTACGTTATTACCTGTAACAGACTCTGGTATGTTCATGCTGGCACAGGTCTTAACCATCATTTAGAGATGGAAAGGCTTGCTCTGGGAGAGAGTGGGGTTAAATAAAGTAACATTCTTGAAAAGATAACCGGGATTTTGAGACAAGGGTGTGTGTTTTGAGTTTAAAACTACAGAGAGAATATAAGTGAGACAAAAGTACGAGTCTCCTGATTTGTGGAAGGAAAAAGATTATACTGGAAAGAGCCTCAGCTTTGAGATCTGTCGAAAACCTTACTTGCCATTTATTATCTCTGACACGGGAACTTATTCGATTTCTCTCAGTTTCAGTTTCTTTACCATAAAAGGAGGGTAATAATATAGAAAACTGACAATGCTTAAGGAGAAGTTTTCACAGTCCTTCTACCCCTCTGCCTCTGGCAGACTTATGAATTATGATATTATGAATGAATGCCTCTCAACTACTTTGCAAATTTCCAGGTTCCTCTTTATTTCCCACAGTGCCTCTTCCAGCAGAGGTTCGAAATTCTTGAAATGACATCAACTGGGTAAATATTACACTCCGGGAGCACCTGGGTGGCTAGTTGGTTAAGCATCTGACTCTTGGTTTCAGCTCAGGTCATGATCTCATGGTTCGTGAGTTTAAGCCCCGTGTCGGCCTCAGTGCTGCTGGTGCAGAATCTGCTTGGGATTGTCTCTCTCTCCCTTTCTCTCTGCTCTTCTCTTTTCTCTTTCTCTCAAAACTAAATGAATAAATAAACTTTAAAAAATTACATGCCACATTTTCCCTTTGTTCCTTTTGGACTCCACTTGATATAAAATAACTTCACACAATAATGACATTTTTAGACTTAAAGAAATTTTTTTAATGTTCATTGATTTTTTTTTTTAATGTTTTTACTTATTTTTGAGACAGAGAGAGACAGAGCATGAGCAGGGGAGGCGCAGAGAGAGAAGGAGACACAGAATCTGAAGCAGGCTCCAGGCTCTGAGCTGTCAGCACAGAGCCCGACGCGGGGCTAGAACCCATGAACCGTGAGATCATGACCTGAGCTGAAGTTGGGTGCTCAACCAACTGAGCCACCCAGGCGCCCCAATAATGACATTTTTAATCAAACTTGCAATTATTTTTGAACTTATTTCCTAACTCCAAGCTCCTGGATGACATCTTTTTTATTCCTGTGTTTGTTAGCATATAGAATTGGATTAATAATCACAAATGAGAACAAAAGAGAGGTTCTTATTATGTCACCCCATGGTTTAAATGGTAAATAGATTTCCTGCTAATTTTGAAGACCTTCATAAACTGCCCCAGACCGCTGGAATGAGGCTTCTGCTCTCCTTTCTAGACTTCTGTCCTGTTTGCTCTTTGCCTCATCCCGAAGAGCCTTTGGTTCAGCTCTGCTCAGCCCTGACAGTTCAACAACATGCTAGTTCATGCTTCCTTGCGGCCTTTTCACATGTGGCTGCTTGTACCAGAATACCCTCTTAATCCTCTGCTTATTTAGCTAAAATTAGTTACCATTCAAAACAGGATAAGAATTCCTTGCTCTAAAAGACTGAAATCCCAGTCAGATCTAATTGTTCCAGTTTATTAAAATCAGACCCGAGGCCAAGGGTAGAAGAAAGATGACAGGCTGGCTGCGAAGAACGGTGAGGGAATTTTGGAGGGTGAGGGAAAGATTTTTAGCTTGATTTTGGTGGTGTTTGTACAACTCCGTGCACTTGTCAAAGCTCCTGGAACTGTACAATGAAAAGGGTAAATTAAAAAAAAAATTAATATTTATTTATTTTTGAGAGAGAGATCCAGACAGACAGACAGACAGAGTGTGAGCTGGGGAAGGGCAGAGAGAGAGGGAGACACAGAATTCGAAGCAGGCTCCAGGCTCCGAGCTGTTAGCACAGAGTCCGATGCGGGGCTCAAACACACAAACCATGAGATTATGGCCTGAACTAAAGTTGGACACTTAGCTGACTGGGCCACCAAGGTGCCCCCACAGTATGTAAATTATACCTTGAATTTACAAATTATACCTTGAAAATCTGTCTATAAAAATGGCCATCTGTGAAGTTTTCAGGTCATGTGTGAATTACAAAGATGATTTCTGCATTCTAACTTTATGGGGCAGAAGAAATCATTTCCTTGACCCCTCCCCGCCCTACCCCCGACCCAGTCTGACCTGGGCATTATGGATCGTCTCATTTCACTTATAAGAGAGAAGAGAGAAAGGGAGAAGTCTAGGATTTCTCACACCATGCCCTCTTTTCCTTATGCATCTCATTCCAATCTTCCTAGACCTGGTTCAAAAGCAGAATCTCCCCAAATAGAAGACAGTCCAAGTCTCTTGAGGGTGCAAAGGACAAGGGAAGGAGAAAAAGAAGAAAGGAAATAGATGAATAGAAAAACAATTTGGTTAATTAGAAACTGCACATTGGATAAATATGCTTATCTTCCCTCTCCTCTTCGGAAAAATTACTAAATATCATAACCTAAATTACATTAAAGGGAGAAAAATGTATTGGTCTCTAAAGACAAAGAGAATGGAAAAGAACACAGAATATGAAAGATGAACATTTATTCATAATGCAATTATAAGGACACTAGAATTCCTTATCCAGCTACACTGTCAATTAATATGAAGATTATTTTTTTTATTTTTTTAAAAATTTTTTTTTTTTTAACGTTTATTTTATTTTTGGGACAGAGAGAGACAGAGCATGAACGGGGGAGGGGCAGAGAGAGAGGGAGACACAGAATCAGAAACAGGCTCCAGGCTCTGAGCCATCAGCCCAGAGCCCGACGCGGGGCTCGAACTCACGGACCGTGAGATCGTGACCTGGCTGAAGTCGGACGCTTAACCGACTGCGCCACCCAGGCGCCCCTGAAGATTATTTTTATAGGCATTCCAAAGTTTACTGTCTCTTCACCTACTGTTAGGAATCTACTAGAGATTTGTTCTCCACCAAAATGAGAGATTAAAAAAAGGAAAAAGAAGGTGTGGGATCCTGCAGGGGCTCTAAGATAAACAGAAGCAAAGTGAACTTCTATAATCCAGGTGAAGGAAAAATCCCAGGAGAGTCAGGAGGCAATTACTAACTTTAGGAAAAACAAAAAGTTGTACAGAAGGAACATGTAAGCAAAGAACATCAGATGCCTATGCTGAGTAGTATAATTATATAATTATAATAATAGAGGAAATGAAAACAGAAAGCAATAATAGCATAAGCTTATTGGTTTAAAATATAGCAGGATACAAGAATAACAACCCTAAGAACTGAAAGTGGTTCCCCTGTGACACAAAACTCGAGGATGAAATAGAGGGGAATGTGGAATCCTGTGTTACTTCCCATCATTCTGTCACAAGTTGATTTTTGAAACTATGTACATTTACTGCATGGCATTTAAAAAAATAATTAAAGAGCCACCTGGGTGGCTCAGTCAGTTAAGGACCTGACTCCAGCTCAGGTCATGATCTTGCAGTTCGTGAGTTCCAGCCCCACGTCGGGCTCTGTGCTGACAGCTCAGAGCCTGGAGCCTGCTTCGGGTTCTGTGTCTCCCTCTTCCACTGCCCTTTCCTCGCCTGCATTCTGTCTCTCGGTCTCTGTCTCAAAAATAAATAGCCATTAAAAAAAATCTTTAATAAAAAGAATTAAAAAAACCTTGTGGGTGGATACACAAATGAGGTAACAGGAATTTCCTAATATTTATCACATTATGCCGTGCATGTCGATTTATTTCTCTATCTCTCCTTCCAGGAGCACTTAAGGCAGGGAACATGTCATAATGACCTTCTGTGCCCACACAACTTGCACACAACTAACAGCATATGCTAAGATACTTCTCTTTGATTTTTAGGCAAATAACATATGAACAAATGAATAGTTGGTGGCTGTGGAGAATCCACGAAATAACAATGAACACATAAAAACAAGGCCAGTAATTGAGGGGACTGAATAGAGGTGACAGAGTGACTGACTTGAATCTTCTGACTAAATTACAGCTTTTGGCATATCCTGGGTTGAGGGCATAAAGCTTCACATCCAGATTGTTTTAAATTCACAAACGTCTACCTCTCTGTCAAAAAAAACACAAATGCTCTCTTGATGTTTTCTCTAGAAGTGTTGACAAACTTCAGAAGTCATCCACAAATTATCCACCTTCTTTGGTCCTCTATAATTTCGTTAATGGAACCATCATATACCTGGTGATGTCGACTCACCCTCTACTCACCGTTCTTGTCTTTGGACTTATATTTATAGAGTGATAGGAAGTTAGCATAGCAGTGAGGACCATTCTAAGATTCATTAAAAAAAAAAAAAAACTTTTATTTTAAGATGATTTTAGGTTCACATGCAGCTGTATGAAATAATATAAAGAGATTCTATGTACACTTCACATTTCCCCCAGTCATGATACCTTGCATGACTCTAATACAACATCACAACCAAAAAAAATTGACACTGACATAATCCATTGGCCATATTCAGATTTCTCCAGTTTTACATAAATTCATCTGGGTATCCCTAGATTCCATTTTTTAAAGATTTTTTTCAGTTTATTTCTTATGTAGAGAGAGAGAGAGAGAGGGAGAGAGAGATTCAAATGTGAGCAGGGGAGGAGCAGAGAAAAAAGGGAGAGAGACAGAGAAAGAGAGGGAGAGAGTCCCAAGCAGGTGCCATGCCATCATCATGGAGCTCGACACAGGGCTCAAACCCACAAACTGTGAGATCAAGACCTGAGCCAAAATCAAGGTTGGACACTTAACCCACAGCCACCCAGGTGCCTCATCCTTTTTATTTTTTTGATTTTTAAATTTATTTTATTTTATTGTAATTTTTTTGACAGCAGCTTGATTCTGTCCATAAAGCCCGTCCAACTGTGTGATACATGTCACCACATGAGGTTCCTCAATCAGATCACCAGCCTTGGGAACATTTCATCATCCCAGAGTCTATATTTAAGTAAAATGTGGTTGAATTGCTACTATGTCCCGGAACCTTTGCTTGGAATACCATATTTTGACTCATATTATTATCTCCAACAACCATATAAAAGTAAGAATTATTATTACCTGTACATAAGAATGATGAAGTTTGGAGAGATACAGTGACTTGGACAGTGCCACATGTTATTAAGTGGCATATCTAGAGTATTTACAATTGTCAAAAACAAGACAACAGGCCCCAAGTAGGCTTGCTTTTGCTACGTAAGCCCCATGTCACCAAACCCAGATCACCAAACTGGTTTTGGCTCCTCCAGAAATGGGAATCTTAAACCAGTCAATCTATAATGACCTGATCAGCACTAGTTAGGTAATCTGCCCAAAATAGACCCCTTTCATCCCCTGAAGGAAAGTAATCTTGCAATAACCAGCTTGCCTTTTTTTTTTTTTACCTGGTATAACTTCCTTGTTCCCAGTCCCGTCTGCCTATAAAAGTTTTTCATCTTGTTCAGCTCCTTGGAGCTCCTTTCTATCTGCTAGATTTCATGCTGCCTGATTCGAATTGATTTTTGCTCAGATAAACTCTTAAAATTTTTAATATGCCTCAGTTTATGTTTTAACACACTTTATCTTAAAGGCCAGCTTTTTTCTGCACTCTGAGAAAAATTCTTAACTGTTATTTCCTTCTTAATAACTTGTTGTGAATTGTCAAAACAGATAGCTGGAGGAAAAAAATGAGTAGAATGGATTTTAGTCATACCAATTTTCATCTATTATCCATCCATTAGCCTTCCTGCACACAGAAATGTTGGATAAATTTCTTTGATAGACATTTTGAACTCTAGCACAAATTTCAAAACATACGAGGTATGACCTTCAAAGGAATAGGAACTCATCTCTTGTGTATCATGGTTTTTATTTCTGACTTTTACTAGGCTAAAAAAAGAAATCCTGATATAAAAATAAGCACTTATGGTCATTGAAACCCTCCTCTTATGATTAGCTATAAAAATATGCCCATTTCAAATATACCCTGAAATAGTAACAGAATCAGCATGTAGTTCAATTCCAAGAATTCCAAGGGTGTTTTTCCACTTTCATTAAAATGCATCGCAATGAGGAAATTATGTGAATATCATTTAGAGCTTTACAAGGAAACTTTTTAAAATTGATAGTTATAAGTGTTTACAATACAAATTCAAGGTGATTACATGATGATTAGCACTTGCTTATATGTCTCTTAAGAAACCACACAATCTGATTCCAAACAGCAATCTCTTGGAATACTTGACCTTGATGAGCTTGATGCTGATTTTAGTGACAAACTTTTTAAATTAAAATTGTATTATGATGCTGTGACTTGTCACTTTCTAACATTTATATATCAAGGCAGAAACAGAACACTCGCTTACTGGTAGCCTAATTATGGTTCCATGAATGCAGGTGGCAAATTCCAGGGGTAACAAGAACAATACCTAACATTTTTGAGAGCTTAGTACATTCCAGACATATTACAAGCACTTTTCTTGGTATTATTTTATTACATTCTGCACATTTTTAACAGAAACAACTGTAGTATTCTTTAAAAGAAACTTAGGATCAAATTCTACTTTGTCAATCCTAGCTAATGGTGATTCCTTAATTTCTGTATAATTCCTTGTATGTAAGTTCTTCATACCAGCCTCTAGATGGGGCTCAAGTCCTCTTCACCTCAAGGGATGTAGGAGTTGGATATGGGTCAATAATGATGTCTAGGTCATTGAGACTGTTCTGCTAAAGGACACCATATAGCACATGGCACCTACTGAGATAAGTCACAGTTGTCTTTGAACCTTCTACATTGAAGATTCTATTTACCCCCTTTTTACGCAACTGTTAGAACCAAGCAGGATCAGGATGAGGTCCAGAGAGACTGGGGTAAAGAGAAACACCATAGGGGACTATTTTTAGTGTGCAATGCAGAAAAGTGTAAAAAAGGCTTGGGATTTTAATATAGTCCAGCTTAACTAACAACACAGGAGATACAGCTGCTATTCTAGTCATCAAATACTTGCCTCACTCTCCCTCCCACACACAAAATACACTCACCCAACTCCCTTTTATCAGTAAAGGTAATCTGGTATCATATCCACTTATGACGACAAGTCTACCTATCAGAACATAGTCTCTATATCAGGTGCAGAAGTTCTCTGTATTTTGGAGGCCAGCAAACTAGAGACAAGTTGTCTCCATCAGGAATACCCAACATGAGAAAAGAAAACAGGAGCAGGATAACAATTGCATTTGGAAGGACTATGGGAAATCAAGATCAGATTTTACTCTTAGAAATTCTGATACCCCTCTTACCTACTTCTGGGGTGGGAAAAATTCCCTGATTACAGTTATGATCCACTTATTTTCTGGGAGTAGACCTTTTTGCCATCATTCTTTGGGGCACTTGATCACTCTCAGGAAAATTATTCCCCATTTTCTGATTCTTTAACTACATCTGAAATGGGCAAGGGGGAGTACGTCTTCCCTGGTTGCTAATAAGCTTTCTTAGGTTGGTTCCTGCTTTAAAAAGGTGAAGGATACAGAGTGGTTTCTATCTCAAACAATCTCATTCTTTTTTTAGTCTAGGCTGGTAGGTCTTTGGGCAATACATCTCTCTCAGAAATTTAACCATCTTTTTAATTTTTTTTCTTTTCAATGTATTTGAATCCCATGAAGTCTATGTGGTAATTATCATACACAGATTTTCTTTTTTGGAAACCTAATTCTGATATATTACTTACTCCACTATTTTCCTGTAGTTTTTTAAATTGAAGTATGGGTGACATCTATTATATTGCCTTTAGTGTTTTATTCAACTACAAATATATTTTTGAGTCTATCAGCTTCGGTGGGAGAATCACTCCTTTGGTGGGAAAACCACTCCTTAAAGTTCTTTTCCTTGAGCCAGTTAAAAAGATCTACTGAATGCCATAATGTTGATTGAGTCTCCCCAGTCCCCTGGGGATATGTGCTCCAGTTTGAATTACAGATTTATTGAGACCAGAAATGAGACTTCCATTGTAAAATTAAGTTTTCAGTGCTGTCTTAATAGTAATATGGCTGAAAATGAAGGTGAGAATAGATTAGGGGAAGGAAAGTCAAGTTCAGAGACTTTTCGTTGCATTCAATAAACATGCATGATGTACCCACTATTTTCCAATCAGTATTCCAGATTTTAGAGATACAAAAGTGAAAACAATTGGTAAGAATTTCTGCCATCTTGGAGCTTCTACTTAGTGAAGGAAACAAGCAGCATTTAGGTGGCGTATTTGAAAGGTTTTTCTGGCCTGAACAATGCACATATTCTAAGACCATGAATTTCTTTTTCTCCTTCAGGGTTCCTATCCTTAGTAAGCACCATCTCCTTTAGGCTGCTGCGTTCCTCTGATTCATTTTTTCAAGCGTGGAGTAAGATTCATTAAGATGGGGCCATCTGGGATTCCTCTAAATTGGATGAAATTCTCCCACTGCCCAATTTCCTCCGTCCCTTTGACACCACTCTATCCTCCTCAGAGTGTCAGATCCTAATATCCTTGCTAATTAGAAGGGAGGCTTTGATGAAATGACTGTTGTGAATTTATGAATTCCAGGTAAACGTTTAATGGACTATTCTTACTTTATTTTGGTTTGTCTTTCAATCACAAGGTGTTTGACATTTGATCACTGTGCACTCTTCTTTTTCAAAACAGAATGTGGTACTTTTGGATATTCAAAATGCTCAGTGATCAATTAATGACCCTTAAAGGAAAAGAAAAAAATTACAGGGGAGAGCAAGTGTAAAGATGGTTATAACTATACAATTATAACACTTTCTATAAGCTGATATAAGGAATTCCCTAAAGAGTTTACTGGGAAGTAAGAGCCTTTTTCCCCCTCTTTATGAGAATATCAAAGCTTTGATATGACATGACTTTTAAGTTATTCTATGACAAAAACTTTACATTTTTTCAAGAGAGAGAGAGCATGAGTAGGGGAGAGGGGCAGAGAAGGAGAGAACCTTAAGCAGGCTCCATGCTTAGCATTCAGCCTGACATGGGGCTTGATCCCACACCCCTCAGATCGTGACCTGAGCTGAAAGCAAGAGTCGGATGCTCAACCAACTGAGCTCCCCAGGTGTCCCTCTATGATAATAACTCTTGAGGAATCTTTCTAGAATCATATGACTATTAATTGATACCACTGGAATATGCTATTTTTTATGACACAAATCTGAACTGTTCTGGAAGAAAAAAATCTAGATTTTTTTCTCCCTCAGTTTGATATTGTCTGGAATGAAATTTAAGAATGTGAGCTAAGTTCTGGATCGCTTTTATTTGTCCTTCTTCAGTAGCCCAAAATATCAACAGGATAATTTTCTCCTGAAGAAAAACATATCCATTTCTTTGACACAGGGAAAGAAAGGACTCCAGAGACCAGTGACTTAGATGCTTGACTCTGAAGGCAGCTCACCAACTCAACGAGTAATGGATGAGTAGAGTATAAAGGATATCATCAAGTCTATGCGGAAAAATGACATTGTCTATGAAGGGGACTGAATGTTCAATGTTTACACAGCCACTTAGTCTGCAATAACTAAACCTGTTAACCAATTTTGCTGATAACACACCATCTACTCTCCCTTCCTTTATCTCTGCCTCTCAATGTTCAAATTATCCCCATGTTAAATTAAAAGAAAAAGCTATATATATATATATATATATATATATATATATATATATATATGCTTTATTTTAATTATACCTTTCTTTCAAATGACTGCTTTATCTGTCTTCTTCTCTTTATGGCCACATTTCTAAAAGACATAAGTCTACCATTTTGTTTCCATTTCTTTCCCAACATTCGTTAATAATAATAATTATTATTCTTATGTTAATATCACGAAAATTCAGTCATGGTGAATCAACAGTCAATACCCATTCCAGCCTCTTCCCTCCAGGGTGCTCTCTGTAGTAAGGATGCTGGATGTCCTAGATGTGACTCCGTGGTTTGTCAATCTGATGCACACAAAGGTGACCCAGAAGGTAGGAGTGAGAAGGGTGTGACTTCTGCTTTATCCCTCAGCAAGCTCAGTTTGGAGCTTTTCCTTTTTCTCAAGGCAGCACTGGCACCTTCCAGTGCTTGATCACCAGCTTCATGCTGTTGAGATACAGGGCGCAGGCTTCCATTCTCCTCTGGGGAAACCGCAGCCTAGCTCTAGACCTGCCTCCAATAGCCACCAGACTCTGGGCTGCGGCATGGGTGGAGATCCAGAGCTTAAGGAGCAATTTCTGAAAGCTGAACCTAGGGGGTGGTTTTCTTTTCTTTTCTTTTCTTTTTTTTTTTTACACCCTGAAAAGAATCTTGTAATCCATTGCAATAAATCCTTTTACACTTAAAATAGCCAGGGCAGATTCTGTCTCTGCAACTGAACTTTGACAAATTCAGTATCACTTCTTCCCTATTTTATCACTTGTCTTTTTCCTCTAACTCATGTCTGAAGGCAAAATTCACACCGGCTTAATGTCATTATTTATTCTTCCACAGCCTCACAAGTGTCTAGTGGGAACTTAGCCACACAAGATGCTCAAAAAGTATGTATCTGATACAGGGAAGTTGCTCAAAAATAGCGGGCCAAAAACTATACACCCTTTAACAGCAACACAACAACATGTCCATTAATCCCAACAACCTTCACTATAAAACCAAGATAATTTTTCTGCAAATATTATATGTCAAATGTTCTCTTTAAAGTTTTTTTAAATGCTTATTATTGTTTTTAATGTTTACTTATTTATTTTGAAAGAGAGAGAGAGAAAGCGTGCACGAGTGGAGGGGCAGAGAGAGACACATATTCAGTGTGGACCCTGACATGGGGCTCAATCCCATGACCGTGAGATCATGACCTGAGCCAAAATCAAGAGTCAATTGCTTAACCAACTGAGCCACCCAGGCGCCCCCCCCAATGTTTTTCTTTTTTACTTCTTTATCCTTTTTTCTATTTCCTTCCCTAGAATTGTCTTTCGAGTAGAATATGATCAAAGAAAGGGATTCATCTTTAAAATAAATATACTTAATACACAGGGCTGTTAGGGGATTTAAATAGATCATATAATTAGGATGTTGAAACTAAATTTCCATTTTGATCTCGCTTATACTTCCTATCTGCACTTGAGTAAAGCAGAAGAATGTCCAACTTGGCAACTTTAGAAACCTCAAAGATCATCCAAGATGATAATAGGATTTGATCTGTTTTTGTTTTGTTTTTTTTTCTGGAAACACCCATCAGATTTCAGAAATGCTTTATGCACAGTTCCTATTTTGTCACATATAATACTGGAAAGCTGTATATTCATGTCATGAGATTTAATTAAATTAATGTTTTACTGCTACTGCTTCATCAAATCTAATGCCTGTAGTAACTTTTGGTGCCACAGTCTTGATTCATGCTGAGGGACCAGTCATTTTACTAACATCGCTCTTGTGAAGTCCTCACTGAAAATGCCAACACAGTGAAAAGTGTATTAATTAACATCTTAATATTTTGCTATGAAAAGAGCTTTTACCTAATGGACTCCTTGTAAGAGTGTTGGGGACATTCAGAGGTCCACCAACCACACTTTGAGCATCTCTAGTCTGCTTCTATATCAAACTAAGTCCGTCCTCGGGAGTGTGTACACTTTAGGCAAGTTTTAGTGGAAATGAATTAATTCCAATATTTGTTTATGGCACTGAGCAGGGTTAAGTATTTTCAATCACGCACTTTTATTTCTTTTTAATCTCCCGACATCTGATTTTGTCTCCATTGCATAAAGGGTCACTACAATTTTGTTCAACACAAAGGCCTTAAAAGGGCAAATGTAGTTTACAAAGGTAGACTTTATCTAACTAGAAGAGATATTACCAAGGGTTCTTTATAATAGATATACTTCCTATAAAAGTAGCCCCAAACTATAATTTTGATTATAATCACTAAGCAGATGTTTGTGTGTAGTATTTTTATTTAAAAAATACACATAAAAATGAAACTGGAATTATCACAACTCCAATAAACAAGAAAAGGCAATAAACAAAACAATAAAAATTGTACCAAACATTTTTTCCCCCTAAAATCATGAGTTCTGCTTCAACTTAGCCATAGCTGGACTTCCAATTGTCATTTATTAGCTGCTTAAGGGAACTAAATCCTTTTAAAGGGGAGGAGGCCTTGGACTTTTCTTACCCCACTGATCTCATTAGAGAAAAGACATTTTAAAGAGTACATTTTTAAGACTACAGTTAATGGAATGGGACTCTTTAAACTCCAGGCTTATTAAGTCAATAATTCTCAGCTCAAGGTGTCCAGAAATTTGTGCCCTTTTTCTTCAGTCTTAATTATGATTTCTTTTTTCTTTTCTCAAGCACAATGAAAGAGGCTTGGACTTCTCTATTAAAAATGTATTTTTTTTCCCACTAATGGACTTTTTTTTTTTCATTTGGCACATAAGAAAACTAAGAGGCTTAGATACTAAATGGCTTTCATAATCAACATGGCACCTTTAGTAAGGGTTAGGGAGCTGTTCTTAAGTTTTCAGTAACTTTTCATAGGTTTTATCTCTGGATCTTTTTAAATGGCTAGCTAAAGAAATTAAACAATGAATAAATGAATGCATGTACAGTCCAGTTACTTTTTGGTAGAACTCAAGCCACTGATCTTTTTTTCTTTTGATACACAGCCAAAGTATTTCAGGCCAAATATCATCTTCATTCAATTCCAATCTTTTCCCATCTGATTTTTTCCACCCCCACAGGACAGCTCACTAAAACCTCCCCCCACCCCCACCCCAAGCATCCATTTAAAGGGCAAATGCAGTTAATTCTCAAAGTCAAATTTAGTTTAACTAGAAGAACAGTTACTAAAGCCTTGTTGTAATTGATGTGTTTTACATAAAAGCAGCCCTCCATCCATTCATGAGTTCTTAACATAAAAGACATTGCATTTGAATGGAGACTGCAATTCGCCTGATAACTTTTCATCACAACTGGAGTCTTTTATCTTCTGTCAATCAACACTGGGCAGCAGGAGAGTTTTATCCACTCTAAGTAACAGAGAAGGAGGTACAGAGCAGTCTTTAAGAAGACAATGCTAGAGATGTTTATATCTTCCTTTACATGCCCTGTCTAAACTGTTTTGCCCAATCGTAGACAATCTGACTTGTTATAAATAATTACAGATTTTAAGTCTTAGAAGGTGAGTTATCAAAACGTAACTACTTGATTTTAATTGCATACATTCTGTCTCTACCTAACTTCATGCTGGTATGTAATGGCAGTTAAATTACTTAATCACTTATCAATGACCTTTGCCTGCTGTCTATATTCTTTCTTCAATAACATTTATAGAGAAACAAAATGTGTGCGGTTCTTTATTTTCTGTATCGTGAGAGCTCTCAACAACCATTAAATCACAATGCCTACAGTGTAAGAATGAAAACTAATCACTGACCCTTACGTCTTTATTTGTACAGAATGACATTTCCGTACATCAGCAATAGTTCAAACATTTGTTTGTTGAGTACGGGAGGAGATCAAAATGAGTCACTCAACTTTCATTCATGTTTAGGATTTTTGCAATGAAAAAGAGGTTACCGTTCCTTGAATGGAAGATATCATTTTATGGATAAAAATACTGATGTACAAAGAGGTTGGGTAACTTTCTTAATTCTTAGTATTAAAATGGAAAATAAAAGAAAATGAGATGTTGTCATAAAGATAATTTGTACAGTGCTTTGTCCACTCTGCTATACCACATTCTAAATCAATTCAATTCTATAGATACTTATTTTCCCCTTCTGTAATCTTTTATGTTTCCTTATCTTGAGAGAGAGAGAGAGAGAGAGAGAGAGAGAGAGAGAGAGGGAGAGAGAGAAAGAATCCCAAGCAGGCTCTGCACTGTCTGCACAGAGCCCAAAGTAGGGATTGAACCCACAAACCATGAGATCATGACCTGAGCCCTTATCAAGAGTTGGACACTAAACCAACTGAGCCACCCAGACACATCCCACTTCTGTAATCTTGAAGTGAAGCAGGGATTACCCAGGAAGATGAGAGGGAGAAGAGCAATTAAATCAGTGGCCAGAGTGTATGAAAATCCATGGAAGTATAAAAGTACATGGTATACTGAAACACACTGGAGTTGTCTCTACAGGTTGAACTGAGGAGTAACGGGAGTGGATAATAGAGAGAGAAGCGGAGGGCTGTCCCTAGACCCGCCTGTGTGCTGTGCTCAGGAGGTGGAACTCTACCCTGAAAACCTCAGGAAGGTATCTGTGAATCTTCAGCAAGAAGGGGACATAATCATAGATGGTCCATACGTGTGTTTGTATGCTTTGGAATTTTTTTAAGAACACCATGGCAAGCGTAGAGAGTGGATCGTAGTGCTGTAGTGGAGACAGAGACCCTGAGGAGAGTTTATAGAGGTTGGAGGGAAGTCTGTAGTGGTGACTCTATACAAGGGGTGGTTTTGCATGGTATTTGAGGAGTGGCATTAGAGTGGCACGTCGTGAATGTCAGGGGAGGAATGGAAACTTAAGAAGGCTCTAAGATTTCTCCCTTGGATGATTGGGTTCCATTTTCATTAACTGGGACAGAGAATATACACCTACGAAATTTCTTTTGGTAGAGATCATTTGTTCACTTTTGAGTGAACTTTTGAGTGATATGATACAATCAAATTGTATTATATTTAGAGGACAGTGCCCAGCATATGGGAAGAATAAAAAAATATTTGCTTAGTGAATTATGGCCATAGATTTCTAGGCTGAAAATATATAGTTAAGAAATACTGGAACGAAGAGGTTGGAATACAGAGAAACCGTATGGAATACGGAGAGAGAATGAATATTAACTTTAAAAAAATTTTTTTAATGTTTATTTCTTTTTGAGAAAGAGAGAGAGACACAGAGTGTGAGTGGGGTAGGAGCAGAGAGAGAGGGAGACACAGAATCTAAAGCAGGCTCCAGGTGCTGAGCTGTCAACACAGAGCCTCATGCGGGGCTCGAATTCATGAAGCATGAGATCACGACTCGAGCCGAAGTTGGATGCGCAACTGACCGGTCCACCCAGGTGCCCCGTACGAACGTTAACTTTTAAGGAACAGTGCAAGATGTGAGATTTAGGCTGGAGGTCATAGACATTAAAGAGACTTCCGGAAGGAGTCAAGTTCACACAGACAGAATAGCATAGTGAGGAACAGAACTCGTGTAGAGCAATACCTTCACTGCTTTATTTTCTCTTGCAACAAAGAACCATTTACTTTGACCTGAATTTTAATATTTTCCCAGAAATCTAATTTGTTCCATCATTCAACTAATTTCCTTAATCAACAAACATTTATCTTCTTTACCTGATACTTTCCAGGGTTCTGGGCTGATAAGACAAAAATTGTAGGAGCTTTTATTAGCAAATATTCTATGACAAGCCACCAGATTTGTTGAAGGATGTAAAATGAACATAAAGCTTAGTGCCCCTGGTGCCCTTTTAATCTCTTTGTTATCAGCACTATTAGTGTAGAAACCTGAATCAATCTATGCCCAGGAGTCCTCATCTCCCATAAGAGGTTAATACAAAAAAAGGTTTTCTTAGGTCAAAAATATTTTCCCACCACTCTGTGCACTGAAAATTTGTACTGCTTCCTTTCTTTTCATCACTTAAAAAGAAGATTAAGTAGGAATATCCAGTACGCTCTTGCTTAGCGGGACACATTTTACACTCTATGTCAATGTGTTATTGACTGGTTCCACTGGGTCATTCATCCATTTCTTCACTCAACGTGCACAGACCGAACACCTTTTGCACGTCACTGACCAAGCTAGTCTCTGGAATCACACTAAGAACTGAAGGAAGACCAGAAAATCCTGGGACAGAATGTGATGCTTGATGTCGACCTGTCGGCATGAGCAAAAAGAAGTCAGACGTAGAAAGAGGTCCCTAGGCAGGTAACAAATCCGTGTGAGAAGGAATTGGCCCAATGTGAAGAATGTGAGACACCGCAGGGAAGGGTATCTGTAGTTAGTCGAGGGAAGACGAAGTTACAAAGAGAGTGAAAATGAAAAACAACAGATGATGAACAGGCTTCGGTGCTAAATTAAGGACGTGGCACTTTATCACAAGTCTGTGGCGGTCTCTCAGGGGAGTTTCAGGCTGGAGGGACAATTCAGCTGGCATCTTAGTCCCTTCTCCCTGGCAGCTGAGCCGAGGAGAGGCTGGCCCAGAGGCAGCAGACACTGAGCACAGTTATGATGCCAGCTATAATCTTGTCACCTTGTCATTTATCCAGAGGGGTAAATTACTTTGAATCAGTATCATAAACATCTTGGTGAATTTTGACAATGACATTCCAATCAATTATGATTAAAGAAATGACTTTTATTTTGGTTCCAGGGAGATTTCTCTTAATACCTCAAACTTCTGATATTTGCCCCCAAGACTGTTTTACCTCTTTTGGAAGACACAGTTAAGCACAGCAGTGTAGACAGTGGGCACAATGATAAAGTAAAACAAACGATCCAATAATAGGAGGCAAGAGATGATAGTCCCAGGGGCAGAATTAGGACGTATCAGCATGTTGACGTCAGTATGTACTATAGAAAGATGCCATCACGTGCTTAGCGTGACAAGGGCAAAGTTAACGAATCCTCTTGCAAATCTAAAGAACGTACAATATCACGCAGAGCAAAGAAAACAGACTTTGAAGGATGCCCGGTCAAATGGCATATTAGGTCATTTACCTGCACTGACAATGGAGCTCTAACAACTGACTTGGTGTATTTCACTCTTCTCTACTGGTTTCCCTCGGGCCTTTTCACAGTTTTGCATCTGTTGTTCCCAGTTTACTCCTAGTTGGTAAATAGCTAAAGTGTCATGCACAATACTGATACCGCTTTCTTAAACACTGCGTGGTGACACTAACAGCTCTCTTAACTTCGTCGCACCTGCCCTCTTTTCCTAGCCTTCTGACAAGCCTGACTTTGCCCGAGCCTTACTTTTCAGTGCTCTGGTCACGGCTGCGCTTCCTCAGCCTCTCACGTTACCGTTACCGTTCGCTTTGGAACGATGCTGCGTTGTGTACCAAGTGCTCTTGAGTTCTTCCTCCTCTCTCGTTACAGGCAGCGTGGTTAGTGAGGCCACCTGATGGCTGTGCTCCGCTTGTAACCAGACGGCTTTAAATGAAACCAGTGCTTATACAGTAGTAAAGCAAACTTTACTATTTCACAGGTAAAATAAAAATCATATCCATAATCTCAATGGAACCTTCTAGGAATCCTACAAGGGAGATATTATGATGACCTTTACATAAATAAGGAATGTGTAACTGGGAGAAGCAAAGCAACTTAATTTCAGAGGACATACCTTTTAAGGGGGTGAGGGGATAGGACATGGGGGCAGATCCTTGCTCTGCTTGGCTAGTTGCAAGACCTAGAGTAACGCCTTTTTCTCTCCTGAGACTCAGTTCTTCAGGCAACAATACTGATGACGTCTATGAGTCTTGCAGCTTTATAATTTCAGTACCACTAGGTCATCACTGCTCATACAATCTTAGGTTTCATCTCTAAATATGACCTTATATATATGGTCATATTTGGTGTGCGATGACCCCACCCCTTTCCTTTGTCTTAAGAAAATACAAATGGATTTAAATTTCTAAAGCCACTCTTGACAACTTAAGAAGGCAGACAGGATCAGAAACTTTGATATTATACATTATTTGTTTTACATATATTAGGATTTTTTTGAAGCAACAAAGGGAAACTGATGATTAACTATGCTTAAGCCTTCATTCCTTGCATTCTTTCTTGATTCAACACTACCAAACAACCAAAAAAGAAAAAAGAAAAGAAAAGAAAAGGAAAACAACCCAAGACTCTGATATAAATAAAAAGTTTTTTTTTTTTCTCTCAAAATCCTTTTGGTTGCTGACATTCAGTTTATTTAAGATGGAAATTCTGGAAGTAAAGCAGGACTAGAATGGTAATGTAGCATTCTGGCTGCCACATTCCTTCTGCACAGGAGGGAAGAAACACACTTCAAAATGCAAATGCTGGGGTCGGACTGCCTGGATTTGAGCTCTAGCTCTATCACTCATCTGTGTGAACTCGGAAGCCATCAGCGAGACATGACACTGAATCAATCCCTCCACGCCAGTGTCCTCATCTATAACATGGGATGATCAGTGTCTCATTCCAGACTTCTTGTAAGACTTATAAACACCTAGCAGAGCAACTACTAAAGTAAGTGTTAAATATCTCAAACTGGGATTTAACACTTATTAGTATGTTCTAGGTTCTAAGTATAGTACATATGATCTTATTTATCTTCAAAACAACTGGATTAAGAAGTGGACAATTTTATCCTTTTTTACAGACGAGGAAACTGAAGCATACTTTTCCCATTAAAAGGTAAAGAACTCTTAATTACCGAATACCTACTATTTTAAGCACTGAAAACCTGTCTCATTTAAGCATCACAAAATAAACTTAGAAGTAAATATTCCTTCCTCCATTTTTCAAATGAGGAACTTCAGTTACAAGTAGGGCATACACAGTATGAAGGGTCCTCAAAAAGTTAAAAATAGAACTACCTTACGATCCAGCAATCACACTAATGGATATTTACTCCCCAAGTAGAGAATACTAATTCAAATAGATACATGCACCCCAATGTTTATAGGAGCATTATCTACAGTAAACAAATTATGGAACAACCCAAGTGTCCATCAATAGATGAATGGATAAGGAAGGTATAGATACACAATGGAATATTACTCAGCCATAAAGAAGAATGCAATCTTGCTATTTGCAATGACATGGATTTCACTCATATGTAGAATTTAATACACAAATAGAGTACCTGGCTACCTCAATGTCATACATTTGGTGAGTGGAGATTCAATCCCAGGCTTATTTTACATCAAAATCTGTTTGTCTCTATTTTCTTCCTTTACTAGGTCATGCCTTTCACCTACTAAAGCAAAAGTTTTGCTATTCAAGGAATATAGGGAAGAATTAATAACTTTGAGAAAAAATTAAGCATGTTTGGTCAGAGATTCTGAAAAACTGTGTTTTTTTTATACGAACTATGATGAACAAATGAGACAGAGAGAGAGAGAGAGAGAGAGAGAGAGAGAGAATGAGATACTGTAAGCTCTTTCAGGCAAAGAAAGGCAATATACTATTGTTGAATCCTGAACAAATAAGGCACAATTACTATTCTGAATGACTTGGCAGTATACATATTTGTGAAAAATAAAATAATAAAATAAAAAGTTGAGAAATCACTTTGTGATTCTGCTTTCACTGGCTGCATGATATTGGGCACATCACTAACCTCACTAAATATAAATAAATGTACCTTTAAAATGCAAATAAAAATACCTACTTTCCGAAGTTGTTGTAAAGATTGAGTAAAATAATATATGGGGAGTTTAGGGCCAATTCCACTTTAAGTGAAACAGCATCGTCAAATTTGCAATCCCCTTATAGTCTTTAAATCCGCTTTCATTTAATTCTTTACACTCATCCTAAAATGAAATCATTATGTTTTATTTACTCATTGCTTATCACATTTATTGAATCATAAAGGTCTGCTCCAGTGCCTGGCACTGAGGGAGTGTTAATTCTGAATGAATGATGATGAATGAATGAATGAATGAATGAGCGATTACCATCCAGAACCTAGCGTATACTCAACATTGTTACTTTTGTATTTAAAACTATCATTCTGTTAGTAGCACAAATACATATTTTTCTTAATAAATATGCTGCAGGAATAGTAGTAGAGGACGTCGAACAGAGAGAACCACACAACGTGATCTCTGTAAGGCCTCTACCTGCCTTCCTGGTGATAGGTTTCTGAGGGTCAAGTATAGGTCAGGGTGACCAGTAGGATGTTATCTCTTCTTATTTTTTAAAATTAACTAAAAAATTAAGAGAGAGAGAGAGTAAGAGGAACAGAGTGGGGAAGAGGATCCAAGGCAGGCTCTGTGCTGACAGCAGAGCCCAGCAAGGAGCTCGAACCCACAAGCCATGAGACCATGGCCAGAGCTGAAGTTGGATACTTAACCAACTGAACCACCCAGGGGCCCCTCTTCTCATTTTTATATTAATTCTCATAACAAGCATTTAAAATGCCAATTAACATTCTTGCTCCTTTCCATTATATAATTTTTCTTGGTTTAAATCAAGCTGGGAAGTGTGGGAGTACCGCACTGTTGCAGCTTACAAAATATCTCTAGGCACATGTCCTTTGTACAGACCAGGAATGTATGATTTGGAAAAGTAATGAGGTGGCTGTGGGGGGCTGCCAAACAACGAATTACAGGACAAGGTTCAGACCCTGCAGGTCTACTTGCTAAAAAACAAAGGGCACTTGTACCAGAGGTGTGATGGCAAAGGTATACCTCAAAGTGGTCAAATTCAGAGAACGTGTTGAAGTCAGTTGGCAGGGTCTGCTGATTGATTTAGTGTGTAATAGGAAAGAAATAGAGGGGTCAGAGATGACTGTTAGATTTTTTGGTCGGAGCGACTCAAGGGATGACTGCCACTTACTGCCATGGGAAATGCGGTGGGGAGGAGATGCAGGTGAAGTCAAGGTCATGATCTCACGGTCTGTGAGTTCGAGCCCCGCGACGGGCTCTGTGCTGACAGCTCAGAGCCTGGAGCTGCTTCGGATTCTGTGTCTCCCTCTCTCTCTGCCCCTCCCCCGCTCATGCTCTGTCTGTCTCTCTCTCTCTCAAAAATAAGCATTAAAAAAAATTTTTTTAGGGGCGCCTGGGTGGCGCAGTCGGTTAAGCGTCCGACTTCAGCCAGGTCACGATCTTGCAGTCCGTGAGTTCGAGCCCCGCGTCAGGCTCTGGGCTGATGGCTCGGAGCCTAGAGCCTGTTTCCGATTCTGTGTCTCCCTCTCTCTCTGCCCCTTCCCCGTTCATGCTCTGTCTCTCTCTGTCCCAAAAATAAATAAAAACATTGAAAAAAAAATTTAAAAAAAAAAATTTTTTTAAAAAGCGGTTAAGTTGAAGAGGACACTAGGTGAGGTGAGGACACTGCGAAGTGGTGTATTGGTTACTTACCTGTGCTGGGATGAACTGTCGTAATGGCTCAGAGGCCATAATGACAGTCCCTGGCTCTCCCAGGGACATGCAGCCCCCACAGGCCCAGGGGGCAGAACGTGAAGCCAGAGGGTGACTTAAAAGCTTGGAATCTAATGGAAACTGACTGGCTTGATTTTCAACTTACCTGAGACCAGTCACCCCTTTATTCTTCCAATTTTCTTCCTTTTGGAGCGGGAACCTCCATCCCTGGCCTGGCCTGTGTTTCGGGAGCAGATAACTTACTTTCTAATTTCTAGTTTCACACATCCATAGATGGGGACAAATTTTGCTCAAGATGGACCCTACACAGAATCTTAGCCATACTTTATTTAAATGATTCTGATGAATACATTTGGGACTTTTAAGTTCATGATATGTAAACAGGGCTCTGGACACAGTAAATACTCTAGTGAGTTGAGATTTTTCTATGCTGGGTGAATTAATGTAGGCTGCATGTGGGTTGGACAAGAATTTGGGGGGGGTGGTCATAGGACAGGCTGTTGTGAATTAAAGGAAGTCCCCCTAAAATATATGTCCAACTCCCAGAAACTATGAATGGGACCTTATCTGAAAAAGAGAGAGAGAGAGAGTTCTTGCAGATGTAAGTAAATTAAGAAACTCAGGATAAGATCACCTTGGATTATCTGGGTGGGAACTAAATCCAGTGACACACATCCTTATGAGAAAAAGGCAGAGGGGGATTTGGAAGAGAGAAACAGAAGAGGAAGCCAAGTGAAGGTGGAGCTGAGGTTGTGGTTATACAGCCACAAGCCAAGGACCTGAAACCACTAGAAGCAGGAAGGAGAAAAGCAGCATTTCCCCTCTTCTCCCCTAGAGTCTCCAGGGGAAGTGCAGCCTTGACTATAGGGAATAACTGTCTATTGTTTGAAGCAGCCCAGTTTATGGCAATTTGTGACGACAACCAGGGGAAATAATAAAGGTAATCAGAAATATGGGACTAGAATCCAGGAGAGAAATCAGAGCTGGAGCTATGACTTTAAAAAGCCATAACACTGGGTAGAATTCCACAGGAAGAACAGTATATATTTATACATATAATAGAACAGTGTGTGTGTGTGTGTGTGTGTGTGTGTATCGAGAGAGAGACAGAAAGAGAAAGACACACAGAAAAAGAGAAAGCCACAGAGAGAGATACAGACAGAGACACAGAGAGACAGAGACAGAGAAAGAGCAAAGGATTGAGCTCTGAGGCCACACCATGTTTTGGAAAATGATAAAACTGAGAAAGATCCAGAAAAGAATACTGAAAATAAGTAAGCAGGAGAGAACAGAAGAGCCAGCAAGGAAGAGGGCCCTTGAAACTACAAAAAGAATTTCAAAGAGGAAAGGCTTAGCAGTGTGTCAAATGTTGTTAAATGTCAAGTAGTATGATGGCTAAGAATTTAACACTGGATTTGGCAAGAAGCAGTAATTGATAACCTGAACAATGATCCTTTCTATAAAGACCCAGTTTCAAATATAAAGACCCAGGGCCTCTTAGGCTCAAGAGAGATTATGGAGAGAGGCTATGGAATTGCAAAGACAGAGAATATACTTGGAAATTTTCCTATGAAATAGAAACAGAAAAATCACGCAAAATTTTTCACACCGTGTTTCGTACTACCAATGCATCATTTCCCTGCTCCCATACCATAGGTAATATGTTCCAAATACATTGTATTTACAGTAACGAAGGAAAATAAAAACACTGCACGGGAAATCCCATCAAGAAAGATCAAAAAAAGCAAAGAGATGAACGGAAACGTGTACAAGTCGGAAGGTTTACAGACAGGAGTGGACACAGTTCCGGCAGTGCATTCTCCTCCATGGGGTAGGAGGGGTGTTTATGCACCTGGGGCCTCTGACGGGAGAAATCCACTTCCACACTGAGGAAACACAGACAAAGTTTTCTTCAATGCACTCTGGTCATAGATGACTAAAATGTAAATACCATGATACCAATTATCATGCCAACTACTGGACATGATGTAGTCTTTAAATTAAAAAAAAAATCACTTTCAGATGGAGCCCAGCCTTATCACTAAGTATGAGATCTGAAACAAGTTACTTAACATCTTTCTTGATCTGTCAAAATAAAATAGCTGCCTTGCCCATTTGCAGAGGTGGTAAGGATAATTTTAGATAGAGCACAAGCAGGGGACGGACACAGGGAGAAAGAGAATCTTAAGAAAGAATCTTACGCAGGCTCCGTGCTCGGTGTGGAGCCTGATGAGGGCCTCGATCCCACACCCTGAGATCACGACCTGACCTGAAACCAAGAGTCAGATGTTCAACCCATGGAGCCACCCACCCAGGCGCCCCGATAAGGGATAATCACTGATACTGAAATATGGTCCCATGGGGCACCTGGGTGGCTCAGTCGGTTGAGCGTCTGACTTCGGCTCAGGTCATGATGTCAAGGTTTGTGAGTTCGAGCCCCGCATCGGGCTCCGTGCTGACAGCTCAGAGCCTGGAGCCTGCTTCCAATTCTGTGTCTCCCTCTCTCTCTGCCCCAACCCACTCGCATTCTGTCTTTGTCTCTCTCAAAAATAAATAAACATTAAAAAAAATTTTTAGGGGCGCCTGGGTGGCACAGTCGGTTAAGCGTCCGACTTCAGCCAGGTCACGATCTCATGGTCCGTGAGTTCGAGCCCCGTGTCAGGCTCTGGGCTGATGGCTCAGAGCCTGGAGCCTGTTTCCGATTCTGTGTCTCCCTCTCTCTCTGCCCCTCCCCCGTTCATGCTCTGTCTCTCTCTGTCCCAAAAATAAATAAACGTTGAAAAAAAATTTTTTTTAAATAAAAAAAAAGAAAGAAATACGGTCCCTGATCCTGAGCATGAATAGTTTTGTATGTAGTGGTCTGAAGACAAACGACTTCAATTCAAATCTTACTCTTGTATCTCAACACCCATGACGCTGAGATTCAGATACACAAATTCTTCAAACATCCATTTCCTCATTTGAAGATAAAGACAACTATTTCAACGTCACATGGTTGCCATGAAAAATTTACATAAGATAATGAATTCAAAGTGCACAACCTATATTGTTTCATAAATGAACATCACTTTAGGAGCACCTGGGTGGCTCGGTCGGTTAAGCATCCAACTTTGGCTCAGGTCATGATCTCGCAGTTCATGGGTTCGAGCCCCACATCGGGCTCTGTGCTGACGGCTCAGAGCCTGGAGCTGCTTCGGATTCTGTGTCTCCCTCTCTCTCTGCCCCTCCCCTGCTCATGCTCTGTCTCTCTCTGTCTCTCAAAAATAAATAAACATTAAAAAAAATTTCTTTTTAATAAAATAAAATTAGTTACTTTATTATTTTGATGCTGCCCTCATTCCTTCCCTCAAGTAGCTCAGAGTGTAGAGGAGAGAATGTTAGTTAATAACTACGCAAATGCATGGCGGTCCAGCATACGCACTCTGTCGGAAGGACAAGTTCCATGTTCAGGAGTGCGCTCACCTTAGCCGGCCGTACCACTTTGTCAGTGCTCAGTTAAACACAGCCGTAGCATCACATTTGGAACTGCATTCAGTCTGCTCAAGAGCGCACAATGATTTATGGAGTAATGTGCTAGGCTCCAGCAGGACTTCATTTGCATGAGAAAAGGACAATTGGATCCCTCAGTCTGTAATTCTCAGAGAAATGCTTTCCTTGAGCCTTATCCTTGGTTTGTTTTCACTCGGAAAGGAATTTGTCATTTCAGAAATACTTGTTGTAATCACGCGGCAACCTACAGGAGGAAAAGGTTGGAGAAAACAATTTCTGGCCTTGAATTACCTCGTGTTTGGGTAAGAAGATTAAGTTGCTGTTGGCATTTAAAATTGTCTGTCTGAATAGCAGTCTCCCACGCACACTTCATTCATTCAATAAATTCCAACAGTTTGACTGAATGTTCTACGATCTGAAAGTTTAAAGCGGAGAGAGCGCTGTGTGCAGGTGGTTCAATGATTGCCTTCTGACTGGCTGTAAGGGCACCAAAGGGACACTGTGGACCCATGTGATCTCCCCATGGTGGTGACGGTGCCACAATCCTACTTTATTACCATATGCCAACTAACCCTGCTCCCTCCTCACCTTATTCAATCATTCTTCATGCTACATTGGCCTTTATTACTGATTTACATAGAATCCTTCCATGGTCCTCCACTGGTCTCAAGACACTGAACATAACACACAAGGGCCTCCATCATCTGTCCCCTCATCCCGTTAAACTCCCCACCCTTTTCATTTGGATTTATCTCCTGGCTAAGAGGAAGTGCTTGCAGATCACCACATTGATATGTTCTTTGCTTCAGCTGTTTCCTTTGGGAGTCATTTTCCTCCTCCTCACCTGACTTGCTTCTCGTTAGGCAGGTTCTGGCTCCTGCACGTAGCCTTTTCCTGATCCCAGCTTTGAAGTTCTGCAAGGGGCCCCAGTCTTCGCTCCCACCACCCTGTTCTCACAGACAATGCCACAGTGAAGTACATCATTCCCAACACTTGGTGGGTCACAGGTACCTTTGGGTATCTGTAGAGATTTATGGAGTTTCACTCCAAAATAAACAAACCTGCAGCCTCACACAGACACGTGTTATATCTAGTTTCGGGCGTCTGTGAATTCTCTTGAGGCTTACCTCTAGATGTATTTTGGAGAATTCCCCGCTCTTGATTATGAGTTTCTTAGGGTCAAGGACTGTAACTTGCTGTTCCTAGGTATAGCACAGTTCTTCACTGTAAAAACTATCCATAGACATGTGCCTAAGTGAATCAAGTTGAGAAGCCAAGTAATGACTAAGTACCTAATATATTCCAGTCACTGGACACCAAGGAGTCAGAGGCCAGCATCTTGAGATACATAACTTGGTGTTTACTGGGATACTGTTAATGGCTAAAATTGGAGATGAGGGTGTACGTGGGACAACTTCGTGCTGAGGAGTATGAGTGGAGAGTCAAGTCCCTATTCTTCTTTTCCCTTCCCTTCCTAACTCTAAACTATGTCATAAATCAGCATGGTTCAATTACTTGCTTTATGCCAAAAGCATCTGCATTTCTGTCTTTAACCTGTGATTGCTTCTCTTAGCCCCTGGCCACCTAAAATTCTCTCTTAGATATATGAAAGGCACCTCAAACAAGCATGTCCAAAATAAATTTTATGATCATTTCCACCAAGTGTGGTTTTCTAATGGCTCTGCAGTTCACATATCTGTATCTAGATCTAGACATATCTCACCTCAGGTATATTATGTTTGATATCTCTTCCACTTTACCACCAATGTTTAATCTATTAAATATGTATGCTCATATATCTGGTTGTGAATGTATATAAAACCTAAACACTTCCTACCATATAGAATCAGTTCATGTGGAGTCAGCTTTTCTCATTCTTGTATTGCAAGGGCCTACCACAATGTCTGGAACTGAAACCTGCTAGACACACACACATGCACGTGCGCACGCACACACACACACGGAACAAGAACAAATATACTGTATGTGCCTGCCCTCTGTCACTTTGTCCTTCCTACTGATTAGGATCCAGATTTGATGGCTGGGATGGGACAGCCACCTTGGCTTGAGCTCTGGAGGCTGTGAATTAAGGATGATGGATCTGTAATATGGAAGTGTCCTGATAATTATGGAGCCACAGTAGTACCTATGAACTGCTTATATGTACTAGAACAACAAAGAAACCTCTGTGTTGCCACACTTATCCTGAGTATTCCACCACTCAGAATAAGGCTAATTATATCTAATACCTCTCATGAAGCTTTCTGAATATTTCCAATTTGCCTTATGTTTAATTTCTATTTAATAAGTATTCCGTCTTGCCTGAGATAAATGTTCCAGTTTCTTTATAAGGCATTATGTTTACTGTGAAGCCTTTTCGGGTTTCTTGCAAAAACCTGCCCCATCACACTGCTCTGCTCCTTCAGCCTACAGTGCATACACCCAAAGTTCCCACGTCTTTGTTCATGATTTTTTTTTTTTATTATTGGAAATGCACTCCCCTGCTTCCTTTCTCACCTAACTCCTCCTGGCATAAAGTAGTCATGCCCAACAATGTTTATTGCATAAGTGAATTTATTGAAAAAGAATAAACAAATACTAAATTTTGATTCTGAGTATAAATGCAGAAATGCTTACATGGAAGGAAAGATTCTTGTCAACTTTAATATTAAGGAAAGACTCCTAGTGAGTATTAAAAGTGGCATCTGGTCCTTGAAGCTCCTGGGTGGCTCAGTGGGTTGAGTGTCCAACTTTGGCTCAGATCATGATCTCACAGTTCATGAGTTCGAGCCCCACGTTGGGCTTTGTGCTGACAGCTCGGAGCCTGGAGCCCGCTTTGGATTCTGTGTCTCTCCCTCTCTCTCTGCCTCTCCCCCACTCATGCTCTCTCTTTCTCTCTCCCTCTGTCAAAAAAGAATAAACATTAACAAAACTTAAAAATTGACATGGTCCTTGAATATAGGAAAACATACATTAAAGGAGCTAAGGAGGAAGGTAGAAGTTCTTTCATCGTTCTTTTTGAAGAAAAAACTCCACAAACCAAGAGACAATGTTGGAAATGATCAGATATTTGCTGAATCTTGCTACAGAATTGCTATCATCATCCTTAATGTGACTTACACGCTGCACACTGACTCAGCTTCTTGATTAATCGCTGTTGATCTTTACCAATCCATTTTCACACAACCCTCTCATTTGAGGGACACCATCTAGAATACATGATGCTGCTGTTTGTTCATAACAATCCTCAAGGTGCAAATATTATGCAGGTAATCAATCTAATCAGGCAAATCCATACTTTCTGTTTCTTCTCAATAACCACTCAAGTCACCTATACCATCATTGTTCTCTAAATCTCCACATGATTTGAGTCCATTTAAATGCTTAATTTTAAGGGGCGCCTGGGTGGCGCAGTCGGTTAAGCGTCCGACTTCAGCTCAGGTCACGATCTCGCCGTCCGTGAATTTGAGCCCCGCGTCAGGCTCTGGGCTGATGGCTCAGAGCCTGGAGCCTGTTTCCGATTCTGTGTCTCCCTCTCTCTCTGCCCCTCCCCCGTTCATGCTCTGTCTCTCTCTGTCCCAAAAATAAATAAAAACGTTGAAAAAAAAAATTAAAAAAAAAATAAATGCTTAATTTTAATATAAATGTAAATTTTCTCAAATAATGTCCAACTTCAATCATTCCTGAACTTTGCTCTATAAAAACAGAAAGTAAAAGTACATTTAACAACTCAACCACACAAAATAAACCTCAAAATCCTTAACTATGGCCAAGTCTCTAAATTTCAAATAAGAGCCTTGTGTCAAAACCAAAGCTCTGCTACACTTTTCTGTTATTTTGGACAAGTTACTTGAGCTCCCTGGGTCTCAGATTATGTAGGGATAATGGCAAATATCCCATGCTTTGATTCTTTATCAGATTTCCCCAACTGACTGCTAAATTCCTTGAAAATAGAGTTTGTGGCATATTTTACTTGACTCTCAATTACCAATAAGGTATTCAGTAGGTACTCCATTTATATTGAATGAAAAGCTTTTGTTAGATAGATTAATCTTTATTGAATAAACAAACGCCACTGATAGAGTAAGGCAGGCAAACAGACGGGAAAGGAGGAAGAGAAGAATAATATATGTTAGGTGCTCCCAGCCGTGATATCTCCAAGGCCCTTTAGTATTTATTGGTCATACTTCCACCTGGAGCAGTAAACACTTTATCAGTCGTAGAAGCCCCATGGTTCCATCTTTTCTCCAGCATAGTACTGGTTCTCAAAGCCAGCTACAGAGATTTCTGCCAGCTGTTTCTATTTCAGAAGTGATTTTCTAAAATCATGCTCCCTGTGAAAAGTTTGTCCCCCTTCCTCTAACCATATGTGTGTGTATGTGTATAATCATATATATATAATTACATATATAATTATAATAACTCTCTCTATATATATGCATATATACGTACATACAAATGTGTGTGTATATATACATATATATATATATGTATATATATATATATATATATGTATATATTTCTCTTAAGCTACTTACTGTGATATCTTAGGATCATTTAAAGTCTCAATTTTGCTTTTTGGAGAAAGGGATGGTCCAACCTAATGGCACAGACTCACTTCCTCCCACAGACACACCAGGTCTACAGCTCATCTGAAATGATTCTCTCTGAAAAGGACCTGAAAACTAGATGAACATGTCCTTCACAACAAACAGCAAAAGAGCCACATGAGGACAGGTGAGAGAGACAGCAATTTGGTTCTACCCAAAACCCCACCCCTGGCATAGGGACCACAATCAGGAGGGACCTCAGAAATCTAAGGATTCTTCCTGAGGATGGAGGGGTTCATGCCCCATATTAGGCACCCCAAACCTTGGGACCAGCAATGGAGAGACAGGCCCTCAGAATGTCTGGCTTTAGAGACCAGTGGGGACCAAGTCCAGGAGACCCAAAGGCTTCAGGGAGCTAAGGCACTTCTCATAAAGGGTTGCAGTTGGACTTTCTTGCTCCAGAGACCAGCAAGAAAGCAGTAGTTCGAAAGCAGGCAGACTCCTCAGGAGGGTTATTCATTTGTTAATCTCAAAGTTGCTGCCAGAGGGGCAGGAACTTACTGGGACTCTCCCCAGGACAGAGGTCGGGCCGGAGCCATTTCTGCACTTTCCTTCTGCCTTAATGGCAACAGAGGCCATTCCTCAGCCATGTGCTCTCCCACAGCCCTATAGATGTGGCAGGCACACCCAGGCCACCCAGAGGAACCTCCTTGATTGCCTGGCTCTGGTGGCTGGACAGGCTTCCATTCCTGGGTCCCACGGGACTGTAACAATTGCAAAGATAGCTCTCGGCACTACACATAGAGCCGACTGAAACATATACCCAGTCTTTCTGTGACAAAGGCCTATTTACTTGTCCTGGAGCTTCAGCCTGAGGGGAAGACTTCAGATTTGCCATACATCAAGAGGCAAAAGAGCAGCTCTCAGGAAAAGTAGGCAAGGGGATGCCATCTTTGTGCTCTCCCTGGGCATTACTACGGCTTTTCGGTAACTCCCACTGGTCTGAAGCCCTGATTTTTGCCGTTGTTGCCCGGGGGACATGTCCAGATCCTCTAGTCTGGAGGCCAGCAGGGTTTGTGATTGCAATTCCAAAGGATCATAGGTATTTGTATACTTTAAAAGCTGCTTCCTGAGGGTCTGGCTCCAATCAGTCTGAAACTAGATGCTAAGATCCCTCCCTTTGGAACACTGACAGCTCTTGGCACATCCTTAACAATTTGGGCCCATCAATAACACATCAAGCTGCTTAGACAATCACAAAGGTTTGAGGAACAAACAAGAGCTAGGGCAAGGCTGGAAGACAAGGTTCATGTCCTACACAAGTCCACTCATTCAGGACTGGAATAGATAGTGGTTTCCCTTAATACATATGTTCCAAATGAAAGAACAAGGTCAAACCTCAGGCAAAAACCTTAATGAAATGGAAGTAAGTAATTTGTCTGATAGAGTTCAAATGGTCATAAAAATTGCTCACTGGACTTGGGAAAAGAATGAGTGAATTCAGTGAGAACTTCGACAAAGAGATAGAAAAAATAATAAAGTACCAAACAGAAGTCACAGAGCTGAAGAATACAATAAATGAACTGAAAAATATACTGTAACAACATCAGACTAGATGAAGCAGAAGAAATGATCAATGGTGAAAACCTCCAAACTTTCCCTCTAAGATCAGCAACAAGACAAGGACACCCATTTTCAACATAGTATTAGAAGTCCTAGCCAGAGAAAGTAGGCAAGAAAAAGAAATAAAGGTTCAAATGGGATAGGAAGAAGTAAAACTTTCACTATGTGCAGATGACATTTTATATTGAGAAAATTGTAAAGAAAAATTCTGTAAACAGTAATATTTCAGGGCACAAAATAAACATACAAAATTCTGTTCCATTTCTATCCACTATCAGAAAGAGAATGAACTATCAGAAAGAGAATTTTTTTTTCAAATCTCATTTACATTTGCCTCAGAAAGAATTAAATACCTAGAAATAACTAAAACTAAGTACATGAAAGATCTGTTCACTGAAAATCACCATAAAACATGAAAGAAATTGAAGAAGATACAAATAAATGTACAAATATTCCACGCTCATGGATTAGTAGAAAAAGTATTGTTAAAATGTCCATGTTACCCAAAGCAATCTACAGATTCAATGCAATCCCCATCAAAATCCCAATGGCATTTTTCACATAAATAGAACATCTAATCTTGAAACTTGTATGGAACTGCAAAGCAATCTTGAGAAAGAACAGCCAGGGTGAAGCATCATGATCCCTGATTTCAAGCTGTATTGCAAAACTATAGTAATCAAAACAGTATGAAACTGGCATAAAAACAGACACAAAGATCAAAGGAATAGAAGAGAGAGCCCAGAAATAAACCCACATGTATATGGTCAATTAATTTACAACAAAGGAGCCAGTAATATACAATGGGGAAAGGACAGTCTCTTTAATAAATGGTGGTGAGAAAACTGGAGAGTCACACGCAAATGAATGAAACTATTTCTTATTCTCTTACACCATACACAAAAATTAACTCAAAATGAGGGTAAAGACTTGAATCCTGAAACCATAAAACTCCTAGAAGAAAACAGGTGGTAAGTTCCTTGGCATGGATCTTGGCAATGATTTTTTATTTTTAGATCTCAATCCACAAAAAAAAATGAGTGAAAGCAAAAATAAACAAAGGGACCACATTAAGCCAAAAAATTCTGCACAGCAAAAGAAATCATCGACAAAATGAAAAGTCAGTTTACTGCATGGGAGAAAATATTTGCAAGTCATATATCCACTAAAGGGTTAATACCCCCAAAATATAAAGAACTTATACAACTCAGTAGCAAAACACAAACAATCCAATTAAAAATTGGTCAAAGGGGGGCGCCTGGGTGGCGCAGTCGGTTAAGCGTCCGACTTCAGCCAGGTCCCGATCTCGCAGTCCGTGAGTTCGAGCCCCGCGTCAGGCTCTGGGCTGATGGCTCGGAGCCTGGATCCTGTTTCCGATTCTGTGTCTCCCTCTCTCTCTGCCCCTCCCCCATTCATGCTTTGTCTCTCTCTGTCCCAAAAATAAAAAAAAAAAAAAAAAAAAAAAAAATTGGTCAAAGGATCTGAATAGACATTTTTTCCCCAAAGAAAACATACAGATAGCCAACGATGCTTGATATCACTAACCATCAGGGAAATGTACGTCTAAACCACAAAGAGGTATCACCTTACATTGTTTAGAATGGCTATTATCGAAAAAGATAAGAAATAACAACGTTGCCAAGGATGTGGAGAAAAGGGTACCTTCATGCACTATTAGTGGAAATGTAAACTGGTGCAGCCACTATGGAAAACACTATGGAAGTTACTCAAAAAATTAAAAACAGGACCACTGTATGATCCAGCAATTATGTTTCTGGATATTTATCTGAAGAAAACAGTAACACTAGTTTGAAACGATATATGTACCTCATGTTCACTGCAACATTATTTATAATAGCCAAAATATGGACTCAATCTAAGTATTCATTGACGGATAAATGCATAAAGAAGAGGTGAGATACATATATATATATATATATATATATATATATATATATATATATCTGATATAAAGTAAATACATGTAATATATAAATAAAGAAAATGTGTACACACATATACACGTAACGGAATACTACTTAGCCATAAAAAGGATAAAACATTGACGTTTGTAACAACATGAATGTAACACACAGCAGTATGATGATAGTCATTAATATTATAGTGCATATTTGCAATCTTAAAAATGTTCATCCCAAGAAAAAAAATTTGGTACTTTGTATGGTGATGGATGGTAACTAGACTTACTGTCATGATTATTTCACAGTACATACAAATACTGTTTTTTTTAATATTTCAAGTTTTTATTTAAATGCTAGTTAGCTAACATATTGTGTAGTATTAGTTTCAGGAGTGGAATTTAGTGATTCATCACTTATACACAACATCCACTGCTCATCACAACAAGCAGCCTCCTTAATACCCATCACCGTTTAACACATCCCGTGACCACCTCCCTTCCAGCAACGCTGTTTTTTTACAGTTAAGAGTCTCTTTTACAGTTTGCCTCCTTCTCTTTATTCTTCTTTCCCCTAAGTTCATCTGTTTTGTTTCTTAAATTCCACATATGAGTGAAGGCATATGGTATTTTGTCTTTTCTGACTGACATTTCACTTAGGATAATATATTCTAGCTCCATCCACGTCATTGCAAATGGCAAGATTCCATACTTTCTGATGGCTGAGTAATATTCCCTTGTGTGAGTGTGTGTGTGTGTGTGTACCACATCTTTATCCACTCATCAGTTCATGGACACTTGGGCTCTTTCCATAATTTGGCTGCTGTTGACAGGGCTGCTGTAAACACCAGGGTAGATATGCCCCTTTGAATCAGTCTTTTTTATCCTTTGGGTAAATGCCTACTAGTGCAATTGCTGAGTCATAGGGTAGTTCTGTTAACTTTTTGAGGAACCTTCATACTATTTTCCAGAGAGGCTGCACCAGTTTGAATTCGCACCAACAGTGTAAGAGGGTTCTCCTTTCTCCACATCCTTGCCAACACCTGCTGTATCCTGTGTTGTTCATTTTAGCCATTCTGACAGGTGTGATGTGGTATCTCATTATACTTTATATTTGTATTTTCCTGATGATAAGTGACATTGAGCATCTTTTCATGTGTGTTAGCCATCTGGATGTCTTATTTGGAAAAATGTCTATTCATGTCTTCTGCCCATTTCTTCAGTGGATTATTTGGTTTTGGGGGTGGTGAGTTTGATAAATTCTTTACAGATTTTGGATACTAATTTCATTTCCAAATATCTTGTCCCATTCTATAGGTTGCCTTTTAGTTTTGTTGATTGTTTACTGTGCAGAAGCTTTTTATCTTGGTGAGGTCCCAATAGTTCATTTTTGCTTTTGTTTCCCTTGCCTCCAGAGATGTACCTAGTAAGGAGTTGCTACAGCCAAGGTCAAAGAGGATGCTGCTGCCTGTGTTCTCCTCTAGGATTTTGATGGCTTCCTATCTCATGTTTAGTTCATTTTGAATTTTGTCCATTTTGAATTTATTTTTGTGTATGGTGTAAGAAAGTGGTCCAGTTTCATTCTTTTGAATGTTGCTGTCCAATTTTCCCAACACCATTTGTTGAAGAGATTTTTTCCCCCATTGGATATTCTTTACTGCTTTGTCAAAAATTAGTTGACCATATAGTTGTGGGCCCATCTCTGGGTTTTCTGTTCTCTTTCATTAATGTGTCTTTTTGTGCCAGTACCATACTGTCTTGATCACTACAGTTTTGTAATATAACTTGAAGTCAAAACTGTGATGCCTCCAGCTTTGCTTTTCAAGATTGCTTTGTCTATCCAGGGTCTTTTGCGGTTCCATACAAATTTTAGGGCTGTTTGTTCTAGCTCTGTGAAAAATGCTGGTGGTATTTTGATGGGATTGCATTAAATGTGTAGATCCCTTTGGGTATTATAGACATAACAATATTTGCTACTCCAACCCATGAGCATGGAATGTTCTTCCACTTTTTTGTGTGTGTCTTCTTCAATTTATTTCATAGGTGTTTATAGTTTTCCAAGTACAGATTTTTTACCTCTTTGGTTTGGTTTATTCCCAGTTATCTTCTAGTTTTTTGTGCAATTGTAAATGGGATCAATTCCTTGATTTCTCTTTCTGCTGCTTCATTATTGGTATATAGAAATGCAACAGATTTCTGTATGTTGCTTTTTTATCCTGTAACTTTACTGAATTCATGTTTCAGTTCTAGCAAATTTTTTGGTGGAGTCTTTCAGGTTTTCTACGTAGAATATCATGTGGTCTGTGAATAGTGTAAATTTGACTTCTTCCTTGCTGATTTGGATGCCTTTTATTTCTTTCTGTTATCTGATTGCTGAGCCTAGGACATCCGGTACTATGTTCAATAATAATGGTAACAATCTTGTCTTGTTCCTGACCATAGACGAAAAGCTCTCAGTTTTTCCCCATTGATATGACATTAGATGTGTGCTTTACTTATACTGCCTTTAGGATGCTGAGGTATTTTCCCTCTATCCCTATGTTGTGGAGGACTTTTACCAAGTTTATATGCTATACTGTGTTAAACGATTTTTCTGCATCTACTGAGGGGATCATATGGTTCTTATCCTTTCTTTTATTAATGTGGTGTATCATGTTGATTGATTTGTGAATACTGAACCTTGCAGCCAAGGAATAAATCTCACTTGATTGTGGTGAATGATTCTTTTAACGTATGTTGGATTCAATTTGCTAGATTCTGGTTGAGAATTTGCGCATCCATGTTCATCAGGGATAGGGGCCTGTAATTCTCCTTTCTTAGTGGGTTTTTTGTCTGGTTTTGGAATCAAGGTGATGCTGGCCTCTTAGAATGAGTTTGGTAGTTTTCCTTTCATTTCTATTTTTTTGGAACACTTTGATAAGAATAGGTATCAACTCTTCTTTAAATGTTTGTAGAATTCTCCTGGGAACCATCTGGACCCAGACTTTTGTTTGTTGGGATATTTTTGACTCCTGGTATACAAATACTGAATCATTATGTTGTACGCCTGGAAGTAACATAATGCTGTATGTCAATTAATAAAAAAATAAAAATAATAGTTCATGATTACATGACAGTTTTATTTACAAAACCTACCTTTAGTTTTCATTAATAATTAGTAAATATGATTAAATATGTTTTGACATCACATAGGTCTTCTGATTACATTTAAGTTCACAGTGAAGTTATTGAAAAACTGTATAACATCTCAAGGTGGTGTAAAGAAAGTCATTGGAAATCAGGACACAGAAATAAAATTCAGAATTTGCATTAAGAAAACAAAACAAAATTAAACAAATCAAAAACTAATCTCAACTTTAAGGTACCTTTGCAATTTTACACAGAACATAAAGCAAAAAAATAACATTAACAGAACTTTACATATTTTTACAGAATCAAGACTAAATTAAATCTAGGAATAAGGAGACAATATTAACTTTTTGCATCGCTGATAAAAACCATTGGCTCAGCTTGAAATCCAATTCTTTTTGCAGAAAATCTCTGATAACAACAACAAAAAAGAGTCAGTAGAAAAGGTCATATCAGTGATGCTGCAAAGCACAGCAAATGCCAGTGCTTCCATGTAAGATACTAATATCATTCTGTCCGTCCAAAAATTCTCAAAAATGGCCTGCCTGCCATCTTTTAAGAAATCCCAGAACACCCATATCTTACATGACTGAGGTAACACAGTTAGCCACAATTACTCAATAGTATATGAGATCAAGATAGGAGAGAAAAATATTAGGGAAAGCATCTGCATGTATCAAAAACAAGCCAAATTCTTAAATTTTATTTTATTTATTTTAATTTTCTTAATGTTTATTCATTTTTGAGAGAGAGAGAGAGAGAGAGAGAGAGAGAGAGTGTGAGTGAGAGAGCGTGAACGGGGGAAGGGCAGTGAGAGAGGGAGACACAGGATTCAAAGCAGGCTCCAGGCTCCTTCCGAGTTGTCAGCACAGTGCCCGACGCAGGGCTTGAACTCACGAACCATGAGACCATGACCTGAGTGGAAGTCGGATGCTTAACTGATTGAGACACCCAGGCACCCCTTAAATTTTATTTTTTTAATTATATTTCCTAAATGGAGAGATTATTGTTATTTGGAACCATCTTTAATTATCTTTTTACTGGTTTCTAGTCTGCTCTAATTCCACACTTCTCTCTTGCCTCCTGTTCTTTAGAAATTATTTAAAGCTTGTTTCTATGGCTCTTGTCTCCTCAGTTCTCTTATAGATATCTTGCCAAATTCTTTCTCTTTTGTTTTTCTATCTACTTTTATTGTCCTACCGTAATCTGAGTCCTAGGCCCCAACTACTTAATACTGATTTCTTCAGTACTCATGGGATTAGAACTGGGGCAAAAATGGATCAACAGTGTCAAAGGAAAAATTTCTCTGGACAAGGTTAAACAAAGAGGACTTTACTCAAAGCTATTGCAATAGGACAGAGAGACCAGACCTAAGAACTCAGCTGCTGAAACAAAGGGCAGTGGGGGGGCGCGGGGGGGCGGGGGGGACAGCGAATGAACAGCAAAGCACTGGAGGACTTTAGGAGTGAGGCTGATCAACGGGATGTGTTAACTCATTATCTCCTGATTTGGCAGATATTTTCAACTGTGATCAGACCATCTGTGTTTGCTAATTGGTGCCCACCCAACTTAGCTGCTACCCTCCTGCAGAGACTGTGGGAGAGGGATAATTTATTTGATGATTGCATTTCAAAGGGGTGGCTCTCAAGTATCTGGGAAAGACATTCTTGTTTTGTAAAACTGATAAAGAGACTTTTAAAAAGATTTACCAACAGCTCAAAAGGGCAGAGAAAAAACTTACAAATGCAAGTTTTCTAAAGTAAATACTTAAGGAAAGGGAGTCAGGGTCTAAAACAAAGAAACCTGCCTACAGTGTGGTCCAATGTAGGGAAATGTTAAGGCATCTCCATAAACAGAAGCAGGCTTTCCCATTCTTTTCCAAGGTTCTTTGTTTATTTCTTTTGTTTTAGCTCCCAATTACTCTATATTCTATATCCTTTAGTGATTAGTAAAGGTCACATGTGAAAAAAAAAATCACACTGTTTAATGATAAAATACATTTTGGAAATACAGTATTAAATACAAGTTAAACACATTTCTTTTTTGGAGGGGCCCTGAAAGTCTTTTGTACGTGGATGTGCAACATGAATCTGATAGAGAGGATTATACTGAGCAGTGTTTACAGGGGATTTTTCTTTTTAATAGAAACATCTTCAGGTTTAGTTTTCTACAGAGTCAATTATGAGAGCAGTCACTCTAGGATACTGTCTTCTTAAAAAGTTTTGGTAAGTTGCATCATTTCTCTGTCAGGATGAGAAGTAAGAAATGGTGATGAAATGAAGCCAAATTCTTAAATGTGCTTTTTAAACATTTTCATGCACTAAATAATTATTTGATTAAATCATGTCTGTCTCCATTCGTCATGTTTTACACTAATTCTTCTATATAAGACATGAAATGCTAAAACTGAAAGTGTATAAACAAAAAAATCTATTTTTTCTTTTTTTCTTTTTTTTTTTTTGCTTTTCAAAAGGCATTAATCAACAATTTTACCTGATCTACGTTTACAAGATGAAAAAGAGATTTGTAATTTATCCTATGGTTCTCTAGACATAGATCTCAACTGGATCAATTGAATCAAAATCAACTTCTATTTCAAAAGAATATTAACCAGACAGAAAATGGATTATGCAATGTTAACTCTACTAAATGGTCTAGATAATGCCCTTTGGCTTAGCCACTCTACTGCAATATGGCTACCTTGGAGTTACTTGGTTTTGAAGAGGAGAGTTCTATTTACCCTCCAGACCATTGTCTTGGGGGAGCACTGAACTTAGCATATGAAAAAGTGTGCACAGAAAATCTGCAAAAATGGTTCCCTGTCTCCAACAGGAGAAACTAAGTTGAACAGTTGAAATTGGCAAGAGGAACGCGAGAGCAGCAGGCAGCCCAGTGAGGGAAAACTCTCTGTCACCAGGGCCTGAGAGTCCCTTCCCCCTTCTAGAAAGAACTGCAACCCAGCTTGAAAAAAGCCTTTCTTCCCAACAGGCAGAACCAGCAGGGACTGATGGGATTTCCAGATACCAGATTTTCAAAAAAAGTCAACATAACATTACAAAGGCTCTCAAAATCACTGAAATCAACAGTTCACAAAAATAGAACAGCGTCTGCTGGTATATAATCACATCAGTTGACGTAAAGAAAGCACTTGACAGAATCCAATATTCATTAATGGTACATGAAACAAAATCCAACCGTATTCACGGCATGAACTCTCAACAAGTCAGGAATAGCAGGGAACTGTCTCCACTTGACAAAATAGCATCTACAAGAAAACCTGTCATTAACATCATATTTAATGATGGAGACTGAATGATGCTTTCCCCCCAAGATCAAGAACCAGGCAAGGATGTCCATCCACTCTCATCAGTCTTCTTCCAGTAGAGTACTGAATCTCTAGCCACTTCAATGACGCAAGAAAAAAGAAATAAAAGGTATAAAGGTGGAACAGGAAGAAATAAAATGGTCCTATTCTCAGATTACATGATTGTTTACATAAACAATCTTAAGGAACCTACAAAAAAAGTTCTACAAAAGTGAATTCAGCATAACCACAGGACACAAGGTCACAAAGACCAATCACAATTCTGTATGTTAACAAACACAAGAAACTGAAACTCAACACTCAATATGATTTACAATTGATCCAGGTGGGGGGAAGATAGACAGACAGATAGATGATAGATGTACATTTTAAAAGATATAGACAGGATCTGTACGTTAAACATTATCAAATGTCAGAAATCAATGAAGACCTAAAGAAATTAAGAGAAATACCATATCCCTGGATTGGAAGATATTTAAAAGATATAGACAGGATCTGTACGTTAAACATTATCAAATGTCAGAAATCAATGAAGACCTAAAGAAATTAAGAGAAATACCATATCCCTGGATTGGAAGATTCGACATAATATAGATATTTATTCTTCCCCAATCTACTTTCAGGCTAAAGGTTAAATGTAAATTATAGCAATATCTCAGTCAAGGTTTTTGTAGACACATTCAGCATTATTATAAAACTTACATGGCAATATACAGGCCTAAAATGCTCCCAAACAACTAGAAAAAGAAGAATAGAGTAGAAGGTTACATTCTACTACATATTAAGGCTTACTATATGGCTACCGTAATCCAATGTGGTATTTGTGGAGACATAGATAAATGGAACACAAGAGAAGACACAGAAATGAAACTATATAAATATACTGAACTGATTTTTGACAGGGAAGCAAAACCGATTTGATGAAAGGATGACAGCATTTTCAACAAATAATACTGGAACAATTGGCCAAAAAAAAAAAAAAAAAAAAATGAACCTCATCCTACACCCCATGCTTTGTATCAAACAACCACAGAGTGGATCACATTAGAAATGTGAAAACAAATTACACATTTTAGGAAAAATAGGAGAAATCTGAGGAATGTGGTTTATGCAATAGATTTTTATCCTTTATACCAAAAATATAATCCATAAAAGGAAAAAAGAATGTAAAGACTAGATCTCATAAAACTTGTTTTATTATAATCTCCATTTTTTGTTTGTTTGTTTTTTTAATTATATTTTTTGAATTTACATCCAAGTTAGCATATAGCGCAACACTGATTTCAGGAGTAAATTCCTTAATGCCCCTTACCCATTTAGCCCATGCCCCCTCCCTCAACCCCTCCAGCAACCCTCGGTCTGTTCTCCATATTTAAGAGTCTCTTATGTTTTGTCCCCCTCCCTGTTTTTATATTATTTTTGCCTCCCTTCCCTTATGTTCATCTGTTCTGTGTCTCAAAGTCCTCATATGAGTGAAGTCATATGATATTTGTCTTTTTCTGACTAATTTCGCTTAGTATAATGCCCTCTAGTTCCATCCACGGAGTTGCAAATGGCAAGATTTCATTCCTTTTGACTGCCGAAAAAAATGTTTTTTAATTGCTCTGCGAAAGTCCACAGAAAGAGGATTAAAAGAAAAGCCACTGAATGGTTATAAATGGGCCAAGTGTGGGATCCTTATGGTGATGAAACTGTTTGATATATATTTTTTAATGTTTATTCTTGAGAGAGAGACAGAACTCAAGCTGGGGAGGGGCAGAGGTGGGGCGGGGGACGCACAATCCAAAGCAGGCTCCAGGCTCTGAGCTGTCAGCACAGAGCCCCACACAGGGCTCGAACTCACCAGCCATGAGATCATGACCTGAGTTGAAGTCGGTCACTTAACCAACCGAGCCACCCAGACACCCCCAAAACTGTTCAGTATCTTAACTCTGATGGTGGATACACAAACCCACAAATGTGATAAAATTGCATAGGAGGAAGTACATACATACATATACACCAGTATAAGTAATACCGGAGAAATAGGAGTAAGATTGTTACATTGTATTAAGTGTATGAATTGACACAATGTTGTATCAGTATCAGTATCTCAGTCCTGATCAAAAAATGGCATATAGTTGCAATGATCAGCAGGTAGCAGAGTCCAGATACAACCCAGGCATCCCAGCTCCAAGTCCTGCTCTTAAAGTAGCACACATACTACCCCTTACTGCAGGGGGTGTGGGGATGGGGACTTCATCTGGAAATCAGGACACAGCTTGCATGTCTATTCTGGTCACTAAGTATCTGAATGAGTTGTGCAAACTGTTATTTCTTCTCTAGGTGACATTTTTCACATGAAGTTAGGAGTACAGTTTCTACTGTGAGACAGACCTGAGTTTAAATTCTTTCCTGGTACCTGTGGGCAAATCGCTTAACTTTTCTGAGAGTCTTCACCTGCCAAGCTGATCCTCCTTCAGAAATGTTAGATGTACCAGGTGAGACCACACTTGAAAAGCGTTTTGTTAATCACCCGGAAAAGAGGAAATATACAATGCAGTCTGATCTTCACTTACCCCAAGCATAATAAAGAAGTTAGAAGTGAAAAATTTATCCGTGACAGTTTATGATATAAATTTAGATTTTTAAAGTCATATATTTAAATCATTTCCAAAGTCTCTACCATTGAGAAGATTTTATGAAATTTGTATGATTGTGATTTGTTAGTTAATATGTCAGTGGGAGTCACTAATTATGTTATCTTATAGTAAATTTATTTTATTTAAAAAATGTATGTGAGTCTAATATGAAACAAACATTTGAAAACAAAGTAAATGAACCTATCAATCCTAGAGAACTCTCTATTCCAGTAAAAGCAAAGTCTGCAATACAAATTCTGTCCAGAGAAGTGAGCCCAGTAAAATTTTCTGTGTTGATGAAAATGTTTTATATCTGCTATCCTGCCAATACCACAGTGTCTAACCGCAGGCAGCTATTGAACACTTGAAATGTGGTTAAGGCAACAGGGCAACTGATTTTTAATTTTATGTAAGTAATTTACATTAGTAGCCACGTGTGGCCAGTATCTTCTATTGAACAGCACAGGGTGGGGGCAGTTTTACAGTAAGTAAGTAACCTTAAACTTGATGAGGCAAAGCAGGAGCCAGATACAAAAGCAGATTAATGAAGTCTTTTTTTCAATTTTTTTTTCTGCTTGCATACATGCTAAAATAATTTCTGAAAAAATATGTATACTCCCTCATACTTTTAGGTGAAATCATTAAAATCTTTTATCTTGGGTCAAAGTACTTGCAAAGGATACTTTGAGTACAATGAGTCAAATGGAAGTTAAGTATTAAAATAACTTGATAGCCATAAACATCTATTGATAGCAATCAATAAATAAGCTCCTTTTAACAGTCTAGAATATTGCAGTATTCTTTTTTTTCTCCTAAAACATCATTTTATTGAAGTTCTCTCTCCGAATTTCTTTATAATGAATATTTTTTTTGCTTTAAGTATTTCATCAATCAATACCCATAGTTCTCTGCAACAAAATTACGTTTATTTTTGTTGGTCATGTTTCTAATAATATAAAATTAAATTAAAAGAACACTTGATTTTATTTTTCATTATCATTATCAGAAATACTTTTAGCACAAAAATACTTTGCACAACCATATATACCTTATGATATAAAATAGATCTGATATGAAATAATTACAAAATATAATTGTGTTATTATTCATTATTTAAAATATCTTATTCTCAGAATAAGATATATGCCAGTTTCAGTTCTGTTTCTATTTCTTATTTTTATGCTTCAAAGTATTGCGATATTTTGTACACAAGAATAAATGTATGGAAGCGGAAGAAGCTTTGTTCTAGCGACATCCAAATGTTTAAACTCCTACCAAGTTACATGTCACAAATCACAGTGCTCTCTCATCATGTTTTAAGTCTCTTAGGTGACAACTCGAGCCAAACCTTCTCTTACTTTGTTCACAGGGAAGAATGGAAACCTACCTGTCTTGCTATTAGAGTCATAACCGTGCCTACATTAACACTAACATTATTACTAATTGATGTCCCTTTTAATGAATTTAAGATTTCGCATTTATGTTCAGACTAGGAAAATGCAGACATATCACATGATGGGCCAAAGGAAGAAGCTTCTGCATAGCAAAAGACATAATCAACAAAATGAAAAGCAACCGATGGAAAGACGGAAAATATTTGCAAATCATGTATCTGATTGGGTACTAATACTCCAAACGTATAAAACTAATACTCCAAAAATACAATTCAACAGCAAAACTCAAACCATCTAATTAAAAAATGGGCAGAGGAGGGTCACCTGGCAGCTCAACTGCTTGGGCATCTGGTTCTTGATCTCAGCTCAGGTCTTGATCTCAGCGTTGTGAGTTTGGGCCCTGGCCCCGCGTTGGGCCCCATGTTGGGCTCATGCTGGGTGTGAAGCTTACGTTAAAAAAAAAAATGGGCAGGAGAAGCAGATAAACATTTTTCCATAGAAAACATGCAAATAGCCAACAAGTACATGCAAAGATGCTCAACATCATTAATGATCAGGGAAATTCAAATAGAAGAACACAATGAAATACCAGCTCACACCTGTTAGAATGATTATCATCAAAAAGACAATAGATAGCAAATTTTGGCAAGGATATGGAGAAAAGCGAATCCTTACACACTGTTAGTGGAAATGTAAATTGGTGTAGTCACTATGGAAAACAATATGGAGGTCCCTCAAAAATTAAAACTAGAACTACCATATGATCCAGCAATCCCACTTCTGGCTGTATATTGCCAGGAAATGAAATAAGTCTTGAAGGGGTACCTGCACTCCTGTCTCCACTGCAGCATTATTTACAATAGTCAAGGTACAGAAACAACTTAAGTGCTCATCAAGAGATGAACGTGTGTGTGTGTGTGTGTGTGTGTGTGAACACTACAGAATATTATTTTGCCATAAAAAGAAAAAAAAATTCCTGCCATTGGCAACAACATGGATGGACCGTGAGGGCATAATGCTGTGAAATAAGTCAGACAGAGAAGGACAAAGGCAAATACCATATGATCTCACTTATATGTGGAATCTAAAAAAACCCAAAAACAAAAAACCACCAAAAACAAACTCATAGATATATAAAACAGGTTGGTGGTTGCCAGAGGTGGGAGGTGGGAAATGGGCCAAATAGGTAAAGGTGGTCAAAATGTATAAATTACTAGTTATAAAATAAGTAAGTCCTGGGGTGTAATGTACAGCATGGTGACTATATAGTCAATGATACTGTATTGCATATTTGAAATTTGCTACGAGAGTAGGTCTTAAAAGTTCTCATCACAAGAAAAAAATTTTTGTGATTATGTATGGTGATAGATGTTAACCAGACTTGCAGTGATTAATTCACAATGTATACAAATAACAAATCGTTATGTTGTACGCATGGAACTAATATGCTATGTGTCAATGAGATCTTAAAAGAATCATCTGGCCAGTAGGCTGCAGGACCAAGCTGACAGCAAGGTCTGTGCTCAATGGACTATACCTCAACCAACCCAATATGCTGGGGAGTTTTCTGCACCCCAGGGCAATGTACCAGAGTAAGGGCTTGGATAGATGAGAGCCCGACAGGTTCTTTTGTGAAATTTAAGGACAACTGTGAAAGGAACAGTGGGGAAGGGAGGACTCCCCCAAGAGCCCTTGAAGGTAGGTCAATACAAGGAAAGAGAAAATTTGGAAGCTCTTGCAATCAACTGCCTTGAAACTACCCATGGCATCCCTTGCCATCTTACCCATGCGTCTTCTCCAGTTGGGAGCCTTTGTATAATTACCTGCGATTTCTGGAGCCACGGGCCGTCTGGTGTGGTTGGAGCATGATATGTGGAAGAGAAAGAACCTGAGGCCAGATTACGACAGCATCATACACATGATCACGGAAGTGGCCGATACCAAACGTACTGACACATTCACTCATCCAGCTATACAGGCATGTATGCGTTCAGCGGGTTTTGAGTTCAAATGTGAGCCAGGCACCCGGCCAAGCCAGCAGTCCTCAATCTTGGAAGGGAATCAGAATCACAAGTGGAGATTTACAAGATCAGATGAATGAATCCGCTTCTCCTAGGTTCTTATTTATATATTTTCAATTTTCAAAGGGACACTTTGACCTGAAGACAGGGGGACTAGCGCTGTGTAAAAAAACGCAAAAGGAAGACAGTTAAGAGCCAACCCCAGCCAAGGGGGCGCCGGTGAGCTAGAAGCAGAACCAGGGACCTCACCATGGGCAAGAAACCCGGCAGGAACCGGGCGGCGTTCCACAAGCACACGGGGCCACCCACTCACGTTCTGTGCGCCAGGCCAAGACGGACGTTTTTCTGCCTCATCCTGTTTTCCCTCCACTGTCCTCAGGACCTCGCATGTGACACAGGGGCACTGGGGGCCGCACAGATAGGCCTTATTTAATGAAAAGCTGTAAATACGCACTTTCATAATGCCGAGGGCATCTCTGTACACTTCAGTTGAATCTCAGCAAGATTACTCCTGCCCCAAATTGCTTTAGATGTGGTTATATTTATTGTGGATTATCATATTCTAAATTACTTTTCCTATTGTATCTTCTTTTGTCCTTAAATCATCAGGCGCCTCAACCCGGTCAGCAGCAATTTCAAGGAAGATTCTCCATTTTGCATGTGGGTATAAAATTGAGATTCTCTTAGGGTCTGATCTTCAGAAGCTGCACTGATTCGTTTTCGTTTTCATCAGTCTTTCATTCAATATACTCCCCTTGTGCCCCTGAGCTGGATGACACACGAGCTGGGACTTGGGGCATAAAAAGAATGCTGACAAGTATCCCCTGGTAGGTGGAAAGCCCTACAGAGCATATGGTCTTAACCCCTCCTGCTCCAAGAAACCGGAGGTTTAAAAGCTGGGGTGACCTCACCAAAGCTACATAGCTCGATGGCTCAATAGGGATGTAAGTATTCCACGTGTCTCTTCATGTGTTATCTCTTCTCTTCACCACATACTGATGGAAGGGGCTATACATGCCTGTTCATGAGGAAGAAGTCACCTGAGGACAGAGCTCCATCAATTTGCCCACGTCTACTGGTACTCGGTGTGACCAGATTTCTGCCTCCAAATGATCTATCCCTTGCAACAGGTGCAGGGCCCAGTTTTCATTACTTGCTTCAAATGAAAATCCTGTGACAGTCACACCCTCACCTTCATCCATAAGCTTTTCTCCCATTAGGTATTACCTCCGCCTGTATAGTAGAAAATTTCCTATCTCATGAACCACGTGCTGCCACGTCCCATGCTTTCGTATATATTGTTCCACCTGCCCAGAGTTCCATACTTGCTTCATTACCACATGGGGAAGATCACTATTCCTTCAAACACTCTCCAACAATCTTCACTTCTCTGAGTAACCTCTGAGAGGGTCAGGCTCTACTCTTGTGGGGTGTACCCCTTTAGTATTGGGCAACATCCTTCTGTCCCCCACACACTACTTCAGCTTTCTGTTATTCTTCCTTTTTTTTTTTTTTTTCTGGGGCTAGTCAAAGAAGAGAAGTTCTCAATTCCCTCCACTTCTTTATTAGTTAGTAAGCTAAATGTCATAAATAAAGCCCCCATAAGTTTTGCCTGTAAAATACACAAATATATAATAGAAGCAGTAGAACTTTATTTTAGCTCATGTAAAAATATCACGTGGGTGAACAACGGGTCATTACGATAGAGGTACTCCTGATTGACGGGGCTCTGCCCTCTTCACCACATGAGTTTTGAAGTCATCCTGAAGGTTGTGTCCATTAAAGTTCAGCTGCTAGAGTTAAAAGAACAGAGAAGCATGCATAAGGGTTCTAGAAATAGACCCCATCACCACTGTTCAGCTTCAGTGGCTTAGAATTGGTCTTGAAACCACCTCTGAATGCAGGGGAGGCTGAGCGATGTAGTCTAGCTTTGTGTACAGAAGAAACAGGTTTTTGTCAAGAGCTGTCAATCTCTGTTACAGTACAGACTTTGGTTCACCAAACCTTCCTAAACAAAGAGCACTGAAGCATCTGCCCGTAAAGAAAGTGGCCAACCATCCATCCTGGTTACCATATCCAACTAAATGTTCAGGGCTTCTGTGTGAAGAGCAGTCCCTTCTGTTCGGTCTAGATGTGGTTTATTGTGCTGTAGAAAATCAGCAACTACCAAAGTAAGCGAGCTTCACTCTCCAGGCATGCATGCACGTGTGCATGCACACACACACATACACACACACACACACACACACACACACACACAATCAGAATAAGAACAGGATAAGCTCATTTCTGTAAAACACCTATTAAGAAAATTTATATACAATAGACAAAAGTAAACTTATTAACTTCTTCTGTTTAGTAGAAGGTGTTCCTCAATTTTCATATGAATGAGTTAAATTTGTGGAGTCCAAAATGATAAGGTACAACTGTCTTTTCCTTCCCATATGGTAATTGTCTTCCTACAGCCAATGCACAAGGTTTTTTTTAAAAAAATGTTTTTACTTAGACACAGAATAAGAGCTCTTGGCTGATCCCTGTGTACCAGCTCTTTCCTGTCTCTGTAATTATCCTCTGCTGGCTCATTCCGTTCACTAAACTTAAATGTCACCTTCTCTGGGCACCCTATCCAAGGTCATCAGACATTATCTGTGGAACACAGCACCAAATTTACTTTCAAAGAATGCATCAGCATCTAAAATGAACATGTATTCAAGACCTATCTCCCTCCAGCTGACGCCAACTCCATGGCAAGTAGGATTCTTAGTCGTTGCTTTTATATCTATCACGTTGAATACTATCAGATACATATTTGTCACTCGATAACTATTTTTAATGAATCAATTAAATAATTCCTTCTCTATCTGTGATTCAGCAGGTTCATTGTGGCTTTGTTCACATGCGTATTCAACCTAGCTGTCAACACACTATAAAGTCTAAAAGGTGAGTTTTCAGAATCAGTACAGAGGACTGGTTAAAATGCATTTTACTGTCAGTTACTCTTGAGTTCCATTGTCAGCTGTCACTTACCATGAATGGCCAAAGGATAATTATCCCACCTTCTAATCTTCATTTTTCTTATTTGTAAAATAGGGATAATTAAAACATGTATTACTTACAGTGGGTTGGTCCATGGGGTAAATATTATATAGTACACACAAAGTATTAGTTATTCAATAAACACTAGTTATTCAATAAACACTGGCTATGATACTATTTATGTTTTTAATCTCAGTATATCTTGATCCCCAGACCTTCTTATACTGAAAACATGGTTGATTAAATGTGAAAAAAAAAAACAGAGTAGCCAGTCAAGGCAGGGGCCAGTCATTGAGATGTCAGGAACTCAGTGTCCATCTGTCCTTCGTGCCGCTGGTCAGTGGCTGTGCGTGAGGACACTGCATTTTTAATGAGTGTGGGGTGCTTTCCTCCCCAGAAAGCAGCCTGGTGCTCCTCTAAGTCTGGGTACCGTAGATATCTCTAGACTATAAATAGAGGTTCTGTCTCATTAACTATGGGTTTAATAATCACTCCCTATTGAAGTAATAGATGACTAATTGTGCTAATAACTTTAAATTGGACGTGTGCCTATGAACGTCAGTATTTTACCCTTGGCATGGTTTTAAGTCCCAATGTAGCTACTGGGGAGGAGGGAAGTAGCTGGTTTTGTGTTTGTGTGTATATTTTCCATCTTTTTAATTTGGTAGTGGCCAGGAGCCTGTTGTATCCAGCTCTGAACCTTGGTTCATCCACCTTACTATTAACACTATCACCTCAGGCTAGATACAGCGCCTCTTTGAGACTCAGTTTCTCTATCTCTCTAACAGAACTAAATACTAATAATAGCAGATCTTTATTTTGTGTGTGTGTGCTTTCCACTTGCTTAGGTGCTATCCTAAACCCTTTACTCATTTAAGTCATATAATAATCCTATCAGATAGGTTAATATCATCCCCCATTTTGCAGATGAGGAAACCGAATTACAGAAAGAACTGGTAAACTGTCTATGACTGAACAGCTAGTAAAAGGTAATACCAGCACTCAAAGCCAGGCTATCTGGCTCTGACATCTGTGTCTTGATCACTATGGTATACTGTCCATGAAATGAAGCATCCGCTGAAAGGGGACGTGAATTCTTGAGCCTCTGATTAAAGTTTTTCTATTCTAGCAACTTAACTAACTTTCTTGCCATGTAATTACAGGGCTTTAAATGTGAAGGCATATACTAAAAAGATCAGAGTAGTGCCTTGTTCACTATAGACCCTAAACAAATTTTTGTTTCCTTTCTCTCTATTTGCCTTGTGAATGAAGCGATTGACTGTAACACCAGAGGTCCCTATGAGAAGCCCAACATCTCAGCTCAGATATGATCATGAAATCAGACAGCTCCTTAGACACATCAAAGAAAATCACTAGGGCACTCATGTATTATACACTTACACAAAGATACCTTCCTTTTCAGAAGTCTCTCCTACCTTGCTACTGGAGGGGAGGGTGGATGGAGAATTTATTTAACTTGGCATTATCATGCCATGGAGATCAGGTTTGTGTGACATCAAAGTTTAGCCCTGTACACTGTATTGTCTGGAGGCTCTCATTTGAATAGACTTTGTCAACATCTCTTGCTTCGCTTGAACTAGGGGTGTCGAATGCAAGGGGCATGGGATCACCAGATCTATGACACATCATACAGGCATCTGCTGCCCAAATTATACTTGGTGCCTTTGATATATGGCTCCCTCTTCCTCTGACATCTATTGGTCAGTCCTGTCATCAATAGACCAGGAGAAAACTCCCAGTACATGCACGTGATTTTGCTATTACACTCACTTCTGGGACCCTGTCTCAAATCTATAGCAATCTCTGGGTTTCCATTTTTTCTTCCCCATCACAAAATCAAGATGTACACAATACCCTAAAATTTAAGGACTATAGAGAAAGCATGAACTAAGAAATGAGGTGAAAGGATTTGGTTTTGTCATGGGGCAATTTCCTAGAAACAGGGTAATACCAAATATCTTGGAAGTTAGTTATCAGTGTGAGGTCCCCAGTGAGAGAGACCTCAGCTGGAAGGTGCTGGTTTACATGAAGAAGGCATGAACCAAGTGATTTTCATTCCACGTCTGCTGAAATTTATTATGATGGGGCTATTCGGGTCCTAAGGATTCCTGCGTGGGATTTATAAAAACTGCTGAGTGTAACCCAAAATCGGACTCAACATTTTTTCCTCCTCAAACATCATTTACCCTACCTCTACCTAGCCTCTTTTTATGGACAACTGGAAGTCATACATACTACAATCTTCACCAACCTCTTTGGATCCTACTCTTTAAAACTTAAAAATCTAATCCTCTGCATCTGCACCGACACTTTCTGACTTCAGAACTTTGTATATTCTCAAGCAATTAAACATAATGGTAAGCCCACAGGATTGGAATTATTAGACCACTGTTCCACCACACAGTACTGCCATGGAGGCCACCAAAGAGAGATCTGGATCAAAAGAGGGAGGCTCTCTAACAGAAGAGGACCCTCAAGAGGCACAGTACATCCTGTAGTAGCTGCCCAACACCAAGAGACTTTTTCTCTGCCTTGACAACCTTAGATTCTCAAATTCTTTGAAAATCGTTTAGATGCCAATCAGCTGATTCATGAGACGTCTATCAATTAAAGTGAAAATACGGTATGAATAAAATTAACAGACTTGGCTTTTCTGTATAGCTCACAAAACAATGCCAAAGGGACTTCCAAATAGGAAAAAGAGACGTCTTCACTGATGACAACCCAACAGTATTTGCATGAAGCTACCTGTAAGTCAAGCATCCAGAAGGAGCTGTCACATTGTGTTCATCCTAAATCAAAAGTACACTTTTTAGTACAATTACATCTGCAGAAAGATGCAAATAAAAAGGACATTAGCAACTAGGTCTCTCAATCGAAAAACAGAGTATGATAAATAAACTGAACTCAAGAATTTTCAAGGAGGGGCACCTGGGTGGCTCAGTTGGTTAAGCGTTGGACTTCGGCTCAGGTCATGATCTCACAGTTCGTGAGTTCGAGCCCCGCATCCAGCTCTGTGCTGACAGCTCGGAGCCTGGAGCCTGCTTCCGATTCTGTGTCTCCCTCTCTCTCTGCCCCTCCCCCGTTCATGCTCTGTCTCTGTCTCAAAAATAAATAAAACGTTAAAAAAAAATTAAAAAACAATTTTTTTTGAAGGAACTGTAGGATAATAGGAAACCGCAGAGGTCTGAGTTTGCTTATGATTTTATCACTGCCTACCAGTTTATACTGCTGTTTTGAGTAATATATTACAAATATACCCAAAATCCTGTTTTATGCATTGAAACACTACATATATGAAATAGTATTCTCCTTTTCCATCTCTTCCTCCTCTTTCTTCTTTTTCTTCATCTGTCCCTCATTAATATGGTCTTCCTCTGTAACGGATTGGCTTTCCTATATTTTTACTAGGAACTCAGTTTACTAGAAAAGTAAAGCATCCTATACTATACATACTCCATATAATTAAAATTTGCATTTTAGTATGGCCAGAAAAAAGTCATCAAACACAAAAATAAAATATTTTTAATGCAAAGACATGACTACGTGTAATATGAACTCTTTGATTTTATAAAATTACATAATGCTCAAACTATAAATATACATACATTTTATTCTCTATCTACCTCTCCACTACCTTGATGTGGTAGTGTCTCTTTGGATGGGAAATGGGGTAAGTGACAGAGAGAGGAGTCAAGGATCGCTCCCAGGTTTGGGTGTGGAGTCGGCACAAGGTTCTGTCTGATCCTCAAGCCTGGTATAAGCTTGTTGTCCTGGGACAATTATTGATAGTGATCCACTTACACACTCAAAAGCACCTCGTTTGGATGATAAATTATATGATCCCTCTACTCTTATCCTGCCATGGATATTAACCTATTTTCTCCCCTACATTGTGAGTCCCTGCCTGGTAGGTCATGAAGCACAGCCTGGTCATTGTTGCATCCCCAGCGGCTACCACAGTGCTTGGCTCAGTAAGTGTCTGTAGAATAAGTGAAAACCTACTTGTCAGAGTCACTCAGGCCTGCCTGAATCCACACATCACGGTCTTTCAAAATACGACAAGGGAGGAGCACCGGAGTGTCTCCATCAGTTGAGCATTCGCCTGCATTTCGGCTCAGGTCACGGTCTCACAGTTGGTGAGACTGAACCCTGTGTTGGGCTCTGTGCCGACAGCACGGAGCTTGCGTGGGATTCTCTCTCTCCTTCTCTCTTTCTGCCCTGCTCCTGCTCTCTCTTTCAAAATAAATGAATAAACTTTAAAAGAAAATAATAAATAATAAATAACGAGAGAGCACATGGGAAACAAGCTCACTCACACAGAGGCACCGGGGCAAGTCTTTTCCTCTCTCTGATGCCCGTCTGCAATGCTCCCTTCACTACGGGGCTCCTCTGAGCCTCCACCCTCAATCCCCATCTCCCTCGCCCACCGCACCACAGCATCTCACACGCGTAATACAGCACAGCACACCTTGTGTTACATTCTATGATCTGTCTGCAGTTTCTTAAAGGCAAAAGGCACGGTTTTAATCACCGGTGCACACGGTACCACAAATACGCCCACTATTAAGAAATGCCAACAGTGGCTCCAGGGTGTCCCTGTGTTAGGTGGAGTGTCAGGCAGTTTGTATGTATCATCTCACAATCTTTACAACAACCTCATGAGTGCTTAATATCATTTTAACCAATCTGACACCCAAGGAAAACAATATTCAAAAGGTCAAATAATACATCCAAGTTCACAGTGCGAATAAATAGTAGATTTGAGATGCAAACTTCAGATTTCTCTAAATCCAGATCATATTGTATTTATTTTTACATGATGAGAATCCTTCATTTCTTTAAGTCAGAATTTTCCTAGGCATACGTCTATATCTGTGTCTACATCTATATCTGTTTCTATCTCTGTCTCTCCCTCTCTCTCTTTCCCTTTTGGTATGTTTTCGCTCATAATTCTAAGCCCTGCTTCAGATGTCTTCTGAAAAAAAAAAAATCCGAATGAATATACAGCACTCATTTTCCTTCTCTTCTTATCTGACTGAGCTGAAAGAGAGGCGTCTGGAGAGCACTGACAATTATTGAATTGTGTGTGATTTCTTCACTGTTCTCTATAGAGATACTCATTATCCCTTGATCCAAACAAAAAGGGAGGCTAATACCAAACTCTGCCTTGCCTTCGGTCCCAGTGGAAGGAATTTAATTCTTGGCTTATTTCACAAAATCCACCAATGCATCTTTCAATACTTTAAGCCAGAGACATTGCTAAAGAAATAGTTCTCCACGGGTGTCTGGTTCATGTGGGAAGCGAGGTTCTGTATCCACTTATGAGCTGGGTGTCACATCTTGTCCTATTAACGATGCTGTCCAACTGGGAAAAACAAAAACCAAAACCTGTTCGATGCGTCGCCTCAACAGGTATCTGTTAACTTTGGACACATACAGAACACTTGGCAGTTCCCAGCTTTTTGCCTTATCTCCCTTGATTCTGATGAAATAAGCAGGCTGGAGATTAACGAGCCCGCCACTTCCAGAAAAAAAATGTCAGCGAAGAAAGTTAAATGGGGGCGCCTGGGTGGCGCAGTCGGTTAAGCGTCCGACTTCAGCCAGGTCATGATCTCGCGGTCCGTGAGTTCGAGCCCCGCGTCGGGCTCTGGGCTGATGGCTCAGAGCCTGGACCCTGTTTCTGATTCTGTGTCTCCCTCTCTCTCTGCCCCTCCCCCGTTCATGCTCTGTCTCTCTCTGTCCCAAAAAAATAAATAAACGTTAAAAAAAAAAAAAAAAAGAAAGTTAAATGAAGCAATCATAAACTAATAAAGAACAGAGATGGGTCTCTAACTTATGTCTCCTTGCTCTAATTCCACTTTTCTTTCCACCCCTTTTACTCTGTAACGCTCATTTATACAACCGAGTTATCTCAAAGTGAGGCTATTTTGCAATCATGTTAACGGGGTATCCTGAAAAACTTAAATTCATGAACTGTGTATTGAAAGATGTAAATTACGTGCCATACACAGAAATGTCGGCAGGGACCAGCCCGTAACTGAAATAGCTGTAAAGTCCCGAGTTCGCAGCCGCCGTGGTGAGAGGCAAGGGTATCTGCACAGGGCAAGAGAGCAAAAGGCATTCATGCCAAGACAGACTGACGAACCAGACCGTCAATCGTTCTCCAGCCCATGATGACCTCAACCTCGAACCAGAATTTACCAAACGTTTACAATAAGTGTTCTACCAAAATAAGGTTGAAAGAATCAAATGCATTTGTGAAATCTGGGATCTGTATTGTGTTCACGAAAATTCCAACTGCAACTAAAATAGTAAAACCTCTGACAAACCTTTCACTTACCAAATGAATTTTAAAGGGTTTATCCTTCTTTGGTGTGAAATTTATTACTGAACAAGTTAAATGAGATTTTTCAATCCACTCTGATACGTGTTACTCTCTTTGGTATACAGTTTGAGATCACTTGCCTAAGATAGTTTAGCAGTTACTGAAGGATGCTTAAGTTAAGGGTTTATATTTCTCTACATAGGTTTTGTAGAGTTTATTTATTGAGGGGGGTGGGAAGAGAGAGAGCATGAGAGGCAGAGGGGGCAGACAGAGAGGAAGAGAGAATCCCAAGTAGGCCCCACGCTATCAGCATGGAACCAGATGTGGGGCTTGAACCCACGAACCTTGAGATCATGACCTGAGCTGAAACCAAGAGTCAGATGCTTAACCCACTGAGCCACCCAAGCACCCCGATATTTCTCCACATATTATTTTAGTTCCCCTTAAATTCCATTGGCAGAATCTGGAGTAGTGAATATAGGGCCTATAAACACAAACGTACAGAGAGAGTAGCAACTGATTTTTTTTTTTTTTTTTTGGGGGGCACGTAAAATTTTTCTTTCCTTTTCTTTCTTTATTTTTTTGGCCATTAGGGTAAATGCAAGGTTTTATATAAACCCTTGATGGGTCCTTTTCAATCGGTTCTCTGATTTGTTTTCCACAGCACACTACACCCAAAAATCCACACACTGGGAGGTACAGTGTCTTCTTCTCTGCAGGGAGATACCAGACCACAAGTTCAGAGATCTGAAAAACTGCTTACGATTTTACACTGGGGTGTGTGTGGTCGTTTTAAAATGTGTCCACGGCTCTCTGACAATCTTACCCCTCAAAAGGCGGAGCCTGCTTCCGTCCCCTGGCGTTGCCCGAACAGGCATGTTAAATTCTGACACTCAGAACACTGGAGTTCCCAGGTGAGCATGTGCACGTTGTCTTTTCTGATGCTGATGAAACAGAGACGTGGAACTTTCCAGCCCCTAAGGAACAGAACGGCGGAGCCTGCGGCCGTGGGGGGTCAGCAGCGGAGAAAGGGACGGGATGCAGCCGGTAGCAAACTCCAGTGCAGAGGTCACAGTGCAGGTCCCTGTGATGCCGTGGCAGGTGGCAGGCCACTTTATCCACAGCAAGAGAGTTTATGTCCTTTTGGCAACAGCTCTTGGTGTGTTACTAATCCCTGGGAGAGGTGGACTGTTTGGTCATGGGACAATCATAAGACAGAGCAGGTCTTTTCACCCAGTGGCTTTAAATGAAAGCTGATCAGGGGCGCCTGGGTGGCGCAGTCGGTTAAGCGTCCGACTTCAACCAGGTCATGATCTCACGGTCCGTGAGTTCGAGCCCCGCGTCAGGCTCTGGGCTGATGGCTCGGAGCCTGGAGCCTGTTTCCGATTCTGTGTCTCCCTCTCTCTCTGCCCCTCCCCCGTTCATGCTCTGTCTCTCTCTGTCCCAAAAATAAATAAAAAACGTTGAAAAAAAAAAAATTTTAAATGAAAGCTGATCAGACTACGGATCCTCTGTCTTCGTGAATCCCCAAATATCAGCATCTCAGCATCTTTTCACTGGCCCATTTCCATTTTTTGATATTGGACAACAGCATCTCCAACATCAGCCCTGAGGACGCAGTCTCCGATGGCTCACGTGCGTGCCGGCCGTGAAGAGCGGGCCCAGGAGCCTGAGAATCACACAGTCTGTGCAGAGAATCACAGCTGGTAACCATTGCTCCCACCCTACTTTCCACCACACGTTTCACAGCCACCTCATATTCCAGGGCACTCGGTTTCCTTCTGGAGTGTTTTCAGGGGAAACTGCTTTGGATTTTAAGACAATACCCTTATACCGTCTCTGTGTCATAACTTTCCCTGCAGCTGTACCTTTTTGAAATTTGATGTAACTTTTTTTCTGTTATAACTGCCTCCTTGGACCTTATAAGATACTACATTTTAAACACTGATTTTTTATTGTAATTTTACAGGGGTCTTAGGAGGGCGGGGAATCAAATGCTAGTTATTAGTCAAGAATTTTAAAATGCAGATCCAGAAATGTGTTATTTATGTAGAATTGCCTAATAGGAGAGAGTGAAACCACATCAGACTTTAAGATCCACAAGTAACAAATACAAAAAAATAAAATGACAGATTAATTTTCTGAACTCTCACCTAACAAGCCAATGCATGATTTTTGATACAATTTAAAATCAGTCTTTACTGAACATCTAGTTTGTGCCTCTTTATTAAGTGCCTTATGACTCAGGACAACACATAGGTCTAAATTTTCAGTGATTCAAGACAGGAACATTCTAGCAACCTGTCCTTATACCGCTGATAAAATCTGGTTATCTGCTACTTCACCTCAGTTTAAAAGTGCTTTTACATGTTAAAATAATATGATCTGGTAGACAGGGTGAGGAATGATCGGTGGCTAAAACAATATGCACTGCACGCTGTATATTCTGTTGTTTGCTAGTGACAAGGAAGTGAATAAGAAGCCCCCACGGCCTTCAAGATTTTACGCTGCAACTGTGGGAGAGGCATGCAAACAAACGATTATAATACCACTGGAATTGCAAGCTTATAATTACATGAGTTCCCATATTTGCTCTAAATAGGTGTCTGTAACATGTATCAGGATCAAGCGTCTAACCCTTCCTAGAGAAATCGGGGATGCCTCCTACCCCTTGAGACTCACAGTTGTAAGGAAACACCAGAAAATGACTCACGTGTGTGTAAGTCCATATGAAGGCAACTGCAGATGTGTCAGATGATGATTTGTTTATTTATTTATGTATGTGTGTGTGCGCGCGCATGTATGTATTTATAAATTTCTGGATTTTTTTTAAAAAGTTTATTTTTATTTATTTTGAGAGAGAGATGTGGGGGAGGGGAAGACAGAGAGGGAAAGACTGAATCCCAAGCAGGCTCTGTGCTGTCAGCGCAGAGCCTGATGCGGGGCTCAAACTCATGAATGGTGAGATCATGACCTGAGCCAAAATCAAGAGTTGGATGCTTAACCAACTGAGTCCCCCAGGTGCCCCATACAACTGTTATTTATTAAAAGCAAGTATTTCAGTATATCATTTAGATTCCTTAGTCTTTATTTTACTCATCAGTACAATGGGGACACTCATATCATTCTTTCAATGTCACAAGTATCACATATGACACTATAACTGAACTGGATAGCTCTAGACTTCATGAGAAGACTGTAATGGTGAGGAGACTGGTAGGTAGGAGTTTATTTCCCCCAAATATTGCACCTGATGAAAAATTTTCCCACAGGGGAAAGGAAATTGCATTCAGAAAATCCAACGGTGGAGATATCTAGTGAAAGTATTCTTTTTTTTTAATTTGTTTAATCTTTATTTATTTTTGAAAGAGAGAGAGAGAGACAGAGGGTGAGCAGGGGAGGAAAAGAGAGGGAGGGAGACACAGAATCCAAAGCAGGCTCCAGGCTCTGAGCTGTCAGCACAGAGCCTGATGCGGGGCTTGAACCCACAAACCGTGAGATCATGACCTGAGCTGAAGTTGGCCACTTAACCACCTGAGCCAACCAGGTGCCCTGAATAGAAGTATTCTTACCATTAGGATCCCTGGCATTTTTTTTTAAGTTTTTATTTATTTTTTGAGACAGAGAGAGACAGAGCATGAACAGGGGAGGGGCAGAGAGAGAGGGAGGCACAGAATTGGAAGCAGGCTCCAGGCTCTGAGCCATCAGCCCAGAGCCCGACGCGGGGCTCGAACTCATGGACCGCGAGATCGTGACCTGAGCTGAAGTCGGACGCCCAACCGACTGAGCCACCCAGGCGCCCCTCCCTGGCATTTTTCAAAAGTGGAAGCTCACTTAGACCCAGGCTCTCTGAGAAATCACAAGGGTGGAGTTCCCATGCAAATATGGCTGACGTTTGAGTTAGGATTCTTAACCACTTTATCATTCTCCTTCTTCAAGTCATGTCTTCCCTGACAGAGGCAGCAGGTAATGAAAACTTTTTTCAGTGATAATGCTGTCCAAATGCAGCAGATTTTTGTTCCTAAGTACATTTCTGAGATGCAGTCTTATAGCCATTTGGAACCACATACCATGACAGTTAAAGAGTAAGAACACTAACATTGCTGCCTGGATTTAAATCCGGGCTCTGTCACTTGCCAGCGATGTGACTTGGGGGCAGTTTATTCAACTCTATGTGCCTCCTTTCCATATCTATGACACAGGGCATAACAATAGAATCTACTCCATATGACTGCTGGGAAGACTAAGTAAGTTAATGTCATGTGCTAAATGCAACATACATGTAAGATGCCACTGATACAGGGTTAGGGCTGGAAGCACTGACGTCTAAGCCTTGCCAATCAATCGTAGGCAGAAATAATACACCATGAAGCAACGTATGAAGCAGAGATGGATCTATGGCCAGTGGGGAAGGATGGCCAGGGAATACCAGGCAAAGGGTAGTCCTGATACAGATAGGTGTGAAATGAATTCATGTTCACAGTCTCGCTTCAGGATGAGAAACTTCCCGCTGGCTCTAATGGTTTGCAAGAACTGTCACTTTCCTCTACAGTGAAATCAAACAAATAAAAAAGATAATTGCTCCTCACTGGAAGAATTTCTCAAAGGTTAGTAAATCATTCTTGTGTGTGTGCTTCTCGTAACTAGAGACACGTAGATACACATGATTTGGTTTCAGTCCCCAGCAGTGGCAGAAATGAGGCTATTTTGAGATAAAACTAGGAAACAGATTAATCTGAAGGGATATTTAATAATTTTTTTCTCTCTTCAGCTTGGACACTTGGTTCATGGAGCCACAGGACTGAAAGCAAATATGTGTATATTGGGAAGCAGAGGCAGGTTCTGCTTGTTATCATGACAGTTACCTCAAATTTCAGATATGCGGTGACATTCACCAGACAAGTAAGCACAGGGATGCCGGGAGCAAGGGTGAGACGTGAACCATTCTGAAGACCTAACCCGTGGTCCAAGCTCAGCTGCTGGCCAGAGCCAAGAGCTTGGACAAGTCCCTCTACTTGTGTGGTTTCGGCCAGTGGCTTCATCTACTACATAAGGAGTCGATGAAGGCCACCTCGAGCTCCTTTCAGGTTAGTGCAGAGTCAGGGTAAATGATTTTCTGTGAGGCACTTCTTGGTTTTCTACTGTTCTGTTTGTTTGTCGTTCTGTTTTCGGTTGTTTAACCACCAGCTCCTTCTCAGGGCTTTTCGCAGCTCCTCCCCACCTCCCGTAAAACTTGCGGCAGATTGGCTCCCCCACCCCTCCGCAGCAGAGTACCTATAACCTACTTGCGTCAAAATATGCAATTCCTCTGGCCACACAGCGTTAGCTGGGCCGATCACAAGCATCCCCGAAAGAGCTTCCTGGCACTACAGAGGCAAACTGCTCTTTTTCTGCTCCTCCGAGTTGTCACAGGAAGAAGGATTTGGCTCCTAGACCCTCCCGCAGCACCCTTTGCCACCGATTTGGAAAAAATGTTGTAAGAAATGAAGATTCAGCCCCTCGGTTATATTGTCTGTACACCCGGATGAAGCCAAGCCTGAAGCTATTTGTGACTTTCATTTCAGTTGTACGAGCTAATATATTTACCCATTCCATGCCACATTGGTTTGACCTGACTCTGATACTTACCGCCAAAAGCACTCTGGCTAATGCAGCTGAAGAAGGGAAAGGGCATATCTTTGAGAAATTCAGCCTTTGGACAACACCATCAATGCACAAATGACCTATGATATCTTAGGCAAATCATTCAACTATAGTGGGATTTGTTTTCTATATTTACAAAGTGATTCCCTGTATCTCCCTGTGTTGTTTAGAAAATGCTGACTCTACGTTTTGTTAGAGTTCCATTTTTTGGGTTTACACCTTATCTCCTTTAAAGAACTGTAATTTCTTAGGGATGTGAATTATTTTCAACTTTTGATCTACAGTGCTGCTACAATGCTTATCATCTAGCAGTATATGTGAAATGAATTCTTTCACTGAAAATCAGCCTACATATATTTTTAGAAATTTTTCACAGGCTCTATTATATGATGAGACGACAATGGCCTGAATAGGAACATGTTACCATATTCCCCTTTGTTTTCCTGAGGATTTCATGGCCAGAGACCATACTGACGGCTGTTCCCTATTGCAATGTAGACCACTGCTGCATCAGTAATGTTTCTTTTGGCCAAAATTGATCGCCAATATAGAAAACATCACATAATAGCTCTCAACGTCCCTTTCATCCAGAAAAATTCAAATAACTCAATTAATTAACTTTAAAAATTCAACCTCTCAGCCCTCCCACTTGCCGCACCACCTGGATCAGCCAGAGCCTTCCAGAGTTTCTTGGTGCGACCCAGGTGAGTAGCCCGGGGTGATGAAAACAGATCGAGTGCCTCGCGCTCTCCCAGCTGCTCCAGCCTAAAAGAACACCGCTAAACTCATCTGTAGATGCAGGATATCGTTCAGCAGGATTTCCCTTAAACCTTCATTGAATCAGAGCCATAGATGTCACTCACTGATGTGTTCTTAACTATAAGCACCTTTCAAGCCAGTCAGCAACTTGATGAATTTGCTGCTCACAGCACCAGGTGGCGAAGGAAAAAGAGAGCAGAACCCCCTGCATATAGCAGCGGCACCCAGTTAAGAAATTAAACAGTGAGAAGTCCTGTTAGGCGCTTGTAAGTGTGTTTGGCCCTTGAAAATGCGCAACACAGTGTAGGGCCCCAGAGCTGGGGACGCACACGCAACAAGCAGAGATCTGGGGCTGCTGGAATCGGAGAGAAGCAGCCACGATGCAGAACGCCTGAATTCTGTGCTGGGTTTTGTTCCGCACCTGGTCACCGGGGGTACTGCTGCTGCGTATCTTCAAGCTGAGTAAACCAGTAACAAAGGGGCCAATGCCGGATTGCCGGCAGATTCCGACACGTGGTTCTCTAACTCTGCTCCTTGGAAAATCGAGGTCTCATGACAGCTTAGCAAGGAAACAGTGTGTGGTGAGACTCGGCCGAAGGAAGGGAGCAGCTGGTTGGTCGCAGGAGTCAGAAAGAGCACAGCAGACTTCAGACTTCCTTTTCTCATTTCAGCAGAAGAACTGTGGAATTATTTTATGTATTGAGATTTCTTGGCAGATTTTGCTTGGGTTTTAAAAAGAAGGGGACGATGAAGACAAATGAAAGTCACTGTCTTAGGTTAGGTCACAGACCGGGGGCATCATACTTTCTGATCAGGACACTGCACAGGCAAAGGAAAGGTGTCAAACACACCTATCAGGGGAGATTTCCACATCCAAGAACACAGGGAGATGTGTGTGCTCTTGAGAGAAAGTTCTTAAAGCGATGTGAAAGGTGGTGATAACTGAAACACAGGAGAGGGGCAAAGGGCTGAATCACACAAGGCACTCCTCACAGGCAGATGGAGAGGTTGCCCACCCTTCCGGCTCAGTGTAGGCCAAGAAAAAATTTCTGAAAAGTTCTGTGTGGTTTCTTCTGAGACTCAAGTGTTATCGATCCGTGTCTTTTTGGTTCATTTGACCATGATAAGCCAAAATGTGTGTGGAAAGTTGCTGAGGCAGCCAATGGACAGATTTCCATCTGGTCTTGTTTCTGGGAAAGTTTCTGGCTCATCACCCTTTTCTAAAACAAACTAAAATCACAGGATTTTGTTGGGGTGTTATTTTTGGTTTGTTGCCCTCCTTTTTTTGCTTGTAATGTTTTTTACCCTACCTTGTCCACTGATTTAAAAATGTATCCCTATCACACAGCATATGAGTATGGGATGCTCCCTCTCTCTAAGGAGTTTGGAGTTTGGATTTAAAAAGCCCCCACAAACAACACAATTAAGAATCCAGTAACCAGGTTGCATCTTGCTCCTGCAGATTATGTGACCTTGGAATAATTACCTCCATGTCTCTGTCTCCTCATATATACAGTGGGGAAAATAAGCATATCTAACTGAGGGGGTTGGGATAAGAACTGGATGAAGTAAGTAATACACGAGTCTTGGATAGAAAAATGGCTCCTTCAAAATATGTCCATATATGGATGCGTTACTCTTCACAGCAAAAGGAACTTTGCAGATGTGATTCAGTTAGGCATTTTGAAACGAAAAGGTATCCTGGATTATCTGAGTGTGCTTCAGGTGGTCACAAGGGTCATTATAAGAGGAAGGCAGAGATGTGGGAGTCAGAGAAAGGTAATGAAAGCAGAGGTTAGACAGAGAGATGGGAAGATGTTACATCCTCATCCTTGAAGATGGACAAAGAGACCACAAGCCGTGGAATGCAGAGAGCTTTTCAAGATAGAAAAGAGAATGGATTGTCTCCTAGAGCATCCAGAAAGAATGCAGTCCTCTGATACCTAGATTTTAACCCAATGAGACAAATGTTAGTCTTCTGATCTCCAGAGCATGAGATAATCAATCTGTGTTGTTTTAAGCCCCTAATTTTGTGATTTGTTAGAGCAGCAATAGAAAACTGATAAAACACAAAAGGCATTTAGAAAAGAGCTTAGAACATAGAAAGTATTCAGTAGTGTAACTCATGGCCAGTAGTAAAGAGGAAGAATGTATGAGAAGAAGAAACGTCACATGTCTGAGGCTCATCTTGAAGGACTGTACATGAACCAGAGACTGGCAGGCTGAACGGGCCACCACTATGGAAAAGCACAAGGCTCTCCACAAACAGCTGAGTTTGAGTTCTGACCCACCAGCGTACTTAACCATATGGAGCTCAAGGATCCTCTGCTCTAACTGAAAGTAATGATGCGAGTCTTCCTAGGCTGCTGTGTGAATGTGCACTTCTGTAATTACACCATCATTGAGCTCTTTCTCTCCACTCTCAGCTACCTAGGAGCAGAGTCTATTTTGAATGCCTCGTATCTGGCATTGTTAGGATTTCATGGAGTTTTCTTCCACATGCAGAAGTATGTGCAAACAAGTATGATTGCAAAGGGGGAGGGAAGGGTTCACTGCCTGCAAGAAGATGGGGCTCTGGGAAGGGCTCAGAGAGATGACCTTGGAGATAGTCGGAAATAAGACAAATGTACAGGTTTCTACCTCAACTCGCTCTGCATTGTGAGGCAGTGTTAATGCAAATAGCTCTCACTCACTGAGCACCTATTCTGTCCCCTTTGTTAATGCATTATTTCTGACCCTCGAATATCCTCACAATTGACCATGCTCACTGCACATGAAAGGAAGAGATGCTCAGAGAGGGAAAATAAATGCAAAGCCACATGATTTGCAAGTGGTGAGAATACTACGTCATCTTTGTCTTATTCCAAAGGATCTTGGCCAACTCCCTTTGATGTGAATTCCTGTGGAAGGGACAAGACGCCGCGGCAAGTGCTGGTGCTGATTTGTGACAAGTCTAGCGTGAGACGGCCTCTTTCTCTAAGGGATGATGACATTTCTTTAAATGTTTTATTTATTTTTGAAAGAGATAGCATGAGTCGGGAGGGGCACAGGAAGAGTGAGAGACACAGAATCTGAAATAGGCTCCAGGCTCTGAGCGGTCAGCACAGAGCCCGACGCGGGACTCAAACTCGCGAGCTGTGAGATCATGACCTGAGCCGAAGTCAGTCGCTCAACCAACTGAGCCACCCAGGCACCCCACGGGACACAATTTAAACATGGTATGTCTTCACTGGATTATTTGTTTTTCCAGTGTTGAGTTTGGTAAATTCTTTACAGATTTTGGATAATAACCCTTTATCCGATATGTCATTTGCAAATATCTTCTATTCCTCTTGCACTCTTGGTGGGGTGGGAATGCAAACTGGTACAGCCACTCTGGAAGTCCCTCAAAAAATTAAAAATACAACTACCCTACGACCAAGCAATAGCACTACTAGGGATTTATCCAAGAGATACAGAAGTGCTGATTCATAGGGCACATGCACCCCAATGTTTATAGCAGCACTATCAACAACAGCCAAATTATAGAAAGAGCCCAAATGTCCATCAACTAATGAATGGCTAAAGAAGATGTGGTTTATACGTACAATGGAATACTACTTGACAATGAGAAAGAATGAAATCCTGCCATTTGCGACAACATGGATGGAACTGGAAGGTATTATGCTAAGTGAAATAAGTCAGTTAGATAAAGACAGATATCATATGTTTTCATTCATATGCGGAATTTGAGAACCTTAACAGAAGACCATGGGTGAAGGGAAGGGGAAAAAGTAGTTCAAGCAGAGAGGGAGGCAAACCATAAGAGATTCTTAAATACAGAGAACAAATTGAGGGTTGATGGGAAGGTGTGGGGGGGGGGAGGGGAAAATGGGTGTTGTGCATTGAGGAAGGTATTTGTTGGGATGAGCACTGGGTGTTGCATGTTAAGCGATGAACTGTGGGAATCTATTCCCGAAGCCAAGAGCACACTGTATGTGCTATATGTTAGCTAACTTGACAATGAATTATATTAAAAAAAAAAAGAGGGAATGTCACTGTGTTCTTTCCTTCTGATTAAAATGGTGACCTTGAACTAGAAAAGGGGTCCTGGGAAACACCCCAAATATTTATGTAATGTTTTGTCTTTATATGTTTTCTTTAAAAGGAAAGGGCCCATGCCCATATCATAGTCTCAACTAGACCCATGACTTCAAAATGGCAAAAAAAAAAAAAAAAACCCACAAAAAAACCACGAAACAAAAAAAAAGCCCAGATAACTCAAATCATTTCCAATCACAATATTATTTTTCTATGACATGAAATCATGAATCCAATCACAGTATTATTTTTCTATGACTCACACTGTGCTGCAGGCCAATGCAAGCGGCTAACTCCAACTTACTTCCTTATTTATTTATTTATTTAGAGTGCTCGTGTGAGTGGCGGAGGGAGGGAGGAGGGGGAGGGGGAGGGGGAGAGAGAGAGAGGAGGAATCCCAAGCAGGCCCCCCACTGCCAGTTCAGAGCCCTACGCGGGTCCAGATCTCACTGTGACATCATAACCTGAGCCGAAACCAAGAGTCAGATGCTTAACAGACTGAGGCATTCAGGCGTCCCATCAACTTATTTTCCTTAATTCAAATAACAGTAGCAACATTAGTTGATGTGTATTGGGTTTTTATTTTGTTTAGGCACTTTGATAAATAATCAGAATTCTTGGGGCATCTGGGTGGCTTCGTCAGTTGAGTGTCTGACTTCGGCTCAGGTCATGATCTCACAGTTTGTGAGTTTGAGACCCGCGTCAGGCTCTATGCTGACAGCTCAGAGCCTGGAGCCTGTTTCGGATTCTGTGTCTCCCTCTCTCTCTGCTCCTCCCCTGCTCACACGCTGTCTCTCTCTCTCTCTCTCAAAAACAAATCAAGATTAAAAAAAAATTTTTTTAATCAGAATCCTTGATTTTAGTCTTCTCAGAAACACTATGAGTTAGATATGATTTTATGAAGATTTTTTTTTTATTATTTCAGATGAAGATACTGAAATTGAGATGGCTAAATAAATTTCGAAGTTTGCGATTCCCATGAGTGGTGGAGCTCAGGTGAGAACCTATCTACCTCCAGAACCGCCTGTCCTCTCAATCATGATGTAACACAGTGATCATTCCCATACTCACACTTTCCAAGTGAGTTCTCTGCATTGTTTCTTTTTATCATGCCAACAATCCCACGTGGTGCCTACTGATCATATCATTTTCACTTCACGGTGGAGGATACTGTCCTAGAGTGTTTGTATAAATGTCCTTATATCAAAACACTTATAAGCGGTAGAGCCAATATTTGAACCTCAATGTGTTTTTTCCTCTTCCTGTAAGGCATTTTATTTTCTCTCCCATCTAAATACATCATGGCCATGTGACTTGTTCTAGCTAAGGAAACAGGAGCATAAGTGATGGGCAGAGGTTTACCCCTGCAGTCTTTGCTCTTACCATCCCTCCTAGCATGTGAGGGTATGCGGGCATGGTGCATGGTGCGGGTCCCATGGGGCGGGCATGGGTCCCAGGCTGAAGACACTACTAGAGTGAAACACGGGTCACAAGTGACTCATGAAAAACATGTAGTATGAATGAGAAATAGACTTGCTGTTTTAAGTTCCTAAGATTTTGTGTCTTTCTGTGTCCTCAATATTAACTTTGTCTATTTTTAGGTTTATATGAGGTCACCAGGTTTACATGAAATCAAAGTCCATGTAATGATTCTCCTGGTAGGTATTACACTGAATTATTACACTGAATTATTCCAAAGTCTCAATGGGAACTCAGTTCACCCCACGGGACAGGGAAGCCTGATATTGTCTAACCCTTATACACAAATGGTCAGAAGATCTACCTTTTCTCCCTGTCCCTCTCTCATCTGTAGGACTGGTCAGATAGGAGGAGGCGTGAAGTGTAGGGCCCGGGGCTGAGGTACACCTTCTTACACACCACCAGTTATGTGGTGCAGGTTCTGTGCTGGGTTCTGTGGTTGGGCAAAGAGCTCAGGGGTGTTGAGGAGTGTCATAACCAGGCCTCCCAGTAGGTGAGCCATGGCAGGGAGCTGGGCAGCTAGGAGAGCATCACAGATAGTGTGGATTATCAGAAGGACTCATCAACGTGACCTGGGTTTGTGGCTACAGAGCTAGAAGGGGGCAAGAAGTCCATGGTACTTCCTCATATTGGGTCCAAGGGAGCATGTGTGTCTTTATACTCAGTCTAAACTCTGAGAAGGTACTGTGGGAGCAAAATTGTAAATGATCATATTATATGAAAGAATAAACTGCCAAAAACAATACCTGCAACAGTAATTATTCAATAAATGGGTGATATCTCTTATTTTCTCTTTTTCTGACCTAGAAGTAATGTTGAGTTTGGGCACTAGTTCCGGAAATGATTTATTGAAATATATAAGTAACATCATCTCGGTAAAGAAATCATATGTTGACAGAACATTTCTTTGCTATGAAAATAACTTTCCATATCCTTCCATACATTATTTTTAGGTGAAACTACATCTTTCTAATGTTTTAGTTACATTTCTCCCCCTGCTATGTTAAAATATTCTTTTATTGCTTTCTCTTCCCAGTATGAAAAATAGCTGTGTTACTTTTTTTCAAAACGTTTATTTATTTATTTATTTTGAGAGAGAGAGAAAGAGAGTGCAAATGGGGCAGAGGCAGAGAGGAAGAGAGGGGGAGAATCCCAAGCCGGCTCTGCCCTGAGATCATAACCTGAGGCGAGACCCAGAGTCAGATGCTTAACAGACTGAGCCACCTGGGTGCCCCCTGACTGTTATTACTTCTAATAACCCTCCACGTGAGCCCACGGAAATTACTTCCAAACCTGGAGGGCTACATACTACATGGTTCCAACTGTATGACATTCTAGGAAAGGCAAAACTATGGCGACAGCAAAAAGATCGGTGGTTGCCAGGGGCTGGAGAGTGCTAGGTGGAGCACAGAGAACTTTCAAGACAGTGAAGATACTCTGTATGACACCATGATGATGGATATATGTCATTACGCATTTGCCCAAACTCATAGAAGGTACAGTATCAAGAATGAACCCTAATTAAACTATGGGCTTTGGATGATGATGACGATGTGTTAACGTAGCTTCATCAACTGCAACAAATGTACCACTCTGGTGGGGGAATGTGGATAATACGGGAGGTTATGTATATGTGAGAGCAGAACACGTATGGGAAATCTCTATACCTCAATTTTGTTATAAACCTAAAACTACTTTTAAAACAAGTCTTATTAGGGGTGCCTGGGTGGCTCAGTCAGTTAAGCGTCTGACTCTTGACTTCGGCTCAGGTCATGATCTCACAGTCCGTGAGTTCGAGAGCTCCATGTGGGTCTGTGCATTGGCAGTGTAGAGCCTGCTTGGGATTCTCTGCCTCCTTCTCTCTCTGCCCCTCCCTACTCACGCTCTCTCTGTCTCTCTCTCAAAATAAATCAACTTAAAAAAAAACAAGTCTTAATAAAAATACGTATCTATGAAGCGCATACTATATGGTAGGCAATAAATAGGCAGAGCAACAGGGTAAGTGAGGTAGGTCCTTGCCTGCATCTGAAGGGAGACAGACAAATGCAACAGACAAGAAACTGGATGGTATCAGGACGGGGGTGTTAATGGGAGCCCTAGGAATGCTGTGGCCAGCCAAGCACCTAACTGGGATCAGAGCAGATCAGGAATATTCCTCGTGGCAATTTTAAGACTGGCCAATTGTATCCAGCTGTGCAAGCTGTGATCTACACCATAAGAGATATCCATTCCTGAAATTGTAATGGGCATGACCTCCCCTGGAGGAAATCTTTTAAGTATATTAAACAATGATGTGGCATGATCCATTTTGCCCTTAAAATTATCTCTGGCTGTGGTAGGGAAATAAACTGGAGGAGGCCAGGCCGGAGGAAGGGAGGACAGTCCGAGGACAGAGCACTATTATAGCTCAGCGGCCATAGGGTAGCGACAGGGTGTTGGACAGAAGTGGGCAGAGTTGCAGGCTATTTAGGAGGTAGAATCATTAAAGTTTACACATCGAATGTGAGTAGCTGAGGGATACAGGGGAGTTGGAAATGCAATTTATTGAGAAAGGTAACCCAAGAGAAGGAGGGAGATTTACAGGATCATTTTGCTGAGTTCTAAGTATACTGGGAATGTCCACATTAATAAACATTGTGGACATGAGGACAGGATGTTAAATAGAGACAGTGCTTCGAGACCAATTATAATTTGAATGTAAATTAACATATATCAATGAAATAATTCTCCCAGTTTAATAGTCAAGATAGAAACAGAATCCTCAGAATTGTCAATATTTCAGAGATTTCAGAGGCACTAAAAGTGGGACCTCAGGAAGATTCCGAGGAGTGTCTAGAGAGGCAGGAGAGAATGCAGAAGAAAATGCAACCACAACACCTCCCTGCAGACAGATAGAAAGACATGGGAAGAGAGACATTCAAATAGGAAATAGTGGCTAACAATGATCAATTATTAAAATCAAGAACTGGATGACAACCAAACATTTATTTTTTTTTTTTTGAGTTTTAATTCTTTGAGAGAGAGAGCAAGTGGGGGAGAGGAGCAGATGGGGGAGAAGGTGGGGGAAGGGGAGAGGCAGAGAGAGAGAGAGAGAGAGAGAGAGAGAGAGAGAGAGAGAGAATCCTAAGCAGGCTCCACACTCAGCACAGAGTTTGATGTGGGGCTCAATCTCATAACCCTGGGATCATGACCTGAGCCAAAATCAAGAGTCAGACAATTAACTAAGTACCCAGGCCCCTAAGCTATATTTAATTAAAAGTAAGACATCAGTTACCCAGGACAGAATCATTTTTATTTACTCCCATTTACCCCATGTCCCCATATGAATACACTTACTAGAGATAATCCCTTAAGGACAGAAATTGCATGTTACTAATCTCTGCATATCCTGTGCAGGGAACAATGTCTAGCTTTGTGACCAACGTCCAATGAACATTTGTTATTGGATTCGTGGACATCAAAGAAGAAAAACAGAACTCTGGAGAGTGTTTTTTTTTTTTTTTTCCAGAAATCTTGATCTTCAATGCAGAGGCAGCCTGAAGGTGTGGCTGTCTCAATAAATTTTATGACAAAATTAATTTTGTAAAAGTGCAGGGATGAACTGAAAATAGCAAGCTTTAACTAACGAAGTTTCCACCCAGCCTAGCTTTGATGAGGTGAGAAAGAAATTGAACAAGATAAAGCATTTTCAATCCTCAGCCGGAATATGCCAAAATCTACCTCTGAAGCAGGTCCTAATCACAGTCAAATCTCTCCTCAAAGTACATTAAGGTTATTTAAGCCTCTGGGCTCCATTCAATTGAGCAAAAGCAAACTCTTTCTGCCTCTTCCGAGTTTTTCCTCAGTTGTCATCATCATTGAATTATTAAGGCAACAAATTGTGCTTAACTATATTACTGACAAGTTCTTACTAGTTCAATAGAAAGGTGGGAAATTCTCATTTCAGGAGCACACACACACAGGCTCTCCTAAGAGAAAATGAAAGGTTTTCCACTTCGCAGATTACCCAGAAATGGTGTTTGCTGGTAATATCAGAGCTTTCTTCCTTCTCCTTCTTCTCCTTCTTTTTTCATCTGACCTTTTGTTCTCCCACGAAATTTATGTGACAGCTCAGGAATATGGAGAAGTAAACTGGCAGGTCAGGGGACTTTATCGGCCACTACAGTCAAATGTTCCTTTCTTTCTTCTGACAAGGAAAAGAGGCTTCCACATTAGATCCACTTCATATTATAAGGATTTGACCTCTCCGTGTTCTCATCTTTAAATATTCATGTCTTTCAATGTTATCTTGAAGATTTGTGATTAACCAGAGGCAGCTCTCCCACGAAGCTAATGCAGCTGAAGCGTCAGAAGTCCTTCACATCCAGGAGGCCATTCTAAACCTCTGGAAGGACCCTAACATCACGTTAACATGGTCTTACATTGAAAGTAATATGCTTTAACTTCAATTTTGGTGATAGCTACTGTCTCTTTGCTCTCTGACTTCCTTACATCACACTTTCTGTTGGGACAGCTGGAGGTATTTGGGGATCTAGGTAAGAAGAGGTGAAATACAGCTCATTGGATGCAACAAGTTTTGTAATCTGAAATTGCTTTCTGCAGATGAAGTTACGTTAGCCATCCTGGTGAAGGGATGACTTCCAGGAATACCGCTCTGATACTGTCTGCAAACTCCATGCCACGTGTTCCATTGAAATATAAATACATCCCAGAGTACCCGACACTGGAAAGACACTCTCTTCCGCAGTATCATAAACAATTAAATGCACAATACAGAACTCCTACTTAAGATGTTATTTCAGTAGTTTTTGGTGTTTGTAATATTTCTCACGTTAATATTTGTCACTCAAACATCTGTGCCTTGCTGTGATTCCATGTTTCATTCTAAATAAATATCTGCTTTTGTATCTACTACTTATCTATTGTAGGGTATTCTTTTTCTTAGGGAAGGGTGCCCAAGTTATAAAAACTTCAGACCTCGAAAACGAGGATCTTTCCGTGAACAAAACCCAGACCAGTGTTCCAGGCAGAGCTCTTACTGCAGTGTATCAACATGCTGAGGGGGCTGATGGCGGGGATGACAATGAAGATGATGGTGATTACTCAACAGGATGGAGTCCCTACTTCACGCAAGGAAGTGTAACTTTTCTGACACAACATTTTCAGAAGTAACCCAATTTGCTAATCGCAGCTCCCTTTTCACGTACCGGTGCTACCCAGACTCAAATCCATTCCTTAACCACTGCTGAGCTCCGTTTTCTTAGATGCTTCCTTTTCCTTAAAAGTCTGTGGCAGACACTCCTGGTTTTCTGATCCAACACTCATTTAGCACCACCTGCCAGGCTCTATCATACAGACGGCTAATACATTATCCAAAGTGAAGAACTCTGTTCTTAATTTCCTTTGAAGCTAGGGGTAGTCCCATGAGGCACATCTGTCCACTGAGTTATAAAGACAGGGTCACTGGGAGAAGTGTTTTTTTCCCCATTAAGAGTGATATGAGTCTCTGGTGTCATGCCTTCCTCTGATTCCTCCTTTGTTATGCGTAAGGCATTACATGAGATTTTGAAAAGTCAAGGGAATCACAACGCTGCTGACATCATTGGACTGTGGCAACAAAACAAACAAATCAAAATTTGCTTCTGTCTAATGTTCTCACTCCATGAAAAATGTAAATCTTTATTCTGCTTAACTTACTGTTGATTTTTTGGTTTGTTGTGTGTATTTTTTTGTTTTTGTTTTGTTGGTTACTTGCTGATAAAAATTACTCCTGAGAATGCATATCTTCCCATTCAAGTTCACATCTCCCCCTTTCCACATATCCTGCAAAACCCTTCACACAGTTCAAGATTCAGCTAAATACAACCTCTTTCATCATACATACCCTATGCCTTAAGTTGACATTAATCTCTACCTAATCACTTTTGCCATAACCTTCTACATATTTCATTTCTGGATGTCTGTATATAAGAACATACACTTGGGGCACCTGGGTGGCTCAGTCGGTTTAGTGCCTGACTTCAGCTCAGGTCATGATCTCATGGCTCGTGAGTTCAAGCCCTGTGTCGGGCTCTGTGCTGATAGCTCAGAGCCTGGAGCCTGCTTCCGATTCTGTGTCTCCCTCTCTCTCTGCCCCTAACCCACTCACATTCTGTCTCTGTCTCTCTCAAAAATAAACATTCAAAAAAAATTTAAATAAGAACATACGTTTATTTTCAGGTTTGTCTCTTGAATATCAAAGAATGATATTATTTTTGGTATCTTTTATACCAGGGGTCAGCAAACATTTTGGGTAAAGGGCCAGGGAGTAATTATTTTAGGGTTACAGACCATACACTATCTGTTGAATCTGTTCAATTTGCCCCAGCAAAAAATCTGAGAGCAGTCATAGATAGTATGTATGTAAATGTATGGGCACAGATAAAACCTATAAAAGTTTATAAAAACAGATGACAGGCCGGATTTGGCCCACAGAGCAAATCTGCCAACCTCTGTAGCACAGAATCTATAAAAGCCTCTTGGGTATTTAGGAAAAAAAAAATCATTGAGTAAATGAAAACAAATTATGAACAGACTATAACCAACAACTGCTTTGTGCTGTTTTCATGAAGTTTACACCACATATTAATTGTGGAATAAGTATGCATCAGGCGAAGAGAGACAGCACTGTGCACTAGAGTATCTTCCAAAACGGGGGATAAAAACCATGTGCTGCCCACAAGATGACTCTAGGTGGGAGGAAACTTGCCATTAAATACCAAAATTCACACAGATTTAGTGAAGGTTTCAGTTCAGTGCTAATCTCTCTTAAATAATCAATGATCTTCCCATTTAAAAAGAAATAAAGTCCCAACAGATAAATGACAACGGAACAAGCCTTTAAGCAAAGCATCTTAACATTAATACTGTTTAGTAACTACATTTAAAATTATCTTATGGAAACCAATCCATATCTATATAATTTTCTTTAAAAAATTTATTTAACTCGATGGAAAGGAAAGACCGTAAGTAAGCGTAAGAAAAGTAGGGCACACAAAAGCAGGAAAAGAAATTATCTGTAAAAATCAGTAGAGGGACTCACAAAATAAAAGGAGGTAAAATATGATGCCATATACCTAAAATGTGGTGGACCGAGCAGTAAAGAATGGGTTCGAACTTAAGCAACCATCAGCTTAAGATACATTACTATATGCATAAGATGTTATATACAAACCTAACGGTAACCACACATCAAAAACTGGTAATAGATATGCAAAAAATAAAGAAAATGGAATCCAAGTATATCATTAAAGAAACCCAGAAAAACCATAAGAGAAGAGAACAAGAGAAGAAAGGAACAGAGAACTGCAAAAACAAGCCACAAAACGAGTAACAAAATGGCAATACATACATACCTATCAATAACTGTAAATGGGCTAAATGCTCCAATCAAAAGACACAGGGTGACACTGGATAAAACAACAACAACAGCAACAACCACAAAAACCCAAGATACATCTATATGCTACCTACAAGAGACTCATTTCAAATCGAAAGACACATGCAGAGTGAAAGGGGGAGGATGGAGAAACATGTTATCATGCAAATGGGTGTCAAAAGAAAGCTGGAGTAGCAATACTTACATCACACAGCATAGTCCTTAAAAAAAAGACTGTAACAAGGGATAAGGAAGGACATTACATAATGATAAAGGAAACAAACCAACAAGAAGATATAACAATTATATTTACGCACCCAACATGAAAGCACCCAAATACGTAAAACAGTTGTTAATAAAAAAACATAAACAAACTAATCAATAACAATACAATAACAGCAGGGACCTTAACACCCCAGTTACATCATGGACAGATCATCCAAACAGAAAATCAACAAGGAAGCAGTGGCTTTGAATGAAACACTGGAACAGAAGGATCCACCAGATATATTCAGAACATTCCATCCTAAAACAGGAGAAAACACATCCTTCTCAAGTGCACATGGAACATTCTCCAGAATAGATCACGTATTAGGCCACGAAAGAAGTCACAACAAATTTATTTTTTTTTTTTAATTTTTTTTTTCAACGTTTTTTTTTATTTATTTTTGGGACAGAAAGAGACAGAGCATGAACGGGGGAGGGGCAGAGAGAGAGGGAGACACAGAATCGGAAGCAGGCTCCAGGCTCTGAGCCATCAGCCCAGAGCCCGACGCGGGGCTCAAACCCACGGACCGCGAGATCGTGACCTGGCTGAAGTCGGACGCTTAACCGACTGCGCCACCCAGGCGCCCCAACAACAAATTTAAAAAGATGCAAGTCACACCATGCATCCTTTCTAACCATAGCGCAAGAAATAAATCACAAGAAAAAATCTGGAAAGAGCACAAATACATGGAGATTAAGTAACATGCTACTAAACAATGAGTGGGTCAACCTAGAAATCAAAGAAAACATAAAAAATGCCATGGAGACAAATGAAAATGAAAGCACAAGGGTCTAAAATCTTCAGGATGCAGCAAAGTTCTAAGGGGGAAATTTAGAGCAATAAAGACCTACCTCAAGAAGTAGGAACAATGTCAACCAACCAACCTAAACTTACATCTAAAGGAGCTAGAAAGAAACAAACAAACAAAACCCGAAACCAGAAGAAAGAAGGAAATAACAAAGATCAAAGCAGAAATGATACAGTAACTAAAAACAAATGAACAACAGCAATAACAACAACACAAGAGAACAGATCAATGAAACCAAGAGCTGCTTCTTTGAAAAAACCAACAAAACTGATAAACCTAACCAGATTCATCAAGAAAAAAAAGAGGACTCAAATAAACAAAGTCAGACATAAAAGAGGAGAAGTAACAACCAATACCTTAGAAATATAAAAGACTGTAAGATAATATTATGAAAAATTATCTGCCAAAAATTGGGCAACCTAGAAGAAATGGATAAATTCCTAGAAACATTTCACCTACCAAAACTAAAGCAGGAATAAATAGAAAATTTGGACACAAAGTATCAGCAATGAAATGGAATCAGTAATCAAAAAACTCCCCCCAGAGAGAAGTTCCAGACCAGAGGGTTTCACAGGTGAATTCTACCAAACGTTTAAAGAACAGTTAATACTTACTCTTCACAAACTTCTCCCAGAAAAATAGAAGAGGAAGGAAAGCTCAATATTCATCCTATGAGCCCATCATTACCCTGACACCAAAACCAGATAAAGATAACACACACACAAAAAGAGAATTTCAGTCAAATATCTCTGATGAACATCAGTGCAAAAATCCTCAACAAAATAAGCAAACTGGGGTGTCTGGGTGGCTTGGTCGGTTAAGTGTCCTACTCTTCTTGGTTTTGGCTCAGCTCATGATCGTGTGGGTTTTGTGAGTTCAGTCCCCACGTTGGGCTCTGTGCTGGCAGCATGGAGGCTGCTGGAGATTCTCTCTCTCTCTGAGCCCCCTCCCACACTGGCTGTCTGTCTCTCTCAAAATAAATACACAAACTGAAAAAATTTAAAAACAAATATTAGCAAACATTCCAACAATACATTAAAAAAAAAACTCATTCGTCACAATCAAGTGAGATTTATTCCCAGAATGCAAGGGTGGTTCAATATTTGCAAACCAATCAATATGATACAGTACATCAGTAAGTAAAAGGGGAAAAAGCATATAATCATTTCAATAGATGCACAAAAAGCTTTGGGAAAGCACAACATCCATTAGTGACAAAAACCCACAACAAAGTAGGTTTAGAGGGAACATAACATAATAAAAGCCTTTTATGAAAATCCCACAGCTGACATCTTACTAAGTAATTAAAATGATAAAATACCTAGGGATAAACTTAACCAAAGAGGCAAAAGACCTTTACTCTGTAAACTATAAAACACTGGTGAAAGAAATTGAAGATGACACCAAGAAATGGAAAGATATCTGAGGCTCATGGATCGGAAGAGTAAATAACGTTAAAATGCCAACACCACCCAAAGGAATCTATAGATTTAATCTAATCCCTACTAAAATATCAACAGCATTTTTCACAGAACTAGAACAAACAATCCTGAAATTTGAATGGAACCAAAAAGATCATGAATAGCCAAAGCAACCTTGAAAGAGAAAAATAAAGCTGGAGGCATCACAATTCCAGACTTCAAGTTATATTACAAAGCCGTAGTAATCAAAACAGTATGTATGGTACTGGCACAAAAATAGATGCACAGATCAATCGAACACAACAGAAAGCCCAGGGCGGGGTGGGGGGGGGAGGGAGAGGGGGAGGGAGGACACAATTATATGGTCAATTAATCTACAACAAAGGAGGAAGAATATGCAACAGGAAAAAGACAGTTTCTTCAACAAATGGTGCTGGGAAAACTGGACAGCTATATACAAAAGAATGAAACTGAACCACTTTCTTACCCCATACACAAACTCAAAATGGATTAAGGACCTACATGTGAGCCCTGAAACCATAAAAATCCTACAAGAGAGCCCAGGCAGTAATTTTTCTCACAGTGTTCACAGAAACATATGTCACATAGCAACCCTATGTCGTCTGAGGCAAAGTAAACAAAATCAAAAATAAACTATTGGGACTATATCAAAATAAGAAGCTTCTGCACAAAAACAATCAACGAAACTAAAAGACAACCTACTGAATGGGAGAATATATTTGCAAATGATTTATCTGATAAAAGGTTAGTATCCAAAATATATAAAGAATTTACCCAACTCAACAGCCAAAAAACAAATAATCAAATTAAAAACGGGCAGAAGACATGAACAGACCATTCTCCAAAGTAGACATAAGAGAGGGCCAATAGTCAAATGGAAAGAAGCTCAACATCACTCATCATCAGGGGAACACAAATCAAAACCACAGTGTAAGAATGGTTAAAATAAAAAATTCAAGAAACAAGTGTTGGCAAGGATGTGGACAAAAAGGGACCTTCATGCACTGTTGGTGGGAATGCCGCCACTGTGAAAAACAGTAGGGAGGGTCCTCAAAAGAATTAAAAATAGAACTACCCGATGATCCAAGAATCCCACTACTAAGAATACATGAAGAATACAAAAACACTAGTTTTAAGGGATATATGGACCACCATGTTTATTGTAGCATCATTTACAATAGCCAAATTATGGAACAGCCCGTGTCCATCAACAGATGAATGGATAAAGATGCATGGATAGGGGCGCCTGGGTGGCGCAGTCGGTTAAGCATCCGACTTCAGCCAGGTCACGATCTCGTGGTCCGTGAGTTCGAGCCCCGCGTCAGGCTCTGGGCTGATGGCTCAGAGCCTGGAGCCTGTTTCCGATTCTGTGTCTCCCTCTCTCTCTGCCCCTCCCCCGTTCATGCTCTGTCTCTCTCTGTCCCAAAAATAAATAAACGTTGAAAAAAAAATTAAAAAAAAAGATGCATGGATAGATCTAGAGAATATAATGCCAAGCGAAATAAGTCAGAGAAAGAAAGATCTATGATTTCACTCATATGTGGAAGTTAAAAAACAAAGCAAATGAACAAACAAGCTGTAAATACAGAGAACAAACTGGTTATTACCAGAGGGAGGGAGGTGGGGGAATGGGTGAAATAGGCAAATAGCACACTTAACTTTGGTAGACACTGACTAATGTATGGAGCTGTTGAATCACCATATTGTACACCTGAAACTAATATAACACTGTATGTTAATTACACTGCAATTAAAATTTAAAAATACAAAAAAAAAAACACATATGGCTCTAGAGACTTAATGTCAAGCCATGCAAGGGCATGAGAAACCTGGAATGCTCTCTACTAAGTAAAAGAAGCTAATTTTGAAAGGTTACATCTTGTAGGTTTCTAAGTATATGACATTATGGAAAAGGCAAATCTATGGTTACAAAAAAAAGATCAGTGGGGGATGCATGGGTGGTTCAGTCAACTAAGCATCCATCTCTCGGTTTCAGCTCAGGTCATGATCTCATGGTTCATGGAATTGAGACCCGCATCAGGCTCCATGCTGTCAGTGTGGGATTCTCTCTCTCCTCTCTCTCTGCCCCTCCCCGGCTCATGCTTGCTCTTGCTCTCTGTCTCTCCTTCTCTATCTCTCTCTCAAAACAAATAAATAAACTTAAAAAAAAGTTCCAAAAAAAAAGAGTGGTGCCGTGGATTCAAGGTCAGGGGATGGAGAGGCAGAGCACAGAGGAATTTTACAGCACCGAAAATCCTCTGTATGGTATTATTAGAGTGGATGCATGTCACTATACATTTGTCCAAACCCATGGAAAGTACACCAAGCGTAAACCCTAATGTAAATAATGGGCTTTTGTGAGTAAGATATGTTAATGCAGGTTCGAGGGAAGCTATATATAAGGGAGCAGGGGGCATATGGGAACTCTCTGTGCCTTCTTCTCAATTTTGTTGTGGATCTAAAACTGTTCTAAAAAGAAAGTCTTATACTAAGAATACCCTACATGACAGGTGACAGAAATAACAGGGTGAGTAAGGTAGCTAACATCCATGCCTGCAGATACTTTAGATCCGAAGGGGGACAGACAACAACAAATACAACAAACGAAACTGGGTTATGTGGTGATAGGGTGTTAATGGGAGTGCCAGCAACATGGTAGCCAATCAAACCAATTCCAAAAAGAATTTATTTTGTTTTGTTTTGTTTTATTTTATTTTATTTTATTTTGCTTTGTTTTTTTTAAAGGAGTTTTTAATGTTTATTTATTTTGAGAGAGAGAAATAGCACAGGGGAGGGGCAGAGAGAGAGAGAATCCCAAGCAGCCTCCACACTGCCAGTGCAGAGCCTGACACAGGGCTTGAACTCACGAACCATGAGATCGTGACCTGAACTGAGATCAAGAGCCAGGCACTTCATCAACTAAGCCACCCAGGTGCCCCAATACATTTATTTTAAAAATCATAATGAAGCAGAATGCAGAGAAACTAAAAAATTCTGGACGTAGTATTTGAATGATTGAAGTTAGGGAAATATTGTGGCTTAAGGGTGGTTTGATTACTTTGTAATCAAAATAACGCACTTCAAATTCATGAACTTGTCATAGACAAGGTTGCTAACTTCAGAAAAATCTTATGATTTACCTAAAGCTAAATTTCCTCATCCCTAGAAAAGATTATTGACCGGGGTGGGGGACGGGGGCTCAACTTACATAATTCATGGAAAAGCCCTCATAAACTACTATATAAATTTCAGTTATTAATGACAAACCTAGCTTATTCTGAAACTGAGAAGCTTTCAGCAGGTGTTTCTAAATGATTAATATTCTCTTGCAGCCAGTGCCTGAGACACAATCAAGTGTTTCATTAAACGTGAAGATATCAATATTCTGTTTCAGAATCAACGTACAGACATACTTGGCTACCTATTAGTTTAAAGGAAAGGAAGACATTAGCAACTCATTTTGGTTGTAAAATTGGTTATTTAACATATAACCACATTCTAATTTGTAACATGTTTATCAAAATTTAGTGCCTTGTTGAAAACTGCCTCCTTTTAGGAAATTTATTGCTCAGTTTTACTCTAGCCTTATAATATTAGCAATAAATCCAAGAGTAATATTATGGCTTTTTTCACTTGATTAAACTGATATCATGGATACAAATTAAATGTTAGTGATTACATTTCATTGAGGATCTATAATGCATAATTTACGTAGGATACACTTAAAACGGTCAAAGTGTTCAGAATATTCAAAAAGAATGAATCCACAATGCACCTGAGAATATTATTTCCTGTTTACACGGTAGACAGTTTCTATATGAACTAGCACCTAAAGTAAACAAAAAGATTTAGAAACCACATGACTTTTATAAGAACACAAGTTCCCTGTAGCAATGGTGACTGGCACGTGGTAAGTGCCTGGCTTACAGGAGGAATTCAATAATTGGTAAAGGTTTTGCATTAGTTTCCTATTGCTGCTGTCGGATTTCAACAAATTTAGTGGCTTCAAGCAAAACACATTTATAATCTTATAAATCTAGAGGCTGGGTGTCCAAAATGGATCTCACTTGGCTAAAATCAAGGTGTTGGCATTCATTCTGGAGGCCTGAGGGGAACACCCATTCCTAACCACTCCCACCTTCTAGAGGCCCCCAGTATTCAAGCCAACAATGCACATCTTTAAGTCTCAGACCTCTCCATCATCAGGTCCCCTTTCATTTCGACCCCACTGCATCCCTCTTGTAAAGATCTTTGCGATAACACGGGACCACTCTAATAATTGGGAGTAATATTCCCAACTCGAGACCTTTCACGTAATCACATCTTTGAAGTCCCTTTTGCCATGCAAGATAAAATATTTCACCGGTTCCAGCAATTAGGACAGGTAGTGGTCATTATTCCAACTACCACAAGACTGCAAGATCAAGTTTTTAACAACTAAAGGTTTTGTTATTTCAATCCACTACTACTCTTTCTAGATTAGGTCAGCTACATAGCTGCTAAGTACTGGTACTATCAAGAAATGTAAGAATCTAACGATGATATCTAGGCTTTCTAGAGCATAGCTTAAGTACTTTCGTACGTTATTTCAGCTAATTAAAAAAACTGAGAAGATGCCAGATGGAAATATCAAAATCTAGGAATTCTAGAATGCATGGATGTACTTTCATTTTATTCATGAATAAGACTCATTCCAAGATAAAAGAATGCAGAGACCTACCATAATTGTTTGATAAATTAGAAATTAACATGAAATTTTAATTTAAAATTATCTTCATGGGCTAATAATTTTACTTTTAAAACAATAGTTTTCACAGAATATTGTTTATACTGTTAATTGACTTTGTTAAACATTTTTTTTTTTAACTGATAGATGAAAATGTACTCGGTCTGCAAAAATGATAAATATATCTGTTCTACAAATCACAAGAAGTTTTTTTTCTACCAATTCTTATTTATTCAGTGCAGCATCTTGTGTGTTAAGCATGGCAGATGTCACTACCTCCTTTCACAGAAGAGTTTCCCAAGTCTGTAGGTGTGAAGTATAATGTAGGCGGGAGAGGTCAGAGACAACCCATACATAGACCTCCAAGCTCTAACTTTGTCAATTTCCACTTTTATTGTTGTATTATAAACATAAACTATCACTATAATTACTTAGATGGAGTTATTTGCTAGTCCAAAACAATTTGATGTCAAAGATAAAGAACTGAATTGGAGGGATGAAGGAAGGTCTATAACAGAGATCCAGGCAAAGGTAGGAACATGTTGAGTCACATCTGTGCTGAAATAGTTACCCCATTATATTTCTGTGTTAAGACTCTAGGGACAGAATATCCCTAATAGTGAAACACTAATCTGACTTCCTCTGGTGTAATTAATCTGACTCTAAAAACCATATTTGAATGTTGATTTAATAAAGTTCTTGTTAGAAATTATCAGGAAGATTTTGGTTTGAGTTAGGCCCTGAGGCTTAGTATTTTTATTAAATCTTCCAGCCTAAAGCAGAAATAAAAAGACCATCGCTCTCTGCCGCTACCTCTATGGAAATGTCCTAATCAACCACATGTTAACTTAACAATTTCCATGGTCTCATGACAATTTTCCAAGGGCCAACTGACAGGAGAATAAAATTTGGACCTAGCTCACTAATTATTTTGAAATGCTGTTCGGAGCCAACAATGGACAACTGCAGTCTCACTGCCCTACTCTGGGGTGACCTTCTGTGACTGTGCTGGAGGGGATCCTCCCACTGGACACTGTGCTAAGAAGAAAGCTTGTTCATTTACTATGTATGAAGGAGGATCAGAAATGGCTTAAAGTCATAAATACACAGACTCCTAGGCAGTGGCAGGTGGCTTGGCTTTGTAATCAAAAGCCTTAAAAATGCAGCGTATGATCAGAAGCAAGGATATTTGGGGAAGAAGCATGTGTATGGAATTACGAGAAAACAATAAGCATGAAGGTAAAGTTCTTCAGTTTCATTAATGTTCATCAGAGAGCAGCCACCAAAGAAGAGACACTGAATTGCTGAGAATAATGAATCTTGAGGATGTCACCTGGCCTTAGTTCTCAGGCATCCATTTGTGGGTACAATGAGATCATGAACAGAAGAGCCACAGTGACTCTGTTGGTGGAAACTGCATGTAAGTAACAGCATGGACTTTCTCTCACCAAGACTGAGCTACATTCTCCCACTGCTGTATGCTCATTCTGCTATTACTCAAGTGTAATACTAAGAACTTGACATGGCACCATCCATGGGGGAGCCCAGCTAGAGTAACAGTAGACTCCTTCCATGCTGGGTGGGGCAGAGATTCATTATTACTACCAATGATGCCAACATCAGGTATGTGTTTGTCCTTCCTCCTGTGATAGCCAGAATTCTAAGCTGGCCCCCAAGATTTCCTACCCCCAGTCTGCATACCCTAGACTACAGATACCATCAGTTCTATTCCTGTGATTAGATTAAGTGCTACAGGGATATGGCAGCCTCTGAGCTCTGAGAGTGGCCCGTCGCTGAAAGCCAGAAGGGCAATGGGCACCTCAGTCCTTCAACTGAAAGGAACTGCATTTTGTCAACAATAATAAGTTTGAGAACAAAATTTTCTCAAAGCCTCCAGACAAAAGTGACTGACTTAGTGAAATGGGATTTTGCATTACATTCCTTCAGAACAAGTGACATCTCTCATAACAAAATAGTCTTGGCAATGGGCACAGGACCATGAGATCCACTGGAGCTACCACTGACCAAGTTTCCTGGAGGTAACCAATAGATAACGACCTGATACAAAATGAAACAGTCAATTAAAGTCTCAGCTAAGTTACTGGTTCAGACACATCTTATGCGCATGTTTGGCACACTGTCTTCCGGGATATAATAAATGCCTAGAGCCAATAGGTAATATAGGGTCTTTGTCCCCAGAAGGTAGAAACAATGGGTTGGGGAACTAGAGGGTGAAAGACGCATTGATCCTTGCTCTAATGTTTGATTCCCTTGAGAGATCTATACTTCCCATACCGTCAACTTTAGACTCTATCCTGGTTACCAATATGGGATATGGGTGGATTTTCATCAGAGTAGGTATAGTAAGGATTCCACTGACTAAATCCACAACTATCACCCAGTCATTTTTTTTTTTTTTTTTTTTTTTTTTTTTTGCTTTTCATACCATCAGAGGTGACTGAATATCATTATCATGCAGCAGGAAGAAGTACAACTGAAATTCCGGTGACTAACTTAGGGACATTTGAGTACTACCATGTCCTATAAATGAATAATAGGAACAAACAGCTTGAAAGTGCAAGCTCACTAATATCCCATGAGGCAACCATTCCTGCAATGGAGGCAAGGCTAAGTGGGAGCTAGTGGGTAAATGCTTTCTTCTGGTGTCCTGAGGGGCATTCATTTGTGAGGTGCATTGGGCATGGTTCCTCAGTGGGCTCCAGCGGGATTGAGCTTTAAGCAGATATGGAGAATTAAGTGAAAATTCCATCTAATTCATGTAGTCTAGACATTCCCCGCTTAGAAAGGGGAAGAAAATGTCATTGCACGCTTGTTTCCTAATATACTCTGGCCAGGAAATTCTAATTAGGCAGTATAACTATCAATATAAAGATATAAATATAAAACTGGATGTAGAACACCATCCCAACACCACCCCTGTGGTGTCTTGGGCTACATCCCTTCCATCAGGATATTTTTTTCGACACCGTGTACTCATTTCGTTTTCACCAATTTAGGTTGCCAATCCTTCAGATAGAAGGGTTTTTTTTGTTTTTGTTTTTATTTATGGTTTTTATCGGTCCTGTCATATAGTGTGTAAAATGGTGCCAATTTCTCTAAGCATGTCACATGAATATGAAGGTACACACTGGGGTAATGCGCCTACAAGTCAAGAAATGCCTAAGATTGCCAGGAAATCACCAGAAGCTAGGAGAGAGGGGTATAACAATTTCTTTTCCACAGCCCTCTGAAGGAACCAATCCTACCGACACTTTTATCTTGGACATCTAGCTTCTAGAATTGTGAAGGAATAAATTTTTGTTGTTTAAGCCACTCAGCTTGTGGTACTTTGTTATGGTGGCCCCAGCAAACTAGCACAGTGACCATCTTTAACTTGCCACAGTCACCCTCTGATCACAGAACAAACGTACTGTTGTCTCAGACAAAACACACTCACTACCTCTCAAGACACTCAAAAGTCTCATCCCATTACTGCTTCAGGATCAAGCTGGAGGTCCAGAATCTCATCATCTAAATTAGATCTGGACTTAGAGGAAGCTCCTTCAGTAATGGTCCTCTTAGTTTCAAAACCTGTGGATGGGGGCACCTGGGTGGCTCAGTAGGTTAAGCATCCCACTTTGGCTCAGGTCTTGATCTTGCGGTTCGTGAGTTCAAGCCCCGCGTTGGGCTCTGTGCTGACAGTTCAGAGCCTGGAGCCTGCTTCAGATTCTGTCTCCCTATCTCTGCCTCTCCCCCACTCAACTCTGTCTCTCTTTCCCTCTCAAAAATAAAGATTAAAAAAAATTTTAAACCTGTGGATGAAAGAGACATATGACCTGCACTCCCACAACACACACACACACACACACACACACACACACACACACACACACACACACACACACACACACACAGTATTCCGTGGTTAGCCAGGCACAGGAAAACCATAATAGATTGTTCTCTTCAGATAAGGGGAAATAGAAGTCATGCAGTAGTCAGTGATCCATAGCAATTCTGAACCCAGCTGGGCACATATTTCCAGCTCCTTAATTAGGAAATCATTCTCTACCACTGTTGCCTGCAACCTTTGGACTCTGGGCTGCTCCTTCTGAGTCATATGTTGTTTTCTGTAAGAATTAGTCTTTGCTGCAAAATAGCTTTCTTAGCCAGATTCATGGCCATAATTACAGATCTAAAGGTCTATTATTGCTATTATATTTCTCACTACTTCTCTCTCTTTCAGAAGAGCTACTGTGAGAAAATACCCTTAAGATTCTGAGAAGCCATATTGAGTGAATGAGTGGGTCTATAAGTCACATCTTTAGGATCCTTAGAGACCCTTTCATTTAATTAAGGTGGTCTTTGAAGTAACTCCTTAAATCTTTCTGAGGTCTCATCAAATCATTTTACAGAACACCTTGATTTTAATTTTACCATGGACCACATGTCAAGTTATTGGTAATACTCTGAACTTGATCTTGTTCCTTGGGCCATGGCTTATTTTGAGATTATTTACTGACTGGAAAGAGTACGGATGAGCAACAATTTTATGCTTCAATCCAGGTAAATCCTGAGTCACTTATATTCCCTGTAAATTATATTCAAAAATCAAATAGGTTCTTTAACTTATCTAGCTGTACATCAAATTTTCATATACATCTATAAGGATCAGCACTTTCAAAAAAAATCTCTTTAGCCAGATCCACAAGTTCCTATGATACAGTCATGGGTGATAATTTTGCTGAACTTCCCACCATAACAGAACAGTTCATCTTTTCTCCTCCTTGCAAAGATACTTCAATCCCTCACCCTCAGTGTCCTCAAGCCCACCCAAGATTTGGGTACTGACTGGACCCAAAGCCAATACCACTTGTTTGAAGTAGCATCCTGATTCCAGGGAGTGAATTATGTTCCAGCGGTTTTTTTTCTCTATCTTTAAAAAACAAAAACAAAGGGTGCCTGAGTGGCTCAGTCAAACATCTGACTTTTGGGTTTCAGCTCAGGTCACGATCTCATGGTTCATGAGATTTTGCCCCAAGTTGGCCTCTGTGCTGACAGCATGGAGCCTGCTTGGGATTCTCTCCCTCTCTCTCTGCTCTTCCCCGTGGTCTCTCTCTCTCCCCACCTCTTTCAAAATAAATAAATAAGCTTAAAAAGCAAAACCAAAACAAACAAAAAAACTTTTCAAATTTAGTGATGTTTCCTCAAGATGTTGTAGCTCAGATTTCACATAAAGATTAGCTAGGTTAATTATCTCTGATTTGCAAAGACCAGTTAGGATCATGGGCTCACCCAGGGCATCTTGTGTCACATGCCTCGTGCTTTGGCACTCCTTGCCTTCTCTCTTTTTTCCTCCTGCTCTTTTGTTCTCCAGGACCTCCTCTCATCCTTGGCTCTCTCTCAGGTGGTGGCCTCAGGACATACAGACGCAATCTAGCACTGTCTTCCCCCACAGTCACCCAGGAATGAATATTCCAAAAGACAACTTTCAGGAGACAGGCAGTTAAAGCTACCAGTCTCTAAAATGCCCAGACACTGAGGCTGGCAACATGCTTCCTCTGCCTTTCATGGTTCAAAACATACACCTAGCGCTCCCCTTAAGTTCAAGGGAAGAAAACATACCCTATTTCTTAGTAGGAAGAGCATCGAAAATTTTAATCTCTCACACTTAACTTTGCGCTTGATGACTTTGCATAAGTTATCTAATGTCTCTGAATCTCAGTTTTCTATTTTAGTAAATGTAGGTGAAATGCATAACTATCCTATGCCACCATGGCTACAACAAGGATTAAATGAGATATCGAGGGTGAAGTGCCTATTACAGTGCCTGGCACACAGTAAACAATCAATAAATAGCATCTGCGATGTTTATATCAGCATAAAGAATATTTCAATTTGCTTATATTATCATACAAGCAGATGCCTTCACCGTATCCATTGTTAACAATTTAGACATAGTTATTTTCAAATACATGTTTTCAGCAGACAAGAAAAATCCCATGTCAAAGAGACTAAAGGTCTATGGAACTGTGGGTGGGCTATGAATTTCATTTTCTTTGGGGATGTAAGTGTGTACTTTGTATTCATTTTCTGTTTCTTTTTCATTAATATTAACATGGTTTGTAATAATATCTCAGCTGGGGTTTATTAAGGTATTGTTCTCAGAGATGTGCTGCATAAATATGTCCTAACCTAAGAAGAAAGGCAAATCAAAAGCTATGAATTTCAAAAGATATCAACAAATCTGCCCAAAACTTAAGAAATGCATACACACATGCATACACACACACACACACACTTTCTCTCTCCCTCTCCCCCCCTCTCTCTCTCTCTGTCACACACACACACACACACACACACACACACACACACACACACACACAGGTTTAGGAAAATAACACAACAGGAAATCATCTGTGATAGTCATTTAAAACACATGTACATAAATGGTACCCTTCTGGGAGGAGGGTGTGTCCCTGTGTTAAACTACATTATGCCCAACCTTCTCAGTTTTCTGCCTTCCATCTGCACCTTGAGAACATCTTCTCCTCCTCTGGACATTACAAGATATTCTCTTAGTTTTTAGAAGTGATGGCTAAATAGGGGTGGGGTGGGGAAGAAGACAGAAAGAGCCAGAGAGAGGGAGAGGTAGGAGGAGAGGAGACAAATTCTTTACTTCCCAGAAGCGATGGCTGAGGGGTGTTATCCTGAGTAAGAGATGGAGCATGGAAACTCAGAGAGCTTGTACATTTCCCACAGTCACACAGCAAATGCTAAGTCTTTGTCTGACTTCCCAGCCTTGGATATCATATCATATCATATCATATCATATCATATCATATCATATCATATCTCATACCTCTGAGTTTACAGAGGCTGTTACGGACTTGAAGCCATCTAACTCAGCTTCTCAGTGAATTTGATCAAGGACTTGTCTCCTTTCTCAACCTTCAGGGTTATCTTTATCCTAAGGCTACTTCCCCTCCTAGCAATGGAATGCTAGCAGCAAATGAAGACAGTGTTCAGAGCCAGAAAAAGAAACCCTGCCTTTGCTACAGCATTAACCACAAGAGTTTTAATATTTACTCTTAATTGACCACATAGCTCATACACTAACCCCTAATGACAATAATGATGGCCACATTTTAATGAGCACTTGCTATGTCTCAAGCACTGTTCTAAGCAGTTAACTAATAAGATTTAATTCTCCTTCTCCATAAACATATGAAGAGACGACTATAATTATTCCCACTTCACGAATAAGGAAAATGAAGCACAGGTTATTAAAAATGCAGGCCACTATCACACATTTAGTCTTGAAGGAGCTCGGCTCTGATCTATGCAGCAGATTGACTGGACAGCCTTTATTTAACCGTGTGCCAACTCTCCTCACTGAGCCAGATGTCACTGTTAAAGAAAGCACCATTTCCCTTAAAACAGTCAAGGACCCCTTTCCAGAAACACATCGTCCACATGTAAGAGGAGCACTTAGCTGAACGAAAATACTGGCTTGACAGGAGAAGAAAACCACTAGGCATCAAAGAACTTTAATTTAGCTGATTTACCAAACATGCTCTGTGCCTTGCCTTTGGAGCCTCTGAAGGGCTGACATGTAAAAGAGGAAGGACTCAGGCCAGCATGAGAGGCTCACAGTGATGACGGGCAGATGGCATGTCAGTATAAGGAAATCCTACTACCTATGAGCAGAATGATGGGAAACAGCCTTCCCAGCAGCTTTGAATTTACAGATGAAGGGTCTTGTAATTCAGGAATCTTGAGACAGGGTTTATGTAAGACTTCTGGATGATTTATTTCCATCCTCTGACTCATTTGTTCTATGTCATGAAGATCTGACTATAGTTCTTAAAAATTAAAACTATTTTAAAGTAGTTTTATAGTTTACAATTTAGTTACAATGGCTAATACAGCCATTTCTAGTTGTAAAATAACTTAAATTTTAAAATGTGTGGACTATTGACACACGATAAAACACAGATGCATACTGAAATGACTGTGCTAAGTAAAAGAAACTATATCAAAAAAAGTATACATAATGTGTGATTCCATTTATACAAAATTCTAAAACACGCAAACTATAATGTCAAATAACACATCAACTGTTGTTGGTAGATGAACAAGTGGGTAGGCATGGTGGGACCAAAGATAAGAAATCCCAAAGGGAGATGATGAAACTTTCTGGCTGATGGATATTTCATAGGCCTGTCATGTTGTTTTAAGTATGTGCAATTTGTTACAAGCCAATTAATCCTTCATAAAGCTGTTAAAAGTAAAAAAAAAAATTTTGTATTTTTAACATTATGCTGATCGGGGCACCTGGGTGGCTCAATTGGTTAAGCATGCAACTTCGGCTCGGGCTTATGGGTTCGAGCCCCACTTTGGGCTCCGTGCTGACAGCTTGGAGCCTGGAGCCTGCTTTGGATTCGGTGTCTCTCTCTCTCTCTCTCTCTCTCTTCCCCTCCCCCACTTTAGCTCTGTCTTTCTCTCTCAAAAATAAGTAAAAACTCGGGGCGCCTGGGTGGCACAGTCGGTTAAGCGTCCGACTTCAGCCAGGTCACGATCTCGCGGTCCATGAGTTCGAGCCCCGCGTCAGGCTCTGGGCTGATGGCTCGGAGCCTGGAGCCTGTTTCCGATGCTGTGTCTCCCTCTCTCTCTGCCCCTCCCCCGTTCATGCTCTGTCTCTCTCTGTCCCAAAAATAAATAAAAAACGTTGAAAAAAAAATTTAAAAAAAAAAAGTAAAAACTTAAAAAAAATAATAATAAGATTATGCTTACCAAGCATCCATATAGAGATACCGGGATGGGGTAGCTATGGGAGTCTAAATTGAAGGGAGAGGGCAAAACTAAAGATACTCTTTTGGCAGTGGTCTCTTGTTTGGGAATATTAAAGCCAGAGACCAGATGAGTGATAATGAGTGATAATGTAGAAAGCCATTGAGTGATAATGTAGAAAGATATATAGAGTCTGAACCCTAGGGCACTCTGATGTTAGAAAGACAAGAAGGAGCCTTCAGAGGAGAAAGCTGTCCACCCACGAGGGAATACAAGATAGCGTATTGTGCAGAAATTCAAGCAAAGAGACTATTTCAAGAAGGGAATCATCAATTCTGTGAGATAATGCCAGAGGTCTAGTAAAAGAGCACCTCAAACTGACCACAGATAGAGCAACACAGGGTTTTTTCCCAGCCTAAGAAACGTGATTTTCCTGGAGGGATGGCCATAAGCACCTGGCCTGAGTGGGTTAAACGAGAACAGAACACGAGGAGGGGGACCAGACTGAACAGGAACCTTCCGAGTTTTGCAACAAAGGAGAGCAAGGGGAAACAACAAAAAACAAAACCAAGACGGAACAAAACAAGTTATTTTTTTTAAATATGTGTTGTTTTAATTTGCCTAAGGTGAGATATTTCAGCCTGTTTATATGCTGTTTTACATGGGTTAAGATAAAGGTTCATGCATAAATCTGATAGAGAATTTATTTCTAGTTTCTGAAAACGAAGTACAAATAGAGAAAGAGAAATAAAGAGTGTGTGGAAAGGAAAGACATTTGTAAGTTACTGACGTAGGAAGGAAGCAGCGTAGGTAAGTGTGAGATCGCAGGATGCTGCTCTGCGTGCACCTGAACCTTGTAAACTGAGACACGGTGAGGGGCCCTTCCACGGGGTCGTAGCTCTTTCCATGGAAAGGGCAACACAACTGGTTCAACCTGGAGTTTGTTTTCCAGGGACAGGGAAGCAAGTAGTTGACAGTGTGTGTCAGGAGGAGGTTGTGGGGGTGGCCGGGACAGGAATGGAGAGAACTCAGGCAGGGTGCAGGTCAGTGGGAAGCGGGTGCAATCGGTGGGTTCTGTGTCCCTGGGTGTTTAGCCAGTTCTGGACAAGGATGTGGGGCCCTGTGCGTGTGCTGTGCAGTTACTCTGCTGGTTCATGTTTTATTCAGTGCACCCATCGTTGCGCCAAATACCTCGCTGGCCTCTACTTCTCTTTTTTTTTTCTTTTAACATGGATACATAACTTAAACAGACCTCGGTTAGGTCTAAGAGCACCAGTTCAATAAAAAAAAGCTGCCCGTCCCCGAGTAGAACCCAGTTCACCTCACAGACTCTCTTTTGGCAACGCTGCAATTGCAACACAAAGAAAGTGATAAATTGCATGCTTCAGTCTTGGCCTCGTGTTCCCGTGTGTGTGTGTGTGTGTGTGTGTGTGTGTGTGTGTGTGGTTTTCCTAATGGAAAAGCCTTCACATTAAGCAACTCTCCTTTTTAATCACAGCAATTCAATAAAACAAACTACAGTAACAAGCAGTTTGTTCCAGTTTTTTAAGATTCAATGCAGACTCCATTTTCAGCAATTCACAGTTTCCCAGGTATGCTAGACATTCACTGGAGCCTCATCATTTTCTCTCTTTTATGAAATTAATTTTCTAATACATTTATGATATAAATGAGGCTGTAAGAAAGAAGCGGTCATTACTCCCTGTCAAAACAAAAGAGGGATCTTAAAGATGCATGATTGCAAAGAAGCTGGAACCGGACATGTGCTACCACGAACACTTTATTTCAGTTAACTATTTACTTTAAGAAAGAAATCATTATACAGTTAAATTTTAAGCAAATAGGTTTAACATCTATTTTTTTGTAGTTACTGTGCTAGACACTGGAGATTCTAAGTAAAACAACAAGCTTAGCTTTTCAAAATAGTAGTAATGATAAAAAAACTGCATTCTAGGTATTTAACAATAAATACTATTAACTATCTTAGTTTTATAATAGTGATGATAAAGGAAGTTTTGAGTTATTATCATTATTATTCTTTCTTTTAGTATGCACTGACAGATAAGAGCAGAGGACCCAAGGTTTGGATGGGTAGATGAAGATATGTGGATATGTGGATGAAGATATACCCATAAAAAAGAAAAGAAAGGATTATATGAACTCTCTGTCTCCCAGACCCATGTGGGACTGTGTTCCTGTACCCCTGGTGGTTGGGCTGAGAATGGGGAAAAAGTTGGTTGATCCTGAGTAAGTTCTCCTTCTAGGCATGACCTTGTCTGATTTTAAAGCCTATCAGCATCTCTGCTTATAGACGATCCATATGGCACTCCTCCTTCTCAAAAGCTTGTGCCAGGTGTGACTGCATTCTTGCAACACCATAGCCTAGTGGGAGGAGTCATATCAATTTAGGCCTAACTGGCAGCCAATGTGATAAATGTCATAAAAGAATTATATAATCTCATAGAATTGGTGGGAGGAGTAATCTTGGAGTTGTAATACCTTTGTGTGGGGTGGGCCAGTCACAAACACATCCCCTTATGAAGGCTGTCAGAGAAGTCCTCTAATGATAATAGGATGACATTTTTTTTTCCTTAGATAAAAAATGCATGAGTACTTTGTTGCAATATGTATTTGCTGAGGTAAAACCATAAAACTACATCAGTAGCTCTCAATAGTGGGCAGAGAGATTTTCATTCCCTAAATTTCTTTACTTTCTCCAGTGTTCTTAGTGGACAGTTCAAACAAAAATAAATGGCAAAAGAGCATTTGATTCTCACTGGCACTTGTCATTAAACTAGAATGCCCTCATTATTGTCATGCCTGAGCAGAAACCTGGAGTGCCAATTCAGTGGCTAGTTAGCCTCCCAGGAGCCTCAGCTAGAGCGTTCAGATTTTAGGTAGGCATGACAATTATGACCAAAAAACTTTAAAGTAAGCACAGTTGAGAGTGTGAAGATGCTTAACACATCATGTTACGATCGCCTTGGCCTTTATTCTTAAGAACTCGGGAAGCAGCTTACAGGAAACGAATCTCTCAGACCTAGCAAGTATGTTGGGATATTTCTCTGTACGGAAATTTCAAGAGCATCATGTGGGGGAAGGGGCATGGTCAAGGACAATCTGAATGGATCCCTGTGCCATTGGGCCACAGCTGGGTCCTGAGAAATATTAAACCACATCAGTTCCTTTCGTTAACTCAAGAGCCCTTGGATGATACCAAGGGGGGAAAAAAGGAATAAAAAGGAAAGGTTTGGGAATAAAAGAGCTGCCATTTATTAAATATTGTATAGGTGCTAAGGTTAAGGATTAAGGATAAGATTAGTCTTATCTAATTTTTATAGCAATTTTACACAGTAAGTATTACTTTCTCAGGTATTTTATGTCAGATTAAGAATGTGTGGTTAAAAAGGTTTAATATCTTATTTTAAATATCTGATATTAAAATCTTTAAAAAAATTTTTAAAGTTTATTTATTTTGAGAGAGAGAGAGAAGGAGAGAGAGAGAAGGGGAGGGACAGAGAGAGGGAGAGAGAGGATCCCAAGCAGGATCCGCACTGTCAGCAAAGAGCTCAATGTGGGCCTCAATCCCAGCAACTGCAAGATAATGACCTGAGCCCAAATCACGAATCAGATGCTTAACCGACTGAGCCACCGAGGCACCCCCTCTGATATTAAAATATTTTAAATCCATAACCACTGTTGTGCTTTTTCAATAAGACAGTCTTTGAATTAAGTCTTTGTATTAAGAAGTTAGCAGTTTTGAAATATAGATGTTGGATCTGAGGGAGTGGAGACTGGCAGTTGGGAGACCAGTTATTTGGCTACTGAAACAATGTAGGGAATAACTAATGACACATTTAACTAGAGTAAGATGAGAAAAGATAAGAAGAAATTATCCATGAGAAGAATTTCTCAGGAAAAGACAGAACTTGGATACTGGTTGGGTAACCGGAATAGAGTAGTGTGGGTGAGTGGTTAAATGGTGATGCCACCGGATGACAGGGAGGGGAAGCATATTTGAGAAAAAGTTGGTGAATTTCTTGTTTTAGATATGTAAGTTTTAAGAGGCTAATAACTCAGTTTTACACTGTCCCCTACAGTCATCCCAACAGACGGTAGAAATCATCATCTAGAGCCACTCAATCACAAATGTGTACCTTCAGAGCATCTCTCTCTCCTGTGAGCCAGACCCTACTGGCTACCCAACTCTCTTGCTCAGAAGTATTCAGTGCCTTTTGAATCAAGTGCAACTTGGTTCAAAATTAAACTTTTGAATCAAGCTAAAGTCACTAACGTGGCCAAATTTTTCAGTAGTATCACGTCTACGCCTGAACCCACAGCCTCTTTGGTGGCACTACCACTCACCATGGTGATGCCCCATGTCCCTTACACAGTGGCCAGTTTTGGTTGGTTGGTTCGTTGGTTGGTCTTTTTCTTAAACAAATCAACTGGGACATGCTCAGCTATCCCAGCCTCCTTCCCTTCATTCCTCTTTTATTTTATTCTCTCCTGAGGATTATTCAAGCCTTAGGTTCAATAAAATTTTGGGGGAACATTGCATCAGTTGCCAAAACTTGGTTGTGACTTCTATCACTGATATTCTCAAGAGACCACTATAGTTCTGGCATTTATCAGATTTTAATCTTGCGTGTTAAACTGTAAGCTCCATAACAGCAGAGGCAATGTAGATTTTGTTTCCCTTTGAATTCACAGTTTTTAGCAAAATAGTTAAAACTTAGCATGCATTGAATAGTTGGTGAATGATAAAAATAAGAATAAGCTTATGATCTTAGATGCAAAAAATTAATAATGGAATACTAACAAATTATATCTAATAGTATAGTAAAAAAAATTATTCAACACAAGGGAAAATATATATAAATATTAATACCCACCTCAGGTTGAAAAGCCTTATTAATGATGTAAGTAGTAAGAAGATGAGAAGTATATCTAAGAGTGACAGTTACAAAGAACAACAGTAAGCAGGATTAAATAATGAAATGGTAAAGCCTTTGATTACTGTGAAAAATCAAAAAAATGTATAGTATCACTATTTATTTGATAATGTCTTAAAGGATCCAGCTAATACCATGAAATAAGAAAACAGAATTTGCAATATAAATATTGCACAAGAAGACAAGCCTATCTTTGTTTGCAATGGCTACGACTGTACATGTGGAAATTCCAAGAACCTTAATGGAAACAATTTAAACCAAACAATAATTTAGTGAGAGAAATACAAGAAAACAAAAAAGTATAAAAAATAATCTAAATTAAAATTATAAATATATTAAGCTCATGTCTTGTGCTAGTGTGTGAGGAGAATTTAGGATACATTTTTGGGGGGTATGGGAGAAAAGGTTAAGTAAATCATCCATTATGAATATTGTTTTATGGGTGCTGGCTATGAGTCACTCATATAGCTAATTGCTTTATACCTGTTAGCTTGTCCAATCAATGTAACACTTTTTTGTAGGAATTCTTTACCTTTCCAAATAAAGATACCAAGCCCCAGAATTTTTAAGCATCTCACCTGCGACCACAAAACCTAGGAGTCTGAGAACAGGGATGCAGAGGTGTCTTCCGGACGCTCATACACTGTTTGTAATGAAATGAGTTCCTGGAGACAGGGACAGATTAGGAGGGGAAATGTACTGGCTTTAGACGCTGCCAGGTTCCCAGGGTCTAGTGTCATGTTCCCAACTTGGATAAGATCCAACTGAGCCCCGATTACTTCCACTAGAAATATATCTCACCCAACTGGCCTCCACTGGGGCTCCATCAACGCGTGACAGAAAAATACCAGGGCAGTGGTGAGAATACAGAGTCTTGCACAGGCATGTTACGTAAACTAATGTGCTGGCCAGGATTATAGCCTGTTGAGTAGACAGGCAACATCAGGAGCTGTCTGCCTGCCAGTGAAGAAGGGCAGAGATAAAAAGAGCGGTAACACATCTTTGTTTTAGGTTTTGTATTCTTCTTTTCCTTAAGCTCCTTTCGGACAAGGAAATGTCCTACATTTATCCATGTGTCTGTGGTTCAGCTGTTTCCTGCTGTTCTTTGCTGGGCTGGGCCTACTAGGCTAAAGTCCAGGCTTTGATTTAGGGTCATATCATCACCGCAGAGCCTCATCATTTAGGGAACAACATCAACATGGCTCTTGTTCTTCTCATGCTAGAAGGGTTAACATGCAAGAAGCCCAAGCCAAACCACTTTGGCGAACATTTCATTAGTAAAAGCAAGTCACTTGGACAAGTCAAAATCAATAAGAGGAGGACATCGGGGTGCCTGGGTGGCTCAGTCAGTTTAGCTTTCTACTTTGGCTCACATCATGATCTCATGGTTCAAGCCCCATGTTGGGCTCTGTGCTGACAGTCTGGAACCTGGCACCTGCTTTGGATTCTGTCTCCCTCTCTCTGTGCCCCTCCCCTGCTCATGCGTGTGCTCGCTCTCTCTCAAAAATAAATAAACATTAAAAAAGAAAAGAAAAGGAGGAGGACATGTATTCTACATGGAGGTACTCTGAGGTCACATGGCTGAGAAAGGGATCAAGGAACGAAGAAGAGTAATCCAATCTACCACTGCTGATTCAGATCAGTGCTGCAGAGATGGAAAAACATCCAGTATACTGCCCTTCCCGAAATTCATCCATATCCATTTTACCTACAAGATATTTTTCCATATCTATAGATCACCTACATAGTTACTTGTTATTTTTATTTTCAATGACTGTTTTGCAAATCTATAGAAATCTATGTTAAATAGGATCTTTCATCATCTTAAATGAAAAAACATTTTATTCAGCATGAATGCAATATCATCATAAAAATTAATCACTTCACTTAAATTATAGCGAGACACGGTGGCTACCAGAGGTGCTGAAACTCTCTGTTACAGATGTGATTAACAAGTACTATAGAAGCATAACATAAATCTTTCTCCTTGAAGTCACCAGGAGAATTTAAAAGAAATGAACAGTGATGATGCTGCCATGATTTCTTTAACATCCTGTCGAGGCACCACCTTAAAATCCACTCCTGTGCTGACGAAACCAACTTATGTGTCACACATTAGGAAGCACGGTCCTCCTACACATCCCTTATTTCCCATTACACACCTGGGGACAACAGGGCTCAAATGCTTTGAGAGACAAGGCCAAGTTCGCAAACATTATCAGAGACAAAACTACAGCGTCATCCTCGTCCCAAAGTCCCAGAACACAGCCGATTGCGGCAGATTGCCTCAAAGTACTTCAGGGATGAGTTAACGCTACTTAATGAGGCAAGATTTAGAAAGAAAAGGAGAAACATGACCAGAGTTGATATGGGGGAAGTCAATGAGACCAGGTTTTGTTTATGGCTCTGGCACTGATTCATTGTTTATCCTCGGGTAGTTCGATTAATCTCCCTGTGTCTCTCGTTCCCATTTGCAAACGAGAGGTAATGAATGGGCCTTACAGAAATGATAGGAGGAATTAATAATAAGATAATGCATGTACAGTGCTCTGAGCTCATCAAGGAAATGACTCCGTGGATAAATGCAGCATGTAGCTGTAATCAGGAAGGCCATCGGTGGGGAGAGAGGAAAAAGGAAAGAAGGAAGAGAAAGAAAGCAGAGGGTAAGAAAAGCGCAAGTGAAATAAAATGGAGTCCAGCGGGTTAAAGAAAAAGGAAACGGGGAAAGCGGGAAAAAAAAAAAATAAAGGAAAATAGGTAAGAATGGAGGAAATATAGAAAATTTAAAACTAAATTCACAGAGATCTGGTGGGGGAGGTCTTGGTTCTGGTTATGAGCTGGAGGAAGTAAGTAGATAAGAAAATAAAACAATACAAAAATATGACAGAAACAGCCCATCTTGGGGGGTTCAGCTGAGAGTGAGTGGATCTTATTTCTACCAGCTCCATGGCCATGGGAAAGTCACTTTACTCTGTGGTCTCTATTTTCCTCTGCTGTAAAAGGACAATGATGAAAAGTTCTGAGGTATCTTTCAATTCTGAGATTGTATGTGTCTAGGATGCTAGGAAAAGCTAAAAAGAGAGTAATAGTGCTAAAAAGAACATTAGGAGGATAAGGAAGGAAGACAAGTGACCAAACATGAACAACTCACTTAACTTTCTTCAGACTAGCAATAAAAATTCCAACCACTTTTGTGCAGGAAAAAATAGCACCTTTTTGAACCCTTGAGAAAGCCAGTCTTTGTCGATTTACCATCAAAAAACTCCACATCAAGTAAGACAGGGAAAAGGATCAGTTCTCTTTCTTTCTTCCTCTTTTCTCTCTCTCCTAGCTACAGAAAAAAAAATTGAATTTTTTATATTTCTAAAACTGAAAAATTTTTAATGAAAATATTTCAATAGCACAATAAACCAATGCACCGGAAACCTATGGAAAGAAAAGAGAAAGAAAAAATGGAAACAAAGAAAGGAAAGGAGGAATAAAAGGGGGAATAAAAAATGAAAGAAGGAAGAAAGAAGGAGGAAGTAGCAAAGGAAGAAAAGAACGAAGGAGGGGGGAGGAAGAGGGCAAAATCAAGGAGAAAAGAACTCATTTGTATGTCGCTCATAAAGATAATGTTCTCTTTGAAGAAACAGAACAGGCGTGTTTGTACTCAACTTGAAGAAAACTCTCCCCAAAGGCATTAACTTAGGCAAAGGGGGTAAAAGAAACACATGGTACCATTTTCTACCGTTCCAGGACTGACTGGAGTCTCTCTCTCACTCCTCTTCACCCACATTTCTTAGAACTATGTTGGGCTTTTGCCTCTCTTCTGTAGACATTTCACGGTTGGAGGATGAGGCCCACTTTTCATCCTGTGTACCTACCAGCCCGCCAGTTCCACCGCAAATCTAGAGGTTTCCCTGTGGCTGAAATCTTGTTCCAATGTTCAGGCCTACCAGGCAGCCCAGCTCTACCCTAGTTACCTGCTGACAGTTAACTCCCATTAGCTGGTGCTGCTGTTCACTTCCCTCGAGGCCATCAAAGAACATCGACCCTTAGCTTTCATTACCTTCCTTCCTCAACAATGTGTGCCCACCACTTGGGCACCTTGGTTATTTGGCATCAAACTCCTCAACCTTGAGCCCAATACCAATCCCTTGCTGTGATTACACATTGTCAACCTTCCATGTTTTAGCACTTATGCTTTTCTGGCCGAACTGCGAGAAGATCAGGCAATAGGTTGCTTCATAACCCAGGGGGACACTGTGCGTTGATCATGCAAGCATAAAACTTGGATAGTTTTCGGAGAGAGAACTAGTCATGTGGCAGTGAGACCGCAGTTAGCTGATAACCTAACTGAGCTAAAGCTAGGGCATCAGAACGGAGAAGGGAGACTTCATTAACTTGAAGACACTCCCTCAGGATATCTCACCTAACACATGACAGGGCTTAAAGGAACTATTTGTTAGGGTTGTTCCTTAAGTCCAAGGAAAGTGATGGCCCATACTGAGTGAAGTTGAAATCCCTGAATCTCCACAGCAGATGGTTCAGGAAGGGATTAAAGAGCTGAAAAAAACTGGGTATCTTCAAGTGAATGTTATGTGATGATAGAGGACACATCAAATGCTCCCCACACACTGAGAAAGCCCAGAGGACTCTCCCAGAATGTGCTGGTGAGAGGGTCCCTGGAATTACTGAGAATTGCAGTGGTGACCTCCTCTGCAAGCCAGAGCTGATGGCTGGAGGATAAGCACAGGCCTGGGTCCATTGATAGAAATGAGGATGATGGGACCAGGAAGCAATAAAGGTCAGGTGGATGCAGTTAACCATGGCAGGCAATTATGCTAAAAATCAGTAGGGCCAGAGGGGTATCCAGGTGGGCTTCATATGCTGAATGTTGTGGAGATGATTAATAATACATAGCATCCTGGGGTGCCTGAGTGGCTCAGTCGGTTAAGCGTCCGACTTCGGCTCAGGTCATGATCTCGCGGTTTGTGAGTTCAAGCCCCCCATCAGGCTCTGTGCTGATAACTCAGAGCCTGGAGCCTGCTTCAGATTCTGTGTCTCCTTCTCTCTCTGCCCCTCCCCCACTTGTGCTCTGTCTCTATCAAAAATAAATAAATGTAAAAAAAAAAATACATAGCATCCTTAGGAATAAAATAGGGACAAAATAGATAAGCAAGCAATAAGGACACTACTTATTATACACACCAGTATTTTTTTTAAAGAATAGAAAAGCAAGAGGATGAAAGAAGATACCCTTTTAAAAAGTAAAGATCTACTACCCAAGTCCCAGACCTGAAAACATACAAGTAGATGGTCAAAGAATTCAAAACCTGTTCATTGAAAAACAAATTGTTTAACTATTCCTGAGCAAGACAAAGCAAAAGAAAACAATTTCAATATCCAGAATGCAAAATGATACATCACTACAGGTCCTCCACATATTAAATTCAATTAGAATATTGTGGAATAATAATGTCATGCAAATAACTTTACATTTAAATAAACATACAAACTTCTGAATAAAACATCTTAAAATTGGGGCCCCTGGGTGGCTCAATTGGTTAAGCATCCTACTCTTCATTTTGGCTCATAACCTCACAGTTTGTGAGTTGGAGCCCCACATTGGGCTCTGCACTTACAGTGTGGAGCCTGCTTACGATTCTCTCCATTTCCCTCTCTCTCAGCATTTCCCCCACTCATGCTTGCTCTCTCTCTCAAAATAAATAAACTTAAAAAATGTTAAAATTGACACAAGGACTAACAGAATATCTAAACACACTTAAATATATTAACATCAGTTAATCTTAACGACTGTCCCCCAAAACAAAATCATCTAGTCCCAGATGCTATCAGTAATAAAAGTTTCCAAACATTTCAGGAGAAAATAAATCAAATCTTACACCGGCTCTTTGATAAAGTCAAACACACCTAAATTCACTTTATGATGCAACATAACTTAGATACCCAAATATGACAGGGACATTACAAGGTGGAAATTTATAGGCCAATCTCTTTTATGAAAATGATGAAACTTTTTATTAAATATTAGCAAGCCAAATTCAGTGATACACAAAAAAGAAAAGAGAAAAAGTAATAAACCAGAATCAAGTTGCATTTATTGCAGTAATTAAGTTTGGTTACCATAGGGAATCACCTATATTAATATTAATTAATATTAATAAAACTAAGGAAGAAAACATTTTAGCCTCTCAACACAACACAAGGTATCTATGTTAAAATTCAACTTCAATTCTTGACCATACCATATGACCAGATATCCCTATTATGTCTTTAGTGAATAATAGACATTGAATCACAAGGTCTATTTACTTGAGCAAAGTATACAGAAGTTATGATAATAAGATGTTGACAATATAACTGTATATATTTCTTCTTTTGTATGTAGTGTTCATTCAATACTAGATGCCCTGATTGACTTGCTGTCTGTCCACAGCAACTACAATGCATCCTAGTGGCTGTAACTCTCTGAGACTCAGTTTCCCGTGCCTCTTATCCCAACAGAGTATATAATTTCAGGATCAGGATCTTCCCTGTAAGCATTTATCCTACGGCAATTAAAAAGAGTATTTATTCCCAAGTATTGGAACATACTGCTTATTTCTGTAATCTGTAACTTAGATATACAGCTCTCTCTTTTCCCAAACAGAAGTGATATAGATATATAGATATAGATTTTTTTTGTCTTTAGGGGGTTGGAAACAAAGCAATGACAGTATTTGGAAAGTAAATTATTGTCCTATTTAGGAATTTCTGCTCTCAGAGAATTGGTAATCGAGTTTCTGAATCACTTCACTCTAATTTGGGCTACTCCTTAGAGATTTTTCAGTGAAACCTTATTTTACAGATGAGGAAATTGAAGTTAGTTGACGTTATCAAGAAAGATTAATTAAGACTGAGTCTGGACAAGGACTTAGAAAATCTTGGTTTCTTCTAATGCTCTTTTCCCTATGCAACAGATGATCTTCTCTATTTCTCACTGAGTTACAAGAAGTAATTATAAGATAAATCATACCTCTAAAACCTCAAATGAAAGAAGAGTAAATTAAAATACGTGAAAACGTTCAAACTCTTCTCCAATTTGGTTAATTTAATAATTCCCTAATTAATGGTATACAAAATACCTGCTTTGAGTTAAAAAAGTGTAAGGACTAAAGGGTGCTCTAAGGATTAAAAAAAAAAGATTAAAGTTGGAGATAGGCCATATAGGATGCATAGAATATGTATACTCTGAAACAAAAAAAAATATGGTATTTTAGGATGAAAGAAAATATAGAGTGTTGCTTGAGTGAGATTGTCTTTTGACACATGATTACTCATCCCAGAGTTAAAATGAAGCACTGTGAAAACAAAGAAAGAAAACCTCATTAGAAACAGATTCAGGGAGCCCTGATGGGGGAACTCTCACACAAGACCGCTCATGGTGGGGGGGGGGGGAGCAAACGGGTGATGGGCATTGAGGAGGGCACTTGCTGGGATGAGCAGTGGTGTTGTATGTAAGTGATGAATCATGGGAACCTACTCTTGAAGCCAAGAACTCACTGTATACTGTACATTAGCTAACTTGAAAATAAACTTCATTAAAAAAAATACACACACACATATATATATATATATATATATACAAACACCTCATATTCCCCAATGGGAAGAAGCTTACTTCATCTACCTCAGCAAGAGGAAGGAAGAACTTCTCCTAGCAACTACCACACTAAGGAACTACCACACTAAGAAACCATCAAACTAAGCCCCTGAGAAGCCTAGACGGTGTCCGTCCCAACTTCCTCCTTTTCTCTATGAAAACAGGGCCCTCTCCTCTGTTCTCTGGACATGCAGGCGGTTTGCCATAGTTGACAATTACAGTTCTCTGCTGCTCCCAGGTAAACTCATTTTGCTGGTAAAATAGCTCGTGGCTCTTTTGTATTTTTAAGATGCACTCTCCTACTTAAAGATCTGGTTACAAAAATGTAATCTCCCCTTTTACCTGGGCAAAACCCACTTCAAGCAAATCGATCTTGGAATGAGAGAGAATGAAAAGTTCAGAAAATATCAAGATGGCTGGAGTTTGGAAGCAGCGTTTAATGCAGTTAGAAGTCAGAGGTTAGAGGCGTAAGTGGAGATCTGATGAGAGAGGTGTCTGTGCTACTTATTAGGCTGCTGGCCATCCGACAGTGGTTTTCTTCTGAATACACAGTAGGGTTGCGTTTTCTGGCTCTGTGAGACTAGAGCTGACTAACACCGGAGGACAGAAGTGGTGGTTAGGGATTCCTGGACAGAGTATTTGATTTCTGGTTTGAGAACCTTCAGAACTCTTTTTGTTCTGCTTTGGTCACCAACAACATTCAAGAGGGTGGCCGTTCTGTTAGCCACGTTTCCTAAAGATTCTCCAGCAGCCCATGACGGATAAATTACATTTGCAAAAAGCAAAACTGGTGTTTTAAAGTTTTGATTTGGGAGTGGCTATTGCCATGGTGTAACCTACACAGCCTGGTATAGTCTCATAAGACATTCCGGAATTTGGGGCTCTATACCGTATACGGAGGAGTTTAGTTACAGCTGCACTGTGATTTGTAACCATGCCGCTCAGATCCCCCTTCAAGGAAGAACTTATCACTGCAACAGGCTGCATCTCTCAGCTGTTTCAGAAGGAGGCTGTTTCTGGGGCACATGTACGCTCTCATCCTTCTGTGGGCAACTCACATCTAATGGCTCATTGTGATGGGGTTTAAAGGCTTGAACATTTCGGGCTAATTCTAGACAGCTGTGATCGACCGATTTTGTTCCGCACAGCCTAAGGAGCTGGCTGAGGCTTTTTTTGGGTTTCTATCAGAGCTCAACTTCTCCTCCCGCCAAACCTGCCTCCCTCCTCTCCCTTCTTAAGGGGGGGATACCAAACACAACTAATGGAACTCTACCAACCCCCTCCAGGGAACGTGAGAGCAGTCTCTGAATACAGGAGGAGTTCCGGCAGGCCTCCTGGGCTCCCCTAGCCCACCTGGATCCCTCAAGCTCTCCGCAGAGATCCCAGTAGGTCTTAAAAATCAAGTGGTACCTCCAGGACCAATGTCCGCAAGCCCCGAGCAAGACTTGGAGGAAAACATTAGTTCTCACTCCTTAGTGCAAAGCATTACATCCATGTCCGAAATCCTGGAAGACTGGCCAGCGCCTTCTAGCCACAGAACCTAGACCTTCAGAGAGCTGTAGGAGGAAGAGGGGGACATGCGTCCCCCCTTCTGTTAGGCCGTGAGGTGTAAACCAAGAGAGAAAAAAAGCAGACGCCGGCCACACCCTCGGGGCCACCACCCCTTTCTTGTTCTCTTAACAGAACAGGAAAGGTCCACCCAGAGAGCTGGCTCAAAAGCCACAAGGAGACTTACAAGAGCTGATCATGCGCACAAAGGGTGCAACTCGCCTTTTAAGTAACTGTAAGGTCCCAGTAAAAGCTCATTAGAAACTCATAAAAATAGAACACATTAATAAATACAATTATAACGCTGCCTCACAGGTCGGCGCACGCGCACAAGCCAAAATGTTATGTAACCACCAGGTGTCGATCTTACAAGGTTAATCAAGGCCAAATTTTTAAGTACAGAACAGGTTCGATGGCTGCAGCTAGGGTTTCTTGGGGCCCGTGCCACTCGTGCTCTGCAGTCACGTACTTCGTCTCTCTCTACTCAGTAAACTCTATCTCCCCTTCTGGTCTCTGATCTCCAATTCTTCGGTGCATCTGGGACAAGCACCTAGCGACCAGGTAACACTCCAGTCCCCCCCCCACCCCTCACCCCCATGCACACCAGCCCTGGCGGCGTCCCCGAAGGCTGGCGGGCTGTTCCGGGGTGCTCTGGAGGAAGGGGCCGGCGGCCGCTCTAGAGGACTGTCTATCGGCTCGCACTGCACACCTCGCCTATTTCCCATCAAGGAAACCAGGAGTGCCTAGGCCACACGCCTCCGTGGAGGGACCGCAAGGCGACACGGAAGAAGGCCCAGGAGGCAGGCGAGGGCTGCCCCCGCACCCACGGATCGGACGGTCAGGACTCGGACACGCTCGGTGACCCAACTGCAACCTGGCCCTGGACGGGCCCAGCAGGCCGCACGGACTCACCTGTAAGCCTGCGGTCGTTTTGGCCTCGGTGGCAGCGACACTCCTGCGGTGACACCACGCGTTCGGATAGACAGAGCGCGGAGCCCCCTTGGACCTGGGCTGGCAGCGCTTCCGAGGTGCTGGCGCTGGGCCTCCCGGGGTGGGGGTCAGTCGTCAGTCTGACCCCAGGAAACAGTCCTCAGTCCCTGCGCAGTCCTGCCAGGAGCCTGCGCGAGGCGCCTGCGCACGTGCTACCCTAGAGCGCATACGCGCGGGGCGGGTCCCGGTGCCGCTGACTGGCTGCAGGGAGGCCACGGCGCCCACGTGGCGGCCCCAGACACGGGGTTCAGCGAGCGGCCTAAGGGGTCGCGGCCAGGAGACAGAAAAGTCCGGACACCAGAGGAGCTGGCCAGGGGGGATTCCAGAAGGTTCTGAAAAAGATAAGTTCAGCCTCCTGCGGACCCGCACTCCGCAGGGAAGTCTCCCTCCCGTCCCGTCCAGGGGCTTGAGAAACCGACTGCGACGGAGCTGAGACGCGGGCGGGACACGGGAAGGGGCCGCTGGAGCCCGAGGACTCAGCAGGTGGACACCCCCCGCCGGGAAGGCTGCCGCTGGGCGGGGCACTGGAGTCCGCGCCTGCGCGGGGGTGTCCAAGGCCGGGGGTCGGGCCTGGAGCGTCCTGACCACCGTCAGCCCTCCCGTCTGTGCGTCCGACTTCGTGGGAAGGTTGCATGATCCGCCTTAGCCTCAACGTACTTTGAGACTGCTTAAAAACCAACAAACACCAAAACAACACCAACAACAAAAACCACCTAGATTGCTTCTCAAGGAATGCTGAATAAGTTTTCTCTAAAGCTAAAAAAATGAAAAAAAGGCGATGCCTAATAAATATGCTACGTGATTAACTCAGGAAACAAAGGCCTGGGAAGTTGGAGCACCAGCCTTTGAAAGCAAGGCCAACGTGGCGGGTCGCGGCTGGATCACGCGCGGTGGTGAGACCCCTGGCAGTGGTGCGAGGACCCCCCACGTGTTCTGTCACTGCGTGCTGTGTGGTGGCCCTACTGCCGGAACGCTCACTGGTAGTGAATGGGGTTGTCGGATCTGCGGGAGCAAATGACACGGTGTTTCAGCCATTCAAGAATTAGAATAGAAATAGTGGCCAGGAAAAAAAAAAAAAAAGAAGAAGAAGGGGTTGACTCCAAAAGAACCCCCGTCACTTGAGATTCAAGTAATGGTCTAAGAAAAAAGAAAAGAAAAAAGATGGGCTGAAAGCGGTGTGTAAAAACCAGAGGGTCTCCTGTGTAGCCTGCAGGTAGGCTCTTATCTTCTGCATTGGAAGTTTAGAGAAAGCCAAGGGCAAGTATGGGAACAAGCATCAGGTGGCCAAGTGCCAAAGAATATCATGTGACTAATCAAGGTGGTTTTGCTACCACTATCAGGACCGTGATTGGGGAAGAATGGGACTCTAATATCTGGGATGGGGACATATGGATTCCGTGTCCTTAGGATCTCGAACACCCAGGTTCACCTGAAGCCTGTGATCCTTCAGAAGTGACCCACCATGTCCCTGCAGGGTGAGTATCCCACTCTTATTTGAAGATAATTAAGATGTTTTTGTCCTAGAGTACCACCTTCTGCTCGGGGCTCTTCCCTACTTTTTTTTTACAGGACAGGAAGTTTCTACGTACTGTTAAGCACTGAATAATCCAGCCAGGAACATAGTAGGTCTGATACAAGACAAAAGGGACTCTACCCCTAAGGGGGACCAGACTGAGACAGTGTGAACTGACAGCAGCTAGCAGGCATATGCAGGAGACTAGATTCTGAGGGTGGTTATTTTGGGAACTAGGAGGCAATATTGGATAATGGAGAGGTTTTTGTTTAGTTTGGTTTGTTTTTTTGGAGCATCTTTCCAAGATTCTAGTATTTATACCCTGGCAACCACCTACATGATATTAGTTTCTAGCACGTGATGCTGGTTCCTAGAAGTATCTGTGGAACAGCGGTCCATATTGCATGACATTTAAATATCCAAATTACCATGGCACACTGTAGAGAAAGAATTTAAAAGGCCCAGGGAGGTGGCCACACGCTGCCCAGGGTGCCCTGCATCATTGGATGGCATGAATGTAAAATACTCAGCCTTTTTGTCTTCATGTGGGACACAGTTGCTGACTTGACTCTAGACCCCTCATAGGGTTGGCCAGTGCTGTTGTTGGAACCTCATAGATCACCTTTTCCCTTTGGTCTATCCTGCTTCCTTCCTCCCCTTTCCGTAGGGATTCATTCCAGTTGCGCTCCATCATAAGCGTCCTGCACACTCATCATCTCAGGGTGTGCCTCCTGCAGAAGCCAGTTTGTAATGTATGGTTACAAGCGTCTGGAGACACATTTACAGGTGAGTGAGCACCACGTGCGAATCAGCACACCCACATTCAGATTATAGAATTAAGTATCGCTGTTGCCATTTGATGAATGAAAGTATTGAGAGTTTCAGGTTATATACTTGTTCGTGATTAACTAATTATATTAACTACACAAGGTCTCATGAGTTTTTTTTTGTTTGTTTGCTTGTTTTTCCTGCCACTGTTCTCTATATAATGGCTTCTCCAAAACGGATCTTCAGAAACCTCGTGGTTACACAAAGCCTTGGTAAGAGTCAAGAGAACAAAGCTTAGTGACATCCACCCTACTTAAGCCAAAGCAAAGCCACTGTTATCCGTTTTAATATTGTGACAAATGGTTTTGTTCAAAAGAGATGCTGCTGCTTCCAAAAAACCCAAAAAACAACTGGAAATCACTGCCCTTCCATGACAAAATACAATTCACTGAGCGTTAGCAGAAATTGAAAGTGAATTATCATCCTGAATATCTTAACACACACACACACACACACACACACACACACACACACACACATACACACACACACATACACACACCCATTGTAGCTATTAAGAGGCACAAAAGGATATTTCCTAACTTTTCTTTATCTGCATTTTAGTTAATTTTATTTTTGTTAATTCCACTGTGGTTAATTTTATCAAGATTATTATATCCTATGCTCTTGGTAATTATAATGCTTATAATAATAGCATCAATCACTTTACTATAGTATTTATGAGTATAAATGTACTGTGAGAAAACAAACAATTTTGAAATCCAAAGGGTCTAAGAATATAAATGTTGAACTGGAACATAAAATGTCTAAAATAATTTCAGTTTTTTGAGGTGCATTTAAGGTCAATGTTACAAAGATGACTGTGCACACAGAACGTTTATGGGATGCCTGGATATCAATTATTTCATGGAGAATTATATCTTAAAATTATATATATATATATTTTTTAATTTTTTTAACGTTTTATTTATTTTTGAGACAGAGAGAGACAGAGCATGAATGGGGGAGGGGCAGAGAGAGAGGGAGACACAGAATCGGAAACAGGCTCCAGGCTCTGAGCCATCAGCCCAGAGCCCGACACGGGGCTCGAACTCACGGACCGCGAGATGGTGACCTGGCTGAAGTCGGACGCTCAACCGACTGAGCCACCCAGGCGCCCCTTAAAATTATATTTTTTGACTCCAAATATCCCCAGGGTGATTTTCAGTAAACTGGATTTCCACTTTACAAGTATAAAATTCTTTAGATGTTTAATTTTATGTCATAGGATATATACTTTTATGTATTACTTGATATTTTAATATAATCGAAAATAAAATAAGCCAAAATGGAACAAAACAACAAAATGTAGAGAAATAGTTCTACTCCGTGAACAAAGATGATATTAAGCCCATTTGAACAACCAGATGCCCACATCTGAAGCAATTTTTATTTTGCTTACAAAATAGAAGTAACAGTCAAGTGTTAGTGTGACAGCTGAAGTACTACGTTCATGGGAAAGGAATTCCATTTTCAATATTTCAGAAATGCTAACTTGGTTTGTATATTTTCAAAAGTTTTTGAGGAAATAATCAATATCAGAAAAAAAGAGGTTATCGGCTGTAAAGTACAAAAACTTCAATTTCAGCAAACCTCAAGACTTCATGTTTCTGAATCAGAAGGTCAAATACTTAAGCAAGATAATCTTTCAGTTTCAGTTTGAGAGAGGTATCCACCTTTGATCCAGTCATTATGAACAGCAGGAGTATATTACAAGTATAGCTACTAGGTATCCACCTAGATGACCAGTGTTGAGAGTAAACTTTGCAGAGAGAGGGAGTCAAGGTGAGCTTGGAAAATCGTTTATAAGAGATATGTTCAGGTGAAGAAAGAGAAAAGAGATACAGATGGAGATGGAGAGAAAGGTCAGTAGTTTCTCTTCCTTTGATTAATTAATTTTGTCATTATTTTTTAATTGAAGTATAGTTAACACACAATGTTACATTAGTTTCCGGCATACAACATAGCGATTCGACAAGTCTGTAGGTTATGCAGCGCTCATCCCAAGCAGAGTTATTCGGTGTCACCATTCAATGCTATCTGACAGTACCATGCGCGGTATGCCCTGTGCTGTGCCTTTTATCCCTGTCACCTACTCAAGGAATTTCTCTTTCAGACCCAGAGAAATCTAGAATCCATGCTAGATGACGATCACTCCCTAGGACCATACCCTCTCTTCTCCGTCTCCTTTGTGAACTACTGCCGTAGCTTTCTAACTACCCCAGGCTCCGCTCTTAATTCTCTTCACTTTGTTTTCAATAACAGACAAAGAATGTGCTTCTAAAATTGCAAAAGAATTATGGCATTTATTTCCCTACAACTTCTTAAGGACTCCCCACTGCCCCTGAGAGCAATGACAGAAATCCTTAGTTAAGTAACGTTAAGTAATGTCGTAGACTTCTCCAGCCTCATTTGCTTACATATTTTTCCTTGCTCAATGTGTTTTATCAAGGTGACTTTCCTCAGTCCCTACAAACTGGGTGTGTGATTTCCTCTGCCCCCTTTCTGAATTCATTAACTCCTACTTCTCTTCATCTCTCCACTCAATTCTTAAGTTCTTCTGGGGCCCTTCCATGATCCCTACAGACCATATCTGATTGCTGATCTACACTGTCAACTCTTGATTTTTAAAAAATGTCTATCTTTCCTTATTACAAAGTTTTCTGTGCTCAGTTAATGTCAGACTCCACTGATAAACTGCACATTCCGTGAAGGCAGACCATAGGTCTATTTTTATTGCCTTTCTGGTTTTTCCATCCAGCACAGAAAATCTCAACAAATGTTTGGGTGATCACATGAGTGATTAAGTAGATAAAAATAATTGCTTCTTATCGTATGATTATTGGATCCAATCGAATCCTAGTTCACATGGGAGTTCTTAGGTTAATCTAATCATGAATTTATTTCCTGTTCCCAGGAATAAAACTCAGAGCAGAGGCTCCCAAAAAATAAACAAATAAAGAGGACGAGGAGCTCTTGACACAAGAAATAATCCAGAGCCGCACTTTGTATGATCCCATGGTACATTATACATGGTCTCTGTAAACGGTGCCCCCTGGAATAGAGAAGCCATACCCAAAGCTCCTAGAGATTCCTGACTCTATATGATGGGTAAAATACTGGTAAGTTTTACTACTACTTCCTATCTTTTCTGGGCCCAGTTTTTAAAAGTGAAGGCAAAGGTAGGGGAGAAGAAAGGGATCCCTAGCTAAAGAGGAGAGATTATATTTTATGGCCTATTCTAATGCAGGTGGTGTAATGCAGCTGATAGTAGGTGCAGAAACAGTGGGGCATTTTCCTACTAGTTTGCAAGTCCTTGAGGAATGAATCACATGCTTATATTTTATTTTATTTTTTCGTATGCTTATACTTTAAACATAAATGCAAGACGTATGGTTATTATAACATTTTATCAGCTGGATTTATAGTTAAGATTTCAGGCCACAACTAAACTAGGGGGATGTCTAGTGACCAAAGAAAAGATTTTGTTATAAATTGGTATTTGGCGGGAGAGCGCCAACCCACAAACGGAGTTTCAGGGACTCCTGACAGGCTAACAGTGGTACGTGTTGCTATAGAAATGAGCGGGTAGTAAGTAGCCCTGGGTGTGGAGAGGATCCATTTGGGTTGAGGTGTTTATGGATATACATACTCCACAGTATTCATTTTCTTAAGACATTAGATGGATAATCAAGCACCTTAACGCGAAAACAAGTTCTGTATTAATATGTTTATCATCAACAATATAACTATCGCCATAATCATTTTACCTAAAACACATTTCTGTCACTTAGATCAGAATGTATGCCTGTTTAACTGCCTGGGGCCTTGAAAGGATTGCCTTGATAAAAGACTGAAAACAAGAAAAGCTTGATTTAAAGGTTTGGCAGAACATTCTGTTCTCCCAGCCCCTGCCAGAATCATAGGGGTAGGCAATTCAACATATGAAACCCCATCCAAATATGATAGTCCCTAGATACAATATAACATGATAGTTCCCAAATATGTAACATAGGATATATACTATGTCTATATTATATATACTATAATATATATACTATATTATATATACTATATATAAATATATATTTATATATTATATACTATATCATATTTATGTATTATATATTTTATTAATATTAATTATAATTAATATAAAATATATAAAATTTGTAATACTATAATTATATAAAATATAATTAATATTAATACATTATATATTAATTTATATATTTATATATTGTGTATGCTATGTTATATATACTATATATAAATATATATATTTATAGTATATATAATATAGTATGTATATACTATATAGTATACTATATATAATACTATAATACTATAATACTATACTATATAGTATAGTATAGTATATATAATATACACAATATACAATATATAATATATATACAATAATGTAACATATATATGTAACATGTATATAATAATGTAATATATATAGTATATATATACTATATATGGTATATATACTATAATAAATATATATATAAATATATATAGTATAATATAGCATACACAATATACAATACATAATATAATATATACAATAATGTAACATAATAGTCCCCGAACATGATAGCTTCCAATATTAATATTTCCCTCCTAAAACCAGAAAAAAACAACTGAATTCCAAAACAACTCTCAGGGATGCAATTTTTGAAATGGTGTATTTCTGAGGAAAAAAACACAAAGATCTTGTTATAATTTAAGAATAATAGGTAAAAGTCACAAATGATTACATTCATCTTTATTTTGTCCCCTAAATAAAGGAAGGTACAAAGACATTAACTGTATGGTAGGTATTGGGGAAACTTCAAGGTAGTAATGAGGCATTTAAAGAGGGTATCCTGGAATAGCATTACACATAATATGGCATTTAATCCTCCTATGTATCTGGTAAAGTAGGTTATACTCTGCCTCTATTTTATAGATGCGGAAAACTTACCCATGGTCACTCACTAAGTGAAGAAACCAGGATTCAAACAAAACAAAAACACCTCACATTCATAGCCACTATTTCAGAAATGATCTCTATTACCAGTGATGTTAATTAGTAGAAATTAAATGTGTTATGCCAGTAATAAGGCAAGGGCTTTAGGATAAATAAACAGAATGAAGAAAAGTGATTGCAAACACAAGAATGAGGTAAAGGAAGGATAGATTTGGACCACACACTGTGGAGCTAAGACTATTTAAGACCAAGGGGTGCCTGAGTGGCATAGTCAGTTAAGCGTCTGACTCTTGATGTCATGAGATGTTCATGAGATTGAGCCCCACATGAGGCTCTGCGCTAAAAGCGTGGAGCCTGCTTGGGATTCCCTCTCTCTCCACCTTTCCCAGCACCTCCTCTGCTCCTTCTCTCTTTCTCTCTCTCTGTCTCTCTCAAAAGAAAAAAACTTAAAAAAAAAAAAAAAAAAACAAAGAGACTAGGACTGAACTGTGAAGGCACCAGTCCTAGGAATCCCACTGTACAAGAACTTCATTGCTGCTTAATTATATCATTGTTAGAGAAGTCACATGTGAGTTTGGAGAATAGGAAATAAAGAGCCAAGAGTAGAAGAAGACTATGGAAGGAGTTTGGGAGAGGTTGTATTTGGGGTGGGATAAAGGCATGAGATCTCAAGACATCAATTTGAGAAATAATTGAAAGGCAAGACCTAGATGAGAAAAACGAAAGGTAGTCTGTGGAAATCGACTGCTGACAACTTCTTAAGGACCATAGAATTTAAAATTCCCCTTATTCTTGTATTAACGTTACTTAATTTGTTGTATTAATTCATAAAAGTAAATTCCATTATAGGGATACATTAAAAAAAAAGAAGAGTTTATGCCTGTCAAGAGATTGATACGAATGATAAATGCAGTTACCTACCCATATACCAGTGTTTAGGATCATCTGTAAAGTCACAGCTGGTATTTTTTTTTAATGTTTATTTTTGAGAGAGAGAGAGAGAGAGACAGAACTTGAGCAGAGGAGGAGCAGAGAGAGGAATACACAGAATCTGAAGCAGGTTTTAGGTTCTGAGCTCAAACCCATGAACCGTGTGATCATGACCTGAGCCAAAGTCAGATGCTTAACCATTTCAGCCACCCAAGCTCCCCCACCAGCTTGTATTTTTAATACTCTAATTTAAAAAATTTTTTCACCTTCCTTGACTCTCAGCTTGGTTCTAATTGATATGTGGAATTTATTTAATTTATTGAAGTCTTATAAAATCTTGGCACTCTGATAAGTGCTTTTTTACAGAGATCATTCTTGCCTTCATTCATTGATTAAATAACTTGATTACTTTCAATATTGTAGACGTTATGTATGATCCTAGGGATACAAAAGGGAATGGCCACATGTGTTATTCCTTGATGCTTTTCTTCTTCTGCTCTTTCTATGAAGACAATTCCTGTTCTCTCTCAAATAAGCAAACACTTACCATTCAAGACCCAGCTCAAAAATCACTACATGATTATAATATTGGATCTTTCTAAGGTACTATAAGTACATGAGGGCAGTATCTTTGTCTGATTTATTTTTATTCCCAATGCTAAGAAAACTATCTGAAACCAGTTATGGTAAAGAAATATTATTTGAATGACATATAAAGATGAATGAATGAATGAATGAATGAATGAATGATTAAGAGAAGTAGATGCTGTTCAGGTGGTTAATTGCCTATCCCAGAAGGCAGATGATTACCAAACTGAATCCAACCATACATTAAAAAAAAATCATTTACCATGATCGGTGGGATTTACTCCTGGGATTCAAGGGTGGTTTGGTATTCACAGATCCATCAATATGATATATCACATCAATAAGAAAAGGGATAAAAAATGGTTTCAAAAGATGCAAAAAAGCATTTGACAAATTATAACATCCATTCATGATAAAAACCCTCAACAAAGTAGGTCTAAAGGTAACATACCTCAACATAATAAAGGCCATATGTGAAAAACCCACAGCTAACATCATATTCAATGGTAAAAAAGATCAAGAACAAAGCAAGAATGTCCACTCTCACCACTTTCATTCAACACAGTACTGGTAGTCCTACCACAGTAATCAGACAAGAAAAAGAAATAAAAGGCATACAGATTGGTAAGGAAGAAGTAAGACTTTCACTATTTGCAGATGACATGATACTATATATAGAAAACTCCAAGCACTCCAGCAAAGAATTATTGAAATTGAAATATGAATTTAGTAAGGTCATAGGATATAAGATAAGATCAATATACAGAAATCCATTCCTTTTCTATACACTAATGATGAAGTACCAGAAGAGAAATTAAGAAAACAATCCCATTTGCAATTGCACCAAAAATAATAAAATACCTAGGAATAAAATTAAGATGGTGAAAGACCTGTATTCCAAAAACCATAAAACATTGGTGAAGGAAATCGAAGACAACACAAATAAATGGAAAGACATCCATGCTCATGGATTTGAAGAACAAATATTGTTTAAATGCCCATACTACCCAAATTACAGATTTAATGCAATCCCTATGAAAAATACCAACAGCATTTTTCACAGAGCTAGAGCAAACAATCCTAAAACTTGTATGGAACCACAAAGATCCTGAATAGCCAAAGCAAAGTGAAAAAGAAAAACACAACTGGAGAATTCCAGAGCTCCAGTTATATTATAAAGCTTTAGTAATAAAAACAATATGGTACTGTCACAAAAATAGATACATAGATCAACGGAACAAAGTAGAAAGCCCCAATATAAACCCACAATTATATGGTCAGTTATTCTTCAACAAAGGAGGAAGAATATGCAATAGGAAAAACAATTCTTCAACAAATGGTGTTGGGAAAACTGGACAGCTACATGCAAAAGAATGAAACTGAACCACTTCCTTACACCATACACAAAAATAAACTCAAAATGGATTAGGGACCTAAATACAAGACCTTAAACCATAAAAATCATAGAAGAGAGTACAGGCAAGTGTTTTCTCTGACATTGTTCACAGCAGTATTTTTCTAGATATGTCTTCTGAGGCAAGCAAAACAAAAGGAAAAATGAACTACCAGGACTTCATCAAAGTATAAAACTTCTCCACCTCAAAGGAACCAACAAAACTAAAGACAACCTACTGAATGGGGGAACATATTTGAAAATGACACATCTGATAAAGGACTAGTATTCAAAATCTATAAAGGAGGTATATAGCTCAATACCAAAGAAAACCCCAAATAATCCAATTTAAAATGGGCAGGGGCACCTGGGTGGCTCAGTTGGTTGAGCGTCCAACCTTGGCTCAGGTTATGATTTCCCGTTCATGGGTCTGAGCCCCTCATCGGGCTCTGTGCTGACAGCTCAGAGCCTGGAGCCTGCTTTGGATTCAGTGTCTCCCTCTTTCTGCTTTTCACCTGCTAGCACTCTGTCTCTGTCTTTCAAAATGGGCAGAACACATGAATAGACCTTGGGATGCCTATAGTCAAAACCACAAGTGTTGACAAGGATGTAGAGGAAAAGGAACCCTCATGCACCATTTAGGAATGCAAACTGATGCAGCCACTGTGGAAGACAGTATGGAGGTTCCTCAAAAAATTAAAAATCGAACTACCATAGGATCCAGGAATTCCCCTACTGGGTATTTACCCAAAGAATACAAAAACACTAATTTAAAAATATATATGCACTCCTATGTTTATTGTAGCATTATTTATAATAGCCAAATTATGGCAGCAACCCAAGTGGCTATGAATAGATGAATGGGTAAAGAAGTGGTATACACACACACACACACACACACACACAGGAATATTACTCAGCCATAAACAAGAATGAAATCTTGCCATTTGCAACAACATGGATGGATCTGGAGAGTATAATGCTAAATGAAATAAGTTAGAGGAAGACAAATACTGTATGATTTGACTCATATGCAGAATTTTAGAAACAAAAAAGAGGAAAGCCAAAACAAAACAAAAATATAGACATTTAACTATAGAGAACAAACTGATGGTTACCAGAAGGGAGGTGGGAGAATGGGTGAAATAGGTAAGGGGGGTTAAGATTGCATTTGTCATGATGAGCACTGAGTAACATACCAAATTGCTAAACCACTATATTGTACACCTGCTATTAATGTAACACTGTATGTTAACTCTGCTGGAATTTAAATATCATAAATTTAAAAAGAAGGCAGATGATTTCATCATAGTATGGTATGTGCACAAACTGATAGGAGAGAACAATGAACTAAGCACAAATTAATACAATATGGCAGAGGGGGTAGTTGTCTCAAGTGGAGTGATTAGGAAAAACTTCCCAGAGGAGGTCGTTTTGACTATGGCACATGATGGAAAATTAGGAGTTAACTGGGGAAATAAGGATGAAGGAATAACTGAGAAGAGAAATGGTTTTTATAGGTTTTCCTTGCTAACACTTTGGGCACTCCAGAACTTTTATGACTGTAAGTATGTGCTATGACTCTGCCCCACCTCCGCATCAGCCACCCTTGGGTGAGATGAAGAATATCTATGTTTATTGAGAGCCTCAATTATATGCTAGATACATAGACACATGCATGCATACATACATATGTGCATACATATATAAATACATAGATTCTAGATACATAGATTTTTTTAAATTTCTTAAAGTTTATGTTTGAGAGAGCGAGAGAGCAGGAAAGGGGCAGATAGAGAGACACAGAATCTGAAGCATGCTCTGAGCTCTGAGCTGTCAGCACAGAGCCTGACACAGGGCTCGAACCCACAAACTCGAGGTCATGACCTGAGCCGAAGTCAGATGCTTAACTGACTGAGCCACCCAGGTGCCCCCATAGACAGACAATTTTAATCCATATGCTGCTTTTACATTTGGGAGTTGAAGGCCCAGAAAATATAAGGTCTTGACCAGACTCCTCAGTTGATATATGATTTCCCTGAAGGTTTGTGTCTTTGCACTACCTACAACAAATCTTGGAAATAGATATAGTTATACATTTAAAATGTGTTTTAAGATTTAAATTGAATTCATATTCTGAAAAATACATTTTATTAACTGCCAAACCTGGAAGCTTATCAAAATAAATAACTTTACTTCAGCCTCACCAACCCTTTATCTGCATTATTAGAAATCATGAAGTAGTCTTAGAATATTTCTTAGATATTGCAATAAACTCTCAAATTACTTGGTTTTGAAGTTCAAAGAGTAAATTTTCTAATATCCACTGGTACAGTTATCTGAACTGACTACAAGTTATGTAAATGCCGTACAACTTCTTTAACCTCTCTTGTGTTGTGGACTCAAATCAAAACAAGAAGGCATTGAGGGGACATTCACATTGGCCTATGTCAAGATGTACTATAATAAAGAAGAAACCTAATTTGTCCATGCAAATGGCCTCATTCCATAGACTTTTAAGCATCTCCTTCGTGCTTTGGAACTTGAGAAAAATAAATTAACACCCAATAAGACTGATATTAATGACGAGGAACAATAAAGAATGGCATTTAATAAGAACGCCCTGTCCCTCAGATGAAAGCAATCTGAAAACACCAATCCAATTTTGATTAGAGTACAATTTCTGGTTTTGAGGTTAACAGTTTGAAGAAAATTATCTATAATTAGGGTTTTCAGAAATATGCAAATAAGAAAATGACACTAGATACAAAGTCTCATAATAGAAAAGACTCAAGTATGCATTTAGAAGGAATAATTCCAGAGACTGAGCAAAAGGTCGAGAAAAACGTTTTAAGGAGATGCACCATAGTGGGACACACTGATCATCTGTTGACCTTATCAGACAATACTGACCCCATCTAATAGCATAAATCATGAAGTAAGAAATGATACCTCCTGCTATGGCCATGCCACTTAACCAGAAAATAGATTTCCTTCTATTTGGATATATTGTCAGGCGGTAATTCAATTTCTCTTGGGAAAATAGTCGAAGAAAAATGGAAAGGAGAAATTCTCTTTTTTATTTACTGGATAAGTCGATTGAAAATGATCAAGTTGCCAAGCTATAATGAGATCCTGACTTGCTTTTGAATCACAATTATGTAAAGTTATAACTGGGATTTTAGCCTATTTGTAGGAGTTAAAGATGAACTGTAATCCACAGTCTCTTCTGATTTGTTGAATTCATTTTATTTTATTCTTTTTTTTGCCCTTAGCAACGTTATTCATAATAGCCCCAAACATGAAATAACTCAGATGTCCATCAATAGGAGAATGATGAAATCAACCATGACATATATGTATATTAGAATATTATTAAAGTCACTCAGCCACTTGTTGACTGAGCAGAGATATGATATGACTTATTTATTCACTCCTCGTCTTTCCTCACCCTCACAAGGTGAGTTTTCCAAATCTCATCTGCATCTCTATACACTTTTCTGGAGACACAGACCTGTGACTGAGACATGGTGGTTTTAGGCTTCCCATTCTAAAACTCTTCCTTCCTTTTGCGGAGGGAAGTCCCCACCATTTTATGCATTATTGCCTCTAAGAACTTGTGTCTACATCTGGTCCCTGAGATTTGGGTACAACCATTGCCGGGACCAACAGAGGAACCACTTCTGTTCCCAGCAGGAAAGGACCTGACCATTCAGGGGTCCTGGCAATCCTGTGTCTTACTTTTACCCAAGTATTTTTTCTTTTAATTTTCTCTTTTAGTGCTGTTATACATGGTATTTAAAAATTTTTTTTTAATGTTTATTTATTTTTGAGAGAGAGAGAGCACGAGCGGGGGAGGAGCAGAGAGAGAGGGAGACACAGAATCCAAAACAGGCTCCAGGCTCTGAGCTGTCAGCACAGAGCCCGATGCGGAGCTTGAACTCACCAACCGTGAGATCATGACCTGAGCCGAAGTCGGACGCTCAACCGACTGAGCCACCCAGGTGCCCCGCTGTATGTGGTATTTTTAAAAATGTTTGCAGACCAATTATTCATTGATAATATGTAAGAATGGAATCTACTTTTGTTAATATTAACCTTGAATTCTGTGATCTTACTATATTCACTTATTGGTTCCAGGAATTGTTGTTGTTAACTGTTTTGGATTTTCTACATAGAAAACCATATTATCTGTGAACAAGATCATTTTATTTCTTCCTTCTCAATATGTACGTCTTGCATTTCCTTTTCATATCTGGTTACACTAGCTAGGACCTTCTTCATAATATAACATATGTTAGAATATAATAATATTATATATATTATATATAATGTAATATTCTTCATAATATTAAGTAGGAGTGGTGAGAGTGCCTTTTTTCCAGTTTTAGGGGAAGAGTATCTAGTTTCTCATTAAGAATGGTGTTAGCTATAGGGTTTTTGTAGGTTTCTTATAACATGAAGGAAATTTTCATTTCTAGTTTGCTGAGAGTTTTTTTCATGACTAGTTGTTAGATTATGTCGAATGGAATTTTGCCTCTATTGATGTGACTGTATGATTTTTTTTCCCCTTTAGCTTGTTGACATGATGGATTACATTAATTGGTTTTCAAATGTGGAATTATTCGTGCACACCTAGAATAAATCTCACTTGGTCATAATATGCCATAAATGCCATAATTATTGAATTCAACTTGCTATTATTGATTGAAGATTTTTAATCCATGTTGATGAGCAATATTGGTCTACGGCTTTTTGGTTTTTGTTTTGCTTGCGTTTTCTTTACTTACTCTTTGATTTAGAGTAATTCTGGCTTTGTAGAATAAATTAGGAAGTGTTTCCTCTGCCTCTGTTTCCTGGAAGAGATTGTGGAGAACTGGAATAATTTCTTCCATAACATTTTTAGCATCATCTACATGTCAAAGAATCTTATAAACTTCTTCCCAGGTTAAAATTTCCCGAGGTGCGTAGTGTTCTTACAATCAGTGGTACGAGAAGGCGACTCACTGCCTCTTTGAGCGAGCAGCCAGAACCTGATGGTTGCCCTGAGACTGCTAGTTTCCGCAGGTGCAGCTTCTGGGAAGATGAGCTGGACATGAAGTTGAGGGAAGCCATGCTCAGCTGGGAGCCACAGGGCACATCTGCGTCTTTCCGTACCTGTGTCTCATCTTTACAACCTTGGAGAATAATGACATCTGCCTTACTTCTTCCCTCCGAAACAAGAGTACATTTTTTTTTTTTTTTTTGGCCAATTCTAAACTAGATTATGCCTACAGAGAAGGGGCATCAAGGAAACGTAGGTCCCAGTCTTAGGTCGACGTAACGCAGTCTTATCCGCAAAGTGAAAGAACTTACCTAAGGTTGCCTCAGTTAACATTTCATATTTCTCTTACTTTATCCTGAATGATAAGGCTTTCTCTCTATATTTATGACCCTTCCATGCACTCAGAGAAGGAGGAGGATTACTTTTATGGGTAAAGATGAGTGCAATATTTGACCAAGTATTAGAGGGAATAAATATCACTTTGAGGTGAATATTCTGTTTGATTTTTCTCTCTTGTGTCACCTTGTCATATTTATCGGTACTACTCAATATCCATGTACTCAGTGTAATAAAATGAGCCTATGAACAAGCAGGGGAGATGGTGGTAGAAAAGGAAAGCTTTTCCAGTAGAACACTAATTTCTATCAAGTAAACCTTAAGGACTCTGTCCCTCTAGGATTTAAGGGAAAATAAATGTTTTCTCTAACTTTGCTCCCATCTACCCACCGACCCCCTTTAATCATATGAATGACAAGAACTCTTGGACAAAGTAGGTTCTGATTTGGGAGAATTCCAACGTTTATACTATTTTATTCCTGTCCAATCTGCTCAAGGCTATTGACCTCTTGGCGGAGGAGACAGGGTGGGTGAGCAGGGTGGATTAACCCCTTTTTTAATATTGAACAAAGGATGATAAGAAATACCACATTTCTACCTTAAGTTCAAAAAGACATACTGGGCCACTTTTTTGTAGAAATTGAATGCTGAGAGGGCACACATATCATAGCAGACAGTGAAAAAGGTCCTTCCTCCTGTCTTTTCTTTGTAGTGGTCAGAGTGATAAGGGCCAGGGAATGAGTCTGTGTAACAGAGGAGGCCAGGCCTGGTTTCTTTGAACTTCATACAGCCCTCTAGGCCACAGGGCAGCTGTCCTGGCCTGGTAAGATCTCAGAAGGCAAGCAACTTTCCGTCTTTCCTGAATTTCTGTTTCCTGCTGTGTGCATGTGTTTCCCTTTCATTGGAGTGAAAAGTGCATGCTACCTGACTTGGGTCATGAGAAACCTGCAGAGCCAGATTTACAGCTGCTTTTGTTCCAGGGCATTCCTGCGCATCCAGCTCAGGATGAAATAGCTTCAATTACTGGAGCTCTGAAGGGAGTCTCGGGCCACAGACTTCCCAGTAAGAACTATTAACATAGTGGGTCTTTACGCTTATCTCTTCTCTTCATGAGATTGATTTGGATAGAATTCTGACACCGTGGTGGTCCTTTATGAGAAATTTCATCAATAGTTCGGTTAGGGTCTCACTGTTGTGGTCTCTCAGGGTTATGAGGCCACACTCGATGGTGTAAAAAGTATGATTTTTTTCCCAAGTTTTGTTTTGTTGTATAAACCGTCTCAGGAACATGCAGGACTGGTGCACCGGGGTCAGCAGGGGGGCAGGCACCACTTCACAGCTATTAATACACATTTTTCCCCCATTTAGAAATGAGAAACCTAAGACTGAGAGAGAAAAATAATAAATTTCCTCTTTCCCCACAGCTGCGAAGTGGTTTAACCAGGATTCAAAGGCAGGCCTCTGTCTGTAGTGACTGTGAAATTACAAGTGTTTAAATTTGTCCCTATGATTTAAGAGGACATCTCCGGAGGCTCACATTTCCCCATCCAGAATGGGGTTCCATGAGGGCACTCCTTCACAAAGTAGACATTTTAATATACTTACGGATTTTCACCTAGTCATAGTTATAACTTATCTTTTTGTATCGGAATATATAACTTAAGAAAATCCATTTTCTCAACTAACGTATGGTGGGAAAACCAGGCATTTCCAGCCCGTGTTTTCCCTCTGTGAGGATATTAAAGACGTAAGAGTTGATGGGACACCTGAGTGGCTCAGTCAGTTAGGTGTCTGACATTGGCTCAAGTCATGATCTCACAGTTTGTGAGCTCAAGCCCCACATCCAGCTCTGCGCTGACAGTGCAGAGCCTGCTTGGGATTCTCTCTCTCTCCCTCTTGCTCTGCCCCTCCACCACTTGTGCTCTGTCTCTCAAAATAATCAGGTAAACTTAAAAAAAATTTAAAAATCCAAGAGTTGAGTATATGGAGATTTTAGGAAATACGGTTATTTAAGCCTTATTTTGGAAACAAGGATGAATATCCCTTCCCCATGTTTTGCTTTTAGAAACTTTTTGGCATTTTAGAGGTACTTTCTTACTGTATTTGGAATCCACACTAGGGGTCCAAACCGTAAAGTCACGTGAGGATGAAAGATTGAGTGCTTTGATGCGAATTATAAGTTTTGCTGACAGAGTACCTTTCATCCAAGAACGCAGAGCCATCCCCAAGAAAAGGCATTCATTCTTCCAACGCCCCTTTGAGGCTGCTAGAACCTACTTACAGCTGGGGAAGCAGAGGCATAAACAGGGAAAGAGAAAGACTGAAGCTGTATTTAAAAAGCAGAGACTGGGGCGCCTGGGTGGCGCAGTCGGTTAAGCGTCCGACTTCAGCCAGGTCACGATCTCGCGGTCCGTGGGTTCGAGCCCCGCATCAGGCTCTGGGCTGATGGCTCAGAGCCTGGAGCCTGTTTCCGATTCTGTGTCTCCCTCTCTCTCTGCTCCTCCCCCGTTCATGCTCTGTCTCTCTCTGTCCCAAAAATAAATAAAAACGTTGAAAAAAAAAATTTAAAAAGAAAAAAAAAAAGCAGAGACACAGTCCCACTGGACACCCCAACTTTCCATTCTGCTTTGCTCCTGCAACTGGAACTCTCTGTGCTTGGAATGAGAAGCTTAGGAAGGAAGGTGTGATTTCTCCAAGAGCTTCATATTTAAAGGCTCAGTTTCTGTACACACCACACCAGGCTGTGAAATGATGCTAGAAGAAATAGCAGCAGGGAGGAAGTGAGAAAGCGATGGCTTTGTAGAAAGGTGGCAATCTGCTTCCTCAAAGACAGGAAGTAGAGTAGCAGTGAAGGAATCTCTGTTAGGTGAACCCAAGCCTTCAGAGTCAATTTTCAAGTGCAGTCTTGATTCGAGGTTGATTTCAAGTTGATTCTGCTTCAACTCAGTCTTGGGAACGCTTTCATTCCCTGCGGAATCAGTGAGATGCTTGTGCCTTCCCCTGGACCACCGCAACAGCTCCCTGCCTGATTCCCGTGCCCCAGTGTCTCCCTTTGCCAATACTGTTTTCAACTATAGCCAAAGAATTAAAAAAAATGTTCTTTGTACTGAAAATCATTTCTTTTTATTAAATAAAATGTATTTGGCTGAACTATGTGAAAGGAAATTGCAGACAACAGGGTATTTCTCTCCTAAATAATTCAGCATGCATCTCGTAGTAATAAGGACATGTTCCTACATACCCGTAAAACCTCTATCACACCAAAGAAAGGCAATAATGATGCCATATTATCTAATAGTCATTCCATATTCATGTGCTCTAAATTGCCCACCCAGTGTCTTTCCCCCCCCCAACTTTATTGAGGTATATAATTGATACGCCAAAACTGCATGTCATTAATATATAAAATTTTGTGAGTTTGGATATAGGAATATCATCACCACAATCATTGCTTGATCTTTTTGCAGAGACGGTAGGTGGAAAACACTTTTGCTTGGGACAGAGCTACCCTAACTAAAGTGGCCTTAGCATAACTTTCTGTCCACATCAGTTGACATTCCACTCTAGATGATCACTGATTCCACTTAAACTACTATTTATTATTTGCTACATATACTGCTTCATAGATTCCTATCACGTTAAACTTTCTGTTCTTCTCCAGACACAAGCAGAACCTTCCACCCCTCTGTGATTTGGGGACCATCATTTCCTCAGCCTGCTAGGTGCTTTCCTACCATTTGCTCCTTTGTCTGGCAAGCCATTGTTCAGATTTAATACTTTTTGTTTGTAGATCATCTCAGTAGTGGAGATCATCTCACTTGTACCGCAGTGTGTGTGTGTGTATTTTTGTCCAGGCATTTATTTTTTTTTATTACTTGTAGTTTTGCATAATGAGCTTCCCTATTTAGCTTGTTGGGGAGGAAGAAGTTTCCCTTGACCCTTTTAGGGTTCCTGGCTTGGTCTGAAATGTAAACTGAGAAACACAGATTAAAAAGCAGAGAAATTTATTTAATATAAGTTTTATCTGACATGGGAGCCTTAATGAAGAAATAAGGACCCAAAGAAGGGGTTAAAACTGAGTATTCTAATGCTAAATTTGATGAAGCATGGGCAGTCTTAGAGAAATAAGAGGTCAAAGGGTATGACCTGAGAGTAGAAAATTGAGGGAAACTTAGCAAAGCCTGTTCACTTGGATTCTTCTCAGTGTCCCTTTGTCTGCGGAGATAAGGATGATTCTTTTCGCTGGGTATAGGGTGGGCATCTCTCACATGAAGGTTGCATGACCTATTTCAGGGAAGAAGTGTGGGGGAAGGTCAGGGTGATGTTCCTGCTTCTGCCATTTTCTCAAATTCCTTCAGCCTAAAATATTCAGTATGCCAAAGTCCCATGTTTTGCAATTGTGCATACTGAAACCCATCAACATCTAATATCCTTTGTGGCAATACCACAACTTATTCACTTTTGTATTCCCTGGGTGGGTCTCTGCCTGGCACATAATAGGGCTGGTCATTCAACAAATATCTATAAATAATTCATTCCCATGAGAAGCACCCAATCCGATATTTTGTGCTTGTGTAACAGATACTGTTGGTGTGCATTCATATCTCAACATTCAGTGTCCCACACGCATCACTGGCTTCCTACTGCAAGTTCCTACAGTTCTCTGCCAGATGCCTTTCTTAGGTCATAACAACATAGAGTAGCGATGACCAGGAGATGGATCCTGCGGGAGTGGCTCTAAGTCATCATAAATGTGGAGTCGCTACGTTAATACCTCAGTCTCCTCTCCCTTTAGTGGGAACAATGTTCGAGAATGTTTTATGCGGTCTCTGGAGGTCAGCAGAGGGATTGGGCCCCTACTTTCCAAAGCAATAATCTACTCACTAGTCCACTCTGTATTGGTGTAAGAGTCTGGCTCACTCCTTCTTCCGTCTCACCTCTCTAACTCCCCACTTCCACACCAGAGCTTTTCAAGTCCCTTTACCTAATAATTGCTTCCACTAAAATTTTTGCCCAGGGACCTGCTTCTGGGAGAACCCTCTCTGGAACAATTTGTTATTCTTAGCCCACATGGCTGTCATCATGGACTGATAAATATCAGTTACACTGAGCTGACTTCCCAGGATCTTACTTATGGAGTTTGGTAGGAAGGTGTCATGATGCCAGGTAATGGGGAATCTGTTGAGTTCAAACCTCAAACAGGAACTGACTCTTCTGATCAAGAGTATTCTGAAATACCTGTCTTATTGCCATAATGTGCAGGAAATAATTCATTATTCAAGAGAATATATGACAGGGTTGAGCACATGCTCAGATTAAAGAGAGACGTGTAGGGGTGCCTGGGTGGCTCAGTGGGTTAAGCGTCCGACTTCGGCTCAGGTCACAATCTCACAGTTCGTGAGTTTGAACCCCACGTCGGGCTCTGTGCTGTCTGCTCAGAGCCTGGAGCCTGCTTCAAATTCTGTTTCCCTCTCTCTTCGCTCCTCTCCTGCTCACACTCTGTCTCTCTCTCTCTCACATGTACAAAAATAAATAAACCTTAATATTTTTTACTTTAAACAGAGATGTGTAAAGTCAATCCAAAGGCCTTAATAAGGAAAGCGGTAGTAGCTAGCATTTTACAAGCAAATTGGAGGAAAGTGAAACTTCCATAGAAGTCAGTTGAAAAATGATGTTCTTTGTACAAGGTCTTCAGTTAACATTGAGAGTAAGGATTCCGAGACAAGGAAGCAATGACTTCAGCCCAGGAAAGCTCAGGACAGGCCACCAAGGCGTATCTGGAAAGAACTACACGTGAACAGAAAGACAAGTGCAAGAAAAGACCTATCCCAAGCCTGATACAGTATCTGGCATATAGTTGGCATGCAGTCAATTCCAGAAGTGAATGAAGCTCATGTCTATTAGGCTCTGCTAACTAATGCTTATTTGTCAGAACACAAACAATGTGGCACTTGCAACAGAATCACCAGGAAAAACTTGTTTGTAATGCAAATTACTGATGTTCACCCAGGATTACTGGATCTGCATTCCTCAGCAGTGGCCTTGACAAAGCAATGGCTTAATCATTATAGAAAATGAATAGCTAATGTTTCCAATGTGTATTAATAGGCACCGTTCTAACTACTTACATGTACTACTAGTTACTTTAAAATTTGTAAAATCTCCATGAAATAAGTCATGGTATTAGCTCTATCTTAGCAGTGAGACACTCTATGCGAGGAGAGGTTGAAGACCTTTTCCAAGGTTGTGTAATTAACAGTGAAAAAGATGGGGTTGGAACCCAAGCTGTCAAGTTCTGTAATAATTGCTCTAACCCAAAATATGATGTTGCCTCTTCCTTACAATTATTCGTTGTAATACCTAGTCTGTGTACCAAGATGGTTGTAAGAAAACTCAGGATACACCTGTTAAAATGCACTTGTAAGGGAAAGGTATTCCATTAGGCACAAATAATTATTAACTTCAGGGTGAGATTTATTTATCAGGGTGTAAGAAACAAAAGCCAATGAAGAGAGAAAGGGTCTGAACAGGACAATAATAATGATCCCAATATCTGTAGTCCTATTTATTTTTTATGACCATAAAAGACACTTTTCTCTAATGTTTACCACATCTTGATCTCTTGTAGAGCCTTGGAAACCATATAGGGCAGGTACTGTTATCATTCCCATGTGATAGATGTGAAAACTGAGTCTCAGTGAAGTTAGGTGACATCTCCTGGCTGCATAGTGCCATGCGGTGGATCCAGAATATAATTTCAGCTCTGACATCTGGCTATCTACCTACAGTAGGGGAAAAGGAAGATAGGGGTGAGACAGAGAATGGGAAAGAATGGGAGTATTATTTCAGTTCAATGTTGCGTATCTGTCTATCACCAGTAAAAAGGAAACTTGTTGGTGGGCTTGTAGGGATACTTGCAAAGTGCGAGAAGGATAAATGACAGATTTCGAGCTATTCAGCTGGTCCTTTATAAAACTGGGCTTTGGAGTTTATTAAGTCTACCGACAGACATCGTGCTACAATCCATTCTTTAGGATCTGATCGCAATGTTTCCTTTAAAAAAATTTTTTTAATGTTTTTTTGTTTTTGAGAGAGAGAGACACACACACAGAATCCAAAGCAGGCTCTAGGCTCTGAGCTGTCAGCACAGAGCCCAGCTTGGGGCTCAAACTCCCGAACCGTGAGATCAACCTGAGCTGAAGCTGGACACTTAACCGACTGAGCCATCCAGGCACCCCTGATTGCAATGTTTTCAATGCCGAATGTTTTAAGCTTGCAGGGGTTGTGCCTTGGCACACTCCAGTATTAACTTTAAAGCTAAAGAAGGCTTAGCATTCTCAGTCAAATTTTGCTCTTTAAATACAACATTTACAGGGGCGCCTGGGTGGCGCAGTCGGTTAAGCGTCCGACTTCAGCCAGGTCACAATCTCGCGGTCCGTGAGTTCGAGCCCCGCGTCAGGCTCTGGGCTGATGGCTCAGAGCCTGGAGCCTGCTTCCGATTCTGTGCCTCCCTCTGTCTCTGCCCCTCCCCTGTTCATGCTCTGTCTCTCTCTGTCTCAAAAATAAATAAACGTTGAAAAAAAAATTAAAAAAAAAAATAAATACAACATTTACAGGTGGTAAATGAATTTTAAACTTTCACAAAAAGACAGGAAAACCACATATATTTCATGTTAAAATGTCTTGCTAGAGGGGCACCTGGGTGGCTCAGATGGTTAAGAGTGGGACTTAGACTTCTGGTCATGGTCTCATAGTTCCTGAGTTTAAGCCCTGCCTTGGGCTCTGTGCTGACAGCTCAGAGCCTGGAACCTGCCTTAGATTCTGTGTCTCCCTCTCTCTGCCCCTCCCCCACTCAGGCGTGCGTGCTCGCTCTCTCTCTCTCTCTCTCTCTCTCCCCCCCCTCTTTCCAAAAAACAAATAAACATTTAAAAAATGTCTCAGTGGGTTTCCCTCCACACATTTTTAAAATGTAATATTCCCCTCCTTCTTCTTACATTGCCCGTCCACACACTCACATCTGTGCAAATCCTTGTAGGTCCCAAACTTACCATCACCATTGAGTATTTTGTATCTGTTCCTCCTATTTCTTTAGCCAGGAGGGGTCTCTTCTTTGTCAATCTCCGCATGTCCCTTCAACTAATTGCTCTGACATCACCTTTGAAGGATAACACCGTCTCTTCTCTCTCCACTATAAGGTTCCACAAAGAAATGGACTCTACCTCTAAACCAAAATGGTTGGATTCTCTGGGATCCTGATGCCACACTTCACCCCCCTCTCACAGGCGTTTGATTGTGAGCAAGCCTTTGCCTTTCTCATTTCGTCGTGTGCTCTTTGAGGGCAGGAGCTGTCTCGCGTGTTCCTAATAAAGCCCTAGCGCCGGCTGATAGGGGCTGGGTTCCCAGGTTGTGATGATCCAACGTGCCCTGGATAATGATACCGTGTTTTCCCCTGCCTCTTAATGGAACCATTTCAGCCATGGTAATGAGTTAGAAGTAGCCATGGGGTCCCCTCTTCATTGATAAACATCAGGCTAATGTGTGATTTCTTCACAGGATAGTGTCCAAATGGCTAATATGCAACAAATTGCCCACAGGCACACCGTGCCCGGGTTTCCATTAAGAATTCTATAATGTGGCTGCAGGTGGTTCTGCCAACCCTGAGGGAGGTGGGCACACATAAACCACACAAACTCTTACCTCATTGCGGATTCCAGTCAGGCAGCCCGAAGCCCTTGCTCATATTCTCTGAATCTTTCATTTCCGCTCCCATCCCTGCCGCCTCGGCTGGCTTGGTACCCCTCTTCCCTTCAGACTCCCGCATTGGAGGTCACTGGCCTCAGAGGAATTATAAAGCATGCTTAGTGCTTAGAATTATGTTTTGAGAAGGTGTAAGTGGGAAGTCCGTGAATACTGTTGAAAACCAGGCGCAGCACGTGCGTGGAGTCATAAGGTGGGGACTAAGTTGAAGCCCCTTGTTTTATTTTGAGGCAAGGAGTCTTGCCTTTCCACGGCCGTGAACTACTGACTCACGACCTTCACGTTTGCTTAAAGTAGAGTCACAGTCACAAATGTCTGGAACCGCCCGTAGAGTAAAGTAAACGAGGGAAGCCAAGCCCCTGGAGCAAAACAAGAGGGTATGTGTGGGTTGTGGCTAATGGAGGGTGTGTGGCCATCCTGATGGCACGCCGTTCAATTTTTAAACACTGTGTGGGCTAAACCAAGTATATTAATTGTCAAGTACATCCCCTGGACCATTATATTGCAATGAAAGAATAATTGGTCTACCTAAAATATTCTATAAACTCTAAAATAAGAAGGAAAAGATATCATAGCGGTCTAAAGTGATGAAAATGAGTTAAAGAAGCGTCTCTATCAAGAACTGAATCCAGAGCCACAGTAAGCCAACAAAAGGAAATAGATAAATAGGACCATATAACAAATAAACCTAAGTGTAAATTCTGTCATTTTTCTGTTTCTTTTTGCCTGTTAATTATATATTTATGTTTTTATTTTTTTAATTATTTATTTTCAAGAGAAAGACAGAACACAAGTCGGGGAGGGGCAGAGAGAGACACACACAGATTCCGAAGCAGGTTCCAGGCTCTGAGCTGTCAGCCCAGAGCCCACCGTGGGGCTTGAACCTACTAACCGTGAGATCATGACCTGAGCCGAAGTCGGACGCCCAACCCAGTGAGCCACCCAGGCGCCCCTAATTATATTTTTATTAATTGCCATGTGTATATAAAGGAATGGGTGTAATAATGCATTTCAGATTTAGAAATTATAAAATAAACCCTTCAGTTTAATACCAATGTAAACTTTGACATGAAAGTCTCACCTGAACTTCTCTTAAATCCGATCATTTCTCCCCTCCTCAGAAATAGCCACCGTGCTGAGATTTGTGTTTACCACATCCTTGATTTGCATTCACCAGCAATATCTTTTTTGGTTTTTAATGTTTTTAAACTTTCCATAAATGGTAGCATACTTCATGTGCTATTTTATAGCATCCTTTGTCTGCTTAACATTATGCTCCTGATAATCATCCATGCTTTTTAAAAAAATCTGTTTTAAAGTTTATTTATTTATTTATTTTGAGAGAGAGAGAGAGAGAGAGAGAGGCTGAGCGAGCAGGGAAAGCCAGAGGGAATCCCAACCAGGCTCCACACTGCCAGCATAGAGCCCTATGCAGGGCTCAGACTCACAAACTGACCAAAACCAAGAGTTGGACACTTTACCTACTGAGCTACCCAGGCACCCCAATCCTCCATGCTTTTAATTTGCCTATATTCATCCTTTTTTTTTTTTAATTGTTATATAGGCCACTATTTATCCACCATCCAGAAGTATTGAAGAAAGTATAGCTCAGAACATCATACACATGGTCCCTGGTGCTTTTGTGCAAGAGTTTCTCCTGGGTGGACTTCTGGGAGGGGAATGGTAGGGTCACAGGTGTATTGGACACCTTGTGCAATGTTGCACAAACTCTAGGTGTCACCTATGACTCCAGAAGTGGCTCTAATGAACAATATCTTGAAAACTGACCTACTTTGTGCTAACAAAGGGATGTATCGTGTATCTCTCATGTCCTGCTCCGGAGTTTTTCTGAAGAATCAGTGGGAAGCACCTGCAGGAGCCTGCTCACCACTCAGTATATCTTCTTGCAGGCGTGCCCTTGACTCAGGCCAACACACCCACCTGGTGTGTAACTCCAACTCTGCCAGGTAATGCTGACCGTTTTCAGAAGTTCTTGTATCTACTTACACTCTCCCCAGCAGTGCTTAGGATGTCCTGTCTTTGACAAAACATAATACTCTCAGACTCTGTGCTTTTTAAATTTACCAGTCTGGTAGGTATCACGCAGTATCTCAGTGTGATTTCATTCTCCATATCCTTGAACAACAGTGAGGTTGACCACTTTTTCACACGTTCGGGAGCCATTTAGGACTTCCTGTGTGAAAGGTCTATTGACGGTGTTTATCTGTTTATCTACTTGTTGATTTTTTTCTAATAAAATTGAGGTCATTCTGTATAAATTTCAGGTACGTATGTTTTCAGATTTATATTTTATAAATCTATCCTGACAGTTTGCACCTGTTTTCTCTTTTTATGTTTTTTGATGAGCAAATGTATTTAATTTATTGCCATGGGGATTATTAATATTTTCCTTTGCTTTTAGAATATTTTGGCTTGATTAAAAAGTTTTTTCCCAGCCTGAGGTTAAAAAATAGTTTTTATATTACCGTCTATAAATTGAATAATTTTGCTCTTCCCTTTAGATACTTAATCTGCCAAGAATAAATCATTTTGCATAATGCATTTTATTTTAATACAGAATACCAACTTTCCCAGAACCATTTATACAAATGTTCTTTCTCTTACTAGTCTGATATGCCAGTTATTTCATAAATGAGGACCCTGATTTTTATTTGTCCTATGAAGTTTTATCTCTATGTTATGTCAAAGATTTAATGTATTAATTTATCTAGGTTAATAATAGCATTCATTATCTGAGAAGGCACTTTCTCCTATTCTTCATCTTCTATAAAATCATCTTTATTATTCTTGACCTTTATCATTTTTATCAACATTTTGTAGTCATCTTGTCAAAAAAATATTTTGTTGGGATTTGTTGGCAATATTTTTGAAATTATTGAATTTGGAAAAATTTAGTTACTTTATAATATTAAATTTTCCAATCCAAATCCAGGAATATTAATATTGCTCTCCATACTAAAGTTTTTAAAATGTATCCAATAATATTTATAATTTTTTGACAACCATGAAAACATTTTATTGTATTTACTCCAAAATTCTGTATATTTTAATTTTGTGTAAAAGTTATCATTTTTTAATGTTTATTTTTGAGAGAGAGAGAGAGAGCATGAGTGGTAGAGGGGCAGAGAGAGAAAGACACAGAATCTAAAATAGGCTCCAGGCTCTGACATGTTAGCATAGTGCCTAACGGGGGGCTCGAATCCACAAACCGCGAGATCATGACATGAGCTGAAGTCAAATGCTTAACCAACTGAGCTACTCAGGCACCCCAAAAGTTATCATTTTAAGTCAAACTTTATTTTTTTTTTAATTTTTTTTTTCAACGTTTATTTATTTTTGGGACAGAGAGAGACAGAGCATGAACGGGGGAGGAGCAGAGAGAGAGGGAGACACAGAATCGGAAACAGGCTCCAGGCTCTGAGCCATCAGCCCAGAGCCTAATGCGGGGCTCGAACTCACGGACCGCGAGATCGTGACCTGGCTGAAGTCGGACGCTTAACCCACTGCGCCACCCAGGCGCCCCTTAAGTCAAGTCATATATATATATGTATGTATATATACATACATATATATATATATTTTTTAAGTGTTTTTTTAAGTGGTTAATCTTTCATTAATTCTACCTGTGTATCTGGGGATTATATTGTTTCAAGCAACCATACCATTATTTAGGAATAGAGATTTCTCTCTTTTTTTTTTTTCATATACATTGTATTTGTTTTTATTTTCCTGTAAAACTTGCCATGATATCCAATGTAGTGATAAACAGATGTGGATATGGCATGCATCTGGGCCTTTTTTTTCTAATTTTAGGGGGGTGTGTTCACTATTTTACCATTAAATATAAGATTTGTACTTACTTTTGTATATATTATTCATCAGATTAATGAAGTTATATTCTCTTCCTAAAATAGCCAGAATTTTGTTCAGCTTTATTTATTTGTTTTGTTTCATTTCGTTTTCAATCAAGGGTGGTTGAATTTTATTAACTGCTTTTACTTTATTCAATTGATCATATGACTTTTTTTCTCTTTGTGAATTTGTCTTTTGAAGGAAACAACTTTTGCATTTGCATATTCTTTCAATTTTCTGTTTTATTTATATAGTATTAATTTTTGTTTGTATCTTCATTGTTTTATTCTACCTTCCTGTGTTGAATTTATTCTACTCTTCACATAAATTCCTTAAGCCAGATGCATAGATCATTAATTTAAAACTTCCTTCTCTAATATAAAAACTGCATACATAAAACTACAAACTTGCTTGATAATACTGCTTTAGCTCCAACTCAGAAGTTTTTAATACAATACATTATAGTTGAGTTCTCAGTATTTTCCCATTTATGTTATAATTGATTATTTGATGAGTGGGCTATTCAAAAGCATATTTTTGAAATTAATTTTTGTGCGATGGATTTTCACCAAAATTACATATGCACAGGAAATGTATTCTCTAAGATACTGATTATTTCACATTTTTGAGACTAGCTATATGACTAATATTGGTTAATTTTTGTTAACGATCTTTCTGTGCTTGAAAAGAATATGTAATATGTGATTGTTAGATGTTATATATTTTACCATTAGATGCAGGGTTTTTAGATAAAATACAGGATGCCATATTAAATTTGAATTTTAGGGGGTGTCTGGGTGGCTCTGTTGGTTAAGCATCAGACTCTTGGTCTTGGCTCAGGTCATGATCTCATGGTTCATGGGATCAATCCCTGCATTGGGCTCCATGTTGACAGCATGGAACCTCCTTGGAATTCTCTCTCTCCCTCTCTCTCTTCCCCTCCCTCACTTGCATGCTTGCGTGTGGATGATGTGGGCTCTCTCTCTCTGTCTCTCTCTCAAAATAAATAAATAAACATTTAACATTTTTTTGAATTTTAGGGGAGCAACAAATATTTTTATTTTATGTTCCAAAATATTTGTTGTTTACCTGAATTCAAATTTGAGGAGGCATTCTATTTTTTTTCTTCTCTTGCTCAGTCTGGCAAACCTAATTAGGTCAATCCCGTTAATGTTTTTGTCTTCATCTTACACATTGTCATTTTTGTCTACTTGATCTGTTAGTGAGAAAGAATGTCAAACCTGCCCTGTGATTGTGGATTTGTCAGTTTTCTTGTATTTGTGTCAAGTTTTGTTTTATACTCATGGAAATTACATCATTGCATACATACAAATTCATTCATTTTATATGTTTCAGGTGAACTGAAGGTTTTTTTTTCCTAAATTACTTACTGATCCTCTTGAGATCTAGTAATGATTTTTGCTTTGCACTCTATTTTCCTTGGTGTTAATATAGCCACAACAGCTTTTTATTTGTTTGTATTTCATTCATTCATTCAACACATATTTATTGAGAGTCTATTTTATGCCATACACATATCAAAGGAAAACAAAAAGTAAAAAAATTAAGTCCCTGATCTCACAACACTTGTATTCTCGTGGTACAAGGTAAACACCAACTAGTAAATCATGTACTGAATAATGTGATTATACCCATTTAATAAAGAAAAACAATCAGGGATGACAGATAGGGAGTCCCAAGGTTGGCCTCAGTGCACTCACAAAAATGTGCGGTGCAGACTCTGAGAGATGACCTGGGTATCTTGATGACTCATGGAAACATGTAATATGAACTTACAGAGTTTAGTTCTGATGATCTCAAGGAAAATCCATGTAGTGAGGTTGTCAGTATTGGAAGATGGAGTAAATGGGCCCTTGATAAAATGATCCTAGAGTTACATCTTCACTTCCATTAATAATAATGAATCCTAGAGAAGGGCAAGGCCCTTTGAGAACACAAGGAATCCCTAGCTTTCTCTCAATTCTGGGCCATGGAGGAAAAGAGGGACTTAGGTATACACATAAACAGAAAGGGCAATACTAGCAAACCGTAGCAAAACCCATAAAGTAAAAGTTCCCTTGCCAGTTCCAACGCTTCTGATCTTTACTCTGTGCTCTTTGCTTCTTAAATATTTATTTAGCACCTATAGAGATGGACAGTGTTTAACACTCTGAAAATGACTCTCTTTCTTTTTTAATCTAAACCTTTTCTTTATAAAAAAATACTAAAGATTCAAAAAATGCATGCAACATAAATAGGCAAGTTAAAAACTGTTATAATTTGAGAATTAACATACTACCACTCAAGTCAAGAAGTTATTCATCTCAGTGCGACTCTTGGTAAGTCCCTCATGGGGTCCCAACATTCTGACTTTCTAGCGGGCCTTACTTTGTTTCTTTGACTCGATGTCATGTTTGTAAAATTCATCCATGTTCCATGGAACTGTGAATTGGTGATTTGTTTTGCTCTAAGTGTCAGTTGTGTGGTCATACCACAGTTTTACTATTGATGGCCATGTGAGTTGTTTCCAATTTTGCGCTAATGTGAATAGTGATGCTGTGAACAGATTTTGCACGTCTCCCAACATGTACATGCACTTTTTCATATTGGTTTCCTAGAAGTGTTGGAATGGCAGACTTATTAGGTGGTTCCATTGCTTTCTAGAATAATTATACGAAATCATCCTGCCCCCAGAAGTCGCTGAGCAATAATATCATTACTCCACATCTCTGTTGCTCTTGGCATTGGCGGGTTTACTCATTCATTCTTCATTCATTCATCTTAGCCAGTTTGCTTAATATGTAGTGTTACTGAATTGTATTTCCCTGATTGCTAATGAGATCGACCACTTTCTCACAGGTTTATTTACCATATGCATCTTCCATGTTGAAGAGCACCCTCTTTTCTGGTATGTTGTCCATTGTTTCATTATTGCTTGTAAAAGTCATTTATATAGTCTCTAGAAGAGCTACTGTGACTCTTAATGGTATCTTCTGATGTGCATAAGCTTAAAATTTTTTTGTGTGTTTATTTATTTTTGAGAGAACAGAGTGTGAGCGGGGGAGGGACAGAGAGAGAGGGAGACACAAAATCTGAAGGAAGCTCCAGGCTCTGAGCTGTCAGCACAGAGCCCTCACAGAGGGCTGGAACTCATGGACTGCAAGTTCATGCCCTGAGCCAAAGTCAGATGCTTAACCGACTGAGCCACCCAGGCACCCTGCGTAAACTTTTGATTTGTCGAAGGCAAGGCTATCAACCTTTCCCTCTGCAGATAGATGGCACACGCCGTGTGTTATACAGCATGTCCTCCTTTCCTGAGGTCAAGAAAATACTGTCTTGAGGTCACACTAGAAAGAGTGGCTGTGCCAGAGGCAAATCAGAGATGGGGGCATTCCAAACACTGGTTTTCTGTCACTGCCAGGAAGACGCTTGTCCCATCTGGAAACGCAGCCAAATAAACAAAACCAAAACTTGTACCAAACAAGACCCAGAGATGAGGAGTGGTCGTTATTAGAGTTGTCCGATATGTAGAGCATGAATAAATCATCTGTCATTTCTTATTAATGCATTAAACCCAGCGCTAGATGACCTGGGAGGCATAAACAAGGCTCCAGAGAGGTCTGCTTAGCCACATGGAGCCAATTCGGCAGCTTCGGGCACGGGGCAGTGCTCAGTAAATTATCTTTGCCCATGAACTAAATGGCACCCCTTAAAGAGTTCCTCCACCTCACATGGATGAGCAGTTTACATCAGATAACAGATTCTTCACCTCCATGATCCCGCCTGCTGCTATTATCTCAAAGATTTGTCACTGTCTTTTCACTTATATTTCTGGATCAGGCTGAGGGATTGAACGGTTCTGAAGCATAGACAGTTTCTCCTCTGCCCGTCGTCCAGACATGAATGTGCATATGGTGAACTGCCTTATGGGAAGGACCAAAGATGGCTTAGAAATGCTTTCAGGGATGCAAAGATGTGTCACGTTTTTATCTCACGTACCATATGACTGTGTTGTGCTGTGAAATTGGGTTACTGAGGAAACAATGAAAATATAATTAATATATTAATAGTAGTGATTTAACTTTAGAGGCATTTCTGTTAGTATCTTGTACTTTGTATTTTATATACCTGCATACAATGGGATGCTTTTGACTGAAAGTACTTTATCTTTTATGTTCCAGACATGCACAGATACACACACATACATATATATATATGTACATTTGTTTAATCTTCAATGAACAGATGGTAGCTATAATTATATAATTAACCCAATTTTAAATATGTAGAAACTGGGGTTTAGACAAGTTAATCATGCTTGAATTTACACAACTCATAAGTGGTGGAAATGGACTTAAACCCACATCACTCTAAATGCTATACTGGGCACTAGAACTTTGTATTTAGTGTACTAGGACCAGAAATGTGGCATATTAAAAAGATTCAGGAGGGGGGCACCTGGGTGGCTCTGTAGGTTGAGCATCTGACTCTTGGTTTTGGCTCAGATCATGGTTCCAAGGATGTGGGATCAAGCTCCACGTCAGGCTCCACACTAGTATGAAGCCTGCTGAAGATTCTCTGTCTCTCTTTGTCTCTCTCTCTCTCTCTCTCTCTCTCTCTCTCTCCCTCTCCCCCCCCCTAAAAAAAGGGGGGGGGCTTAAGAAATGGAACTAGATTTGATACTTGATACTTGGAAAACACATTGCAGGTTATGAGATTCCAGAATAACAGCAAAAAGAGAACAAATGTTAGTAAACCCATTTAACATATGGAAATTGGGATGCAATTTGAACTGATCACAGGGCAACTTAAAATTAAAGCAAATGAGGGGAACCTGGGGGGCTCAGTAGCTTAAGGGTCCAACTCTGGACTTCAGCTCAGGTCATAATGTCACAGTTTGTGCGTTTCAGCCCCACAGTGGGCTCTGTGCTGACAGCACCGAGCCTGCTTGGGATTCTCTCTTTCCCTCTCCCTCTGCTCCTCCCTGCTCGCTCGCTCTCTCTCTCTCGCTCTCACGCTCTCTCTCTTGCTCTCTCTCAAAATAAATAAATAAGCTTAAAAACTTTAAGGCAAATAAACACTGAAATAAGGGAAGGGTGATTCTTTCAGTGTACCTGTCATTGAATCACTGAGCTGGGCATACACAAGCACCCAGATCTGGGACTGTACAGCTAGATATAGAGACTGTGGAGACTATGCTATATATCACGGTCACCTGGGCATTGTAAGGACGAAAAGTGAACAATTGAAATTACTGTAAAACTACTATATGCTAGGCACTGCTGTAGTAACTCTGTGTCTTTCATGTCTTTAATTCCTTCTGTTTCTTTTTTAATTCTCAGCCTCACACAATGAGGTAGATATTTTCACCTCCACTTTAAAAATAGAACCCGTTGAAGCTTAGAAAGGTTATGAAACTCGCTAAAATCACTTGTATCAAAGGGCAAGAGCCAGTATCAGACCCTTTGCTGGTCTAACATCAAAGCCCTCTGCCTCTTTTTACGATGCAACACTGTTTCTTTGTGCTAATCCTCTGAGGAGCTTTAGGCAAATCAGTCACTGTTCTTTGGATCTCAAACCACACATCTGCGTGTATAGAACAAAATGATTGTCCGTTACAGTTTCTTGCAGTGTGGAGGCGAGAATGAGCCACCTTTGCACATGCTTTCCCCTTGAATAACACATGATATCGTGTATTGAAATAACCAAAGTATATAGAAACTGTTTAATCTCTCCCTCCCTCCCTCCCTCCCTCTCTCTCTCTCTCTCTCTCTCTCTCTCTCTCTCTCTCTCTCTGTGTGTCTCATTCCTGCTTTGCTGCGTGTGCTTTCTGTGGAGATAATGGGAGGAGGTGGGAGTACAGTAGGGTTGTTAAAACAAGGGCAGCCTTGCTTTAAGTTTGTTCCTTGGACCAGAATAAGCTTACTCTTGTCCTTGGCAAGTAATGGGACCGTGGTGATTTCAAACCTCTCCTTCTTACCCCATCATCATCAAGACCAGACACGTTCTAAATATATGTAGGGGATGCCTGATTGCTTCCTCTCCATTCTACGTGAGCCAGCTTAAGGGTCACGGCTGGCATGGGAACAATGAACGGAGGATGCTTTTCAGAGTGTCCCTCACAGCGAATCATGTCAGGTCTCCCTGTCACCCCTGAGCTGTCTCATTGGATTGATATAGACAGCTTTATGAGTTGGATAAAGATACCAAAGATAAATTCCACAACGTTGGTAATGAAGCAGGCGAGGGCAAAAGACCCACAGACTCGAACGCCAGTCCTGAATCTTTCATCTGAGTCAGCTCCTAGAAATGAAGGTCACACCATGGTCAAGGCAAAATGACAGCAGGCTCTGAGTAAAAGCGTCCCTTAGATTTAACTAGTGAGGTGAGGGGAGAAAAATGTGGGCCAGGCCAACATCCTTCCCCATCCCAAATCCCTCTCCTCTGATATGTTGCTAATCCCACTCAGCTAATTGTCACATCAAAATGGTGACAATGGTGGAGCCCGTGAGAGAAGCTCAGTGGCACACTCATTGGGTGTGGTGTTTATGGAGATGTCCCCAGAGGATGCGTTTTGTGTAACATTGTTACATCCCTGTCTGGCGCCATCTGGCCACTCTGCTCCTAAGTGAGAGGGTCAGACTAAAAACAACAACAATGAAAGGAAGGAAGGAAAGAAGGAAGGAAGGAAGGAAGGAAGGAAGGAAGGAAGGAAGGAAGGAAGGAAGGAAGGAAGGAAGGAAGAAACAAGGAAACAAAGAAACAAAGAAATCCAAAGCTTTGGCGTCAAGACAGATCCAGATGAGAGAGAGAAAATATCTCTGTGTCCCCATTTGGGGTCCCTCCACACGTCTTTGAAAGTATCCTTGTTCTTGATAACATACAGTTTATCAGCTGATCATGAGCGGACATTGTGCTGTGTTTGCACTGTTTCCCTGCAGTGTCTGTGAGCCACCCGGCCTTCCCTTGTGGGTCTGCATGTTCCACAATGTGTGCCAGGAATGGAAATTGCAGTGGAATGGAAAAATAAAAAGGCTCAGGTCTTAGCACACCATTTAATAATTGTGAGGTTAAACAATTCCAGCAGGGGGTGGACGTGTAGTGGACCAAGTAGGAATTTTTTTCCCCTGATGACTAGAGACACACAGAATCCAGGAGCCCCCCTGAGTCATTTGTGGGGAGAAGGGACAAAATGAAGCATTAGTCTGAGGTGCAGCTGTTCCTTAGAAGACAAGAAATGAGTTCATGGATCAGGGCGTCTGAGGACAGGTAGAGGACAAAGCTAGCAGCTTATGCTGTAGACTGTGATCAATCAAAGTGGGGTAGAACAGTCTGGTCCACTTCAGACACTGTGTTTTCTTCCCAAGGAGATCCGGGCTCCAGATTAGACTGATGCATGTCCCGGCGGGAGGACTCAGGCAGGAATTGCAGGGAGCTGCAGGGGAGCGGAAGGACTTGGGACAAACGGTAATGGAAGGTCCCTTCCTGAAGACAGTTGGGCACAGCGATCACAGGGACTGTCCGGAGTGTCAAGTGCCGAGAGCCAGTACAGGGAGGCACACACAGGTTGGCAACAAAGAACCTACAGCCGAGGTCAGCAGAATCGGAAGCACTGAGCCTTTCAGAAAGGGGAGGTATCCGCACAGAGGATGCGCATGCGGAAGGAAACGTGGAGGACACCGGGCTTGTATGCGTAGGGTACTAGACCACTGCTCAGGTTCAAAGGCGATGCATAACTGTGAGCAGTTCAGTCCCCTAAACCCCAGTTTTCTCACGGAGAAAATGAAAACATGGCACTGGCCAACCTAAACTATAAGCATCAAACAAACTAATGGATACAAACGATTGTATTAATAGTTTTTAAAGATAGTTTTTGTTATGCGCCAAGCAGTGTGTTTTAGACATTCGTCTCCTCTATTTCTCCAAAAGCGTAGCGCTAGAACATCCTTGCTACAGCCCTGTGAGGTGCAGATGCTTCCTATCTCCATGAAGGCCCAGAGAGAACCTGGATAATTTGTCTCCGTCACACAACTGGTAAGTAGCAGGGCCAGGTTTTGAATCCAGGAACTGACGCCAAAGCTCGAGGTCACAACTACTAAGCTGCGCGGCCACTCGAGTCCTAACCGGTGCGACGATCTGTCCCAAGGGTCTGCGCAGGAGGGTGGCCCAGATGAAGAGCTCCTACCATTTAAATGCCTGTCGTCAAACAGGGTTCATGAACTCTCTGAACAAACCTGTCCTGGTAGACACACGTCCTGCCCTTGTCTTGTCTTCCTCTGGGTCTAAGAGGAATCATCACTGATACGTATTTCTGTCAGTAGCAAAGACCGGATGCTGCAACACTGGCCCGTGACTTTCCGTTGCATCAAATGGAACACTGGTGGTCCTTTTCCTCTCTTCCATCATCATCATGGAATAGCTATCGGGGAGAGGCTGGAACAGCTACTGCTGAGAATGATTCACATCTGTGACACCAACACCTTGATCTGTTAAAGAGTCACCAACTCTTTAGATGACCCCTAAGACACATCACACACTGAAAGTATATGAAACTATGGTTTATTGGGCTCTTCCTATCAGCTCCAATAAATGTGCAAAAGGCAAAAAACACGCGTTCTAAGGTTTGATTCCTCGACATTATCACAAACTTTAAAATGTGGATGTGGAATACAATCGGATGATTATACTTATCCCCACTGCTGTTACTTGCACACGATAGATGTTAAAGCACAATACCCCTTCCACCTTCCCTTCTCTGTATCTTGAGAGTGGAAACTATCAAGCATTAATTTTGGTATCTTAACACAGATATGAACACCTAAACGTGGTCCAGCATGTGACTTACACACACACACAGTTTAACGCACACTAGTTCCTTCATGCAAACACACACACACTAACACATCACCGCATGACTACAGAATCACACCCACACATAACGTCAAATATATATAGCTCCTCGGGGCACCTGGGTGGCTCGGTGGGTTAAGCGCCCAACTTTGGCTCAGGTCACAATCTCCCAGTTTGTGGGTTTGAGCCCTGCATCGGGCTCTGTGCTGACAGCTCGGAGCCTGGAGCCTGCTTCAGATTCTGTCTCTCTCTCTCTCTCTGCCCCTCCCTGGCTCACACTCTGTCTGTCTACCTCTCTCTCAAAAATAAACATTAAAAAAAATTAATACTCCTATATAGCTCCTCAACAGAGGATGCCACTCTGTCCTCATTCTTCTCTCTCTGCATGCCCCTCCCATGCTTCCTCAAAGGCTTCCTCATCTTCACACACCGCTCTTACTGTTGTTCCTGTTTTTTCCGCTACGCAAGGTGCATATGTTCATTCATGTATTTATGGAGCACATATTATTTTTTTTTTTTTATATATATATGAAATTTATTGTCAAATTGGTTTCCATACAACACCCAGTGCTCATCCCAAAAGGTGCCCTCCTCAGTACCCATCACCCACCCTCTCCTCCCTCCCACCCCCCATCAACCCTTAGTTTGTTCTGGGTTCTCAACAGCCTCTTATGCTTTGGCTCTCTCCCACTCTAACCTCTTTTTTTTTTTTTTTTGTTCCCCTCCCCCATGGGTTTCTCTTAAGTTTCTCAGGATCCACATAAGAGTGAAACCATATGGTATCTGTCTTTCTCTGTATGGCTTATTTCACTTAGCATCACACTCTCCAGATCCATCCACGTTGGAGCACATATTATTAAGCACCCAGTGCCAGGCACTGTGCTAGACACTGAAGCTATGAACAAGTCAGACAAGTTGCTGTCCTCACGGAAGATGCATTCGAGTGTCAGGAGACAGAAAAGACAAAAGTCTGTAAACAAATACCATTTCAGAGCATGGACAATGGAAGGGGATTACCACCTTTGGAATGAATTTTTCCTTCACCTTTTATTCGTTTAACTACTATCAGGCATTTGTCATCTTCCAGAAAACAACCAAGGGCTGAGGTGAAATGGTGAGAAAATACAGAATTTGGAAAGGGAACTCACAGCAGTTCAGAAAATGCAGGGAGAGCTGGAATCAGGTGCATCCTGTGTGTGAAGAGATTGAATCCTTAACCATAGACGTGTGTGCTGAGAGGACTCTGTTCAAACCCAGGGGGCCGGAGGTCGATCCATTAGTCTGTGGAGACGTTAACGGCAGAGGCTTCCGTGGCATCAGGAGCTGAAGTGTGAGTGGCGGGTGATGAGGAGAAAGTGACCATAGACCACTCTTATGAAGTTGATGTTGAATAAGACAGGTTAGGAGATTTATGCAGAGGCCAAATGAAAGGACGCTTTTCAATGTGGGTGAAATCTCATATCTGTAAACCAGGAGAACGTGTCCAAAGGAAGGAGGACAGGGGAACATAAAGGAAAGAGAAAGGGAGAAGAGCCGCCAAGGAGGAGGTCACAAAAATGTTCAGAATTTGAATGGATGCAACGGTTCCTCTTCTTGGGACGGGAGGAAAGGATATAGTAAAGATTTGCATGGTCGTGGGCGCCTTTAAGCCCAAGGGGAGAGGAATTGAGGGAGAATGAGCAGTTAGCACCCTTTGCCTTTTGAAATGGTTAGTTGAGAACCCAAGTCCTAGAGGCAGACTTCTCGGGTAGGAGTGTCTCCAAATTGTGTGGGACTCGGGCTGGGCTGCATAGTCTGTCTCCCTGTGCTTTGGTTCCTCATCTCTAGAGAACAGAAAGGCTGTACCTCCCAGGACGGCCCTCCCAGAGCTGGTGTGAGAGTGTGGTCCGGTGATAGGTTACAACAGTGCTGGCTTGAAACAGCAAACACAGACTATTACTACTACTGTTTTATTGCATATTATTCACGTATTTGTTTATATACCTACTGTTACTGTAAGAAAGTTAAACATTTTGTTAGTAACTCGTGATTACCCCCGAACTCCAGGTTCACATTCATCTCTAAACTCCAAACTCGACATTGAGAACATACCTCACACAGTTGTGTTTCCTGTATCACAGACACAAGTTCTAAATTTAGACCTACCCCCAAGGCCACTGTCCTTGAAACAAAAGCAAGCTGTGCTTTTGGCGTTGCTGGGGCTCAACATTATTAAAAGGACACAGATAACAGATTCACAGCACCCTTCTGGTTTCATTTTTGGCAACTTGCTCTTCATTTGGTACAAATAATCATAAAATTAAACAGCATCCACTTGTAATTTTATAGCAATTGCTCGCATAGCCTTTGCCAGGTTTCCTATAATAACTTCATGTATAATTAGTATGTAATCTTCAGGCATAAATAACACTCTAATTAGTCTGTAAATCTGTAATTATAATACACTTTCAGGCAAGGTGTGTATACGTGTGAGTGTGTGTATGAGTGAACTGAGGGAGTCTCAGAAACATAGACTTTTTAATCAAATAAAAGGGATTTTGCGGATTTCGTTTGTAAACTATTTCCAGTGCCATTAAAGAATAAGTGATAAAACCTGCTCAATGAATTTCTGTGTCCTCACATTATACACAGCAACAGTTAGATTGACAAGTGGCAAGAATAAATCTATGTATTACTGGTCATGACTGAGCGTGTGTCACATAGGCACAAATATGCAAAGAAGAAATGGCCTCTGCCTGTATAACAGCGATATTCAGCGTAGATGATAGACATGACATCATTACATAATTTAAGTATCGTTGTAAAAGCTTTTTCCGGATGAAGAAATATTTAGAGATCAGTAAGTAAAGTAGTCAAAAGTCATAAAAGTTGCATTTGAACCCAAAGTCTTTAAATGGAGATCACATATTCTTGTCGCACCACCATTTTAAAATGGGAATCAAACTATGTGCAAAGCGTGCGATAAAGACACACTGGCTCACACAACCGAGTCGTCAGCCTGTGTCTGGAACCCACTATACAGGAGGGGGAAGGAGCTGGGCAGCTTTGCAAGAGGGAGGAGACAAGGGGAAGCAGGGAGCAAGTACAAAGTCATCTTTTTTTTCAGGTGTTAACCGGAAACATTAATGAAGGAAACACTGGGAGAAACAATTTTTCTCATTTTGTGTCAGAAAAGAAAAACATCCTGCTGTCAATTAACAAAATCTGAGATATGAAAGTCTACAGATAAAAGGGATTAAGAAGGAATTACATGTGCCCGAGTACAGCTAAACTTCCCCTAAAAGAGCCGGAGAATGACATCAAAAGAGGACAATGTGATTAAGGCGGAGACAATATTAGATTAATTCTAGACCCTGTTTAATTCCCAGTAGGTTTTGGTCAGAAAGACAATTCCATTCCAGAACCAGCATCTGTTCAATCCAAAGGATATTTCCAAGGGAGGATATATTTTCGTAAACCTCTTGCGGTTTGCCTTTTCTATGCTTGGGACCATAATTAGGTGGAATCATTTATTTGTTTGCACTTTTCTGGTTGTCATGATCACTTGTGACCTTATAATGTGAATCTTGGTTTTTTAGGAAGTTTAAATTTCAGCCGTAGCTTTAGCTGTGTAAGCCATAAATATAGGCGGGTGAGTAATACCTTTTAATAACATTCACATCAATAAAGTTTAGCACAAACACACCTGGTATTCTTCACATAATATAGTATTTGTTGGCTTGTAACCTAGGGAGGTTCAGAGGTATAGTCTGAAACTAGTCGCCGTAGGTGGAGGGCATGGAGAGACCAAAGAAAGGCAGATCACTCCAGAGAGGTTGGTGGCAGTTTTAATAAGCAAGGAAATTTATACTTAAGATGGAAACTTCCATCATGGGCATAAAATGAGTAGATCTCAGCAACTGCCCACCAAATTGAAGTTTATATTGAGGCCTTAACTGGATTCAGTCATGTGAATCATCCAGATGGTCTCTACAACGTATCACTATCTCAAGGCTGTATGTTTGGGGCCCTTTCTGGGGGTGAGAAGGCGAGCAGAATGCACATTCAAGGACACAGAACGGAATGAGGAGCCTCCATTTGCCCAGATTCAGCTCAAGGGTCCACCAATGGTTGATGACATACTCTTGATGACCTCTCTCAACAGTATCATATGAATGTGTCAAGCGTAAGAAAAAAGCCAGTTGTTTTTCTCTTTAGGATGATTTTAATATGCCGGAATATGGATTAAACTAATCTATACAATCATTCAGTCAATAAGATACTTTTGAGTACCTTCCACCTACTTGGGGGCTAATGTGCACTTCTGTCCTGCCCATCGCTATGAAATTCCACACTTAGAATATGAATATAGCTGTGGATAGGGGAAGAGTAGACAATAATACACAATGAGATATGTAAAGAACATCGGATGTTGGCATTCAAGCACCACTTATGGGAGTTTCTGAGCAGAGTCCTAGGATTCAGGTTTAAAAAGGTGAAATGCCAGGGAAGGAATCTGAAACAAAAAATTCAAGATATCATTGCGGGGGGGGGGGGGGATTCCCCTGGGACCTCTTTTCTGGGGACATTCAGGATGGGCTTTATGAGCAATGTGTAGACTCTTGACAAACGAAATTGAAAGAACAGTAGGAAGTAGATGGGATCCAGTGAGAAGACTGGTTTAGACAAGTTGTACTCTCTGAACCAGTGAAGCTTGATTGGGAAGCCGGGAGGCAGACCCAAATCTATCAGACTGTATTTGATAGCAAGTGCCAGAATGCAGCTCAACTGACATAAATTAGGGTCTCACATGACCAAGAAGATCACATCTAAGGTTTGTTTCAGACTTAGCAGAATTGGGAAACTCCAGTGGTATTTCTCCCTCTCTTTTTATTTTACTCTCCTCATGGTGACTTTATTCCCAGGAAACCTTTCCCTGAGGAACAAATGGGACTGTGAGTTCCAAGATTGTGTTTTACTGGCTTTGATATTCCAGAGTAATGAGAGGACCTCTTTCCCAAGTGTTCCAGCAAAATTTCTGGGCAGTTCTTCCATTTGCCTCCATCTTGAATTTGGTTCCCAGATACTAGCCCATTACTATTGCCAGGAAGATCCTATTGCTAGGATCTAATGCTGATGGCACCTATACCATGTGGGCTTAGTGTGGAAGGGTCATGGTTACTAAAGGCAAACCAGGTACTGTCATCAGAAGAGGAGGATTGGATGTGAAGCAGGCAAACGCATTCTCTGAAGGGATCATCAGACTTTTCTCTCATGTACGAGTACACACACCTGCACACGCACACACACACATGCACGTACAACCCTTAGGCCATAAATATGATTGCAAATTCTCTGCATATGCTTAAGAAAAACACTAGAAATCTAAAAGGCAAATGGCACGTGGTAAAGGATGAATGCAGAGAAAAGAAAATACAGATGCTTGATTGCGTATGGGAAAAAAATGTGCTCAAAGGAGTGAAAATTAGAACAATAATGGGGAACCATGTTTCAACCCAATCTAACAATTGTTCTGTGAAATGAATAGCTGGTATAAGTATAAATTATGGCCGGTTATTTTGGAGCATTTTATACTTCAACCTGTGTCAATACACTTAAATATATGTGTGTGTGTGTATACATATATATATATACATGTATGTACATACATGTATATATATATATACATATATATATACATGTATGTACATACATGTATATATATATATATACATATATATATAGTATTATTGACTTTTGGAAGCTAATTTAAGGAAATAATACAAAAGAAGAAAAGAAACAATACATGAAGATTATTTCAGTATTGCATACAGTAGCAGAAAATTAAGGGCACATGAAAACAGGGAGGAATTGATTTCTTTTAGAGTATAAAATTATCAAGTTATCCTGAGCAAGCTATTCAATCTCTCTGAAATCTAATTTTCTGATTTATAAAACAAGAAAAATGCTGCATGTTTAATAGTATTTGTTAAAAAATAATGGATTGATAATGTGGGTAAACTACCTAGTACAGTGAATATGGTTAGTTGGGAAATTATAGCTTTTATTATAGCTAAAATCATAATTCAAGTTGTTTTATGTATCACCAAGAAGGAACTCCATTACATAATGTTAAGTAAAAGCACATCAGCAGAATAAATGCACACGAATAAACAATTGAGAGATTTCTCATTATCGTCACTGTTGTGTTAGGGTAGATGTTTATGATTGGCTTTTCCCCCTCCACTTTCCAAATTTCCCGTGGCCCTATATTTCATGGGGTATTTGTGACTCTTGGAATAACTGATGTATGTGAAAGCAATTTACAAAATGAATAGTGTCAGACTAGAAGGAAAAGTGATGATGGTGATTATTTTAATGAGGTGGGAAAGACAGGGGACTTGCAGTATTAAATCAGCTCGTCATGATAAAACACAAACGTGTTTGATTTTTAAAGTGAATATTTCAGAGTTTGTAGATGTCTCCCAGCCTTCTTCCAGAGAAGAGGGCTCTGGGGACAGCAAGTACTGGCCGGGTGGTGTACCAGGGTCTTTTGCAGGGCGAGACGATGGAGTTGCTCAGCCTTCTCTTGTGAAAGCTTGTCTGAAGGTAGATTACTAAGTCCAAACATTAACCAAATGAGACCTAACTGGGTTATAAATCTAGACAGATTGGGGAACAAATGAGGCCAGAGTGTGAGCAAATTCAAAATGGAAAGGAGAAAGTGAGAGTTTGTAGGCAACAGCTCAAGCTACCACTGGCTTTATTTGAAGCACGGATGACCATGAGCATTGACAAGCCTCAGGTCATCGGAGGAATAGACCAGAGAGTGGGTCCTGAGTAGATAGAGGCTGACCACTGGAGATGTTCAGAGGAGCTGGATCTGACTGGCTCTGCGAGTGGTTAGCAATATGGCCTCAGAGGAAAGTTTGATCTCTCTGAACCTCAATGTTCTCAGACATAAAATGTGGCACAGATGTCTACCTTCCATGCACGGTTGCATGGAAAAACTGAGGTAATTATTGTGGAATACTCTGTTGTCACCAAGTGGCTTTGCCCAGAGAAGTATTCTGGTGAATAAAACATGATCCGTGCAAATTTAAGTAACTTCTAAGTGGCCTTAGTCCTTCACTTTCATATATATACGAAATATATATGTGTATGTATTTAAATCTCCATGAAGGGAAACCATAGTTCCCTCAACGTTTCTTAGAAACATCTTTTCCTTTTAATATGTACTGGTCTCACTCCTAAGCCCTGACTCCACTGGGCTCCGTTTGCTTTCTACTGCTGTAACATTCCTCCTGATTCTTCCTCTCAAAAGCCCAAGAATCAGTCCAAACAAACATGATCTTCCTTAGAATATAATGTTGAGGAGAATACAGACAACAATATTACAGGCAGAGATTTCGTGTGTCAGGTAAATGTGCTAGTGCTCGGTGTATAATAGTCTCCATAAATAGCAAAATTATTATCATTGCTATTTTCTTGACTTTTGGAAAGCCCATTTAGACCCTTGGGTTGCACTGTTCTTCTCTGATTGGTGGGGTAATGAGATATTTGTCAATGGGCTTTAAAGAGAATTATACAAAATGAGCTATGCCATGTTCGTCGACTGGCATATATTAAAAATGTTTCTATGATACATCTACTTAATAAGATGAAAGAAATAACATTTGGACTAGTAAATTATTTACTTATTATACTCAAGATTCTTAATCAAATACTCCTATTTTTTGCTTTGAGTAACTAATAATAATGTTATGCATATGGACTGGTGATTTTCCGTACATAATAACTGTTAATGTCATTGTTATCTTAGCAATGAAACTTGATGTTGTTGAAATCTCTGTGTCTCTATCACTGTCTTTATTTCTTGTACATCTTAAGTAATCTAGTGACTATCTTTTGTTTTCTACTGTCAATCCAAATACCTACATACCTATAGTATTGATAATAATTATAATTTTATTGAACATTTACTGCACACGAGACACTTTGGTGAATGGATTATAACATTTGGGTCTCACAAAATTTTTCCCAGGTGAATAACGCCATTATCCACATCTTATAGATGAGGCCTGGAGAGAGGATGAAGCTTAGCCGAGAAGCACTTTTTGTAGGAGACAAGCAAGAACTCCAGCCCATGTATTTGCTTCCAGAGTCTCTTGTCATTATTTGTGAATATTCACCCCCTCCCTGAGTTAGTCCTTATGTTTCCAGGAAAATATGTTTCAAGGAAACATAGTCCTTATGTTTCCAGCCTCAGCAGTCATGAGAACCTTCCACGTGGTTTCTGCCTCCATTCTGTCTTGTACTATGTGAATGAGACTTTTTAGAAGCATATCCAACAAGTTCACTCCCCAACTTAAAACACTTTGATGAGTGTATCAACAGAATAAGGTCTAATCTTGAGTGTACGACCCACCAAATCCTCATAATTGCTCCTGGCTACCTTGTGTACTTCCATCTCTCCCCTTAGCCCTGTTCTGCAGCTACCGTAATTGATAGCACCGCTGGAATATTCCTTAGTATTTTCACGTCTATATCTTTGATTATCTTTGCAGAGTTTGTTGTGCTGTTCTGCCTGACTCCTTTTCCCACCTAGAAAAGTTCTGCTTGGTCTTTGAGGTTCCACTTCCTCAGCCAACTGTGAATATTTTATACCCTTCCTTCAATGAACTGAATACTTCTTCATTAAAACTGCTAGTGTGCTTTTTTCTCTTCTTTTATAAAATCCAGGCACTGTGACATGTGGTGCCCGCCCTGCGTCTGAGCTGTTTAGTTGTTTGATTACAGGGATTTCTCCTCATAGCACAGAGTTTGTCATGTAGTGGACGTTTAATAAATATTGCCTTATTAAATTATGTAGACATAGCAGAATGAGCCGAAACTGTCATCACTGCTATCAAGGGCTGATAAGTTATGTGAGGTTCAGAAACAGACGGTTTGGACAAAGCACTATTCACACCACATGACTGAAAGCAGGAAGCAACATGCCAATAGTCAGGGTTATAGTTTTGTATAGTTTTGTGAGGAATAAGGCCAGTCAGGTTGGTAGGAAGGATATGGGTCCTCCATGTAGTCTGCACGAAAACTTATAAGGTTAAGTTAACTGCTTCTACTAAAAAAAATCATTTTAATGGTGGAAAATTGAGTTTCTCTTCGTATGTTTAGGAGAAAATTTGCTTCTGTGTCACTGGCAGAGAGAAATAACATTGGTTGCCATGAAATCAGGAAAAGCTTAAACAGAAAACTCCATTGGGCATCCTTCAGGGTAGGAGGGGAAGAATTTTCAAGATGTAAGAAGGGACTAAATCCAGGTTGCTATTACCTGGTGGAGAGACGTTGGCAGATCTTGTAGAAGGAAAAATGTCTTCCAGGGGCCAAGGAAAGGATCAGGAGCTGTGTAGGAGCTCAGCAAAGTGGTGGCATTCAATTTTTCTCCTTTCCAAATATCTACAACCAAGAGAGCAGATTAACTAAAGAAAATTTCCTGTAAATTTAAATTAAATTAAACAAAACTACTTAAATCTTACATTATATTTAGAGAATGCAAGCAGGGGGCGCCTGTGTGGCTCGGTTAGTTGAGTGTCTGATTCTTGATTTCGGCTCAGGTCATGACCCCAGAGTCCTGGGGATTGAGCCCCACATCAGGCTCCGTGCTCAGTGTGGATTCTCTCTCTCTTCCTCTGCCCCTTTCCCCTGCTTGCACCCTCTCTTTCGTTCTCTCTAAAATAAAATAAAATAGAGAATATAAGCAAAGAGGGGTTCAGAAAGATCACTTTGTGGTCTTATGATAAGTACCAACTAATAAATTATAAAGCAAGAGACATATTTGGGCAGCAGTTACAGTCCAAGATCTAGAAATAACTGATCCCCTTAGTTCTTGTCTCATCGTCCAAGAAGAACATTGAGAGACAAACCCAGTGGCCAGAAAGACATGCGTCATGTATGAAGATGTGCTCCCTATGGGTCACTCACAGCCTCAATAGCAGTAGCTTTGCATTTTATTCCTTGAACAGGAATACATGGAATCATTTAGCACGTGCATGGATTTTATAAGTTGCATCGTGATGGCAATTAAATAATAAAGATAGGAACATCTCCTGTACTGATTGTCTCATATGCCTAACACCACGATAAGATCTCCCCTATAATATGCCCACCCTTTATAAGATACTGTAAATGTAAACTTTAGTATTCTCATTTTGTAGTTTAACAGATTATGTTACAGCATGTTATAGAGCTTACTGAAGGCTAATTTTTTCTAAGGTGGCAGAATTGATATTTGAATCACAGGCTCCAAGGTCCATAGGTTTTCTTAACAGAGAATCCTTCCAATACTAACCTGTTCTCTGATGGTTCATGAATACATACATGTACACCAATAAAGAGGGGGAAACCATTGGTAGATTGATGGAGGAAGTGAGGAGAGGAAGTAAGTTTTCTGGAACCATAAACACGGAAAGGAAGGAAAAGAAGAAAGAGGATGTAAATAAAAGAAACAGGATAAATTTAAAGTTACCAGCTAAGAACCCAGGTTTCTCACCAGATGGTTCCTAAGAATAAAAGGCCTAAAACGACTGAGAGAGGATTTTCCGTAAGGCAGCTAGGTCTCCTAAAAATTCTCAGCTCAGAAAGTGCAAATCAAATGTAAAAATAGACATTTTCCATAACATCTCCTATGTAATCTTGTACATTTCAAACTTCAGAAGAAAAATGGATAAAACTGAGCAGATGTGTCAAAATGTATGGGCCTCATCTGGTGCACCCATCACTGAGACGGGGGATTTGCTGGTCGGAGCTCAGGAACTTCTGTTTGCCTTTAAAACCATTTTTTTATAACCTTCTTCACACACTTCCTTTGTCTAGACCCAGAGTGCCTTGCTGCCAGGGATTATGATTGCTTCTCAGTGCCCACCATGCCTGAGCTAGTGCCCAGCACATAGCTGGTACTCACGGCTTCCTATCTTTCTTCAAATCTGGCCCCTGCCATAGACAAGAGGTAAACTCATAACTTTACCCCTCTTTGTCTCAGTTTCCGTGTTTGACTTTGGGTAGCAATGATAATAACAGCTGTCTCAGAGAGTTATTGCCCGCAGTGTTTGAAATAACATGTAAAAATGCATAGCACAGCAGCTAGCTCCATATTGAAAATAGACTCAAGGCTAGGGCTTTGAGAATATGTGGAGGTGAATACGACACTTTCCTGATTTCAAAGAATTTATAATTTAGCAGGAGGAGAAGGCAAATTTAAAAGAAGTTAGTACAATAGGATGAGCTTTGAAGTCAGACGTTGAATTGAAACCTGCTTTTTCCACTTGCTGCGTGATCTTAGAATATGACTTAAAATCTTTGCACTTCATGGTCATGTTAAGTAAAAAGAGCCCATAATACTTATCTCAGGGAGGTGTTGTCAAAGGTAGAGATAGCATGAGTTGTGAACTTTGCAAAACATGTGGCATATTGTACTCAAAAACAGCATGCATGATGGTTAGTAATTCAGATAACATGAACTCACGAAAGCAAGGATCCAAGAACACATATAACAAATGTCAATGGGGGGGCATAAATATATATGATACTGAGATAATTCAGAAGAACGATGCATTTGGTTGGAGAGAGAAGAACATGAAAATAGTATGATAGGATTTCAAGAAACAGAACACGGGGAAAATTTCAAGCAGAAAGAACCTCTTGAACAAAATGGCAGGTTCAGGACAGTTGGCATGTACCTATACAATAGTAGTTCATTCATTTTTTTAACAGAGTGTACAATGCAGGATAATGGAATAGATTGAAGCTTTGGTTTAAAAACGAAGGGGATTGTATTGAGAGCAGGAACAATGGGTATTGAAACTGTTTTGGAAGGTCTAGAGATTTCAAATGTCAGGAAATATACTGGGAAGAAGAAGAAAAATTGGAAGAATACATCAGCAGCCCAGCTAGCAATAATTAGGAGAGTTATGACGATGGCTAGCATTATGAGTATTTACTATTTGACTGACACACAGTATTTTATTTTATTTTTTTTCAATATATGAAGTTTATTGTCAAATTGGTTTCCATACAACACCCAGTGCTCATCCCAAAAGGTGCCCTCCTCAATACCCATCCCCCACCCTCCCCTCCCTCCCACCCCCCATCAACCCTCAGTTTGTTCTCAGTTTTTAAGAGTCTCTTATGCTTTGGCTCTCTCCCACTCTAACCTCTTTTTTTTTTTTCTTCCCCTCCCCCATGGGTTTCTGTTAAGTTTCTCAGGATCCACATAAGAGTGAAACCATATGGTGTCTGTCTTTCTCTGTATGGCTTATTTCACTTAGCATCACACTCTCCAGTTCCATCCACGTTGCTACAAAAGGCCATATTTCATTTTTTCTCATTGCCACGTAGTACTCCATTGTGTATATAAACCACAATTTCTTTATCCATTCATCAGTTGATGGACATTTAGGCTCTTTCCATAATTTGGCTATTGTTGAGAGTGCTGCTATAAACATTGGGGTACAAGTGCCCCTATGCATCAGTATTCCTGTATCCCTTGGATAAATTCCTAGCAGTGCTATTGCTGGGTCATAGGGTAGGTCTATTTTTAATTTTCTGAGGAACCTCCACACTGCTTTCCAGAGCGGCTGCACCAATTTGCATTCCCACCAACAGTGCAAGAGGGTTCCCGTTTCTCCACATCCTCGCCAGCATCTATAGTCTCCTGATTTGTTCATTTTGGCCACTCTGACTGGCGTGAGGTGATATCTGAGTGTGGTTTTGATTTGTATTTCCCTGATGAGGAGCGACGCTGAGCATCTTTTCATGTGCCTGTTGGCCATCTGGATGTCTTCTTTAGAGAAGTGTCTATTCATGTTTTCTACCCATTTCTTCACTGGGTTATTTGTTTTTCTGGTGTGGAGTTTGGTGGAGCTCTTTATAGATTTTGGATACTAGCCCTTTGTCCGATGTCATTTGCAAATATCTTTTCCCATTCCGTTGGTTGCCTTTTAGTTTTGTTGGTTGTTTCCTTTGCTGTGCAGAAGCTTTTTATCTTCATAAGGTCCCAGTAGTTCATTTTTGCTTTTAATTCCCTTGCCTTTGTAGATGTGACACGCAGCATTTTAAATGCAGTATTTTTTACACCTTCCCATTATATACTGTTTTAATCTGTAGTTTGCAAAAGAGGAAACCAAGGCTGAGAGAGATTGAGTTAAAGCTCTAGGCCAAATATCAAAGAAGGCATTTTGGGCCAAGCATTCAAATGAGACTTGTTTCCCATCAAAATCCGTACTCTCAGGTGTTTTCACACTCTGGATTATATTTTAAGATTCTAGATGGAGAGACTGGTTGAAACAAAGGCATAGTCATGGGGGAAATCTCTGGACTTCTAAAAGAGGTAAACTGTTTTATGTTTGCTTTTGTCTCCCTGCTGTGGAGCATAAACTCCAAAAGTTAAACACACACTAATTTCCCGCATGTTGTGTTTGTTGAATGACTGAGTGAGTCACTGTACGTATTTTCTGCCAGGCCTGATGGGTGTGGAGGATACTGGCAATAGTCTTCAGGGTCTCTTCCCCGGCTAGGAGTTCTCCTATGCCATTATGCGGGGGAGGCACAATACCAGGTATGTCCTTAGAGAGTGACATGGCAAACCATTCCATGTCCATCTTGTTCTTAGAACCCTGCAGTGACTCCCTATTGTCCCCAAGATTAAGTTTGACCTCAAGAACATGGCGGAAGAGGCTCTTGTGCACTCTGGTTAGGCTTCAAGACTTAATTTCCTCTACTTTTCCCTTACTCCAGAGCCCGACACACTGATTCCGTAGATGTCACTGAAACGTGTCACACTCTTTCATGTTTCTTTGGCTTTTTATTTGTTATTTCTTTCAGCTGGGGTACATTTACACATTTTCAGGCTCTTTGTACCTGCTGCCTCCATATGGACTCTTCTTAGGACACTTTAGCTCAGAACACGTGGTTAGTAGCTTCCCTTTTTCAGCACACAGTGCCTTTTCCCTCCACTCTCTTTCCCACTGTATCTGAAGACCTCTCTTCTGTTTCCTCAGGCTCCAGAACCACACACAGCCCCTGAAAATCATATGGAATAAATATTCACTGAATTGAGATACTTATATAGCATTGAATACTAAGAATTTAAATGCACTTGTTTTCCTAAATATATATTCTCCATCAGACCATAAACTAATTGAAGATAAGACAAATACGTTAATTAACCTGGTATTTGTAGTTTGCAGGTGCTTGGAGCCATTTATTCACTGAATGCATGAAAACTATTCTGCCCTAAGGCATAACCCTGCTTCGGATGTACTGTTCATTCACATTATCTTACCACCACTGCAATAATCATCACCATAACACGGCCATCAGCCTTTCTCCACCAACCCCCCCAAATCACCATCACCAGGCCTATTTTATTTGGAGGCCAAACTTTAAAAGCTTTGTGATATAAGGTTGAAATCTTGGCTTACCAGTTACTATTTGCATGATCCTGGACAATTTCTTTACCTGTAAAGGGAAAATAATGATGTCAATCTCCTAGGCATATAACAGTCATTAAATGAGAAAGTGCTTTAGATGCAAATGCTCAGTGCAGTTCTAAGAAGAGAGGAAGAGAGGGGTGAGTGCATGGTATTTACCTCCTTCTTCCTCTGTTTCAGACCATACTCACTGTTCAAGTGGATGTCCCAGGTCCCTTCCCAGACTAACACAGTAGGACAATAAATGTGCTTGTGGTAGTCACAGTGCCCATGCATTAGAGATGTAAATGAGGGGACACATGAAAGAGACTGTAGAGGTCGAAGGGGTAGGAAGCAAGCTCTGCTGAACCCCGGGTAAGAAGATGAGCTCATCACTTTATTGCCTTCTCCTTAGAAGAGCAGAGAATATAAATGATGTGTAAGAGGTCCTTGGTTGCATCTCACTCAAGACTATCTTTAGCCTGGAGATTTTTCTCCCTTTTCAGCATAGGAATATTTATGGCTGAAATACACTTTATCTTTGTAACATGGCAAAGGACCCCCCCCCCCCCCCCGCCTCCTGTAATCTGCTGGCGCATCAGAGACCACAGAATCTAGAACATAGATTCAAAGGTTCTGTGAACCTTAGGGTCTTCATATATGAATAAGCCCCTGCATTTTCTCAAACTAGTACTTCTTTTTAAAATTTTTTTTAATGTGTATTTATTTTCGAGAGCAAGAGAGACAGAGAGACAAAGTGCAAGTGGAGGAAATGAAGAGAGAGAGGGAGACACAGAATCTGAAGCAGCTCCAGTTTCCGAGCTGTCAGCACAGAGCCCGACGCGGGGCTCGAACTCATGGACCCCGAGATCATGACCTGAGCCGAAGTCGGATGCTCAACCGACCAAGCCACCCAGGCATGCCTCAAACTAGTACTTCTTAAGAAAAGCAGATGCTAGTTTTGCAGCAATACGTTGAAATCTCACATTTTCTCAAGACTGGAGGCACCTGAGTCCAATGTTTCAAAATGGGAATGTTCAAGCCCTAGACTATGTTTAAGGAGAAGGGAAAAAGGAAAGGGATGTGCATGTCTTAATCCCAAAGTGCAAGTTCTCTGTTCATCCTTTGCATGTGATGTCTGCTCACCCTTCATAGCCCACCATTTCTGCTCTCTTTCAGGTGCAACACTGAGATTCTGAGAGGTCAAATGAATCTGGGGCCCCAGGCCAAGTTTATCACACCAAATCTCTGCATTTTTGTCTTCTCCATAAAAGGCTATAAATCTTTCAATGGCTTAGTCACCAACAATGAGACCATGGCTCTTCATTGAGAGAACCATCCCCACTATGACCATTGCCAACATTTTGAACTTGTCCATGTAATTTAATCACACAGGGCATTAGATGAAAAATCTACAAAATAGGAATACAATTAGTCCTTCCTCAAAGTATCATTGGGAGGATAAAATTGAATAATACACATGAAATTTGATTTGTTCATTGACTCGCATTTAGGAAATGTTCAGTAAATGTACTTGAGTATGGCTGGATCATAGAACAGACATATGGCTAGCTTCTTAAGAAGCTGCCAAGCATTTTTCCAAAGTGTTGGTAGACATTTCTGTCAGGCCCATATCCTCACCAACATTTGGTATTCTTAGCCTTTTTGATTTCAGCCCTTCTAGTGAAAGGCAAAAGGCATGTTACTGTAGTGTCACTTGGCACTTTCCTGATGACTAATCATGGTCAGCAACTTTCCATGGATTTCTTGACCACTCATTTATCTTCTTTGTATAGCATATATTCAAACTTTTGCCCAAATTGTATTAGTTTTATATGATGAAATTACAGAACTGCTTCACGTATACTGTATACATAATGCCTCAGTTTGTGTTCTTCTATTGATTTTCTTAAGGGAATTTTTGATAAACAAAAAGTCTTATTACAACAAAGGCAAATTAATATATTTTCTTTGTTTTTAATTTTACTCATTCTCTCTACCTCCCTCCCTTCTGGTAGTCAGTTTGCTTTCTGTATTTAAGAGTCCCTTTATTTTTTTGCTGCTTATTTATTTTGTTTTTTTTAGATTACACAAATAAGTGAAGGCATTTAGTATTTTCTTTCTCTGTCTGGCTTAATTTACATAGCATAATACCTTCTAGGGTATATATTTCAATACTAGAGATTTTTTAATGTTCTAAGATAGTGTTGCCTGCCCTAAGCTTATCAGGATACTCTTCAGTATTTTCATTTAGGAACTTCTTGGTTCCAGCTTTGAAGTTTAATTCACGATGCATTTCAAATTGATTTTTTGTGCATGGACTGAGTAGAGTTTAAAATATTTATTGCAGGGGTGCCTGGGTGGCGCAGTCGGTTAAGCGTCCGACTTCAGCCAGGTCACGATCTCGCGGTCCGGGAGTTCGAGCCCCGCGTCAGGCTCTGGGCTGATGGCTCAGAGCCTGGAGCCTGTTTCCGATTCTGTGTCTCCCTCTCTCTCTGCCCCTCCCCCGTTCATGCTCTGTCTCTCTCTGTCCCAAAAATAAATAAACGTTGAAAAAAAATTTTTTTAAATATTTATTGCAGATAAATGGTAACATGTCCACAAAAAGACTTCTGCAAGAATATTCATAATATGGCCAGGAGTCAGTAAAAGAATCTGTCCACCAAACGGAAATGAATAAATAAATTCCATATTCGTGGAGTGGAATAGCACTCACCACTGAAAAGGAATGGGCTGCTGACATGTGAGACAACATACGTGAATGAAGGGGAACAATACTATGCTGAATAAAAGAAGCAGGCACAAAAATAAATTAACGTCTGATGTCATTGATGTGACTTTCAGGCACATAGAAAACCAGCCTTCAGTGCTAGAAGTCAGAAAAGATGTAATTGAGGAGGCAGAGTTAATTGACTGGAAAAGGTCTTCAGGGAAGTTTCATTATATATCATATTTGGGTAAGGGGTACATGGGTGCATTCATCCTTTGAAATCAACAAGCAGATAAAATCCATACATTCCATCTCAAAAAAATAAGGCAAATTAAATAAAATAGGAGAGGAGGGACTGGTTACCTGTGTCAACTCACCAGGTGATAGGAATCCAGCTACTAACGCCCCTCCAGGCCAGAAACCCCACCTCAGTCCCACCCTCCCCTTGCACACTCGTGTTGCCTACTGATCCCTTTAGCTTCTGAAAAACTATAATTATGAGTTTCTTTTATTTGTGAATTTGTCTGGGAGGAAACTGAAGCTCAGAGAAGTTAAATTGTTCAAGGCCTCAGAAATGACATTTCTTAAGCACTAAAATCCAGGTGTGGGGTTTTGTATGATGTTTTATATGATGAAATTGTAGAACTACTTCACGTATACTCTATACATAATCCCTCAGTTAGTGTTCTTCTATTGATTTTCTTAAGGGAATTTTTGATAAATTCCCGAGCAAGGGAGGGCTTTCAGAGTCCACAGGAACAATTTGCATTTTGGAGGGAAGGTTCGAAAGAGTCTGATTGTTTAAGAACAGAGCAAGCACTTTCAGCCCTTCAAATTTCTACACGTATCAGGACTAAAAAGCTTATTAATTCATACCAATTAGAGGCAAATTAGGTTAATTTACTGTGGATTAAATATGTTTTTTGTCTCTGTGTCCCAAAGTAAGAGGGAGTTTGGTGTGTTTAACTTTACTTCCCTCTTACTTAATTTATATATTATTACTTCATAAATAGTGATTGGTTCATTTAACACTTATCAAATACCTAATGTGTGAAAATCCAAGATGTACTGCACAGAAAATAATATATAAAAATGGAAGAGAGAAATCCATATTCAGCATATATTTTGTTTAAAGTACTTTCTACCTGCCTAGCTTCATTCAGAATATATAAGATAATACTTCATTCTTTGAGCACTTACAATTCAGTTTTTAGGAGACTTTTCACAAATTTCTTTTTAGTTACTGCATAACCTTCACACTGCTTTATCAACATTTATAAAGGTTTTAAAGTAGCCAGCCCCCAAAACAAACAAACAAAAAAAAAAAAAACAACAAACAAAATAAATTGAATTGACGGACAAGCAATAATGCGATTCCTGCATTATTCAACAGAAATCAGAGATATCTGAAGAAATTAGGACAAAAATAGTCATAGAAAAATGAAGCCAGAAGTAGTCTAGTCTGCAAAATGTTTTCAGAGTTTCCCATAAACTTGGTGTTGTTTGTCAGCAAATTTTGTTCTGACCTTACTAGTGGTCCCTTGAGAGAGGGACATACAACATGCTGATGTTTCACTGTTTTCACACCTTAAAAATGGCCACTTATTTTTACCAGTGAAAGTTGAGTTTATTTGGGAATATAGAAAACTGCAAGCTGGGACTAAGAGTTGTGGCAAAACCATGGACAAGCCTAGAGAACAAAGGAGAGGTACCCTTTTTTAGGGAGAAAATGGGGGAAGTCAGAGGGCGTTGTAAACTAAAAATCTGTTGGAATAAATTGGGAGTTAGGACTATAGTGGCTTCTCATTGTCTGAGCTGTCTGAGCTGAGGTGGATGGGAAGGACATAAGGAAAGCATTTCTTCAGCAGCCTGGGATAGTAAAGTGGTGTCTACCGGCAAGGTCAAAGTCCTTGTGAGGTCAAGTTCGTCTCTTTCTGTTGGGTCTGCAGTTGACTACGAGTGGTTGTGCGGTTTCCCGTTACTAATTTCCACATCACTTCATTAAGAAAAACAGCGGTTCAGCATAAAAAAAATTATTACCAAGACACTATCTCTTAACAAACAGAAGACTGTAATGCAATGAAAAATACTGACGTTTATGTTGGGAAGAGGAGTTTTTTTTAATTAAAATTCTTCAAGAAGGTATACAAAATAGCACAAATGCATAAAGCATGGTTAGTAATCCCAAAACATGTTAGCTATGGCTCACATCAATTGCAAATATTAATAGAAGGATGCTTTTTTTACCTGCTCTGGAAGAAGAGACACACTATACAACTTTTCTTTAAATCATCTGAAAAATGGCAGCTTTGATGATCATTGGACATTGTTTGCCAGAATTGGTAGCAGAAAGGAAGAAATGTCGTTCTTTGCAACCACAGGGTTTTAAAGTTCCACCATGACAGAAGGTGGCTCCGGGACAGTTATAACAAGGGTTAAACTGAGAGAGACCCGCCGACCTCTGCTTCTGGTTACAGAGAACTAAATTGTATCAGATTCCCAAGGAGAACAATTTGATGAGCCAGATACAAAATTTTAGAAAGCATGCATGTTTGAAGACACCCCATAGCTAACCAAGCTTGCAGGGAGTGAAGGGGGAAAGTCCTAAAACGAAAGAAAAAAAAAAAAAAAAAGAAATATAGAAAGATAATCCAATATGTATGCTAATTTTCCACACAGGGAATTTACTAATTCATTAGCATTGGCTATATTGAGAAGTGGAGCAGAATTAGGTGAAAAGCTGAAAAACTAAGATAATCCAGTATTCTAACAGGTCTGTGAAGATGAATGTTGGATGACAGGATCAACCAGGAAGAGGGTCGCTAATAGTCACGTGGCTTTCTAAAGGGCTACATGTGGGAGGAGAGGGTGAAATGGAAATGAACAAGCGTTAATAAAGATTGATCCCTAGGGGCACCTGGGTGGCTCTGTCGGTTAAGCGTCTGACTTCGGGTTAGGTCATGATCTCACTGTTCGTGGGTTCAAGCCCCACGTCGGGCTCTGTGCTGACAGCTTGGAGCCGGGAGCCTGTTCGGATTCTGTGTCTGTTCGGATTCTCTGTCCCTCCCCACTTGCACTCTGTCTGTATCTCTCTCAAAAATAAATAAACATTAAAAAACATTAAAAAAAAAGATTGATCCCCAGTTTCAAATCAGATCAATCTCAGACTGGATTAAGGTGACATACTCCTAGAAAAGGGAAAAATAAAAGCTAAATGTGGGAATATAAAACTGTCTAGAACGTTAAATAATTGCTAAACTATTTCATGGCACTCAATTAAAAATTAGCACACATACTAGAGACAAAAATAAAATGATTTAAATTGATAGGAGAAGACATTAGAAAAATACTCAGGATATCTATGTATTAAAATTATGAGACACAAGAAATAAAATAAATATGATCTTATGTTCATGAGAACGGATGATTTGATGGACAGTGTCAACAAAAAAATAAGAACAGTAAAGACAGAATTATATTGGAACTCCAGAAAGTAAAATAATTGAAATAAAGAACCCAATACAAAATATTAATAGAGATTGATATGATTGAGGAGAGGATTCTTGAACCAAAAAATAGGTCAGCAGAATATATAGAAGACTAAGATATAGAGAGGTGAAAAAAGGATGAAAATGCAGAAGAATTTTTTATTGAAATGATTTAAGTGAAATCTACAAAAATGGAGGGAATTGTTCCTTTCATGAATTAAAAGCCTTGGTATTCTAAAGACTTGGTTTTCTCTAATCTGGCCTATCATCTCATGAAGTTCCATTCAAATTCTTGGCGAGGAAATATGAAGGCCAAGAAAATGAAGACAATTTTGAATAACAATAAAGTCATTTGTCATATACTAACAGGCATCAGTTTACAAAGACTCAGTAATTAAGACAATTTTTTATTGGTATCGGAGTAGATACACGGATTAATAGAAAAGAAAGGAGAGCTCAGAAACAGATCTACCCTTATGCAACATTTGATGTTTACAATGGTAAAATGTACATAATCAGGGAAAATATTCTTCCAATGAGGGATTCTGAATCAATTAATATTTGTACAAAGAAAGATAGAATTTGGCTTCTATCTCATACTTTAAACATTGGACACAATACAATGCCTGTGAGCAGTAGAATGGATAAACAAATAATACAGTGGAATAGTATGCAGTGATGTAAACAAATTAACCACTGCTATCTGCAATAATATCAGTGAATATCACATTATTTAAAAAGTCACATAAACACAAAAAGTACAAACCTTTTTCTTCAATGTTTATTTATTTTTGAGAGGGAAGGAGGGGCAGAGAGAGAGGGAGACAGAGGATCCAAAGAGGGCTCTGCACTGACAGCAGGGAGTCCACTGAGGGATTCGAACTCAGGAACCATGAGATCATGCCCTGATGATCATGAGATCATGAGATCATGACCTAATCATGATATTATATATATGATATATTATAATCATGATATTATATATATTATATCATACTATATTATGTATCAGAGAAAACTAATCTATGATGTTAAATTTAAGGTAAAATTACTTTTAAGAAAGTGGTGGTATAGTCACAGGATAGTGGTAGGCATATTTCTGAATTGTTGCTGATATCCCAAATATCCTACTTCTTTACCTGTTGGGTGGTGGTTACACAGGAGTGTTTACTCTGGAAAATGCCTTATCTTTACACGAAGATTTGTGTGCACTTCTCTCTTTCTCTCTCTCTCTCTGGGGCATGTATGATTAGCTCCTTTTGAACCACATAGATCCAAATAGAACAGGGCTACACACCAAAGAAAAGCTCAATAATATTTTTGTAACTAAGCATAACATTTTTTTATCTGCATTCATTGACACAGAATTAAACCTGTAAATCTCATCTAGAGAAATACTCAGAGGCGGTGGGGCAGTGATAAGGTAGAGAGGAAGACTGTGGAAGGAGGTAAGAATGTTAAATTAGAGAAGAAAAAGTAAAAATCCATGTATCCTATAGTGAGTATGTTCTTTCTGGCCCTGCCATTGCCCATCTTACCCACAAGTTGTGCAGTCAGGTAATTGAAAATCAGAGAAACATGATCTTCTCCTCAACACTCACAGCACATCAAGGCCATAATCCTTTTTTAACCAGGATTAAGTGGTGTACACTTTATAATACTCTTTAAATATAAGAAAGTTTGTATTTCCTTGAATTTTTTAAAGAGGACTTCAAGAATACATCTTGAATACATCAATAAAAATCTGTGGATAAGACATCTCTTTCTGGGAAGTTGGAGGAGATGCACACTGTTCTCTATTCCCCTTGCTAAGTACAACTAAAAAACCCTGGACATTACATATAAAACAAACACTGAAAACTCTGGAAAGTGGAAAGAAGAAAATTTAGTAATTTATGGAAATTAAGACCCGAGGAATGACACAATAAAGGAAAGAAGAAGTGGAGAGAAAGAAAGAAAGAAAGAAAGAAAGAAAGAAAGAAAGAAAGAAAGAAAGAAAGAAAGAAAGAAAAGAAAAGAAAGAAAGAAAGAAATGGAGGGGGGACGGAGGAAAGAAAGAAAAAGAAAGAAAAAGGAAGGAAGGAAGGAAAAGGCAGGGAGGAAAGGAAAGAAAGATGCCCAGTTTTTCTACCTAAAGAACCAAGAAGGGGCAGCCTTGCAAGGTAGATGACCTTTCCACAGTACCCTCTCTACTTTAGGCAAACACCACTGTAAAACCGTGCCTCACCTCCACTCATGTAGCAAAGGCCCAGTGAGGAGGCTAGACTTCTACATTCATCAGCCAACCCAAACATTAAAACCTGTACAATTAACTCAACGCGGATCACAGAGTTAACTTTCAATCATGAAACTAAACCTTCAGAAAAACCCAAGAGAAAATTCTCAGGATGTAGAAAAAGACACAATGTTCTTAGACTCAACACCTAAGTCATGACCCTTTCTGAAATCCTCATAGCTAGATCCTAGGGAAAGTGAGCAGAAGAAGAAATAGAAGGAGGAAGGGAGGGGAAAGGAGAGGGAGGATTGAGGAGAAGGAGAAAGAGAAAAAGAGAGAGGGTAGGGTAGGGTAGGGACAGGGAAAAGAGAAAGAATTCCAGAAGGCTAAAATTGGAAGAAACAACTAAACATAGTCAGTTCATTGAGCATGCAAACATTCATTCATTTATTCAACCATATAGTGTTAAATTAGGGGTCCTGCCAAGGTAATGTCAAAGTTTTTGCAAAATTTGACACATGTACTCTTATAAATTACAGATTTTCTTAATCAAAAAAGAGACAGTTATTTTGAGGAGAAAGTCAGGCAATTTTTAAAAAGATAAAGGAACAGCCAATGGCTTGTTCGGGGAGCTCTGGTACCCAGGCTGTAGACTTGCATATATAAATTAGCATAAGTTAGGACAAAACAGAATAGAAAGAAATGTGGGTGGGGCAGGATTGTTCGCCAGACAACAGTGTCAACTCAGCCAGGAAGCTATAGAAGTTGGGGCTGGTTTGGGCTGCAAGCCAAAGGAAAATCAAATAGCAATAGGTTACGGATGATGGCACCCTCTACTCAGCCCAAAATACAACCCAGACTCACATCAAACTTACTGAAGGAACTCAAACTCCAGGGTCTCTCGGTGTCATGGGAATCTCTCTAAAGTCTGAATCTGAGTCTTTGCCAGCTAATTAGCTTCCAGAGAAGAGCACAGACTTCTGCTAGAGAGACCTGAGTTTGACTGTTATTTGGAAATGCTGATTCCCTAAAATCTTACTGGACTGTCAGTGTGTTGGTCTATTTCATGTGGAAATAACCACAACCAAAGATGCCACAACACGCATTTCAAACACGGGAACTTCTGCCTCTTTGCCGTGAACCTCCCTGTTTGGTCCATTCTTTTCTTACTTTAGTGGCTTAAGATCATTTGAAACAATAGGCTCAGATAGGAAACACACTGATTCAGTGCTGGATAAAATATACACACACACACACACACACACACACACACACACACACACACACAATGGAATATTACTCAGCCATCTAAAATATATGAAATCTTGCCATTTGCAATGATGTGGGTGGAGCTAGAATGTATTATGCTAAGTGAAATAAGTCCATCAGAGAAACACAAGTATCATATGATTTCACTCATGTAGAATTTAAGAAACAAAACAGATGAACATATGGGAAGTGGGGAGGAAAGAGAAGAGAAACCACAAGAGACTCTTACTTAATGATAGAGAACAAACTGAGGGTTGATGGAGGGATGTGGGTGGGGGTTGGACTACATGGGTGATGGGGACTAAGGAGGGCCCTAGGTGGGGTGCCTGAGCAGGTCAGTCAGTTAAGCTGCAGACTCTTGATTCAGCTCCGGTCATGATCTCATGGTATGTAAGATCGAGCCCCACATAGGGCTCCATGCTGACGGTGCATGGGGCCTGCTTCTGATTCTCTCTCTCTATCTGCCCCTCCCCTGCTTGCACTTACTCTCTCTCAAATTAAATAAATGAACATTTCTGGCTACAGAGTATTCCACTGTTAATACTCTCAGATATATACATTGTTTCCAGCATGTTACTGTTGTAAGCGATATTATGATAACATATTTGTATTTACATTTTTTTTTTTTAATTTGCTTAAGTTTGATGTACTTGCAAGTCCTAGTTTGATCACTCTGGAATCTTACAATTGAGATTATTGAGTCCAAGGTATGAATTTTTTAAA